>NC_059472.1:47414376-48614376 GCF_018139145.2 Gymnogyps californianus
TGACTCGTGTAGGCAGATTCCTAACAAATGTTTTATGAGGTTACCATGACCCGTCAGAGGAGCTGTAGCTCCATGGTCCAGCTTCCTGCTCATTCTGGCTATGCATGTTACTAATACGAGCTACCATGTTCATGATAGCAAACTGCCAGCAAAGACTGAAGAAATAAGCAAGAGCTTTGAAAACGCAGGGCATTTCTTCCTTTGACACATCACTTTATCAATGCAAGAATAACGGTTGTCATTCTGAGCTAAAGTTTCCAGCCTGTATTAAGTAAAGACCAAACGAAAATGGACACAGCTTACTCCCAAGGACAGATTTTCAAATACGGAAAAGATTGTCTGAATTCTCCATGGATTTCTGAGAAGATCATGGCAGAATTTTCGAAGGAGTAATTTTTTGGTTGAAGTTACCAAGACCATAGGTATTCTCAGATGATGATTATTAATTTGAATGAATCTGAATCAGGCCCCTCTGAACTTTAGGAAATACAGTAAGGTCCCTTTATTGCATTAAGTGATAACTTAATTATTTAGGAAAGGACGTAATTGTCATGAGATGGAAGAATTACTTAGTAGCACTTTGGCTCCCTGTTACGGTCATTTGGACCTGAACTGCATTACACAGGGATTTTTGACAGGGAAGAGAAGAAAGGAAGAGAAGAACCAGTGTGATTTACAGAACATAAAAGAGGTTCACCCATTTCCTGGTTATGGTCATTAACAGTGGTATAATTGTGCATAATCATTGGTCCCATTCCTAGTGTACATTTCTAGAGGCTGACTAAACTTTGCATCTGCTTAGAAATTAAGATGCAAATATGAGTTGTGTTCATTGGTATGACTAGTGTAAAGTAAACAAAGGGTATTGTATATTTAAGGTTGAGAAACCTATTTTGTGAACAGCATGCTATCAGTGAAGACTTCACAGTTATTAAGTAACTGCAAAAGGACATGGTCAGGTCAATGATGGGTAAGCAAAAAGGGATATATAAAGAGCACAGCAGTGTCGGGATACTGATAGGCACTTGTAGTTGTCCCCATCTGGGAAAATTGCAATAATTCTCTGTGTATCACGATTCCTGTGTTTTAAAACAAAACAAAAAGTGTTATGTGCGGGGGAAAGAGGGTCTGAATGCCAAGCAGTAGTTTTAGGATGAAGAGTATAGAAAAGTCAGAGCAAAACGGATGATTTAATTTCTCATCATTATTCTACTGAAGAATTAAATTTGCAAGGTCATGTTGCGGCTTATTCAGTCAGAGGCATATCAGTGAAGGTAACTGGATTCAGATGAGTTCCCATCCAAGAGATATTTAAAGAAGTGACTGTTCTCTAAATATATGTACAAAACAGCGTTGTCTAGACTCACGTTGCATATTAAATCAAAGCTTGGCTTCCTGGAGTTAAAGGATCTTATTTTAGGCTCTTAACAAAAAACTGAACCAAGTTCTGAGATCCACCTTCCCAGATTTACTTTATGAGATAACACTTCCGTGTATTTAGTCCTTTGTTTCTTTTTAAAATTCTCTACCAATACCTGTAATAGCAGAAATATGCTTTATATAATTCCCGTGCCTCACTAATATATAGTCATGGCAGAACAGACTTGAAAAATACTGGTTACCTGTAACCAGGTCTATGCATTTACTTAATGTATTAGATGAGTACTTTCTCTAATTCATGTACTTAATATATAGCAGTATTTCAGATGTGTTTGCAATCGAATGTGGGAAGGAAAATTCAGAACATGGAAGAAAGGAAAGAAGGGGAGTGGAATTACTGTAGAAAAATTCTTATAGGATAATTTTTTAAAAACCTATACTGTAAATTCTTTTCAGGTGCTAATAAATTTTGCCTATTAACATTCACCTTTTATTTTATTAGTTTTCTTGACCCTTCACTGAATTGCAGAGAAAGATATCATTTTAGATCTTTTGAACTACTTGAGAAATGTCTGTCAGCTGGTTTTGATTGAATTTGTTATTAACAGCTGACAGCCTTAGCTTTAGGAATCCAACTGTGATATGTAAAAATGATATCTCAGGTTTTTCTTTTAGCCAAATGCCTAATTTGCAGAGTCTTAAATGATTCAGTTCTTCCTTTTTTTCTTTTTTTTTTTTTTTTTCCAAAATCTATCCAGAACTGCTGGTAGAAGAGCAGCCTGAGCACTACCAATGTGTAGAGAACACCCAGATTTTTATCTTTTTTCACAGGGAGAAGTGTTTCAAAACCAAATTCAGATTGGCCTCTGAATGAAAAGCAGAATCCATGTAACATTGAAATAGGTAGGAGGGGAAGTATCCATCAACTTTATTCCTCTGTAACGTCTCCTACTATGCCCTCATATGGTTAAAACAACGTACAGCTTTGGGTTAGTTTGTGGATAATAATATACAAGTAGACATGGCAGGAAAAACGTGGTTACTCCTGTAACAGGGAAGAAAAGAACCCACCTTTTCTTATCTAACACACCTGTGATTCAGCAATCCAACTGTTCATAAACCTCAGGATTGATTATTTAGGAAACATCTGGGAAAGAATTGCAGTCTCGAGCACAAACTCTTTCCCAGCCCATAAGCTTCAAGAGCTTCTTAAATTTTTATTTAGAATAGGTAAACTTCTGCCCTGTCCCCCACATAACCGCCTTCCCCCCAAACCTGTGTTACTACTACATCAATGTGCAAAAATAGTTCGCTGCTTCTGGAAAGTGGTGTTTGATCAAGCAGACAATTTGAAATTTTTACAGAAAACACATTGGGCGATACATCCAGTTTTTCAAATCTCATGCTGATTTGTGAAGCCATCATATGAGAGTTCCGCTCCCTTTCGCTTAAACCCACTCCTTAAATCCCATGTGCCTTATTCTGAGGATCCTTCGTGGCTTGGCTGGCCCATGTGTGCACTGTATTTCATCAATTCCATCTCTACACACTAATCTCTTTAGGACAGGGCCTCAGTCCTTTGCCATATGTCTCCTTTTGTACATTGTAGCACATGTGAAGGACATACTGTGAATTAAAAAAGGTAAGAAGCATGCTGGACAAAATTAAGACCCTGTGAAAGCCATAAACCATTGGAGTAGCTTATTATAGGCCAGCTCAGTACCCAAAATGCAATTTTAATACAAAAGCTTAAACACTATCCTGGTACTGTTTTTATCAACAGGATCCTTTTATTCTAAAAATACCACTTTTAGAAAATCAAGAGAAAACAGATGGGAAAGGGGAGTTCTCTTTTGGTACATCAGCTGAACTCCAAACATGGGGTAATATTTATGACCCTAAAATGGGGGCAAAAAGTCTTTTTGTCTGTGAGAAAAGGCTGTCTGACAGCAGTATCCCAGCTTGAAGACGTTTGGGGCTTTCCCTTGTCAAGGTCAGACAAACATTTAGCAAACAGCTTTGAAAATTAAGCAGTTGTGAAGGATACATGAAACAGAATGATTCCACTTCTTCAGACACCATGTGTATTGTGAAATTTAGCTTGCAAATGATGAGGGGTCAATTTTATAAGATTACCTGGTATAAAAATTTTAATCTTAAAAATGTTATACCCATTTGGTCTCGTATATACGGCAATCTGGCTTTTTATTTCTTTTAAAGAAAAATGAAAACATTGAAGTGGGGTTATAACAGCTTCTTTAATTTTTTTTCTGTATTCTAAATTATGCTTATTCACCCATACATTCCCTCTCTGAGTATTCATTTAGAAGGAAGGTTTTGCAATAGTCACATTTAATTTATCAGGGTGCAATAATTTGTGTTTCCCAATCATCTTGCAGACTTTGGTTCATTATACTATTGTTTCACATGAGTAAGTTAGCAAAGTTTGGATTGATTGACTCTAATTAACTAAAACTGGTTCCAGGCTGTGCATCTATTGTCATGGTAGCTAGCCACAAAGCCCCAAACTGTTCAGTAATGGCAATATAACGTACTATCGATATGAAAACTCCAGCAAATGTTTAATGTTGGGCTTGTCAGCAAATGAAAATAGCAATAGTGGAGGAGGGAGAAAAGGGACATTAGGACAAGCATGTCTCAGAAGGCTTGAGGGAAACGCAGCCTTCCAGAGCTGCTGGTGCCCTGATCTTTTCACTTATTGTCATCTGGGCCTCCAACATGGAAAGAAATGCAAGCCAAGCTCGCACACTGTTCTGTAAAAGAAAAATCCACATATTTTTTTCTTTAAAAAAGCTCAAAATGGACCCAAAACTCTAGGCTAAGCTAAGACCCTCTTGAACAATGTATATGGACTTCTCCGTCTGTGTATTTTAAAGGCAAAAGTATTTTCCCATGTTTCTGTTAGTCCACTTGCATGTAGTCTGAATCTATTCTCTGTTTATTGCCACCAAAGAGAATCTAACCACTGTCAAATGCATCCCCTTACACCTGACACTGGAGAACCAGCTGCATTGAAAGCTTAGGATAACAAGCAAATATTCCTCTCTTGACTTGTTCTTCAGAGTCTTTCTGAAATTAAGCAAAAGCAATGAGGACCTCAAAGGACGAGCTGCTTCTGCTGGCAGTGTTGTGCGGCACCTTGGCACGTCCAGAACGTGCAAGTCTGAAAGTGTAAAAGCTTTACACCGTAGGCTGTCTTCTCTCCAGAGATGCATCAACTGAAATATCAGCCTCTGTATAATGTTACAGGCAAAACTGTCGTTAGGAGAACACTCACTGAAGTGCCGATGTCAAGCACAAAAGCTCAGAAATGCCAGGACCGGTTTCCTTTGCTTGACCTACCTGCATGACTGCATTGCTGCAGCCTCCAATGTCTTGGTCGGGAGCTGTTTCTAAGACAAGACCTGTGGCAGTCAGTGTTTACAACTCCCAAGGAGCAATTCCTTAGTGTGATGTTTAGTCCTTCCTCTGCAACATGGGGCTGTCTTCCCTATTTTTAAAGCATGGGATTCAAACCATGATTCAAGTACAGATACGCCATTCATTTCTAATTTTTCTATGTCCTGTAATTACAGGACGTGTCATAACTCCACTCTTCATCGTGGGGAGTGCAGTTGCCCTTTTACAGGCACTCTTTGTCCCAGCCTTGCACTATTTGCAGCACCTGCAGCCTGCACCTGAACGAAGCCGGTTTCACCCCGTGGTGCCTGGCTGCCCTTGGGGTTGTGCAGGAGGGTCGCCCCATCGCCCACTGGGTGCAAGCCCCTCGGCAGACTGGGGCAGCCCAGAGCCCCGGCCCCAGCTGCTTGGGGGCTGAGCCCCCCCTGCACAGGCAGCCTGGCTGCCTCTCGTCTCCAGTCTTTTTTCAGGCAAATCTCTTCTGCGTTCCCATTTGCCAAAAGAAGGACTTGGATTTTTATGGCACGACCGGTCTCAGCCTTTAACACAAATAGGCACTAGGGCGAGCGGCACCTGTAATTTTTCCAAAGCGGCACAACTCGTCACAGGCCGTTTCCAAGAAGCTCTTTGTAGTTTCATTTCTTCCCCAGCCTGGACGGAGGGATTGAGAGCAAGGCTCGCAGGTAGGAGCCGCGGGGGGCCCTTGGTCCTGTCGGGCGCACGCAAGCAGCTCCCATCGACTTTGGTACAATTTACGTCCCTGGGAGTGATGGAATTGGGTCCCGGAGCCTGGTGCCGCCCCGCTCTGACTCGCTGTGCGCCTCCAGGCAAGTCATTTAACACCAGGCTGTGATACCTCTCATTGAACTACACATTACACCAAAAAGGGTCTCGCAGAAGTCAATGGAGCTACTTGTGGAGCGCTTGTACTTAGTAAGTGTGTCACAATCTGGCCTTCGCTTAAGTTTCCCCTTTTATAGGAAATTACAGACTCATTTCCAAGGTTGTGGGGCTTAATTAGTTTATGTTTGCAAAACACATCTTATTGCTGGTGAAAGGGAATAACCATTATTATGATGATGATGTGTTCAGTGCATGGCAAGGTCTTGAGTCTGTCTAGGCTTTGCTTCATTTATTCTGTATAAAATAAAAAAAAAAGTCCTTCCTTTGCAATCATTTGAAAACCTATTTCTAGGAATGGTGCACTCATTCTTCTGTCTGTTAGGGGAAAAAAAAAACCCAAACTCTTCTTGGGCAAAGTTCCCCGGAGACTGAGCCCAGGACACAAACCCAGTCGCCACTGCAGGGCGATGGGGACTGAGCAGCCGTAGCAAATCTGTGATCAGTTCAGACCGACTTGTTGGGTGACACTTTCCCAAACATAAACACCATTCCCTTTCCCCAACTCAGGATATATTCTTTTTTTAACCCTAACATGTATCATACCTTTAAAACTTGGCATTAGCAAACAGTTTGTTTTTTCGTCAGCTGTAATCGGTTTTTTTGAATTCTGTTTTTTGTTGGGGTTTTTTGTTTTTTTAATCCAAGTATGGTTCTCATGGTGTAGTAAATGACATTAGGCTTTTGTAAATTCTTGCAGAATATAACAGATCATTGGTTTTATAACACAGTCACTGCTTTTGCATTCTGATGAGATTATTAGTAGCAGCCTAGAATACAACATCCCTGCATACTGTTAGTTAAAAAAAATAAAAGTTTACTAAATGGTCTCTTGTCAACTGTATCTGAAAATCATTATAGTTTCTCTGGTTTCCTTTACATGGAGGGCTTCTTCTGTGAGCTGGTGGGTTACATCAGTATGAAGTTACAGAATTATTGTAGAGATGCTGTTTATTTCTCTATAGCTCTGTTTGTTTTTCTACAGAAAACCAGTTTTTTAAGTATTTATAAATTGGTTGTAAAAATTGTTCACATGCCCAAGACATGCAATACGGTATCTGAGCTCAGTAAATATATTTTTCCTTTCATATTTTAACTGCAATTACATTAGACATTTTTATCTCATGTCAAAGCAAATACAAATCAAGCCATTTTCTGATCTTTTCACACATACTGTCTTGCAGCCCTAAAGCAGTTTCATTTGCCAATGAAGACATGAACCATCTGATCTTTTCAGGCCAAATTCCCTCTCTTCCATCCTGCATTGCAGCTCCCCATTGTACGTCCGGCGTGTGCCTCCCCCCGATCGTGAGCTGGTGACACACATGCAGCACTGACCCGGGGCCACGCTTCAGACCCTGCTCACCGGGCAGAGGGGAAGGGAGAATTTAAGCTTGAATATATTTTTAAAAGGCTAAAAATGCTGGAATTAAAAGCTGGCTACTGACATGCAGCATTTTCTCTGCTTCCATACTGTTATTAACATACGTCTGTATTAACACCATGACAGTCCACCCTACAAATTGATACAATACCAAATAAAGAGTCTGCACCGTGCACCGTAATGACTCTACAGGAGCCATTACATCTGATATAGTCAATATTATACATTTTTAAAAAATGTGTGAATGCATATTTAACTGAGAGATCTGATCTGCTCCAGTAGTTCTGCTCTATCAAAAACATAATATGCATTTTAAAAAACTGTTTGCATATATTTTACATTTTTACCTGAGAAGCCGAACACAGGGTCACGTATAAACATTTTATTTTCTATGCTTGCCCATGACATGTTTGTTTCAAAACAAAAATAAGTGGGAAAGCTGATGCAGTCCTGGCTCCATTGCCTCACTGTGCCACCACCAGCATTCCCATCCCCTTTGCACCTCCCTCCAGCAGCTTTTGCTCCATGTCCCTGGCACGGCATATGGGTACGTTTGCTTTTCGTACAGCTGCGAGGAGTGAGCATCTCAGCAGAAGGAACATCGCCGGGCCTCCGCTGATTTACTCCATTGCAGCTCACGGCCGTGCCACCAGCCACGCACACCCGGGGTGAGCGGCATGCACCCATGTACACATGCACAGAAAGTGGAGGACGCTGAGATGCCACCAGCAGCCACAGGCTACCTGCGCTGCACAGGGAGAGGGTGAGAGAGAGGGGAACGCAGCTGTAAAATACTGGCGGATGCATTTCTCTTTTGAATGAGATCATACCCTGTGGTGTTGCAGACAGAGCGAATGGCACTGTGGTCTTGTACTCGTGGGGCGCGTTGGGGTGGGAGCAGCTGATCTGGGGAGCTTGTTTTGGGATGCTGTGAATGGCATCACCCCAGGCTGGAGTCTGGACTTGAGCACAGGGCCACTGGAGGTTTCCCCTCAGTTTTGCATACATTGCTGGTGGGAGGTGTTGAAGAGTCCCAGGCACCCCCAGCTCTTCTGAACGTGCTACTGTTCTGCCCCACAGCAGCTGGCCTGCCTGACCTATTTTGAGTGTTGTGAGCAGAGGACACACAAGTTCAGTCATCCTCATCAGGAGAGACAGGGTAGAAAGAAGGAGTACAGAGAAAAGGCACCTACACATTTATATTTTTGAAGAGCAACCTTTGCTTTTATCGCTACCATGCAAATGTTAAAAATACATGCAAGCAGTCTCACTCCCTTTCCCACCTGTATCTGCATGCACAAGTGTCCCTGGACTCTCACCAGGCTAACGCAGAACATGGTTTAACTCTGCGACTTCCTGGGGACTTGCAGCCACTCCTTGTCCTCAGGAAGCGTTCCTCCTTCTCACCCATTACAGCCCTCTTTGGCTTCCTCCTTTATACCTCTATGGAGCTTTTACAGTCTCACACACGTGTGTGACAGAACTAAATAGTGCAATCAGTAGAAGAGCATACATTATTAATTACTCCTATGCATCCGTGGATGTGCATAGTAGTTTTGAGGCTCAAGGTAGCTTGCCCACATAACGAGGATTCAGACTGCAATGTCACCAACGTTGCCAGCTCTGTAGCAAATCTTACTCATGGATTTTCCCTGAGAGCACTCGTTCCTGGAGTCAGGTGATGATGTGAGCAGCTTGGGTTTCTAAACAAAAGCTGGTTTCTGTCACATGCAGCTGTGGTTTGAAAACATGTAGCTGAAAGGCTCTAGCAGTGAGATATGCTCTAGTTTAAGAGTGAGATATGCTTAGTTGTGTCTATATTTGTGGTTCTTTTATCAGGCATGATATGGAGGGGTGCACCTGCACACTTTAAGGGGCATGTGGAGGCAACATGTATACTGTGGGCAAAGTAGGCTGGTATAAGGCATGCTACATCAGCTCTTCAAACATGTACAAAGGCATATTTCAGAAACAGCCTGGCTAGCGATGGCAGCTGTAACTGTTTCAGGGACTACGGGTAAATGTGGATTTCAGAGAAGCAATTAGTGACAGTAGGGGATTTGGGGGCAGTTTTGAGTGGAGGTACAGTTTCTTGTACCCTGCACTTCCTTTGCTTCCTGGGTGAGAGGATCTGGGTGTGGGTGCACGTGTTATTGGGGTATGTATGTATGTCCTACGTTAATACTATAATGAAAAAGCTACTAATGCAAGTGCTGAGTGTTTTTGCTCAGTGCTGTGTAAGACCAGACGATGACTGTCTTTCACTGACAGAGCTTCAACCCAGAGATGGCCACCAGCTTAAACAAGTGAACAACTCAGGACACCACAGAAGAAAAATGTTTTACAAACAGTCCCTGATCTTACAGTTATCTCCTGTTCTCTTATCCGAAGAGGAATTCAGTGTGCAAATATTATTAAAGAAGAAATGTATGAAATAATGAGGAATCATTTCTGTCAAATGGATATAAGATGCTAATTGGTGATGTGCTGAATCCCAGAGATGTTTGACATTCAAAAAGTGAGTGAAGTACGGCAGAGCATTTGTATAGGCCATCTGGAGATGTACACCATACTCTACACTTGATGAGAAAGTGGCATTAAACTGAAATTTCTGATTCCAAGACCTAAATATGCATCACTCCAGGCTTCAAATTTCATAGATGCTGGGAAGATCACAGATAAACAGCAATCTGGCACGTCTCCGACTAGAGGGAGAGAAATGCTTTGCGCTCCATTCCTTACAAAATTATTAATGATTTGAAGAACTTCCATAAACTTCAGAAGCAAAAACTTCGGAGCCCACATTCCCATTTATGCACAGTACTGGCTCCTGGGGTAATTTGACTGTGAAATCTCTGTGCAGACAGGGATATCCAAAATACCGTATCAGCAAACTATGGTATCATTACAGAGGGAATAGCATGCAAAGCACAGCCAGAAACATCATACAAACCTGCATGGTGATGCCCTCAGTTCTTTCATGACATCAGGATTTCTCTGGTAAGAGAACAAAAATGTTGTAAAAGCAGGTAGTAGCAGTAGCTGTTCATCCCCTTTTTCTAGTTTCCAGAAATCTGTAACTTATGTCACTAAACAATTTTTATTCTCGCTAGAAGTTGCTCTTACAAAGCACTTATACAGCATATTAAACCTTAAGATGATCCAGATGGTAGTGTCGAAGACATTACTTTGCAAATGTATACAATGCTACTTTCTTCATACATTGCCGTCAATTCTTTGCAGTGCTGTTGGCCCTACAGGCTGTATATGTCCTGAATCCACTATGTTAGATGCTGTACCAACACAGAGGTAGGAGTGAATCACAGCCCAGATAGCCTGCAAGCTAAGAAGAGAGGGGCAGCGCACGGCTGGAGGGTGCATACTGGGGGACTTTCAGATAGAGGCAAGGCAGAGCTCTCAGCATAGCAGCCGTAGAATTGGTGCCGATTTGTATAGGTACCTGAGGGAAAAAAAACTTAAAGAAAACAAAGAAGTGAATCTGCTGATGTTTGTATAGCACTCTTCCCAAGCTTGAAGAACAGCAATGGAGAAAGTGAGGAAGTGCTTGCTTGGATGTAGCAGCTGGGCGGGTGGGAGCTCCTCGTGTGGGCCAGGGAGCAGTCAACATCTCACCAGGGCCAAGGGCATATAGGACATCGTAGGTTGGTTTGGAAGGCAGAAATTTTGAGAAATTACATGGAGGTTTAGATATGGCATTGGCACATCTACAAAGAGCAAGGTCAAAGCTGAACCCACGCCACAGTGACCAACAGGATGATGGTGTAGATAAAAACGGAGCAAGCAGGGAGAGATTTGAAGGGAAAAATAAGATCACTGTTTTTGTCACCTCAGCCTTGAACTGGTGGCTAGTTATCCTTAAGGAGGTATCAGAAAAACAAACAGCATGAAGGATCTGACATAAAGATCTGTGCAGGGCTGGAAGACAAATTTGTCTGGCCAGGAGAGATGAACAAGAGATGGTCTGAAGGAGAGAAGAGGCAGGGAACAAGGACAACCCTTGGTAGGAAAAGAGGCACATCTAGAGGATATCTGAAAGAAGAAGCAAGAGAGCAAAGGCAAAGGAGGGGGCAATGGAGGCAGAGAAGCTGCAGGAGATTTCAGGAAAGTGCAATTAAAACTGCTGCCATTGCCGGCCCCGGGACATGGGGCCCATGAGCTGGTCACTCCCTAACCAAAATACTCTTTTCTCTCCCCACCACCAGAAGACTTTTATGATGGCTGGGAAACATTGAGGGCTTTTACCCCTCGTGCATGCCTGCTGCCTCCACCATGCCACCAGTGTCACCCTGATTCACTAGGGTGAGGTGTGGGGTTATAGAAGAAGGGAGGGGGGAAAGAATTGACTCTAAGCAGCTTAATCAAGTTACCTCTTTTCTCAGTTGCTGTAGCTATAAGGAAAAGAGTACAGCTGTCAGTAAAACTAGATTGCGCAAGACTATCTAGTGACCCCAGAGTAAGCAATATAAACACATAGCAGACTGAGTGTGCCATTTTAAGATTTGTCTGGAGCTGCTCTGATGTGTCGCTGCTTAGCCAACTACCCTTTCTCTGTCCTCTCTCATTGTATTGCAAGCTTCCTGAACAAGGTTCATATCTTAAATGTGTTCTGCAGTCTGCCTTGTAAAATGGCTTCATATGGGACGGAGATATAAAAAAATAATTTGCGCCATCTGCACTGATTCCCAGGGACAGAAATGCTGCAATATAGCAAGAAATTCTTAAATAAACATATTAAAAACATAGCATGCGACTTTTGCCACTCTGTGCAGATCTTCAGAAACAATGAATACAGAAAGGACAAAGGTGTTTCTTTTCTTAAAGGACAGTCCAAGGCCCAGGATAAAATGCTCAGAGCTTTGCACTAGTAGTTGGATGTAGGCAGGTTGGGGCACTCTGCCTCACAGGCTAGAAGTACCTTTTCTAGTAAAAGCCTCTGGAAAATAGCTGGATATATACTGGGTAAGTAGCAAAACAGAAGCAAAAGGCTGCACAGCCCCTCTCATTCTCCCTATACTTGTAGAAAAGGCGTACTCACAGGTACCCTCCTGCTTGGACTCATATTTCTATTAAAGTCAAAGAGAAAGCAAAGGCGAGGCCATTCCAGCTTTGTGTGAGGACCGTGCGTGACAAAGGTGAGTAAATATGACTGAAGTGCATTTTTGTGGCACTGGGGAGATGTCCATCAACTCGTTAGCACTGCTGGGCAACTCGTCCGCCTCCCACACTGCCCGCTGGGGTCAGCAGGAAGAGACACGATTGCTGCAGTGTGGCTGCGCTCATCAGACCCCAGAGTGTGGTGGCAGGAAGCTGCTCCTCTTCTTCACGTGTCTGACCTGCATAGTTTCATTGATATCAATCCTCTCCACAGTACATCTGCTCTGTGGGATGTCACTGGGGGCAATGGAGGCTCTGGTGCTATCCATGTGTTGATGATGTCCAGCTCCCGCTCCGCTAGATCAAGGTCTAATCATCTTCTACCCACAGATGCTGAGTGAACCAGAAGAGCAGCTCTGAGAAAGTTCAATTCAGGTAAGAATTAAATGTACTGTACACTAAAGCAACAATTTCCAAGGAGCTAGTCATAAAGGTGATGCTACATTTTATGAGGCTGCTATCAGTAGTGTGCGAGGGATGTAGTCTCCGAGTTACACTCAGTTCCTCATTCCTCTTGAGTATCCAGGTGGTCCAAGGCTTCCAGACAACTGGCCCATGCCTGCCCCAGGCAGACCCATGGCAATGACTGATGCAGTCCAAAATACCCCACCACAGCCCGCAGCCTACACATCATGCAGAGCCCCTCCTTTTGATCAGGGCCTGCCCTCAAAGCTGTTCTGGGTGGCTTCCAATCAATTTGACCTTTCTGCTTGAAAATATTTGCATGGTTTGAACTGGCATAGTATCCATAATTATCTTCTTGTCCTACCTTTACCACCGACCCCTATTTGCAATACCTGTCTCTCTTGGTGGGACTCAGCATAGAGTTGGCAGCGCTTGGAGGCAGGGTATTCTCGGTGGAAGGTCTGTCATTCTGGCAGTGGTATTGCTGTAGTGATAATGATTCAAAGAAATGAGTAGATCAAGATCAAATAGATCTTAGACCAGCTGATATGTTCAGAGTAAAGAGTCTCCAAGATAAAGAAGCCATTCTTCAGCTCATACTCAGTAGCCCTTCCTGGGATAAAATATGGTGCCAAGCAGCTTCTCATGCAGCCTCTGGCATGTTGTAAGGAATCAGTGTCAAAAGACAGAGATACTTCACTTCTCCAAAGTGTTATGGTGTTTGTTTATCCTGAAGATGCAGTTTCACGTCTGGTTCCAAAGTATATGCATCGCACCCACCGTGATACAAAGCACTGAGCCAGCACAAGCTCATTCGGTTGTTTCAAATTTGTTCACAGATATTGAAGGCAGATCAACGTAATCGAGATCCTGATGAATCAGGTGCTTACATACTGCTCTAATTTTACACTGGATCAGACATTGTCTGTCCTCCTGCACAAAGCTGTTGTGCTTTCAGACCAGGTCTACAGGAGTGCAGCTGCGTGCTTTGCCTGGTTCACATCTGATCTTTACATTTGGGGATCTACTCCTAAACTGATCCAGGGTTAATGAATGTGAAACTGTGCTCTGGCAGCAAGGATGCCACACTAATAACTCACCAGCATGTCAGGTGGAAGAGCTCCAGAGATCACCTTGTCTGCTCCTCTGCTGCAAGACGGAGGAGTGAAACCAGAAAAAAACCTGAAAAATTTGCCTGACCTCTTCTTTAAAATTCCCCAGTAGTGGCAACTCCATAATTTCCCTGAACAATTTGTGACTACGCTTCACTGCTCTTGTTTCCAGAAAGGTTTTCCCAATGTCTAAATGTAGTCTTCATTAATACCTATTGAATTTATCACTACCTTTGCTACCAATTAGGCTATACTCTTAGTATTAGGCTTTGATCATTTATTGTTAACACAGATTTCAATGGATTTATAGAGTTGTCAGACACAGTATTTGTGAACAACTTTCAATTGGGTAATTAATCATTGCATCTGTTTTCTGTTATTGTGATTCCAATTCTGCATGCGTATACGTGATTGATTTTTAGGCACACAAATGGTCCCATTAAAGACAATGACACTTGTGGATTTACAGCTGAGCACATACTTATAGGTTTGCAGAGTCAGGATATGGTAGTAATCATGTTGTTGCATAAAAATCCTCTAATTTCAGTCCTGGACTTCAGTTATCTCAGGTCATAGGTAGTCCTTCAAACCAGAAGTGCTGAAAAGTCATTACAGGCATTCACTAACTTTAAAAGTCAGTAACGGGTTTATGGCTACACCAAAATCATCATGGTACTGATACTGTCTTGACAGACTGGATCGTCATTACCAGGACAGTATATGTAAGAATAACTCACAAAGTATTTGTACCCTTAAAATAATTTTTATAATGATTGTCTACTAGATATACTCAATATTCCTCCATAATAGTTGCAGATGACAGTCAAAATTTTGGAAAATAAATATATTATTAAAGACTGATTTAACTAAGACACAAATAATATTACATAGAGATCTCATATTAACACTTCACAGTGGCTGACTTCAGGGAATGGTTTTGAAATATGTGTTATTTTGCCCATTCCATGGGTTTTGATTAAAAAGTATTCAGACTATTTAGGAAAGTTGCTGAGAGAAATTATTAAAAAACATTTTATTGCAATTTGAATGAAGAATACAGTCCTACAATAAAATTGCACTAACTGAACTGTCTATTCATTGCACTTTGTTAAAATCTGATCATAAATTTTGAATTCCCTGAGAATCCTAGATTCTGAATGCTGGTGAAATTTGTCCAATTCATAATTTTGTAGCAGATGCTACAAATGATTACAAGATTAGATGAGATGCAGATTCCTTGCTCCCAGAATGAGGATGTAAGAGTTAAACTCCACAGGGAAAAACAAAATCCTGGAGAACAGAAGGGATGCACCTGAGAGTGACCCTGGTTATCCTTGGAGTGCACTCAGTGACTCCTCAGAAAATCCACACCCTTGGATTGGAAAATTGCTAGAAAGGCCAAAAAACAGTCAGTCTAAAGGCTGACTTATTCAGGGCTTGGGATCTAACTCAGAGGTTCAACGCTTTGGAGGTATCTGCCAGCACACACAAGAGAAGCTGCAAGAACTTGTGTTTCTGCTGCTTTTCACTTCTCGTGTTTCAAATGCAGATTGAACCCTTGCCAACAGGGAGGGACAACACCACAGTATGCAGCAAGAAGCCAAGTCTCTCCTAACTCCCTCCGTGAAGCATTTGGGAGGGGAGAGCACGTGGTCAGCGTTGTTTTCCCCACATTAAGGATGGGCAGCTGCAGGGGCTCTTTCTCTGGGGAGCTGCCCCACGCTCCCCAACCTCAGCTCCCAGCCAGCCAAGGGCACCAGGCAAAAGGCAATGTGCATTTCCCTGAGTTTCAGGACGTATCTCTGTCGGTGCATCGAGATGTGTGTGCCTGTGCCTGTGATGAGCTTCAGACAGCACATGAACAGCCTACGCTATTTTTCTCTCAGCACCCCAGGGCACAGCAGCATCATGGCACAAAAGCACCTTGCTCCTCTCCTGTAGCTCCAGGACGTTCCCACCAGGCAACAACGCCACAGCCCCTTTGCTATGAACAGAGTTAAGGCTATCACTGAGGCTAAGGATTAGTAGAACTAGCTACTGCCCTCCTCTTTGGGCAGCACTGATGGTGGCAGCAGGACACGCTGAACCTGGTGTAGTGGAGCTTGGGCTGAGCTCTTCACTTTCCTGACAATTAGCCTGGAAACCATCCTATGCTGATCATCTGCTCCCCTTATTAACTCACTGCAGGAAAAAAGCTAAGGGGAGAGGGAGAAAAGAGCAAACTGCCATTTCTCTGTGGCTCTTCCCTGCCTCACAGGTACCCTGCAACTTCCCTTTTCTTCAGGGAAAGCCAAGCTGAGCTTGACCACTGGCAGACAGGAGGGAAATACTGCCATGCCAAGTTGACCCACCCATGTAAAATATAAACAAATATCATGTTTGCTTGTGTACCATCTCAGCAGCAAATGGTCTCTTTCTGGTCATGTATGACTTTTTGCTCTCATAAGTCTCAGGTGCTACTTGGAGGCTGCAGCTCCTTGGGTTTCTCTCTGGGCTCAGCAGAACCACAGGCAAAGGCCCTTCACGCAGTTGGAAGGCTGAAAGAGGAAAACAACGTGTCATGTTGCACGGGGCTTGGGAGAGCCCATGTCCTTCCATGGGCTGGCTGCCAGCAGGGACAGGGTCTGCCAGCATCTCTGCCAGCCTCTTCCCGCGGGTCATGGCACACAGCTGGAGTCCCCGTGGGACCCACTGCTGGCAGACACGCGTGCACAGCCAGAGGCAGCGCAGGGCACATCCTGACTCTTTGCCTCTTGGTGGAGACCTCGCAGCTCACCAGCTGGTCTGCAGGACTCTGCCTTCCCACCACAATCGCTGCACAAAGACCCACAGGAGGGACAAATGTCATGGGAGCCACCAAGTGCCGCAGGAACCCCACCACCGTCCCCCTCCAGGAAAGCGTTGCCCCCAGCGGCACTGAGGGTGCCAGCCCTTGCAGTGGTCTGCCCGCCCGGCCCGTCTGCTCAGCAGCAATGCCAACCCCATGGGCACATCCCCTGCCCTGCTTGCTGGGATGATGTCCTATCCCCTCCTGACACTTAGTATCTTGCTTTTATCCATGGCTTTCAATGCTGAGATGGCCATGACTGCTGCTTCCAGCTCCCTCAGCAACATGCCGTCTTGGCTTTCCACAGTCTGCTGCTGAGCTAACATCTCCCCATGAGAAAGGGGAGAAGTTTGAGAAAAGAGGGATGAAATGGAGAAAGAAAATCAATGTTTCCTATTAAAACAGACAACATACAAAAATATGTGAATGTGACATTGAAGGTGTAAATGCAAAAGGCCAAGTAATATAGAATTTAGGCCCCTCACTTTTAAACAAGCAATAAATAATGTATTAAATTGCAAAGTGGCAATACAAAATACTCTGTCTGTCTGACATGACCTCTGTCGTGGACTACTGTGGTACATGTAATTGAGGCCAGGAGGAGAATCTCTTGGAGATTTCTGTTAAAATTTCTTCTTCTCTCACCATCACTCTTTCTGCTGTTATTCTGATGTCTTTTATACTTGTCTTTTTCTTGGCAATAGTGGCACAGTATCCATACAAGGTGCAAAAGCAAGCAGTCTGCCAGCTTTAGATACCAGAGTTCACTAATAAACATCTGAGGTTTTTTTAGCGAGTTGCACAGTGCTACGTGCTTTATTTGGATATGTTGGATTCAACCTTGCTTTGGTTAAAGAGGTGTTTAATTAAAAGGACGAAATGTTAGCAATTCAGTAAATATCACATTAATTTCAAAGAGTGTAATTACTAAACATGCATTAATAAAAGAATCATAAATTATAGCTGTTATTTAAAAAATTGCTTAGGTCTTAAGAATGATTATACAGTGGTTACAGTTTGTCTTGTTATAGACATATTTCAAATATTTTACAGTGGCTTCCCTGTTCATCACCAGCCATCACATTGCAGCATCTGGGATACAGCAGTCCCTCCACTCTAGTTGCCATTTAAACCTTTGCCGTAATGAACGCTGCCGAGACGCCTGCAGTCTCCCCCAGGCTGCCTGCCCGCCTGCAGGACCCTTCCTAGCACGTCAGACACGCTCCCCGTGTTCCCAGCAGTGCGGCATGCATGGAGTGGCGTTGTGAGCCGTGGTAATGATTGCTGGTGAGGAGAGGATCGTGAAGGTGTTAACAGTGGCATCATAACGAGTGTGAGGTAGTTATGTATGGGTTTCTTAATGCTGATCTTCTGGAAAAAATCTGACATAGTGATGCCTCTTTCCACAGGGCGTTTACATCACCCTATGTCATACTAGAAGAAGTGTGCAATATAAATGCTGCTTGGTTCAATAGGTTAGCTCTTCAGTTCTCCAGAATTTAAATAATTCTTTAGTAATCCCATCTGTTATTCAGAGTAATTTCTGTTGAATCCCATTGGTTTCACCCCTATTATCGTCTCCAAGTTCCACTGCTCATGGTGAGTCAGCATGGTCTAAAAGGCTGAGTGCGAAGAGCCAGAAATGAGACATTTTTCCAGGAGGAAAAGTACATAAGCAGGATGTCCTTTCCAGATGCTGAGTTAGGGAATTTCATTTCGCTTAGCTAAATTCCCCTTGCAGTTTCTGGTAGGTGCAAAATTTTTCTTTATGTTCTGTCATAAACTCCTCTTCTGTTGTGCACTGCTGAATACTTACCTCCAGCTCCAGGTTGCATTTCAATGGTAAGCAGAGTCATATTTGTTTCTGTTTCTTTATGTTTGTAAATGCTTTGGAGTCCTTCTCCATAAAAGGTGCTGCATAAAGTGTAAACTATATTTTAGTATTATGAGCACCATCACTTGCAGAGGAAGCTCTAAATATATTTCACTCTCGTTGTAGTCTATCAAATTAATGTAATGATGAACATTAAGGCTTTTTATAAATCAGCTGAAGGATGCAAATATTTTTTTCTCCAAATCATATAGAATTTAATAAACCCAAATGCAGAGATAGTCCACAAAGCCCCATCTTAGTCTCTCTAATATCTCTCTCTAGGATTTTTGTTGCTCTTCTTTTTCTTACAAAAGTACAAAAAGACAGGCAGCGGTAGTAGGTTTACAGTGTGGCCAGGTAGATGACAGAAACAGCCACCTCTGGAATTCTCCAGTGCAATCCTCAGGGGTGAAAACAAGTGGCTGGGTTTTGAGCTGGTGGTTTGTTTTTTTTTTTTTGTAAATTGGGTGCATTCAATTCTATACGATTTGGAGGAAGAAACCTCATCACCCATGGCCAGCTCATCACCTCATCACTCAGGCCAGCTGAGGATGCAGGAGCATGTCTTTGTGCTCTAGTGAGTTTCCTATTCTGCCAAATCTCCTGTAAGCAAGTAGGAGTGACCATCTTGCTAGAGGTTGTTAGAGATTGTAGAGATCTTAGAGATGGCAGAGATTATGCTTGAGGTGGTGAATGGCCCCAGAGTGTTTGAGAGCACCATGTAATAGCTATCCTGTCCACCTGAAGCTCAACTCTACGTTATTTGCTCAGGTCACTTTTTTACAGCTGAACTTGATGTCAGGGATAGAGTTGGTTTGTGACAGTAAGAGGCCAAAGAAGGCTTAAAGAGCTGTGTTGGATGACATGAAGAAGGCTACCCAGACTCAGGACAAATGCAAAATCTGTATTCTAAATAAAACAGGCCATGGGCTGTTCTCCAGTCCCGCAGCCACATAGCATGGCACAGCTTGCATCTGCACACCTGGGCTCTCTCCGCTCTCTTGTCCATCCAGGACAGCATGGTCCAGGAGTGGTCCCTGGCTCATGATGCCACTTTAGCTGCGCTGGGGGACTGCCTGGGAGAGCACTCACTGGCATTGCCCTCATGCCAGAGAGCAATGAAACAGTATGGACAGGAGTAGGTAGTGCTTGAGCCAACACCCTGGCTCTGATTTAATTACCAGTACAGACATGGCTGAAGTGGTACTGTGGAGACCTCCTTGGTCTCTGCACAGTGGCAATGGATGGTTTAGATCAGTGAAACTAATGGTATCTGAGGGTAAGATGGCCAGAGCTGTTGGTAGTGGGGTAGACTAAGGAAGCAGCAAACCTCTGGCAAGACTTGAAGGGAAAGGGATCGTGCCATGATGGTGCACTGCTGCTCTTCCTCCTGGCCCAAAGCAGTAAAACAGCAGCTGCCCAGCTGTGCAGCAGGTCAGTGTGCTACACAAGTGCTTGTCATCCTTGAAATTTGTCGGCTTTTTCATATGCTGGTGAGAACATCTACCCTATACTTGCCTGTTCCCTGATATCAGTCCGCCCAGTACAGGAAAGACATCATCAAACTGGAGCAAGCTCAGTGGAGGCTACCAGGATGGTTGGGGCTGGACCACTTGCCCTATGAGGAGAGGCTGTGGGACCAGTGCTTATTCAGCCTGGAGATGAGACAGCTTCAGGGGCACGTAACAGCAGTCCTCCAGCACCTATGGGGATGTCATCAAGAAGATGGAGCTGGTCTCTTTACAATGGTGCATGGTGAGAAGACGAGACAACAGGCACAAGTTGAAAGTATGACATCTTCACACTGATATAAGGAGAAAAATTTCCCCAGGAACACAGTGAGGCAGTGCCACAGGCTGCCCTGGGAGGTTGTGCAGTCACCATCCTTGGAGCTCTTCAAGACTTGACCAGAGAAATCCCCAAGTACCTGATCTGAGCTTGTGGCTGAGCCTGGTTGAAGAAAAAGTTTGGATTAGAGACCTGCTGAGGTCCCTGCTAACCTGAATTATCCTGTGATCCTATAGAAAACTTCTTCCTGGCAGAAGCAGCAATACAACTGCGGCAATAATTATGGCTAAACAGACTGCCACATCATGTTTACAAAAAAACGTTTTCCAGGATCGGGAAGATTTCAGAATAATTTTCTTTCTAAAACCCCTTTTTGTGACTTGTCCAAACTTTCTAAAAAAAGTTTTCCTATGGGGTGAAATGGAAACTGTTAGGAAATTGGTTTGCATAGAAAGAGAGGGGCAGTTAGAAGAAAATCAAGCATCGGGTGCTCAGCAGGTACTAATTGGGTGGTTAGTTGTGAAGAAACTGCTTCCCCCAGGTACTGGGATAAGGCAGCACAGAAATGACTTGAAATATGGATGTGACCCAATACCTCCCTTTTAATTCAATCTTTTTCCAGCCCATCGCTGGAATTTACACAACGTTTTATTGACTATGGTATCAGAAGCTATCAATTTGCTGCAGCCTCATAAAAATAAAATAGTGATACAGAAGAGAAACTGCTGTGTCAGACACACTTCAGCTATTCCCAGCTTTCCTCAACCCCTTCATCTACCCTCTCATCATAAACATCACTATTCCGTTTGCCTCTTGCTTCTCCTAACCGTTAAAACAGGGAAACAAAAACATAGCACAGAAGCTGTTAACACAAGACCCAGAAATGTGTCAAATATTTGGTGTCTGAAATATTTGTTGGCACCAACTAGTAGGAAGGAACAAACAAGCAAGCAAACAGCATAAAACCAGGTGTGTCTGTGGGTAAGAGAGAGATAAAAGCAGGGCTATATATTTAAGATGGAGCAAGAGTGTTGTCTCATACCATGATTGCTGTGGTAATTACCCATTTTAACGCATATTAGTGCAAACAGCTGTGCAAAATTCATATAAATGGTGGAACATAAGTAATACTCTTTAATTAAAAAAATTACAAGGTTTTTTTTTTTAAGGAGTTAAATGTATTTTGCTCGTCGTGCTTCATCCCTTATGACATGAATATCTCCCAAGGAACAGTAACAGGGGTGCACAGTAACTGTTTACATCTTGGTTTAATTCCACATGTATTAAAAATACCTTGGTTTGGTGAATTCAATAGTATGTTTTGGAAAAATACCTTTGTTTTGGCCCTGAAAATCATAGACCTTCTGCAATACCGATGCTGTTTACCATACTTTATGCATGGCCACATGTCAAAGACAGAGCATTTAACAAAAAATAAAATAGCTTGAGTTTGGGGGAGTTATAATGTTTCTGCTGTGACCATGCAAAGTGACTCTGGTAAAATACATTTAGTAGGGGGAGCTGCAGGTATTTGGACAAAAACTATGGCCCTGGGTGACTTGAAGCCATGAGGAACCACAACATAATTGTTTTCCATAAAGAGACAAAAATGGTTAGGATAAAACATAAGATGAGATCCTAAAATTGTATTTTAGGGTCTGTGCCTAATAACAACTCAAGGGGAAGCCCTGGAGCATGGAGCCCCTGTTAACCTCATCGCTCAAACAGTGGGACTTGCAAACTTCCCCAGGAAGTTTCAAGTCCTTCAGTACATGCATTTGCTGATGAGAATTGTTCCCTTAAGTATATGCCCAAAGAGATAAACTTTATGCTGTATGCCAAGTTTATGATGTGATAAAAGTTTGTGTTTGAGGTACCTTACTGATTATCTATTAGGTGGAAGAAAAAGAATAAAACAACCAATTAAACAGTAGCGCTCGTATCTGTATCTTAGCTAACCTGGTAATTGAAAAATGGCCCCCATTTTTCCCTCCCCCACCCATTTCCATGTAGCATTTTAAGAACTCTGTCCAAGAATATCACTATATGAAAAAAAACATCATCTCAAAATTATTAAAATCTCTGTGGGAATTCATGATTAATTTTAAGGCCTGGCAGATTAAAATACATTATTATGTACACTCTAGTGCATCCTTTCAGATATTTTCAGAATCTGATTTTGCTCTCTTGATACACACCAATGATTCTACATGTATCTAGTAGATTGCAAGGAATAGATTAGCATTAAAGAGGCAGTATTGTGTTGTTAGGTTGTTATGTGTAACTTGTGCTCATACATTAAGAAAAATGTAGCTGGCATTCCCTTGGACATGACCAGACCCCTTAAAAAAAGGAGAGAATTATTAATAGTTGGTTGTAATGCATTTGTAGAGTACTCCTGAAATTTTGACCTTTAGTACATTAACTGGCTGTTTTTATCCAGCTCCCAGGCAGAGTAAGATCTACAGCAGCCTGCTTAGGAAATGGAAATAATGGGCTTATTAGTAGGACTTGTTAAACCTTCAATTCCTGAACGTTCTACCTTTAGCTCTGGACCTAGCTTTGCAATGAATCTGTCACTCTAAATAGCAAAATCAACAGCATTCAACGTCAAGAAGACAGAAAAAAAATGTTTTTTATTTGGGACAGACTGACCAAATCGATCATTACTACAAAGTCATTCATTCACAGGTTAGCTTTATAAATGTTAAGGTTCCAGCTTCAGCCCCAGCAGCTGTTGTATTTCTGACTAGAAGTCTGAGGACCCACCTAGCATCAATTTTCCATCATTCAGAAACATCTTTGTCCTCCATCCTGACAAGGTAAGTAGATAGAGCTCCTTAAGCCTTTTTTTATTAAGGCATGTTTTCTCATGTAATTCTAATGTCATTATCTTTGACACTCTTCCATGTTCCACCTACAGCTTGGTATCAACCTGTCTGAGTTGTGGGCACATAAACAGGACAAAGGACTATGACAGCATTATGGCTGACATAACCAAATCCCTCTGTCACTGCACAGTCTCCTGTTTATACGCTTAGAGACCACACTGGGTGCAGGACCAGACTGGAGTTCACGCCCAGTTGACCAGTCATCATGACTCCCATCTTTTTCACTGCCTTTGTTATGAAGATGTCCCCTCTCTTTCAAGTATTTTTCCCCCAGATACCGCACATACAGCTTTACTGAAATTATACTGTTTGTTTGCGCCCATTGTCCTAGCAATCAGACCCTCCTGCAGCAGGGATCTCTCCAGGTCATTATTTAACATGGCCCCAAATGTCACGTCATCTGCAAACTTTATCGTAATGATTTTATGTTTTCTTCCATGTCACTGATAATGTTAAATGATATACAGCCAAGAACCAATCCCTGCAGAACCCCCCTAGTAACAAACACAGTCAGTGGTGGCTGTTGCTTATAAGATATTAAGACATATCTTTTAACCAGTTTTAATGCATTTAACACGTGCCACATGGTTTTGTATTGCTGTAGTGTGTTAATCAAAATACTTTGAAGTACCAGGTCAAATACTTTACAAAAATTGAAGTATACTGCATCAACATAATTATCAACTAAATTAATAATCTCATAAAAAATGTTAGAAAGTTAGTTTCACAAGAACTGCTTTCTATAAAACCATGTTAATTGTCACTAATTACACTACATTATCTATTAATCAAAACCTCTGTCAATGTTCCCAATTCAAAACTCTGGACTGACATCAGACTGAGAGGCCTGGAGCTAATGGGGTCATAGTACTTACTCTTTTTTAAACACTGGCACAACACTGCCTTTCTGTTCCTCCTCTGCAACATCAGGATTGTTTCAAAAATGATTGAAAATCACTGCTAACAATCTAAAGAGGTCCTTGGCTAGCTCTAAATAAAACATCTGATGATTTTAAACATCTAACCTTCGTAATGGCTGCCTCCCATCAGCCTTACATACTGTTGGGAATGCTGGGAAATAGCTCAGTGGCAGTTTCATATCATATAAATATAGATCTACTTTTTTCCCCAAATGAAAAGCTAGAGATTTCTTCAATGCTTCCACCCTTTTATATGATAAATGTTTATTGTAACACTTCCATCTTCTTCTTTAAAAACACCCTTCAGTTCGGACCCTTTTTATTCTTCTAAGTCTAAAAAGAGTCTTCTTTTATTTTTCTTTTAACTCCTTTATGTGTAAATTTCCTCTTCATGTCCACTAGCTTTATTATTCAGTTTTCTGTATTTTTCTGCTTTTAATGTACGTTCATTGCTATTTGTATCTCTTTTTTTTAACTTTTTTCTTTTTGTTTTGGTATTTATAGCTGTTTATATTTCCATGCTTTCTTAGCTCATATAGCCTTTCTTCTGGACTTATGCGAGTTTGGTGACGTAACTATTTCTCAAACAGTTTACAGTTATCATTCATACTTTTCTGCTTAAATTACATGGCTCAGATATTTTAGGCTGTGTAAAAACCACCTTTTCTAAAGCACCAGACAGATGTATTGGGGGTTCGGGCTGTATTATATTTTCACGTAACAAACACAGCCAATTTACAATCCTGAGCAGTTGTCAGATTTTATTTCAGACATAAATTTCTCTTCTTCTGTTAGGTGAACTCCAGTATAACTTTCACCATGTTGGATACAACTGGCGTGGGTTTTTTATTTTTTGGGAAGTTATGAAGTTGTCATCCATGCTTTTGAAAAAATTCCGAGGAAATTTTAGTTCTGCCAGCCAGATACTTCCTGCACATGTCAATCAGATTGAAATCTGTTCCTCTAATACAGCTTTTTTCCCCCTACATCTTATATATAGAAAGATGTTTAAAGGACTGGCTATCCTGTTCTCTTGTGTGATTTGGTAGCCCAGCATAGTTGTCAATTGTCACTTCATCTTGTTCCTTATCTACTATACCTTTGATCATAAGTATTTGAGATCATTTCCTTTCGAGCTGCCAATGACTCAGAAGCAAGTACTGGTGTAGTTGATGCAGAGTGCTTTTCTTTCTATTCCCTTGAGTGCTTTTCTTTCTATTCTTTTGCTCATCTGGTTCTTCCTAAAAAAACCCCAAATAAATCTTAACATACCAGGCATGAAGTTCTTTCTATTTCATAATAACTACTAGGTCAAATAAAAGAGTTATTTGGTAAGAGGACTGGGATTTAAAATCATGGGTTCTGTTGCTATTGATTCACAGAAACATTTTCTACATACCGTTACTTATAGACTGAGGACATTCCCAAACCAGGGGGACTGTCCAACATGTGCTTTGGTCTCATTGTGCAAAGACATAAGTAATAGCAAAGTGCAAGACAATGCAGCATCAGGCTAAAGTGAGGGTAAGTTACACACAGCGTTATTTTCAAAGGTAGCTCCCTCTCTGAGTGCCTCAGTCCCTGGTATCTGAGCAGCATGAGGGTATCTGTCTCCACTGTCAGAGGCACTGTACATCCCATTCCCACTGTAACTTATTAAGATCTCTGAAGTGCAAATTCTTGGGCTGGACTTCATTCCCTGCTCTCTCAGCCTTAGGTGTCCTCAAGGTAGAAGTCAAACATCAGCCATGTGAACTCCACCTCCAATCCCTACTCATGAATCCAAACTAGAGACTGTTTTTGCTAGTGTCGCCATTTTCCTCCCTACACTTCAATGCACCTGCTTCTGTGAAGCAGAAATGGCGAGATAATACTGTAAGGGCTCTGACATCCGAAGGGACGAGCACTGTAGAAGTATGATTATGGGACGTGCTCCTGCAGCTCCAGTGGTACCTTCTGAAAAATGTATAATGGTGCCTGCTGTGAAGGTCAGGAGCGCTGATGACACTTAGCATCTTGCAGGAACTGACCTGTTGTCACCCATTACATTTTTTTTTTTTCCTTTCCATTACCTTGCAAATAAGTTATGTCTGTGTCTTACCTAGTGCAGCTCTGAAGAAAATCTCTCCCTCCTCTGCCTTTCTAATTGCCTGAACCTTGGAGTTCAGTTGGGTGGCCCCAGCATTTTGGACAATCCCTACAGCTAAGCAGACAGAAGGGGCAGGGCAGGTTTATGTCCTGTCACCCTCCCATAATGACCAGTCTGACTGCGCGGGCAAAAGGAGGGAAATAACCTACACCTCTTCAATCAGAGAAATAATGTATGTATCCCTAAATAAGGGTTGGAGAAGCTACTCTGCAAGGCATCAGATCTTGGGTTAGAACAAATTTGTGACCCTCACTACCCAGATCTGAGACTTGCATCCTTACTACAGTTGTTAAATGAAAGACAGAACAGCAGGTTGATGGGCTGAGGCGGTATCCTGCGCCACAGGGCTCATCTCCTCACCAGCAACCACAGGAGAACTAGAGAGCCAGGAAAAACGATGAAATGGTAGGGCAGTGATACAAGGTCAGTCTAGACACAGGAGAGAAAACAGAATAAAATCAACAAACAGATGTAGTGGTCACTTCTTGAGATGTACCTGACAGTTTGCTTTTGAGCTATACAGCAAATTAACTGAAAAGCTCTTTTTATTTTCTTGGTTATGTGGGTCAGAGACTGAAGAAATGTATGTAAGAAAGTAAAAGAGAAAACTGAATGTAATCAGTCACAAAATGGAAATAAAGGTTTATAAGAGAATCACATGAGAATCTGCCAATAATGCTTAAAATCACTTTGATTTATAAAAAAATAGTTCTGGCATTGGTGTATATTTTATTGCCCTTGAAATATTTTGAAGATGTTTTTTTCTTTTTTATTAAAAAAAAAACCCTGCAAGAACTCAAATAGTTTTCAGTCTGGACTCTTTCCTCCACAATAAAAATGGCTGACATTTTTTTCTGTGTAGAAAAACCCAAATCAACATACTGCACCATCTGTCTGCTGCATCTCCAGGACTCTCTCCACTTCATACAGACCTCCTCTTCCTGCCAAACATGTGAGACCTCATCTTCTCCTCCAACCTGTCCATGCCTGGGTGGGAGGTACCATTATTTTGTGCTGCTGCTTTGCACCAAAATTGAGCCTCAGTTTCATCTGCCAGGTGGGAAGAAAGAAGTTTAAATATACAGCGTCTGCAGTGACTCAATAGGTGCATTTAGTGCTTAGCAGCTTAAATATCTCCGCAAGGAGTTTCATCCTGGGTACTTATCTGTCAGTGACCCAAATGGACTAGAGAGGGGGGATTTGGGCATGGAGGAGGTCAGGGTGTGGAAGTTACAGTACTCGTGTCAGGAGGTGATCAGAAAGCTGATGCTGTGCACTTTCCTGCTCCTCAGTGAACTGATTCACTTTGAATGGTTCATTTATTTATGTGACCATCTAGGGGGAAAAAGTCTTTAATTGCAGGCTCCATAATGTGTTCTTCACATTAAATTCCAAAGTGCTGATTTCAGTTGATTCTGTTTAGAGGTCCATATAGTTTCGTTGGTGAGCTGTGCTCATTCTTTAACTCTCTTGGTTTTGGTGACATTATATTCTTTATAACAACTTAAATCACCTTTGGAAGGCAGCTAAATATTATTAACCCCTTTGTACAGAGGAAAAAGAACTTATAACACTAAAAAAAGTAATGTAAATTTGCCCCAGTACGATCTATGTAGGGATAAAGTATAACTAAATATAGGAATGAGAAGTGAATTCTGTGTTTTGGAGTAGACATCTCCTTCTTAAGCCCTCGTGTTCATGGAAGAAGATCCATATTTTGGCAAAGGTAGATTTATTTCCTTCTCTTTCCTGAGCCAAACTTGGATGCAGCATATAAGACTTGTTTCTCAGAGGTGATCTGTGATTAGTTGCTTTGAAATTCCTCCCATGAAAGCTCGAATATCCAGGAACTGTGCAGTGCTGTTTCCTCATCCCTTTTTTCCCACCCTTCAGCAAGTCGGTTTTTTGGCCCCCGAAGACATTATCTTTCCATGTCTTCCCACTGCTCTTGTAGCTGTTCTTACAATAACCAGGAACAACTGTGCGAGAAGGCCATCCAAATACTTACTGTCTTTCACTGCAGCCAGAGAGCAGTCTCCAGAGTACAGAGAGACCTCCATGAGGACTAAAAAGCAAAGATCATTCTTGGAAGGTCAGCTTTTCCCAACATTAGAGATCAGTTCTTCAGGAAACAAAGTCCTGCCAAGGATTGTTCTGACACAAGGGTATCTATTAATGAGCAAACTTGCTCACATCTCTTTTCCAGAAACCCGAATGTAGTATATGACACGTGACCCGTCCTCTAGGTTGTGAACTACACTTAGCCCTCTTTCAGAGGTGCTAAACTCAAGGGTGACAGAGAAACAAACAGTAAGGTGATCTTGCCATGCAGCTCAAAATTTTAAAAGCATAATAACTGTACTTTTTAGATAGTCAGAATTTAGTGAACCATTGAAAGTGACCCAGTTCATTGAGCGGAGCTGAACAGATGGAATTCCAGCCTCGCCATGGTTGGGTGACTCTCTGAACAATACAAAATCTTCCTTCAAAGCCGTCTCCACCAAGCTTCCTGCCTCATGCACATAACATTTGGGGATGTTCTGGTCACTTCTGAATTCAGCTCACCACGTTTTGGGGTAGAGTAGGTGACAGACTCCTAGCATTAGGCTATTGCTTGGGTTTTTTCATTAGGGCTTTTAAAACTTCTGCTGTTTTGTTTCAGACTTTAAAAAAAAAAAAAAAAAGAATCCCATAGTATGGTCTTTGTTTGTTGGAAAAGGTCTCACCTGGCTCTAGTCCCTGAAATGCAATGGCTATTTTTCCTTTTTTCATTTGACTTGCCTATCACCAAATGCTGACAAAACATATTTACTGCATTTTTGTGATTTACAGCAAGCCCCTTGCTCAGCAACTCTGAGGGACATGGTGGCCCCGTGGCTGCCAGGCAGAAACCACCAGCACCACCTGTGAGCTGGCTGCTACAGCAGGGAGATGAGAGGGAAGATAAAGTAATTATGGGCAAAGTAAGAATAAATATGGTCAGAAAGCTGCCATCGCTTCCTATGGGACAAGAGCAGAGAAAGATGATGGATGGAAGGCTTTGGGTAAGGTATTGATTTGCTAAGTCAGAGCTGAGCGTGGCAGACACCTCCTCTTGGAGCTGTAGTATTGCAAGTTCTCCTAAGAGCAAACTGTCCAGGGCTCTGATGCTCATGGACTGACAGCAAGAAGCAAGCTTGGGTGAGGCGGGCTTCAAGCTAAGTGCAGGAAGGTGTGCACAGAAATACTGTAGGGCTTTAATCTTCCTGCATGCCTGAATACCTTGGAAAACTGGCTCTATTTCAGATTCATTTTGAAGTGCCTGTAGCAAGGTCTCCGCTTCTCTTGGTTTGAAAAGTTTTAGGGT
Source organism: Gymnogyps californianus (assembly GCF_018139145.2). Taxonomy (NCBI): domain Eukaryota; kingdom Metazoa; phylum Chordata; class Aves; order Accipitriformes; family Cathartidae; genus Gymnogyps; species Gymnogyps californianus. The sequence goes on from NC_059472.1 coordinate 47,443,947, forward strand.
CTCAGTGTTTGTTTCTTTTATGGTAAATTGGGAGTTTATTGATTAGCTATGGCTTGGGAAGAGAAGGACCTGTACTAGTACATCAAAGAGTGACTACGAAAAACCAGCGTGCCAAAGCCATGCAGCCTGGAATGTATCAAATCAGATAGCTGTGGCACAGATAGGGAAATACTCATCCAGTGTGCAAGGCAAAGGCATCATCTGAAATAGTGAGGTGATTAAAACCCAAAAAAAGGAGCATGGTCTGGGCTGGTGCAGAGAAGGGCAGGTGCGGGGAATGAAGATCCTTTTGTATGTGAGACCAGAAGGTATTCACTTGTGTAAAAAACAAAAGCCCTGAAGAGATATTTTCCCTCTGGCTGTGTGCATCCACAAGGCAAGAAAAAAGATAAACATGGGGATGGAGAAGAGTTGTTTAATCTAAAGGACAGTGTAGGCAGAAGCACACATGGGTATAGGCTGGTTAGGAGGGTTTCTAGCCAACTAGAAGGTGGCTCTGAACGACTGAAGAAAGCTCACTGCCTTGCTAAACTGGGGTAAGCAAGACCAAGTAGAGCTCAGTGGGTATATCTGGCATGGCTTCACATGAGGACAGGCTCGCTGACCCAGGAGACCTTCCACTCCAGTCCTTGAATAAAGATGCCCGCACCTGTAGCTAGTACTTGGTATTTCTCCTAGTGGAGGCATCTAAAAAAAGAGACAAAATCTTCCCTCTTTTCCAGGTTGGTGTGATGGCCCACTCGAGAGGCAATGCAGACCAGGTTTTGTCACCACCATTGCTATAGCTGTTCAGCAGATGAAGGGCTGTTACTCAAATGCTTTTCACCTGCACTTTGTTCACTGACTTTTGTTTAAGAACAGGTCCCTGAAGTCTGTCTATGTGGTAATGGGAGACAGTAGAGGTACCTGTAATCTAATTAACCCCAGTACCAATAACAGTTGCTAATAACTTTAACTAGGTCCTTGGCATGTGGGCAAGTTCCTGTCTTCCTGGAAAGGTTTTAATCAACTCGTACAAGTCTTTCCTTCTCCTGTTCCACTTCGTGTGTACAACAGCTAGGTTAGAGATAGCTCTGCTGCATGCAAACGGCTGCAGCCACATCTGTAACAGCACTGTTCATCACACAGCCTTGGTCAGCAGCCCCTCCTCGGACAGGCACCCAGTGTTGAGTCATGAGTACATCTGCTCTTTTTTGGGGAGTTGGCAGAGATACCTGCTGTATTACCTCCTGGCTGAACTAAGAAGGGAAATTAAATGCAATGAACTTATTGATCATCAAAAATAGTAACTCACAGGAAAGGAGTTCTCCTCTGGTAGCTGTCAGCTCAGACTATGAAACACTGGAGGATGCTCCAGTGGCTGGGTGTGGTTTACATCCATCCCCTGAACTCACCAAGTACTCCTGTTTGGGGTACTCTGGGATTTATAAACGCTAGGGGAGCCACACTGTAGCCCTGTGGTAGGTAAGTATCATAGAAGTTTGTTACCATACACTGCTCTGTAGCAAAGCTGAGGGTAACGTGGCCAGATGGGATGCTGCGGTAGCCTGACCATTGCCTCACAGCCCCACTTTCTGTCCTGCCTGAACCGGGACACTTGACAACAGGCTATCCTGGCTACGCTGCTCCATGCAGCCCCTGAACCTTGCAGCAGGCACCCTGCAGTCCGGGGGCAGCCATCACCTGCCCCCCACCATCGGCACAGACGGGGTTCGACTCGCCGGCTCATAACCCCTTGGATGTGCTTTCCTCACCGGACAGAGGGCAGGGGAGGCGTTGCCGACTGCCCCTGTCCAGAGCGCCTTCCCCTCTTGGTAGGCTGCAAATTCTCTTCAGGAGGCAAATAATCTTTGCTCAGCCTCTGTCCCAGCCACAGCGGCATCCATTTAACTGACAGAGAGATGCAAAAAGCAACCATGTTGTTTGATCCAGCAGGAAGCTGGACAAGGAGAAACTATCCCCAGTATATTAACGCCTGGCATGAGCCTAGTAAGTGTTATAATTAGGTGGCATTAATTAGTGCTGGAAAAGACTGTCATGTTTTATACTAAGACTTTGGTTAAAAGATAGGAGCAGAATACTTTTCTTGAAAAAATTCCGTGTATATTTTCTTGTTTTACTAGTAGGGATTTTTAATCAGTTGAATGAACTTGTATGTACTAGTTAACTTTGCTGGAGTTTAGTGGTTGTATTTAAAGCAGATTTTATCCTAGAATGATATTAATTTGATAGGATCCCTGATCTGTAAAACCATTGGTTATCTTGGTCTCTCCTGATAAGAAAAAAAAAGTGCCGAGGGTTTCCAGTTGGTGAGCACATTTGGGCAGAATCTTTCACACGTCACAAATTGCAGATGGGAGGCAGTGATCTCGAACATGCAGTCACATTGCGTGACCATCTGACACCTTCCATTTAGAAAAATAATACTTTCCTCACAGCATACGCTCCCTGCTGCAACCAGCACCAAAAATTATGCCTGGGAGAGCTGTTCCTCCTAGACTAAGGTCTTAAATATTTCTTAGGCTGCTTTTAAAAGATTCATGCAGCAGCACTACCTCACTCACATCCTGCTAAACCAGAGAAAATACTGAAATTCTTCCCCAGACAGTGTTAATCACAAAATAGCTGAAAAGAACAAAAGGGGGGAAAAAGACAGCAGGAAATATATATATATACTCACACTAGCGAGGTGAACAATGGAAGGCTCTTGTTGTATGTGTAATTCAAACATGCCCATGTAAAACACCGCATGGAGTTATTTCCTATCACTACCAGTTTCTCAGCTGCATAAAATCCCACAACTGTGGGGAAGTTCAGCTTTCAAGCGCCCTGGTTTTGTGCATAATTCCTTTTGACAATGTGGTGTACTGACGCTCATTCATTTGAAATAGCAATGACCATTTCAGGGTGTCCTTTGCTATATATTGAGGTGTCAGTAGTGATAAAAAAAAATCTTTACTGTTTAAGGACAAAGCCATGTGAATTTAAAGGCTGACATCTCGCACTAGCGTACTGTGTCCTCTTTGTTACTATGTCCCAGTAAATACCAAGAATAAAAATTAACCAACACTCATTCTTTCTACCCAAATTACAAGACTGACTAGGAACACATTTTTTAACCCATGCTATTATCAGCAGTAGGGTAGTGTGACCTGAAACAGGAGGCAGCTCCTGTTGTCCTACCTGACCTCACCCACCAAGTGTAGCTATCTTAAAGACGGGGCCATGTTTTCCCGTTCATCTGCCAAGCAGATGTGCCCCAGCAGCCACATCAGCCGAGCACTTAATTTCTGCAGAGTGCCTTCCTCCCCACATCACACCGTCACCACTTCAGGTCTGCCATCCCGTATCTCTGTTCAGTCTCTGTGTGCCCGAGTGCCATTGATATGCATGAAAAAGAGGTGCCCGTGTAGCTGTTAAAATGTGGGTGCCTTCCTAGAGAGTGGGGCACTGGTTGGTTGTTGTACCAGTGAAATTTAGCAAACTGATGGTAGGGCAAACATCTCTCCCCACTCTATACAGGGATATGACCCTCTGGCTGCCGTGGGTGTGACATGAGCCACAGCACAGCCCTGCAAGAGTCTCTCACACCCACGCCGGAGGGCTAAGTCAGGCCCCAGGGCACGTCTCCTCCCAACACCCTAGCAGGAACTCCCCCAGCCTCCGGGAGTTTTAATGACAGTTTTGTCTCGCTGCAGATTTCTGGCCCTCAGGGCTAGCCTGAGCCCACCAAGCAGTGTTACAAACACCCACCGTGCAGAAATAGCAATTAGTGTCTGCCACCATGGGCCAAGTTGGAACTCACGGATCAGAGAAGAAAGGCTCTATCTTCTCTCCTGTCTTCTGGCACAGCCTTTCAACGCCCCGAGCCCTCAACCAGCCCTTTGAGAGATTAACTTCTCCAAGCTCCAGTCTTGTACTTTCCAGCCCAGGCCTCTGTGGACCTCCTTCTTCCCACAGCATCCTCTCCTGTGAGGTCCTCCTTGCTAAGTGGGTGTGATCCTGCAGCTGTGTGAAGACTTTGCGCTGCTTTCACAAGGCAAACATGACATCTGGGCATGGTGTTCCCCCGGCCTCACTCCTGGCTGAGCACCCTCCCTGTCAAAGCAGTGGGTGCTGCACCTCTAGTGCTGAGGTTACATATGGTGTGTAGGTGGTATGTCTGTGCCAGGACCTACAGGCTAGGGAAGTACCGTGCATCAAAGCTGGGAGGACAGGGAGGCACTGGTTCAGGCCAGACAGCCAAGATTGAAGTGAGGGAGATGTGCAGCTGCTTAACTACTCCTCTAGCCCCTGCTGTGGATGTGCACACCACCGTGGCTGGTGCCAGCGTGTCTCTGTGCGTCCTCACAGGTGGGTCTCCCACATGTGGTGTCTGGTGAGACAGAGGCCCCTTCTGCCCCTTCCACCAACAGCCATGCTATATATGCTGCTGCTTCCTAGCCCTACAATTAGCTCCTCCATCTACCTACGTGTTCATGGGACTGCCTCGTCCAGCCTTCTTGTAGAGCAGAGGTTGCAGTTTTAGGGTGCTGCAGGACTGATCAAAGGGTCCACTTTGGGCGCCAAGACAAAATTTCTCCCCTTGGAGCCGAAAGCATTGGATCCTGATGTATCTCCCTCTTGGGGCTACTTAGGCAGAATATGGACTTCAACGTTTTGTTTTAACAGTTTATAGGCACCTATTTAGATCACCACAGCCCATGACTGTTGCCTAGTGAGGATTACAGGCCTCAGGTTCAGTTCCCAAAAGCAAAGATCAAGTGGTGGTCCTAATGCTCGTCAGAGGAAAAAAAAGACCTAATGACTTCCCAGAATGAGCTCTCCTTCCCCACGGTGGTACCACCTGCAGGGGGGAGCCTGGGGGACTCAGAATGAGAGCCGAGTCTTCTCTGTGGCTCAGGACAGCCTATGTTATTTTGGGGCAGATGGTTGGATACCCAAAACCCAGACTTTTCCCCCTTGATTCCCACTTCTCTGATCTGTTAGCTTAAAAGATGTGACTTGCTGCTTATATCTTATCCTTGCGCCTGCCAGGAGTCATCGCCATGTCTGGATCAGTAAGGCTGAGCCAACTGGTGAACTTGTCTCATTATCTCCTTGCTGAAAACTTACAAGCGTTACTTATTCTTGGATACTTGTAGTATTTATGCTTTTCCTACCCAGAAGATTAGCTCAGGCATAGCAGAGCTCAGAATACAAACCCATCTTTTGGCATTAGCTTAGCCTGGGCTGGCTGTCATTTTACAGTAGTTGCACAAAAAGAGTAACTAGCAACAGCACTTACAAATCATAGATTATATTGTATTGGTTTAGCTCATATTGTTTGCTTTAAATTTATACTGTGCTTTAAATGCCAGCCATTAAAATTATTAGGGCAAGGTTTGCCCTCAGTTTACAGTCCCTCTTCCCAGCAGCTCGTAAGAGAAGCTGCTGCGCAGTGGTCCTCATCCCTCTTTAGTTGTGCAGTAGAAGTCAGAGAGAGTGTCCAGAGAGTCATAACACAGCCTGGAGCTTTTTCACTTCCAAACAAGATTTCCATTTGGAAATCCAGGTACAGAACCAGTCAAAGTGCATTAGAAAGCTGCATTTCATTTGCTCCACCTATTCACCCCACCCTGACCCCTACCCTGAATTCTTGATGTCTGTCTGGGTGCAGTGATGCAAAAGGGAATGAGGGACTAAAAAGTCCCACCTTGTCTTTGGCGAGAGGTTATTTTGAGTTGCCATCTAAGCCTAAGGAAGACCATTCCTTTTTCTAGGAGAGTACTTTATTAATGTATTCTTTTTGACTGTTATTATCCTGTCTCATGTGTTGTTTTGCATTTTTCTAGTCTGTCCTCACATTTCCTGTAAAACATAGTTCTTAAATAGCTTCAGCCGTGCATACAGAACTTTCTGTGGATGCTCTTAATCTGTGAAAACAAGATCTGTAGCAGAGAAACTAATGCAGCCCTGAGCACAGAGATGCCAGTGACACTTCTTCAGGGCCTTTAAACTGGTGAATATGATCTTATTTTGGCTTGTGACAAATCCCAGTGATGAAATGTCAGCGGTGTTTACACAGAAGTCTCCCTGTCAGAGACAGTGGAAAATTAACCCTTTCCAGCACTGCTGTCAGGACAGAACAGAGCTGTTGTGTTCTTCTGCGAGGATCAGGCTGGCAGAAAAGAAGGAAATGATCGTGGAAGTATTGCCAAACGCCGATCTGGAGGGCAGAGACCCTGTGAAGCTGACCACACTCTGTGTGACAAACTGAACAAGACATGAATTGCTTGAGAGCTGTCCTGGGCAGAGTTTTCCAGACACACCTGGTGAGGGCAACATCAAAATTTGTCCAGAATTCCTCAATGGAAGTTTGAACCAAAATCACAGCTATCTTCCAGGCTCACCTTTGCCATTACATACGTGATGCCCAGGTCTCCCAGCTTCCGTAGGGTAGTTTAGGTGTGAGATAAAGCTGGACAAAGTTTCAGTGGGGAAACTTGAAATATATTTTGCCACGTAACCCCCTGACTGCGCATTAACAGCACGCATGGTGGTCTAGGGACATAAAGGCAGATACAGCCCATCTCAAGGAGCAGGCAGCGGCAAAGAAGCTAACAGGATCCTTCTGTTAAAGGTCCTGACTTTGTTGAGTATTAGATCTACAGTGTATATTATATCACTACAATGACTGAAAAAGTCCATGAGAGAAGCAGAGGATCTGCAAGAGCAGGGAGTGGGTAGTCAGAGCTGAGCAAACCGGCGGGCGGCAGGAAAGGAGGAACATACGAGTGGTAGAAAAGCACTAATACTTCCCTCAGGAAGAAGCACGTCAAAAAGGCCTAGGAGAAAATGGGACCTGGAGAGCCAGTTGTAAGAGAGCCAGTGGAGGTGTCTAAGTGAGGAGAGCTGAAGGTGTCTCTGCAGGGGGAAAGCAGCAGGTGACAGGTACAATGGTGTCCTACGTGAGGTTAAGGTAAAGAGGGAGGCAGGAGAGGAAAAAGGAAAATGTTTTGTGGAGACATGATGCAGATGAGAACTTTTTGTAACTGCAACAGCAGAAAAAACACGAAGAAAGAAGAGGATTTTAGGAGTGTCAGAGAGGGTGAAAGAGTGGAACGGGTCCCCTCATGGACCTGCGAAAGCAGAGGACACCCCAGGTTTGTACAATGGGGAAGCACAAGGAGATGGCAGCAGCCCAGCCATGCTGGCGAAAAACTCCTCTGTTGTCTCATGCCTCTTGCTGGAGATGGAGATGGAGCTCTGGCAACAGCTTCGGCTGGAAACTGTGCTGGAAAATCACAGAGCCTCTCCCGCACTGCAGCAGGAGCAGTTTGTGAACTGTGTCACCCTGAGGTCAGGAGATAAAGGGAGCAGAGGATGCCTTGCACAAAACAGGCAAACTTTGGGAGGCAGAAAGCCTTGTGCAAACCTGACATTTTATAGTTGCTAACTGAAATAGCTGTAAAGCTGAATTGTAGGAATAGGCCAGCTTTGAGCTTATGTGGCAATACCTGTACAGGATTATAGGCTTTGTTGCTTTCTTGTAGGCTTTTTTGGGGGCAAGGAGGAGTGCTAGCTGTGCCCAGGAAGCTGTGGTGTTCCCTGCACTGGTAAGGGAGGAAAGTGTTAACGAGGAAAAAATTAGTTAGTCAGAACTATTATCCTGGCTCTTTCAGAGACTTGATTACATCACCATCTTTCTTCTTCCAGATGTGCTGAGCAATTCTAGATCCTGTGAAAGTTTAAGGTAGGTACAGACATTTAGCTGCTCTGAATATTATTCAGTATCATACTCCCTGTGTGAGCTCTGTCCTTAAATGCTGTACGGACACAACTGCCCTATGCCTCGGCTCTAAAATGCAAGCTGAATTAAACATAACCACCAAAGGCAGTTTAGATATGGCCTCTGTGTCTCAGCTCATGCTTTGGCCGAATGCAGGTACCTTTTACACACAGACAAGTATGACAAGGCATAAAGCTTCATACCTGATGCAAGACACGCTGAAAAGCCAAAAAACAGTGAGAAGAAAGAGAAAAATAGCGACGGGAGGGCTGACAAAAAAATGGGTGAGAAAAGCCGAACGAGTATATTGGAAAAAGAAATTGCCTGTATGGGGATGGAGGAGGGGCACAGATAAGGGGCAATCTGGTGCTGACAGGGTCTTGTTGAAATGTCCCATACACTTTCCCCTCCCCTGCAGCAGTGGCTCCTCCAGCGAGCAGGGATCAGGCGCTGCAGGGGCTGAAGCCTGCCGTAGGTGGGCAAGGCAGGAGCTCCGGGGCCAGCTGCAGAGCCCGGCTGTGCCTGCCGGCTGCCGCGCGAACACTGCTTTCCGACTGGGGTTAGAGTCAGGAGGCAATTCACTCTCACGGGTTCATTAAATTGTGTGGTTGCATATCAAAAACATTCAACAAATCCAGCCAGTGTTCTTTGTGCTGTATGATGTCACGGGAAAAAATAGATAGAAATGTGTTATACTGGGCTCAGGAGGGGTCTGGATGTTCCCTTCCTGACACACTTTTCCTCTTTTAGGGCTTTGCTGGAGGTTTCAAATGCCCTTTATAGAGAGAGAAACGGGAGTCCTGTTCCTGAGGCTTTTGGGTATCCGAACGCCTCTCTCCTTGCTTTTTGGTCACTGGTTGTGCTCCTCACAGGCCATTTCATCATGTTGTAAGGTAAGACAAGGCTGTGACCCAGATTCTGGTCTCTTGGGTGCTGTGGCTCAGCTGCATATACTAATGTTGCTTGGGGTTTCACTGTTTCCACCCTTCCTACTGTTCTTGTAAATTTGATTTCCCACTGCAACACATAAAGAGCAACAATACATGCTCCGAGGCATCGTCTCTCACCTCTTTGTCCTCAGCCATGAGAAAAAGTCCCTTTTAAAAGCACCTTGCTTGCATTCATTCTGCTTTTGCTCTCTTTCATATTATTTAATATTTTCATTGCATTTTTTCTGGGATTCTTTCCCCAAGACCTTAGATAAGCCACAGAACACTAAACAGAGCTGCAGTTGCTTCCCGGGACAATAAAAGCTAAGGGTCAAATGAAGAAGAAAACATCACTTTCAAGGTAGGCCTATAAAATCTTGTGCATTTCAGGGGCAGCACGGGAGTCTGCGGTACAAATGTCTGACTAACAGCTGGTTGCCATGTCCTACAAACACTATTCCTGCTGCAAGTACGTTGCAAGGTGTTTTTAAGGCCAGTAGCAGCTAAGGAGAGTGAGCCCAACAGGCAGCACCGAAGGATCACAGGAATCCTGAATGCAGAATAATTCCCAGAGGAGCCTTTTGTATTTCACGTCATAGTATTCTTCAGAATTTCATAGTGCTTTACACCAAATAACAATATGTTATGTATGTGTGTTATTCTACATTTTTCAGTGGTTCCTTAGAGGGCCCTCTCTGTCCCTCTCCACTTGTTTACTCAAGGGCAAGCAACTGGAATTACATATCCCTTGTGCTCGTCAATCGAGAGAACAAATTTTCTGCACCTCTTTCTGGTTACCTACGGAGCAGGGAGAGCAAAGTGAGCTTAGTGCCAGGCGCAGCTTGAGAGGACAATCCCCCTAGTCATGGCCAACTTATTTATTGTCATGAGAGGCAATAATAATGCCAAAGATGAAACAGACAACACAGTGATGACAACTTTGTTCCTTAGAAAGGGATAAAGGATTTTAAGAGGTTCTAAAATATTTTCCAAAGAGATGACTTTGCCCATGACAGAAATACGGCAATTGCAGTGGTAGGACACCACAGCTGGGGAATAACAGCTCACCGCTTCTTTCCAGTGTCTGGAAGGGACATATGACCATCTGATCCCATTTCAGCAAATCATCTTCTATGCAAAGCTTGTGTCTATTTGTTGTTTCTTTCTTAACAGCTGAAGAGAGGCTTCTGAATGTGCGCACCTGCCCCACACTAATGTTTTTTAAAGGCTTTAAGGTTTCTGCCCGACGTCTTCTCTGTGTGAAGTCCCTTTCTTCAGACAAGTCAAGAAAACTTTGCAAATATTGTTATTGTAATTCCAGTGGCCACAGCATAGGGAGCATTCAGAAGGACACGGCTCGCTGGACTGGAGTGATGGGGAGGGTGGAATTCAGCCCCCCACACGCTTCACCAGGCTGTGCCCTGCCAAGCTTTCTTCTGCCTTGCCTCCTTGGAGCTGCCCTGCACTTGCGAGTTAAAAGAAAACTGCAGCCACATTATGGAGGCCAGCAGCATGAAAGTACAGTGCGAGAAGCACTTGTCACCATGAATAAACAGTGAAATGCATTTTTTTTAAAGAAGTTGCTAATTCCACTTGGCATTTCTAAGCCCAGCATTGGAAACATCCATCTTGTTAAAAAGTGATGTCATTTGTGACACTAGTAGTATTAGAAGAGACTGCAAACGAGTTTTCAACCTGCTTTAATAATGATTTAACAACCAGGAAAGTAATCAATATTTTAGGGATAAATTTTCCACTGTGCCTTTAGTAGAATCCATTTCTGCCCATACAGAACCGTGCCTACAGATCTGCAGGTGAAAATACCTGAGTGCACGTGTCAAAAATGTACACGTGAAATATTACACCTGCAACACTTACTGCCCAACTCCGAGTTTATATTGTGAATTTATAAAGTGAATTAAAAATCCCTTTGTCTTTCCCCAGTCTCTGATAAAACCAATCATCTCGCCTATCTCTGATGAAGCTATAAAAGAAATCTTTATACCTGTTTTCTCTTACATATTTTTGTGTTTAAAAACAACAAAAAAAGCTGAGGAGTTTTTGATATAGCGCAATATCTAGCACAAGGCACCATAATGTCATTTACTGATAGAATTGGATGACATTTGGATTTCACATCCTGGTCACAAAATGAGATTATGGCATTCTAAACTGCTTAGGTAACTGATGTGCAGATGCTTTTTTAAAAAGTGGATAATCCAAACTGATTGGTTTACAAAGGAAAAAAAAAAGGAAAGGAGCTCAGGTTTCCTCCTTTTTTAATGCTGATTCATTCCATAGCTATGCCACTGAAAGCATATGGCTTTGGGGTTTTGTTTGTTTGTTTGTTTTTGCCAAGTGAATTGTTCTTATGCAATTTCACTCCTACATAAGAAATATTCTTATAAGATTATTTAATCATAGGCAAAGTTCCTGAAAAGGTAAGTGTGGAATCTATGTCCTCCCTTCTTGGGTGAAATAGACTAATATTTTCTGAGATAGTAATTAGATTAGTTAGTGTCTTAAATTAGCCTTTTTTTTTTTTTTTTTAACTGAATAGTGCTCTGAACTTTCCAAACCTGAGTCACTTAAAATCACTACTCCCCTCAAAAATCTTGGTCCTGCAGCAAAATTCTATGTATGATCTCATTTCCCTAAGGGTCTTTTTAATATATCACCAAGCCAGATGACTTGAGTTTAGGCTCCAAAATACTCATGTTATTATTGATAGTAAGTCATACTAATGCTAATAGTAGCATACAGAACTTTGGTTGCTTTATAAGAAGCTTTAAAAAAAGATTATTTTAGATAATCTTTTAGATAATTAGAAAATAATTAGACAAAGTATATCCAAAGTTTCTGAAGGCCTTGCTCCATGTATGTTCAATTCATTAAGTCACATTCCCACTTTGAAGTTAATGGGAGACTCTTTACCTATAGCATTGTAGGATTTGACCCAAGGTTGTGCATACGACAATATTGCTGAGTAATTTTGCCAGCTTTTTTCTCACAATTAAAATCCTTGTGAGTGTTTGGCCAGCGAATGTCTCGTGGTGGTAATGTTAAAGATCTTGTTTATGTCTAGCAAGAATAATAGCTACATTTTCATTTTAGAGCACATGTGATAAACACACCTTTGGAAACTGATGCTTAGCTCACCTGGAGCTGGATTAGTGACTATTATTAGTGGCAACATGATTGGATTATACCACGCAGGAGCTGCCCTGAACTTTAGCTCAAAACTTGATGGCATATACAATAAAGTGTAAGTAGAAACAAATGACCTCTTGCTTCTCTTTTTCTTCAGACCTTCTCAGTCTGGAGGTGGACAAAGTGTCACAAAACACAACCGGGGAAGCCAAGACTGCACAAACAGGTTTATGATGGGGAGGCTGGGAGGGCAGGGAGGGGGTGGCAGAGCTACTGGGGAGCTGCTGGAGTCCCCACCTTGGGAGGCTGGGCAGAAAGCCTGGTCCAAACTGCAAGCCGTAGGTGGGCTCTGCTGGGCCAGGCGTGGTAGAAAGCTTCATGCGTGACAGGAATGAGATGTGCACTCGGGGTGGGCGCTGTGTGCCTCTCTGTCACTGCGTGGTGCTCCGCCTTGGGAGGAAGTTAGGTGGGAGAAGAAGGGGTCCCTCGCCTACGGGACACATGCCGGGTTGAGCAGCATTTGCTAGCAAGTGGCAGAAATTAATAGGGAGGTGGTGACCAGCTGCGGATAGAGCACAACACAAAATGGATTCAGACTGCAAGTGACAACAAGTGAAAACTGGGAAATCCCGACACTGGGTTTTCGCTTAAATGATGTGCTATGATAAAAGCTAGCTCAGGTGGAGGATCTGAGATGGAAGTTGACAGTAGCAATCCCAAAAAGCTAAATGTTTTCTTTCCTCTAGTCTTTACTCTAAATTTATCTCAGGTTTCATTCGAAACAGGCACTGTATGGAAAGGAATATCCTTTTTCTGACTACCTATTCTCCAACTTTCACTAATCCTCAGAAAACAACAGCTATGACCCTACTAGTCATTCAAGGTATTATTGACTTGGAGGATTCGTGTGCCCATATACACGTGTGCATGTCTGTGAGCAGGTATGTGAGATATAGTCTGTACTCCCATCCCTAGTACAAAGCACCAGCCCGGTATTTCTAATCTAACTTAAATTTGGAAATCTGTGAAGTAGAGAAAATGTTTTCTTGTGCGTGGTGCAGAGAGACCCTTTTGGGAAGTAGAAAGGTTCGGGCAGGATGTCGTGGGTATGAAGACAAATGTTTCAGTCATCCTTCTGAGCCTGTTTCCAGTTATTTGAGTGAGTGTCTACTTGTACTCTTGCAAAGAAAAGCCTTCAAAATTTGAAGCAGGCAATGTCACTTGCTCCTGGCAGAGAGGCTAATGCACCTGCTGGGAGGTGCAAATGGCCCTGGTCCATGGTGCAGGCAGCAGCATGGTGTCATTTTGTCCTACCACCCAGTCAGGCTCAGCAGCCAAGCAGGGGGGCCCAGTCCACAGTTGGATGGGAGATGACTTGGGAATCCTTGGTGTAGTGCGATGCTGAGGAAACTCCAACTTCCCACTGAATGGGAGAGTGATGCCAGGCGTAGGGTGTTGTCCTGGTGAGCTATGCAAGCCATACACAAAAAAGGGATAAAAAGTCTTTGCTCTCCACATTGGGCTGGAGGGGCTGTCCAGCCAACCTAACATTGCGGTATGATGTTCCAGTCAGCTGGTGACGGTGGAGGCTCATTTGTCCCCCCAAGAGCCATGGAAGAAGTTACACTGAAATGAACCTGACCAGAACATCTGCCAGAGCAGGTTTCCACTAGAATATATTACTTCCATGACTTGGCATCTTCCTACGAAATATGCCCTAAAGGTCTTCACTAGCTTTCCCACTTTATTTTCTGAATGTGTGAACCCACAGCCTCCCAAAGCTACCCATTTCCCCATGTTCCCTCAGTCTACTAGGCAAAACATCTGCAAAGCACTTTGCAAAACCGGAACTTTTCAAAAATTTCTCTCAAGACATGAAACAACCCAATCCCACACCCCAGCAAGCACCCCAGTTTGGGAATTTTCATTTTTATTTGGAATAAGAAGTATTTTAAATACGTCAGCATCCCTGCATGATTCTGTTGCCAACTTGGAGGCAATGGAGGATATTTCAGATGTCACTATTCTTAATATCTCTATCATGTATGTGTCCTAGAAAGGAGGAGTGAGTATGAAGAGGAGTATCACGTCACACAGATCTAGGTGTCCACTGAAGGGCAGAGAACACTGTGGAGAGGAGACAGTCACGGGACTATACAAACATAGACCATTAATTACAGGCTGTGAGGTTCATGATGGGCTTTCTGTGGTCTGATTTTGTTGAAGGTGTGCTTGGCCTTTGAAAGTCTGAGAAGTACAGGAGCAAGGGGTGATAAACGGTTTAATGATTACGGGATGGTACACGACATCACATGTTCTTGGTCCTTGGCCTGACCCAACTCCTGACCTGTTATATGACTGTAAGCAAATTCTTTTACTGTTCCAGTCCGAATCTCTCTGTCTGCATCCAGGCAAAACAGTCACTGCAATAAAATTCTGTCTTGCTGAATGTTTTATGGCAACCACAATAACACTGTTTCCTTCCTCTTGCCTACAGCAAGATCTTCTGGTACCATAGTCCCCTGAGGGACAAGGCTAAATGTGGCACGATTTGGTGACAGGCTGTGATCAAAATCAAATCTGAACACCAGTGTATAGCAGTAGTGACCCACTTTCACTCTTTATTTCCTCCTCTCGTCTGTGGTTCTCGAAAATCGCTTGCCTCTAGCATTGTCACTTCTTTAACTCCCAGCCTAGAAGATCTGCTGTGCCAGAGCACCCCATGACTCAGAGAGATCCAAAAAGCCTGAGCTTAGCAGCATGCCTACTGAACTGAGACAAATAAGATGAGCAGGTCAGTCTGACGAGCTAATCAGAACTCTCCTCTAGGAAAGATTATGCTTCCAGGACATACTCCACATATTGCAGAAAGCATGTGGAATAAAGCCAAGGCTGAGATACCAACTCCAGCATAACCCATGTTCCCTCAGTCTTGCACATCCTCAAGGACAGTTTGTCTTTTGACCTAATGCTCAGAACCTTTATAAGTACAAAATCTCTTCCCTTCCCTTCGTTCTCAGTAGGGGACTGTTTCCTATCCCATCACTTTCTCTGGTCCCAACACTGGAGATCCTGCAGCTACTGAAAAAATGTCTCCAAGTGCCCAAGACAGAGTAGGTACAAGACAGATCCTCTGATATTCCTCACATCTCCATGTGAGCCCTTAAGGCCTGTATTTGTGACCCTAGTGAGTCTTGGAAGGTCACTTAGCTATGGCAATAGGACTGAAGTTATTATTACTTCACTTCTCTGTCTCAGGCAGGAAGAGCACATGCTGTGACAGAAGAGCTGTAGACAGTACCTATTGAGCCTACACAGCTACATGAATGTCGCTTCCACTTCAATTCTAGTAACACTGCTGAGGCAAACATCCTCAAGTATGAAATTCATCATCCCTCTAATTTATATTTTTTCTTAGACACCCTACAGCACGTTTCTCAGTCTTGAAAGCACAACAGAAGATCTCTGTTGAAGGAGCAAATAAGCTGTTGATTTACATTCCCATATTTTCTAATTTGAGCTCCTCTTACCTAGGCAGCCATACCAACACGTACTGTTTATCAGGAGTCTTGTTCAAATATAAAATATATAGCACATTGGCTAAATGGCACTCTGGGACTGACCCACTGTTCAGACCTAGCAGTGGTCATATCCATTCCATGCACCGTTTGGCCTTCCGTGGTTTTGGGAGAATGGCAGATAACTGATGAACAGCAGCCCCCCTCTGCCATGGTGCATACTGGTCCACATACATCCGGCTAACACATTTGTGAACCCCTTTGGAAAACAAAAATCACACAACCCTTCTAAGAAGAGGCATTAAATGAGGTGGCAAGATCTTGTTTTGCTTGGCTTCCCTTATGTTTTGCTTAGGAGAATTAGTGCTAAGTCTCCATTTCGGAATTTCAAAGATTGTTATTTTGCTTTGGGTCACAAGCAAAACAGCCTTTTTTAGTTCCATTCTTCTTTATAATTTTTGCATTGGACAGGAATAGTAAGACTTTGCAGATCGATACACACATGCTAAAGGAAGATCTGTAAGAAAAATAATGCCATTCTTATCTGCAATATGCCTTTTTAATAAGACTCACCTACCACTGTTCTTCAGTTGTCGTAGCACCAAATTCATATGCAGGTCTAACACTGAAAATAAATAAGCAGTGACTTGTATGTGCGTGTGGTGTGTATAGTATAGCAGATACTGGGGCAGATCATCAGCTGGTGTAAATCAGCCTAGGTCCATTGACTTTAATGGAAACTTGCCAACTTACCCCAGCTGAGAATCTGATTATTGTTTTGCAAGTTCTTGCATTAAAGATAAGCATTCACATTCTGCTCAGTTACACTGGTGTAAGTGGGAGTAACTTCACTGAAGTCTCTGGAGTCTTGCTAGATGTACCTTACCTGGAAAGCAGAATTCAGTTCGAAATCTTAATGACAATTAAAGCAGTTTTTACCTCTACTACATTTCATCTCTTGCCTTTTCCTTAAAAAAAAAAAAAAAGGGAAAAAGGAAGAAATATCAGGCTGTCATGGAAATTCTCAACTAAATCTTTTTTCTCTGACTCTCATTTCCAGGCTTTGTGCAAATAGTTTATTTGATTTGACACCTACTGCACAAAAGGTTGCCCCTTCTGTTCTATCAAGGCTGGTATCAAGAAAAGAGAGAGAAAAATCGCACAGCTGGTAATACAGAGAACCCAAAAATATACAAAGATGTACCAGAGGGAATAGTCATCAACATAAAGTGAACAAGCACCCAGACTATTGATTACATGCTGCTCACAGAACACTAGGCATTTCTGCCAACTTCTTTCCACTCTTACACTGAGCTGCAGACAGCATGTTGTACTTTGCATCATCAGTTTTGATGAATAATGCACTGATAAACACTGCAGCCAATATTCTGGAGGAGCTGAGAAGCCAGATGTCATCTGGACCTCCAATAGTTTTAACCCTGGGTCTCTGACAGACACTGAAATAAACACTAGATATGCACTGCAGAATGGGCGATGCCCAAATGCAAGGTTAGGTACAATATTAAGCTGGCAGGCATATGAAAAATGAAGGGGCATTGTAATCCTTTCACGAACAACTTCCTGAGGTGCTGAGATAGTGAGAAAGCAGCACCCCAGCGTGAGCTGCTCACTGGAAACACCTGCCAGGTGCAGCATCCCTGCGCAAATAGGGGTGCCCGCACAAAAGAAACGCTGTTAGCTGTGTCATCTTGGCCCTGCAAGCCGCTGCCCGGCTCCATTTTGAAGGGAGTGAGCAAAGGGCTCGGCAGACTCGGCCCCTTGGGGAAGCGGAATCCCCGTTCGGAAGAGCGGATGCATTCTTCCCGCGGCTGCGGGCTGGATGTGTTAGGATGGCAATCAGCTGGGCATCTTAGCAATACACCAGAGCCTTTCTGCTCACGGGCAGCAACGTGTAGCAAGGTTTCTCGAGCCCTTAAACCTCATTTGGTATTTATCTTACCTGTATCCTCACCAGTGAGGCCTGGCTTTTTTAAGCAATCTCTGGGCCCCCTCGGTCTACCAACTGATAAGGTCAGTGCTCAGGGGACCTCAAGGCCTGTGAAGGTTTCATTTCAGTGAGTCTCAGCAGCACCAGGTACCCTTTAAAATCTCAAATGGTTTAGCAATATCATCAGTAAGATTATGCAGTTTTGGAAGTAAGCTGTTCTACCCACCCATCTCAATAATCCAAGATCTCGGCACGCCACGTAAGAGTAAAACTTACTTTTTTTAATAAACGAGGGGAAAGGCTCTACCTTCCCCAGAATTACAGTGTAAAGGGCTCATTGCTAACTCAAAATTCTGTTTAAGGAAGATCTGCTTATATAAAAAGCCAAATTAGGCTCTCAAAGGCTGAGCGTACGCCTAAGCAACGGAAGAGTAGTTTCTCTCTGCTGGCACTGCAACACTGCTAGGGTCAGGAAGCCCCCTCATGGTTTGCCCACCAGGAGGAGGGTTGTATTATTTGAAGCATCCTAAATGTTCTGCTTTATTTTACTGCCAGAATTTCCCAAGAAAAACTGCATGTAGAAAAGAAAATATATGGCTTAAATATGGAGGGGGAGTGTTTTCCCTCTATTTACCTTCTCCACTTTCTTTTGCACCTGAGTAACCATTCTTGGCATAGTTGGCAAGTGCTCTAAGACATGTCCTACTCCTGCATTGAGGGGAAATCCAAAAATAGGTAACATGTTCCTTATAACACTGTTTCTTTTCCATTCAGCTTGTAAAATAACTGACTAATGTGAAGCATGAAGGACCTCTTAAAGGTATGAAACAATCCAAGAAGAAAACTGGCATGTACCTGGGAAGTGATTAAAACAAAGTAGTAGATCAGGGAACGCTTACATAGATAAGGGGTAAGCTGTAAAAAGGCAGAGGCAGTGACTATAGTGGAATTTCAATTATACTGACATTGATGGGCATAGCAGTAGTGGAGTCATTAAGGATGGATGCGTGTTTCTGAGTGCGGTACCAAACTGTTTTTTCGGTTTGAGGAGCAATCAACAAGACCAGGGGCTATTTTGAACTTAGTCCAAGGAAATGAAACTAGGTGAAATGAATAATATAGAAGATAATAAACCCTTAGGGCTAGGTTATAATATCATCAAATTGGAAACACTTCTGAAAATATTTGTGAATGGTTAT
The DNA here is from genome assembly GCF_018139145.2 of Gymnogyps californianus. Taxonomy (NCBI): domain Eukaryota; kingdom Metazoa; phylum Chordata; class Aves; order Accipitriformes; family Cathartidae; genus Gymnogyps; species Gymnogyps californianus. The sequence continues at coordinate 47,462,462 of NC_059472.1, forward strand.
AAAAGTACAATAATTTTGAGGACAGAATGAGTTGAAGAAAGTTGATTGGAATCAACTGTTTGTGGACAATAATGGAAAAGCATGCAGTATTTAAGAAATGGAGAGACTGCTATTTCTATTCAGTTTATTAGAATCAAAGCCAAAATGATAGCAAAAACAAGCTAATGTGGCCTCAAAAAATGTAATAAAGGTATCAAAATGCTTTCCTTATTTAAAAGGCCAGGCATCCTTGAAAAATGGGAAGGTTTGGCAGTTTTAAAATGAATGAGAACAACATCGAGAGAATACCAACAATGAATAATATCCATTAAATATTTCAATCAAGACTGAAGCCAAGTTGCTCAAGTGTATGCATGCAATGTAAATGGTAAAAAAGAAGAAGAAGAAAAAAAAGAAAGATTATAATGAAACATGGAGCACTCATTCGTATCTATTTCCACAAATAAAAAGACCAGCGCTCAGGCTTTCATTCAGAGCGCAGTTCCTGTGGCTGCGGCAGAGTGAGGATACGAGTTAGGGCTATTCAGGGAGTGCGCCCTTAAGGAAGCTGCCAGCAGCAGCAGCAAACCAGGATAACAACTTCCATGCAGAAGGGTCTGATCCCACTCTTGCGATGCTGAACATCACTTAGAAGCAGCTGCATAAGAGTTGGTGCAGGGTCTACCCTGGCAACATAGTGGTTATTCTTACTTGGTGTGCCAACCTGGAAGATTCAAGAGGAAGAAGTACATCTTGATCCATACAAATTACTCCAAGGGCATGGTCAAGTGATCAGAAAGGTGGTTCAAGCACACGTATTTCATTTCACAGAGACGCAGTCGGGCAGTCTGCCTCTCCTGGGATGGCCGCAGCTTCCAGCTGAGGGGGGCAGTAACCTCTCCCAGTAAGCTGACTCAGTCCTTCCCAGTTTACCTATGTTTTCAGCTGCCATTTCTGAGCAAACTCTCTGTATCTTCTCCCGAATGCCACAGTTCGTCACACCAGAGAGGTCCCTTTTCATTCTGCTCAACTAGCGATGGGAGGGCCAGAGTCACCTGGCTAAATCTCACCCTGGGAAGGAACCCGAAGACACTGCCTAGTAAGAGGTTCAGCAGAGAGACAGACGGACAGCAGAAGCTTCTGAAAACAAGAGGCTCTGTGGTGGGTAAGGGCAATGTGCTGAGGGAGGTACTTTGCCTCTTCCTGGGGAAAAACAGGACGTCCTTGGTGAGAGCGTGCTGCAGTCAGCAGAGAGCCTGGCCAGGCAGAGACGGGGCTGGCCGTGCCTGGCTGAGCAGCACTTCGTGCCCCCGTAGGGATGTGTTGTTCAGCTGGCAGCATCTCCTGCTGCTGTACAGAGCCCGTGATGGGGATTGCTGCTTCTCCCAGTGAAGGAGGTGCCAGAGCCTTCCTCCTTCCTTCCCCACAGCCACGTATTTCTCAGCCCACATCACCAGCCAGGCATGCCATGAAGTTGAACTCCAACCTTCTCCAGTATCCAGAAAGGCTGGAATTACTTATTTCAGTTCAACCTTGTGAAGTGGAGAGCTCAAGATGCCAGGGTGCTTTTCATATTCCAGATTTCAAAGCAGGCCTCATGTCTAGCACCCAAGCTCCAAGACAACTCTTCTGATTTTCCAGTGTGCTTAAGCTGAGGACAAAATGGTGACTTTTCCTGTGCTGCACTGATGACTCACAAACAGCCTCAGAATCTAGAAAAGGACCAATTTAAGTGGCTTTTTTCTTCAGCTACAAATTTTGTACTCCGTTCTCACCAGGTACCGTCAGAACACAAGACTGTTGATAACAGAAAAAGGGCTTTTGGGGAGACACCAGCTCTCACATGGGTGAACCTCCTTGTAAAATGCTGAAACCATGTGCGGATGAATCCTGAAGACAGATGGTTTCTAGTTTTCATGGTTTGAAGGACCTCTCATGGCTGAATCGCACATTAAGCCCCATGCCCAGGTTTCCATGATGAAGGCCAAAGGCGAAAACAGACTGAGGAGGATCATGAACGGTTTCTGGACCACGCTGCAATGGTTCAGTGGGAATTAGGAATAATATTATATTCGACAGAGTTTTACACAGAAGTAAACACGGTACAGGACAGAGAGGAATTGGGCACTTAACCCACAGACTGGCAGAAATTGTGGTTTTGGCTTCAAAGATAAAGATGAAAAGCAGTTGATTTTGTCCAATTACATGTTGCAGAAATGAACCCAGACCAAATTAAGCTTACCAAGTCCCCAAATTGTAGATGGGGACCTTGCAGTTTTGGGTTGGAGTGTGAAAGGTGTCCAAATATGAGCAAGATCAACCCTTTGTGTGCCACCCTTCACCCATCAGTGAGACTTGTTGGAGAGGGAGGATGGCCCTGCGTGAAACTGGAGTTTATTGCATGAATCCTCTCCCCTCAAACACTTTGGCACCTATCAAGCACTGAGCATCCCCCATCTCTCCCCGCAGCCTCCTCTCCCTGCGGCTGCTGCACCACTGATTCACGTGCCTCACCGGAGCTTGCAGGACCCCTACTAGCCTCTACTGTAAGCTGGCCTGAGGAGACGGTTCACACTGTGCTCACAAAACCCACAAAACTCAGTGGAAATTTCAGCCCTGCGATAATGATCCAAATTTCCATGAGCCCATAAAGTGCTCTAAAAAATTAGCAGGGAGAGTGCAAGATCATGCATACCTGTACAGAATTACTTGTCGCCTAGGCAGGGAAGCAGAGAGGAGGATGTAAAAGGAGCAGAAGCAAGTGCAACAGCAGGGCTACATCTTTTTCTCTAGAAAATTCAGAGCTACAGAGGTGCAAACAACTGTTCCCAAAGAAAATGAATACTTTTTTTTAAAGGAAAGTCTGGAGAAAACAAGACTGACGGTGATCCATAAACGCCTGGGAAGCTCAAATCAGGGTCTCCTCCTTTTCTCCAAGCATCTATATAAAGTGAGGAACAAAGAAAGGATTGCACAAGTGTAGAAACCAGAGTAAATTTTTATTTTATTTTTTTAAAATCCTACCGCACAGCCTGGCCACGGAGAAGAGCAAGCCCCAGCCTTTGTGGCGGTAGAACCTGCCACATATTTGCCCTGGGTAATGAGCTCAGAGGAGGAGATTTGAAAGAAGACTTTGCATTGTTCGAGGAGGCTCTGGAGCAGAGGGAGGGTGGAATTCCATCTGTTCACTTCCGCGCGGTTCAGTGAGCTGCTTCACTTTTAATGGTTCACTAGGCTGTGACACTTAGCAGAAATTACGGTAAATGTTTTTTAAAACCTTTACATTATCATTTAAGAAGCCACATGACAAGATCACTGAAAAGCTAACCCTTTGATCTCTGTCTCTTGTGAGGTTTTTTTGTCTGATAATGGAGACAATGTACCATGTGCCATTGAGGCTGGATAATGTGTTGGTGTGCTTACGTTCACTTTGCCCCCTGTCTTAATGGCATTCTCTATGGTGTTTTTTTCACGCCATCGCAAAAAAAAGCAGATTGTTGCCCTCAAAATCTACAGTCACCTCAGTAGTTCCCATATAGCTCTTCGTGTGTTAAGAGAGCTGACAAACTGCTTGCACACCAGCTCAGATAGGAAGTACCCTATGTTACCGATCAGGTGGAATTCCACTTTGCCTGCTTGAGTGACTCTGTGAACAATGTAAATCATTAAGTAAGTCTTTGCAATGGTGCAGAAAGGTGATGGGGGAAGGGAGCTCTGTATCTGGTGCTTGTTTAATGCAATTTCACAGGAAGACCATTTATTTTCCATAAACCTTTGAAGAAGACCAAGTGGTAGTCAACAAGTTCAGTTAGACTTGAAGACAGGGACGGGAAGTCATGGTAAATTCTTGTGCACTTCTGTGTTTAATCAGCATTTAGGACATTTTCTTCTCCCTACATTTTCTCCTTTCCATCAGAGTTTTCAGCACTTTCTTGTATAAATCAGTCTCTTCCATCTGGAGAAAAGTCTATGGAGTGTCTGGAAGACTTGGAGCAACCATTTGGATGTCTTCACTGCTGCAGAAATTTGCCCTTTAAGTACCAAGAGAAAATCTTTTTGCAATCTTTATCTTTTTGCAAAGAACAAGGGAAACACATACATACAAAGTCAGACTCCCCACAGATCCATGGCTCGCAAAGCTTTCTGCTGCCTTTGCTCTAGCCAAAGGAAATGGTTTACAGCTTCTTTAGACAGACCACACTCCCCCATCAACTACACTGCACAGGAAGCATGTCTCAAAAATAGGCAGCCTGAAAAACAAATGGAGGCTACAGATTCCAGACCTTAGAGATCATTCTTACCTTCTCCGACCTTCAAGAATTAAAGACTAATACCTGTTTTGGTGTTAGGGGACAACTATATGCAGATTCAGAACCGTTTTTTTCCTTTCATCAGTCATGTCTGATCCAGGCCATGGGCATGAGTTCACAGCATGAGTTCAAGCCCTTTGCTATGTGAAGACATCCCACAGGAAACAGATATCTCAAAGATACAGATTCTGAACTGGGATGGTATCCACAGCATTGCCTTCATTGTGCTCACATTTTACCAAGGAGCATGATCAGCACACTTTACAAATAGGATTTTAGCCATCACGAAGGAAAATTCTGAAGTAAAATGCAGTTAAATAAACACAGTGAGTTCTTGCTATAGCTCTGCTACTGTGTTGACCCTCTTGATGAAAAATGTTCAGTTTCCTCCTACAAGGTGGAATCTACCAGAAGAGCAAAAGGATGCTCAGACCATTTATAAGAAGGCTGATAACTACTTGCTGAGAAGAGACACAGAGAGAGGTCACCAGAGAGGGAGAGGGAGAAGGAAGCAAGGACTGCAGCTGAATTTCAGGTAGAAGAATATGATACTTTGGACAAGCCAGTACTAATCAAGAGGAAGGAAGTAGATGGGCTGGTTGAGATTCCAGCTGTGAGTAGCTTCATATTGTCCCCTCTAGCTGCTGATTTGAGTAAGGCACTACCGACCTTGAGAATTTGCCTGACATCTAAACCAGCACAAATAAATTAAACAAAAGCAGGCACCTAAATATTGGCACCACAGGTCTGTTTTGCATTGTTCCCTTCATTGTCTCCATGCTGCGCTTTGCCCATTGATCCCAGATCACCGACATATCTTAGGAGCATCCAGGCTGGGGAAGCCCTCACATTGCACTGCTCATATGCTGGTTGCCTCTGGCTGTCTCTGACTTGTCTCAAACAGGCACAGAGACAGCGAGACACCCACCTCTGCCCCCTCTCAACTCTGCTGAAATTTAAGTCCAAATATTTCTTTTCAAGCAGTGCCCAGGTCTTTTTTTTCTTCCCCTCTTGGGGATTTGCAAAAGCTCATTTGAACTCCAGTGTCCCTGTACCGGTGCAGCGGCCAGTGAATGCTTTATGTTACAGGGACATGCTACCTCTCAATCTAAACGTGGAATCCTTCCTGCAGAAATATCCATATCTCATGAAGCTGGAAAAGCATGGCCAATATAGAGCAAATAAATCTATCTGCATGTGGACTTTGACTGGTATCAAACTGGCTCATTTATTGCCACAACTCTTTGCTGGGAGATTTTTGTTCTGCTGTAGAGCTGCTAAATTCCCCTTGAGTACTATTAGTGTTGCTGCTTTTTATGTCTCTCTCCATGACACTACTCAATGCAAGTTATAATTAACTCAGAGGAAGTAGAAGGGGATGGACTCTGTCTGTTTAGGGGGAGATGGGTACAGAACGGGAAAAGGTGATGCCAAATAACCTTTGGGCTTTCTAGTATCCCCTGAACACTTGGGCCTTGGTTATTTTTAGACCTCACCTTTCTACTGAGAGGCAGCCCAAAGCCTGTTGTCAGCTGCAAACTACGGCAATCATCAGGACTAATTTTCAGGGCTGAGGGAGGACTTGAATAACTTGACTTGTAAGACCTTTGTACTGGCCTTTTGCACAAGACTGGTTTTTAGCCTTGGAGAACTACAGAAGCCACTCTTGGCTGAGATCCTAGTATCAAAGGTGAAAATGTGTCTGTTTTCCAGCAACATTAGACAATCCAGAGAACAATTTATTGCTTAACTATTAAAGATTTAAATGTCAAATGCAGGACCTATCCTGACTCCCATAGATCCCCACATTTGTGCATACACACACAAGCTGGAGGGCTAGTATGCAGCTGAGGCATGCAAAGGCAGGCTGAGAGAGGGTAACACAGCATTTCTGAAGGTGCGTGCACTTAAACAGGATCCTGGCAAAGTTTCTTGCATTTTTTAAAGTACTGCATTGTGGAAGAAGAAAAGGGTAGAAAAACTAGCAAACTAGTGATCACATTGCACGTGCTTTGGACGCAGAAGTTATTCCCCTAGCAGCAAATAGTGAATGCTAATAGCATCTTAGTGATCAGCTCACAGAATCTTTGGAAGTTGACAAGAAAAAAATGAAGTGTCCTTACTGACTTTGACATCTCTCCTGCAGGTACATAGAGCCATAAGTAACTTTATACAGCTGAGTCAACCAACTGAGTTCAGCAGGATCACTCTCATATGCACATTACTCACCTAGGTCTCAGTAATGTACGCTCACAGTCTAAATAGTTCATACTTCTGAACTATTCAAAAAGTGAGTTTCTGAACCAAGAAGCCATTTGAATAACTAGCGTGCTATTTTGATCTGCATTCTAATTTGAAAACTCATCATTATTTACATGATAAACATAAACGGTGCATTTGGAGTTGTTATAGTCCATCATGTAAATCCGTATTTAAGCATTATGAAAAAGAGGATTTGTGACTCAGTAGATCATATTAGCTGTAGAGCAGATATTCCTGTTGATCAAATCTATTTTCTTACTGCCCAACGTGCATCAAGTCCATGTGATAAAAAATCCTTATGACATATTTACTGCTGTGTGAAATGATGTGGTCATTTTTAATTTCTTTTTATGTTTCCTATAATATTCTAAGAAGCTCAGCATTGTCTGAGGAGAACAGCAGTCTTACTCTAGGTGGCCCTACTTTGATCTCAGCTAGGTGACCATGAGTGATGAGCTCCCACAGGTTTAACAAAGGTTCCCACAAATACTTTCCCTCTCACTTGGTCACGCCTGTGATGTTCTGTGGGCATGTCCTCCTCACAAAAAACCATGCCAACTCCATATACTCCTTTCCTAGCCAGAAAACATCAGCTCCATACTCTCATTTCCCCTGTTTTGAGCCATTATCCCACTGATCCATCACACTTGCTCATCCCAATAACCTGGTAGCATTTAGAGCTGGTCTCCTTGCCCAGCAACTGTTTTGCAAAGCCGACTCAGTAGAAATGAGCTTGGTGGTCTCTTGTCACCACCACTCCCTGGGGCACTTAGTTCTCCTGCCAACGCTAACCCTACAGTGGTGGCTCAGACAACTGCCGGGTCTGCCCTGCCGCAGGAAGAGGTAGTCAAGAGGCAGACTCATTTTTCCTTCCATTCCTCAGGCTGACAGTCCCATGCAGACAGATGAAGGTACCTCTCAAATTTCTTGCTTCATGTTGCGCCAAAAAGACCAATTTCGTTCTTCTTGCTGCTGCGGTCAATGCTGCATCAAATACATGTGCATTCAGACAGGGCTTTAAATGTAAACTAGAGAGATCAGCCTTAGAATTTGGCCATGAGCTGGAAATTTTCCTTCTTGTTTCCACCCCAAGTGCAATCAGAAGATATCTGCAATTACTGTGACTTTATTTAGGGACTGTTAATGAGCTAATGTTTTTAGGGTACTTTTAACTGCCACCATTTTGTGTACATTCTCCATGTATGCTTGGAGGGGAGATAGAGGCAGATTTTTGTCCCCTCAGCCTCCTGCAGCAGAAGTACTCTCTATTCTTTCCACTCTCTCCACTTAGGTCACATTTTTAAGGTTTGTTTTGCCAACTAAGGGGAAACAACCTTCAGTCCAGATCATCAAAGATTTCTAGAAACCAATATATTTAAGAAAGCCGATGCTTTGTTATTAAAACTGAGATTATCTTTACAAAGCCCCAACGGTTGTTGCTGTTACCCAAAGCTTGTAGAAGACCCCCACAAATCCTGTTTCCATCTTCGATGAGGACAGCAAACCATGGGGTCCCACCCCATGTGCTGCTGTGCTTTTTGACCTTCTTGGGTGAAATCTATCGCAGTCTGAAACTGGGAGATGAGTCAGAACTGAAGGAACAAGAAAAAGGTAAGACAAATGAAATGGCAAAATAAGGGCAACGTTCTGCCTAGCAGATGTTCAGTATTCCTACAGTCTCGTTACCTTTGTTTAAACGTTTGAATCAATGCTCTTAGTTTAATAAACAAAACAGATGCAAAATTTGCAGCTAAGTGTTAGGAGTGAATGTCAAGGCACAGCGAGCAATCTGCATGTCCCCTGGGAATGTGTTTTTTGGTCCAGGATGGGAAACCTGTTGTTAGAATTGTTCCCAGATTATATCCCACTGGCCCTGATTACCTTGATGTTGGGGAAATGTCTCGAGGGACGTAAATTGCCTAGAATCATTTGCAACAGCTGCCAGCAACTGCGATTCTATGTTATTACAAAAGCAATCTCACTTCCTGGGAATTTGATTTGCAAAAATAGAAGAATTAATAGAAATAGAAAGAAAGGTTTTAAAATAAGATCGGTTTCCAAAAACCAGGCGCCCTTTTTGACACAAGTATCCCTTATGCTCTCAAATGGGAATAATTACAGAAGTGACTGTCGCAAGATGGTACCTGCTTATGAAAAATAAATCTCTCCCTTGAATTTAGGCAGGCTCGAGTCAATATTTCTTGCAGAAGAAATCTCTCCTTTAAGCTCAGTATATTTTCTGGAACAATGGATATTGAATTGTGTCTGTTAATATAATCACTTGACATCTACCGTTTTGTATATTTCGTGTTCCAGTGAAACCTTCTCTGTATCGCTAATGAAATAATTTTTTTATGTTCTCAATAATCATTATTCTCTTTAATGAAAAGTTAGGGCAGATCTTTCAGTCCTTACATGTGGGAATAATTTCTACCCTGACATTACTTTCTTGAGTAACTTAAGCTGACTTGAGTGAATTAAAGTTTTGTAGGGATGGCTTGTTCATAACTTAAGTGCTAATTGACATCTATTTCAGAACATGACATTCCGGAATAAACCCTACTTTAAGACATTAATGCAATTACAGTTTTTATAACAATTAGTATAATTATGTTTTGGGTAATAACTAATAAGTCAATGCAGTGGAATGTAAGGTAATGTCTCCTGCCAGCTGCCTTCAAAAATCCTCTGTCAGAGACAGTGAGAAAGATCTGTCCTGAGTCACATAAAGCATCTCCCACATCCATGGTGAAATAACAGAATAGGAGACACAATACTTCTGTCTTTTAATTTTGAGGCACGACTAATTCTAGTGCTTGAAAATTTTGGAGTTCTAGTATCACGAACAAAATGAAAAAAATTGTTTCATTTCAGTGTCTTTACATCAGAAAAAGAGTCAAGTCCAGATACAGTGGTCAGTCTAATAAGTGATTAATAGCTAAAGTGAGCCGCTGGTACTTTATTTCCTATCCCCTGCTCTGCCTCCTCTTTAACACTCAGGTAACTGTCAGAAAGGGACCCAGCTATTACAGATGACAAGGGGTAAATGCCTTCATGTTGTCCTCCAAAGGTTAAGGTTTACCAACCTCAGTTGGAAGCCACAATCTCCAATAACCATTAATCCACTAAACTCCAGTACGAGTGAACATATTTATGGCTGCAGTCACTAAAGGGTGAAATAAAGATTAGTTTTTAGTTAGGAACGCAAAGCTTTTTAGATCAATACAGACCCACTGCTGAAATCAATCTAAAGTTTGGAATTTTTAAGTAAAGATTTACTGGGCTTCCTTGTACAGTTAATTTTCCAAAGGGGGAATAGTCTCAGCAATGTTACATAGTAATCAAATTGAGTAAACACTAGTCAGTTCGTAAACTGACCTCAGTTATGCGCATAGCAAATGAGTGTACAGCAATAAAAACACCCATAATGTGGATAGTAAATTTGCCAATAAACAGGTAAAGCCAAAATGCACATATAGACTAACATGATAAAATATTAGTAGCTACATTTGCCTATTTGAAAACATAAATAATCAATAGACATTAATAATGAAGTTGTTCGTGCGTTTCTTTATTACTGTGCATATTAAGTGTTTCAATTATTTCTACTTAGTTTGATAGATAAATGTATATGCACATTTTATGCCTTGAAAAGAATATAGGATTACTCTTCAAAACAAAAGCTACTGTTTAGATGAAAGAACAAGTGGACTGGAAATACACAGCTTGTTATACCCCTCTGCTGTTCATGTTTGATGCATGTATACAATTTATTATGCAATTGCTTGAGATTTGACAAAGTAATTGTCTGGCAAACCATAGCTTTAATGATGGTTTTTCTGCTTCATACAAAAGGTCTGAAGGTAGTGTAGGAAAATGACTTAATAGATCAGTGTCTATAAATGCTGTTAATGCGTATTATATATACATGTGCAATGGTAACCCAAGTGATTTTCTGAGTTACCGCACAATATGTTGTGAGATTCCATGTGGTAAATTCATTTTTTGTCATCAGAGCTACTGCATGAAATCTCATATGTTGAGCTGTAACTTCCAAAATAACTCGGGCCACTGCCCTAGCTTTAGTCTTGGTGTCTGTCAGTGGGAGTTCTTGACAGTGGACCAAGGGCTGTGAAGAAGCCTGGATGTTATAATAGCACCATGGTAGTTTAAAAAAGCCAGAATTTCCATTGTTAATCCCGTTTTAAAGGGCTCGTCGCTTGGCAGTTAAAATCCATTCAGGTCTGAAACCAAAGTCAAGGTGCAATACATAAATTTCCTTTTAATCATATTCGTTTTAAATCATTGCGGCTATTCTTGAGATAAGGAGCACAGAAATCCTAAAGTTTTATTATTTTGAACACTTTTGCAGTCTTTTGTAACTAAAATATGTCTAATTTTAAAAAATGAAATTTCTCAGCAGAGGGATGTTCTTCATTTTGCCTGTCTCCCTGTTTTATCATCGGTAAAAGACCATCGGCCAGATTCACAGCTTGTGTGAGCGAGCACTGGGTCCACTAGGACTGTCCCTTTACATCAGCAATGAACCTTTGTCTGCTGATGAGCTCCACTCAAATGAAGTTAAAATGGAAACCTTTTTCATTTTTCTCCAGTGTCATTTCTCAGCCCTAGGATATTTGGGATGTTTATTTATATGTTGGTGTAAATGAATATGAGGCATTGGGCAGACAGGAAGATGTTATTTCGTGAGCAATAGGTACCTGAAAATCACCCAGGCAACTTGAGCCAAAGAAAAAAAAAAATGAGATGAAGTTGTGGTGACTGGGCTCCGACATCAAGTATCGCTTTATTCTATTTCATCTCCATTTTTCAGAATTAATGATATCTACCCTCATACCTGCTTTTTTGCCTCCCATGTATGGCTCATGAATGAGTTTGTTGATAACAGGGAAGACTAAAGTCTCCTTTCAATCCTCTGGTACAACAGAAATAGAGCTACTATTGATTTCCTCACGTTCCCCATTTGGCACCATGGAAATATTTGAAAAGGTGAGGGGGGAACAATTTCCAGCTGTGAACGGTTGGCATATCCTTCATGCCAAACCAGACCACAGATGATCTGCTCGTATTCCGAGGCAATGTCACTCAGAGCCAAATACAAGGACGTTTTTATTATGTGAACTAGATGCTGGCCTGAAACAGCTGGCTGGTGACACATAGAGCCCTGCCAGCCACTCAGTGATGGCTTCTTTTTGGTTTCTACTGCCTGGGCCAGATTCGAACCAGGAAGCTGGATGCAACTGTCCACTTTGCTGAGAAGCAGAGTAACACTTCAGCAAAGGAAGGGGACTATTTTCCTGCTCCCGTTTTCTCTCCTTTCAGAGTATCTGCTACCAAAGTTATATCTTCCCTGACAAAAAAGGATTTTTACAATGCTACACCAACCTCAGGTTGCTATTTTGCAGTTGGACCTAGTGGAGACAAGACAAAGGTCCTTGTTTATCTGGGTAGCTAGTTGGGTTAAGTCAGAGCCACTACTGGATTTCACCAAAATCACCCTCACCAACTAGTGAGGGTCAACACCAGTTAGGGGAATAATGTTTGACCTTCACTGGCTACATAAAGTTAAAGATTACCTGGTTTTAATCTCATGAAGCCCTGTTTCCATGTCTTGTGTTTGTTTTTTTTTCTCTCAGCAAACTTGCTAACTTGAGTTAGCAGGTTCTGACTTCAAAAATACAGTTTGGAATATGGGGGAGAAGCAGCACAACATTGACTATTTCACAATGGTGAATAGGTCTGGTTACCGAGAAAGCGATGATACATGATCTCCAGAGAGAGATCACCTTTTTCCCCTCTGTAGCAGAACAAGACTGTACTATTTAAGCACAGCCCTACTATTTAAGCAGCCAGGTCAGAAGGTGCTCTGTGTTATCTTAGAAAGATGGAGCAAAGCAAGGGGAGACCGTAAACCTTAACTTGCATTTCCTTTGCTTTTTTATACTTATGTTTAACTTATGCCCCCAAAACGATGTTAATGACTAAATATCTTGGTAGTCAAAGTTAATGCCACATTTTATTTTAAATCATTATTTCCTCATGAGGGAGTCAACATCCAATGAGTCCTCTCTGCTACATCCAAAAGGAGGAGACAATCTTGGGGCAGTTGAAATGGAGCACTACGGGAAAGATTTCTGTCCCCAGAGCATTTAGATGTGATGGAGAACAAAAGTCTTTGTCAGCAGACTTTGCTTGAAAGGGAATTAAAAAATTTTTCGCAACTCTTCTCTCCCTTAAAAACTGTTAGTGCTCCCTTGGGGCTTGTGAGAGTAACGTTAAACCTATGGATTATGCATTACTTCAGTACAAAAATGTACTCTAAATCTAGCCACTGCAATCCAGCTAGTTCCTGTTGCTCTGAAGCTTGCCCTTTTCCCTGTGTATCTCAAAATGCTGCCTCAAGAAACCAAGCAACTGGGATGGAGCACTCTCCCACTTGGGGATGGCTCCTTACAAAGCTTGACCATGACTTTAGAGCAATTGCGGTGTCACTTGCCACCGACGTATCCTCCTCCTAGTTTTGCAATGAGCCCTGTGTGCACCAGGCTGGGAAAATTCAGCCAAACTGAATGGTGAATGCAGACACATGTCCCACGTCAGGAAAGCATTCCCTTTCAAGAGAGCACTTAAGAATATGCTTTAAGAAATGCTTAAATGCTTTCCTGAACAGAAATGGACTTAAGCACAAGAGAGTATCCCTTAATTGGGAGTACAGTGCAGACACAATCACTAAAGCTCATATTACGTGCCTGAAAATCGAGTCCCAGAGCGTAAGCTTTTCCGAGTGATGGTTAGAGGGTTCCTAGTTGTAGCATGGTTCTGTACAGAAGGATTTGCTTAATCCACCTTGCTTTTAGATTGCAATTTCCCCAAGCTTAGCTGCTTCTTTTAACAGTTCTGAGTTCTGCCCCCTCAAAGTTATTTTAATAACTCTTTCAGAGGCAGTATCTTATATTTTGATTTTTCAGAAGCTACTGGTTTTCTGCAAACTTTATTCATGTCATCTTGATTGCACAGCATTGCATTGAATGACTTTTTTTTTTTTAATGTAGTTTACCCTATTGCCTTTTTGGGGACTGCGAGAGGAGGAAGAACAGTTTGTCTTTCAGTGCTCTTAGGATCATTCATTTAGGGTCCTGTTTAGCAGCTCCCAGTTCACCCCCGCCAGAGCTTTGGGTAAGCAGGGCAAAAGTCTGAATACTTAATGGTATTACGACTCTTTGTTACCGAAAAATTTCTGTTCTGTATACATTCAGGCATAGAAACAATACTTCACGATATGCCTGTGTGTATAAATAAAACCAGTCAGTATTCCTGGAGGAATCTCAAAGCACTAGGCAAGCATGGATTAACCAGGACACAACACAGGCGATCAGGATGCCTGTGACACCTCTGGGGCCAGTTGTGCCAGTCTCTAGAGCCACACGGTTGCGGCAGCCACTGGCATAGCAAGCTTAATAGTAAACATTCAAAAATACCCAGCTGGGGGTGGAGCTGGGCAGATGTGCTCAGCAGGCCCAATGGACCACAAGCTGGGAGAGCCTTGGACTGCACTAATGAAAACCCTTTTTAGAATTTGTTAACTGAAGCACAGAGATACTAAAGGATGCACCTGGGTCAAGGTTGTTACATCTATATTATTAGATCCAAGACAACTTTTTTGATTTCAGATCTCTCTCCCTCCCAGCTCCTTGCAATGTCTCACATCTCGGTTTCCAGGGAAAAGGCCTCCTCAGGGAACAACAAGGCACCTGAGAGCTTTGGATGGTTCCCAGGCCCTAACCCCAAAATGTGCAAGCCAGTGTAGGTACAATCACTGTGTGCCAGTGGTGGGAATCCAGACGTCCAGACTCGTGGGCCCTGGCTCTAACAACCACCACCGCAACCTCCTGAAATCTTCCACTCCTGTCCTGCTCCTAGGCTGACACTACCTGGCAATGGATGAAGTGAGTAGTTCATCCGTACTCCAGGAACAGTGCGGCTGTGATGCCAGGTCTACCTTCAGAAGTGCGAGCTTACAAACTTCCACGTCAGAAACTTCAGGGTGGATTATACATTTGGCATGAGTAGCGATGTTATTGGTAACAGCCAATACTGCTGTTGCTCACCTATTTGTATAGTACTTGTACTACAAAAGGGACCTGTGTGCTCAGATCTGTCCAAACAACTAGTATGGCGTGTTGTCCAACAAAAACGATCCAGCTTACCTGTAGTCTTTACCTCTCTGGAAGGTCCCCAAGAGAACTTTCTTTTCCTGTGGTGAGAGATCCCATCCACATACATGTGCCTCTGGTGAGCGCTATCACCTCTGTTCTACCATTTGAAATGCAACAGTGGAAGAAATACAGATTGTTGAGAGAGTTCGGCAGGCCAGACAACGTGCACAAAGGCAATTTCCATGCCCCAAACGGGGGAGCCAGCTCAAGCTCTGTTTCTGACAGCAGTCTCAAAGACAAAGGGGCAGGTGTTCAGAATTGACACTTATTTTTGGTCTTAATAATTAAGATACTGTGCATGTAACTTGATTTCTGAGCTGTGCCAGGATATCAGTGTATATTGCAACAGCAAAATCTGCAAAAAATCCCCCAGAAAACATCAGTTGTGCAGAGATGTTTCATATTACAAGCACAGATAATAAAGGAGTTCTGAATTCCTCTTTTTTATATAATTACTCTTACTGAAAAGTATTTACCTTGCTTATTTACTGAGTTTGTTCCCTGGGATTTTAATGACAATGCCTTATACTGTCTTCATGAAGGTCTCCTCTGCATGAGGACTTCTTCCTTTAATTGCAAGATGTGATTCGGTTCCTTGTGCAGTATTGACCTCCCTACTACAAGCCTCTGCAATGAGGCTTCGGTAAGTTGAGGAGTCTGCATGGATGCAAAGAGATGAGCTAAAGGAAGACAAGTAAAAGCACAACATCTACGAACCTCTGGCTTTGAAAAGACGGAAGCTTGGGGCACTGCCCACTGTTATTTGGAAATCCTGCTTATGGATAGAGCCCTATAGCTACGATAGGGAAGGCCTGGGAATTAGCATGTGTTCAGTGCCTTGGGGGAGATGCTCTTCGCTCCCAGTGGTTTCCCTGAAGTCTGTAATGGTCTTAGGCTTATAAACAAGAGACGTGAAGTCCCTGCTTAAACCAAGTGGCAAGTACATCTAGTTTTGCTCCAAAGAAAAAAATGGATAATTTTACATGGTGCAGGTCTGGGAGTAACTGCAGAAGAAAGAAAATACACAGTATTTTCTGCTGACAGCTGCTGTCTGTAAGAGATGAACTTTAATTTTCTACTTTGCAGATAAAATGTGTAAAATTTTGAAAAGCACCCAAGTGAGTTAGAAACTTTGAAGTCTCCCTTCAAAAGCATTCAAGCCCATTTAGAAGATACCATACCCAGGACTTTTGGAAATATTTGTCCAATGTAATTCATAAGTGACCACAAATCATATACATAAGTAAGACTGAACTTTATTTCAACTTGAGTTAGTGTAGCAAAGTTAAATAAAAATTAACCAGGTCTTTTCATTAATGAGCAAAACATACCAGTATGCTAGTCCCAGAAACTTGCTACACATTGGCACAGACGTATTTTGGCAGCTTACAATGGTGTAAGAGTGTGTGACGCATCAGTCAGTGAAAACTGATACAAAACCCCATGGGGATTATTTACAGCCATTACAGCGGTAAAGTTCAGCAGCACAAGCATGATATAAACATTGTTCTTCCCATCTACTACAGTTGGGAGACAACTCGCGTCACTGAAGACACCAGCTACTATCGAAATGGAGGCATCTTATAATTCTTGTTTCTCTTCACCTGAACAGGGTCAAAATCTGGGTGGCCAACAGGGTACAACTGGGAGGAAGGGGAGGTACAACGGGAGCAAAACAAAAAAAACGGCTGAAGAAGCAGCATATGATGGTGTCATTCTTTTGGGAAGAATACCATGCCCTAAAACACCAGCTGCCTAATTTATCTTGGAAATTTCTTGCAGAAATAATTGACGTTCAAGGGAGGACAAAGGGAGCTATCTGGTGAGGAAAAACAGAAAGGTATGGCAGAACTTCTTTTTTAAGGTCACCAGAAAATAAATAAAAGCAAAAACTGCCTTGATGCCTTTCAGTTCCAGTCCTTTGCATTCCTGAGCAATCTGACTCCAGCTCTGTAAATGCATTGGCATCCTTGGCCAAGTCAAAGAGAAAGACCATGAGACCTGGCATTCAAAGTCCCACTCCTGGTGTGTATTTTAATTAACGGGAGCCTGAGTATTATCTGGGAAAGGGGATGGGGCTCGTGGCTTTCACACCAGGTAAAACTTTCTGTAAGTGCTTGCTCCAGTCTCCTTTCATGTGCATTTCATTCAAGGGCATACATTCCACCTTTTTTTCTTTTCTTTTTTTTTTTTTAAACAATTGGAGGTTTGACAACAGAAGAACAGAGCTATAAATGTGAGGGTGCAATATATCATGAGATAAAGTGTGGAGAACATGTCCTCTACCAAAATGCCCCTTGGTGGAAAGAAAAATCCCAAAATGCCTACAATGAGAATTCCCTCTGCTTCTTACAACTATAAAGGAGCAAAAACCAAAACAAAGCCCCAACCCATGGGCTGTGCTGTGCACGTTTCTAGGGTATCAGCTCTGGCAGAAAGTTTAAAGGTTACATTTGTGAAATAGCAGCTGCTTTCCTGCCATTTGATTCAGGCTTCTGCATTGCAAAGTCTCGAAACTGAAAGACAAATCTGACAATATGCTAATCTTCCAATAAAAAAAAAATGTGACTTCTGAACCCTTATCTGTTGAAGAGCTGACAGTGAAGTTCAGAGACGGTTGTCTAACCAGACAAAACGATAGAGAAAATATGCCTTCAAACAAGATCATAAATCTTGAACAGTGCAGGGGAACAAATGTAAAGGGAATGTTTTACCACTAACACCATTTAGTAGCCTCACTTTCTTTCTCTCCTTTCCACCCCTCCAGCCTCATCATACTTGCAAGGAAGGAGGATGTACCCTGTCAAAGCAATAATATAAATACAAGGGGGGTGGGGTGGGGGTGACAATATATCGGGTACTGAAATCAGACATGATTTCCATCACATCCGGGGTGCCGGGGGAGAGCAGAGACACAAAACAAATACTCTGCAACCTGAATACAACAGACTTACCCCCCCCCCAGCAACACACACAGACACACTCGCACATAAAAAGTTTGCATATTGCACAGGGCGCTTGAAGATCATAAATCTATGCATGAGAAAGATGTAGTGGAAATTTTTGGGGGGATTAGAGTTTATTTTTGTCATCTCTGTGAGACAGCTACTCATTCATCCAGATCACAGCTAAGAAAAAAGCTGGTCACAGAAATTAGCAGTTTCAGCTCAGCAGCAAAGTCGCCAGCCTGTGAAGGCAGAGAGAAATTGACTAATTAGCAATGCGCACTAAAACTTGACGGTTCTTTATAGAGAGAGAGAAGAGAGAGGGAGAGCGAGAGGGAGGGAGGCGGGGGGGGGGGGGGGGGCTCGCTTTTTCCCCTTCTTTCTTCCAAAGATGTTTGAAATCGCAGTCATTTACGCTCGACAATTTTTACAATAGCCTTGAGCCATAATTTTGCGAGTCTCTCCAGCATCCATCCCCCTGTATGGTCTCTCTCCACTGGCCATGCACGACCGTTTCTCTCCCCAACCGTGGATTTCCTATTACTCTCGTTACGACTCACTGAGCCCCAGGCCCAAGGATAATGATGTGTTGTTTCTTGGTAGCATAATTTGTCACACGTACATTTTTTCTTCTTCTTCTCTTGCAGAAAGCTCTGCGCTCTCTCTCTCTCTCTCTTTCTCTCTCTCTCCTTCTCTCTCTCTCGTACATTTTCTTGCTGTTGCTAATTCATGGTGATCAAATGATGTACGACAAAATAAATTGTAAAGAGTGACTGCTCCGAGTTGGGAACCAGAAGGTTTTTTTTTCTTTCTTTCTTTTCTCTCCCTTTTTTTTTTTTTTTTTTTTGGAAGGAGCGAGCAAACCTTTAAAAAGGAAGGACAATTGATTTTTTGGGGGGGGAGCTTAAGTGAACCTTTACTTTGGCAGCTGGTTGTGGAGCAGGTAAGTTTCTGGCCTTGTGTCTAACCGTCTCTGTGCATTTTCTTGTGTCTCCTGATTTGTTTGTTGTTGGGGGAGAGGAAAGGGGTGTCTGTGTGTGCGGGTGTGTGTGCTGGAAGTGTGTGCGGGGGAGGCAGTTGTGTAACGAACGCGTTTGCAGAATAAACTCCGATTGCAAGAAATGGGCAAAACGAGGAAGAAAGAAGGGGAGGGAGAAAGAGGAGGAGTGTGTGTGTGTGTATCTGTGTGTGTGCATGTATGTATGTGTGTGTGTGTGTGTGCGGTGGGGAGGGGGGGATTGACCGGGTCCACTTAAAGGGAGAGGCTCCGGGAGGTTTCTGTAGCCGGCGGCGGGGCGCGGAACGGGGCTCAGCGGCGGCGGGGCAGGGGAAGCGGCTGGAGGGAGCCCCTCGCTGTGCCGATAAATGGGGCGGGGGGGCTGAAGGGAGGCAGAGGAAGCCCAGCGCTGGCGAGGAGCGACTGAGCGCGCTGCAATGGCAGGAGCAGGTCTCGGCGGGATCCCGCTGAGGAGGAGGAAGAGCGGCGGCGGCGGCGCTCCGCGGGGCGGGATGCGGCCAGCGCGGGTCGGTGGCTGCGCAGCCCCCGCAGGTGCGGCCGCAGCTCGGGGCTACCCCGCCGACCCCCCTCCCTGGGCCGGGCACGGGGCCGGGGCAGAGGGGGCCCGGCGGGGCCCGGCCGGACCGAGGGGCCGCCGGGCAGGGCCCTGCTGCCCGCCGCCCCCGCCCGCCTCCCCCGTCCTTCCCCCAACTTGAACTTCACGTAGTTACCGGAGTTACGGCAGCGGCGCCGTCTGCTGCGAGGAGAGGCGAGCCGGGCAGGACAGCAGCGGGCGGCCCCTCGCCGGGCCCGGGGCTGCCGTTTCCCCGCCTCCCCCCCCCCCCCTTCCTCCGGGGTTCGAAGTATTGCAAACCCCCCCGCTGGGTCGAGGAGAGGGGCTCAACTTCGGTGCCGGCCAGCGCCGGGGCCCCCGCCCCGGGCACGCCGACCCCCGGCCCCGGGAACGAAGCGGGTCCCGGCGCCGCCGAGTTGCCAAAGCGGCCGGAGGGGGCCAGGGGCTGGCGGCGGGCAGGGCGGCAGGGCTGCTCGCCTTCCGGGCAGAGTTTCAGACACTTGGTAGTTTCTCTGGGCATCGCGGAGTTGGGGGGGGGGGGGGCTTATTTTGTGTGTGTTTGATTGCTTGGGTGGTTGATGGGGTTTTTTTTTGGGGGGGGGGGCTCAGCTTTGAAAACGTCCCCGGCTTCCTCGCTCCTCCCCTGGAGAGCAGCCCGGTTTGCACCCAGGGAGGAGAAAGGGGTGGTGTATGGGGAGGGGGGGGGGGGGGAGGCCAAAAAAATAAATCTTCTCCAGCCCTCCCAAGTTGCGGCCCCTCCGAGCGAGCCCGTCCGTGCGCGGGGCGGGGGGGGGGCGGCTCGGCGGGCAGAGGGGAGCCCGTCCCCCGGCTGCTCCCCCGCCACCCGTGCGCGCACGGCCGGGATGCGCCCTCCGGGCCTCTAAAGCTCTGTGTTTATTGTTGTGTCGTCCCGTGTGTCCCCCCACCCCGCTCTCCTCCCCACCCCTCTGCCCAGGTCGGAGGAGGGTTTAAAAGGCAGGTGTGTGAGAGGCCGCTCGCCATGTCCAGATCCGGGGACAGGACCTCCACCTTCGACCCCAGCCACAGCGACAACCTGCTGCACGGCCTCAACCTGCTGTGGAGGAAGCAGCTCTTCTGCGACGTGACCCTGACGGCCCAGGGCCAGCAGTTCCACTGCCACAAGGCCGTGCTGGCCTCCTGCTCCCAGTACTTCCGATCCCTCTTCTCCAGCGGCGGCGGGAGCGGCGGGCACCCCCACGCCCTGGGGCTGGGGCCCGGCGCCCAGGACGGGCTGGGGGGCCCGCCGAAGGAGCCGCCGCCGCCGCAGCCGCAGGAGGAGCCCGGCACCCCGTCCTCCTCCCCGGAGGACAAGCTGCTGGCCAGCCCGCGGGCCATCAACAACCTGGTGCTGCAGGGCTGCTCGTCCATCGGGCTGCGGCTGGTGCTGGAGTACCTGTACACGGCCAACGTGACCCTCTCGCTGGACACGGTGGAGGAGGTGCTGTCGGTCAGCAAGATCCTGCACATCCCGCAGGTCACCAAGCTGTGCGTGCAGTTCCTCAACGACCAGATCTCGGTGCAGAACTACAAGCAGGTGTGCAAGATCGCCGCCCTGCACGGCCTGGAGGAGACCAAGAAGCTGGCCAACAAGTACCTGGTGGAGGACGTGCTGCTGCTCAACTTCGAGGAGATGCGCGCCCTGCTCGACTCGCTGCCCCCCCCCGTCGAGTCGGAGCTGGCGCTCTTCCAGATGTCCGTGCTCTGGCTGGAGCACGACCGGGAGACCCGCATGCAGTACGCCCCGGACCTGATGAAGCGCCTCCGCTTCGCCCTCATCCCGGCGCCGGAGCTGGTGGAGCGGGTCCAGTCGGTGGATTTCATGCGCACCGACCCCGTCTGCCAGAAGCTGCTGCTGGACGCCATGAACTACCACCTGATGCCCTTCAGGCAGCACTGCCGGCAGAGCCTGGCTAGCAGGTGAGGGGGCGGCGGGGAGGAGGGGGGGGGCCCTTCCCTCACAGACGCCCCCTCGGAGGCTTCTGGCCGCGGGAGGTTGGGGGAGCGGGGAGTCCCCGCAGGGCGCGGGGCCGAGGCGGCGGGCAGGGACCCCGCGGGGGCCGGGCCGGGCCGGGCGCCCTCCGGCGGGGCAGGGGGCGGCGGGAGCCTGCCGGAGGCGGTGGCTGAAGGGCGGCGGCGGGGCCGAGCTGCCCGCCCCCAGCACCGCCAAACTTTTCATCCCCTCCCCTCGGCCCGGCGGGGCCGCTGCAGCCGGAGGCGGGGGGCGGCGGATGGCGGTTGGCGCCCCGCAGCGCCCCTCCGGCCGCCCGCCCTCCGGCGCGGGGGGAGAAGGCCGTTGCGAGGAGAGCCGGCCCGGGCAGGGGCGCGGAAGCGGCCCGGCGGGCTGCCTCGCCGCCTGCGCGGCGCTAGGCGCGGGGGGCCGGATCCCCGGCAGGGCAGCGGCGGGGGCGGAGGCCGCGTCCGAGGGCGGGAGGCCTCCTCGGGGGCGGCCGGCGGGGCGAGCGGCCGCGGGTGCCTGCCGCGGCGTGGGTCCTTCGGCTGCCCGCGCGGGGAGACCGTGCCCGCCCCGCTCCCCGGCCTCCCGGCGTGCTGGCGGCGGTCGGAGCTCGCTCAGCCGTCGTGCCTGGTCCGTGGGGCTAACGTGTGAATGTGAGGCTTCAGCGTGCGTGTGGGAGCCCGCGCCTTGGGAACCTGTTGTAATTATTTATTATGGGCCATATTTATTTATTTTTTTCCCCCACAATGTTACTCCTTGACAAGGAGTTGCGTCTTCAGGGCGTTTTAAGCTGTAATATCCTAAATCTAATTAATTATTTCATAAATAACTGCATTATTCGTGCACACCCTGGTATTGCTGATGGTTCGGGTGATGTCTGTATTGTGCGTGGAAACTTGTGACTTCATAGTCCTTACATCTATGACATGTCAGTTATTTTCATTTAATAAGGTAATGAATCATGATGTCAAAGATTGACAATATGATGTTGGTGTTAGGAACTGAAAGCACAGCATGTAGTTTAATGAGCAGTAAATATACCCGAAATGAAGGGGGTATTTATTTTTCTCCTTTTAAAATATGTTTATACTTCATTTCATTCAAAAATGGAAAGATAATACCATTTTCCAAGTACAGTGGCACGGTAGCGCAGAAATCAAAGCACACTTTGTATTATTCAGCTTTTTAACTAATAGGTGGATATTATTAATGACTTAACAGCAACAAGAAAAACTAGTACATTATTAAATATTTTAGATAATATGCTCTGTTAGCATTAATGCAGAGGATTCTTTATATCTTCATGTAATAGGTACCCTGATGATTTAACTTTGGAAATGCTGTGCCTTCTTTTATTATCTCTGGCTAGCTCGCTCTGTTAGTGTTTTGTCGTGCTTATCACTTTGCTGTCCAACTGATTCTCACTCCGAAATCCTACAGTAAAAAATGAACACCAGCATTTTGCAGTGTAAAGTATTTTTGAGACGCCGCTGTTGTAGCTGGTGCGTACCTTTTGCATTTCAATATTCAAAGCTGTTGACTTTCAAAAATGCAAAACCCACCACCTCCTTCTGAGTCGAGATTCTGCATGCCGCCTGGGGCATGCCAGGGCTCGTGTCCTGGTGGATTGCTGAGATACCAGCCGGCTTGGTTCAGTGAAGATACCTTCCAGCTTCACTGGTCCATGTCATTTGAAGGATATGTAGTGGTGTTCTGACCACTGAATGCTTACAAGTGTCATGGATGCTGCAAGAATCTGATACTCCTGGTGCTGGGAGCTGGCTTTCCCTGTAAGCGGGAGTGTACACAAAAGGATCGCACTTTAATAGACCTAGATTAGATTCTAAGTTGTGCTTACTTAATGACTTATGGGGGACTTCCACATACCACGTTTTTTATTTGTAATAGGTCTGCATGTCTGTGCAGACAGTGGTATTTCAGAGACCCTTAACCATAGTGGGTGAAAACGTACCATCACCTTCTCAACTTTAACGTATGTTTAATGCCAGCGTCGTAACGAGCTGCTCTTGATTCGGTTCTTTGGTGGCGGTGAAATCAGAGCAAAAACATTTAGATTTCTCTTACTTATAAGCAGGCATTAGAACTTACTCAAAATGTTTAAATGTTGGAGGTGTTGAAATGCTCTGTGATACAGCATACAACTGGTATATTTTCGTTTTGGGTCTTGGATGATATTCCTGGGAATTCATAAAGGTCACGAAGGCCTGTCTTTGAATCTTAATCATTTTAAGATTTCATCAGGCTGCCTAAGTGTACAAATGCCTTCTTAAACATGAATGAAGAAACAAAAGAAATATACCCAAGACTATAGAGATTTCCAGACTTGTCCTTCCTGTTACCCATAGTTTCTCTAAAGCTGCAATTTTGACAGGTTGACATTGATTCAGTAAAATTTTATTTTAAGGAAGAAAATCTGCAAAGAGTTTCTTAAGTTACTAATTTGCAGAAGGAAATCTTAAAAGTAACTAACAGTTAAGTACATGTGCAAATAGATAAAAATTATTACACAGAAAAGGACTTTAAAACTTTGATTACCTTTTCTGTGAGCAATGGTGACCTTGGTAATTTGGAATTTAAAGTTTAATGAAAGGTCATTCACAAAAGATTCACATGTCTTTAGGAAGAGATTAACTGTTCCTCTTGTGCAGTATAATATATAGTGCACAGTACAGTATGGGTTGGTGAGAAATACAAGCAGCACAGTGCCATAGCTGC
The DNA here is from genome assembly GCF_018139145.2 of Gymnogyps californianus. Classification (NCBI taxonomy): domain Eukaryota; kingdom Metazoa; phylum Chordata; class Aves; order Accipitriformes; family Cathartidae; genus Gymnogyps; species Gymnogyps californianus. The sequence continues at coordinate 47,486,477 of NC_059472.1, forward strand.
CTGCTTACTGCGTGTTGAAGAAGTTAGTAGAATTGCACTCAGAATTAGAACTTGGCAATAACTTCTCTGCATTTTTAAAAAGAACATATCTTTTTTGTAACACGCTACTTAAAAAAAAAGTGTGTACACATACATACTTATATATCTATACACACACTACCACTTTGGAGTACTTTGGAATTGGGGCCACTTACATTTCTTAAACAAAACGAGTATAATGGGAAGCTTGAAATACGGTGTTTCTCCTCTGAAATGTAACTGTAAAGATAGCACTGGCTGTTTCTTTAAGCTTGTTCTTTAAGCTTGAACTTTGTTCAAGTTTGTGCTACAAATGCAGATCCTGCAGCACAAATGATACTGGTGCTAGTAGGTACCCGCATTGTCTTCTGTGCTGCAGCGAAAAATGCTGTTTACCTGCAGGGAGAGCAAATTTTTTTCATGACATTTCCTGAGAGAAGGTAGCACTTGAATGCCCTCATGCATTTTTGTAAAATTATTTTTCAAAATACAGCAACTAAACGATCATCGTTTAAAAAGTTGAGGAATGACGTTCCTGACTTGTGAACCTTGCCGTGCACTTTGAGCTTTAGGACTCTACCACAGGAGGCGGGTGTTTTGGCTCTGATCGGGCATTTGATCAGGTGCTCAACTCTTAAGCAAAGTCAGTAATTCTCTTGACTTCTATCTCCCTTTTCCAGGTTAATGCTGGAGCTTTCTGGCCTCTGTGATCCTCACCTGCAGTAGGGCCTCAGCACACAAGCCGCTATTAAAGGCTCTTGAGGCACAGTCAGTTTTGACATCAGTAGGAAAAATCCCAGTTGATTTCAGCATGGAGCGGGTTGGGCCCATTATAGTGACCCTGAACGTTAGGCTTAAATGATGTTTGTCTGTCCCTGAGAGACACAGATAACTGTGCTGTGTCATGTTTTCTGTAGTTCTGGGAAGAAAACGCATTTAGATAGAGGAATGTTCGTCTTCCCGTTATTTATTTGACTCTTGGGACTTCACTAGAATATTGAGTTGATTAAAATGTCTCTGTGCTTTATTGTGTAATATAATATGTTTTATATAATACACAGTATGTGTTTTCAATTTTTAAAAAGTTCTGGGTTAGAGCATTACCATGTTGCTGGAAAGAATTTCACTTTTAAAGATGAGTGAGCTAGTGAGAATTATTATTGCTTCCATGTTTACTTGCAACAATGAAAATGGTTAAAAACACATCACTGCTATGAAACGCCTAGCTTTTAACTTAAATTTTGCTTGTGCTAATGCACAATATAGCTGTAGACAGAGAATGGAGCATTATAGAAAAAAAAATTAAATTATGGGGCTTATTATTAAATGTTTTGCCTAAATATTGTTGCCTTTTTATAGAACGTTTCCATGATTTCATGGTTTCGCTCGCCTGTAACTGTTTACAATGACTTGGGTTCCAGACAGACATGAGAAGCTAGGCTGGGTGGGAAAGGCAGCCCCTTACGGCCGGGGAGTTGTTTGTCGGCTGCAGGACACATGCAGCTCCTCTCGACATCAGTGGGCGTTTGGGCTGGTCAGCTCCTTCCAGGATTTGCAGGCAGAGGAGCAGTTAGATGTCTGTACAGCTGCATCAGGTACCTGAAGGCAGAGGGGAGTCAGGAAAGTAAAGCTGGGGGAGAGGGGAAGATGCAGAAAAAGAAAGGAATTGAGCTACCCCAGGGGAGAAACAGGACGTAAGTAGCGGAAGCAAGGAAGTACAAGTGAGGGAAAAGGGGAGAGGAGAACAGTTTTGAAGGGAGAAAAGTGAAAGAATAGGATGCCAGACAGGAAAGGAGACAAGCAAAACAAAAAAGACCCCGGCAGATGAAGAGAAGGAATGAAACAAAAGGAAAAAAACCTAATTCTTTGCAGAAACAGCATCTGTTGTCAATAACAGCTGAGTATTTTAGTTTCTGGAAAAGCTATTTCAGATGTGGGGGAGGAAAAATGGACGGGGATCAACCAACTGACCTGAGATGCGAAAAGTTGTGGGCAGGAAATATGGAATTAAAGAGTAAAAGAGAAAGGAGGAAAATAAAAAGACAAAGAGATAAGAAGGCTAAGCCTGACCGTGCTGTTTTCTGGGTTCAGCGAAGTCCCAGCGTGTACGGACCCAGCTGTTTTTCTATACTTTTGTTCCCTGGACTACTAGACCTTGGGGAGATTAGAAGTGCAATTCTGGTCCTGCTGAAGCTAACTGTAGAGGTTTTTATTTTTCTTTAATTTCAGCGGGGAGAGGGTGTCATCCAGACTGTTTGGTGTTAGGTAACATTAGTGAAAGTGACAACAAATTAAACAGTGACAGGTGATGAAGATGATATGACCAGTTTTCACTCAGTAGGAAGGTGGTAACTGTTGATGAAGAAGGAAAATGTAAAGTGCTGAGCAGCGTGAGATGCTAGGATTTATGTGGAAGACATATATGGGCAGTGTGTTTTACTTTCTATAGAGGAGATTAAAAATTTGGAGAAACTGGTTACATCCCTTGGCAATTAAATAATTTCCTTGTTGAATACACTATTTGTCTAAAAATCTCACAGCCTGTAGTTCAATTTGACTTCTTTTTCTAGTGAGATTTTTGTAGGATCTCAGTAGGGCATGTTTGGTGGTTGTAAAAAAAATTTGCTTGTTTTTTCACTGAAATACATTGTTATGTGTTCTTGTAACAGCCACCTGCCTGTCCCTTTGTGATCCTGACACCAATATTTGGATTTTTAACTAATACTCGTACTCATGGTTAATTGCAAGTGAGAAATATTTCAGACCCCAAATTAATGTCCAGATAAAAACATACCTTAAAATGTATGTGAATTCTTAACATTTGCATTACGGCGTGGATGAAGTGAATGTGAGGCTCTGGTTTATTTTAGTGGGCTTTGGATCAGGTCTTACGTGCCAGAATTAATATCAGGAAATTGTACCTGTGCCAGGGCTCTCTCAGCTGAGCTGCAGAAGGGAGACTGACACATTAGAGGCTGTGGGGAAGTGAACCACAGACCTGTAGTCAGTTTAATCCTAGTTAGTCTCACCTACTTGCCTTGCTTACCTTATGTGCATTCATTTGCCTTTGGAGACAGGCTAGTGCTGAAGCGTAAGTGGAGAGGTGTCGATTATCCAAGAGGGAGGGAGGCCTGGAGCTCAGGTTATGGTCAGAGGCAGCACCCTTGTCCTAAAAGGACTGCTGTGGGTCAGGACAGTCCTTGGGAGCCTTCTTAAAGACACGGATGTCTTGGCTGGTAAAATCCTTGAGAGCTGCGGTGGCATAGGTAGTAGCCAGTTTCTTGGCCCAGTTATAGTACTCGTTAGAAGAAACATAATTTATGAAGAGCATTTAATGGCCTTTCTTATGGGCAACCATCTTTCCAACAGCTGTAGATGAAGAAGGGGTGCCAAGTACCATGTGCGGGTACTCCCCTTCCCCTGCCAGCCAGTGTCCTGGTCAGAGGCACTAGCTGGGATAGTCTCCTTTGTGAACTGCCAGCCCCTCCTGATTTATGTCCTTAGGCAAGAGATAGTCCCAATACCTCCAGCTCCTTCCCCACCTCCTGCCCTCTCGTGCTCCACAACTTCAGTTTCTCAAAATCCCCCACTTCAAAGCCTTTTGACTGTCCAAACTACTAATTTTCCCTTACCAGTCTGCCTCACAGGCTCCTCCTTGTGCCCAGGCACCTCTGCCAGATAGGGCTCTTCCCCAGATCCAGCCTTCCTGAGCTTCACCTCCGCCTGTCCCTTCTCTTGAATCCTCTGCTACCATGGCCCCTGGCCCCTCAGTGCCCCTTCCACCAGCCTCCCTACCTCACACACATCAATGCCGACTGCTCCAGACCTCTCAGCTTGGATCTCCAGAGGCTGCTGCAGCTGGTTAGGCTGTGCTGCTCCTTGGCTTTCCATCACCCTGCTCCTTTTAGCGCTTGAAGCAGCTTCAAGGATCTGCATCTACATCTCCAAACTCTTTTTCCAAGAGGGGAAATCTTTCACTGGATTTCAAGCCACCTTGTTCTAGAGGGAAAATTAAGTTAAAAAACATAATCCTACTAAGCCACTCAAACTGAGGGCAAAGTGCCTGGGAAAATGGGAACTTCTTCCTCAAATGCTGTACTTCAGCAAAAATGCCCCTTTCCACCACATGCAACAGTCTGCACAGCTCATTTACAAATCCTTCGGGTCCCTAAAAGAATGGAGCTGTCTCCCATGAGGTCCTGTGCTGTTCTTGCCCGTGCTTTGGCAACACAATCCAGGACCGTCCTGTCAGGGAGAACATAGGTGGTGCAGAGCCTCCTAGATAAGGAAGTTCCCTCTCAAACAAAGTCCTCCTGGTATGATTTAGATGCAGGGTGTACCTTTTACAAATGGAGTGCTGTAGGATCGTGGTGAGCATCACACACGCCTGTCTTGGCTGCCTGTGTGTCCTATCTGAGGCTTTTCTGTTCACTCTTTGCCTGATGTGCATCCCCTTCACGTGGGGAGAGGAGATGGAAAGGAGAGGGTCTTTGAAGGCACGTTGTGGCCTGGGGTCACTGTGGTTTCTTCCTTATAGCAGAAGAATACGGAGGTTCTGAGTCTCTAACTGTTGAGCAGTAAATGGAACAGAGCTGTGACGGTGTAATTGTTTGGATTTGTACTTGAAGAGAAAGTACAGTGAGCCTTGGGGGCAAGGGGAGTGAGGAGAACAAACACAGAACACAAAATCAACAGGAAATAGTTTGCCAGGAAAAAAGCTTTGGTTCTGTTAAACTCACGTTACAGAAAAAAATCCTCATAATCTGTAAAAGCACCATTTTATCTTTTCAGACAACTCCTGTGTTTTAAAAACCAGAGCAGTTTTCTAAACCAGAGCAAAGTTTGTTATTATCCTTTGCACAGTATGGCCTGAAAAGATTGAGCAGGGAAGTTAATAGGAATCCTGAATGAAAGTTTTGAGCTGGACTCCACTGCTCTGTAAACACCTCTGTTGTTGATTTTGTTGAAACAGATCCTGTCTGGTATTACAGGTTTGCCAAAGGACCATCTAAAGAAATTAAAGAATAAGGGAAGTTGAAATCCATTAGTAGATACTTCCTGGCATCATTTTTCATATTTGCTGCCTCCCTGAAATTTTCTTTAAAGACCGTCATGCCTAGTACTTAGTAGTCAACACATCTTGCTGTATTCTTGGAAAGCAGACAATAAACTTTGAGCAAATATTATCAGCTGCCAAGTTCGATGGAAGCAGACGGTTTGCAGTGAAGCTGGAAGTAAATAGAAGTTGGTGCCACAGTTAGTTTTTCCTGCCTTCCCTGACTGCCGCCTCCTTTCAGGAAAAAAAAAAGCAGTGGAAAAGGTAACCAGTTATAGCTTGGGTGAGACAGCAGCAAGTTGTGTTTCTTCTCCTTGGCTTCCTAAGGAAAAGGAGCCTCAGCTGAGGAGAACACAGCCTCTGATGCAGAGACTTCCTGTCATCATGGGCATCCGATACAGAATCAAACAAAAAAAGGACCTTCTTGACTTTTCACAGTCTGAAAATCAAAAAGAAGAGTTGATTGAGATTTCTTAGGCGAAGAATGGGGATTTGACCACCCAGAAGCATTCTACAAACATTTCCATTTTACCACCTCTGTCTAAAACAAAAAAAAAGGGGAGGTAGGAGAGGGAAAGCAAATTGCAAAAGCATCTAGCCTTGACATTTTCTTTAGTTTTATTTTTAAAAGTATTCAGGATCAAGGGAATTTCTTTAAGGTTTTTCAGAACTTCCAACAGTATGGAAACTCAGTTGTTTGCATAGTTTTGCCAATAAGATTCATGACATGGGAGGTTTTGTGACTCATATAAGCTTTGCTAGTAAAATTCCTTTGATTCAAATCCCTTACAATGCTTCAGATACTCACTGTGTGGCTAGTAACGGTATCTTTAGCATTCAGATCTCAGTGAATGTAAAGACTTGTGTTCAAATGTTTGTGTAGATACTGTCACTATAGAAGTACTATTCATGATCTCACATAGGCAACACATCTATTAAAACCTGTCTCAAGCTATAAGGAACAACAGTGTTGTGTATGAATACAGCAACCTTGGCAGGACTCCGTATGGGAAAGCTACTGAGCATCTTTCTGGGGAACTGTACCAGTCTCCTGTGAACGTGAAGAATAAGCTGATAATACAGGGAGAAAAGATGAGAAGGACATTCCTGTGTGTTCCTCGCAAAGGAATGCTGATGGTAGATGCCACTCTTCCAGGATAGTTGCCTACCCCTAAGCTACCTACTAGTTCAGAGGCTCTTATCCCAAAAGGAAGGGACATTCACTTTAAAAATCTTGCAGCTAAAAAAATACCCTAACTCTTCAAGATCTACTTAGAGACCATTCTAAACTAGTAACGGCAGTGGGATTGGATTCATAAAGAAAAATCGGGTATTCAGAGCTCCAAACAGATTCTAAGTTATTTTAATGAAGGGGATGGAAAATTGTCTGGCAACTGTAGAAATAAAGGGAAGTTCACTTGTCGGGTAACTTTGCAACAATTAAGTGTGGCCTGTCAGACAAAAGATTCACTTACCCTAAGATTTCTGCTTTTTAGATAGAGACAAAAAGGAAAGATTGTTGTTGGAGCAAACAGTAACTCTCTTTTTTTCCTATGCATTTATTTAAAAAAAAATGCATTGGACAAAAATTTTTAAAAATTCTAGTAGATTCAGAGGACAAAAACAACAATCAGTGTCTGCAGCAAGTCATTCCCAACTTAGTATTTATGTTCCTAAACTTTAGTCTGTCAGTGGTCAGCAAAGTGTATTAAATTAGCAGGAGAGTGGGTGTCTCTTGGGCATCACCGAACCTTTTCAGTGAACGTTACGGCGAGCTCTGCTGCAGTGAAAACTTGTACTCAGGGCCTTCTGCTAAGCGTGGCCGCATTGAGAAGGAAAAGATGAAACCCAAAATCTTCATGGCACTAAAGTGAATGGTAAGACTGGTTTTCAGGTACAGTATTAACAGAAAGTTTTTTCACATTCTTTCAAGTGTGCCTTGGACAATAGGTGTGCCTTAGAAGAGTCAGAAAAATCCATTCATAAAGCAACATTCCTATGTTCAGCATATTTTTGAACATATTTTGAACCTAAGAACTAAATAATTTCTTGGTCATAATTTGCAAGAGACCTCAGCATGCTTTAGGTTTTGACAAAATCCAGATATTCTTTTAGGTCTGTACTTTGCCCATAAGGAGAAGGATATTCCTGGTGGGTCAGAGGTCCAGCAGAAGTCTGATCTGCAGGACTTCGTCTGGTGGCTGTGAGAGCTCAGGTCCTTCCCCTGGCAGTGCTATAGGGTTAAGAGGAGATTCTGGATGCCTATTCACCTATACGTTGTGATGTTCATTAATTCATTTTATGTGATAAAAAAAACTCACAAAATTTCTCCGTCCAAAATAAATTTTACATTGTATCTTATAGCTTTCATCAAGTTCGTAGTTAAACTCCTGGATAATGATATTTTCTCTCTATTAAACATGTGTTGCTAATCATGGCTATCTTTGCAGTCAACTGCAGAAGCCAAAATCCATGGAGATAAGGAGTTTTCATATGACACTTTTGTTGCACTGAAATGCCTATCCAGGAGCGGGGAAGGTAATTGTCAAAGATCTCATCACATGTTCTCTGATGGCAAAACAGTTTCTTCAGTCACGGGCAAATGGATGCCTGCAGCATCAGTTCAGATTTGCAGACTGCAGCTAGATTCTCCATTACATTTTTGTTGGACACAACACTCCTTCAGATGCCTTTTTAGAAGAAAAAGGTTGCTAAGGACCATCCTGGTTTCTGAAGATTAAATTAAGTCTTAAGTGTTAACAAACAAAAGGTCTGCAACTGAAATGCTGATTGGGACAGTGTATTTATCTCTTTGTCTATCACCTTGAGGTTGGTATCTAAACCTCACTGCAATATTTTGTTTCTGCTGCAGGTTAATACAGCCACTTTTTCTAAGATTCTTGCTACTTGTTGTTTTGATGGTATCACTATGTGTTGGCCTCTAGTTTCTCAAATCCTTTGATGTAATGGGATTTGTGGATGTAAGTGAAATTCACCACCCATTCACCTGCTCTTGCTGGATCTGGGCTGGTCTTCTGGCTGTTTTTGTTTGCGCCTGAGTTCAGTGAGCAAATACCTGAAGTTTGATTTGGCTCTGCTGCGTTTAAGGTCAGCACTCAAGCAGGAGCGAGGCATCCCATGTCTGTGAGGTCCCTGGTCTGAAGAGCCACCTGGCTCGCTCCATACTCAAAGCCATGGTTATAGCCTATATTAAAAGAGAATTAATGATGCAGGTTTTTGGTTTTATTATAGCCCTGAGTTAAGAGGAAAGTATAGTTGGATAGTCTTTTTTTTTTTTTTTTCATTGATTGCCATGATCATCTGTATGGCTAAGATGCAGGTTTCTTTCTGATGTGTAACACTACACCGAATGCATTAAGAACCACAGGATTGCCACTTCATCATTGTATTCTTTCCGTTTCTTTGCATTCGCTAATGCAGAGAGGGGAGCTTTATTGCATTGTTTAAAAACTGGAAGAGTCTGGAGCAAACCTGTTGTTGGTGGGGCTTGTTTCCTTGCCAGCGTTGGTAGAATGAACTTCTACTAACTGCCCAGATAAGGAAAACCCATCAGTGCAAGATTGATGGATATGCTAATAAAGAAAAACAATGTACAAGAAGAGTATTTCTCATTCATGTGTTTTCCATTAACATGAGGCTCTGAAGGTTGCAAAAGGGCTTTGGGTGGGAGCGGTTGTCAGAAGTATTGAGGTCTGTTACTGTCTTTTCTACTGATTCCTTGTGAGCTGATAAACTCTGTTGGGCTCGGCATTTTGCCCTGTGTATTCACGGTTAGTTTAGACTATGGCCTAGTGACCTGAGTTTTAGAGCTGTTGCACATCTGCTGCTACCCTTGAAGTGAGTAGGATTTAGGTATGTTGATGGGTATTCAACATCTCTGAAAATGAAGCCACATAGTTCTCAAATTCCTAGGTTTCTGTGCCTGAAGGAAATGATACAAGTTTGAAAATGTTGCCTTTAAAATATACTTTGGTTTCCAGTCTTGTAAGTAGACAAAATAAATTTCACACCACATGGGGTACCCAGGAACTTAATTAAGGTGAATTAAGTGTTTTAAAATCTTTGCAGAACAGAAACTGCAAAGTGTGTGCAGAATAATAACAACACATGTACGTTCATCAATGAGAACTAGAGTTTTGGATTCTAGGTATAAGAAATGCTTTCAGGATAAGACATGGGTAAGTTTATTTCACCTTTTTGCAATGACATCAGCCGGCCTGGTCACGGTTAACATTATTTTAGCCTTCCCTGACCAGGACACACTACTGTTAATTGAACACAAGATGATCATAATAGCCTTGCTAGGGACACTGTGAACCACAGTATGTAACAGAATAGTATATTACACTGTGACATAAGGACTATGAAAAGAGAGTGTTTCAGATATAATGCAGAACGTTTCACATGGTAGTTTGGAGTCATCCAAATAGCAAACATGTAATAATGCAAGAAAGGGAGAAACTTTATCTTGCTAAGGTATTACACATATTTTTAAATCCTGCCTTCATTGTAGTGTTTCACTGAATTACATTTTTATTAATATTGGAAAAGTCTTCTCCATATAATCAGTGATCATTTCCATGTCTTTCATATTTTAGGATGTATTTTAAGATTTTAACAGTACTGCTCAGTGCAATTTGAAACACAAATATAATGTAATAAAGAATTTTATTTTTTTTCCCAAACCTAAAATGTAGTGATTCACACCAAAACTTAAAAAGCAGATTTGGCTTCAAGAAAACATGTCGGTTCAAAACATGCATATATTTAGTCACTGTATTATCTTTACTTGGTTCACTGGAAGAGCTCTCAATGTAGATGAATTAGATACTTTGAGTAAAAGAACGCATCTCTTCTTTGGCATGTGAGAGTTCCCTGTGCTTTTGGTAGAGACTGTGCTGGCTATTAAGTTCTTATTAAACGTTTATTAAGGGCTTCTGTTCATGCTACTTCCCATTTTAAACATGTAAAAATACTAAATATTTTTTAAACATTCCCATATAGCAGTGCTGCTCCTTCTCAAGAAACAGTAGCTTCTCAGATTGTTTAGCTGAAAAAGTAATGTTAAGGATAGTTGCAGCTGCCAAAGTCTGGAAACTCAGAGTTATATCTGACATTTCATTCTTCACCTTAACTATTGAGCCTTGGCCATTCATTGGTTTTTCACAGTGCTTTGGAGTTAGAAGGGAGTTTTACAGATGAAAGATGAAAATCAAAATAAACTCCTTTATCAAGTAAACCTTGCAAGGGCATTCTGAATTTTACAATACACAGGGAGTTGATTGTGATATAACATACAACACAAGAGGGTTGGAATAAACAATTTATTCTCTATCGTTAGGGATGGCCATGCATAACTGACTTATGGCTCTGGTTTGCTCTGCCACTTGTTACGTGTGCAGTCATCCCTAACTCATACCAAAAATAGTTTATCATACTCCTGTGTTGCATAGTTTTTATCAAATATTCTCTCATTAAAAACTTTGCCAGGGAGATGGAACATTTCAAGATGATGGTAATGCTTATGAAAGCTCTCCCCAGAGCTTGGTCTCACTGAGTGGAGTCTGTGCCGACAGTGATCATGAGACGGTTCCTGATATTCTGCACAGATACAGTCTGGTGGGCAGGTAACAGTCATCATTTGACAGTACATAGCAGGTTCAGTGCAGAGGGCAAAGGCTGGCTTGTCAGAAAGACTGAAGGACCGCAGGAGCTCTCCCCAAGTCAGGAGCAAAGCAGGGGAGTAGGACAGCGTGGGACAGTGTCGCTGCCTCCACGGAGTAGCTCCTGCCCCTGCAGTGAGGGTTTTGTTTCCTCCGCTGTCAATTCAGGACCTTCCCTGAGCCCTAAATCCATTTAAAAACAAACAAGGCCATCTGCCAGATAATTCCCTGGCCATCCTTGTGATAGATGTATCTGCAGTCTGTAGTTGTCTTTTGGATAGCCATTTGAAAGGTTTTGTTCCTAAGCATCGTGTGGATCAAGCCTTCAGCTGCGTGCTCCCCTCCTGAAGGAGGTTCCTTTTGGGTAGTGCGTGTCTACAGCACAACCTAGTTCATTTTGCCCGGTCTTCTCAAGAGAGGATGCAGTCCTGATACAAATGTAAATTCGTGGGTCCCCAACACTCATTCTAGGTAGTAGTTGGAGCTAAGCCACTGGTGTGCCTCAGTAGTAAAGCACCCGCTGCCAGAGTGCACTGCTGAGATTGGAGGTCCTGGGTGGCAGTTTGACCCCGCTGCGTGCAGTTGTGGTGGTGGGCCTTGGTTCATTGCATTCTGCACCTTTCTTGGCCAGGAGTGTTTGCTGCAGACTGACACACAGATTGCTACAGTGATGTTGTCATGCTTGGAAAAATGTTGGTGTTTGGCAAGGGTGCTTTCCATCAAATGCATGGTCCCCCTTGCACATTCATTCGTATCGATGCATTTTTTCCAGGCTACGTCACCTTCCTACTTCATGGGAACATTTTGAGTGTAGACCTTTATTTCAGCATTATCACACCCAAGCTTAGTATAACTGATGAAAGTTCAATTATATGCGAAGTGACTATTAAAGCATCAGGGCTCATCTGGGGGTCTGGGCCTCCCCTCCCCTTTTCACTTACAATTGTGCTAAATCCCTTAATGTTGCAAAGAAATCGTACATTCATCAGGTGGAGCGTTGGAGGCCAGGGTGCAGATAACCGCTTTTACTGCATATGAGACATTGCAGTCCTGTTCTTAAGAACTGCCAGGCAGATTGGGAATCACGGTCACGGTTAATAGCAGCGAATTGCCAGCTCTTGATGGGTGGGTAGTCACTCCTTTCAGTGGTTGCCCCCTGGGGGAGAAGGTAGAAAAACAGAGGGAGGGAATTAGAGTGACTTTGCACAGTTGAGCAGGTTCATGCCGCTGGATCAGTGGCAAGCATTGGCAGGGCTCCACTCTGGGGAGGCTCACAACAACATCACAGTCTCATTTTTACCAATTGGTGTTGCTATAGCCAGTGGTGCACAGGGGGAGAGCAAAGAGAAGGGGGGGAGCTGGGGGGGAGAGCGAAAGCAAGAGTCTGGACTAAATTAAACAAACAAAAGTGCTTGTAAGTACCATTTAACCCATAACCATTAGCCCAGTGCTGCTAATTGTACTAAGCTATATATCTGAAGTTCAGTGTGTGATTAAAGAGTTGGCTCACAAACTCTCTGCATAACCTTAATTTTTTCAAGGTTCTTTGAGTGTAGAATGGCTTATAATAATGATTTTGACTAATACGATTTTTGACATGCAACTTTAATGCTTAACCTTAGTACAACTCCAGAGCATTTCATGTGTATTCAGCTGTAAAGAGTGATGATTTAAAGGGATAATATAAGAAAAAGGTCGTTCTAGAATGAACCTCTAACAAATTGCATAAAGGAAGCTTATTATTCCATGAGTAGAGAGATAGGCAGCTTTTCTGATCATTTTTCTGCTTGGTTCAAAAAATTGTTGAGACATGATTGGGGAAGGAAACACAAAAAATGAAACAGAAAACTGCAAGCAGTGAACATTCTTTTGATGGTTATGATTTTGTTGCCACTAAAAATACTCCTCAGTAATGTGGTTGTTCATCTTTCCTCTTGTTTTGGGTGAAGAATTCGTTCCAATAAGAAAATGCTGTTATTGGTTGGAGGATTGCCTCCCGGACCTGACCGGCTACCCAGCAATTTGGTTCAGTATTATGATGATGAAAAGAAAACGTGGAAAATACTGACAAGTAAGTGGTTTATTTTTGTACAGTTGTCTTGATGAATTTAAAAACATGGTTAATCAAATTAGACACTTTATTGATTTGTTTCTCTTCAGAGATTTGTTTATGTATCACAAGGGGCTTCACAATGGAGCAATAAATTGAGATTGCAGAAGATGCTAATTTTATAATAGGATAGGCCTAAATTAACATTGGCTTAAAATCATTCCAGTAAGTTTTTTAAGTAAACTTGTAAGTCTTTCATACTGCAACATGAATACATGCATATTTATGTACATATGAATGAAATATAGTTTAAGAAGAAAAAAAAGGCAATGTTTGAGACAGTTTTCTCAGAGTCAGGTCCCTGGTGAGCCGTAGTACTAGAGCACACCTGTGATTCTTTTTTGCATTTTCATTTCCTTCTTCCAGCTTTATCTGTTGTCCACAATCATTAAAGAAAGGTTTCCTCTGTACTGCTCTGCATCCATTGCTGAGAGAAGCATTGGTGGAATATATCCGCTACAATAAACAGTGCACGGAGGCTCCTATCACAAAATTCTTTCCCACCTTCTTTTAAAGGTTGATTGTGTTTTAGAGTAAGTATTTTGCCTTGAGCATCGAGATTTGGAACTTATTGTTATGTTGGTTGCGATTCCCAGTCTGACTTGGTCATGGAATCAAATCATAGCTTCTTGAGTGCAGCAGGCTGTGTGTGCATTAGTCCCCTTGTGGCTAAACTGGCTGCATTGGTCAATAAAACTAAATTTTAACTGTCAAAATTGCCCAAAGCAGTATAGATAAAATAATAAATGAGCAATTTTGATCCATAAATCAAAGCCATACTTCTAAAACTGGACAACTGGTAAAACCTGGATTTCCTAATAGACCTGCTTTTTTTCCCCAGTAAAATACATTTTACAGAATTCTGTTCTTCATCCCTTAGCCAAAGCCTTTTAATGGGGTACACCCACATTAATATTATATGCACAGGTTAGGATGAAAAAGCATTAAAAAGACCGCTATGATGCAGGACTTGAAATAATGCCTTTGCAAATTGCTTTCTTCCATGGAAAATTTAGGAACCTTTCTCAAAGTGCTGCAACATAAAGACTGCTTAGGTATAGATGCCCTGGACTAATAGTTGAGGGTATTGTATAAGAATGGCAATTACAAAAGGTCGTATGAACTGTACATTAGAAAAGTCTACAGCACTCGGGAACATACTATGCTTCACATTTTTCAGAATAATGAGGTATGATACTCACCTCTGTATGCTACTTCTAAGAAAATTCTGAAGATGGTAAGTCAGTGAAAAATTAGTGATATTACATAAGGCAGAAGTGTTCAGGTTTTTTGAATTTGTTGTGTCTAATCCAGTGACTCACCAGGAGAGGCAGGATAAATGGATCTCTTGCTTCAAGTTCTGAACTCTCCACTGAATTAAAGTAAAAAACTTTATTCCAAATCTTACCTATCTGTAGATACGTCAGATTTTGTAAGAATGAAATTTACTTAGTCTTGGTTACTTACATTGTGATACTCTTTCCTAGACTGTGGGAAACTGGACCCAGAGGCATGATACCTAAATGCTCTGGTTAGAAGTCCATCGCTAGTATTTGAATAACACCACCATCTATCGTGGTGTTGAGAGATGTTTCTGAATAATTTTATGTAATTTTATCACAAGAATGTAGTTTTTTCTGTGTTACCTCTAACAAATAGTAAACAAAAATTCTCTTTCCATTCTGGTTAATGCATGTAACCTTCTGTGCTGTGATTAAAAGATAACGCATCTGTTACAGTCTTAGCTAGCTCATGTTCAAGCACTTGGTGCTCAGCACTGGGAGTCCTGAAGGTCCCAGGATCTGTCTTAGTGTCAGCTGAGACAATGGCTGTCAAATACACAGCCCTCTTGTGACATGAGTAATCCTGTTCTTAGAAAACCTGCTGGAAAAGGATGCCCTCTTGGCCTGGACTACTGTTCAAGGAACACAGAGGAGAATGCTTGTCTTTTCATACTGAAAAAGATTGAATGTTAACAAGCATGATTTCTTAGCAAATAATGTTGCTACTCACCAAATGGTAACAGTAATTGTTTTTAAAAAAAAAGTTGAAATAAGAGTTTCAAGTATCCCCTGCTTTATTTTCAACTTAATATAAGAGAGGATGGGAAGTGGAGACAAGTTGGAGTAAAACTTTTGTCCTGTCCTTTCCATAAACACTGAAGGACTCCACAGCATAGGAGTGCAGGGACTTGAAGAACTGTGACTGAGCAGTTTTAGGGAAGACCACAAACTAGTCACCTTATAACATGGTGATAGTTCAGTGCAGTCATGGTGTTGTATCAACATACTATGACATTTACGGTATGTGGGAATTTAAGAACATTATTCTATCTTTATTTTTCATGTACTTTTTGCAATTTAGGAAGAAGTACATTTATTTCCTTCCTTTACCCTTTTACCTCTCTCCCAGTCCACAGTTTCGGAAAATAATTGGTCTGTTTATTCTTATCAGAGTTGTACAATCAGCAGCGAAGGAGGAAGATTTTTTTTTCTGTTTCTTTTTCACTTGTTTAGACAATGCTGTCAGTCCTGAGGTTGCAGTTCACCCCCAACTCATCAGTGCAAATGAGGATTTTGCTCCCTAGTGAACAAGGACAGAGCAAAAGCCGTGTCCTGCTCATGAGGTTCTGTGATGGGAAGAATCTCAGTCCTTGTAGTCTGGTATTTTAGGGTGTTCTATCTTACTATTGCCTTAGGTGTATTTGATTTCCTCCTGTACTAGCAAACGTTTACAAAGTCTTTTCTTTAACCTTCTGCCCTCCAGTAGACTCCCACAGACGCCAACAAAAAGCCAGGTTTTGCACTTAGAGGCTTACTGATCCAATGTAAATGTGCACAGAAATTCCCCTTTCCCTCCTGCGAACCCATCTACGTTACTCGTTTACTGCTCTCTGTGCCGGTGGCATTTGCGGGTAGGGAAGGTGGGAAAGAAGCTTGCAAACACTTAGTCCTGGGTGCAGTGGCAGGGCCATTGAGGAGGAGATGGATGAGAGGAGACTGAACCTCCTCTTGTCACCCTCCACTGAGAGGAGCCCCAGAAATTACTCAGCAGGGCCTGCAAAGCCATTTGAGAGGGAGCTGCTTGCCTGTTGCCTTTTTCCTCTCAGCATGGAGAGTGGCTGTTGCAACCACGCAGTTGCTTAGGGCTCTGTGTCCCACTTTGTGTGATGCATAAGGAACAGGAGAAGATCAACCATCAGAAACTACTGACTCCGTGTAAGCTGTGGCGCCGCAGTTGGAGCTATGAAGACAGTTGCAGGTGGAACAGCACAAGCTATCGAGTATGACAGCTCAGCAGAGTAGCAATCTCATTTTGTTCCTGTGACAAGACTAGATCTATTGGCAGGGGATACTGCCCACCTCTCTCTGCCTGGCTACCCAAAGCACCAAATGCATCAGTACTAATGGGAGTAATTCTAAAGGTATCAGGAAAACAACTTGCCTTGTTCATAGATCCAGAAGAGGAGGGGAAGCATGCACCCATTTCCAATTTTTAATGTCATCATCTATAGGCAAGAACGCTATGGCTCAAGGGATTGGTAGATTTTTCACAGTCTAGTATTACTGTGTATTCTTCCTGTCTGATATTTCTCAGAGAGTTATTTTTTCTATGTTGGCAACAAAGAATAGAGACAGAATAAAGAAAAAAAAAAAGGAGAAAGTAAGTGTCATTTTACAAACATTTTCTGCCACCTAATTTTACTTGATGTGGGCACAATCCTAATCTGAGATCCATGATGTGCACGTTGCTGTTTAATTTGAAACAGTACTTACTGCGCAGTCGTGCCTGAGCAAAGTAGAGGCTTTTATAGAGTGTATGGCAAAGTACAGCGAACAGATCTTCACTGCATGGTTTCTTTTCAGGCTTGCCTACATGTGCACAAAGAGCAGTTCATTTTTTAACTGGGTACTACCTATGTCACGTAGCAGCAACAGGCTACCACTGCCCAGTGACACAAACTGAACGGTTGATGGGTGTTTGACAGACCTTAGTAACAGCAAAAGTTCTGCTCTATTAATGGGGTTTCATTATTCCACAATATTTCGCAGTCTCCATAACTACTTAGTGGATGTGGGGCAGTGGGGGGGGTCTCTGTGTCACCACCTCATGCCTCACTGCTCAGAACCAGCAACTGCTGCTTTGGTTTTAATTACCAGCTACGGTCCTGCCAGGAGTCCTTGTTTAATCCTAGAACTCCTTTGGTTGTTTGTTTTAACTGCAATATTTAAGAGTAATTAAACTTTAAGGAACTGAAACAATGTTTTGTTTGTTAGAATTATTCTATAATAATTGCAAGTTTCAAAATCCAGAGCCTATAAAGATTTTTTGTGTTCGGAATTGCATAGCTCTCCCAAAAACCCTACTGCTAAGGCAATGATGTATTACTTTCACTTTCATTATATGTTTTTAATCAGAGCGTGACTTCACACTAGACAAAGCGATGCTTTATGCATGGTCTCCCTTGTTTTTTGCTAAAATCTTTTGACATGATTAATTTTACTTTAATGCTTTTGTCTTGTTGTAATGGTAAGGATGATGGGTATAAACCAGGGCAAAAAATACATGCTTTTCTGTCATAATGCCTCTAAGCATTTAAAAAATATATTAAATGAAAGAAAAAAATATCACAAGAGACTGATCCAACTGGAATTAAATTTCTTGCTACGTGAACAGAGAATGCAAGAAATAAATAAAAATGATGCAGTCATTGTTTTAGGGTTTTTTTTTTTTCCCATAGCAATGTATCCATCTGTCTGATTAGAAGCGATGAGTAGGAGAGAAATTGTGTCTTACAGATTTCTAGGTATACAGCAAATTCTCCTTTCAATGCAAAATTCCTTTTTGTCTAAAGCACAAAAGGGTAAAATATTGGAAATATTACTGAACTCTTACATGGCACGTTCCATCCATGTGAAGCTGCAGCTGCAGCAGATCTTTCTTTCATATTGGTACTTTGTTTTTCAATAAGATGCTAATTGTAACATTCCTTAACCACCCTAGTTAACCACATCATCTGCGTAAACCATGGAGAGGATTCAGTGAGCAAATACATGTGTGGGCAATAATGCATTTATGTTTAGGGATTGCACTAGGTTTGGATTTTAATCCAATGTAAAAGCCAACATCATTGTCCAATGAGAAGTATGACAGAAGTGATATATTTGGATAGGAAAGACAGGGAAATGTCCAGAAGGTCACCAGACTGGAGAGTTTAGTCAGGATGACCAGCACCTCATTTCTGGTTACCTCTTTTCCTAGTTATCCCTTAGTCTTATTTTAGTTATCTTGACCTTCCTGGCCTTAAGTCTGCTGTGTTTGGTCAATGTGTAAGGACAAACAATGAATCAGGCGCTTTGATTTCCTTCTCCATCCTTCTCCTTCATGCCAGCAGCAATCACACAATATCAAGGAGTTGTCATTTATTTGTCTTCTTCTGACTCACTGATCATAACAAGCAGCCGGTAACCTTTTCATCCTTGATGCTCTGATAAAGGCAGTCCGCCTTCTCCTTCCTTCCCCAGGTTGGCTGTGCTTTCATTTTTACATGAGGCAATCTCCACTGCAGGTAGTCTGGTCTGAATACAACATCTTTTTATTTCGGTCATTTTTACTCTTTAAATTTCCCTTGAATATGTTCTGTGACAGTACAGCCTCTTGTACAGCAGTCCTCCATCTTCAGTAACAACGTTTTGAATGTCAGCCAGCACTTAGGCATACTGGTGGTTCTAGAAACCCTTTCAGCATCATTATTTATGTATTTTATCCACAGGGAAGTCAAGTAAAAGGAAGGTGGCATGGTTTGCTTCATGTCATAGGCAGCATCAGAGAACCTGGGTCATTCCACTCCCCAGCCTACATCGTTTCTGCTGGAATAGGTTATATTTCTTTATTCTCTGTTTTCTTTGGCAATTCTGTGGTGCTCAGCTGTTATCAGCCTTTCCTATACAGAAAGATACTTTGTCCTTCCTGGGCAAATTAATAACAAAACTCCTGTTCCTCTTTTTCTGAAATGACTTTGGGGTCACTAAGAGTTTCTCGGTCCTTCATGCACTGGAGTGCTTTATCCAGTTTTCTCTTTTCCAGGTTGGTTACGTAGAAGACAAACAGTATGATTTATATGCTCACGTCAGAGGTTCTTGGGAGAAATTTTCAAAGGCTTAAGTGTCAACTTAAGTACCACTAGATGCCTAGCACATATTGTGCCTTTGGAAACGTTACGTCTTTGAAGTAAATAAATTCATCCACTGTAGAGCTTTTACTTTTTAGAAGAATGATAGTGTGTTAGAAGCAAAGGTTTCCTCCTTCAATTTACCCCCAATCAATTGGTAACTGAATAAAAGAAGTGCTGTTTGCAAAAAGTGAGTCGAGTCAGATGGACGGGTTCTCTTGACATAGGCCACTTATAATTTCTTCCCCTTTTTTTGTCACTTGTGAGAATAGTGCACACTTATGTTCATCAAAAATGTGTCTTGATGAACACTTCCTGGCAGCCCTGATAAATTTCATCTCTCTTACTCCATTTATCCAGCAGTCGGGGATGCTGCGGCTTCTGCTTCAGTGCTGTGTCGAGGATGGTTTCAGCACTGCACTGAAAAGCTTGAGCAAGCATTGGCATATTGCTAAGGCAGAAGTCTTTATATTATCCACTAGACAGATTTAATAAATGTGGTAGATGTATGTAGAAGTTGTACAAGTACATGTACACGTATGCACATGCTTATATGTATGCTCCTTCTTAAAGACACTGATTGCACTAAAAGCTAATTTTAAACACAAATTCCATTTCTATTTTACATCCTTATATTTAGATCCTTTTAAAAGGTTCAAAACCAGGAAAATCTGGTGACAAAAGAAGAGAGATTCATAACAGAAAAGTTGACTGATTGGTATGACTATCCAACTTCAAGTCTGGATTTAGGAGATTAATTCAAGGTGGTCAGACACACTGCCAATAAGCTACATGTTTTACACATACAAGGAAGTGAGAATATAGAAGTGAGAAACAGAAATATAGTGAGAAGAGGTTTTTTTACATGTAACATACCAGAGGTTAGCCACAACTCCCATTCTGAGGATGATACATGGGAATTCAACCATGCAAGTGCCATTAATGGTGCACGCCTGCGTATCTAAGAGCAAGACAGAGCTCTAAGAATGAGTGAAAATGTAGCATGTTCTCACAATGAATGCTGTATTTGTGCATTAAATATTATTTCCTTCTGCACTACCATTTGAGATAACTTTCAAGAAATGTCAGCTCGCCTTCTGCGCGTTTTTCTTTTTGATTGCAATGTTGTTAGCTTCTGCTTTTACACAGGTGTTACTTGACTGTGTGTATTTTTTGTGATAACCTCTGTACTCTGTGCCTTATTTGTAAGTGTGGCGTATTGTAGATTCTGGGTAGCTTTCTCTTCCTGTATTCCCAATCCCTTTATATCTTGTTACGCTGTGTCTTTGAAACGGCCTGTCTTATCACTGCATTCAGTCTGTTAGTGCTGAAGCCCTCAACAGTCTTTCAGCTTCTCTTGGCTACTTTCTGCCCTTTGTTGTGGACTTGTGAACACCCACCCCTCTGGAAACCAGGCTGTTGATTTTCTTCCGCATATACAAAGATGCCTGAATCTACTCACCTTCATCTCAGAAACAACACTGGCAAACAATTACTCAGGTAGAGTCCAGAAGTGTTACACAAATGTCCTGTTCCCTGCCTGTGCTCAGCCAGGACCGTTTGTGGTTGAAAACCTGAGTGGGACAAGAGAACAGGACACAACCCCGTTCCAAGACATCCTTAGGCAGGGCATTGAGACAGTGCAGAGCTGAGCCGTGGGTGGCTCCAAGTAAGAAGGTGGCAGGTGTAAGGCAGATGAGTTGTCAGATGATCTGTGCCATTTCCACAGCAGATGCTCATGTCAGGCTTCTGCGGAGATGTCCTACAAAGAAAGCTGCTGGTTCCTGGAGATGCCACTCCCTGCTATATCCTTGCAAGTACATCAGAACCTTTGACTCAAAACCTTCCTCCTGGATCACAGAACTTAACTTTTTCTACCTCATCTTTCAACTTGAGTTATGTATCTTTACAGATGGCTTGAGGATGACAGTTCCATTTTGCAGCAACTTCTACAGCTTTGTTCCAAGGCAGAACGAAAAATTCCTTCAAATGTTTTTGCAAAACCAGAGTTGTATCAGAACGTCCCTTCTCATCTCAGCGTCTCTTGTGGGTTGGGGAAGAGGCAGGCAGTTGAGATTCGAGTCCCTGCTTTGCTTAAGTCAGAGTACAATTTTTCAACTTACGAATCCCTCATGTATGTCCCAATGGGTATTTCACAGCACCACCAAAGAAGGTTTTGTCCAGCTTTGCAAGGCTAACTGCAAACCAGAAACTGCGTAGCTACAAATAACAAGTTGCTATGACTTCACCGGTAGAGCCAGGTGAGCAGCAGAGCATAGATACTTGGGCTTAATGCAGCCCTAGAGGATCTGCAACATTTCGGGTCATCTCAGCCTACGGGCATTATCTGTCTGCTATGAACACACATATCCTGGTCCAGTAGGAACTGGGAGCTGTGTTGTCCTGTCTTCTGTCCAAAGCAAGTGTCCCACCTGGCTAGATACAGATTTCAGTAAAGTCACATAATTCCTAGTGAAAGGAAATACCACCAAAAATATTCTCACCAGATCTGTTTGTGTAGGTCCCTTAATACTGTTTGGCCACTGTCTCTAAAAAATCAGCTGTCTGGAATAACTTCCACGCAAAATTATGCAGTGTTGTGTGAATTTAGTGCTCGCTGCAAACATGGCTTTCTGTTTCTTAGATGATTTCAGGTAAAATTTATGTGTTTATTCTTATCTAGTTGCTCTGGGATTTATGTAGCATTAATGGGAGCTAGGCATGTATGGAGATGAAAATGAACTCTGGTGTGTTTCTGGTTGCTTACTTGAGAAAGCATTCCCTTTTTTCAGTATCTAATGTGACATTTTATTTATATACAAATGGGTTGCAAACAGGATGGCAAAGCACCGCTAGCTGGGCAAAATGTAATCATAAAAAACTCTCACAGAAATCCTCAGACTCTTTTGAGAAATTGATACATGGTTTATAAATTTTCTCCTCTCAAATGTTCTTAAAACAAAAGGCAGTTTCCTTCCAAGAAGTGTTTTGTACACAATTACTTGCAATACGGATTTCAGAAGCCTGCCTTAGTTTTCTCAGTTTTGTAAGTACTGTTAATGGCAAGAGGTGCACATTTTGCATCCTCAACTTTATTTGCTGTTGTATGTCCTTATTGCATTGTAGTGGCACATTGTTTGTAGAAAGTCATTCTCTTTTCAATTTTCCTCTGTTTTCTCACGGCTTGATTAAGTTCCTTTCTCCCTTCCCCATCCCTTCCCCCTTCCCTACTGGCTCCCCTACTCCCGTAGCTTCCCTCTGTTTAAGACAGAAATAAAATTTATTACGGACTTGAGAGGGTTTTTTTCTAAGCTTTCTGTCTCATACCAGGTGTTGTATGAGCTACTGCTTTCATTTAACTGAATGCTGGAGTAAGTATCTGCAGGAACAGACTAATAAGTCTTTACAGGGATGGGGTTTGGTATGTTGTTTTGTCATATTTATATATTGTGATTCTACTCCCAAATGGAGATTGTGCTACTATAGGGTATGCAACTGCAGAATGACTGTTCATACCGAGAAAAAAAGTGTTAACAAATTGAATAGTAATGAATTAACCTGCAGAAAAAGCATTTTGCCCTAGTACACAGAAACCCTGCATAACTAGAGCATATAATTTTAAATGAAGCAGGCTCTAGGAATGCCTCAATGGGTGTGATGTCGACAGTAGCTCATAATTCATGGATATGAATTATGGCTGAATATCAGGAAAAAACTTCCTGACATTGAGATCTATTAGGTTGTGGAATAATCTCCCATGGGAAATGGCGGAAATCCCATTGCTTAAGATCAGACTGAGCACTAGAAAAGGGACAAATCCTGGCCTGGCCTCAATCTTCTAGGGCAAATGAATTAATTGTTTTAACATATGCCTTCCCGTCAATCTAGACAAGTGATGTCTTCTGGTATTAGCCAGGCAGGAGCAACAAAGGCAGCTGTAGTACGAGCTACCCTGCCTTGCCCCATGACTGTGCCCCCTCTGCTTGTGAATAGATCACCCCCAGGGGTAAAAAAAAGGGGTTACTTGGAGCCCCTCCAGAGCTGTCCTGGAGAATCGCTGTGCTGGCTTCTCGGGAGCTGCGGCTTGGGACCTGAGGCTCCCTGCTCGGCTTGCAGCTCTGCTGCCGGGCGGTTCACACCCACCCTCCGCACGTGGTGCAGGATGCCTCTGGTCCTCCACCTCGGTCTCCTCCAGTGCTGCCCTAAGACTCCTACTGCTCTTGTGAGTTACCTTAAATTAATGTGCGTGAAGGGGTGCGAGGTGCTGTGACAGTCTCCCAGAGCGGTCTCTTTGTAACAGGACACCAAGGCAGGGTGTAGAATGCAGTAAGTCATGTCACAAGAGTGTTTGAGGGTGCAAGGCCTAATCAGGTGGTGTCGGTGGACTAGGTAGGGTGAGTGGCAAAAGCCCAATGTGGGGTTGTCTTGTCCGTAGCATCTGCAGGGACCCGTGTGTGAAGTAAGCCGGGCTGTATTTTTGGCACGGAGGGGGGTGGCTGGTTTCCAGCTGCGATGCCCCGAGCTAAGCTGCATCTGAGTGAACTGCACGTGAGGGCTGAGGTGTGGGAGCGAGCCTGGCACCCCGGCCGTTTGGCGTGAGAGATCCCAGCTCAGGATCCTTGGGAGCTGGTGAGAGGGACCACGAAAGGGAATCGGGATCTTCTCCACAGTGTGAACGTCTGTTTTCCGTGAACCGGGTAAGCCTACCCGGACGCTCACTGAGCTCAGCAAACACCCAGAGCTTCCAGTGGCTGATGCGAGCCTGTCACTTTCAGTAACAAATTATCTGTGGCTGAATCATTTTAAAATTTCCCATTTTGTTACAGCTAGATAATGTATTTAATGCACACAAGTTAGCTTTAATTTAGGGGGAAAAAAGCCTTCAACTCTGAGATGGCTGCAGCTAAAACTATTAAATCAATCTTGTTTCCTTGTGAGTATAAACTAGATAAATGCAAGTGAAGTGACAGTTTTGCAATGATGACAATAACCAGCACCTTAATGTATACGGGTAGGCCAATGCTTTGAGTTCTGACTATTTAAAAAAAAAAGAAAAAACAAACAAGAAAAAAAAGGACAAAGAGAAAAAAAAGGTTTGACTCCAAAACTTGAAACTAGGAGATGGTAAATGCTCCTCCCTGGGTTAAGTAGGAAAGGAAAAATTGAGAGAGAGATGCGCTTGCATCACTTTCAGGTGGGGAGGCTTGGCAAATTATGTTATTAGAAATCATTAAAATAGATTTAAATAGAATTACCATGATAAGTGATGTAAGAGCCATGTTTCTTCTCTTTCCCTCACTCCCCCCCAGTTTTACACGCAGAAGAACAGACTGTATGGCTCCAATCTGTACTCACCAGCAGCTGCTTGCTTGCTGGTCAAGAATTACAGCTGCTGTATGTGCACAGCCTTAACAAACATATATACCATATGTAAAAGATACTTTTCTGATTGAAATGACATGAAAGGAATGTCAAAGAGCTGCCAGATCAGAAAGAAAGAACCAGATTTTTTTTTTCCTTGACAAATCATTAAAGACTAACAAAAAAGAAGTCCAATTAAAGGTCATGGAGCAGTCTTCTGCCCTCATGCATGTGAAAGGCATTGTGCAGGCATAACTAAGGCAGAATTTGACTCCCAAATTAACTCATTTGCTGGATGCAAAACTGAAAGAAAATCCTTATGACCAGCTTGTAAGTGTATATAATGAAAAATTACAACAGCAGAAAAATGTGTTTGTATCATATCTCTAATTCAGCAAAGTATTAATCACACTGATGTTCAGCAGTGTGTTTAAATGCATGCTTAAGTACTTTACTAAGTACTGCCTGTGAACAACTCTATATGATGGTGCATTAACATAGGACAGAGTTTATCTGTATACTCTCTCCAGAGAACGACAATTATTTTAAGCACTGTGGCAGCCAGTAGCACAGAGCTGGATGATCTGTGGTGTCCAAATCCCAGCCTTCTGGCTAGTCGCCGTGCAGTCCTTGTCTCCCAGCTGCATTACCACTAATGTCTGCACAAGCTTGTTTAAACTTCGTTTTATTCAGCAGAATCACAACTGCCGGAATCAGCTGGGCATTTACTGGCTCCCATTAACTTCAGCTCCAGGAAAGAAAGATATGTCCAGGGCAGAGGTGTCCCATGTAAGGGCTTACACAGTGCTCAAGCCTCCAACTTAAGTCTTGTTAACGTGCAGGGTGTTTCAGGGGCTTTCTGCACTGGGGCACATTTCACCCAGCAAGGTTGGAGCCACTGTCCTCCTGTCAGCTCTCGGGCTGTCTCCAGCGCAGGTCCAAGAAATGATCATTTCAGCACTCAGAAGTTTGATTTTTCTTAACTGCAAAGATTTACAACAGCAATAAAGCCCTGACATAGCGTCCCTTTTCCTGAAGCCATGATTTGGCTTCACTCCAGCTGCCTGATTTTAACAGCCTAGCCACCTCTTGGGAGAGGCAGAGCTGCCATGGAAAGGGGTTTCCCCCCAGGTAAAACAGCGCTGGCGCCCACCTGAAGCAGTTGCAGTCACTTGAGGGCTTTCATTTGAAACTTTCAATATTGGAAAATAATTCATTGTCCTCAGAGAAAATAACTGGTTCCTTAGAGAAAAGTCCTCTGGCTTTACATGGCACAAAAAAGTAGATTTCAACAGGAATGAAGATACATCTTTAAATAATAGAAGAATTTGCTTGAATAATGTTAAACTCGCTGTTTCAGGAGAAAATGTTTTTATACAGAAAACTTCTATTGATCTATCACCTTCTATTGATTTTCACAAAAAAAATTCCTCCAGGGCTGACCATTTAACCGTACGATACCACGGTTATTTTCCTCTGCTTCTGAAGTCACTAATTACCTTTTTGCAGTATGCAAAATGTGTTCTTGAGAGCTCTGCGTTTCCACTGACGCTCAGAGGCTTTGTGGGGTGCTGTGGGGGTTACGTAGCAGCGGGGTGCTGGAGCTGCCTGTGGGTGCACAGCCGGGGACGGAAAGCCTCTTCCTCTGCACAGAAGCAAGGCTGTAGAGGTAGCACCAAAGTACTGGAAGACTAATGATTGTGCACCAATTCTGGGTGTAAGGAACCCCATGGAGGGTGCAGGCAGGGTGAAGAAGTGGCTGATTTTGGTTGCTTGCGTTCGCTGGGGGTTGTGTAGTTGGACAAGGAGGGCAGAGACCAGAGCTGCCCACTGAATCTGCAGCTGGAATTCGTCCTGGGTGGGCTCCAGAGGCTGGTGCGAAAATGTCATGCAAGTGTCACAGGAAAAAACCACAAGCAAAGGAGAGTCTGGGCTATTAGAGGTAAGAAAAGTGAACTGTGTGGACCAAATTCATACCACTCCATGAAATCTATGGATGAAATCTATTATAAATTTAATGTCCGTTCTACTTAAAAATGATTTGTGGTTGTCCACTGGAGCAACCCACAGACAGATACTAAAAATCTGGAAAGAAGTGTTTGATTTACCCAGTTGTTGATCATTTCTATATGCCTTTTTAACGTGTTGTTTCCTGGCACCAGTGGATACAGCACCTGCTGAACTCATGCCCCGGACCAACTGGGACCTTTAAAACAAAAGAGAACCTGAGAGTACACCAGTTGGGGTTAAGTCAGTAGCATGAAGTTAGTTCAGGTATCGCTATACCGTACCGTAACAATTTCGGTACTCACAGTTCTACCCTGGGACTGTCCCCTCAGAGCGCAACAGTAATACTGCCGTTTGTCATGTGTCTAAATAAAGCCTGAGTACCTAATTCTGATTATTTAAAGGAAGTTGCTGCAGAGTTACATTAGCAGTGTTGCCAACAATTTTATCTCTGATCTTGCACATTTAGTATACTAAGACAAAGCTTTGTGATTGAACTGATAACTCTTTAAATGGGAGGTTTTGATCTTATGGTTGAAAATTAAAAGTAAATTGAAAGTAAATTGAAGAAAGTAAATTGAAGGGGCATCAAGCATATATAGTGTCTTGGATTTAGTGGTCTGGATTGTAATTTTTGAAAATGTTTTGGGTTATCAGCACTCGTGCTGTAGAGTAGGGAGCAAATGACTAAGCCTACAAGATTTGTAATGTGATTTGAAGACAAGATTTTTGCAAAAATGCTTAGTATTCATGTTTATCAAAACTATGTTTATACACCCTGGTACTGCAATAGGAATGAATGTATTTGTGAACCTCCAGTGACATGGATCTCGGCAAGCGTCCCAAACAGGTTTTTGTAATCGCTCAGAGGTTCTACATATTGCAGAACACCAAAAAGTACTTCGTTATGTCAGAAAACAAAACAAATCAGAGGACTTATCATTTGAAAGCCTACATACAGCTGATCATATGGAGCTGTCTTTGCAGACTCGATGTCTAAAATTCGGCTTTAGGGGCTCTACAGAATTTTAACGAAGGTATTTCTCTAATAAGAACGCCACACTGCTGCTTGTGATATGTATACTCAGTGCAAAATTCCAGTGTTTTTGTGCTGTGTAAATAAGGTACACTGGCATAAGGAGTAGGCTGATTTCACCAGCTCGTTTTGCAGGTAGTTGCTATTATTGTTTGTCATCTGTGGAATTGTTTTGAGTCTAAGTCTTTTGTAATTTTGTTATGGTCAAAGGACTGCAAGAGGTCCAGCTCATCTACTTTTCTCCAAGGTAGCACCCACTAGTTGAGCCACAATACCTGCTAGTGCTCATGTTCCTAGGTGGTTACAAATGTAAGGTAAAATGTGCTCTTTTAAACAATCTAATCAGCGCTTTAAGGTAGTTTAAGCTAGTGGCTTTTTCTAATTGTAAGAGACTAGAAGCAATTACTGCAGCCCAGCTGATAAGTGGTGACTTTCACAAGCACAGTGCTAAACCAAAGCAATTGTGTTGATCATCTGTTTGTGCTCTGTAGTATGAATCAGTGGTAACCTAATTTGTGTAAAAACACATTTATTTTAGCCAGATGTGGATCAGCAGTGTCCATATGAGCATATATGATCAAATGCACTGCATTTGGGATTATATTCTGTCTTTATGAATTTATAGGAAGACTGCAAACTCCTCAGACAGGATTGGTCTGTATTAATGTCCGGTAATGATGCACTGCGCATTTTGTCAGTGTTTTTGCAATGAATTAAAAAAAGAACTCCTCAAGTGCACTTGTTTACTTTATTTTCTTTGTGTTTCTTTTTCTGCCTCATTTTTTTCATCTGTTCCTCTTTGTGAAAATCCAGATTCATCAGGAATGAAGATTGAGTTGAGTTTTCACCTGCAGGGTATGTGACACAAATCTGTCTGCCCATGCTCATCTCTCAGTTCACAGCCGAGATGTAATCCTGCCTAGTCAAGTGCTGCATTGCCACTTGGGTGTACCCCTGCGTGTGGCTCTTTCAAAATGGCTTTTGAGACACTAGCAGGGATATAGGCCTGTGCAGCACTGGCTGTGACAGGCTGCAAAATGCAAATTATCCCGTTGCTGGGGTAAAGAGGAGAACTGAGGGTATGTTTACCCCTGTAAGTACTGCTGCCCCGTGTTAGGAGCATCCCCAGCAGCTGCCCTCAGGTAGTCTCCCTCTGCTGAGTGGGAGGAGGACTTTCTCTACCCATGCCAGACAAGCAAAAGAAAAGACTGACTTCAAAATGATCCTGGCTTTTTGCTCTCCTTCTCTTGGCCATGGAGAAGAAGAGGAGTCTGCAGGAGCTTACAAGACTGGGCTGGCTCATGAGAAGGTGCTGTGTAGGGGATCTAGGATATCTGTATTTTTGTGGGAGGCTGGAAGAAGCTGGATGTTGGGAAGGAGTGCTTGGTTGTATTTTATATACAGGTTTAATAATAAGTAGTGTTACTGGGATGGATGATGCCTTGAGAGGGACAGTTCTTGTAAGCAATTGGGAAAGAGTGGGAGAAGGTGTAATTCAGCAGCGGTGTGTATGCAGGTAAATACCAGTCCCTTTGCACGTTCCTGATGGAACAGGCACACTTGAGCTTCTGCATGCCTTTCCCAAAAAATCGTTCTTTAGGGAGATGAGAAGAGAGCTGTAATCTGGTCACTTCTATGTGGTTCAGTTTGGGATTAACCTTGAGTAAAGCACTGTATTTCCATTGGAAAGGAGTGACTATTTTAGAAAATATTCTTTTTTTTCCTTTAATTCTGTAGGTTATTTTTTTGCATCACAGTTTCCTCACGTCCTCTTTCCCCTTCCTTACCCCTGTAATGAGGAAGCACGCTCTTTGTCAAAAGCGAGCATGTTGTTTTACCCAGCTTCCAGATCATTATTAAGAGAGAGAAGGAGAGAGATTTGGCGGCGTATTGGCGGGGAAGGGAACTGTGCCTGCTATATTTCACTGGGACTGGCGCGTGGAGTAGAAAAGCAGATGTGTGTGGACTGCCAGAGAAATTGCTGACTGATCCTCGCGCAGTCTGGGTTCGGGGAGCTGAGACAAGACGAGGCAAAGCAGGTATGACTGATAACTGTGCCAAAGCCTGAGCACCCGCCGTGCTCATTGCAGGCAGCGGGAGCCGGGGGGGCTCAGCATCCGCCAGGATTGATGCGCCGAGCGTTCGCTGGGGTTTGTGTACTCCGTTTGATTTCTTCCCTTTCACGCCGAACACGAGGAACAAGCAGAAGTTAACTGCTTGGGAGGAAGCTGGCTATGTCTTTTTTTGTGCTGCGTTTCACCTCTTTGTTTTTTGGTTGGCTGCAAAACCTGAAGCCAAAAGATGATTGAAATGCCTCTCCCGGGGGAGGGGGGAGCCGAGCACACCGCACCCCATCTAGTGGCTTAGCCTCAAACTGCCGGCGAGAAGGAAATGCGGCAGGAGGAGGAGGAGGAGGAGGAGGGCTCCTGCAACTCCTGCCAGGGGCTCGGCAGACTTCGAACTCCACAGCACCTACGTGGGTGATTCGGAGATGCTGAAGCAGCTGCAGGATAAGGAAGGCGTTAGCTGCCTGTCAGACCAGGGTGGATCACACACAAGGGATTTGCACCAAGCTTGAAAAGAGCGTTAGACAGACGGCAATACCAAGCCCTCCGGAGTTAGGAAATGTGAGAATTAAGCTGCTTCTGCAACCTTAATTTGGACTCTGTTTGCATAAGCATTATGATACAATCTCTAATGATATCACACACTATTCTTTGTCACATGTCAGTGCACAGAAAGGACCATGCTGAATTTCTGCTCACAGTATTTCTTCTCTGTTGTTCAGCAAGTAGATCCCGTCTGTCACACGCTACTGAAATCTTCTTCTGAAAACAGAATTTTTTCACAAGGTTTCCTTCACAGACTTCACAACAACAGGGGCCAACTGCTTCATTGGCATTCATTGTGGTATTTTTGCACCATCCTCTTTGTGAGGAGCATAGTCTGTCATTGTTCCCATTTTGCAGATGAGGAACAGAGGTGCAATGAGGTTAAAGTCAAAAGTATCCTTTATTTTGGGGTGCCCATTTCAAGACCCCTTAGACCATGCTTTCCAGACTGCCCCTCCCACCTACTTCACTTACAGCAGTGAGCACAGAGCGCTGTTGTGTATCAGGCACAGGGATCAGATAAGGTTCTCCAAAAATGAAGCACATGTGATTAGTGTTCTCAGAACAGGGGAAACAGGTAGCTGTGGAAAAATTAGCTTAAGGGACTAGTCTAGCACCACAGTAAAATCGTGTGGCAAAGGCAGGGACCGGATCCTATCCTCCAGCTCAGGGCACAGCTGCCTTAGCTCTGAGAAATCCCATCTGCTTCTGCAGCCCCCAGCCTCTCCCAACACACTTTCCAGAAGTGGAGCAACCTCTTGCAGTCAGAGGTCTTGTTCACTGTTACCTGCTTCATTCATAGGGTGGCTTCATCGCCTGCACGGTGGCTGTGGCCATATGGTAAGTGAAGCTGTTGCTGTTGTTTCAAGTTCCTTTCCACCCAAACCCTATCCCATGGTCTTGTCTCCTCCTTCATGTCAGCGCTGGAACTCACTTGACTCCTGGGTGAGCCTGCTCAGAGCATTAAACCAAAATGAAAATATACTCCCTTGTTTTCTGGGTTATTTTTCCACCAGATTATTGCTTTGAAAGGGCTCACTGAGGGGTGCCGAGGAGAGACTCTGCTGGCACAAAGAGGGGCCTGGATTGCCTGGGCTGTGAGAGGGACAGGGTCACAGCAACTCTGGGTTAGACCATTTAAATGGTTTGGTATCGTGTGCTGAGGCTGTAGTTTCACAACCACAATAAGTTGATGCAAGTTGGCGCTGCTGCTGACACATCAGTCCTTCCCTTCTTCTCATGGCCTCACTGTCCTGCTCGCTCCAATTTGTGAGGCCGGGCAGGAAAGCTTAGTGGGGAACCGATCTGGGTTAAATTGAATGCACCTTAAAAAAATAGTGTGGTTTCTTGCTTGTTTATTGCTTGGCTGCATGCATGCATCAGCCATCGCAAGGAGTGATGGGACCTGGGACAAGAAAAGGCAGAAATGTTTCTTGCAGTGGCAGCTTCTGCAGGTCTCAGGTGTTCATGGGACTGAACCTTCAGCAAGATGGACAATTAGGAAGTATCACAGTTAGCTGTTTAAGGACCATACCAGCACAAATAAACAGAGAGGTGCCAGGGGACATGTGCACTGCAGCCTCTCATAATAGCAGTCCATAACTTCTGAACGCCCCACATTTCCTCGGCATTTTCGTAGACTTGGAGGTGAAACTGCCTTTTCAAGGTATGCTGAGAAATGGCGCGTCACGTAGGCTGGCTTTGTAGATCTGCTGTACGCATCTCTGCCTTTTGAATTCAGGCGGTTGCTGGTGGCAGTGGAGGCTATGTGTCCTGGGAACCAGGGGGTGTAAACAGCACAAGTTTCCACATGTGCTGACAGCGGAGGAGTGTGAAGAGTGCAGGATGTGGGGCTCTGGATCAGTATGTGCTACTGTGTTCGCAGATTTTGCCATCTCCTCCTCCAGGCCCAGTCCTTTCTGCCACGTCCCACCTGACCTGACCTGACCCGACCCATCCCTGTCTGTTCATTTCAGTTTCATTCCCTTCTTGAATTCAGTCTCCACCAGAACCTGGTCCAAGCCACAGTTACTAGTACAGCGAGTCCCAGTTTCGTTCATGCAGGCTCTGTGTCTCAGGCCTCGCTTCCCTTCACTTAGCTAACTGAAAATGATACTTTCATGAACAATACTGTTTGCAAAATTAACTTCTTCAACAAAAAATGCAAGCCAGTTGAGGATACTTAGTTATGTATATTTTAAGTATGTGGGATTGATCACAACAACTTTAATTTACTCTACTGTACACATCGAATCCTGCAGTACCAGCATGGCCAGTGATTTAAATTAACCTGACCTTTCATCCTGTTTGTCAGCAGTCCATGACCATGCACTAGTGTGTGATTTGTGAATTATTTGTGATTCTGTGTGAACATGGTTCAGCCATGAATTTTAACACTGCTTGATTTAAATAGCTGCTGCTTGTGCTATGATACTCAGCTTGGTATTCAGTTTTGAGAAACATGGTTTTGCTTCTGGTTCCTGACTGGATGCTTTCTAAATCCACAAAAAGTTTTTGAGGAGACAGAACAAAATTTCTGGTATGAGTGCTCATATGTAGTGAATTTTTCTGATCGTTATGATTAGGCATTACAAGACATTTTTCATAGCAGTTTTTCTGAAAATATTAAACAGTAATGTTATTATAGAAAGCAGAAGAAAATTAACATAAATTTAGTCCAAATCTATTAATGGATTTTTTTCAGATATACATTCTCATTTCATCTTCTGTGTATAGATTTACAAAGTAAGTGGTCTGTGCCAATTTTACATAAGTATGTGGTTTTGCTGTCCAGGTCAAATTTCTTTCCCTGAATTTGAAAATTGTCTGTGGATCTGCCATTTCCCTTCCTTGGGAATCCATCTGTGGGGAGAGGTCCAGGAGAGCAACATTTCTGCCTGGTTTCTGTTGGAGAAACCAGTCTTCCGTGTTACCTAATTTATGTGGATTGATTCCTGTGTTTCCTTCTGTATTTGTTTGCCTAGTGGTTAGTACGTTTTAGAGTGGGCTCTTATTGTCCATCCTGAGCAAAAAGAATATCATAAATTATATTTAATTCTGTCCATCATGGAAAAAGTGTCAACAGTAAGACACTCATTTCCTGGTACTTGGAACGACCATTTTGGTGGTGATGAGAATGTTAAGCTCTGCCAGGGCATCTCCAAGTGCCTTTTTTTTTTCTCAGGGTGCTGGTAGGGACATGCAGAATCAGAGTAAAGTCTGGGCTGCAGTCCTCGCTCAGACAGCAACATTCCTGCCTATGGATATGTGTCAGGGCATGGTGGGGCTGGTGGCTCCATGAGAACAGGCCTCAACACGGGTCCAAAGTCCATCCAGGAGACGAGGCGAAAGACGGAACTGGAGACGTGCTGCAGTGTACCTCCATGGGGTCCATCCAGGCCAGGTCTGGGTGCCTAGGCCTGAGCTGAAATGGTGCTCCTGCGCCCATGGGCAAGTGGTGTTGGGGGAGACCCCAGGCTGGTCAGGGCCATTGGTCAGGTGCCCTCAGCACCCTGACAGTATGTTGTCTGAGTGGCCTGTCCATTAAAGACTAACTCAGAGCCTTCTTGCCGTCCCTAGCAGGGACTCCTGAGCTTTCTTTAGGCAGCCTAGGTACATTAACATAATACTACATGGACATTTCTGCTTCTGCATGCTGTGCTTGGGCATGCTGGCAGTTAGGCATGTGGGAGTTTCAGACTTTTCTTCAGATACCCGCACAAGGTGTATGTCTTCTGGGAAAGAAAGCATTTTTTGAGCGGTTTTCCTGGTGGTAAGCATTGGACAGATCCTTCCGCCCTCTTCTGCTTTTTGTCTAGTGCTTTAGGTATGTGCTGGATTCTCTTGTAAACAAAACCTTTTGTTTGCAAATACTGAAGTATTTAAAAGGAAAAGTCCAAAAATCCATAGCAGTGAAGGTTTCAATTTATCTATTATGAGTGAACTTAAGTGTATCGAAACCGCTGTTTTAATATGGTGAAATACGGGCACATCCCTCCTCCATGTAGAGTTTTCCAAATGGAGAATCTCATTTTTCTTCTTGTCCTAGAATGACTTCAAGACTTAGTGGGAAGAAAAAACCCTTTTGGTTGCTCTAAAATAGTATGTTAGTCAAGAGTGGAGAGCAGGATAGGAAGTACTGAGACCGAGAGAGACAATAGTGAAAGATTCAACTTTGGGGGCAGTGGGGGCCAAGTAACGTATTGCTACATGCGATGAATTCTTTTAAAGACATAGGTCCCTGAGCAGCACTGACAGGATCCAGCCAGGAAAAAGCAAGGAGTGGTTGTGGTTGTCCTGAGCTTGGAAGGTTACCTTCAGAGGAGACCAGGAGAATGGGTGCATCTCAAAGTCAGGTAGAAATTGAGCCACAAATGGATGTAACTGGTCACAAGCAGTTGGGCGTTAACGCACCACTCCTGGTCGGGGTCTTCTGTCCTGTGGCACTGTTAGAAAAGGGAATGCATGTCCTTGAGCTGATGTCTTGGAGGATCTGAAAGCCTCCAATGGGACAAAATAGTATTTCTTTCTGGAGCCTTCTGGCAACTCTGCTGTGGTTTTCTCCCATCAGGGACTATTCATCATTTCCTCCATGAGGAGATTTTGTTGTGTGAAATGTCACACATGAATGTTTCATCATGAGACTGTTACGATGTGACGAGATGTCATTCCCCAGTAATATATGTCAGGCTCTACTTTAGAGACCATAAATCCAGGCCTGAGTAGGTACACAGCATATTCTACTGGGGAGCAACCGTCACTGAGGTAACATTGCATAACTCACGGTGGTGGACAACAAGTGTCTCCTGATAAACGGTCTGTGGGAATCGGTGGGGCATCTGGGTGGCTGGGGGCAGCCTTCAGCAGGTTGGCAGGTAAGTAGGGGATAACAAAGCAAGAGGAATTGTTGCTTTGAACCTTCCCACAGGACTGTGCATTACATCCCCCTGCTCCGCATCATGCCACGACATTTGGTGTATTCACTTACATGTGCTTCTCAGACGCTGTGTCGGCAGTTCAGCTACATGGAGTCATTTCCATGGGGAAGGCAGCAGAGTGTGCATAGGTTTGCTATACACTGCATGAGGAGGATTGTGTCAGGATTTTGGTACAGGAACATCAGTTTTTAAGGTGGGAATGCAGTATTTTCCTGTTTTATTCAGACACTGTTGATCCAAGTAGGCAGCTTTATTTTATTATTCAAATGAAATCCAAATGGGCGCTTGCAGCTTTGAAAATATATGGGTAAAATTTGTTCTTGCAAACAGCCAAATGTATGTGTTGCTGAAAACCCAGTAGAACTGGGTGAATTTCACCCATGGAAGCAGACAGGTCTGTACTCAGAACTTGCATCCAAGTAACTTGAAAACAATTTATTTCAGGGGGGAGCTGAGCATGCCAGCTATTCCTGATGTTATGTTTGCCTGATCTGGTGCGTCAGCATGAATTTAAGTGTCTTATTTTAGATGCTCACATATGAAAAATTTAGCCCATTAAAACAATTAAACTGAGAACACCACTGAAAAAGCCTGGCTGGTGTTATTCCAGAGAATGTATCAAAAGAATAACTCCTGACATTTGAATGAAAAAATTGGTATTTTCATTCATAAGAAATATCTTCATAATGTGAAATATCTTAATTATATGAAATACCATTCACTATGTTGCGAATGATCCCAAGGACTTTCATCTGCTTGGATAACTCTTAGTAGTTATGTTATCTTGAATTGAGGGTAGGTTTGGGGTGGCATTTTACCTTTGCTTACCTGCAGCCTCAGTTGAAGTAGGGGCTGTGTCCTAGATGAACTCAGCTGCCCTGTGCCCATCCTACCTGTGATGGCTTGAATGGAGTTGCCACAAAACTGACATGGGGATGAAGAGGTTGTGAAGTTTCTACCTGAGCTGATGGAGTTCTCTGTGGTGCAGCTGGACCAGAGCTATACCAGTTATTTGTTCTCAAAGGTGACTTCGAGGCACAGTGCTTCATCTTAGGATTTTCTGCTTATGGTGACTGCTGTTGGATTGTCCCAGGCTTCCCCCACTGAGTTGAGCTCAGACTCAAGATCGGCATTGGTGTGTTACTAGAAAAAATACTTCACATGTATTTGCTTGAATTTGAGGTGACAGAGTGCACTTTGGCCATAGGAATGTTAACAGAGATGTTTGCCATCTACTGTTGATTATTCTCCTCTTTTAACTTTGTTTCATTATCTTTTGAGCAGAAAATAGCAGTGGGTGAAAATGCGATGCCTTTGAAGTCAATGGCAAAACTCCCACCATGTTCACTGAGGCTAGAATTTCATACTTATTGTGGTCAGTCTTTCCCCACAGTTATTAAATAACAAACAATTGAAGTGAACAATTCTCAGAGGAATCCTAGCGTTTATTTATATAACCTCCTTGGTGAGAAATAACAAGTAACATTCAGTAATAAATGCATAGTCTTCCTGCAAATGATGTATGAACCAAAGAAAGGTGAACAGTATCTGATATTCTGTTCTCAAGAAATAATTGGACCAGCTGTGGTCTGGCTGGCATTTTGCGGAGAGGGTTGGGAATGAAATGAATATTGTATCTCTGCCATGAGCAAATCACAGTCTCCTAAAGTGAGTTTGTAGGTGCCTTCTGTACTGGAAAGAGACATCTTCTCATGTTACTCTGCCCTCTGGAGAGCTGTGGAAATAACCAGTTTTCAAGTAGCAGTAGTTGAATATTATGTAGCCAACAGGTTAGGCTGTTAATATTGTGGAAGGTCATTATTGACTCCGTATGTTCTCTGGTAATGACATCCTGGTTCTGGAAACATGCTCTTCTCTTGCGTCATCTGCACAGGTCATTAGAGATGATAAGCATGACTTCTTGGTGTGTACTGAATATTGAAGGGGCTATGCTCGAGCTGTGTAGTAGCTGAGGAAGAGATTTCTTGGCTTTCCTCATGGTACTTCCTCTATCCCAAGCAGCTGAATGGTTCAGGGCACTGAAAAACCTATGGATTTTTTTTTTTTTTTTAAACTTTGAGTAGAAGAATCAAGTGCAGTTTCTGAAAGGAGTTTTTAGCAGAGCCTACAGGCTGTATCACAGCTTTCAGATCTCCTGGGACCAGAGCTCATCCCTTCTCCTGTATTGAGAAATGCCATTCCTGTTCCCCCTTCTTCTCTGCTAGTTAGTGTTGAAGTAACGATAGACAGGGGAAGGTGTAAGGAGAAGGAAGAACTGATGACCCTTTGATTAATGTATGGAGCACAACCAGATGCTG
This sequence comes from Gymnogyps californianus, assembly GCF_018139145.2. NCBI lineage: Eukaryota > Metazoa > Chordata > Aves > Accipitriformes > Cathartidae > Gymnogyps > Gymnogyps californianus. The sequence goes on from NC_059472.1 coordinate 47,523,788, forward strand.
TTTCTTAAATGTGCAGTTGTTGGCAGAAACTAAGCAAAACTGGGTAAGATGAACAGCATGCGTTACTGTTTGTTAGGTGAGTGAGGTGTGTTACTGTCACCCCCATACAAAAGTTGGAGGTGCCTTTGGAGCATCATTGCATCTGGCAGACCTCATAGGCATTATGGTTGAGATTGTTTGGTTTCATGCACATTTGGCTATAACCTGTAGACTTTTGAAAGTAGGTCCCAGAACGTTATCAGGTGCCTTTCATTAACTAAGGTTTGGCATATTTGAGGAGTTTTTGCTTGGGACAGCTATCCTGATGTGCAGAGTGCTGCTGTGTCTTCCACCTCCGTCTGAAGAACGTCCATGAGTGTCACCTCCTGCACAATGTCACTGATATTTGTGTAGTGAAGTATTTCTTAGCAAACACCACTGCGGTCTTGGACTCTACTGCCTTCCAGATCATTCTCAAGTATAAATCACCCATTTGGTTTTGACCTAGAAAGCTCTGCATGTTATGTATCTGTACCTGAGAAATTGCCTCCCACCTTACCGAGGGTCTGCTACCAATCATACATAAATTGCATGGGAAGGGGCTGGTGGGGGTGTTGTCTTCTGTAGGGCTGCTTGGACTCATTTGTGTTCTTGGTCCAGGAAAGCACAAGTTTGTTAACCATGGGCCTCCTGAGCTTTGGGAAGTGTGTGTGAGGGGCAGGGGCTTAGAAGAGGTGGTTTCTGCCCGCTCCGACTGATCTGTTTATATCTGTCCATCTCACGTAATTCTCTGGCACCTATCATCACCTTGGTAGCTAAGCATGTTTCTCGGATGACCATGGCTTTTTTTCATCTTCTCCTCTTTTTAATAGTCTTTTCTCCTTCCCTTTAACTCGGTCTTTAATAAAGTTGAGAATTCTTGCACAGGGTTTTATAAACATGTGTTATTAAATTTTAAATCTGTTTTGAAAGTGCCTCTATCCTACTCCCTCCTAGTAAAGTGACCTTTTTAAATGGAGGGAAGTGGGTTTAGATGACAGTCATGATAAATGCGGTCATGTTCACTCAATAAAATAAGGCCCAGTGCATTTGAGGATAAATCAGTGAAATGTACAGCCCCACCTGTCTGTCTCCATCATTCATTTCCACTGTCACTTTCACAGTGGCTGATGGATCACAGTTGCTGTAAAATTAGACAGCCTTTAATCTCATTTCATCCTGATTAGCTTCTCCTTACCCTTTCCCTCTAACTCACTGACTGACACGCTAAAAACTCACACCGGGCTGTGTTTGAGCATGGAGTACAAACTTCTCTTCAAATACCCTTTTTGCGGGGCAGGCAGGTGTTCCACTGAGTTGAAATCGAAAAATGGGAAGATGGGATTTTCACATTATTAAAGCAAAACAGCAGACAAAGGCTTGTATAAAATTAATGAAAGCAGCAGCCTGGCCAGACTGTGTGATGGGCCAAATTCTTTCTATTACACCCTGGCAAGCCCAGTGAGTTTGAGAAGATTGTTCCTACTAGAGGCTGAATTTTGGGGCAGCTAATCAAGCTCATTGCCATGTAATTTTGACTGTATCTATGAAAAATTAGGTCCTATATGGGTGTGTGTTCGTAAGGAGTTACGGTTTACAGCACAAGTTTTCTGGTGCTTTCAAGGGGCGTTTTATAGCGGTAAAAAAAATTGTTCATTCCCATCATTTTGATTTCTGTGTATAACTCATGATTCTGAGGGGCCCTGAAAATGGTCAGGGAGAAAGACTGCGATGTTGGTGATTGCACAATTTCAGTGCCAAAACTCCCTCCCTCTTAGATGTCCACAGTGTTGCTCCATCCTCCCTGTTTTGTCCAGCCCCCTCCAGCCCCATGGGCAGATTCATGAGACCAAGAACAGAGTTTTCCCCAAAGTTCTGTGAGAAACAAAGGTCGTAGTAAAGGTCTGCAGTGTTTTATTGCAGTCACCTTTCCTTCTGAAGCCCAAATACTACCCTCCTTTCTAAGGCAAGCTTCACTTTAGCTTTCCTGTGAGTTACGGATGGTAGTTCAGGTCATTTGGGCCCAATCCTGTATCAGTGGGAATGTTGCCATCAAGTTAAGTAGAAGCCAGGATTAAGCCCTTAGTTTTCAAGGTTTAATTATCATCATAAGTGTGGGAGTCTTATTGCATAGTTTATATGCATGGGAACAGCAGAAAAGCTTAAAATATAATTTCTTCCTCTACTGGCCCTGTTTGTGTCAATATGGAGGATAAATAAACAAAAGTGTTTGCAAAAATGACAACACAGCATGTGAAAAATATGCATGTGTGCTGCCTACAGACAGTTCTTTTGATAAATGCTAGATCTCTCCAGATTGACCAATGGAAGAGCCTGGTTGAGGGTACAACCACTGGCTTGGACCTAATTGGAAACCGTAACAGAGCATTGGATTAGGTAAGAACTGAAGCCCCTGCAGACTGATCCTGGGGAGTCTCTTCTTGAGAGGAGGGGCATCTAAGGAAGACAGCAAATTTCCCATGGGAGACCCAAATTCATTATGTAGTACAAGCATCCACAAAATCAAGGAAAGTGCTGGGGTTTTGAGAGAGATTTTAAAACAGGAAAATGTCTGAGATTAAAGAGTGAGATGAATATGATATGGGGGCTAAGAAGATAACAAAAATCTTTTTCATTCTTTCATCCCACTGTAGGAATCTCTAGGTAGTATAAAATCTTAAGCAGTGCCTAGTATAGGATTACTTCCCAGTTATAGAAAGTGTACTAGTAACAAATAACCTTAATTAATGAACTTTCACTGTACCTGGCTGCCCAATTTAAGAACTGCTTCACTTACATGACTTGTAAGAGCACAGACTATGAAAATGATATTCGACCTTTACTAGAAACTAAAAACATACCTTACTTATTCATCATTGCCTTGGCAAAAACTTCAGTAAGAAGCTTAAATGAGCCCACTTGATCTTTAAGAAAATGTGTCCTAAATAACAAAGCTGTGCATATTTCTTCTTATTATTATTTGCATATGCTGTACTGCACAACTGCATTCTGAGAAAAATAAAAGATAATAAAACAAATGAAATGAGAGATATATCACCCAAAATAATCCAAGTGTGAGATAGGCTGCCTCTTTTTTTTTTTTTTTTGGCATTGGCAAAAGAGCACAAAGTAAGAGCTGGCCCTGAGTCATATTGATTTCCCACTGCACTGGTTTCCTAAGTGCTCTGTTGATCCGTGTCAAGCAATAAGTTCCCTGCCTGTACATGCACATCACCTCCCCATTTGTCCTCACCTAGATTTAAGGTGCCCATATGATGAGCTGAACAAGGACATCATTTTTCCTACTGGTGTCACTGGGCCAAAACTACTCTATGTGGTATGATAACTAATGCTGTGTAAGTTTACATTTACCGTATAATATCACAATAGTGCTGTATGGCACACTGCAGTAATAAGTGCATATTATGTATATAAAAGTCCTTATTTCTGTGTCTTAGCATTTGCAGCGGGAAATGTAAATTTAAAAAAATAGATTATTGAGACTGTAGTTGGTCCATAGTAATCGCAACACCTCCAAAAAAAAGGGATATTGCAAACCTAATGCCACAGTTTTGATCTTTGTTAACAAAGGGCTTCCTGATTAGATGAATAGAAAATGTGTGATTGTGCTGCTAATGACATTGTACAGGAAATTAAGCGTATACATTTGGAAAAGGCATTAAATCAGCAGGACCTTAATTTAAAAACTTAAAACTGTATGGAAATGCAGCTTGTTCATTGCTGTGTAATAGAAAGCTACTGAACATACTGACTCTTCTTGTGGAAACATTACCAGCAGAACAAAGCTGGGCTGAGGTTTTTTTAATGTTTCCTAGCATACTAGGATTCCTAGCATCTGCTTATTTTCAGGGAGTATCAGGCAACTTCACCCCTTTTTACAAGTTGTTTTTAGAGCAGCATATACAGCACTTGGGCGGGGGGGGGGGGGGGGGGCGCTGAGGGACCAGAATTCCAGCTTTTTTCCTTAATTATTTGCAAGATTGAATAGTGTAAGATTACTAATAAGTGGCTTTGTCTGCTGCTAAGTCAGTGGACATACATGCTTGGGGTGATGCATTCCACTATTATTTCATACAGATATAATCTCAGTGTTATATTTTGTACCTTTGGAAATATTTGATAGAATCAGTGCCCTGAGCTGACAAAGAATTCTTGCTTTGCTTGCAGTTATGCCATATAACAGTGCCCATCACTGTGTCGTGGAAGTGGAAAACTTCTTGTTCGTGCTGGGAGGAGAAGACCAATGGAACCCTAATGGTATGTATAGAATATTAAAAGGCACAGGCAGCATCTGCCTTCCTGTGTCTGTCTGTCTGTCAGGTCAGCTGATGTAGTCATTAGCAAGGGATTTTGAGGACTCTGAGCCTAATTGTTGAACCTAGTAAAGGCTACTTTTAGATATTGATGTAATAAATATCTGGTACTTCAGCATTAGCATCTCCGTCATTCATCAGCTCCCACATCCCTTGAGAAATGCCACAGGCAGCAGAACAGACTCTTTCAAGTGCATGCACCAGGCAGCAGCTGTTAAGAATTTTAACCTTCATTTCCAGTCTCCTTCCAGTCATAATATAATAATGCAATTGCAGTAGATGAATGCTTCTTTTCTATTGTCAAACAAGATACTCGCAGCTAAAGTTGTTAATGTGTTAATTATCTAGACTCTGAGATTCTTAAACTGGTCCTTTTTTTAGTCTTGTGCAAGAGCTTCTCATATAGATTATCTGCTGCTACCTTCTTTGATTTGATTACTTCATAAATTTACCACAAAGAGAAATTAAACAATTTAACAGGCTTCTGAGCAAAGCAAAAGGAGAATACCATGCCTTGCAAAATTCACAAAATTGTCAAGACATTGTTAAAAAGCTTGCACACGAAGAAAGAGTTGTAGTTGTAGCAGTCTGTGTAACAGAGATAATTACGACTGAGAAACCATAAAACAGCTTGCAGGTACACATTTTTACTTTAAAACACCAGAGGATCCAGCTGAAATTACATATACTGCATATATTTTATTGTGAATGCCCCATTTCAGCATCTGCACTAAACCAAATTATAGAAAATTGTTACATCTGTTCACTTCCTAAAACCTGAGACAAACAATGCAGTCCACCCTATAAGCATATTTCCGGTGTAGTTAAAAATATCACTAAATGTCTTAGGAGAAGAGCCCTTTAGTTCTATTGTTGAATCTCCTTTATATTAAACAGGCGATAGTGTGGTATTATTAGTGACAATTATTATTAGGACCATCAGCCATATCCAACAACTGAGGGCCCCTCTTGCGCTTGGTGGTAGGCATATGGATAATAAGAGGCAGACCTTGTTCCAGACAGTTTATAATTAAATGGCCGTGTCACATGAAGGATAAAAGAAAAGAAGTATAATTACCCACAATTTAAAGACGTGGAAACTGAGTCACAAGGTGATGGAGAAATGTTAGAAGGGGTACATATCCTGCATCTGAGGTAGGAGTCAAGCACAACTGTTCGTGAGATGGAGAGTACCTTAGGTCTAAGGTCACCTAGATCAGCTCCTGAGCTGAAGGTATTGCTGAGGACGTCAGCTTCCTTGTTCTGTGAATACCAGTGCTGTGATTTTTCTGTAGAGAAGAGAGGAATAAAAGAGGTAGGAGCATTGCTGATACTGATCTCTCTATGAATTTACCCCAAGAGAAATGGATCTTACTTGTCACAAAAAGTGGATCTGAAATCATTAACTACATCCTGTGCTGTTGCTGGGCTAGTTCTTTCTTGGAACTGATTTGTTCTAAATGTGCAGCTACATGGGAACTACTTGCATGTACCCACTTGAATTTATGTAAAGGCCCTTGTCTGCTATCCTCACAGCACAGAAGGGGCTTCAGATGGACCTAGCTGGCACTGTCTTGCCAGAGCATTACAAGGCTTTCGATTTGAATGAGAATGTGCCAGGTGTTTTTCCAGTGGAAAGAATTATTCTTGAGATGGGGACAATGGAAGGAGCACCATACATTTCTTTAGCCATCAGACTGGCAGATTCTTGAGAAGCTGGGTGGACCCCAAGGAGCGCCCATGTCCCCTCTGTGCTGCTCCTCTGACTTCCTGACAACCTTGAGAGCATGGGAGACATTTTTTCTCACTTTTTTACATCCTCCTATAGCTATGCCTTTCCAGTCACAAGGGATCCCTGCATGAGTAAATGTTGATGAGAGCAGGTTGCAGAACACAGGTATGGATTTAGGACCAACCTTCATAACCTTCAGAGCCCTTCACCTTTTGGCATGGCTGCAGAGGCCTTCCTGAAGAGAGCAGAGAGCAGCATCTGCCTCCTTTTGTCCCATCGTCCTGATTTGCTAATCCTGATTTCTGATCACTTGTCACAGTTTCTGTGTTGTGACAGGTGCTTCCAAACATGTATAACCTCTTGACTGATGAGCAAGGCAAAATAATAGATACAGTTCTCTTCCAAACTGAAGTCCAAAAGTAAACTGGAGTCAAACCAGTTACACCAGGCAGCTTAACTAGGTCATCAAGTCCTTTTCCTGCCATCACAGGCATCATATAGTCCCAGTTTGTAAATTTTCTAAGCTACATTCGAAAAGCAGTTGGATTTTTAGCCCCCACTACTCCTGTTGGAAAGCTGTTACAGAATCCAGTTGCTCTAAATGACTAAGAGCCGCCTTATAATTTCCAGTAAAATGTATTCTTTGACTGTCTAAATCACCTTGTTCTCATGCCAAAGTTGGCCTTTAGCTTAACAGTTTTTCCCCTCCTGGAGATTTGTTCCTCTGATGTATTACAGACAGCGCTCCTATCCCCTTTCAGCTTTTGTTTTCCTAGGTGCAGCAAGCCAAGTTCTTTGTCTCCTGCCATAAGGTAAACTTTCTGTTCCTCCTGTCGCCATAGTAGCTCTTCTTTGTGCCTGTTCTAGTTTGATTTCATCTCCCTTCCTGTGAAGTGACCAGATTTGTATCCTGTATTCCCACTCTAGGCTCACTAAACCCTTCTCTTTCTACCTTGCACTATACAAGTACATATCTTCTACATGCGTGGTATTTGTAGGGAATATATGTATGACATGTTATGTTAGGAGGCTAAGGTCCCCAAATCATAGGTTTGTATGACAACAATTAAAAAGCTGCTATATAATCAGTGACCACTGGAGTCCCCAGTAACTCTGAAAGATGTATATGGCAGCATTAAAACCTCCTACTAGAAGTCCAAACTTATGATCAATACTTATATTGCTTTGAAATCCTGCTTTTTGAAATAGAAATAGATTAATAAATGTCCTAAATAGTGAGACCTAGCGCCAGTTAGATGCCTGCTGTTACTGTTTTACTGTTTATTGAATCTATAGCTCTCAATGCCTTTTTCTAAATTGTCTGTATAGACTAAAGGAATTCAGAGCCAAGAGCAAAGCCTCGCTTCACTAAACCCAGTTGCAAAATGACCAGTTGCCCTTAGCGTATGGGGATCTCACCCTATGTCTTGAGATGTGTTTGAGTGGTGCTCAGCATAAAGGGCTTTGGTCCTCATTAGGCACCACACTGGATTTGAAGGGAAATGCTGCATTATTCATCAGTCTTCTGCTTTACCCTCCTCATATAGAACATGCTTATAACATAGCGAGGGAATGAGTTTGCTTGCAGACAGAGTGGTCAACATGGTTTATTTCTCAGTTTTCTTGTAGAACATGATCTTAAATTATTACAAATATGAATTCTAGCTGTGTCATTATTCTGCTCTACAATCTTGATGGTTTATTTACACATGCTGAAGTGTAAAAAGCAAAGTGAGCCAATCCTACAGAGGCTTGTCCAATGCAAAAACATTCACCTTGTAGAATACCCAGTGACCATTTATAGAACTGTGACATACGCAGTTGGGTTATTCTGCTGGCCTGTGAAGCCTCTAATTCAATTTTTTAGTCACACATACATAAACAAAGGTTTCTGTTTCCGAGATCCTCATCTGTTGAAGTCTCAGGTGTTACAGGAAATTGCCATACACTCTCTTGCTTCAGTTTTCTTGCTTTGATGTCAATCTGCATGTAAAATAAGGTGAAATCTTAACATCGTGAAGTCATGAATACAGTTCTTGGGCTTGACAGCAGGGATAAGCTAGTTAGCTGATGTCTGTTGCTCATGTTTCGTATTTTAGCTAACACACTTGGAATAAAACTCTTAAGAGTGTATTCCCCCTTCGATGCACATGTGTAATTCCTTCTAACTTACACTGAAAGTACATGGTAGAATAAACCATCTAGTGCAAACACTGCATACCCCATGCTGATGGCTTATGCAGCTCCTGGTTATTTGCACAAGCTTTTTTACCATGTTCCACATCGAGATGATGTGAGGAGAAAGAAAAGCACATGTTCTCCCTTTGATTTTTTTACCTGACACAAAATACTCTAGTCATAAAAATACCATGGGGATGCCCACTTTTGGGCAGTAATTTTGTTTAGTGCTGTGATTTATTGTGGCTGTGAAAGTACCACAGCATCTATAAGTAAATTTAAATACACATTTTCAAGATCTTATTACAGAGAGCAAGAATAATCTCTATCTGCTTTTACTGCTAGCAATTGCTAATTCAAACCTTGCAGTGCCCCATTTGTTGAATTATTACTGTACACATAGTGTAATCATACATTGTTGTAAAAGGGGGAACCCTTCATAAAAGCTGTCAACTTGTGAAGTATATGTAATATATATTACAATCATGATGTTAAATACATGAAACAAACAGCTGAGTGTCAAAATAATCTATCTTTACAGGGAAACACAGTACAAACTTTGTTAGCCGATACGATCCCAGGTTTAACAGCTGGATACAACTTCCACCCATGCAAGAGAGGTAAAAACCTGCTACGTGTTTTTCAATATATGTTTTATCATCCTAGGAGCAGCTGAAGTTTGGCTTAGTTCTGGGAGTAAGGAGGCCTACAGAAGTATTGAAAATACTGAGATAAAACTGCAGCATGCAGTTGTGTCCCATTTGTCTCCTAATTTTTTTAAACTTTCCAAATTCAGAACTCCAGATGCCAAATCCTGCAGTGCTAACTCATGCAAAATAACCATGGACTTTGTGCAATTACTGGTTGCCTGAGTACGGTCTGAAGGATTTTTCTGAAGTCTCCATAGCGTCCTGTCATGTTCCCTGACTGAAGTGTCATGATGAGTTTGCAGTAAACAAGCAGTAATTATAGTCAGATATCTTACAGGGAACCGAAACCTTCACATGTTGACTCCATCCTGTTTCACCACGCCAGCCATGAAAAGCTCTCCTGAACATGTCTCCCCTTGTCAGAGGACTCTTAATCCTAGGCGGTCTTTGAGTGAAGTTGCTGTCAGCTAATGCATATTAGAATAGCACACGTTTTAATTTTACTGTATACCAAAGAGCAGAGGTGCATGTGGACTTGACCGATGACCCGTAAAGATGGCATAAACTTAACTCTGGATCCCAAGTCCTACCCTGGCAGGAAAAAAGTCCCCCAAACCTGAACTGAATGATGCGTGTTTCGTAAGAAGAATCTCAAAGGCAGAAGATCCAAAGTTACAATGTTTTATGAAAAAGCATTCAATGTCCATTCTTCAGTTCAACACCCATCTTCTCATGGATCCAACATACAAGAAATCTCACAGTGTCTTCCTAAGACACTTTCATTATTCCATGTGCTGTCAGTATTATAGCTCTTTTTGTGTTGGCTGTCCACAGTGTTCAGGTGTCTGGCAGTCATAAATATGTTGAACTCAGTGCAACCTTCCGATTCAAGGTGTGTATTACGAGATGCATGGAAATATGTCTGTCTTTTCAAATTTCCAGAGGTAAAATGTCAGTCTGTAGAGTTTTTGAAGGGCCTTTGTTCAGGATTCAGTTTGATTGACCTAAGTCCATATGCAGACCCATGTGCGATGCTTGTCACCAAAAAATACTGCATTGTACCAGTGCATGAAGAAGCGCGAGTGGAACAGATATGAGTAGGTTCCCTGTTGGAGCTGAGTGAACTGATAAAATTAGCCATATAACTAGAGATAAAAAAGAGCATCACAGTTCATTATAGTCTCTGGCTTTATTAATAACATCATCCTTTACTTTAAAAATCCTTTACTAAAATTCCTTTTTCTTTTTTAGTTGTTAATAGAGCTAGTCCAACAGCAGACTTTACCTAAAGAGGTGGCCCTGCTTTGGCAGCCCCCAGCCTTCTCCCTCACTCCTGCCGGCACTGTGGGATAACCCCACAACTGGGTTATTTGCCTTAAAACAGAGGGATGCCTTCCCCTCTGGTTCAGGTCCCCAGACTGAGTCACCGCCGGCTCAGGTGTTGGCACGGGGGAGACAAGAGGTGTGCGTGAGATTGTGCATCGCCATGCAGGTCATCCTCAGTGAACCAGGAGGCTGACTAGTGTTTGTACAGGGCCTGAAGCTCTTCTGTGGAGCCTAATCTGTGTCCTAATTAGGCCCTCTGGGTATCTGCAGGCAAAATTCCTGAGGGGCCCGTGCGGCTGGCAGAACGGTTGGGTTTATTTGGCTGACAAAGCTCAGAAGGCAGAAGTATGTAGTTGAGGGTTGGAGAAAGCAGACAGTAGGAGTTTTTCCACCTCCACAGCGGCCAGTTGTGTTTCACTAGAAAATCAGTTTATAATCGCAGGTGCGGAATGTGACTTGCGTTGTGCTCTGGTGGAAGCTGCCGCCTTCAACCAAGAGTCAGAAACTCTGCTGCACATTGTGATTGCTTAGCAGCTGCCCGGTAATAAACTGTAATGTATTAGCATCGCAGCTCCTTACAGTGTTATTTAATGTAATGGTCCACTCATACATAGTTCCTTCTGCAAGGAGCTTTACTATGACAACATTAATTGTCACCCCTTTTGTTCAGGATACATAACTCATAGACTTGCTCATTATTTTTCTTTAAAGGCTCCGAAGCATTGGGGCTGTTGTTGGAAAACAGAGATTTTCAAATCAATTTCTAAAATGTTTTTAATGGTTTATTTGCTCATCCCTAATGACTTTCTCAGAGTTGCTGCAGCCTTTAGAGGTAGGGTCTGGCCCAGTTTTTGGAAGATCATACAAACAAGAGAGAGCTTTTATGCAGTTTCCTTTCCCAGCTCCTTTAGACAGCTAAAGTTCCCATTAAAGTCAACAGGCTATTTTTCCCCCCCTAGGAGTACAGGGTCACGCCCTGTCTCTGCTGGCATAATGCAGGGACCATTGACAAGACAGACTGTTTAATGGGTTTTTCTGAGTCATTATGGTCCATCAAATCAAAACCTACTTAGGAATTTTAGTCTGAGAATAATTGGCTGGATAGACTGTAATAGCTCCTTTGAAATGACTGCCAGGTAAATGTGGGTCTCATTCACAGGCAGTATAATCTCAAGTTGAAAATCTGTATGAAATATTTGATGAGTAAACTTTTATCTCATATGCTAAAATCCATATCTGATTGATTTCACTGTATGAGCTATAAAGAAAAGTCTAATCCTGTTACGTATTCAGAGCCGTCAGTGTATTTTCTTTAAAGCCAAGTTTGATTTCTTTTCATTTGAAGAACATCTCAAAAATACATGCTTTTGAAAAGTATGTACTATTTTCAGGCGTACGTTGTTTCGAGAAGCAGCAAATTACTCATAAGCTTTTGAAATGCACATCTGCCTGATGATGCAATAACAACAGGAAGCTTTTTGGAGAGCAGTTCAGTTAGACTAACATGCCTACTGAAGGAGTGGTCTTTGTAGCCGATGTATCTGAACTTGTGGCATAAGCTTCAGCTGGACACCTCAGTCAGTACTGTTGCATCTTGCCAGCTCAGCCCAGAGCTGGACAAGGTGTGTGGAACATAATAACATTTAAAACATCTTTTTTTCTTACATTCCAAGTAAAAAGTTTTTGTTTAAAGACCAGCAAAAAACACGGCATTGTACAAGGGCCTGAAGAAACACAAGTGGAAATGAGCAGGTCAGCATCCTCACTGAGGCCAAGTGAACTGAGAAAAGAAGCCGCAGAAAAAGAGAGAAAACAATTTCACATTTTATTTTAGTCTTTGACTTTACTAATAGTAAAGTTAACCCTTATTAAGATGACTTAAGTTTTCAAAAAGCAAAGCATACACTCTAAAAGTGACTCTGAAATCAGGTCCAGATATTGCGATGATCAGTAATAGCATTGATAGTTTTAAACCTCAGAGTGGTAGTTGTATTTCTTGTTTCAGGGCATAGACTCATCATCTGTGGAAATCAGAAAGAAATTCTTCCGTTTTATGTGTGTGTACTTACGAGAAGAAGTTAGTTGGGTTGCTTACTGAGTGAAGGGGTGTGAAGGAAAAGCATTTCAGAAACCAGTGAACATCGAGTACTTGCAAGTCCTGAAGAAAACCACAAAATAATTGTCTTATTGTCCATATTCAGATCCTGAGGTGCATTCCAGTTATCTGATTAGAATGGATAGTGTCTTCCCAGTTTTGTGGGGAAAGTTGTCGTGCAAAGATTGCTGTATTATATTTTAATCTGAATCATATTTTACAGCAGTTTAAAAAGTCATCACCTAACAGCATGCCCCTTACACACTGTATCATTGAAAAGTAAAAAACCAAAAAGCTTAAAATATTTGTGACAGGCGGTACTGAGTGAATATTCACATCCAAGCAGAAGAGTGAAGCGTGCTGACGCTTTCATTTTTGCTCCTTATAGTGACACTGTGTGGATGAAACCAGGAGTACACGTACAGAATAATGTCAGTGAAATCCTAGTTAAGAGAATAATGCCTGCCAGTTGTACCTACCTCTGTTTATTAAACCTGAACTAAAAAAACCATGCTGAGAGCAGTTTGTTAACGGGTTCGTCAGAGGAGGTGCGTGAGGACAGACAAGTGGATGCGTGAGCACCCCAAGCATCGACGACAGGCACCCTGTGGGTTTGTGCCTTGCGGCTGCCAGACACAGGAGGGTCGGAGAATGTGTGCCTGCCCATGCAGGCTCTGTGATGTCTAATAGGATGTGACCTCTGCAGCTTTTCCTACTTTTGGGGCCGCTACAGGCTGTCTTGCCTCTGGATTTTTCTTTTCTTTTCTCAGGATACTCTCAGGAAGCATACAGGCACTTGATTGCCTGTAACACCCATACCCTCTGTCAAATTAGAGTGAAATCAGCCAGCAGGCTTTTGTTGAGGAGACAACACTCAGGCAGACATGGGTACACGTACAGTGTAATCAAATAAGCTTTGTTTCCATAGAAAATCAGGCTAAAAACATAGATGCACAATTTGCTGCCCGACCATGCAGAGCAATATATGCCATCAGCTTCTATCTGCCCATTGACAGATAAATTAAATGGTCTTACTTAATTCGTCAGTTGAGCTGGAGGCACTTAGCAGCATTCCTGTCTTCCTATTTGCATCTTTTTTTTCAGTAGCCTTATCTCTGTGGTGGTGTCCCCACTCTCACTCAACAAGGGGTGCTGTCCCGCACCGTCCAAGTTGCCCATGTGCAGGCACGGTGAAAGCAAAGAGGTAGACAGGAGGTGCACAGTGACCCTGGCTGGTGAGGAGCCCTGTCAGGTGTGCGCCAAATCCAAAAAGTAAGGCCAGAAACAGGCAGCATTGCGTCAGATATGCTCCCTTAATGCCCAGCCAGCCCTGCTGTTGCCATGGCTGTATCTTTGTGTCTGCCTGACCTCTCCTCCAACTTATAAACCATCAGCCGGTCTCAGCCACATTTAACAAAGAGGGAGATTTCTCCAAAATGTTAAAGCATACTACAAATTTTGTGAATAATAGGCAGCTGGGTAAAGGAGAGAGATATTATTCCTGCCTTCACTGAAGGAAATGCTCCCGAACATGTGCCTGGCTAGATGGCAGGTTAGAGACACAGCACACCAGGCTTTGCTAGCTCGCCTGGTCAGGGGATGACTGTAGGGAAGCCTGGGGAGGAGTTGGGACATACCAGACCTGTTAATTGCAGGGTGTTGTGCTCTGTACATGGACCACTGCTCATCCCGAATGCTTTGCAGCAGTCAACAGGATTGAGCCCTTGATGGTGCGGGTGACCATCAAGCCCCCAAGATTTACCCTGTGATTCAGGAGTGCAATGTGCAGCTGCTCTCAGATTCAAATTCGGCTGCCTGGGCAGGAACCAGAGCGCACTGTGTCAGCCACAGAGCAGGGTTTGGCAAGCTGCAGCCACACTCCAGCGTGCCTGCTTTGCAGGAGCTGTCAGAGCTAAACCTTGCCGTGCCTGACCTGCCTGCTTGTCTGTGGGCTCCCATGCCACTCCGGTTTCACCCAGGAGAAAATTTTAGATTTGGGACTGACAATTCTTGTCATTCAGTATTTTGTACAGGTCTTAATCCTAGCCTAGCTGTGCTCTTTTGCAATTTTCTTTCTCATATCATTGCAGCTTAAAATTAAAGGCCTCTACCCTAGCAAACCTTCCTGCTGCTGAATAATGCAGGGAGCTTTCTCTGAAAGTGGATTACACCAAACAGGGTCTCTCAAAACTGTCTACTGCTCTATTTTTACTTCAGCAACAGACACTCACCGTTAATTTTGGAGGCACGAGGAGGATGAACTAATACATGCCTAGCAGTCCTGGCCAGAAAAATTGATTCTTTTCCTGCATACCTGAGTTGCATGTGAAAGCAGACAGGTGGCTAAAACTTTTCGCAGAGTTAGTTGGATGGAGACAGACCTCTTTTGAGTTAAAAGGCGAAAATGTAATATTGTGCCTAGCATAAGGAAAGTTGTTCTATTTGCAGTACTGCAGAAAAAAAGAAAAAAAATGATAATTGAAGAAAAATTTTGATGATGTGGTTCTCTTAGTAAATTGGGAACAATGACCCTTGAAGGACCATAAAGAAAGTGAATGTCAAGATAATTCATTATTGTTACATTACCTACCTCATTTTTCACTTTGTCTTACTGAGTTGTTATATCCCTTACAAGGTAATGCCCCAAACATTAATGAGCACCTTTTTATCTTTCACGGGTGTGAAGAAGCAACAAACAGCTTTGAAAAGGGGTATTTTCTGCCAGGTTTATGTGTGCTTAATTGTTTTGACACCAAAAATGGAAGTATTTATTTGATGTGGAGCATGTATTTGATAAGCAAAGCAGCCACAGTCTCTAGGTTAGCTGTAAGCATGTGAAGCTCCTGGACACTTCTCTCTGAAGTAGCATTTGAAGGAGCAGCTATCTTAGTTCAGGGAGTCAACTGGACAGGAAAAAAAAATGTTTGGTGTGGCTAATTGGTTTGTTGTTGGCTTGTTTTGTTTTGTTCTGCCTTGTCCTCCAGGAGAGCCAGTTTCTACGCCTGTCGCCTTGACAAGAACTTGTACGTAATCGGTGGAAGAAACGAAACTGGCTACTTGTCCAGTGTGGAGTGCTACAATCTGGAAACAAACGAGTGGCGTTATGTGTCTTCGTTACCGCAACCTTTGGCAGCCCATGCGGGAGCTGTTCATAATGGCAAGATATATATTTCAGGCCAGTGTCTTTTATAATTCCTGCTATATAACAAAAAAACAAATCCAAAACCACCACCACCAAAAAAACCCCACCAGAATCCAAAAACATAGAGCTAAATTCCTGCTGCAGCGCAATGTCTTTATTTACATTAATTAACAGAAGTATATTTACTTCACAGGAGGTGTTCACAATGGAGAATATGTCCCCTGGCTGTACTGCTATGACCCTGTAATGGACGTCTGGGCCCGAAAACAGGACATGAACACAAAGCGAGCAATCCACACTTTGGCTGTAATGAATGATCGACTGTATGCAATTGGAGGAAACCATTTGAAAGGTCACATTTTTAATAGCGAAAAAGCATTTCAGTGTCCCGCATCTCCTGATAAAGAATATTTTTGTTAGACGGTCGTTGTTAAATACATTAAAAACCAGGCAACACAATTTAACAGGACACTTGAGCCAGCAATTTTAAAAACATTTTATGCAAATTATTTTAAAATTATAACAGTACATTAAATATATGAGTAATGAATGCTTTAGATAATAAAAATGGGAGCTTCCATTACTCAAAGGCATGGACAATTTGTCATTACCAAGAATTCAATGAAACAAACAGATTATTCTTTGACCCGAAAGTACCAGCAATATTTTCCTCTGTAAATCATTTTCCAAAATGTGCAGTTAGAGAGAGCTTTATTCAGAGCAACACACAAAAACAAGCTCCTGATTTAATGAAGAGGAAAAAAAAAAAAACCTCCAGCCATTAAATATTAGGACTAGGCTCTTTAGATCCCTTTTTAGTATTAAATGTATCTTTTTAATTATAATTCTTTTTAGAGGTCTCTTGTTTTCATCTTTTGAAAAGGTCTCATATTAAAATAACTACTGCTTAGGCATCTGGTATTTTTGTCTTAATACCTACATGCTGTTGCTATTGCTGCTAAAGAGATTCTGCTTAATCCAGCCACTTAGACAAAAAGCACAACTCCTGCTCCTTTGTCCCGTGACAATATTTGACAGTTTATATTCACATTTTTTCTTCTTTCTCCTTTCTTGCTTAAAAAAAAAAAAGTCTCACAACAACAAAAGAGAAAATTGTAATGCAAAAGAAAAAGTGATGTTAACTGCCAGTAACACCAGGCCATGTGCCTGGATGACTCTGGCACCCGAGTCCCTGTGAGACTCTGAAGCCACGTGCTGCTTTTGAAGATCTGAGTGTCTGTGGAGCATGGAGGGGACAAAGTCTCAGATGTAAATTTTCCCTGGTAAATAGTACTGGTGCATAAACCCCTGCAGCCAGGTGCAGGGCTGCTATGCCTCTACTCCCCACCCCCAGTTGTGATGGGTGTTCCTGGACTGGACCTTACAGGGTGGAGGGGGTAAAAGCTGCCTGCACATGTGCACCTGCAAATTTTATAGAGGTTGCAGAGCTCCACAATGTTGGCTTTTTCTGCTACAAAAGTAAAGGTTAACATGTCACAGCTCTCCTATAGCTAAAGCACATGCTTTGGTTTGCATAGGCTTGAATTGCTTCCATCCTGCCTTCTCCTTCCTTTTTTTCACCCAGTTTCACCTACCATCCTCTGGGAAAGAAGGAACTTCTAATAAACATTGCATTTTTGCCTCTACAACTGTTGCCATAGGTGCCTTTGTTATGTATGAATTGCTCACTGTTGTGAGAGGTATTTAACATCCAGGCTTCTGGAAAGCCACAGCTTTCTGGTAGAAGGGCTTTTTGGGAAACTGCTTTCTTCTGTACAGTGAAACAAAAGGAGGAACTGCAAGGAAAGGGAGGAGGGAGGGGACTGAAGTGCGGATGAAACGCTACAAATTCTCCACCGGAGGGGAATAGCTGGGCTTCATGGCAAAGCCCTCCTTTGTGAAGCTGGATCTGTATACTAGTGTTAGCAGTGCATTTACCGCATCACAGCTAGTCATGCGTGTACTGCAGTTTATTACGGAGCTTTTGACAGATTCTGGGTGCACTGCAGTGGCCTTTCTATGGCCCCTTGAAAACTTTACAGCAACGAAAAATTATTTCATCATAGCTATTCATGCCTGACATAAATAATACTCTTACAAGCAGCATCATTGTGAAGTACCAATATCACCAAATGCCCTTTTCCAGAAAATCTAACTTCTCTTTTCTGTCATACCTTGATGGAGAAGACAGTAGTGTCAAGTAAAGCATTCCAGCATATTGAGAAAGCCATAATTTTACTGCGGTGCTCTGATAAAGAAGGTAGTTTGAGATAGGGAAATGCCGAAATATTGGAGCAGGAACCAGGACTCCTGGGTTCTATGTCTGTGTTCAGCTCACTTAATTGATACAGCTTGAGAGTCTTGAGCTGAGACCCATCTGCCCTTTGGTGATTACAAAGCAGCAGTCGCATGGAGCCTTTTTCGGTCTGTCAGGGAAGGATGGGACCACCTTTTTTTGGTTACATTTTCTGTCATCTTAAAGACTTCGTCACATCACAGCTGCGTGCTTAGGGTACACCTTAAATCAGCTTGAAAATTGAAACTGGTCCTGAACATCATGTCCGTCATGCTAAGCACCTTGTCCCTCTGGAACCAAGTGGCATCAGTTGTCTAAGCTCTTACCTTGACTCATTAGACATTGATTTCTGAGCGAGATTTAATCTGTTGACTTTTGAATAGATTAGATCTGCTGAGCTTTGAGAAAGACTGCCAGGACAGTCTTTCCCTACATGTTCAAACTCACATTAGCACTGATAGATGAGGAGGAATATTGCTTGAATCTGCTTGCATCGTTGATAGGTTATTCCTGAGTGTTACTTTCTGATCCGTTCAGGTTTTATATGGACTTGTGATTTGTAGAAGACTGTAGAACTAATGGTAAAAGCTTTCAACAGATTTATTTGAACTGAAATAATGAGACATTAATGTTACAGAAGATGGCTTAAATGTATACGGCAGTATTTTCTAGAAGAAAGTTTAACAATGATGTTATAATCGTAATACTATAATTGTAACTGTAATTTAATGAATTTAACAGTAAAACAAGTAATAAAACAGTATGTCATAACGCACGTTCTCTTTTCTCAATGCCCTCATCCAGGTTTCTCCCATCTTGACGTAATGCTTGTGGAATGCTACGATCCAAAAGGCGACCAGTGGAATATCCTCCAGACTCCTATTCTGGAGGGTCGCAGTGGCCCTGGCTGCGCAGTCCTTGACGACAGTATTTACCTTGTAGGAGGCTACAGCTGGAGTATGGTGTGTACCTGCTTTCTGCAATGACCCTTCCGTTCCTTCTGAGTTCTTGCAGCCAGTCTGTATCTTACTCAGATAGAGGAGACGAGGGATGAAGTAGCTGCAGGGGCAGGTTTTGGTTTGGTTTTCAACTTGTGGAGAACATGGAGTATTTCTTCACCTTTGTGCTTTTCTATTTAGATGATTTATTATCAGACTGTATTCACTGATATGGAGTAATACAAAAATCAGATGAAATTCGGCAAAACTGATTGACAGGACTATATGCTTATAGCTCTGCTTATAAGACGCTGCTTGTAAAGGAGCCTCATGTGCAGAGGCTGGGTGCTCAGCCCGTATGAAAACCAAACCTCTTGAAGGGCTCCTAAATTAGAGCTCAAAACCATGAGTCACTTTCAAACATCTTTAACGCTGATGTGTGACTTGGATTTTACCAAAGCCACGTTTAATATGACTTTTTGTTCTACTACAGGGAGCCTACAAATCTTCTACTATTTGCTATAGTCCTGAGAAAGGGACTTGGACAGAACTAGAAGGAGATGTTGCTGAGCCACTCGCAGGACCTGCCTGTTCAACTGTCATATTGCCAGCCTGCGTACCGTACAACAAATGATGGTCAAGGAGCACTGACACGAACACTGATTGCATTTGGGAAAATAATGACGGGTGACGTAAATATTTTATTAGAACAGGATTCCTGTTAAAACAAAGCTACCATAATTGACCCTTTATTCCATATTTATGCTTTAGGAGCAAACTAAAAGAAAACAGAAACCAAGTGTTGTCCCATCTCAGATAGATGCCGGTGTCTTATGAAGCAAGTAGCTAAAACACACCGAACATTACATGCTGACAGACTGCCATTTCAGACTGATTTTAACTTTTTCCTGCTGCAGAGATATTCCTCACATCAAATTTAACTTTAAAAAAATGAAGACTAACTGTTCAAATACAGCCTGAAGAGACAAGATCAGTATTGTGCATTGTATCTACCTGCATGTGATCTGTGTTGAAGTCATGAGGATGTTGTTTTCATGAATGCTTCAGAATTCAGATAGTGAAAAGCTCACACTGCATTGCAGAATTGTCTCCTCCTCTGTAATCCTAACCTACAGCTACTTCACATGCTCTGCAAGCAACACAGCATCAGAAGATTATAAAAGGTAAAGAAATATCATTCAGTTTTTGCACAGTTTGGCAACTAATACACTCTGCCTCCAAAGTCCCCATGTGTAAGTGCAGCGGAAAGCAGACTACAATGAAAGCCATGCTTTACAGAGCACTTCTTGCAATAGCAGCTTAGGGATTAGGATCAAATTCTTCTAATCACACTTGTGTAAAGTCAGAGTCATTTCACTGAAATCACATGGAATGACTGTTTTTACACCAGTATAACAGAAATTTGGTCCTACACCTTAAATTCTGGGTTCGTAAAGTTGTTTCTATGACCACTTAACGAAGCACCAGAACCCTTACTTTTCACTAACCTGTTAGATAGGAGCATCCATGCTAGTTGCTTCCAAAGACAAGAAGACTGCATTTAACTATAAATGTATTACTTTGGACTCTTAAATGATCATGCACAATTTTGGAGAGACACTGGTAAGTAGTTAAAATACTGCTGTGTGATTGATCTTAAAATGTACTCTGAAAGATTTTTACTATTGATCCAAAGTAATATGAGGCTAGACTTTCCACTGCCTTATAGCCTGTGTAATTATTTACACATTGCAAAGCAAGTTCAGAATGCTACCACATGGGACCAGTAGCATTTAGGACTCGCTTCATGAACTCATAGTTGCTTGCACAAATCAGGCTGTCTATGTTTTACGCTTATGTCTTTCTGTCCTGGCTTTGCAAAAACAGTGACAAAATCTGAGCCTGATTCTTCACCACCTTGCAGTTAACATAATCATCTACATCTCAGTGAAGTATATGCATAATTCTTCCATTGTGGTTTACTGGTGCTGCACCCATTACCCTCAGGACCATCCTCTTCGCTGGTATAAACTGACATTGCTCCATTGAAGCCCATGGATGTACTTTGGTTTATGTCAGCTAAGAATCTGGCCTTTAATTTGCCTAGTTGTAACTGGCTGCACCAGATAAAAGGCAAAGGAGACTCAGATCCTGCATTTTCAAGCCTGCATGTTATCTTTCACGATAGGACTTAATGCTAGTGCATTAAGCAAGGAGCAGGCAACTACTGGAGGTTGGTTTCTGCTGCAGAGGCAATAGATGGGAGAAAGAATTCATTATTTGCTTTGCAAAATAGAAAGAGGGTGAATGTACACAGAAATTACACTATATATTGATGCTTGAGAGCAATATAAATAATGGAGAGCAAATACCATGAGACTGTTTCTCTCTGGCATCAGTCCAGTTTTATTGCAGTGCAACTCCCTTGCTTGCAGCAGAATTACACAGTTGTAAAATTGGAGTAATGCAGTAAAGACTGATACCATACAAATGCAATAACCCAATTGATGAGGTAGCTGCACGCCTGGAAAAAAATTGTTTAAACAAAATAATTATCTGAAGATGCTAATATTTGAATGTGCCGTTGGGGAGTTTTCCAGTGAGCATCACTAAGGAACTCATAAAGGTGGAGTGTATATCCTGAAATCTCAATCCATTTCTACTACATAGTGCAATCTTAGTTGGTTTTGTATTTATTTATATTGTTCAGATCCAAGGGATCCCTTGTAAAATATATTTGGTGCAATCATGACTTTTTTTTTCCTTTCCTGTTAAAAATATATAAATATAAATATATATAAAAAGGAAACTGTTAAGATACTAAATGAGGAAACCTTGAATGACATTTAAGATCAGGATAAGGTCTGCCATTAAACACTGACTGTCACCTGTCTCTACTAAAATGTACCATTTTTAAAGGATATTTGTTGTCCTTTTAAGTGGTTCTTTTTTTTACCAAGATAATTTAAAGATTTATGAGGACTGTATGTAAATCTTTCTATCTTTCAGGAAGGCATGACCAGGGAAAGTGCTAACTGAATAAGTCACACAAAGAATGTAAATTTTGTACAGTATTAGACTGTGTAAATGAAGCTTGCTTGTAGGGGGGAAACTTTAAATAAAACTTTATGTACTAATTCAACTGTCTGCCATATTCCTACTTATAAAGTGTATGTATAAATAATATCTACATTAAATTCTTTGGAACTTTTTTTATCATGTAGATGCGTAAACTTTTATTTTGTGGCCGTACATAACAGCCTCATTGTTCTCCAAGTGTCATTACTCAGTGCTTGTAAACGCAGCGACGCAGTAAAATGCGGTGAGTCAGAGTCTTCCCCTGAGCGCACGTGCCTGGCCTGTGCTTCCAGCAGGGAAAGCCCCACCTGCGTGCCGGCTCTGACCTCAGAAGCCTACGGATGCGGTCGGACGCCTGTGAAATGCCTCTGCCTTGCGCTGCTCTGCCCGTTCCTCTGCTCCATGGTAAGATAAGTGAAAAGGACACCGCTCCGTTAAATGCAGTCTTGCTTTGGGGAATTTAATGCTAGTTGTGGCAATTTCTGCCCTCTTCAAAATGTCCCTCCTGTGGTGATTGACCCTTCTAACTATGCATATTTCCATTCTTGGAGGGGAAGTGCTGGCATGGGTGAGCAGTGGAGTATTGCCAGGCTGAGAAGACAAGGTAAAGGCAGGGGTTTTACCAGGAAGCAGTATCATTATCAATACTAGTTACTATACTACATGTATTATTTATTCATGCCTACCAACCTTTGTCATGGACCAGAACCTTCCTATGCAAACCAAGTGGGTGCACTGAGCATAGAAAAAGGCAGTCCCTGATCCCTGTGCTTATAGTAAGTGTGAGCTGTGCTGGGGGGTGGCTGAGGGCGCAGTGAAAGAGTCTGGTCTAACGAGAGGGGATCAGTCCTGTTCAAATCTTTCATGAGGACGGGAAAGGCGAGCCAGCAGCAACTACAGTAAGGTAGCATAATGAATAGGACTGTTTTACTAAAGAGTTTATTTCAGAAGAGAAAGGAAGGAGGAGAGATTTATGCATATTTTTTTAAAGTAATGCGGGAGAAGAAGGAAGAGGAGAAGCTGGAAGCAGTGGGCAGAGATATGATTTAGAAAGGAAGGGAATGAAGTGAGAAAAAAGCGGTGAGAATGAAAGGAAAAAATAGAAATGAGAGCCTGCAAGAGGAGGAAGTGGGAAGTTCTTGTGGATCAAGGGCACAGAGAGAGTAAGGGCTGGAGTAATGAGGAAGGCAAAGATGGTTTCTGAGAAGCATACATCAGAGCAAGCCTGGAAAGAAATGACAGGAGAGGCAATACAAAGATCAGAAGAGAAACACGAGAAAATGCAATAAAGGAGGACATGAAATAAACATGAAACTAAATAAGCACTTGGTGATGGTACCGATCCTGTTTTCTTCAGCTAATCATTTACAGTGGTCTAGCTGTCAAGCAGAAGGATCAAATCAGCCGAGTACTTGGGTGTTGCAGTGTTCAAGCTTTCAATGCACGGACTTCAGCACAACAAAGATGCTGAGAGAGATGCCCAGCAGCACCTCTCTGTGGTGCCTGGGCTCCGGCAAGCACCCAACTGCAGTCAGCACCGTGGCAAGGGAGGAGAGCTGCTGCTGGTGGTGAGAAGCACAAGATCGGTCACAAGTCCTGGTCCCCGCTGGGCTGGAGGAAAGCATCTTCTCCATTTCTGATTCACAGATGAGAGTTATCTTCGGGAGTTGGATACCTGGACTGTTCCTCTGTTCTCCTCCTCTGCTGGCCTTCCTGCCAAACATTAATCTTGTCCTCTTTGTCCTCAGCATGACAAACTTGCCTAGGTACTTTTGCGGAGCTGGGCCTGGAAAACAACAGACCAGTGAATGGAGCTGTTTCCCTGGTCCTGAGCTGTGGTCCCATCCACTGCCTGAGAAGCGTGAGAAGGCTGGGTTGCTGCTGACTTGCAACCCATACGCGTGCCCTTAAGGAGGGCAAAGATGGCATTTCAGAAATACACTTTTCATTGATAATATCACTGTCTTCAAAGGTACCGTGCATCCACTTCCCAAAAGCTGGCATTGCTTTCCTTCTCGTGTTTGTCCCCCTTCCCACTTCTAATACAATTATTTACTCTGTTAGCTGCATCTGTGAGCCAATTTCTGGGAGAAATCCATGCCAAACCTCATTATATATACCAGTTTATATTATATTATAATCACTCACCAATATAGTACTCTAGTTCTCTTGCTTTTAAGGGACAGACCATGTTTCAATTTAAACGGAGCTTTCCGGGTACAGACGAAGGAGACTGAAATCCCAAACAGTGCTAAAGAGGCCAAGACAGTAATTGCCAACATACAGAGTCCTGAGCAATTTAAGATACACATTCTCATTTCTGTTGTTAGTGCAGCAGTGGAAAAGAGTCAGTGTTTCAGCCTCTCAGGTCCAGACCAAGGAAGCAGCAACGGCAGCGCTGGAGGTCAGAGTGGTTAGTGGGAAAGGAAAGTACACTAATGAATTCTGGAGGGCTTGTAATGCCATAAAAGATTCAGTTAATCTGCAGCATAGATGTTGATCAGCGAAACTGAACCTAACTCTCTGGACCTTGTCAGATGTATTCTGTGCATGTCAGTGTTCCACACCAATTACAGATTTTAGAAGATGCTCTCATGCAAAACTATGTGCCCTAATATATAAGCCAGCTCAGATGTAACTAAAATTAAAATCTGACTGTGGCAAATCTCTGTGATCCTGATATATGAAAATCCAAATAAATGATTTGTTCCCAGAAATGAAAAATAACTTCAGCAGGAAATTTCAAAATTACTTATGCAGGATTAATCCAGTTCAATGAATGCATCTTGTGTTGATTAATAAAGCAATCCTGAATTGCAAAGCAAAACGAGAGGAGACTTCTGGTACTGATACATTTGTGTATTTCTGAAGCTAGAGAGAAATGTGCGCTTGCAAGAGATGTGGTCAACCAGTGTAAACAGAGATTGAATACAAATAGTGATTTTCTAATTGTCTGTTTTCTCCCTGCAGCAGAAAACTACCTTTGTGTCATTGATCCTTTCTTGAAGAACACAGGTACTATGTTACCTGCCACAATATTGAATGAGAACAGGGCATCTAACATGATTGTACAATGACTCCAATTAGCATCCAGATGACATCTGCAGTCTTACCTAGCAAAGAAAAGCAAAACTTGAGCTACTTTCTGCTGATTTTCTTGCCACACAGAGTAGAAATTTTGGTCAAGTAGCATTAGCTTTTGTGATCTGCTGCCCTTGAATTTAATTGGCCTTAGAGGTGAACAGATAGAGGGAACCTACTTAGAAAGCAAAAACAAGGGAAGGAGATTTAAACAAATGTAGCATTTTCCCAAATTTTTCTTCAGCATCCACGCACACAAAAAAATCAATGGAATTTATTTAAAGTGGTCTCATCACTTAATCTAAAAACCTGTTCTTCAGTTTGGAGAACTACCTTCAATCATTGCAGTGTTTTCAAAAGGAATATTTATTAATGGTTGAGGTATTTTGCAAAATACCTTTAAAATCCTTATGGTTTTATCTTTTAAGAAATGGTTCCTCATATCACCTTTAAACATCTTCCAGAAAACCACACTGGAAGGATCATATTTGTAAAGCTTGCTTAGTATCTCGGTATCTTGTGTGGTATTCAGTTCCTGATTCTGTGCAAACTCATTTCCGTTTTTGTTTTTGTGCAGAACAGTTCAGTTTTCAAAAAATTTTGGCTGATCAAGAATATTTTGTATGAATGGAGTAAGTGAACTTTAAACATACTTCACTGTGAATAGTGAGACTGATGATCCATTGCATAAACACTAACAGAAAAATTGTTGCTCCCTATGTATTTAGGGGTTTTAAGAAAGGTGTATAAATATACACGTACGCATTTGCACCCAAAAAATGTCAAGTTCATAGGCTATAGCAAGGACTGCTGTGCCGTTGTTTTTGCTAAAACGGTAAACTCGGTAACAGCACTGAAACTTGGATGTTTTTCTT
Source organism: Gymnogyps californianus (assembly GCF_018139145.2). Lineage (NCBI taxonomy): Eukaryota > Metazoa > Chordata > Aves > Accipitriformes > Cathartidae > Gymnogyps > Gymnogyps californianus. The sequence continues at coordinate 47,549,531 of NC_059472.1, forward strand.
TAAAAACCACCTCTTTAACTGCAAAGATGCCATTAGTCACAGCAGGGAGCATAACCAGAAGGAGGATGTCTGTAACTATAGCAAGAGAGCACATTAAACTGTAGGTCAAAATCACGACTGACTGATTACCTTCAGGGTGAAAGTAAATCTTCAGACTTGCCAGAGTGATAGGAAACAGAACTGACTGGGGCTTGCCGAGGTCATCCCCTGCCTCCCCCACGCCATGGCGGGGTCGGCGATGCCCAGCACACTCCCAGCAGACATTTGCTGACTCGCCTAACCTTTGTAGCGATGTGAGATGGGATGTAGTCGTCGTCATCATTAGAAAATGCTTCCTAATGTCTAGCTTAAGTGTCTCATTAGTTTAAAGAGATGATGCCGGGAAGAACCTAAAAGAGAAAACAAATATTTTCCAAAAATTTAAGTCCACAATTAAATCATCTAAAACTTTCACAAATGACAGAACCTTCAAAGCTGCTTTTCCTTCTCCTGCTCTCAGTGGATAAGGAGAGCTGTTTATTCCCACTCTTGTTGCAGCAGCTTTTTTTTGCAAACCCAAAGACTACCAGTCTTCACTTTTCTCTAGGCCTGTGACTCAGTCTCTCCTCCCTGACTATGGAGTTTACATCTACCAGCAGTCTGATTTTTCCCTTTCTAGCTGATCTCCAGCTGGCCCTCATCTTCAGCTGTGCATTGACCAGTGCAGAGAAGACCAGAAGATTTCTAACTTGCAGTAATGCAGTCCAGGGTTGCAGTGGACTGAAGCTTTGCAATGAGGTCTCTCCATCCCTAGTAAGCCTCCCTGTAACGTGCCCAGGTCAGAGCTGGGCAAAATATCAGACTGATATTTTGGCACTATTCAAGATGAAACATCCTCTTCTTAACAGTGCTTCCACTGAAGATGAGGATGAAAGCCATAATCTGGCTGTGCAGGATTCAGGTACAGAGTCCAATCCAATCAGCTTTAGTGAATGGAGTTTACATATAGGACTGCATAAAGATTAATTAACCTGCTGTAGGAAAGTGTGGCACTTTTATCAGTGGCTGGGCACTCCGAAAAACCTACTGTTGTCTTTTAAGTTCTTTTGCTTCCTTTAGTGGAATAAAATGAAAGACATTTGTGAAGAATTGTGTCTGGCACACGACCGCTGCTTGTGAATTATTCTCCAAGCATTCACTTTTGCCATGATATATTCCACTGGTTTCAAGAGCTACTGAGCACTGCCAGTACCTGAAATGAAAAAATAAAACATTTCTCCAACAGTGGTCTATTTTGACTAGCACAGGGGTGTCATGCTCTGGATTCCCTCCTCTTGTTTTTAGACGGTGGCTCAAGGCAGATCAATTTTCATAGCTATATGTATTCATGCTTCCGATCACAAAAAAACCAGCTCCAAGGCCATTCCTCTTACAGTGGGGAAAAAAAATAAGGGTTGTAGCCTTGGCCTGCAAAGTGAATTTTATATTAGACTCCCTGTCTAGTCCAGCCCAAAATGTTGGTTTGTGAAGCCTCAGACTAGCCTACACCCTGGTCACTATAAACCTCGCTTTTCTGTGCTAGCCCATCGGGCAGGCCACGGGCTGTGTGGCTGCACTCTCTCCTCCATTCCCTGGAAATGTGCAACGACTCATCCAAACGCCCCCTCGGGTGCCCCCCCCCCGGCACAAGGTATTCCCCGGGCTGTGCCCAGCCCTTGCCTTCCCGAGGGCCCGTCGCTCAGGGCCGGGCATCGGCGCTGGCATCGGCCATGCGGCAGGGACTGTCATCGTGCCCTGACCCCGGCCCTGTTTCAGATGAAGCGCTTAAACTATGCTGTTTTAGGGCATTAACTGTGCAAACATTTTAGGACCCAGCTGCAGAACAGACTCGGTGCCCTGGTACCTCGCCAGAGGACACTTGTTGATAGCTATGGAGAGGACTCACAAAATCATTCTTCAGACCTGGAACAACACTCAATAGATGAGAAAAAGTCTGCATTCTGTACTCATTGGTTACAATTAGAGGATGAACTGTCCTCTATTTTCCAAAGCGGTGTTTAATTTTGAATGCGTTTCTCATGGACGGTGGGCTACCCTAGGCAAATCTCATTTTGACAAGTACTAATTATGGACAACGCAGTGGCAGACTGTAATCTCTGTCATGAGAGCTATCAACAGGCATGCAGCGAAGGCTTTAACAGTGGGTGGCAGTACTCTGGGTCAAATTAATCACCACCATAATGACAATGAAATCAGTAGAGCTTTGGGATGTTAAGTTTGATAAAAGAAGCCATTCTGTTCTCTGGCTATTTACATTGCAGCCTGGCCTCAGCTTGAGCTAATCCTTTGTCACGGTGTTCAGGGCTGGCTTTTTTTGGCACGGGGGAGAGAGAACAAAGAGCAGCCCCCCCTTGCAGAAGCAATGTTTTCATGTTCAGATCTGAGTTGCTACAGATTACCTAAGTGTGAAGCAGACAGCCCCAAATTTGCACAGGCTACTGTTCTGAGGCACGTGAAAGGACTCAAAAATATAAGTGGAATTTTGGGGGGATGCAACCTCGGAAGTGCTGATGTGTGTGAAGTCAGCTCCATTTGGCTTTGGCTTTCGTCAAAGAGCTTTAGGAAGGTCTGTTCTGCCTCCTTTCCCTTCTTTCGGTGTGGCCACAGGGCTTGAGGTCTGAACAAGTACCCCTTTAGAGTATGATGTAGGCGACTGCCAGACAGAGAGACATGCAGTGCATGCAGACACAGCTAAAAAAAAGAAGTTTCTAGGAATAACCGGCTCTAGGTGAGCTGATTCTGCATGTAATGATGCTACACTAAACTGTGTCAAATTTTAGCCCAAGTCAGCCTTGCCCTACAGCTATAGGCTTGCTCACCAAGAGTGCTTCAAACTGCTTTATTCTGCTTTAGATACATGTTTCATGCTCTGCTGCTAATGGCTGTTTCTATAATACTGAGCCTTGGAACATTTCTCAGCACCCGTACCAATGCGCAAGCTCCCTCTGGACTCCCAAGAAGGACACGTGCCGGGGCTGGACAAGAGCTGCCGCCTCGCCTAGCCGCTCTTCAGGCTGCACAACCAGGGCAGCGGGGCCCGAGGCATCATCCAGCACATCCCAACAGGTTCATGTGGACACAGACGCAGCGATGGGCTGTGCAGCTTCTGTACCGGTGTGGCACAAACACGAAACACCTCCTCGTTTTGCCATGCAGGCCTCCCCCATCCCCTGTCCTACCCCACTCGGGGTTATCTCCCCATGTCCTCTGCATCTTCTGACAACTTATCAAATAATACTGCTTTGACGAGGGTGACATAGCCCAGCTTTTTGTCTGGGGCTACAATGGAGAATTCTCATTCCTGCATCCACAGTCCCATATAATAGGAAGAATCAAATATAAAACAATGTCTTTCCATTCACCTGTTTAGTGCCAGACTGGTCACAAAATTATATATATACCCTAAAATCCAAATAAACTGCCAACCATCTGTTTTGGATCCATTTTGTAACTATGCAGAATAATCTATTCTTTTATTAGAGTGGTTAAAGGAGATTTAGAGAGAGGAAAGAGCATGGTGACTTCCAAGGGAAGAGTGAGTGATTCAGTGCAAAAAGGGTAAATTTCATCTGCACGTTCTTAACTGTGAGGACATTCTGCACATCTCAGGAGTGCACTAAGTGGTGCAGTAAACCAGTAAATTAGAAGAATGTAAATTCTTTAGTAGGAATTGCACGCAAGGGAAAAATGCTTCCTCATGCTCATATTTGTTTTCATGAAAATAATGTACACTCTTCCTAAAATCATACTGGTACGGAGCTGAGTAAGACATCAAAACCAGTAACAGATATTACACTGGACTAAGAAATGGCAATGACACAATTATCTTCCGTGTTTCTGATGATCACTGCGATAAAACGAAGAGCTGGCGTATTTAGAGCCTGGCACTGAGTAGGGAGCCTTGTAGCTCCCTTCTGCTCTCACTCTGTCTGTCTTATTTATCTCTCATTAAACTAAATTGTATTCTTATTGGCTGACTGACCTCTGATATTGTTATTAATTGATTTATATAGTGCCTTTTGCAAGCCTCAAGGCACTTCAGAGAATTGGAAATATATATAGGGATCACTTCACCAATCATCTAAGTGCAGCCACCTTTGGGGTGGAAACCAGTGGCCATTGCAGTGGCACTGGAAAGACTTTGGGTTAGAAAAGAAGGCAGACTAGCGGAGCCAGCACTTCTAGCAGTCCTACTGCCAAGCAGCTGCCTTGAAATCAGACTGGAAGGGTTGGAAAGCTTTAAGAAGAAAGACTAGTTCTGGCAAATGATGAGTCTACAGAGCATGTTCAAAACCAAGCGTGAGGCAGAATATTTTCACGGTGAATTCAGTGCCCAAGGGTAGTCGTGGTAAGGCCTGTATTTTTTCACGAGGTCCTGATGACCACAGAACCCCCCCAGGCATCGTTCCCTCAGAGCTTCTGCCCAGCGCTAGCCCTCCTTGCAGCATTGCCTGACCTCCCCGCTGGCTCACACGTGCATGGAGACGTGGCTTTCGTCCCCAGCGGCGTGCATCTGCGAGCCCCACAGTGCCCAAAGGACTGCTGGAGGTGCTGGCACAAGCAAATACCACGTACGGGTGCGATTGTTGAACAGCTACGAGAAGCCAGGGCTGGTGCTTCCTCCTCTCGCCACGTCAGGCACTTGGAAAGCTGACAGGGATTTCAGACCGGAGACTGGGGCCGCTCGGCTGTCTGAGCCGTGTTTAGGTCAGGACCCAAAATATCCCAGACAGCGTGTGATGGCTGCTAGCACCACTTCTGCGATGCCTACGCTGTTAGGAGTGATGAAGAGAAGGTTAAAATAGGCTAACACGCACATAGTGGGTGGCCACCAAGAAAGGAAGGGATCGCACACACCAAAAAATGGCACAGATCTCCTCCACAGAAGGGCACCCAGCCCTCCTTTCCTTACCCTCGGCGGTGACTCCCAGCACCACAGCAGGACCACATCTGTGGTCCCTGTGAGCATCGATGCTGTCTTCTCAAATGTGGGGAGACTGTAGTTTTTCAGTATAAGAGCTTGAGCATTCACAATAAACATTTTTAATACTTTCCCATCAAATATAGATGAGAGGGCTTTGTGGTATTTCAGAATATTATAGTTTCGTCTTCATTTGAAACATCTGAATGCCTCTAATTAAAAAAAAAAAGTGTTTCTGAAGGTGCAAACATAGCAAAGAATATCAGAAATATCTTTGTTATGTTAGGTCATTAAAGCTACTTAGACCTGAGTGAAATGCATTGTATAGATCTGAAGGTTTTGAACCCTTCCCCATTAAAACGAACCCTGAATATGAAAAAGTGCACCCCTTTCCAAAGCAGAATTCATTTCACTGGCTCCATTAACAAGCAGGTCTGCTCTTGTCTTATCTTTCAAGAATTCTATGCCTGATTGCATTTATGTTCTCATTTAGCATCTCAAAATGGGCACTTTCTTTCAAGAAGGGTTAGTGCATGACTCACCCGCTTAGTTAATCTGACTAATTAGCATACTGTCACCCATTAACAGCATTAGAACAACAACTGTAGCTCTCACTACCTTGCTGTCTGGAAAACAGACCTCTTCTAGTTTGCAAGGACATTGGTTGCTCCCTGTCTTTTGGTAACCGTGGGGTTATTTATCACACCAGCACAGGATTTGCAGGTAGCTCTGGAAAGGGCGATATAATTCTTAATATCCTGCAAAAACCCTCAGCCCGTAATCTTTCCTGGTGACTTATTGGAAATTATTCTAAAATTAAGTCCTTAACTCTGCAAGAAACCTCTCTAGCATCTGAGCTGCTCCCGTGCACCTCTTCCAACTTCATTGAAAGAAAGTAATGGTGGAAATTAAAGTTGTTTTTCTTACGTATGATAAGTCACAGTAAGTGTATCGATATTAAAATCTTTCGTACTTCAACCACCCGTGGCAGTCTTGGACTTATTTCCCACAGCTATTCTAGGTGTATCAAGCCACACACAGACAGAAGTAAGATTTGTGGGTTCTTAGAAGAGTAATTTTCTGGGAAGCATGCCTTGCAAACCAGGAACATTTTTTATTCATGGAGGTGATGCTGGGAACAGCAGGTTAAAAGACTGAACTAGGGAGGCCAAGCCAGCGACTGCCAGAGCTCCTTAAGACAACTGCAGAGTGCCCAAGGTGCTCAAGGAGATTTACACACCTAATTTCAGCCTGCCCCAAATACGCTGAAAAGCTGTAGGACCCAGATAGGTGTTAATTTCTATTATTTATCTCAAAGGGCTGTTCACAGGAAGCCTAATTATGGTCACTTAAATGCCAGGACAGTTAATCATTTCGCTGCTGCTCACGGTACCAGCAATACCTACCATCTAACAGGCTTCCTCCGTGTCACCAGCACGCAGGTGAAACCCGCCGGCGCCACGCACCTTCACACCACACTCCCGAGGAATAAACCCGCAGCCTGCGGAGGCCAGCACTGCCTGCACGGCCCTTGGACGGTCCTCAAAGCGTGACGGGAAGTATTTCATCTCCCTTGCTGTTAGCATGGAGCTGTTGGACGCTGGTGTTTGGATGGGTTATTCAAGTGATGCTGGCTTCGTTGGGTGCTTCGGAGCCAGCGCCGGCACCGGCAGGGTGTGCCCAGAGGTTTTGTAAGTAGGGCTCCTCGCCTCCTCCTCAGCCAGCAGTGAGAATCAGCAGACATAATAGTTGAAAACATGGGTTTTCAACATAATATCACAAGCTTTAGAAATCTGAAATGTTTAGTGGACCTGCAGGTTTTACCTGATGGGGAATGTCACTGTTTGACGATGGCAAATCCATTCACTAGGGAGGCTCACGTTGGACAATGCCAGAGCTCACGCTGAGTGAAGTTTCCATCTGCTTTCAGTAAAAGCTGAGCAACAGATCCCCTGACCAAAAATCCCTCGCAGAGTGCTGGTCCCCGCAGGAGGTGACGCTGCTCGTACACCCCTCCCGCTGCGCAGTCACGCCACCGCCACTGGTAATGACTGTCCCTGCCACAGCTGAGGCTGAAAAGCGAGAGCTCCTAGCACAGATGGAACAACACCAACACGTCTCAGGAATCCGAGTCTTGGTTTCAAAGTGCCCCTGATGGTACCAACAACGATTTTGTCCAACTCACATTAGCAGCTAAACTAGTTTCAGGCCCAGTGGAGGGCAATATTGCTTTGGCTTCCTAGAATAAAGGGAAGGCACCAGCTAGGGCACTGAGTTGGTGTGCACAAGGCAAAGCCCATACTCTGGGCACAGGATGACTCTTCTTGCTCCACAAAAAACAGTCCCCAGGGCGTATGGCTGCTGGAGCACCAGCACCGCCTCGTGAAATGCCTCGCTCCTCGAATACCAGCTCGCTGCAGAAATTGATGCTTTTGTACAGGCACCATGAGCCCAGACCAGCACATAGGGAAAGACAGAGGTGGAAGCAGCTCCAGGGTGAAACAGAATCTCTGTATGTACCAGTCCTCTTATGAATTTTGTTATTTTCCTCATTATGAGCCTGACTCAGCATTTAAAAATTTCCCAGTTCTGCATTTAGCACAAGTTCAAGTGTAAGTAAATATATATAGGAGGTCAAAAAAGGGGTACTTAGGCCATATTTTGTGGAAATACCGCCTAGATAATGCAGGAACTGAAGTACTTCTGGACTTCAGCAAACTGTTCAGAAGGTGAAGTCACCAAGCCTGCAAAAGTAGCAGGTGACTTAAAACTTTTGTCCTTTTTTTAAATAGTTTCTTAGACTCCTTTCGTAATATTAAATCTCTTATTTTAACATTAAGAAAGAATGTTCTTATTTTGTGTTGCCTCTCTTAGCACTTTTGAACCCATCTTGCAGTGATATGATTTATTATGCTATAATTTCTCTCTCCTGTTTCAGACTTTGATTCATTAAGTGTTTCCCTGGAAAGAAGAGCTTTTGACTTGTGCTCGGTGAAGAGCTGTGGCGTTTCTCCTTTTTCATCCCTGGCATCTGTGGCAAGCGATGGCTGCTAATCGGTACGTGCGGAGCAGGCGGCTGCTGGGTGACTGCTGCTGCTGCTGGGCTGGTGGGTGGGCTTGCCGGAAAGATGGAAGAAGAGCAACGGGGCTGAAGGCTGGTTGGATAGAGATGGCAGGGATGTTGCCTGAACTCGGGGCAAAGCTGGGGTGCCTGAGGGCTGAGGGGAAATTAAAGCCTCATGGGGGTTGCAGGGTAGAGGTGGGCTTTGTCGGGGCAAATGGTGAGGTTTTTCCCTTCCTCGCCCCGCTCACCTCCTGCTGCCACATCCCTGCCTTGTCCTGCTTCTGCTGTGTCCGGGGGGACCGCAGTCCCCATGGAGACTCCCACAGCAGGCGCCGGCACAGCCCCGGCACACACCACCAGCAAGCACTGACAAGTCCCACCGTCCAGGCTTCAGTGGGGCAAATCTGTCAGGAGAGATGGTATCTTTGGTTAAACCCACTGATTTGGCTGTAAAAACACAGACAAGCTTTCTAGCTTTTTCCACCTGCAGAGAATTTTGTGCCTGAAAACTTGGCTATTTTTCCAGCTATATCAGTTGCTCCAAGAAAAAAAAAAGGTATCATTTCTTCCTGCAGTCTGTGTCTGTCATATCTGTAGACTATCACAGCTACAACACGATTAGGAATTTAGCACATGCCATTCAGCGTCGGCTGCAGATCTGTGCCTGTTGAAATGCTGTCCAAGAGCCAGAAGCGTGCACATCAGACCATTTTTGAATTGTGACCTGTATGTGTTCAACCTTGCCTTTACAGGGAGCAGAATTTATTTATGCAGCACAGAAAGTGACAAAAGATTGGAACTGAAGCCTGGAGAGCCTTAACATGCTATTGAGGTTCCTTTTTGCATGAGAGAAGCATCTCTATTATTTACATATAATTATTAATGATAGGATAGCAGCAAAGATAAGTGACTGAGTGGAGGCTAAGTAATTTCTCAAAAGCTGTGGATTGACAGAAAATATCTCCACTTCATCTTTAACATGTGACTGCAAAGAACAGGTTGGCAATGCAAAAATCATTCCTCTTATTGATCCATTATACATCCATCTTTCTAAGAGAGTTTTGATGTTAGAAATATTATCGAAAGCTTTAGTGAAGACCTGAAATCTTTAATCACCAAATAGGTCCTTCAAAAACCTGAAATCAATTTGGGCTTTGAACTTTTTCTCTTGTGATTCCATCAGGGGCCCAGTGGAACCACGAAGGTTCAGCTGCTTTTTTATCCCTTGCTGTGATGATACTTCTGTCCCACAGAGTCCCATATTATTGCATTACATGTACCACGTTTCTGGCTCCAGAAGACAGGAGGGAACTCTTGAAAAGCCTCCACTTTTAATGACAAAAACTGTTCAATGCTCAGTGATCCTAGACTTCAAGAAAGAAGTTTACTGTACTTACGAAGACTTGCACCTCTGCATATCCACAACTCTGATCAAAATGGGGGAATGCAAAGAGACCGTAAGGTTATATGACTGTTGGCACATCACACGGCACAAGAGTGTGTTGGTTTTACTGTACTGATACCAGTTAGTCCCTCTTGTAAATCCATGCCTGTCCATCTGCTTAAATTTGCATACTTGCCAACAGCCCTGCTGAAGTCAGGCTGAGCATGCAGGCAGGAGTTTGCAGGGTGAGTCTAACTCATTTGTGAAAAGCTGAGAAAGAAGACATTCTTCTCTCTATTACATTTAGTGTTACATTACCAAAAATACTGAATTAGAACTTTATTTAGATAGAATTATTAATTGTCACATGGGTCTTTAGCTCATTATATCAGTGCATCCAATTATCTTCAATTCACAATCCAGTTGGCTTGTAACACATGATCACAGGGAAGGACTTCATACATCCTCGAATCCTCTTCTGAGATGTCTGTATTCCCCAGACAAAGGTGACTTTAGCGAAAGGATTGCAAAAATTTTGTCTGTTGAGAAAGTCACAGAGTGAAAGTTTATTGGGAATGGTATTTCCCTCTTCTGCAAAGCTGGCACAGGCTTCTCAAAAGTGTGAGCAACATACAAGCATATTTTTAATCCTGCCTCGGGAAAAGCAAAAGGAAAGGACAGTGCTGGATTGGAGCCAAGGTGTTGATACACCCTCTTCTTCCAGAAGATAGACATGATGCTCCTGGGAAGGGTCCTTCACCCCAGCATGAGCTCGGTCTACCTGTCTTGCCCTCCCCAGCCTGGCTTCCTGGGCTCTGAAGTAAGCAGCACAGAGAGCAGGACTGTGCTGTTTTGCTGGGCTCAGTGGTCTGATAGTTTAGCCAGATGCCTACACTGCCTATGCAAAGGGTCAGTTCCCGCTCTACTTTGCCGAGAACAGGAAATTACAACATTGATGTTCTGATACTGAAATCCTGTTATCACATCCAGTGGCTGAAGACTGTTTTGAGTTTCTTTTATTACACTGATATTTAATCCAACACATACATAGAGTCATCATAAACAGGAATGGACTTGGAAAGACCATCTATCCACTCATCAGCTATATCTAATCTTACCTGAGCAATGTTTGCTAACCAGATCCTAACCCTAACAACGAAGATGTCAGCATCTGCCTAGATAACCCATAATAGTGCCTTGTTGTTGTTGCTCTCAGACATTTCCTAATATCTAAACTAAATCTCTCCTGATGCAATGTAGACTCCTTACTGCTTGTTGACAGGTTATTGTTGTCGTCTTTGAGGTTATTCCTGCCCTCTTTGCCATTTATGTTTTTGAAAATGGTTAATCTGTCTGCTTTAATTTCTCTCTTCTTTAGATCAAACAAGCCTGGTTCCTTTAATCTTGCCAAAGAGTTTAGAGGAGAATAAAGAAAATGGCTGGATCCACCTTACTTCACCTGCATTTTTCTTTAAGTGCTCAAAGTGTTCAAAACTGGACACCGTTCTCCAGCTGAACACCACACCTGCGCTGAGCAGAGGAAGAAAACTTCATGTACGTTGCAGACAAAGTGCCTTTTTTTATACAGTCCAGTACAATGTTTACGTTTTTGCCATACCATTAACTCATGTTCACTGTAACTTTCAGATCTTCTCCATGACTTTCATGCTGTTTCAGCTATTCCTAGTTTTGTGGGTTTTGGAGTGGAGATTTTCCTTGCTGAGTGTAGGGTTTTTCCCTATGAACTCGCACAGTATTTTGTTCTCATTGCCTTCTCCAAGACAACAGGTACAGTCTGGATCCTAATTCTGCCTTTCAAAGTGTTTGCAGCTCTCTCAGCTTGGTGTCTTCTGCAAGTTTAACAAATATGCTCTTTATTTCATCAGCAATGATGTTGTTACTGAAATTTACTCTGAATGAATATTCAACACTGAGTATTACCAGGTCCACAACAGACCTCTGGGACATTCCCCCTTGAAACATGCTCCACTGTGACAGCGATCTACTAATTATTCCCTTTAGTTTTTGAAGTGGTTTTGGACTGACGTATCCAGATCGTATTTCCCTTACTTGCTCATGGGGATTCCACATGCAGCCATGACAAAAGGCTCCTCGAAGTCATGATTTCTGGGCTCTTACTCCTTATTCCCTAATCCACAAGACCTGTTATCCTGTCATAGAAGGAAATTAGGCTGGTTTAATACAATTTGTACTTGACAAATCCAATTTGTCCTTGCAGCTAGTTTGATTATTTGTTCCATGAGTCTCCGGCTCTTCCTTTCCCTGCTTTCTAAAGATAAGCATTAGGTTTATCATTTTCCAGGCTTATCCCACGTAACTTACCTGCCACACATTTCATTACTTGTTTTCATTTCTAGCTTCTTCTGAAGGTGAGATTTGGTCAACTTCACCGGTCATCAAGCAGCACTCTTTTAAGCTGACACACTCCTATGCGCTTTGTAATGTGTGTGATCAATGGCTCCAGAAGAGTTTTGGAGCATTCCCTCAGTGCTAACTATCCTTATTTCAGAGAAAATATTGATGCTCACACTTGTGGATAAACTACAGCCACAGTTGCCTCAGTCTCCACAACCACAGCCTTGTCAGCTCTGCTTTGGTTAGCCACAGCCTGCAGTAGTCCATGGTAATTTTGTTCCTCAATCTAAACAACCACAAATTCCAAATTTCAAACTAAGTCATCTTTGAGGCAGGTCACTTCTCGGATTTTGATTTAATTTAAGAAAAGTCATGCCCTCAGTATAGCACAAACAATTGTAGTCTGTAAAGGACAGAAGAGTCAAGTTTCACAGTCTGCTTCAATTTCCTCTCTAACAACTCACCAGCCCCTGTGTCCCCCATCCTGGCTTCTCTCACCTCTTTGGTCCTCCCATTACACCAGGTCCTACCTACGCCTCGTGAAGCACAATGTTGGAGAGATAAGCAAAGTGGAAACCGCAGGAAGGGTGTGGGAGATGATGGATGAGGCAGCTGTGAAAACAAGGTAAGCAGAGTTGTACAGCGTAGCATACGGGGAAAATGGGAGCTGTGCGTGTGACTGGGCAGCACAACATCAGTTCCCTCGGCCATACTCCTTTAAGAAGTCCTAGCAGTGACTTCAAAATTTCTGGTGTACAAATAACCAGAGAAGGTTAACAATAATAATATTGAGCAGAACAGCGTTCCCTGAGAAAGTGCCAATTTCATGCTGTTGGATTGTTCTGTGGCAATATTAAAAGTTTCCAGGCAAACTGCGAACAGACACATTTTAGAAATGCAAAATTATTTGCTTTCTGCTGGAAGGGGAAGCAAGCGTGTCATGCAGGTGTACAACCTGTGTGTCCCGCTGCAGGAGTCTGTTTCACTAAACAAGGCACGTGGGCCTTCTTCAACATTTTTTTACCATCTCTCCAAATGACATTCAATTGCTTGATCAATATTTCAAATGATGTGCCCAATCGCTCTTTCACCTTTGGGGGGGGGGGGCCCTGGATGGAAGTTTGATTTGTTTTAACTGTAAATCAAAGAAAATGTTCTTGATTTAAAACAGAGCTTTTACTTGAGGGAGGCATGTCTTCAAGAACACTAGGCTGAGTTAGAACTGAGCATTGATCATTTCATACCTTTGTGGCACGACTGCATTCTCTGTTACGTCTCTCTTCAATGGGTACTAAACATTCACATTCATATAGCTTCCCTCCCTTCCGCACCTCCCTCAAGATTTCTTTACTTTTTTTTAGAGGGGAAGGGGAAGATATCACTCATGTTGCTTAGGAAGCTGTAGAGGCCAAAAGACAATTTATTTATTCCTGCTTCTTCTACGGTTACTGTTCTAATAGCTCATCAGAGGATGTGAGATACTTAATTACATTTCACCTTCATGAAGTGTTTTATTTCAAAGAACAGCACGAGAATGCTAATCCCCAAAGTAAGGCTAATCAGCTTGTGAATCAATGATGTCACCAAAAAATAAAACATGGGATAACCCATCAGATTTTCTCAGGCATCTTCCACTCTAAAAGCACCTTTCAGGCACTCTTGCTCCAGACTCCCAAGGAGCGGTAACCAAACTGATGGCAGGTATCAGATGCTTCGCATCAATGGGCAGCCTGCCAGCGCTGATGGCCAGGGCTCGGCTGTGCTCCCCCTCTCCGGCGCCCAGACCACTCATGCAAGCTTCTCTAGTTCATGTTAAACATCTTAACCTGAATCTAAATCATCTTGGACAAACAATCAAAATTAAAATGTTTTCTGCGGATGCATGTGGGCAAAAATATTTTCTTTCACCAGGGCAAGATGGAAGCCGTCTACCATCCCAGGCTCCAGCACCAACTAACCTACAGCTGCATAAGTGGCAGCAAGCAGAAAAGATGCTGTGACCACAGTGACCCTCTCAGCCCTTACAGGAGCACCATATGGCCTCAGCAGCCTGTGACCAGATCTGGGCCCCAAGGCCTTTGATCCTGACAGAAATTCCAAACACAAGGAAACCCCCTACACTTGCGTTGCTTACTTGAGGCAATACATCGCTATCCAAGACACAGAAAGCTACATTAAATTTTTTTAAACTCTCAGCATATTTAAATTACTCTTAAAAACTTGTAACCTTAAGTTGTATCATAAATTTAAAAAAATTCCAAGGCAATAGCTTAACATTTTGAAATTATTATTAAACACTTTACAATTTTGAAAAGCTGGAATACTGTGATTTAGTGAAGAGTTTTATCTGCTTTCAAACGTAGCTTTAAATAAAAACTACATAAGAACTGAATAATAACTTAAAAATCACTAATGTCTCCCTGACAAATACTTACAACTCAAAGTCGTTTCAGTGGAAATATTATTATATAAGAAATAAATAGACTGCATTTGTTCATACTAACAAGACATTGTCTCAGAAACACTAGTTGTCCAAATGGTGCAGGCAGTGATAACAGGAAAAAGAGAACTTCAAACAGTCAGACTAAGCCAAGGGAAACTAGGAAGGCAGGGAGACAACAGCAAAATAAAAAGTAAAGAAAGAGATGAGGAATGAAATATATCCCACAAAAATCCTGTGTTTCAAGGGCTGAAGTTCTCACGTCTAGAATCTCTGCTTCAGATCAGTGAGGAACAACTGAGGGATATAACAGCAGGGCTGCAGCAGAGTTAATTTCTGTCTTTCTAGCAGATTATAATTTCATTTTTACAGAACTGTCAGGTTCTTCAACTTCTTCTGTGTTGACAAAATATATTTCCGTTCAGCTGAATCATACAGTACAATCCCAATATGTCTTCTTTCCAGCGCTGCTTTCTGCAGCCAGTGCTTTTATGGGACTTAGATGAGGTTTTGGTGATTCATAGTACTTAAACTACTCAAGAGCACTTTTTCAATTGGAAAATTCACTTGAAGTAAATGCATCATCAGCATGATTGTTCATGCATGAAAGAACTACAAGCAAAACAATGAGCACCATTTTTTAAAACCTACACTTAAGCCAAGAAAAACAGTTATCACGAACTATTAAAAGACCTTATTTTTCAGTTTCCATGAATCTCTCATGGAAAACATGGGTTATCCTTGTCTCTGCATCCCTTATTCTGAGAATCCCAAATTACAAATGAAAAAAATATAATGTGCACATTGTTTTAGAGTCGTTAACATGATACATAGCAAGATAAATTATATTATCTACAACAGATTAAGCTACTACTGATTTAGCCTTATTCTTGTAGCAGTCTTTTCCAGGAAGAAGCCTATAAGATCTAGGCATCGAATACTCTTATTATTCTCTTTTGTGCTTTCAGAATGCTAAATATAAATAAAATGCTATTTAGATCTTTTAAGGGTTAATGGAAGATGCTCTGGGTATCTGCCAAGTGCACTGTGGATTTGAAGAATATGTCAGATACTTAAATGAAAACGGATGCCTGCATTTTTGACATTTATCTGAAGGAAAACATACTATCTGTGGGTTATGTGTGTGCGTGTGCCTATATAGCATTTGATAATGGTACTTCCAAAATATTTCTACTCCTAATAGCACCAATGCAATCTTTCACTCTTACTCCATTGTGGTAGTGTTTATTTATTTATTCACTTAAGTAGATTTATATGATACATAAAAAGGGTCTATCTGCAACTCTGCCTGCTTTTGAGGTATAGGAAAATACAGTCAGCCTGGTGAAAACAAGTATAAAACCAGCAACCTCCATTAAATCAGAAAATAGTCACCAAAAAATAAATTAAAAACTATTCCCTGCTCTGGACAGTCATTCAGATAACCTGCACTAACCAAGACCACGAGGGCAATTTGAGAAGGTGACTTCAAATTGTAAGAGCCTTTAAAAAAGGGGCCCACCAAGTCCCCATCTCTGACTGCACCCAGTCCAGTCCCAGCTTTGTGCCGTATGACCAGCAAGGACTGGAGATGGGTCCAGCAGATCTGAAGATCAGAGGAACCAGGAGATTGAGCAGTGGAGTGGTACACTCCAAATGGGAGAGCTCCTCACCGGGAGCTCCCTGCCGGCATCGCTTGTTCCTGATGAAAAACGAGCCGATGCATGCTCCTGTTGCCCTTTGGGTAGGGTTTGCGGGTAGCTGAGTACTCTTGGGCATGGAAGAAGAGCCCTGCCCTGGAAAGCCGACCTGTCTGGGGAGTTGCCAGCTGCCGTACAGTTTGCTAATCAAGGCTCAGAAGATTAAATGCCACCACCAACAGACACTGGCGTCTCTTGTCCAAAAACGATGCTCCACCACAGGCAGCAGGGCTGTGGCCTCGACTCCACCTGTGATGGGCTGACAGCCACCTTGGGGCTGGAGTGGCAAGTCGAGATGTGGAAGAGGAGCATCTGGCATGGGAGCTAGCGGGACTGGCCGCAGCAGGACACATGGAGACGGGAGCAAGCTGGTGAGTGACAGCCAGGGGAGGTGAGCTAACGCCTATAGGGTAGATGGAGCATCTTCACTGGTTTACTCCTCCAGCAGCTTTGCTTGGTGAACTTGAACTGAAATATGGGTATTTCTACTAAAGGTGATACAGATGTAGCCTGTGTGTTCTCAGGCTCGTCTATAAGCAGACTGCTTGCATGGTTTCCTCTTTGTTTCCATTACTAGGTAAAAAAGTAGTGTGAAGAGTACATAAAAGCTTCCCATCAAAGCTGTCCGTCATGGCCGCTTGGCCTTTGGTATGTGACCTCTCTAAGCCACATACTCCATTTTGATCTTCTAAAAGTGCTGTAGGAAATCATTCCCATAAACTGTGCCTACAGGCCCCTGTGAGGATGAATTCAGTCCTTCACCTCTACATCTGCTCTAATTTTCTACTCCCTGTCCCCCTGATTTGGAGATCAATCAGCCCCCTCAGTCTACACTGCTCCTGACACTACAGGTGCTAAGAAAAATCAGAATAAGTACATGTACTTAGCGTCTTCCTCCTAGTCCTTGTATCTTGATGATAATGTATCTTTCCACCTTCTCTTCCTATTCCGGGGTTCTTTTTGTGACATTAAGATGGTTCCCAATTTTTTCTTTCCAAATAATATAGATTCCTGTGGGAAAGTCCCCTGCAGACCTATTTTCCACAAGAAAAGAACAACGTAGGCAGTTAGATGGCTGCTGTTTCCAGGTGCATAAGTAAAGGCACTTTCAGATTTTGCTTCTCATGGATAGCGTTACCTGGAAGTCAGACATATGACACTTGGCTAAAAAAATGGGGAGCAAACAGGAAGATAGGCAGGGATGCTGCTTACCAGGATACCTTCTGTATTGGGTTTGCGTGGCAAGGTTTTGGTAGCAGGGGGGCTACTGGGGTGAATTCTGTGAGAAGCTGCCAGAAGCTTCCCCTATGTCCAATAGAACCAATGCCAGCTGGCTCCAAGATGGACCCGCTGCTGGCCAAGGCCAAGCCCATCAGTGATGGTGGTAGTGCCTCTGGGATAACATATTTAAGAAGGGGAAAAAAAAAACTGTGGCAGAACAGCAGCTGGAGAGAGGAGTGAGAAGATGTGAGAGGAACAACTCTGCAGACACCAAGGTCAGTGAAGAAGGAGGGGGAGGAGGTGCTCCAGGCACTGGAGCAGAGATTCCCCTGCAGTCCATGGGGAAGACCATGGTGAGGCAGGCTGTCCCCCTGCAGCCCATGGAGGTCCACGGTGGAGCAGATATCCACCTGCAGCCCATGGAAGACCCCACGCTGGAGCAGGTGGATGCCCAAAGGAGGCTCTGACCCTGTGGGAAGCCCGTGCTGGAGCAGGCTCCTGGCAGGACCTGTGGACCCGTGGGGGACCCACGCTGGAGCAGTCTGTTCCTGAAGGACTGAACCCCATGGAAAGGACCCATGCTGGAGCAGTTCATGAAGAACTGCAGCCCGTGGGAGGGACCCCACGCTGGAGCAGGGGAAGAGTGTGAGGAGTCCTCCCCCTGAGGAGGAAGGAGCAGCAGAAACAGCGTGTGATGAACTGACCGCAACCCCCATCCCCCTGCCCCGCTGGGGGAGAGGAGGTATAGAGAATCAGGAGTAAAGTTAAGCCCAGGAAGAAGGGAGGGGTGGGGGGAAGGTGTTTTTAAGATTTGGTTTTATTTCTCGTTATCCTACTCTGATTTGATTGGTAATAAATTAAATTAATTTCCCCAAGTGGAGTCTGTTTTGCTCATGATGGTAATTGGTGAGTGATCTCTCCCTGTCCTTATCTCAACCCATGAGTCTTTCATTATACTTTTCTCTCCCCTGTCCAGCTGAGGAGGGGAGTGATAGAGCGGCTTTGATGGGCACCTGGTGTCCAGCTAGGGTCAACCCACCACACCTTCACTTCGGGAGATATGGGAGGTAAACATGGAAGGTAACTTGCAATGTGCGAACCAGAATAAAGCATAATTTTAGCCCTAAATTATGTTTTATAATACACACATGCCAGCATAAACTCTACTAGAAAAAAAATTGAATTCTGCCATAGTTGTCTGAGTCCAAGGGCTTCCCATGGCTACAGATGACTCATACTATACCTTAAGCTAACTTTGCTTTTTGAAATGTCCATGAAGCCTAACTAGAGCAACCTGAGGCCATAAAAATCTCAGTACAGAGATGAACATCATGATGAGCATAACAAATGTATAAAACTTGACTTTTTTTTCTTTTTTTTTTCTGTGTCTGCCAATGCTACAAATGTAATACCTTTTTAACTCCTACGATGTAGTACCTTTACCAGGGCAGGAGAAGCCAAGGCAGGCAAAGAAGGAAAGAGGAGGGAAGGAAGAGGGAAGAAGACCAGGAAGTCACTGAAAAGGCTGGGTTGTAAGAATATTGGGTGCCTCTCCCTTTTGTACATCTGTCTTCTTATACTATCCACATACCTGAGAGAGAAACAAATGTTACTTCTTTCTCTGTAACGTATCAGAATCAATCCTTCCTAGCTGCCTTTGTAACTAAAATATTTCTCTCTGCCTCAACTGCCTCTCACTCTGATTACAGAAATCCTCCCGTCTTTCATTTACTTATCTTACTTCTCTTCAATCAGCTGAAATTACCTGTTACTGTGACCACCGCGCTGCCTCTTTCGGATATATTGAGAACTTGCTTTCCCCAGTTTATCAGCTCTGATTTCTTGACTTTGCCATGGCAGAACCAGTCGGCATCTCTCACCTGCCCTGTTCTTACAGCCCTTCCCACCACCACTAGCAGTACTTTCTGCATAAAATATTCTCCTTTCTCCAGTTCATTAAGCCACTGACCTACCAAATCTCTCCCTAAAATAATCACTGCTTTCACTATGACCAAAGAGACGCATTAATAGCACATGGATTTTTTAATAACACTCGCCGGTCCCTCTGAACTAACCCAGGGCCTTGCTGCCTCCTGCTCCCCTGAGCTCTCCTCTCCCCAGCATCCCTCCCGCTGCTGCGTGCCTGGATGCAGCCGCTGTGCCTTGCTTGGCACCGCTCTTCCGCACGTGCAGTGTGCGTACACACAGTGGGGTTGTGTCTCCTATATACCATGGCCCCTTGTCTCTGGCTTTCAGCCCGTAAACTACCTAAATCCCGAGAAGTGTTTGTTTATTTCTTCTTGTCGAGCTGAGCACATTCTCAACACGAAGGAAATAATATCAATGTGCCCTGCATGACTTTTGCAGAGCCAGCCTGAATTCCCTGCGTTTAACTGTTTTATCTACTCAGATTCATTTGCCTTCGAAATAAATTCTATTTTGTAAAGTTTTGCAGCAGTGCTTCTGCTAGGAATATAGTGCCTGACCTTTCCCTAGTTTTGAGCCAATATAGTTTATTTAACCATCTAATAAAATTGGTATAACAGAGTAAAGAATCAGGACTCTGATACTCCCATACATGTTCTGTTAAAACCTTAATCCATTTTTTATCAATTTATCATGGTAACATGGTTTTATCAGTTAAATAATTGTCTTTCAGTTTTCTCTTATAGTAGTTTCCTTATTTGAATAATAATTTTCAAGATGAATATAATCCTGGAAATACACAAAAAACCCCTGCATCAAAAAAATAATTTTTAGCGTTTTCCTCTGAAAAGATGTTTTCTCCCACCAGACTAACACCCATGTAATTTTTAAGGTCTGGTTGTTCCAAATGAATCCTATTCTTATTACAATCTCTTTCAAGTTTTGTTGCAGAGAGTCAAAAAATGCTTATTCGGTAATCCATAACAAAACACTTAATTTGTATTAAATTTAGAGAAGAGGCTGCAGGCCGTAGGAGAGACAACCTAACAAACTCCCTGGAAACCTAGAAAAACCAGAAGCTGCTAATTTGCACCCCACAGGTGGGCAAAGCATTTATCTAAAAAAAGGCTAAGAGTGAAATTGCGAAATTATAGACAACACCCAAAAAGACTGGGATAAATATTTTTTTAGTAAACTCACAGAGGTGAAAACCTAGTCTTGACGAAGACGAGTCATATCAAACCTAATTTCCTTTTCTCCCAGAGTAACTGGCCGCTTAGACGGGAGGCACCTTAGACTACGCTCTCTTCATTTTTTGTGTTTTTATGTGCATTCTGATGGCTTTTGAATGGCAAAAAATGCAAACATAATATAAATAAGAGGTACATGTAGTGCTTGAGACACCTGAAACACTTCTGAGTGGTGCAGAAACTCCCGAGCGTGCAGCTGGAGGTGTTCACCAGGGCAGTGCAGCCCCGTGGTCAGTAACTGACTGCCCAAAGACGTCATCTCGGCGCTCCCCTCCGCACAGATAGCTATTGGCAACCTAGCACATAAAATATTTAAAACATTTCTATCTGATAAAAACACATTAGAGTAATCTTTATGAAATATCTGGAGGGTAAACGCATCTTTTAAAGAATTAGCTTCTAATATCTTATTTTCTAAAGCTATATGTAGGCAACAAAATTAATTACTAAATTTCTGAGGGTCTAGCAGTTTCCATTTAGCATTTGTGCAGCTAGATAACTTTTTAAGTTCCTGTATATTAATTTAGAAATGTAACACTGAATAACTATTTTGAAAAGCTTGACCAGACAATTAAGCAGCGATCCAAAGAAAGCAGAGTTTTGAGTAATGGGGAAGTCAAAGAGACTCTGGGAGGAGTGTGTGTGTTTAAAGCTCATACTTCTCAGGCTGTTTGGTGAGCAAGGCTGACAGTGAGTCACTGACAGCAGTAGACCACTCATACTAGAACTGGTCAAAAGTTTGGTTTTCCAGAAATTTCTGTTTTCATTTACAGTGTACTGGTATTTCAGTAATAGAGATGAGGCAGGCTAAAGCTAAGGGGAAAAAAAACATTTGTGACCCTGCCATAAATGTTGTGAATTTTTCTGAGTGAACTTCAGGTATAATCAGGATTTTATTAACTACACAGATGGCAGTCAGTATGGTCTTTTAAAACAGCTATTCCTTCTGCTGCTCCACATTCAGGAAAAAATCATGCTTTGCAAAAGGAGCTGCAGAAGAAAAGCTACCTTTACTGATACGGGAATGCTAATATTTTTTATTTTAAAAAAGTGTTCTTAAAGTTGCTGAGTGACAATTTTACTAGCAAACTACTAAATATTCATAGCTAACAACTTCTGTGGGTCCAAGAGCAATGATGTTGAGACAGGGCTGAGGGCAACATTTGCTTGGTCTCCTTGTTGGTCTCAATTCTAAGTTTTTGAAGGGGTCAGGACCCCTGATGTAAGGCTTAGCTTACTTCACTTTGTTCTGCTAATATTTGTCTTCCTTATCAGTAGGTCAGAAATGTGACTTTGAATCCGTAGGTATCAAGGGATACTCTAACTGAAGATAATAAGCTAACCCAGTAAGTAATGATGACTTCTATTATTAAGGAAAATAAAATTAAAAGCCCCTACAACTCCAAAGCAGGTCACGAGCAGCTATAAACAGTGGGCACCTCATCGCAATCACTTTTCAACAGAGTTTTCATCAGTAACCCCACATTTGAGTCATTCTGACTCAGAGAGGTGCCCTGTTCTCTGATGAAATCTTAAAAATTATATTCCAGTTTAACAGTTAATCCTGTCTCTTGAATAACTAAAATACTTTACAGTTGGCCCAGAATTTTCATTTAAGGATTAGTGAACCCTGTTTTGCCTATCATGAGCAATTTACCTCACTTTTGTCCACTCAGAAGTGGTTTTATCTTAACATTAATGAAAGCAAAGAGTTTCCCTTCGGTCACTTAACAGAATCTATTCAGCGAGTAATCTTGACATGAGCAGTGACTTAGTACTGAGGACTTTAAATCCAAATTAAACCTCGCTCTTTCTTCTCATTACCATTTTTAGCTTATACCTTCAGCTCAGGAAAACTGAATATGCTGCTAATATTTGCAACTGCATCAGTATTCTAATATTCCATCAAAATAATTTCAAATGGAAATACATTGAACTTCTTTGCAATATTTTGTAAGCTTTATTTCATTAAGGAGGCTGTGGCGTCTGTAACGGTACCATTATGTTTCAGAAACAGGGCTGTACTTGAATGCTGCTGTTTCTTCATCCTTGGTTTATAGTTATGTTTGTCTCCTTAACTGTTTTTTTTTAATAATGGTTGCTTGCAAGAATGTCCAAAGCAGGCTTAGTGACAAGATTATGCTGGAAGTTTTGCATGAAATATGCTGATGAAGAATCTCTCTGGTTCCTTCCTGCATTCAGAGCAATTTACAGTACTTTCTGCAACTGTAACTCTGATGAAGAGTTAGCCCACCTTTTGCAGGGGCTTGGCTACATGAAAAGTCAGCTGCTGTAACAATTCATTGACTCGTCAGGAGAGACTGGGGTAATACGCCACACTAAAGCAAACTAGGAGGTGAATCCCCAAACTTGTATGGGCATTTTGAGAATTAAAAAATACGGCATTATCTTCTTTGCCCAAAGTCCTCCAGTACTCTGAGACAAAACTGAGAAGTTATTCCTAAACTGATTCAGATAAGAAGGAAAAATTTAAGTATCATATCTATAAAAGTAACCCTAACCATTTACAAGTATTGAATGAAAATGAATGCGATGTTGTAATAACCCAACATTTTATAAAATAAAATTCTAATAATTCTAGTCATTTTTCTGTGTGCAAATAAAAAGATGTCCCACTAAAATGCTATTAAAAATTATGTTGTTATTATTATTACTATTTATCACATTACTGGAAAGATAGAGTCAAAGAAATGGAAGTGAGCAATCAAAAAAGCTGAATGAGAGGCAAAGACATCCTTTTCCAAGGATATCTCAATGAGCATCATAGAAACTTTGTTTTGTGCTTTGCACTGATTGTCTTGTAGCCACACAGTCATTATTTTCAAGTCATTAGCTTCATTAAACTAACTTTACTTATGATTAGCTCCATAAACACAGTAACATCATATAATTTACAAAGATCCGGAACTTTTTTATAAAGCATGAAACATGTATTTTAAAGAAAAATTAAATTTCATTCATTGAATGGTAGCTTTTCAAGGATCTAACTTTTAAATGGTTTTAGTCGGTGGTAAGAGATGGAAAGACTGTCCCCTTGTGGATAGGAATATGAGGAAAGTGATTCTGTAACTCACTGACAGCAGCGGTAACCCTGGGCATTTGGAGTCTCGTTAAGAAATTAGCTAGAATCCTGCCTTGCACATTGATCATAAATCAACACTCGAATGTACAAAATACTATGGAGAGCCTTTTAATTTAAATTGGTTGGCCTGACAGACAACAGAGGGTAAAGACTGAGCTAATGCAGCATCATTGCTAACACCATCAGTCCAGGCTATCACCTAAATCTAACTGCTGTAGGCAGCTGCAGTGTTGTCCCGATTTGAAGACAGCTATTTTGTGAAGAACAGCTTCAGTGTAGGGAACGGGAGAAGGCTCCACAATAAAGACAAAGTCTTATGGTATATCTATAAACCAACATGCTGCCCTGCCAAAACCCATGCT
This sequence comes from Gymnogyps californianus, assembly GCF_018139145.2. Lineage (NCBI taxonomy): Eukaryota > Metazoa > Chordata > Aves > Accipitriformes > Cathartidae > Gymnogyps > Gymnogyps californianus. The sequence goes on from NC_059472.1 coordinate 47,573,317, forward strand.
AGAGCATCCATCTACAGAGCGGAGCACCAGCCTTGTCCTCGCTCCTGCAGCCCCACTGACGGAGGGATCGGAGCAGGATTGATTCACAGCTGGCTGGAGACACCTGTCCATTGCTGCAGAGGTTAGATTATCCGTAAGTGTCACAGATTCCCCATACACATTGTCACCTCTGATCCATGAGAACTACCAGAAGATTCTAGCACCTCGTCATCGCTCAGATCTGGGATAATCAACAGTAGCTTCAAACTTCTGCACGGGGAAGCAGAACTTCACGGGGCTGCTGAGATAGCAGGGGATGTTTCTCATAGGAAGTGTTCTGGTTTATGAAGTTCAGTCCTTCCCTATTGCAGGTGGTTATAGCCTCCCTAATGAATTCATCTTGTTCTGCCTTTATTAAGATTTTTCTCCTGATTACTTCAATTGCAAGAATTTTCTGAAATATCATTAGAAACCCCACAATTTTTAGCTCGGCCATATTCATGGTCAATGTATATCGAATCATTCTATTATCCTTTTGTTTAAGCAGCTTTTTTTACCTCCTTGTCATTTAATCTCTGACAGAGAGTAATCGTATTCCCTCCTAGCCTTTGTTTTGTTAAGCTAAGCAAGCCACACGCCTGCAGCTTTATTGTACAGGACAGGCTCCCCAAATGCTTTCATAATATGATGTGTCAGCTGAAAGTGTCCTGTACGGTCAACTTCTTCCACCAACAGTCATTCAAGAATGTATTCTTGAATACATTCATCAATACACAGCCTTTCTCTGTCCCTAACGGGAACACTTTGACTGATGCCTTCTTTGGTAGTATCGGGTTTTGTACATAGTCACATCTCAGAGGTCACTCCTAAAAAGACCAGCTAACTCAGTAGTGGATTTTATCAGTCATTTCCTACTGATTATTTCCCAGCTTGTAGCAGAAATTCTCATTCTTCCAGCAAGGAAGGAAACGGCAGTTATCGAGAAATAAGTTGCTGCCACCCTTTGAAGATCTCCTACTGCAAAGTCCTAAAGGTTTGTGGCTAACCATTCCGATACTGGCAAGTTGAGGTGCAGGTTGGTGTGTGGTTCAGAGTGGGGTGACGGGGAAATAAGCCTGAAATAATACTTGGCCTTTGATAAGAGGACGTCCCGAATTGTGCTAGGTGGAACTCACCAAGTCATAAATTGTCCTCCGCAAAAAGCAAGTATGTTACATCTACTGCTCTGTGATACATGAATTGATTGAGGAGTTGCTTGAAGGGTTGAAGATGAAAATGTCAAAACCTGTGGGGAGTCATTACAGGCCTAGATAGACACAAATATTTGTAAATGTCTGTTAGCACTTTTAATTCAAATATATCCCATTCCTAAATTTATGACACTGGACAAGTTCAGTGTGCACATCAGCAAATGGCCAAGGGCCTTATCATTTGGACAACGTGGGATTCTGGTAAAAACATCCAGCTATACATGCAGCAAGTCTACACCATAGATACACATTTTTTTGTATATTACAGGTCACTTTGACTGTCAGATGAGAACAAATCAAAAGTGAAAAAGAGGAAATTCTTAAAACCTATTTCCTCTGTCTCTGTCTTTAACACTAGGAAGTAACGAGAAACCAGACTGTTTATTTCTGTACTTCACGGGGGAGGTGCATGGGGGTTGTGAAAGTTCCCTCTTTCCTCCCCGGTGATGAAACTTCATGAAAAAAACGCATCTTTGCATAATTTCATAATCCTAATTCAGGGCAGTGGCTGAAGCGCAGCGCGTGGAAGCCTGCACGGGCTCTGTAAGAGCTCTAACGTGGCCCCACTGCACAGTTCAGCGTGGCGATGGACGCTGCGCGCAAGCGGCCGTCATCTGAAGTGGCTGTCATCTAAATGCAGTGGATGGCCACTAAGGGAGAGCGAAGGCAAAGTCTGGACAGGGTGGGTGAGCACAGTCCTGGTGCGTTAGCACAACCGACCCGGCCGCGGTGACAGCTCGGGGACTGCTGCAGGCCACAGCACCGGCTTACAGCACGGCATTACCTCACGTCAACCATTTTGGTCTCAGTTTTTATCTTTTTAGCCATCACAGGAATTAAATAATTTAGAGCTTGACCGGTTTCGTATCTTCTACAGCACGTGCGCAGATTTTTCGCTGGCGTAACGACGGCAACGCTCAGTCAGACTGCAAAAAAAAAAAAAAAAAGCAGACAGAGGCTTTATTCTTCAAAACCGGGTTAAAAAGCCGACTTCGGTCCCGCGCACCTCCTCACCCCGCTGCCCCGCAGCCCACCACACCACGGCAGCATCCGGGGCTCCCTGCGGCCCGCCCTACCTGCGCGGGGCGCCGGCCCCGCAGCCGCCGGCGGAGATGGCGCCCGGCCCCGGCCCAGCCGCCGGGCACCCCCACACCGCGGGCGGGGGCGGTGCCCGCTCCCTCGCAGCGGGGCGGCCCGCGGCGCTGCGGCCCCCGCCCCGCCCCACCCCGGCCTGGCCCGGCTCGGCCCGGCCGGCACTCGCCGCCCGCCATGGCGGGGCTGGGGCAGGGGCAGGGGGGTGCGGGGAAGCCGCCGCTGCTGGTGAAAATCGTGATGGCCGGGGAGTCCTGCGTGGGGAAGACCTCCATCGTGCGGAGGTACACGGAGCCCGGCTCGCCGCCCGCCGGGGCTCCCACCTCCTCCTACTTGGCCACGATCGGTGAGTGACCGCTGGCCGGGGGCGGCCCCCCCCGGCAGCCGGCCCTGCCGGCGCTCTCCCGCAGCCCCCGGGCTGGCACCTGCCCGCGTCCCCCGGGCGCACCCGCCGACCTGCCGCCCCTCACCGCAGGCGCCCCATACCCCCCCCCCCCCCCCCCCCGGGTGCCCGCCGCACGGCCCCCGCCGCCCTCCGCGAAGCGGGGCCCCGCCGGCCGGTGGCGGGCGGCTGTGTGGGCACGCCCGCCCTCGCCGCACGCCCCGAAGGGCTGGCGTGTGTCGCCGTGGGCCGGCTGACGGCTGGGCGCCCGCTTCGCTCCCTCTCCTCATCCTTTCCTCCCCGGGTGCGCCTCACGCCCGCAGGCCGCGGGTGCGCGTTTCGAACGCGGCCTTCCCGGCACTGGCAGCTGGGCGCTGCCTGTCTTGGAGGTGTCAGATCTCCCTCTGTGAAACTGCTGCGTGTGTCCAGCCACGTCTAGCAACTTAAACCTTTGCAGAGGTTTGCCAGGGTCTCAGGAAACGTGTCACCCTGGCTCAGAACCTCTTTGTGCCGGCTGTTACGCTGTCCTCGCTGTTTGGCTGGGCCATTCGGAACCTACTCTTTTTCTAAACTTACGAAGACAACTTATTTCTTACTGTTTCTTATTGCCCACAACTCCAGACGGAGGCCCTGTTGCTGTACACCGGTGTGGGTGCAGAGAAAACGATATGTACCTCAAAGAGTTGTCAGACACCAGTGAAATGCCCAGTTCCTCCGTCGTTCATGCTAGAAAGGGATTTAACTTTGTGCTAATAATTTTAACGGTATAAAGTCAAGATATCTTCTACTGTAGGTAGCCACGTGCGTGGTTATTAAAGCAGAGCCATTGCTGTGATGGAAATAATTAGTCCTGCCAGATGGAGGCAGTTTTGTGCTGCACCACCATGCTGCCTTCCCCAGCACCTCTGCAGATGGGGGGTGATGGGGAACTCCCCGCTGCCGCTGCCGTGGTACGCCAGCCCCACGGTGCCATGGGGAATGGCAGGTTGACTGTCCACATGCTGAAAACCGGGTCATCTGCATGCAGACGTGTAATGCGGGTGCGGTGGTTTGATTTGCTGTGGAGATTTTCCCCATTTCTGATTGGGAAATTTTCATTTTTTAAAAGTTTGCGTGTGTGTAAGAATTTTTTTTTCATTTTCTGTGCTCTTGAAGAGAAAGTTAAAGTATGCACAAGAAATTGTGTGTTCCTGCATTTGGAATATGCATGGCTCTTTTATACATTTTTCAGTGTGGGAGGTGTTGGCTTAACAGAATAAATAACAGGTAGCAGCCGTGGCAGCAGTTCGTCCAGGGAGTACTTAATGTACGTGAGATGACTTGACCTGCCCACATGAGAACGGCTGAACTTAAACCATTTTTTATTTTCTTGCCCGTTCTTGCAAAGCTGCTTCTGAAACCAACACGAGCAAAAAGGGAAGAATGGAACTAGCAGCGAAGTCGTGAAATTGATCCTTGTAACAGGCAACTTGTTACCAGGCTGAGCAAGGAGTCCCAAAGAACGGCTGTGAAAATAAACATCAGCTTTGTTGATGTGTTTTGTATTGGAACATAGATTCCTGACCGTGAGGTTATTATTTTGAGACACAATTTCTTTTACTCTTAATTCAGTCCACTGCGGAGTCAAAACCTCTTGTGTGGTGATGATATTAAGAATGTATTTTCCAAGTTGTGGGTTGAAATATTTAAGGAATAGTTAAGATAAAAGAGTTTTGTGACAGTTATGGACTGAGACTAACCTTATTAGTGTTATTACTGTTCCTGAAACCTATTCTTGAGAGATTTAAAAACTTGTAAAACAAATTTTTATCTGAAATTTAAATGAATCATCCAAATATGGTATTTGTTACCTGAATGTGATTTTAAAGTTATTTCTGAAATACCGTGTTCCATTTAATTCCACCTTAGGAGGTGTATTAGAGCTTAGACTTTTAAAACAAATGGGATTGTGAGTGATGGCTTCTGAAAGAGTAATGTTGGAAGTGGAAGTTTCTTTTTCATGAAGATAGCTACAACTGAGAGCATGGCCTATAGGTTGTGGCCCATAACAGTGTAAAGAAAGAAGACACAATGCAATGGTTTTTCTGTTCGTGATGTCATCTCCCTCTTTGTTGACACCATCAAAACAAATAACTGTTTTCATCCAGATGCCTGTTTCATACAAGCTCAGTCAAATGATCCCTATCTGTCATGCAGCCTATTGAATGCTCATCTGATGTTAATTGATTTTTCACCCTACCTGTCCAGCTGGAACGGTGATTCGAGTAGAGGGAAGATTATCCAGGCTATGCAGTCTCTCAGCCATCCGAGTTCCCTGACAAAATCATGTGCTACCCTTCCTTAGTGTCAAAGGGTCGTAGGCACAGAAGTTAAAAGGTTGTTGAAAGTCTCATTTCTGTGTCATCATGAATCACAGGTTTGTGTTACTAGCAAAAATCCTAGTGTTATTCCAGGGGAAAAAAAAACCCCAAACATTTTGTAGTAGTGAACTTTTCTAAAATTATGTATTTTATGGGGGGGAAAAAAAGCATCCACAGTAAATTTTCATTGAAAGCCTTTTATGCAACACTTAAACACTTAAGGCCGGGTGCCCTTCCTCCTCTTCACTTACGGAGTTTGGGTAAATTATAAGCAGTTATAGTTTTCTAATTAAACTTATACGCATCATAAGGCAGATGCATTGTATTATGAATAGACTACAAAAAAGAAATGTTTTTGTTTAAACAATGGCATTGCATATAAAGCCATAGAGAAAGTTTATGAACAAAAAAACCCCCTTGTATACAAGTGAACAGGATTGTGATGTCACAGGCTGTGAGGTTGTTATTTTGCTGTATTATGGTGGCTGTGGTCCCGCAGCACACATGTTTTCTGTGAGAAGCATTTCTGTAGAGGTGTGAGTCCTCCCAAATGTGTCATAGTTGAAAGTGGTGCAACTCCCACTTTAGGATTAAAAATAAAAAAGGTAATTTTATTTTGACTTTTTCCTCAAAAGGAAACTTTTGCTTTTTAATACCTGTATTTAAAAAAAAAAAAGATTTATTAAGAGTGAAGTTGCAAATTCAAGTGATTTACGCATTTGTTTCTAATGTGTGATGAAGAAGAGAACCAGCTCTGAAGTCTGTGTAGATTCACTGATACTCACTTTAGAAGGAAGTAAAGTAGAGTTAATCAACAAAAATGAACCATTTCAATATGGTAGACATGTCCGGTGTTAACAACACCAGTAGTAATCTGCATCTTAATTCTTTACAAGGCTGGATTTTTTGTCACTCTTAGTTTCCTAACAAACCGTCTTATACCATGAGTTGCTTTTCTTACGAAACAGTAATTATCAGTACTTGTGACTGCTCAGATACCACTCTGCTTCAGATACTCCTTGACATGTACAGGAAAAGAGTCTGATTGAAGTAATGCACCAACAGCTAGTAAGGGTTAAGTATGGGTAGGAGTAACATGGTGGAAACTCAACCCACAACATCTCACTGGACGCTTGCCCAGCTTGGGCACAGGAGTTGATCCCAACTGCTTCCTTGTTTCCAGAGTTGAAGACGCTGTATGACAGTAAGTGGGTAGAACTATCACTGTTGCATCCTGCTAAGCTGCTCAAACTCACATTTTCTCTGGATAGACATATTTTTTTGAGCCTTTTATATCAGGAACTTGCTAGCTGTATTGAGGCGAAAAGTGTGTTGTCATTTTCTAGACCAGCTGCAAAAGACCTCTTTGAAGAGGACTTTTGCAGATGGACAAAGACTATTTTATAGATATTGAGGGAAGAGAGGCAATTGAGGCCATTCACAGCTGAATTCCCCTGTGGCTGATTATTTTGATGCTTTTTAGACCTAATTGTCTTTAAGGTGCCTCAGTCTTAATATTGGTGTATTTATTATTTGGAATATAAAGGAAAGAAATTAATCTCATGGCTATAAAACTTGGAAATAACAACTAGAATTTGAATTTGTATGCAGCATACCCTGTCTTGGTTTTATTTGACAGCTTAAAAGAAGCAGGTACAAGGTGTGGCATTCAAATAACATTTATCTCAAGAGCAGTAGTCAATGCTCACTTTGTTATGTTGATCATGTTGTATAATACATAGGCCTAAAAGCATCTGAAATCTGTGAGCTGTCTTTGGCATTGTATTTCTCATTTTTCTTTTCTGTCTTTCCAATTTGCTAAGTTTGCTGGAAATTTCATATAAAGACATGAACAATTCATGCATGCAGAACATATTGACTTCTGTTTTTCACTAGCATTCATTGACCTTTTAGGTCAATAAATTTTGAAGTTGACTTAAGAAGTCAATAAGCCTTATTTTAATTTAGATTAAGTTTTAGTCTGATTCAGCAGTATGCTTCCCTTTTTATAAATAAAAAAAGCTTATAGCAATTTATTATTAAAATGTATGTCAACTAAGAACTGTTTCCTATAGGGCTGGGAATCCCTGGCTGGATTATAATTTTTTGCTGTATTCCCAACGCACCATTTGAAAGTGACATTCCAGCCTCCAAGTGCGTACTCTGTCCCTCTCAACTGCTCTAACAGCAATTGTAGAAAGTGATACAGATAATTAAACAAAACGATGTGAATTTCGGGAGCAAATGTTTTCCATCACATTGGAATTTCACCTTACATGAGCAAATTTGACTTAAATTACATTTCCATCTGATATTATTAATTCCATCAAGGAAGCTTTGTGTAATATTAATTACAGATACCAATTATATTATTTCATCTTTCCTTTCCATTGGAGCTTCAATAAAAATTCATCAAGTGAAGGACATGATTATCATAATAATTTTAAAAATCCACCTAAACTTTTTTACCACATACACACAAAAATGTTAATAGCATTGGAATCATGCATGTGAGAGTGTACTTGTCAAAGTTTTCTGCACAATGCATCCATCAGTAAAAAGAAAGGGAGCATTTCCTCTACTGCATTTTTGGTTTACTGCCATGGATGCTTTCCTTTGATAAAGTAATTGGGCAGACAAGTTCTTACAGAAATCAGTGCAATGGTATTAACTTAAAATTTTTGTGCTTTTTCAATCTGTTTAGTTCTTTCAAGTGACATTACTACTGGTGAAAAGCCACTCTGAAGTTATGTTAAGTAGCCATATTTTGACCTAATGTAATTTTGACTATGCAGTATGGCCAGCTATCGCAATGTCACCTTCACTTAATATAATTGACAAAAATAGCCTTATTGTTTTTCAGTGGGAAAAAAAAAAAGAGCAGAGAAATTATCAAGTGGTATTTCAAATTTCAGCAATGAACTAATTGGAAAAAAAAATGGCTAACTGTGAGGAAATGTGTCACTGAGATAGCAGCTGATAGCTGGCAGATTCTAATATTAAGATTGGATCTTCAACAACCCATAAATCCAGGTATCATCTACCACATTTGGAGTACTAATTTGATAATCTGTAGTGTTTTCCTTTATTACATTATAAGGAAAGTATCTTTGAGGAAAGATCTGTAGTATGTAGAGACGACATTCTGCACTGATTTCAAGTGCTAATGCTTGATTTTAGCATTAGCACTCTGGATCTCAGATACACAGTGATTAAGGCTGTAGAGACAATCCTCTTCATTTTGAATGAAATCCAGTGTGTTTGTCTTTGCATTTAACTAGAATAGCTAATTCCTATTCCTGTTCATGTAACCCTAGATAGTTTTTTTTTTTTAGAGGTTTGGAAGTGAGAACAGAAAAACGGTGTTGCACATGTAACAGCTTTGTAAGCATTTCTACCTCCCCATTCATAGCTGCCATGCTGTTGTGATGAAACTGGAAACAACTGAAATCACAAATATATTTGCCAAATATCATTGTGCATAGGCCATGAAACTGCTGTCGTGTCGCTTGCCTATTCATGGAAATACCTACATGTAGTCTCAGAGAATCTGCACCTTTGCTTTGACCTGCCCCTCCATTGCTTTGTATTGGTATTGCTTTGTATTGTATTTGTGTAATGTATTGACACATAGTTGTGTTCACCATTGAGTAATTCCCTTTTACAACTTCCATTTTGAATGTATATGGTTGGCTAGTTATTCTTTGTTTGATATAGTTCCTTTCACTTTCTGTTCAAAATTGCATGATAACTAGAGCTAAGAAACAATCTTCAAAAGGAATCCATGTTATTATGAGAAATGTTACAGACTTTCTTCTTTCTTCTAGGCATTGATTTTAAAGTAAAGCCAGTAACGTTTAATGGTACAAGAGTGAAACTTCAAATATGGTGAGTTTTAATTTATATCACAAATGAGAGCCAACTAAATTACATTACAGCATGAAAAATCTCATCTGCTTTTAATTGCATGTCTTCCTAAAGTGCAATTGTTCCTACTTGGTCATTTTAAAATTTGAATTTGGCTTAGGGGAGCACATTTTTTGCAGGAACTAATGTAAGTTAAAAAGAGGGTTGTCGGTAGGTTGCTTTAATAATAAAACTTTGCTGTTGCAGCATACAAACAATGCAGATCTACGATCCATATTAAGTGTATCTAATTGTATAGGAACATTGAGGGAAGTGACAAAGCAAGAAAATTTTACATTTCATTACCAATTAAATGCATGTTCAAAAGGATCACTGAGAGAAAGCTAGTAAGATGAATCTTCGGGAACCTACACTCTGTTTTTTGTTTTTTGAGGTTTTTCTAAAGGCTATGTAGGGCTACTGACAGCCATCTCTCCAGGCATCCAGTACTGAAGGTTATCTATATTTACCAGTATTTAACTTCTCAAGAAGTAACTCTGTATGTAATTTATCCAGTATTAGACTAGTATTAGATCTGCAGTTACTCCATCTCAGGTTTTAATACAAAAGTCTTGGAGGCTTGTTTACAGCTTTCTTAAGGTATAATTATGTGTAGGAATCTCTGCATCCCTGTATTTTATGGCTTTTTCCCAAAACCTACCTTCGATCTAAACCAGCTTACTGTCTGTCACAGTTTACAAAGGGCTTGTCAGAATATGGGATGTCATCTGACTCTTGCAGTGCTTGTACTCCAGATTTTTTATCACCTGAGTTGTACTGATCTTAATGATTACCTGTATATAAAGAAGCAATGGTGGGCTTGAAGTTACACTCAGACTTCAACCACTGGTTTAGCTTCCCTAGTGGGGCTGTGTTATTCAGAATAAATTTCCAGTGTATTTCTTTCACTGCTGTATCGGGCACCCAGATTTTCTCTCATCCTTATCTTCTCTTGTTCCTTTCATGTTAGGGTACCCTATTCAAAATTTGGACAATACTCCTTAAAATAAAGTGATTTTTCTTGGGGGTTCTGCAGTTTGATCATCTTTTTTGTTTGTTTGTTTGTGTGTGTGTGATTTCTTACAATTTCTTTCAGGGATACTGCTGGCCAGGAACGATTCCATACACTCAGTACTAGCTATTTTCGTGGTGCACAAGGCTTTGTTCTTGTATATGACATCACAAATCTGGACAGTTTTCAAAGTATAACAAGCTGGATGAAAGACATACATGAGGTAAATATATCTAACAGTGGTTGATCTCTTAATGAAGGTAGTTAATGAGTTACTGCAGTTAATGTTTTAAATGACTGCATGAGATTTATTCTTGTTCCTTGAGCTGTATGTTTCTAACCAGAATTTCTTACATTTAACTCAGCACACAGTATGATAGTAGGATTACTGTTACCTGAAACTGGAATACAGTGTAGATTATCCAGGACAAGCCCATGGTGATGCAGGAACATTTTCTGAAGTACTTTTAAAACATAGCTTCCAATCCAGTTTTGCACATGCTGAGTTATGGTGCTTCTGTCACTGGTGTGGCTACGCACAAGCCAGTCTCCATGAGCTCATCCCAGGATTTTAATTGGCTTCCATCTCAAAATTCCTTATCACAACCAGTGATTTCCCTTTCATAATTTCATTGCTTTAGTGTAGTTACCTCATCCCAAGAATCCAAAGAAACAAATCAAATGAAACATCCTCCTTGTCCTTGCTGGATATTCCCTTTGAGAGGATGGTTTCAAGAATCATAGAGTCATTTAGGTTGGAAAAGACCCTTAAGATCATCGAGTCCAACTATAAATCTAACACTGCCAAGTCCACCACTAAGCCATGTCCCTAAGCACCACATCTACGTGTCTCTTAAATACCTCCAGGGATGGTGACTCAACCACTTCCCTGGGCCGCCTGTTCCAATGCTTGACAACCCTTTTGGTGAAGAAATTTTTCATAATATCCAATCTAAACCTCCCCTGGCACAACTTGAAGTTGTTTCCTCTCGTCCTATCACTTGTTACTTGAGAGAAGAGACCAACACCCACCTCACTACAACCTCCTTTCAGGTAGTTGTAGAGAGTGATAAGGTCTCCCCTGAGCCTCCCTTTCTCCAGGCTAAACAATCCCAGTTCCCTCAGCCGCTCGTCATAGGACTTGTTCTCTAGACCCTTCACCAGCTTTGTTGCTCTTTGGACACACTCCAGCACCTCAATGTCTTTCTTGTAGTGAGGGGCCCAAAACTGAATACCGTATTCGAGGTATGGCCTCACCAGTTCCAAGTAGAGGGGGACGATCACTTCCCTAGTCCTGCTGGCCAGACTATTTCTGATGCAGGCCAGGATGCTATTGGCCTTCTTGGCCACCTGGGCACACTGCCGGCTCATACTCAGCTGGCTGTCAACCAACACCCCCACTCTTCTCCAAGCCTGTAGTGTTGCATGGGGTTGTTGTGACCCGAGTGCAGGACCCGGCACTTTGCCTTGTTGAATCTCATACAACTGGCCTCGGCCCATCGATCCAGCCTGTCCAGATCCCTCTGTAGAGCCTTTCTACCCTCAAGCAGGTCAACACTCCCACCCAACTTGGTGTTGTCTGCAAACTTGCTGAGAGTGCACTCAATCCCCTCGTCCAGGTCATTGATAAAGATATTAAACAGAACTGACCCCAGTACCAAGCCCTGGGGAACACCACTTGTGACCAGCCACCGACTGGATTTAACTCCATTCACCACCACTCTTTGGGCCTGGCCATCCAGCCAGTTTTTTACCCAGCGAAGAGTATGCCTGTCCAAGCCATGAGCAGCCAGTTTCTCCAGGAGAATGCTGGGGGAGGAACTGGGGGAGGAAAAGGAAAATCCCTTTTTGGTGGCAGTGAGCTGTTGGTCAGCTCAGCTGCTTGTGGTACTGCGGCCAGAAACATGTACTTTCATGTGACATAGGAAATGATTCAACAGCACATGGCTGCCAGATGGCGAGTGTGTTCCCACCTCGCTTCCTGCTTCTGATCGTTGGCTCCCAGTGTGCTGCTTCTGGAGCTTGTCAGAGCCCTCTGAGGTTCACTCTGACTTTCTAACGTGGTAGACTTTCTAACGTGGCTTTCTAACACAGCAAAACCAGTTGGATGGTTTTCTGCTGCATCAGTGAGTCTTAAGAGGTTCATAGAAAGGTCTGACAGTTATTGGAGTTGGCGCAAGGTAAACGGGTAGGAGTAGGAAGGGCAAGAGAAGAACGTGTGGGAACAATGTGAGGGAGGAACCAGGGAGGGAGGAGTGGGCAAGCCCTTAGACATCAGATCATTCAGCTGCCTGTAACTCTGAGTCTTTACTGCTAGGTCTTTCTTGATGTGTTCTCTGTTAGGTAGAGGTAGGTCAGTTTTAGAATAGAATAGTTCACCTGGAAGGGACCTACAAAGATCATCTGGTCCAGCTGCCTGACCACTTCAGGGCTGACCAAAAGTTTAAGCATGTTGTTAAGGGCATTGTCCAAATGCCTCTTAAACACTGACAGGCTTGGGGCATTGACCGCTTCTCTAGGAAGCCTATTCCAGTGTTTGACCACCCTCTTGGTAAAGAAATGCTTCCTAATGTCCAGTCTGAACCTCCCCTGGCGCAGCTTTGAACCATTCCCACGCGTCCTGTCACTGGATACCAGGGAGAAGAGATCAGCACCTACCTCTCCACTTCCCCTCCTCAGGAAGCTGCAGAGAGCAATGAGGTTGCCCTAAGCAGCAACACAAAAGTTTGTAGTTAGTGTGCTTGTATAAGTTAGTATGCTTGTGTAAGAATCCAAGCAAGATAGTGCTCTTTGTTGATTAAAATCAAGTAAACATTCAGGCAGTTTTTATAATACTCTGTGAATTGGTAGGAATCGGACATGATGGATGGGAGAGTTCATCTTGGGAAAGCGGCCTTGAAATAAAACCATCAAACGCGTCCTTTTCTCTCCTCACAGCTTCAGTATACGGATGAATTAATGAACTACACATGATCATATATCCAATAATATATGCATAGGATATCTTATACTCTTGGTAAAACATTACATTTACATTACCTCAGTATTAAGAACATTACTATGGTGGCCTAGCACGTCATTATCCTTGACCTTAGAGCCATCTTAAAAGTCTTAGTGGCAACAGAGCCTAACTTGAGTAATGTATGTGTTACAAAGGAGATCTGATGACACAATATTCTTACTGGCGTGTCTGCACACACTTCAGACTAATACACGTGTTTTATTACTTTGTTAAGAAAAGCATGTTCCCTTCTCCTGTTAGGCAAACCAACAAAAGTTACAGCTCGATATGTCACTGGTGGTACAGTTTGATGATTAGCTAAGATTTAACTCAGCGCACAGTATGATAGTAGGTTTACTGTTATCTGAAGCTGAAAATGTAGATTATCCATATATATCAATTTTAATATATAGAAATACATACATATACACATGCATCTATCAATCGATCGCTTTATGTGTATGTGTGTGTGTGTATATATATATATATAAAAAATACTGACCTACCTTCATACTGCCTTCAAAGGGGTCATTTTGGTCTGTCATCTTTAATTAGACCAACAGGATGACTGATTCAGTGGGCTACAATGCACAACCACAAACGCAAAGAAAGTATCAGGACCATGTGGCTGGAGTGGAGGGAAGGATGGGACTAGCTCTTGTAGCCACCGTGCAGGCTTAGAGCTGCTTAAGTCAGTCAGGAAATCACACCTGCATGAGCCTGCTTTCTGTTTGTGACACTTAAAAGCTTTCATGTAAACATACTCAAGCTATTAGTATTTAGATTGTTTGATCTTAACCCGTGAAGGTACTTTGTTAGTTTACAATTTTAAAAATGGAAAAAAACTCAATTTAAAACAATTTCTGGGAATGTAAATTGCATGATTGATTGTACCAATCTCAAAACTAGCAATTAGTGAGTGTTGTAATAGAGCTAGATAATAATAAAAAATTTAATTTAGTCCTAGTGGGATATCAATTTCTGAAGTGTCTTGGTGAAAATATATGGGGCCATTCATTGCAAAAGAAGTGTTTTTAAGCAATAACTGTTAAAACACAGGGCATTTCATGAAAATTAATTACTCACTGGAGGTTGGTGACATTCCCTGCATTTGCTTTGGTCTGTGAATGCAAACCAGTATTTAATTCCCCACAAATGCCCAGTATCAAAGTGGCTGTTGCTACAGCACCCCTGAAAATGTGCAAGGGTAGACATTTAAAAAAAAAAAAGAGAGAGAAACAGATACAGGTTTCATTAAACACCAGACTAATAGGTAATGTAAAGCTTGCACCTGAACAAATCAAACAGGATTTTTTTGAGACAATTCAGTTATTACATTACGCTCTTATTTTTTAATTCTATGTACATAGAGATTTTAAACAGAAGGTTTTTTAAAAATCTGTTCAGTGTGCTAAGCCATTTTTACAACAGTTGAAAATAACAATCTAAGCAATTTAGCATTCCTAAAAACTCCATTGATTTTATAAAAACTAGCCAGTCAGTGCTATTACAATCAGATTACCAGTAATGTTCTCATTGTATTTCAATTATTTTAAGTGTGGAATACAGCAACTTTCCTATTAAAAATGAAATATTGTTCGAAGAAGTTCAAGACATAAATATGCTGCCATATCTGTATTGTTGAAATATTTGTATTCAGAACTAGAGGAAACTAAGTAACATGACTGCACTTAAAAAAGCTTACTAGAAAAATATACTTGCAGATTAATATTTTAGGACATTATTGGCAAATCCAATACAGGTATATTGGATTTGTAATGCACTCATTAGGAGCATGATAATTGCAGGAAAATTACTTTAGAACCTGAAACCATTCTTTATTCGTAGGATTGTGGGTGATGTCCAATTTGTTAAGGTGTTTCGCTTATCTGCTGACATGGCTTTTAGCTATTGTATGCAGCTGTTCTGAAAGGCTGATTCTGTTTGGCCTGTACCAAATCCATTTGCAGAAAACAGTTCTTTCCAGGATATTTTGAACAAGATTCCAACTAACGTGGGCAAAAAGTTCCTCAAAATAGGTTAAATGCTCAAACAGGTGCCCAGAGAGGATCTGGAGACACTTAAAACTCAATTCAACAGGGTCTTGAGCAACCTGACCTAACTTTGAAGTTGGCCCTTCTTTGAACAGGGGGTTAGACCAGATGACTTCCAGAAGTCCTTGCCAACCTAAATCACTCCGTGATTCATGCATGGCATCTGCGTCTCCAAAAACTTTTGACGTAGATGGTAGGCGCTAGTTTTCTTTTAAATACATTGGACTGGTTTTCATTGTGCTAGTCTCCTGGTGTGGCATGAAGATGACATTACCAGTTCCTAATGATTATCTGCTGGAAATTCTCTGCTAGCACAGAATTTTCTGCATGGGGAAGATAGATTCATTTTCTCGTGCAGTAGCAAGTCTTGGTGACATAATTTAGTGTTCTTGGAATAGATTAGCTTTCTATTTATGCTATCTGAAAGAAGTGACTCCTCAACCAGGATATGAAACGTATGGCTGTGTTGGGTTACTGCCATTTTTTCATAGTGCCCTCTTCTGGTTCTGTGCATTAGATGCATCTGAGAGTTGGGAACCTGGACCGTCATTCAGTGTTTCTGCATCATACTTACATAAAAGCACCACAGCAAAATGCTTTACAAATGTGAATTAGCTTGACTTCGAACTCTTCTGAGTTTTTCTTCTTTAGATGGGAGAGCTTGGTGCCAAAAGGATCAAATTGTTCCAGTTCATAGATGGATTTGTTGTTACAACTCTGATTAGAACTGAAAATTCTTGTTCTTGTCACTCTGCTAAATTGGTTTATCTCTAATTGTAGACTAGTTTGAGGATAAATTGGTTTATATCTAATCAAGTCTACATTTGCTAATAGACAAATTCTGTCATTTGTACAATTCCACTGAAGTCCTGGAAACTAGGCATTTGTAACTGAGGTCATCATGTGGCACTTAGAAAAATATATGGAAAGAGACATATGTATAGGAATCATAATATGAAGACTGCCTGTGTGATGCTGTCAAAGAGATTGTGGGGACAGTGTATTCCTAACAGATTATTCTTCATTAAATACAAAGGATCGGTTTCTAGTGTTATTGTCTGGTGAGTAAAACTTCCCAGCTTTACAGCCTTCCCCAGCTCTGCCTTCATCTTGCTGCGTGACCATGCATATTTCTGTCTCTTCTTCAAATCTGAAAAATTATGTTAATGCTAAGTTTCTTCCTCAAATACAAACTAATTAAGCATTACCATAGTGTATTTATCAGATCTGGGTCCTTGATTTCACTGTTTCGACCTGCAAACAAACTTCTGTTCCCTTTTCAAACTGTAATCAGTGAGTATATCAAAATCATGCAGCTCTGCACAGCTGCGCTCTGGAAACGTGGTGGAGGGACAAGGTGGTGATTCTGGATAGATAGCTTTATACAACAAGGAGTCTGGATGAACTTTGGGCAGTCACGGTCAGTTTGCTGCAGGGGATGTTGAGGCCAGCCATTCATGGTAGGGTCTGTGCTCACCATTTAAAAAGTGAAGGGATAGTTTCTCCCAATAACCTGTAAGTACAAATGTGATGTAGTTCTTTCGATAAAGGTGTCCATGCTACTTTTGACACATAAATTCACAGCACTTCTGTGAAATAGTTTTCCCAGCAAAATGAGAACAAGTGCAGAAAAAAAGACCTAACATGGGGGGGGGGGGGGGGGGAGAATTACATACAAAAGGGATGAGCAAGGTATTTTCCCTTTTGCATTCTTGATTTCTGTTAAGGAGTTGGGTATTTACCTGGTTGCGTGCACAGGCTAGGTGAAAGTTGAGCAGTACTGTAATTGGTTCAGGGTGTGGATGGATGGCTGCTATCACAGCAGGCTGCTGAAGTGCACCACGATATTACGGTGTGCGAGTCCAGTGTGCTTAGTCCGGTCCATGGCACCGCTGCGTTTGAGGCTCTGGCGCTGCTGCCTCCTGTGGCCACTAGTCACAGCAGCCTGGCTCTTGCCACCACCGGCTTCAGCTGCCAGGGAATCCAGCGGGGGAAAAAAACCTTTTGCTGAAACCTGATGACTCCACACTCTTCAAAAAAACTTGGTCAGCCTTGACTCCAATTTTTGGAGAGATATAGTGCTGAGATTTCCTTTTTGGACGTTTAAAAAAAATAGGCTAGGTTTTCTCCAAGTTCAGATTATTTTTATTTGAAGTTTCAGTAAAATTAAAACCAGAAGAAAAACTGAAGAGAGTGAACCAAAAATCTGGATGTATTTTTGAGATACCAAAGCAAAACACTTTTTTTTTTACGTCTCAAAAAAAAAAATTTTCTTTTTTGCCTTGATGAAATTTATGAAATTTTTAATAGTATTTTTCCATGACATGGGAAAAAAATGTTTCCTGACTCTATTAGCTTAGTCAGTGCTGACTTGCATAATAGCATCTTAACAATTGTAAAATAACTATCCTCTTTATAGCTATAGATTTTGCATTTGGAAAGCTTACTCCTGAGCTATAAATAAAAGAGGATGAAAATACACAGTGAGCTTTTGGAAGCACTGAAGAGCCATATTTTTGGCCAATTCAAATCAGTGTACCTCTGCAGTTTTTATGCCAACTGAGCACATGGTCAAACTTCTGCCTAGTCATATTGACTTTTTTTTTTTCAGACTTCATCTGTATAATCAGGTTTCGAAATTTAAAATGGATGTCATTTGGTGTATATTCTTTAGTTTTCTAAAAGCAAGAAACTGCAAGATACCATCTTTTAAAAAAGGAGTACTTGCAGTGCTTTGGTGGAGGATCCAGTCAAAGTGAAAATACATTATTACATTATATTAATGTAGAAATAATAGTTATTTGCTGAAATAAATACTTACTGGCCTGGTATCTCTAACCTCCTTTAAGTTTTGTTACTATTTGGAGCTGTTTAGAAAGAACACTCCTACTGCAAAAATTTGTGCTGTTTGTACAGAATTACATTTACAGGATGGATTTCATGGTTTTGTACAGAAAGTGTGCTAGTATTTCCCTTTGACCTTTTACTTCAGAGTAAAGTCAAACATCACTTGTAAAACCTTCAGCTACATACAGTCTTAAAAAGTTGGTTATGTGATGAGATTAAATTGTCTATTATTTACCCTATTTTAGGGACTGATGTATGTAATTTTATGTAGGAGAGCCATTGACCTTAATGAGTAAAGCTTCAATGCATTCTGAAACAGCCAACATTTTGGTCTATTAATCCAGGTTAGATTGATTCATTATTTTAGGCCTGTACTTTGTACTCTGATGATGAGCTTACTTCATTTTAATACTACATTATCGTGAACATCAGCTGTGGGTATGAAATGAGATTAGCTGACTCTAAAATGAGAGTGGATTAAAAAAAATGAAGTAGTGTTCCTTAATAATAAATTGTGCCTATTGCTGTACTCTTCAACTTAGTTGTAAAAGTGCAAATTGACTAAAAATAATCATTCTCTCATCCTTTAATGAATAGAGGTTTTTCTTTGCATTTCTCTGAAGGGAGGTACATGTGCCTGTGCATGTGTGTGAGCTTTGGGGAAGATGATTGTCTGTGCCTGGTTTTGTCTTATGGCAAAGTTATAAAAATTAAGACTTTGACAGAGATCAGAGATTTCATCAACGTCCTTGTAGAGAGATCTGCAGCCTGAGACCAGGCTTTTTGAGTCATCAGAGAAGCTGTGTGAGCCAGAATATAACCCATGGGATCAGACCACATTAGCTTTAAAGGTCTCTAGATTGAGACCCTCAGATTCCTCCATTTAAGCATCAATTCAAATATTATGATTTTCACAACAAATGTCAGTTTTCACATTCCACATGCTGTTGCAGAACTGTTCTCTTTCCTTGTCATTATTCCAGTCATGTATAGTTACAATGGCTTATCTTAAAATAACACTGATGTAAAGCACCCAGTGCATTTCACAGTCATCATGTACGTAACTGGATTAGTGGAATGAAGGATGGAGACAAGGTCAAAAGCTAGATTTTTCTTCCGTTTGAAATCAATGAGGTTTTTAAATTTTACTTCATTAAAAATCTATTGCCTTCTTCCAAATGTCTTGGAATAATCAAACTTTTATGTTGAGTTTGAACACTTTGAATGTAATTTTACTGTCTGTGTGCAAAAGTGAAGCACAAGAGGTGCTCTTTCAGGTGCAGACCACACTAATATGCTAATCCACGAACCCATTACTTTAGGGAGGGCAGTGTCTGAATTCAGGGCATTTCCAATCACTTTAAAGCCTCAAGATGGAGCATTCATCAGGAGATGGTGCCCATGCACCATATACTTTATATCTTTTGAAAGGGGTTGCAAATTATGCCCTGCACTTGTAAGCGCCTTGTTTCTGCTCTTTGCAATCTTGCTGTTTTCCTCCAAATCCCAGTAACTGATGGAAAATACTTCCACAGATGAAAAGGTCAGGACAGAATTTAGCCTTTACTTTCAAGGAAATAAAGTGTTGAAGGTTAGTGTGAGCTGAAGGTGAAGGGCTTTTGTTGTTTGCTTTCTTCTTACTTGACACTTATTAATGCTGGTTCTCTTTTAGAAAACAGGTGATGAAGTGGACATAATACTGTTGGGCAACAAGTGTGATAAGGAGTCAGAACGTGTAGTTCCAAAACAGAAAGGAGAAAAGGTATCATTGATTGCTGGTACTTTCTTTGGGTTCTCCTGAGTATCTTAGTATGTGACTCTGAGCTTTTACACTGAAAATGGTAAAAAGCTCCTGAATTCCAAAAATTCTGTTAAGAATTGCTCCAGAAGAACAGTTGTGGAGTTCTGGAGTGGTTGGGTTTTTTTAACACATGAACAGAAATGCATTAAGTAACTCCTAGCTGATCTCTTTAGAACACTGATTTTTATTTTAAAAGTTAAAACGTACTTTAAAAGTTTTAGCTGTTACAATAGGAATCTTATATTTTTAATTAAAACTAAAAATATTTTAGAGTCTGCATTTTCAGAGTACTGTTTTAATGTGGAATTCTAAAATATAATGCATCATACATTCTGCATAATTTTTCTGGTACCTGGTGCACCCATCAATGATTTTTTGCTACAGCCTGACTATAAAGAACTATTCTAGCAGGCTGTGCACTGTGATCTGCGTTGTCTATAGCCCTAAATAATACTGGACAGTTACATTTAGGGAACATCCAGCTCCCCTAGTTCTAGCTATGTTTGTGTCGTACAGCTGAGACTGCAGTATAGTTTATACCTGCTGACCCTGTGTAGGGGAAGAACTGGTGTTAAGTGGGGAGTGCTGTTTTAAAGGCAATGGCAAATTACTCTCACTGAGAACTAATGAGGAAATCCAGGAGCCATGCTATGGCAGAAGAAATTGTGATAATGACTACATGTTGCAGGAGAGCATGTCATGTATACCAGTAAATTTTGCCACTGCAAACTGTATGCATCTGTTGTCTGGAACTTGGAATGAGCCCTTCTATTATGCTTTCAGGCATGGTGAGTCAGGCAGGATGTCTTGTGTTTAAAGAAAAGAACACTGGTAATTTCTTGCCAATTACATAATCCCAGATTAGGGAACTTTAAAAAATAGCATCACCTTTTCAACAGCATTACAAATAGAAACTTTTGAAAGTTCGTTGTTCGTATGCAAGACACTTTCAATGTTAATGTACTATATCTGTGTACAAGGAATAAGGTTGCTGAAAAATACATGTATACTCTTACGCAAAGAATGCACTGTCGGAAATCTAAAGCGTCACTGGATGCATGTGCACAAGAGGGCAGTAGTAGGGTTTTGCATATGGTATTAATCGTGACATTTTCTGACTTCTGTGTACTTAACCATGCAATCAAAATTTCTCGTAATGTAGTATTTTTTTCAGAAACAAATCATTACCTCCTCACCAATGAGTCTGCTTTCTAGATTTCTCCTGTGTTTTGAGGCAAGGCAACTCTTCGGTTATACTATTTCTTCTGTTAATGTGATTTACAAATGCTAAAGAATCTGACTGAACCAGCTGGAGAAAGATTCCGTTACCAGAGAGAGAGCTAATAATTGTCCTCTCACTCCAAAGAAGAAAATATCCTTATTAAGAGGGGACAATAGTTTGATACTAACTCTGCCACGTAATAATTCATACTTACATATTTCATATTACCCTGTGAGTATGAGCTGTAAGTATTGCTCTGTTCAGAGTCTTGCAGAGAAAACCCCTAGATCTATGTTGGCATTTCTATAACAATCTGTCATAACTGAGTGGCCATCATATGCCACTTTATAGAGTAATTTAATGCTGAGAAATTTTTTTTTTGTTTTCTTTTGTAGTGATATAATTTTGATCACTCAGAAATTGATATATTTAATTTTAACACTATGAAGTATTTTCTTGTATTAATAGCTTTTTATTCACTTTGAAAAAAGGTTGAACTCAACCTTCTTAGGCTCCTCCGTTCCCCCTCCCCCCCCCAATAACATTATCTTTTTCTCTGAAAAACAAATAAAAATGTTGAAGGTTATATGACTCAGTAGAAAGTGGCCGTTTTTCTCCTATCAAATCTTTCTAACAGAAAGAGCGAAGGCAAATATTCTTCCTTTTTTTTTTGCTTTTGCTGTCTTCATGTGCCTGACTTCAAAGCTCATTTTACAGGTACAATACAAATGAAAAAAAACATTCTGCACAGTCTAGGAGTATTTCAGATATCTCTCTGATTCAACACTAAGAAATCATAGCAGCACTTTGCTAGGAAGTAGTATATTTTGAGTTAAAAGAAATGAACAATTGGAATTAAATTTCACCTTGGAAGAGATATTGGCATTACTTATTTTGTTATTGTAAGTAAGATATGAGCTTATTTTACTCAAGATCTCCAAACTGTTCTCAAGGATAATATAAAATAACATTTCCCAGTAACTTAATTCCCATAGGTTTGTAAATGTATTTAGGTATTTTATTTATGGATCTATTCAAGATGCTCCCAAAAGCAAAAAAAAGTAATTCTTTGAATGTGCCTTTCCAGTTTCTTTATGAGAGGGAGTAGCCAAATCTCTGTTCATACTTCCAACTGCTTTAACACTGGACTGTTGGGGTTTTTTTCCATCTAGCTACTTTTTTAGAGGACTTGCTTGCCACAATACTTACCAGTATGCAAGGTGAATTGGAATAATACATATATTAATCTTCTTTGACCAATATTGTGCACATACAGAGAAAATGGGGGTGCATTGATAGGTGTAGTAGGCAATGTAGTAACATGATACAGAGAAGGCTGAAGTACTCCAGTTTTTTTTATTTTATTTTATTTTATTTTATTTTATTTTATTTTTATTTTGCATTGGTCTTCACAGATGGAGCTTGCTCCCAGACCTCTGCATGTGCTGGCATGGTTTGGGAACAAACAGGTCAGCCAGCACTGGGAAAGCATTGGATTAGAAACTGCTTAGGAAAGTTGGATGCATCCATAGACATGATGAAGTTCACCCAATTGTGCTGAAAGAGCTGGTCAATGTGATTAGGGCCACTGTCAGTCGACTCTGAACAATCATGGTGGTTGGGAGAGACTCCTGTTGACTAGAAAGATGCCAGCGTGACACCTATCTTTAAAAAAGGCAAGGAAGAGGGTTCAGGGAACTATAGTCAGTCAGCCTTGCTTCAGTCAGTGGAAGGATCGTGGAGCATGTTGTCATCAAATCCTTTTCCAAGGACACAAAGATGATCTGGAATAGTCAACAGAGGGCAAATTGTGCTTCACCACCTGGTTGCCTTCTACAATGCCAGGAAATGACTGTGTGGACAAGGGAGTAGTGGTGGTTGTGATATATCTTGAATTTAATAAGGCTTTTGTCACCCTCTCCCATGGCATCCTTACTTGGAAGCTAGGAAATGTGGGCTGGACAAGTGGACCATTAGGTGGACTGAAAATTGGCTGGACTACCAGAGGCAAAGGGTAGTGATCAAAGGCTGTGTGTCTGGTTGTTGGCTAGTAATGAGGAGAGTACACCAGGGGTGTGTACGGGGCCTCACGTTGTTCAACATCTTCATCAGTGATCTGGCTGATGATACAAGGAGATTTGCATGTGACATGAAGTTAAGGGGTGTGACTGGCACACGAAATGGGAGAACACCAATTCTGTGGGACCTCGATAAACTTGAGAACTGGGCCAACAGAAACATCATGAAATTCAGTAAGAAAGAAGTGCAAAGATTTACACCTGGGATGGAATAATCCCAGGCATGAGTCACTGCCCTGCTGCAAAGGACTGATGGGTTACAATGAACACCAGCTTGAATATAAGTCAACAGTGTTCTCTCATTGCTTAAAAGCATGCTGGGCTACATTACAAGGATAATGGATGGTATCTCTGGGGAGATTATTACCCCCCCTACTTAGTGCTGGCAAGGCCATATGGAATATTGTGTCCAGCTTTGGCTCTCCCATTTCAAGAAGGCTGTTGAGAAACTGCAGAGGGTCCAGCAGACAGCTACAAAGATGATTGGGGTCTAGTACCAGGAATCCATGAGGAGAACTGAGGGAGCTGGGTAAAGAGGAGGCTGAGGAACAGTTAGGTTCTACAGCAATTGAAGTGTAGTTAGAGGAATGATAGAAATAGACTCTTCTCAGTAGAGACAGACAATAAAGCAAGGGACAGCAGACACAAGTCCTGGCTTGGGAGGTTCAGATTGGAGATGAGGAGAACCAGTTGCACTAGAAGGGTGATATATCTATGGAAGAGGGTCCCATGAAGGTTATAGAATCTCCATCGTTGGCGGATTTCAAGACTCAGGTAGGCAAAGCCATGGCTGACCCCATATCATATGGGCAGTAGTCCCATTTCAAGTGGGGTTATCTTTCCAAATGATTTCTGTGATTCCAAGATTAAAATGGTTTGTGTTCATCAGAGTTTGTACATAGGTAGCCTCTAGGAATCTGTTAGATGATACAAGAAAGAAAAAAAGGAATATTTAATAGTAGATTCTGTGTACTTTATAAGCTGCAAACCAGTCTTCTCCACTTTATTAGCCCAGTATTTTTTTATTGCCTGTATTTTTCTTTATGAACCATTATGCATCATCGTTTTGCATTGACACTTGCCAATAGTCAAATGATCTTAACTTTCTGTAACAAGTTGCTGCAGTACCGAAAACAGTTCATAGCAGTCAGCTGGAGTTTTAGAATCCCTTATGAAGCAGTCTGTCTTAAGAAACAGTCCAGATCTCATCTTTATTTTCAAAATCACATTTTCTTATAGCATTTTGGAAAAGAAACCATTTTGCTTACTTTTTTTTTCTGCCTTTAATATAATCTTTATTATATTTTGACTGAAACTTTGAAGTCCAATTCTTGTACCTTCATGCGTGATTTTGGAATTTTGGTAAAGCATTGATTTGTTACTTCTAGAGCTCATTGAAAACAAACATAACTGCCAACATTAGACTTTTTATCCTAATGGAGAGCCTTCCAAATAAATCATTAAGTGGTCAGTAATTACAGGATTTTCTATACATTATAAGCAGTACGAGATTTTCTTTGCCTGGGATCATCTTCTCCAGATGTGTACTGAGAAGGGATCCATTGCAAAGGGAATAAATAGACTCTCTGACTATGTTTTTCTGGCAGATATTATTCCCACCTTGGCCCCCTCCCTTGGGAGGCAACGATGCAACTGTTTTTCTTTTTCTCCATGTATTTAACTGTATAAATTCGAAAAAGTTTAGGACCTTAAAAAGCTATGAATTTTGTTGGGTTTTTTTCCTCATGCCAGTATATCTCTAAGCTATCCGTAAGGGAAATACACTGGAAATGAGAGAACATGAGTAAATTAAATAAAATCAACCAATGTAAACTCTATGCTGCCCTTTTCTTCTAAGTATTTTCTCTCTTCTCCTGTTACCATAATATATTTTCGCATACATATCTGTTCTTTGCTTGCCTATTATCTCTGTCCTCCTCTCTCTCTAGTAAAAAGGAGCATCTCTTTTTTGTATTTCATCACACGTCTTTTTCTACAGTTTTTGTCACATTTTTGTCTATACTTTTCTGCAGGCACTCTGTTAGTTTTGTCTAAATAATTGCCTAGGAGACAGTTCATTTTCCAAATAAATCAAAACATTGAGAACAGACCCACTAGAGTTTATTCTTCTTATTTACAAGTAAAGATAGGTTAAAAAGGCTGTTTTGAAAATGCAAAAATTTAAGAAGAATGTTTTTAAAGTTACCTGAAATTTATAAACTGAGGATGAATATAGAGTACTTTAGTGAGCTGACATTTACTTAATCAGTGTTTATATAGCATGTTAGAAGCTGTCAGAACACCTTCATATCTCTTGCTATTAGTGTTAGGAAGTGGTTTTTCCTAAAGACTGTTCATCCCATTGCCTACATTTGTTTTTCAGCTTGCTTGGGAACATGGAATACCCTTTTTTGAAACCAGTGCTAAAGATAATGTGAACATTGAGGATGCATTCTCAGTCTTGACTAAGGAAATACTGGAAAAGGTAGGCTCCTTTTCTGAGTAGAAAGAAAATGGGAGATTTTTCTTGACAGATTGGGTGAACAAGGTTGTAAATACAGAAGAGGTTTATCAAAGCACAGCCAGTGCCGTTTTTGCATTATGGAGTTAGTATTTTGCAGGGATCCTGTAGCTGTAGACATACAGAGGAGGAACGTGGGGGAGAAGAATTGTGGGAGAAGAGAACAACAGAAGAGGGGAGCAGGTAAAATACAGGTCAGAGAGTAAGTGAAAATTCAGGAAAACTACATTTGTGGCTTTCCTTCTCACGCTTTTCTTCAAGGGAGAGGTTAACAGCCCTAGAGTAGGTCCACTTCTGTGCCAGGGAGATTCCTTTTTCCTGTAGGTTTCTGCAGAATATGCACACTGTGAAGATGCTGCATGCTGATGGAACGAGCGGACCTTTTATGTTCAGCAATCAAATGTTTTATCCAAAGTTCATAGCTGTTTGTTTGGATGATTTATGCTAGTGCTTTTGAAGTTATTAGGACCTAAAGATTTGAGTTAATTAGTGGTAGAATCAATATTGTAGCTGTCAGAGTCAGCATCTCTAACTACCTCGAGTGTGTTGGCTTAAAGGTCCTTACTCCTCAGAGTTGCAATACTTTTGTAGGACTGAATTATTGTTAATTAGCTCTGAAAATGTTTTGCATCGCAATTTATTTTTAGACGGTAGAATATTATTTTAGACATTAATGGATGTTCTTCATGCAATGCATTATCATTGCCATTCATCACCAATATTAGTTATACAAAACTAACCTTCCATTTCGAATACTCTTGAAGTCATAATAAAGATAAATGAGCAAAATTACTGACAAAGTCACAAGTTGCAGTGTTTTGATTAAGTAGGCATAGGGGATGGTCAGAATAATAGCTCAGGGTTGGACTGCTTCTAAATCAAAGTCCTGTCGTATTATACAATAACACAAACTGTAGTTGGTTATTTTGGGGGAGAAAAAAAAGAGAAAAAAAGCTTTTGATTCCTTTAGCATGAAAATGAAGCTCAGTAACTCAACAGTCAAATATCATTTAGAACAGGCGGATAATGGCAGGTCCTTGAATAGTTGGCAAAAAGTCTCAAATAAGATAACTCTGATTTTCTTGTAAATGAAAAAGACATTGTCTACTGTAAATAGAGAATATATTTGTTAGTATGAAGCATGAAAACTACAAAACAATAGCTATGATAATAACTGCTGCAAAGACAAATATGTGTGAAGCAAGCATTTCTGCACAGGGCGTTTGGGTAAGATCCGAGAGAATTCTCTGCAGCGTGCAGAAATGATGTTTGGATATTTCTCACATTAAGATTGCCTGCACTTATTTTACTTTAAGTGGAACTTTACAATTCCTACTCATCTTCATGAAAATTCATGGGTTTTGTAGTGTGGACATGCAAACAAATGCAGACCATGTTGAAAATGTTACACCGCTGCATGGCTTGAATTAGAACTGCTTGAGAATACAGCTGTACACTCTGCGTGCATGTATGTGTGTTTGGAAAACACGTCCATGAGAATTTGTCAGGTTTGTCTGTAGTAACATTTCACCTTATCTAGAAACGTTTGCAGTCCCTGATGGGGCATCACGTACCATTACTTTGGTGTCTAATTTGCCATTTTTAGTGAAATACATTTGTTGATTCAAACAAGGACTCCTTTAGTCCAATTGGTTTTGCCACTGGCCTGGTAAGAAAGAGTTTACAGTAAAAAAAATAAATCTACCATACAGTTTCATCATGGTTTTCAGGTTCGACAAAATAATTTGCTTGTTCACAAAACTGTGAATCTGAATGTAGCACTTGAATTTTAACTTCCTCTAACAGATGAAATTTTGGAGAAGGGAAAGTGCAGTAGGAAGTGTGACTAGTAGCTGCGAAAAATGACATGATAGATGCCAGTCTGAGATCACCTCAGTCGTACATCCATTCATACATTACCACTACATACCATGTAGTGTGGTAAAATAGGTACTTGCTGATCGTAAAAAGGAGATACAGCTTTGCACAATGTTTTGGCCCAAGACACCTATGTCTGAGGTAGCAGGATATCAGGCCTCCCTTACTTCTGCAATAGGACCACCTGTCTCAGACTGATGACATGCTTCAGTGGAAGCATGTCATTGCTTTACCAGTCCCACACAGGAAACTCGTTTTAAGGAACTCCCTAGAAAAGTCTATTACGGCCATGCTTTGGGGAAGTATGCAAGGTCATTCAGAAGTAAGATAGATAGGCAGGGTAGGCTGGCAGGCAGTAGACCATTTTCAGATGCATTGCAGTACGCTGTATTAATCTGAGAAAATGTACGATTTTTTTGTATATACTCTTGTTCACCATCTACTACGGGCATTTCTTTATTAACTAAATCTACAGAAAACACTCCTGTAGATGGGGAAGATCAATGTCCGGAGTTGTAGAGCTCATACAGAAGTAATGAGCTGCTTGATTCTCTTGAAATTTAGAACAAGTTGTGGTTCAGTGGAGGATTGGGAAAAAACCACATTAAAATATGTCAGACAAAAAAAAAGGCAAGTTTGTATTGTCATTATTTTGTGCTGCATTTTCCTATCTCTTCTTTTGTGGTTTTACTTGTAGTGGGCTTAAGGGAGAGAGAAGACTTCTGTATCCCAGCGATTCAGATAACTAAAGCGCTGCTTGACCTTTCAGATATTTATCGTCTCAGCCATTCTATGCTGGGTCTCAGTCCTACAGCTCTAATTTACACGGGTAGTCTCATTAAAACAATCAGGTGTTATTTGACAGCTTACATTGGTAACAGCTAAGGAGTCATGCCATATCTTTGAGAACACATGATTTTCAAACCAATCAGTTAATAATAACTGATTTGATTGTATTCAAAAGGCTGCAGTGGAAATGAATGTTAATGACACAGCTTATTCCAGAGGTTTGCTTAGACATGTTGACAAATAACAACAGTACTTTATTTATTCACAATTCTTATGAGTCTCAGATATGCCTAAACCTGTTCATTAATAGATGGCAGCTGTTCCTTAACAATGCTTCTGGTTGCCAGTGAACTATTTGTACTTGTGAGTCAGTCCTCAAAAAACAACCAAAACCAAAAAAATACCACCCAGAATGCAGTGGTTTGGTTTCATGGCTGACGAGCAGTATTCTTCTCAACTAGCTTTTTAAAAAAATATTACAAGCCTTTGTATTTCTGTCTTTGTGGGTGTGGCGGTTGGTATTTTTCTGAACTAGGAGCAGAAGGAGGGAAACTGTATTCAACAAAAAGAAAAAAAAATTAAGATTTTGCCCTTTTCTGAAGACTGCTGTAAAACTAACCAAAACTTATGTTCTGCCTACCTCCCAAGAGTGATTGACTACTAAGATTGTTTTAATATAATATTAAATAAACATATATCTGCTGAGCAGAGAACAGTCAAAATCCATTTAAGAACTTTCCCTTTGCTGTTGAGAGTAACATTTAATGCTGAACAGCTGGATGTCATTTGAGTTGAACATTCAGAAGTAGCAGGCCTCAATTCTGTCCTTCCTTGATCTCTTTACCTTCTTTTCCTATGGCAACAAGATTTTTGGGATTACACTGTGTCCCCCATTCCTTTGCTCCTAAAGTACCTTTGGAACTTGCTAGCTGATTTTAAACAAATTTGACAGGTCAAAGTAAAAGATAATTAAGCTCCCAAGGATTTCCCTGCAAATAAGGTGCTGGGTGGAGGAGAGGCAGAGTACTCTGCAGAAGGAAAGTCTCCAGCATTAGTTCATGCAGTATTAGACAGAGATGACTACACAGAGAGACTGAAAAATGCTTCAACCAGCCACTCCAGCTGGAGCTTGCATCACGGATATCAAATTTAATTCACTGCAAGACCCAAATCCATAGGAAATCGGATTTCATTATTGCCAAGGTTCATGGAATTGTTAGTTTGTCCAAAAGATCCCTGTGTCTCCAGCAGTGCACATTCAGTATTTCTTTATTATCCTCAGTCATGCATGGAGCCCCAGGCTTTATTTGCCCTTTGTTTATCTTGTACTGACCACAGAATATTAATTTCTTCATGAGGTTTTTTGTAATGCTCTTAATGCTGTATTTTAGATCTATTTTAGATTTTTATCTTCATAACCTTCTTAGTAACCTTAGGTAGTATACTCAGCATTGCACACATGGGAACCAAGGTACAGAGATTAAAGCAAAGACGATAAATGGTACCAACTCACTTTGTGCTGGTGCAATGTAGGGCATAATTTTACTACACTATCTTGTTTAATTAAAAAAAAAAAGTCTGTTCTGGACATTGAATGCGCCAGATATTCTTCTGGAAACAGTAGCATATAATTAGGTCATGTAAATCAAAACTTAATCATAACATTTGAGTATAGGGAATGAGATTCATCTTAGCGTGCAACCTTAGCCAGCTAAAATTTCCATGACTGGTCTGGTGTGGTTGTCTGGAATCATCTCTGTTCACTGGAAAGAGATGCATCTTTTTAGGTTAAAATTGTGTTCTGGAGGTGCCTTTCTCTCTCCATTGATTATAGAGGACTCCATATCTCAGCCTATATGGTTTCATATGATTAAAGTTAAATAAATTAAACTCCAGGAGACCAAAGGAAAGTTACACCCTCGACTTACTTCTGGCATTTGCTGCTTCTGCAAGATCTTGACTTTGAAGCCTGATTGCTCTCTTAAATAGGGTTTGTGAGGTGGAACTATATTAATCCCTACATAGATGATCTGTAGGGTTGAGAAACCTTAGAGTAACAGCGCAGGTGTCTTCTCAAGTTTGTGAAATAACTAATTGTAGTACATTGTTATAGTCTCTGTGGTATTAACAGAAGAGGGAGATAGAGACCCATACTTTGCCAGTGGGTTAGATGTGTTTTAGACATTGTGGAATAGCAGGATTTGGGAGCAAGGACTTTGTCCCCATTTCTTGAGGAAGGTGTTCTGCAGCAGTCAGATCCTGCTGTGCCTGACCCTGTACCCTGTCCTGCTCCTCTCCTGCTCCTCTCCCTGCTCCCCCCCCGTGACTGCTTTCCCTGCTAATGTATCCCTAGCTCTTGCTTGACACTGCTTGTGCCCTGTCCTGCCCATACCTGTTGCGAGAGGACTGTCTTGCATTTTGAACAAGTAATTTCAACCCTAGAATTACAGAATACAAGGAAAATTAAGGTTAAGAAAATGGCAGGACTGATCTTAATAACTGAGCTCTCTCTACTGGTAGTTGAGGTGTGGAAGTCACATGAACTTGGTTGCACAAGATTCTCTGCCATGCTTTGCCAATCTTTGTCAACTATCACTGTTAAATATAAACAAAATGATTGCGGTCATTAACTATGATCATTTTGTCATTAGGGAGAATAAAAATGCCTGGAATTTCAAGAAGTTATAAATAATAGGAACTTCAGTTACAGTCCCTTCTGCTTGTTTCTCTAAAGCTTATAGTTCTCCTACAGGCACTCCAGGTCTGCCTTTGATGGGGGCATTGAAATATATAGAGTAAAATTCTTCCAAACCCATAGTGAACCCCACCTCCAAAATAACGAAAACAGTATCAAAATACCAAGAAGTGGTGCTGGAGTAGGTGAATCCAACTTGGTATGACACTGCTAATCTGAGCAGTTTTCCAGCAAGGAAAGGGCAGCTGATCTTAACTAAGATTTATAAATTTACTCCATTAGATGCCATTCAAAGAGCTTCCCTTATTTTTTTATAATATTTCCCCTTGTATACCAGCTTAGGTCTCTTTCCCTGATCAAAAAAAAGAAAAAAAGGCAAAAAACATTTGGGATCTCAGCCATCTCATCACAATTGCTGTGTCTACAAATGAGGTATCTATTGCACACCAGGGATACAAACTCTGCTTAGAGCTGGGGAGGAGAGACAGCTGGCTGTGGAGACCTGTCTGTTCATTCTGTCTGATTTTCTCCACTGATTCTGCAGGAAGCTTAAAACCAGCTTAAACAGATGCTTGCCTGTTAGGTGAGACATGTCTGCTGTGCTATTTAACAGGAAAAACTAGTATTTGATAGCAGGAAGTTTCAACGTCTTACTAAAATCACTGCATGGTGGAGCGGTATCTGTGTCTGTGGCGGTATTTTCAAAACCCCACTTTGCCCAAGATGCTGAAGTGGAAACTTGAGCTTCTCGGTACCTTTTTGGTTCTTTTCACCTTTTCACAGTTTTCGGCTGTTTGTGGCTGGCTTGTGGAGGAGTGAGTTACAACAGGCTGAGCTGAAATGTGAGCTGGAAGTGTTAGTGTTCAGGGAGCCCTGAAGAAGGAATGCTGCCCGCCTTGTTCTCGCGGGTGGGAGAGATTTGCATACCTCCCTGCTGTAATTTCAGGAGAGGAGGGTGCCCCACCTCTTCCAAGGCTTGGCTGAAGTTGAGCACTACGTGGGATTGCTTGATCGTTCCTTCAGTGCTTTATGCAGGACTCGTAGTATCTCTTCAGGTTACGAATGTGCACTTTTTAAATGTGTGTATAGCACATTTGCTTAAATGAATCCCAGGCCCTTATTTGCTTGATGAAGATCCTGTATGGAATAGTCTTATCAAACTGAAGTGATTCTTGAAGTCCTCAACTTTTAAATGGCTTTTAAAACAAACTATTACCTTTTCTTTATTTGTGGAGAGGTGGTTCTTGTCTTTCTGTCCTGGCTAATTTGTTGATGAACTACTATCAGATAATGATTTTACAGATTATATGAACCATTTCATTGTCAAATAGGTTTCACCATTCGTAATCACTTATAGTACTGAGGATCCTTGCTAAGGATACATGAACAGCTTACTTGCCACCCAAAAGTACTATTAAGTAGTAAAATATTTGCAAATAAGCATCTTCAGTGTTTAAGGAACATGCACATTTCTCCCCTTTAACTGAAAGCATGAAGTTAGGTATAACCTGCAGCGCTTTCAAATTACCTGTTTCCTCTAAAGTTAAGTGAAACCTGAATTCTGAAATTGTTCAAACAGGGGTTTTTCTAGAACTCTTTTACTACTTAAACTGAATTTTTTTCTTCTGAAGAAAAAGCAGGGGTGAAACAAAACCTACTTAGTTTATGTCCACAATAATCAATGCTCAGTGTTATTTCTTGTCTCAATAGAGTGAATTTAAATTTCTTATTGTACCATTATCTTCCAAAGCTCCCCCCCCCCCCCCCCCCCCCCCCCCCCCGAATCTTATCTCTAAACCACAGTGGTGTCTTGTTCCTGGCGATGACAAGGTTATGGTTGTGTACTTTGATTCTGCCTTGCTCCCTCTTTTAAAAAGGTCTTCATACTTTACATTTACTGTCTACGCTTGAAGATGACCAAATACGGTCTCCACCTAGCACAAATCATAATGGCTAATGCCTGTACTCAAGCACCTTACACAACTGTGTAGAAAATTAAAACAAATCAGAAGTTACGAAGCTGCATGTTGGAATTTGTGCGAACTCTCAAGGGTAATAAAAATGTTATGTCTGTTGGTACTTGTCACTCCAACAAAAAACCAAGTAAAAGTACACATGCTGTATTTCTTCATACATGATTTATATGTGACTAATGACAAGTGATTCCTAAAGTCAGTAAGTCACAGTTTTCCAGTACCCCCAGAGTCAGAACAGTAAGTGTTAAGAATTTTACTGATGACAGCTTTGGCATCAGTCCTGAGGCTTGGACACTACGATACCTTTCCTGCCCTCCACTCCTGCCTCTATCCATCACTTCTGATCCCTTCCCAGGTGTTTCATCTTCTCCCCCAGCAGCGTGGACTGTGGAAGCCTCCCTGGGTCCCTGCAGCCCCAGGGAGGAATGGGCTCAGCCAGTCTCTTCGTGGGGATGGTCCTGGCACAGGGCAGCCAGCATGCTGGAAGAGCTAAAACTATGGCTACAGAAGGAAAAAGGAAACAGATTTCATGCGTCTTCTCCAGAATTTTAGGTAGCGTTAAATATTCTCACCCAAATTGGTATAAGGCTTATTGTAACGTGGGGGAACCTTTTATTTTCCCCTCGTTTTGATTCAGCTGAGTAATTTTAGGTGAACCTTTCTGGATGTAGTCAATGTTCAAGTACCCTGTGACATGGTATGTGTAAGTTCTCAATTCTGAATCATGATTAGCATTGTACTACATGATGCCTTTTTTTCCCTCTTCCTTTTTTTTCCTGTGCTTTGAATTTCATGAATTCCAGCTTAGATGGCTGTCCTCTCTGGACGCTTCTCTTTATTGTCAGAAATGGTTGTTTATGGCTGTTGGGTTTGGGTTGAGAGAGGAATGTGGTGAATCCAGTGGTTGCACTTACTTCTCTGTGTACCATTACATACTTGGTAAACCTGCCAAGAAGCAGGCAGGAAAATGGCAAGTAGAGAAGTTAGGACATTTTTTTTCCTAGGCATGTGACAATATTCTCTATGTCTTTGTGCCTGAGTTCAGGGTTCAGTGTTCATAGTTTTAGATTACAAGATTGCAACATGTACTCATACTGTATTGCACAACTGGATTTGATTGTTTCTCTGGTCAGCGCTAATTATCTAGTTGAGTTTATTGCTGAAAGGAAGAGTTTGCTGATTTTTATTTTTTTCTTAAATCTGCTTTTGCAATCAGTACATAAATGTTTCACAAGGGCAGAGTGCTATTTTGATAATTTATCTTGATAAAGACTGAGTTGTTTCCATTTGGAGGTATTCCTGGTTATTAAATAGAGGCAAGAAAATAGAGAATTTTAGTGAATTTCACAAAACAAGTTAATGTCCTTTATAGCAATTAATAGCCTGTGCCTTTTTTTAATGGGTACTGATGTTCTATATTTCCCTATTCCTTTCAACTGGATTTTTGCACTCCATGCTCAGTACTTCAAAGATTAGTGTACTGAACTGCAAATTAGTGAAAATTGGTGTAGTCAACAGAAGAACCTGTACTTCTAGAACAATTCATATGAGTAAAGATTTACAGGATCAGTTCATATGGTTTGTAGTGTCTCCTCAAAAGACGCTTTCTATCATCTGTCACCTTCAGAGTTAGGAGGTTAGGTCAGATGTTTGAGGCAGCTAAAGAATGTAAATATAGCAAGGTGGGACTTGCATGGGCATCAGTCTCTGTATAATTTATTAGAAAATGTCCATCTTTTAATTAAATATTTAAAGGAAAAATATATCCAGTGACCCTACCAAATCTTTTACATATTAAAATATGTGAAAATTCAAACTTTTCAACTGTTGTGTTCTAGTTATCTTAATTGTTTGCTTTTGTTTGTTTTACAGAAATCCTGTGTATTATATGACTTAGATGTTGTGGCTCTAAATGAAAGTAAGAAGAGAACCTGCTGTGCATTCTGAAATACTGTTTCTTATTCCATTTTCTCTTCAGAAAATATTAACTATTGCAAAGGAACATACAAGGTTTTAAAAGTGAGCCTGTAATCCCAAAACACAGTATTTAGGCATCCTTTGTATTACACAAACTTTGTTGCCAAATGTTTTGATACGTTTATATTATATTTTCGTATTTTTAGTGTGAAGTTAAAACAGTTATCTGACTTTGGAATTATTAGATGCATCACAGGATGACTGCATTTGCATACAAATGTTTGCAGAAATGAAATCTAAGTGTACTAATTTTCTCTTATTAAAAAAAATTTACTTTTACTTTTTTTTTCTGTGTTATTTATACCAGATTGGTAATGTAATGAACATTGACATCGTCACACAGGCAACCTTCTGATACATGAAATCACTTATGCTGTCCCCCAGATAACATCTCTTCAGGTAGCTGATATTTACTGCAGTCCCCTAAGATAATTTTCTGGGAATTTTTGGCTTTGTTTCTTTTATATCCATTTCAGAAACGTGTGTCATTTGAATACCCTTGAACAGGGAGGCTGCAAAGGTGAGGGCTGAGAGAAAAGAATAAGCCATATACAAGATCAGCATGTTGCTGAACCTCCCATAGAAGGCAGAAAACATGGAACAACAGAATGCATCCAGTAATAATTATCTTGCTAATATAAACTTTTATCGTTCTATAAAATAATTCACGTAGGTGTTACCAGCATACCTGCATTTTCAAATGTTCCTTTTGTTGTAAATGATCACAATATTAAAAGGGTATGCAGTGCTTGTTTGATATTGTGAGATATTTGTTATTTTCTTAAAGTATAAATACATCAGGTATCTGCTTCTGCTCATTTAGATCTGTTTTGTACTGGTATGTAATATCTTTAATTTCAGTGGAGGTTATCAGATTTTATTTAAATTTAAATGAGGGCAGAATCAGGATGCCAGTTTCTTTTTCTTTAATCAAAAGCAAAGAGAACACAAACCTGCAGGACATGCACAAAGCAAACACAAGTAGGGAAATCTGAAGAACTGTGGTGATTATATTGTCTTTTTATTGATTTTTTTTTTGCCTGGGAGATGTGGTTCTTGCTGATTATTAAATTTAATTGTTTTATCACCATTTGTGAATGAATAATACTACTGTGCAAAATTGTGTTGTGAGCTATCCCAGCACATCCAGAATAACTAACTCCACTGGCTTATTGTTCTGGAATGTCACTACCCTCCTGAAATATACCTCCTTCTTTTTTGAGGGCTGTTTGCAGGTTGCCATAATATCAAATTATTATTAAATTTTGTATTGAGACAGTGAGCTCAACTGGAAAATGATTTCTGAAGCACATGGGACCTAACGTGCCTGAGCATACTGCCAGGTTACTGTGCCGCTAGGCCATTTAGTATGCTTGGAGAAGGGGTGTGAAAGGATGGGAAGGGCTACATATTTACAGCCGCTCCTGACTACTCATCATGGCCAGTCACTTCAGCTAGCGTTTAGAGCAAAATCTGAAAACAAGGAACAAAGGATAATCCCTGCCTTAGTTAGAACCATAGCAGAGGAAGAACATAGTGCTGGAAGGGATTTTGAGAGGCTGTCTAGGTCCTCATCTTACCTCAGCCTCAGATCAGCTGTCCCTGCTGTACTGAAGGAAGATGTTTAGAGACCTGCGGTGATGGAGGTTTCACGGTCTCTCTGAGTGGCCTACAGGCCTTACTTAACTGGTTTGGCAAGCAGGAAGCTTCCTAATACCTAACCTAACTGGTAAACATGGAAAGAAGGTTCTCCCTTTCCTCTTGATGTAGGTGACCACCTCTGCCTGCCCCCTCTCTTGTAGTTTGGGTTTTCAGAATCCTTTGCCATTTTTGTCTTTCTCCTCTCGATATTTTTGAGTCGGTTCTCAACTATCCTGGAGTATAGACCTGAAGACGGAGCAGACTATTCCAGTTTAAATAGTAACATCTGGATAGATTAAAATGATTTTTTCGTTATCTTATTTATGGTACTCCTATTTATGCATTTCAGCATCAGCATAATGCAAGATAGCCTAGCACTGCTCGTGATCCGTCATCTCTTTTCTGAAGAACTGCTTTTTTGTCCTGGTATGTACTTGTGCCGTTCATTATTCCTTTGTATGTGTAGAACCTTCTGTTTCTCCTTATTCAGTGGCATTTCAGTTTCTCCAATCTGCCAAGATCCTTCTGAATCATAATGCTGTGCTCCAGCATAGTTGGAGCCTCTTTCTGTAGATAGGGTCTCCAAATGTGAGTAAGTGTACTCTGTTCAGTTATCAAAGATGTAGATGAAAGTACTGAATGGTTCTGTATTGGATCTAAGACAGATCTCAGTGAAATCCCATTCAATGTATCCTTTCAGCTTGGGAGTACTAATTATTTCCAAATAATTTTGCACTCATTTTATATACTTGTCTAGACCGTATTTTTTTTCAGTTAAGAGCAGATTATATGAAACCCTATGTTCCTCACTCTTTCTACCCTATCCACGAAGCCTGTTACCATCTGATAGTAGACTAGATTGATCTGGTATTATTTGTTACTGACAAACCCATGCTGTTACTTCTCATATCTTTACTTTCTAGATTCTTGCAAATGGTTGGATAACCTGTTGAAACCTTTTTTTGGGGGGGGGGGGGGGGGGGTAGAAATTCAGCTAACCAGTTTGTAGAGCTCTCTCCCTCCACCCTTTGAGAGAGATGCAATCCTTTTTGAGTTTTCTGGAACCTCACTCATTCTCTATTGATTCTTGGAGATAATCAGTAGCAGCTCTAACATTGCTTGAACTCTAAGGGAGTTTGATCAGGTCCAGTCTATCAAAAAATCTTTAACTTATCTAAGTATTTTCCAGTCTATTTCTTCATTTTTCTAGCCTAAGCTCTTACACTTTTGTCAGTGGTGCTAGTAGTGAAATCACATCTGCCTTCTTCAGTTGAAGACTGAGGTTAAAAAAGGCATTAAGGGTACTGGCGTCTCAGCATCACCAGTCATTAGGTGATGATTAAATACATTTCCCCCTCTATGGAATAACAGACCAGTTTTTTCCTTGGTCTTCTCACTATGCATCTTTGCAACATCCTTGCTGTCTTTTAAATCCAATTTTCTAACATTTTGGGACCTTACCTTTCTGATTTTGTCCATACATAGTCTATACATCTATTCATAATTTAGTAATTTGGCCTACTTTCTACTTTCTTTCAGGTCGCTGAAGATCTTAAGATTCAGTCAAGTTAGTCTTTATTTCACTTCCTCTCCTTCCTCTGTGTAGATCAAATCCTGCAGTTTTGCCTTCAGCAGTGGATCTCCGATGAACTTTAAGCTGTCCTGAACTTGCAGAAGTTTAGCTACTAGTTCTCTGAGTTTAAGTCTCCATTTAGTTCCTCCTCCTCTTCCTAATGATGAAAATAGATAAAAGAGGGTCAGACTGATCCGTAATTTTAATTTCTTCTCTGTATAGCTAATCAGAATTCCAAATACAAGAATTTCTTCTATACATTTTTCCTTCTTGCAGTATTTTCTACTACTTGTGGCTTAGGTATGATCCAGTCACTGGCCCACCTTAGGGAGATGCAAATATTTAGGTTTCCATGCAGTGTTTGCAGGATGCCTCACCCCCGCTAGCTGATGCAGCATGCTTCACCTAACACTCTAGGCAGCATGAGTGCTCTCCTCTTCGCATCTTTTGCTCTCCTGGAGCAAAACAAATGCCTTTTTCTAAGCATATGCATCATGGACTACGTTCACAGGAGTGTGCCACTGGGGGAAAACCGCCACTCTCACTAGAAAGGACCAAAAACCCTCCCCCCAAACTGGAACACTCTGCGTTTGGAGGCATTTTCCCAACTAGAAAATAGGATGTAAGTTGACAGCATTGTCTTCATTTAGTTCTCTCCAAAGCTGGCTGGATGATAGTGTCACACAAATTCCCACAGATGGAATTTTTAGAATAAATAAAGGTTAAATAAGGGATTTGACTGGAAAAAGGAGGACACCTCTTACAGTGAAATAGAAGATAAAAGGTGAGTGTTCACACCAGACCCTCAGATCTCTTTAGAATACCTTGCACGAGCAAAGATTGCTTGGATTTTGTCAGTAAGACAGGAATAGCGTTCTCTTTCAAAACATGAGATGCACAGACATCAACTATATCAAATGCATTGTTCTCTTTCCCCTTTCCCCCTCGCCTCCGAGAAGGGTAGGTATTTAGGATCTGATTCTGAAATGATCACTGCATCTCCTGTTGTTTCCCATTGGACTTGTAAATATTTATTATGAAAATCAGGCCTTTGATATAAAGGCAAATCACATGTAGGAAGAAGGAATGCAAATTCATGAGGGTTTTTAAAGAAATACTGACTATGATGGCTTCACATGAAACTTACTGCATAAGGCTCAGAGTTTTATTTGGTGTATGCATACTACAGCGTAAAGCATGTTACCAGATTCATACTAAAATCAGTTTGTTGTGAACAGCTCCATTTTAAATGTTAGCATAGATATGAACTGATGATGATCCAAAATGCTTTAAAAATAATTTTATTGGCAATGGAATAAATATATACTAGAGATTTTACAGCCTGCTGCATAAATGTGTTGTGAAATCAACATGAAAGTCAGTCAATTCAAAATGCATTTAAGAATAATTTCAGGAATTATTCTGAGTCCCCCTGCCACTGCTTATGGTTTCATGGCGACAATTTGCTGTTGATACATAAAGACTGTCTCTGAATGCCGCCTGAAAGGCACATACACAAAACCTAAGATGTTGTGTAACTGAGGCCCTGGTCCTGAGGTGGATCTGCTCACAGTGATTGTTCTTCGTTAGCATTTTGCACCAGGAGGAGACTGGTAAGAGATCACGCTAAGGGACTAAGGCGTTGCTAGACATCAGAGAAATTATTATATCTAAAGTGTTAATTATACATAAGGTGCAGTTAAAACAAGAAATCGTCTGAGATTCATATGTGCTGGTGATTTGAATACTGTGTATGTAATATTAGAATATGTTTCAAGGAGGTTGAGCTGTAGTACAGTTAGGACACATAACAAAGTCACTCTAAGAGCTCCAGCGAGACATTTAAATACTAGTAAGCTTTATGATGTCTCTTTGCCTGGAAATAACGATGTAATTTAGATAGTATCTAGAAGTTACATTTTTAAAAAATGCATCTTGTTCCAGTAGGATGGGTAAGAGTGGGTTGGGTTTCCACTGGTTGGAGAGAACACACAGTTACACGAAGACAGACTTAAAAGCAGTAGGACATCTAAAACCATCTGAAGAATGAAAAAGTCTTTAAAGAAAAATCAGCAGTAACTATTTCTGTGTGAAAGATGCGTTTCTTCCCAGACAGCAGAAGTGCACGATGTCTGAGAGAAGCCTACACTGTGAGATGGTATCTATCCTGGAATTAATGGTACCCAAGATAGTGTTTAAAAACAAATCTTGACAGACTAGTGCTTCAAGTCCTGGTGAATCCCAGTCTGACCTGATCTGCTTTGCCGTATACACTGCACCCAATAACCTCGTCAAACCTGAACGAGTTAAAACCATGCCTTTGCTTTCCGTATTTCAACAATAATGCTCTTAGCTATTATATTACTTTGCACTTCAATAGCTTAATTCACTGAAGTTGTTCAAAGCATTTGGTGGACTCTGTAAAAGGGAAGCTACTTTGAAAAAAAATCCAGTGTCATATTTTTAAAGCTAACTGTTCTGTTAGGTAGGATCTAACAGCAGCATGACTGAGTGTAGAGAACGAAGGTTTTTCGTAGTGCTGGGAAAACCCAGTGCCAAACTGTGTAGCTGAAGCATGGACCCACATCAGGATGAGGTTCAAACAACCCAGATCCATTTAAAGCACGATAACTTGGGTTTTCTGTAATCCTCTGTGCCGACTGGCTTCCACGGTCTTTGTTTCATCTTGGAGAGCATGGATAAAGTCCCAGTCTCTGTTTGCAGCAGAGCAGAACAAGAGCGTGTCTGTCTCAGCCCTCCTCGTGCTCGCGGTGCTGCTGGCACCAGCAGTTACAAAGGCACGCAGCAGTGGCTGGCCCTTCACCAGGCGCGAGAGGAAGGGCGAGCGGCAGGAGAGCTCTTCCTACAACAGCTTTTCCCCGAGCTCTGCCATCCCCAGCAGTCTCAAAGATAGATACCGCGGAAGATGGAGCCTGGAGAGCGATGTTAGCTGTGGATGTTTTCAGTCGTTTTACAAATTGCTGAAAGGCACTTTTATGTTTCTGGTCAACAGTACAGCCTTAGATGTAGCCAAGTTTACTGCAATAAAATAAACAGTTTTGACACACAAGTGAACAAAATAAACTTAAGCACGGTATAATGCAACCACCCAGGAGTTAGTTTTTCTGGTCTAATTTCCCAGAGTTTCTGCAGTCTAGAGGTAAAAATGCATTAAAAAATGGTAACATTAAATAAAATATCTTATGAAGATCATGTAAGACTTCATCACATAAGCCACTCTGAAAAGAGAACTAATAGTTGATTTTAAATTTTCCTGTGGTCTGAAGACCCTCGAATATGCAATATACGTAATACTTGCATGTGCAGTAACAATGATAGAAATAAGTCAAAGATTTTCCTCCAACTTCTGTGCACTACTCTTCATACTTTAAATACCCACCCATGGTTCACAGGTGAAAACAATAGATACATAATCAAAGTTGCCATCTAATTGGATTTTTTTTTAATGTAGGATGGATTTCACAGGCAAAGTTCCTATACTAAATTAAATAGCGGGAAGACACAATGCAACCCGCTTGCTCAAAATTGCTTTGATAAATGAAGTGAGACTTTTTATCTGCCAACTGTAAACGTAAACGCGCATGCAGACGGATCTCCGTCCCCTTTTGCAGGGAAGCAGCACATGTAAATCCATGTGCTCGGAGAGACGCCGGAGCCTCCAACCCGCGCACCGACCTACGGGCCATTAAACCCCGCACCCTGCTTCACCGGGTGCGCTGCCAGGGTCTCCCCGCGCTTTCCCAGCCCCGGCGGTTCCCGGGGCGGGGGGGGGGGGGGACACGGACGGGGACACACACACCTGCGGGGCCGCCCGACGGCTCCCCCCGGCGGGGCCCTGCGCGGCGGCGGGCG
This sequence comes from Gymnogyps californianus, assembly GCF_018139145.2. Taxonomy (NCBI): domain Eukaryota; kingdom Metazoa; phylum Chordata; class Aves; order Accipitriformes; family Cathartidae; genus Gymnogyps; species Gymnogyps californianus. Next base: position 47,615,224 of record NC_059472.1, read on the forward strand.
GGCTGCACGTCGGGCGAGCGGTCGGAGGGTGGAGTGAGAGGGACAGGCTTGGCGGCGGCGGCGGCGGCGCTCCCCGCCGGGCGGGCAGCCCGGCACTTTCCTTTTCGGCGCGGGGAGGAGCGGCAGCTGCGCAGGCGTTGCTCGCACCCTGTTGATTAGTCAGTGCTGGGATGGCGCTTCCTGGGCCAGGCGCGGCGGCGGCGGCGGCGGGCGGCCCCAGCCGGTCCCGGGGGGCGGCGGGAGCAGGAGCAGCAGCAGCAGCAGCAGCAGCAGCAGCAGCTGCCCGGCGGGTCTCCCCTTCTGCCTAGCCCGGCATGTCCCGGGGCAGCCAGCGCTGAGCGAGGCGGGCTCCTTCCCCCTCCTCCCTCCGTCCCCCTCCTCGCTGGCTGCAGCCCCGCCGGGTGGGAGCACCCCGCCGGCGCTGCCTGTCTGGCTCCCTTCCCTCTCCTCCCCGGGCCGGGAAGATGGACCCCGGCCCGCCGCTGGGCTGCAGCCTCAAGGACGTGAAGTGGAGCGCGGTGGCCGTCCCCCTGGACCTGCTCGTCAGCACCTACCGGCTCCCACAGATCGCCCGGCTGGACAGCGGTGCGTGGGGCGGCGGGCGGGCGGGCGGGCGGCTCTGCCCGGCGGCTGGCGGGGAGCGGGGCCGGGCGGGCGCCGGGCTGCGGGGCGGGCGGCGAGCGGCGGGCGCCGCTCCTGGGGCGGGCTGCCAGACCCCCGGGTGCACCCCCTTTCCTCCCGCGGCTCCCCGGAGTACCTTCCGTGCGGTCCTTACACCGGCATCTGCCGTTACCGGGTGTCGCTGCAAGGCTTCGACTTGCATCGGAGTCCGTGCGTTCCTTTGCATCAAAATATCTGGGTAATACCCTCCTCCCCCCCCGCGCCCCCTTACCGTGTGTGTCCAGGGGAGCTCGGTGAAGCCTCTTTGCTACCAGCTGCCTGCCCCTGAGAAAGGTCCTCGCAGTCTCAAAACGTGGAAGGGCATTTTCAGTAGTCGAGACTCAGTGTTGTGATGAAGTGATGCTACACCAAGGCCAAATAAGAAGGGATATTAAATAGCCAAGTGGGCTAAATCTCAAATGTTACACCACGAAAAAAGCCACGGACCTGTAAAGAGAGGAGTAACGTAAGAAGCCTTTACAGTCTCCAGATAACTTTTTATTACTGTTCGCTTAGGTGCTCACCTGCAGTTTCCAAGTCTGCAGCTTTTTGTTTGCTCCAGGAAATAAGAAATAAGTCTGACAGAATAGCTGTGACAGCAGCATTTTACCTTTCCTAGATACGTGTCTTAGAAAGTAATGTGTCAGCACAGAGAACTGGGGAAATATGGGGAATTTTTTATAAAGGCTCAGACAGCTGCTTTATAATAGTGTGTATGTGCATTGCGTGGTAGCTCCGTGAAAACTGTCCAACTCTCCCGTCTCTAAGGGAATGCAGAAGATAACTCACAAATCAGGAAAAATTTTCAGGCTTTTTAATTTGTTAGCTTATGAAGTCACCTTGTACTTACAGGATGTAATAGAACAGTTCTCTTATAAAAGTTTTGTATTGATTTGAAAAGTTAAAAATGAGCACAGACATCGTCCACTGTTACTCCCCGGTGTGCAGGTCAAGACTAGGATTGGTTTATTACTTAACTGCAGTTCCCATAATCCAGTGATGATTCAAGCTGGGGCTTTTTTGACTTTGTCCCTTGATTATGCAGTACTTTTCCTATTCCTTGTGGTGCTTCCTCAGAGCTGGTGCTCAGGAGCAGGTTAAAGAAAAGCTTGTTTGCCTTTTGAACTGCAGCTGGCTGGTTTTCGTACTGTCGAATGTATGTTGTCCTGTGAGAACGGCAAAGCTGGTGTGTTAAGGAGGTCCTCGTGGTAATACCTTCTGTCACTAGAAACAGCTAAGATGGCCTCCAGTCACTGCACTTAAGGCTGTCAATTTACTTGAGATTCCTGGCAGTGATTCGGGCTTTAACAGGACGTATGTATTGATGACTTACTAATTTCCCTCTGTGCATGTTACACTTCCCAATCTTCCCGCTCCTCTTGTCTTGCTTCATTGGAAGGGACCTGAGTGAGCTTTGTGGGTAGAGAAAGTTCATGGGTTTCGAAGCAAGTAGGGTTTTTTTTTTTTTTTTGGTCTTGTGTCAGACCTGGTGACGGGAATATCCCATAATTGTTGGGGAGACGAAGATGTTGTGGATTTTGTGCGAAGGCTTTTTTGTCCCATATGCCACACTTAAAGCATATGCACAGGCAACTGGATGTAAACAGACCTGAGCTCTTTTGCCCATGCCCTGAGATGGCCAGACATGAGGCAGCTGTTGGTGTAGGTGTCCTGCGAGTAATGGTTCAGCCCCACACTAAACCTTGCTAGGAGGCAGGCTCAGGTATAGCACTGTGCTAAGGGCTTTGGGTTGGAGCTGGCTGAGGTCTGGCCAGTTCAGCGTGCAGGCAGAAGCTCTTGGGTCTGCTTTTACCTACTCATATGGACGTACCTTTTAACTTCTGGGACTACAGATGGCAGACGAATCAATATTTCATAATGAACGCAGACGCCATGGTCTTGGTGGTACGAAGAGAACACTTTTTCTGTTTCCAAAGGAGGTTGTCTTGCAGTAAGAGAAAGCAACTACGAATCAGCATGTAGCCTCCTAAAGGAGGAAAGGTGGGAACGTGCAGTGTTTGTGGAAATGACTGGAGCACCTGCCGTCCCAGGATGGTTGCTCTGCACCCCTGTCCTTTTCTTGCAAAGCTAACAAGTGGAGCTCTGTCAGAGAATTTCTTGATGCAATACTGAAGAAAATAAATGCAGAGTCCAGTCCAAATGTGTGTCATCCAATGCTCAGGAAGTTTAAGGCTACCTCCGTTAACAAAGTAGCGTCTTGTGCCAGTTTTATCAGGATGCAGCTCTTGTCTCCTCCACACCACTGCAGGTACAGCCTGCAGATACTCGTCGACGGGTCAGGGTTCAGTTGCACAGAAAAGGCCTCGTCTCTTCTTTAGGTGCTGAATTCCACTCCAGATCAGTGGAAGCTGCGTGTGTTCCGTGCTGTTGGAAATCAAACCACCTGTAGATGTCTGTCTTCAGTCACCTTTTGATTTCGTGGTTGGCTTCTGTCTGTAGCAGCAAGTTGTTTCTAGGCTGGTTGTTTCAGTCATCATGAGGTTTTGTAAAAGCCAGAATTTGTTTCTTCAGGACCAGGATGTAGAATAGGATTGAAAAGCTGGAGATGTATCTTCTTCAGAAGATGCCAGCCTTACTGTGTTGTTTCTACATTGCTTAATGGAGTTTAGCACTCATTGGATAATGTTCTTAGATGATACCCACACAAGATCTCCAGTTTTTCACTGTTGCTTCACCTTCAGGCCTTTCAGTTTGAAGGGGAAGAATGGATATGATGAATGCAGTTTTATTCTTCGAGTTTGGATGTGCAGCTCCTGGAAGAATGCCCTTAAGTAGTTCAGTTTGATTTCTTGACAGGATGAAGTTATGAAATATTTATGCACACTAAATTTGGCCCTCTGCTAAGAAGGGAGGGTTTTTCTTGATGGTATGGGATGAAGGAGGAATGAGAGGAAGGAGTCTGTCGTTACATCAAGATATAGTTGGAAGTAGTTAGGCATCAGTGCCTACCTTATCCATCTAGAAATGATAAATATGTCAACTTCTGTTTTTTCAGATGAAATTTTAAGACTGTTTAATTCTATTCCAGGTTATGGTTTTGAATGCTGTTAAGTCATAAGTCAAGTTTTGTTTGTTTTAATCTGTTCATGTGTTTTAATATTTTGCTGGTGAATATTGTTATATTAATTGAACAAACAGACTGGGGAAAAAAAAGCTGTCACTCTTGAGAGGAAGCAAATTTTTTTTTCCACGGTGGTTTTTTTTTCCAATGTATATAATGGCTTAAATGTTTCTAGAGGATAACTCATACAAAACTGCTAAAAGAGTGCTAAACACCATACCAAAGAAAATGAATGGACTTTATCTCACACTGTGGAATTCACTGAGTGGGCTGTTTCAGATGAAAAGAAGCAAGACTCGAAGAGCGAGAGAGGAGCGAGCTTTGTGCTCTGTTTTTCCTGTCCTTGCCCCCCCACCATCCTGATCTGCGTTGTCACGGCTGAATCCCACCCCAGTGACACAGAGAGGCTTGTGGGTGGGTGCAGTGGGAAAAGATTTCGCTCTGGGAACCCGCAGCAGAAAGAGATCTTATCAGAGTGTGGTTGTTGCAACAGGGCAAAAGGTGAGCGTCGCTGGTCTCTGAGAAAACACGGATGCGCGTGAGGCTTGGGTTGGCTGTCTTCAGATCATCCGTAGAAAAGGCTAACAGCGAAGCTGTGACTGTGTCTTGTTGCTAATGCTGAAATGATGTTGTGCGTGATTATCTCAGGGCTTTACATTTCTGGTAATTATTTTTCTAAGGGTAATTTTGGAGGGTAAAAGTGAAATGCTATCAAGGTTAAGACCTGGAAAATACTGTTTTGCATAGAGCTGAGCTTCAGGCCGAGCTTTTTTTCTGTAAGCTCACTGCTCCCTTTGGACTCCAAGAGTCTGTCATTCTTTTTCTTAGCAGAACTCCCTTTCCCTGAGCTGCTGTTGCTGTGTTTCCACAAGTAAAGAGCAGCCTTTGCTAGTAGGTAGTTTTTACCCACAGACTGGGTATGAACTGGAAGAATTCATAGAAATTTGCAGCTTGTGTACAAAGACTAAAGCTTCTGGGATTAAGAGGGCATGTGGTCCTCTGATTTTATTTATTTTTTTCACAAGGGATAAACATATTTATACATGCTCTCAAAAAAAGATGATGTTATAGAAACTGATGCTCTTGGGATCAAACATGGTGGCACTTGTCCTCCACTCGTAGAGAAGTGATTCCCTGCTGTGCATGGTGGGGAAACCATGCTGCCCTTTTCTGGAAGGGAGACCATGGATCGCGATGAGCCACTGAGACTCCAAAGGAAATTCTTCTCTATGCATTGTAAATGTGTGGTTGCTGTGAGATGAAAAGACAGAAATAATGGCTATAAAGAAAGGAAAAATCTATAAAATAGGTAACAAATTTAAAGGATGATTTCTTCTTTCTTGCCCCTGAGTGAACTCTTGTGAATATCAGCAGTGGGTGAATAGTGAGTTCGTGCTGCTATTGCTCCTGGGGATGAAGAGATTTTATTTACTTATTTATTTATTTTATTTCAGGTTCTCTTTTTCTCTGCCATTTCAAAACTTTTCGTGGTGATGTCCATCTACCCAAGTCACGTTCAGGGGACTATTGTTCCCTGCAGCACATTACTGTAGGGCTTATTCCGGTTCCAAATATCTGGAAACGGAGCACCTTTGCAGCTTGTCAAAGAACATTGTACTCAATAGAACAGTGTGGCCGTGTACATAATGAAAATTTCATATTGCGTCACTCTGCAAATGTGGGTTATCTGTGCAGCTGAACAGTACTTTGAAACTACAAAGAGGCTTACTCTTTTAAGGTCTGAATGCTGCTATCCGTGCTGTAATTGTCTTGAATGACCTCCTTCTTTCGAGAAGCTAGTGCAGGGTGTCTCAGTAGTCTGCTATTGAATAAATCTTTAAAAGGAATCATGTGGGGGTAGGGCAAAGCTTTCGAGTGGACCAAGAAAGAGGTTTCAGATATGCTCAGAGCCTGGGCAATGGCCGTGATCTGATTTCCCACTCTAGGTGTGGCCGTCTGTTGTGTACTGTGGTGTGGTAGGTGACAGTTCTCGTATATTGGGCAGACAGACAAGTGTCTCTGATTCAAAGGCAAAAACCTTCAAGATATGCTGTATCCACATGGCTTGATTTCTTCCTTACTTGCTGAGCAGCTTTGAAACTCCGATTGTTTATACTGTGTGTTCTGCCATTAAAGTATAATCTCAGAAGCATCTCCTTGCATCCTCTTCTTTCCTCCTTTGCCTTGTGGTCTGCTGTCTCTGTCAAGACAATTGAATGAAAAAAACAATTAACAGGTTGCCACTAACCACTGCTCCTGGGTATTCATTTTGGTTCGTTTTTTTTCTTTTCCCCTGCTGGCAGATATATGTTCCAGAAACGTTTTACTGAAAAAGCTTTTAATTCATTTAAAATCTGCAGCTACCGAATGGTGTCTGTGAAGATTATAGTGCCCTCCTGGAGATGGAGGCCAGTAACTTGGCAACACCTATTCCCAGGTGTACTACAGGCTTCCAGTGAGGCAGATAAAGAGTTCAGCAGCATACCCGTTTTACACCTAAAAATCCGTTATTTCTTTGAGCTGCTTTCATGTTTGGCAATGATTTAATGTACAATAGTGTGTATTGTGTGTTTTCTAATCAGTATGCCATTTGCACCACACTGGACCCTTGGTAGTGTGGTAGGGCTGCTAAGATGCAAAATAGTTGCCTTGCTCTTATTTTTTACATGATTAATAAATGTTCATATTCTTTTCTGCCATACAAGGTGTGAAACTTAAAGCTCTTTTTTCAGTTTCTGAAGTTTTGACTCTGTTAGGTGAAGCCTTTGTGTACATACCTGGACAAACTCTTCCTGGATAATTCTGTAGTTCAGGTATTGGAAGGTGAAACACCATTAGTCTTTTCTTAACTGGAATTCAAGTGCTATAACTTTAAATCCGTGGATAAAGTCCTGGAGGAAGCTTAGTGCCTTGGCTTTTTTTTTTTCTTTTTTTTTCCCCTCCATTTAAATTACATGTAGCTTTCAGATAAGGCACAAGATATACATAAAACCAAACGAATTAAGGTGTCTTGAACAGTTAGTAAAACCCTTAATCTTAAAACAAATGTGGTGTGATGAATCGTATGCTGCTGTTGCAAGATATGGTAGTAAGGAATGGTACAAGTCTAGCATAGGAAAGAAGGGTTTTGTTGTTTTATGCTTTGTCTGTAAGCGCTGTTCTGGAACTAGGTGTTCCTGGCTTTGGTGATTACGTGAATTGGCACTCCCTGTAATAGCACAGCAAAGGCAACTCGAGGGAGTATGCCAAGACAAAGTGCTGGAGGATATTGGACAGCGTGGTCTGGTGCTCCAGGATTCAGTGGAAGTGGTGGGAAGAGCTACAGCGTATTCCAGTCATTCCAGTGGTGGTTTGTCAGCAGCGAAGGGCATGGGTGTTGCTGTATTTCCTTCTGGCGTTACGAGTAACAAGTTGGTTGGATTAGGGAAGCTTAAGTCTCTCCCCTATAGGAAAATATTCATCATCTTAATGTGGATTGCATATGACTCAAAACCAACCTTCATAAAACCCAGTGAGCCAATATTTCAAGTCTGAAATTTTTGCTTTTAATGGCACTTCCCTTTGGAACGAGTTTTACGTAGCATTTGTGGTCTGCGATTCTCATACCACTTACAGTATGAAAAGCTTGTGGAGCTAACTTCACTGCACCTCCACCTGTAAGCCAAATCTGCTAATCTGAAGGCCTAGACAGAAATGTAAATTGAGGTGTATAAGCAGATTGAAGAGTGTGTCTTTGCTGAGGATTGGGGCCGTGTCTGCTTTGCAGTCTCTGTGGCGATGTGCACGTCCGCATAAAACTGCTAATGTCACAGCTTTGCCAGGGCACCTGCACACTTGGCTGAGGCATTGCATCAGCAAGAATAGCTGCTCTGTCTCGATATCTCCTGTACTGCTGCTGCATGGTGTATTGCCCCGTCAGGCTTGTTGCTGCATGCTGGGGGGTAGAAATGTCTTCCTGAGGGTGGGGAGGGTTTGGAGTCCAGCCTCCTCGTCCCATAGTTTGCTTTGGCTTTCAGTTTGTGCAAAGGAGTGATCAGAAAATTGGCCTTCAGAAAGAGGTCGGGGGAGTGTCTGTCAGGGAGAGTGGGGGGGGAGGAGGTAACTGTGTTTAGCTCATACAAGGCATTAACACCAACAGCTCCTGCAGTGGCTGACTATACGTGGGAGAAATGAGCATAGAGGTGTTGTAGAGGCTGCAGATGGGGAGCAAGAATTGCCAAATCCTACAGACATTCACAGGCCAAGTCTGTTGTGCAGAGGGAGATGCTCCTGAGCCTGCAAAACGCGCACCGAGTGTCTGGATCAAGCCACAATGCAGACGCAAAGTGACCAGTGAGAGCTGCCAGAGCTGTGGGTTCAGGGGGCTTGGGGAGCCCGGTGCCAGGGGCCACAGCATATGCACGCCCAGGCAAGAGCTGGTGCGCTCTCAGCAGAGGAGTGGGTGATGATTTTACCAGGAAGAGTAGCACATCTGGTTGTGGCAGGGAAGGCCACGTGGAGCTTCCTGGAGGTGCAGACCTTCAGGAAATGCAAAATTGTTTGAAAAGTGCCCTTTTTGTTTGTTGACTTTTTCTTTCCTGGTGTTATAACTGGTGCAAGTTGTAATCACGGAGAACTCGGACTCATGCAGGTTTCCTTGGCCTGTGAGGGTGTCGCTGGGCTCCTAAAGGGAACCAAGGATAAAGATTTAAATATGGTCTCGGAGGCTGGAAGGTGCCTGAGAGCTCAACCTGATGAAGTTCATAATGGACTTGCCTCATGCCAGGGCTGAACCTTAGTGACTCAAATGTAAATATTATGTAGAACACAACATGCTGCAATCGCATTTGTGAAACGAGCAGGGGAAAACTTTCTGGCAAAGGGGTGGTGGCGAGGAAGTTGGGGAGTCTCTCCTTACAGTCAGAGCTGGGGGAGTGGGAAGAAAAGCTGAGTAAGGGACTAAAAGCCCCCTTTGACAGGCCAGTGCATGCCACATGCTGCTCTACTTGCTGTCTCTGCGCCTTCGTGGCAAAACGCGTACCTGGCGTGGGTGAGGACGTAGCTCAGTGGGCGGCAGGTTTCCAGGGAAAGGCCAGGGGGCTGTGGCTGCCGGCTTGGGGAGCACCGGCCACCAGCCGGGGTGCAGTGCAGGGACGTGTGTTCTCCGAAGGCAAGGTGTTGGACGAAAGGCTGCGTGGGGACGTGGTTCCCCTCTGCAAGAAGGATATGGGCTAGTTGGAGAGAGTCTGGAGATTAACCACCCTAAACTGCTTATTCACTCTGTCCTGAAGGGAGAGACAGTGTGCCCAAGACCGACCCGAGGGTACGAGCGGAGGAAGATCCCTGTGTGTACCCTAAGCAGTCATTTTCAAAATTGTGCCTGCCGGCCTTACCCGAGTGTCCCCCCGCCTCGTCGTGCTGCTGCGGCTGCTGCTGAGCGCTGAAGCGAGCTGGGCTGGTGGACTGAAACAGAGCACGCTCTCCTTGCAGCTGGGTTTGTAAGAGTCATACAGTCTAAATACTCAGTTACTAAATTACTTCCAGGAACTATTTCAAAGTAATCCACAAATGCTTGAATACCCCCTCCCATGTGTTTGTTTTTCTGTTTGCAGCTTTTTTTTGTTGTTGTTGTTCCAACTGGCATTTTTACTTATTTGCCCCACTAAAAGCAAGCACTGCCTATTCTTGTTGCTTCCTGGCACCTCACCATTTTGGAGATGAAAGAGGAAAGATTGGGGCAGGAAGATGAAGGAAACTTTTTAACTAAGGAGGGGGGGGAAGGGCACACGTGCACAGATCTTTTCTTCTTGTCCAGCTCTTCTGTTGTGTCTTTCAGTGGGTCCTTTCGGGGCATGGTTGGATTCAAGGAGCCCTTGGCTCCAGTCAGCATCATTCAGTCCATCCCCCAGGCTACTGGCCTGCACTTCTGGGCTTCCAGGAGGTGTTGCAAGTTACCTGCAGTCGTTTCCAAGGTCGCTGTAAGGTAAAACACTCAGTACTGTCTAGCAGTAGCAGAATGGAGCAGTGCAAGGAGCTTCTTCCATTTTTCTGTTATCCTTTCTTGCCTTCAGATAGGATAGTCCTTCCTTTCACCTCTTCCAGCATTACTGGCACGTTGCTGTTGTGTTCTTGTCCTGTCCTCCAACTTCTTACAGCTCCCGTGCAAACTCTGCTTCTCCATCCTTCCATACCCTCTTCTTTTCCCTCAACTTGGAGGAAATCGGCATGTTTCTTGGACCAGACAGCAGCATGATGTTTGGCTATGCATGTACCAGGAGTGATAGCTGTGTATGTGCTACCAGAGGTGCAAGCAGGGAAAGCTGTTTCAGACACTTCTAGAGACTTGAAAGTTTCTGGTCACCGAGACCAGAAATTGGAACTGCAGCTCATTGCTGTTGGAAGGAGACAGGTGTTATGGGCTTCGCTGCAGAGAGGTGGTTTCTGTCAGTGCAGATAACATGAGATCTCCTTCTGTGGAGTCTTACACTTTGCTGTTGACATGCTGTTTGGTTTAACTTCAGTAAAGGGAGTTTTTCTGGCAGGACTTAAACGTGAGTTGGTAGGCTTTGCATGTAATGCTTCCTTTTGTCAGCCAGCACTGACTGATTGCTTGACTTAAAGAAAGTGAGTGGAAATGCTGTGTATTTGTAAGAATAATAGTAATCCTTGTCCATTTGTTATATGATGTGACTAGCCAGAAGGAGAATCTTATGTGTATATCCTTGTTGGAAGACTGGTTTCCAAAACATTAAATTATTCCTGCTTCTTTCTTAACAGTTTTGCTCAGGCTTCTATTTATTAAAAGGTCAAAATGCCTCTTTACCTCTTTGAAGGGGCCATAACCACACACATTGGGTAATATCTAAGATCTTATCTGAGTTGCATTTATGTAATTTCATTATGGTCAGAATTTTTTTCTGTCTTAGTCTCTGAATGTGAAGCTACATTATACTCATAGGAGGAAAATATAGAAAGCATCAGCGCGTATGTGACTTGGAGAGATGATAGGGTTCCACATGAAAATACAAAATGTGTCTAGTTACACATGCGTGTTATTGCAGCCACCAAACCCAGGATGTGGCTGTAGACAAACAGCAAAGCTGCAACAGCGCTGCAGCTGAATGTAGGGCAAGCGGGAGGAAAAGATCATTTCTGTTGCGTGTTTTATGGGTTGCATTGTCAAATATCATTTGGGTTCCTGTCAATATATAACAAAATATCTTAAGACCAAATGGCCTGTGGGCAAAGATAAATGTGCCCTCAAGGGGAAAGTGAGGCATGATGGGCTTTTCTTCACTCTGTGTTCTGCATGCTGCTCACCAAAAGTAGAAGCTTTCCCCTTCGCAGGAGGGGTTTTATTTTTTTCTTTTTGTGCCTTCTTAAGATGATGAAAATATTATCAAAGGGATATTATTCAATTATCCCTTATGTTTTATTAAAAACAAAGCCATTCTTTTTATACCTTACAGTTTAAGTGTAGATTTCTCTGAAATAATGGAAATAAATTGTATTCAGGATTAGGACTGTCCTTGATCAGAAAAGAATTAGGTGCAGCTTTGATTGCGTTCCTTTTGTTAGTATTCCCATATTGCTCAGATACTCTTACTGTACCAGGGTGTAACCAAACCAAACAGGTGTCTAATTATAGTTGAACATCCAAAATTTCTGTGTGTGTATGTGGTCAGTCCGTGTCTGAAGAGGCATTGCCCTCTTATTAGTGATATTTGAATTTTTCCAGGTTGAGCAGAAGGGGTAGGATGGACATAGCTAAAATGCAAAGGCAACGATAGCCCCAACAAGCAGGTGCCATTTGTGCACAAGCAATTAGTGCCTGTGTGGTCTCCGAGGGCACGGGGAGATGGGCCAGGCCACTAGGCAAGCAGCCAGGTGGCAACCTGACTTCAGAGCAGAGCTGAACTTTTGCTTGCTTCCAGCTGTTTTTATTCCATCCTTAACCCAGGCTGCAAAAAAATCAGAGACAAATTAAAGTGTAATGATGAGTTCTTTCAAAGCCAAAGAAAACTATGCTTGAGCAGCTACTGCATTTGGACTACTTTATTTTTAATTGGATGCTTGTCCAAGATGCCCCAAGTTCAAACAGGGATCACTGCTGTGCAACACAAAGCAGCATAGTGTCTCTTTAGGACTTGGGATATATAATGAGAGGACTGAGCATGTTTACTTGGATACTATTTTAAAATATCGTCTAATTATAAATAACTGTCAATGAGAGCTCCCCAGCTCTCAAGCTGTGCCCAGGAAAAGTCTGAATGAATAGGCTGCTTTTCTGTCTGCCAGGGCAATCTAGAATCAAATTCTAGTTCTTAAATCCATGAGGTTGGTAGGGTTAAAATTTTCTTCATCGGCATCCTGAGTCTGGGGAGCTTTAGCCAGACTTCCCTGAGCAGACTCCCAACCATTGCACGTGGGGAGAGGTGACTCCTGCAGCAGCTAAGCTGCGCAGCCGCCTTCAGTTTTATCAGTTAAAGCAACCATTCTGTATCTGTGCTTGGAAATAAATAGGAAGCCAGTAAAAGCATGTAGTGCAATGCTAAATGCTGACCTCCCACCTCTAAGTATTGCGCTTCTCCAACTAGGCACCTGATGCTAAACAGACACTTGGAAGTGTATCCTCCAGTGGACCTCACAATATTTATAGATGCCTCTGAGCAGGAGCTTTCTAGCATGAGGAATTCTTGCCTCTAATGAAAGAAAACCTCGGCTCTCTTAATGAAGTATTTAAAGGAGCTGATTTGGATGGCAGCAGACTGCTCGGAAGTCTCATTACTGCTGTGTTTTTCTTTTGGTCAGGTAGTGCTGTCATTCTCTTTATCTGTACTTATCAGACTGCTTATGAAAGCTGCTCTTTGGATTCCTCATTTCCAAACCTGGTGCCTTGATTGCAAAGGGCAAATAAATATTTTAAATCTTTTTTTTTTCCTCCCTGACTTTGGCCATGAGAATTCAAAATGGAAAATAAACTAAACATGAGACCGACGTAAAAATTCCTTTCTCTCCCTCTCTATGGTAACACTAAACTAGGCTGGAACCTCTCTTGCATGCAATGAAAAGTTATTTGGCTTTCTCCTTCTCAATGTTTCTAACCTGTGGTCATTTTAAGTGTAGTTAAACTTGGTGTTCTTTGATCTTATTCTTAATCCTTCAGATTTGTGATCTTAGGTGACTTCAAAACCAGAAGTTTCTTCCATAAGAATCTCAGTTTTCAATTAATTGAGTGATTCTGAGATTTTTTTTAAATTTTTTTTCTTCAAATATAAGGTACCATGATAAATAGTTAGCACTATTCAACATGTTGCAGGGTATTGGAGTAGTTTAAAGAATTGCTGAGACTTTTTAGGGTGGTTTGTAAGTAACCATGGTGATTGACTGTTCTGTTGGATCAATCTTAGAGCTAAATCTGTTGTGAGGATACAGCAAATCTGCAGTTACATCTGATGATGCTCAGCATTAATAAGAAGAGTAACTATGATAGCAGCAGAAAGTTACTGTGTTTTGGAATGCAAATGTTAAGATGTTGTTGTACTGAGTGGTTTTTTTTCCCCTGTGTGGGGGTGGAGAGCAGTCTGTGTTGAAAGATGTGTTTTGGCTTGTTTGGCTTGAGTTCATAAAAAGTAAGGTTTCTCATTCTGGGATGTTTGTTCTGAAGGCTTGAAACAAACACAAACAAAGCTCAATGAAATCTGTGTTGTTACTCTTCGGGGTTTTTTTCCCCCACTAGTTTTCTTATGAACACAAAGAAAGCAAGATGCCAAGGTTCAAACTGTGAGATTGCTAAAGTCAGCAGAGCATTTACCATCAGTGGCACCAGAATTCCACTTAGTGTTTATTTAAAATATTGGTGGGTGCTCCTCTTCCCTGCAGTAGGTCAAACAGGTTTTTTTTGAAGACTTGCTGAGATGCTGTCTCTGTGTATTTGCAGCTAGAGAAAAGCTTGTCTTGGAACAAACTGGATTTTTCAGTGGATTAATCTGTCCCATAGCCTTGTAACAAGATTATGGTTTATGCTGATTTGTTGCAACAGTACTGGTATATCCAGTCATTCCAATAGCAAAATGCTAATCCTAAAGAAATAAATCTGTCTTCTTGCTGGCAGGCATAAAAAGAATAGGGGGATGGGAGTCTCTGCTCTCTTGTTAGGTATTAGTGGGTGATAGCTTGAGTTCAGCATCAGTTGGATTGAAGCAATTTGATTGTATCAGGCTTTTGCAGAGGGGTTGGAAATGGCAGAAATAAAGCCTTATCTCCTTTCTCTTGATTGTGAAATATTTAATGGTCACCCAGAGCAAAGTTTGATCACAGTACTGTGAGGCTGAAGGATTACATCAATGCACAAAGTACCGCAGGTAGTGATGTTAGGCAGTCTGAGGGTGATGCTGTCCTTGCCCCTTCCTTGCTAAGCAGGTAGGGTCAGTAAGCAAACTGGATGCCCTGTTGTTCAGACACAACTGAAAATTGTTGCAGCATGGCCAACCATAGCCAACAACAGTTGTGTTTCATCCAAGGAGAAAGGTGTACAGTGGGGAGAGGCTTCATCTCGGACAAACTGTTTCTTGGGTAGACGCATCTTGCCCAGCTCTTCCTGAAGCTGCGAGAACATTCAGTATCTCTCCTTCCACCATCCAAGGCTGAGACAAGTGTAACTGCTGGTAATGGACCTTGCTGCAGACAAGCAGTTTCGGGCAGCTGAGTGTCTCAGTCTGGGCTGGACAGGGTTGGATGATTCTCCTGGGCATTTCCTACACGGTCTCTGCAGCGAAGTACCAAAGAGGCGGTCTGAAACTCTTGGTGAGTTTGTGAGGCACAACCTGAGCTGGCTTCGATGCCTGGGCTCTCCTGTGGCTCGAATAAAAATACTTTTTAAAAAAAAAAAAAAAGGAAGGCACTTCATTTTTTTAACTCTTTTGTAATGTAAAAAGCAACTCTGAAGACCAACTGGTTGAATCTTAATTTGAGAGACAGCACACAAGATTGTCAACTAATTTTGCCTGATCTTCCCTGCTTTAGTTGCGACTTTTTCCCTTTTCTTGCTTTTGGCAAAGGAAGGAAGAATGTAAGTCATCTTAAAATCAAAATGAGTATGAATCCTTATGCTGTCAGGGGAAGCCTTTAATCCACTGAAAGATGTGGAGTCTGTGCAGTTGATGGAAGGTCAAGTCAATATTACTTTGGATTTCCTTGGAGAGAGGGATTTGATTGCAGTTTGAATCATGACAGAAATACTGGTAAATCCAGATAATAGGAACCAGCACAAATGAATGTGCTGCAGGAATGGAACAATTAAATGGAAGCATATATTTAAAACTACTCGGGAAATCATTTGAGAAGGAAGAAGGAAAATTGAAAAGCGAGGTTCATTATCAACAGTTCTAGATATAACTGCAATCTTTATTCCAGATCTTTGTGTTGCAAGCTCAAAAGGTTGTGTAGCTGGGGACAGAGCCCTCTGCTTTCATGTTTTCCACTATGTTCAGACACAGACAGTCAGATGAGACCACTGTCAGGCTTTCCTAATGAATCTGCCCACTTTAAATTAAAAATTTAGTACACTACATTTTATAGCCCAGAGATGTTTAAATTTTAACGTGGGTTGGGTTTGTTTTGGTTGGGTTTTTTTTTCCATCTTGCTCCTAGAAACTACAATATTTGCTCCTAGAAATTACAATATTTACCCTTTTAACTCACTGGCAATCTGTATTTAGACTTCGTGTGATACACCCCCATGCAAGTTGTTTTGCTTTTCTTTAAACAAGGAAAGTTGTCTGATCAGCTAGATAATTTTTTTTTTTAATCAACCTTTTTTTGTGTCTGTATGGAATGACAAAGTGAAACCGATAACATGGAGAGGCTTCCAAAGCAGATTTTTCTTTGATAGTAGTGTTTTCTACAGTTACATGCTCTTTTTACTTCTCTCCCATTAGGCACTTTATGCAAGAGTAACTCTTCCAAGCATCTGTTCAGTCATAGTGCCAAAAAACCCCATAAAATTTTCAATCCTTGTAGATCCGGTGTTCATTAATGTTGCTATGAGTGGGGTTCTTCACGTAACAAAATATTTCTGGGATTTTCTTTCCTTTGTTAAGGAACGTTACAAGGATGTGAATTTTTCCATACAAATTCCTGTTTCTACTTCAAACTGGAAAATTCAGATGTTGTTCTCCTGCTAATGAACTTTTTCCTCTGACCTACATCCTAGACCAGTGCAAGTTTTATTTTTGCGGAAGAAATAGCACTGGCAGGCTAAACAGCTCATTGAGATTTGACTCAGTAACCACAGTGCCAAAGCATAAGCAAGCAAACCACCCTAATTTAATATTTATTAGTCTTTGACATTCATTGAGGTATGTCTCCATAGATAAATACTCAACAGATACTCTGGAGTATGATGCAGCATGCAGAAAACAAAAGGTTTGACTTCTTCCCTCCACCCTCCCTCAGAGTTCATATAGAAGTTATTTGCCATGAGGAGAGCTTGCATGACCTGCTAAATAATGATAAAAGAAAATAAAATAAATTGTCCTAATTTGAATATTCAGACTTAACAAGAACTTTGTGTTTCTTCCCCCAAAACGTAAATTCCAAACTCAGCATTATAAAAGAAGAAAGCTTTAAGTATTAGTGAAATGATCGGTAGGAGAAGAGGCACCTGTTCTGCCAGCAAGATGTTGCTGCAGTAATATGACTGAGTGCTGGAGGTGAAGGATTGTATGTTAATAGCATTGTGGTAGATGGGGAGTTGGATGGAAGCTGTCCTGTGCACTGTTGCAGTTTCAGTCTGCCTGAAACAGCAAAACCACTCAAGGACTTTAGATGAAGTCTGTGCTTCTAAGGGAAGAAGGGAATTTGCTCACTTGTTTCTTTCCTCCCTTTGATGACAACTGCTCTCGGATGGTCATGTATGACAGCACTGCAGGTATTTGATTAACAAATAGAATGTCGTAGGTTCGTCTTCTACTGAGTTGTCACATACTCGTTTCTTTTGTTTCTCCTCCATTGCATGTATTAAAACCAGAGGGGGTTATTTAGGAGCGCAGTCTTGTCCCCTAAGTGAAAGAATTCATACTGCTCTTTGAATTCAGACTCCAATAAAAATAGATGCTAAGCCTCAAAGATATTGGAAAATTGACTACTTGGAGTTCTCTTCCCGTAGCCTATTGCCCATGCTAAGAGTCTGGGGGTTTTTTGTGTATGTTTTTCAAAGAACTTGTTACTCTTACTAACATAAAAGCAACATACTCAGTGCAGTGCTTCTTGAGCGCTAGTCATGCTTCCATGTGTCCCTGCATCAAACGAGACCAAATTGAAGTTAGCAGTGAAAAATCTTTGTGATGCAGCCTGACGTACACCTTGATGTTTTCTGGCTTACTTGTTTTGTATGGAACAAGTAGTTGCTGTCTGCTGTTTTCTTGTGGATGGTTACACCTTGGTTTTTGTTGTCTTGTATTTCAAGAGATCAGAAGCCCAACCAACCAGCTGAACAAGAACCAAAGGGTTGGGAGCTGTTTGAAGATTGTGTAAAGGATGAGCCCACCAGTGAAAGGAAACACAGATTCCCAGATGAGAACGACCCTGAGTTATGATTGGGTTTTGTTTTTGTTTTTTTTTTTTTTTTTAAAGGCAAAAGGATGCTGTGGTACCCAGCCTGGTTTTAACACCTGGCGATACCACAAAGCCTACCTTGGAAAGGCATTGCCAAGGAGGCCGCAGTTAGTGTGCGCAGTGCCCGCGGTTGTTAGGTGCTCGCTGTGCACAGCTGGGTGTTTCTGACCTGTGCGGGGTCTCTTCGGGTGTGCTGTCTCATCAGTGCTTGGCCCTGGGCTCCCCACTTTTAGATGGGGGACTCCTGAGCTTTTGTGCTGAGAGGAGGCTTTGGCTTCAGCTTTTACCTGCTGTGAATCTTCCAGTAAGATGAAAAGAAATCGAATTCATCTTAAGGTATTACCTGTGTGGGAGCTATGTGACTAGCAAATGTTTGCAGAAACACAAGCTTGCCTTTCCAAAAACAAGACAGCTTTTATTAGGTGACTGGTGTACGGTGTTGTAGATTCCTTCTTTTGGAGTGGAAAAGCAGCACTGGCATTTATATTTGGGCTAGCAGTGTGACCTCCCTCTGACCTGAAACAGATATCTCCTTGCACAGAGCCATGAAGTCCATAAGACTGTCTTTGTTTTTTTTCTTTTTTTTTTTTTTTTTAAACAATAGATTATAACTTCATTTCATACTGGCTAGGGCTGTGCTTTGTTTTTCATGATGCAGTGGGATAATGTTAAGGTGTATCTTAAGGCATGGCTTGTTTGGTCCTCAGCCAGGGAAAGTCCAGTGAAGCTGCATGCCCAGTGAAGCAGATACCATGTAAGTAAGGCTCCTCAGTGAGATGATAGCATGATAAATAAGTAAGAACCTCGCTTCTTTCTTTTTTCCAGCTTCTAATCATTCTGCTTTCTCTTAGCTTCCAATTGTTGCAAAATAAACCTTGGTTGCTAGTCTTCCCTTGTAACACTAGCCACATGCTGACAGTTCTTCATAGTTTTTTCACAGCAGACATGCTCACCTGACCAGACAGCCACTTCTTTTTGCTGTTCCACAAATTAACCCTTCATTCCTAGCAAATGTTAGTGCAAGCTTGAGTGGGGATAAAGTTGGAAGTTACTCATTTGTGTGGTTTTGTAGGTACCTGGCTGAGCACCCACTGAAATGATTTTTAATGATGCTGAGATTTTCCTATGTAATGATATGTTACACGATTGTGGAACATTAGATGGAATAATTAAACTCACCACCTACTTAACTGACCAAGGCAGGCTGGGTGATGCACTTAATTGTACGGCATCTGTTACCTTGCATGCAGATGGTGTTCAGGCTTAATGAAAACACATGGCCCAAAGACTTGATGAGTTTTCCCTGGGGTTTCACAGGCATCTTCTTCACCAGCTATTTCACAAAAGCTATCTTAAGTTTCTCATGAGCTCCTAGCTCTTTTCTGTAAGCCTTTTTGTTCCAGGAAGAGCAAATTCTGCATGCTTGAACTGATGTGCAAGGGACAGCATTAAGCTCACTTTACAGTCATCTGTGATGAATGAGATGAGAGGAATGTCTCCGTAACCATCTTCCTGGCAGGAGGAGATGGTATCTAGTTCATCTGGCGTGTGTAAATGGTATCTGTTACGTTGCTGGAACCTTGCGTGCGACTTCTTCTCTTTCTCTGAATTGCTCGTTACCTACTATTTTAATGTCTCCAGACGCAAAGCTTATGCTTTGAAGCAGTGATGCAAACTCTTAGCCAAGATGACAAAGTGTGTGGCATTGTAAAGCGTTTATATTCCTGTAGATCACTGCTTATTTTTAGCAGTGTAGATTCTGTGAGTGAATGAGTCATGTTGGTCTGCACATTTTGGAGTGAGTTGAATGTTAGTTTCTCAATACTAGGAGGAGAACCTTAAAAGTTGGGGTTTTTTGTTTGGTTTTTTTTTTTTTCATTTTTTTCATGATTTTTCTTCAGTGATTGGTGTTGAAAAGTCATTGCTGTCTTTGGTAAACCAGAATATGTGGAACCTGTGTGAATTTTCTTTTGTGGACTGTAATGGGCCAAGCTTTAATTGTTGATCCAGAAGGAAGCGAAGAGGAGGTGGGAGTGCTCAGACCCTTCAAAACTGGAGTGGTCTTCAGTTCTACTCCTGAGGCTTTACCCCAGATATTTGGAAATTGTGAAATGCTAAACTAAATAAAAGTGTGTGTCTTTAGAAAGTAAGCAGTGGCAACAACCTGCAGGGAGGTCAGTGCTTGCTTCAAAAGAAATGAGCTTCCTTCTGTGCTGCAGCATTGCCATATATAAACTCGGTCCCTGTGCATAGCCAACCTCTGTTTTCTCACCTGGTTCTTAAAAACTGCAAGTGAAAACAGAAATTCATCTCCGAACTTGTAGATCAAGGTATCCTGCTCCCAGTTTTGCTACAGTTGTTAACTGTTAATTTGAGATTGGAGTGTTTACAATGACAGAGCCAAGATTCGCCAAATGTGGATGATCCAGTTTTGGAAGTGGAAAGAATTATTAAAGAAGTATTGCCATTTAATGTAGGTGGTATTTAATAAGCATGGGAGTCTTGATTAAGCAATTACCTTTTTTTTTTTTTTTAAACTGTATCAACATGTGAACAGTTGTCCTTTCATGGTCAGTGTTCCCTCTGCAATTACCCTTCAACAAGGGTGGGCTTTGCAATATTTGTAGTTTTTAGGAATTGTATGGATTGCATGATGAAGTAGCCCAAATACTGGTCGTGGTCAGAGTGCTTATGGGAGGACAGCTTGTGTAGGAACATACCGGCTAACTTTTCAGTTCAGAGGTGTGAGGCTTTTATTGTCAGGCAAGGATGGGTGTTGACGCTTTATTTAGGGTTTAGGCACTCTTAGCGAATCATGGGTTTCTTAGTCTCGGGCATTATTATGAATAAACTTGACTCATATTTTGGAAAGAGGTAGGCAACTTGGGGAAGGGTGGGGAATTGCATGTGATAGTTCATTGCTTCTCTGACTTTTATTTGGGGGAAAAAAAACAACGCAAGTATTTGCCTGTAGATTCTTTGTAGTGGTTTAATTATATTGCAGTCATGTGGGGCGGGGAGGAGAGGGTGAGAAGATAGAGCTAATCCATATTTGATCATAAGAGACAAAACTGTTACTAAAGACGAGTGGCCTGTGTTCTCTGTTTTCTCATGGCGTCTGATTTTTTGTGTAAGCAGCAGTGTAGGAGTATGTTGAATAGGTGAGAACAGAGTTGCACAGTTGGTGGATGTGAGGACTGCCGAGTTCTCTCCCACATAGTTAAAATGTGATTAATGAAAGGCTTGCATAACTTGTGTTACTGAGGCAGGGGAAAAAGATCAGATTGGATATGTGTGGCCGTTTTGCAAGGTACGGTTGGCTGAGAAGAGCGTAAAGGGCTAAGTCTGGGTTGTGCTTGGGCTGGGAGCTGAGTCATGTAGCTAGGGTCAGAGGTGTCTCCTGCCTGAAAGATCCTCCTTTGCAGGAGGAAACCACTTTAAAGGCAGTGAGCAAGTCTTACAGGAGGAGACAGACTAGAAGAAAATGGAAGAAAGAAGAGGGTATGTATTGCCATGTTCTGTTGTCGTCAGTCATGTTTGACTTTTCCTTGTATTTCCTCCCATAGCATGGAGGCCATCATTAGCCAGGTGTTTTTGCGAGTCCATTAATCCCTTTGGTGACAAGGAGCCTCTTCCTATAAAGCAACGCCAGGAATCCAGCTCGCCCACGGTTAGGAAAGGTCAGGGCTTGGTAAGGACAGAGCTGCCTGTTGTGAGGGAGCCGGAGGGACCGTGAACTCCTCATTGCATCTGCTCCACCTTCTCTCCTCAGCTCAATCTCCCATGGCAAAGCATGGAATTCGCTTCCGATGTGATCGGTTGGAGCAAATAATTGGTGTAACAAGAATTGTGGTTTCCAAGGTTCTGTTTAAAAAATACAGCTAGTTCCAACTGCAGACTTAATTACAGAGTCACTCTTGGGCCTGCCTTAGTAATCTCTTTTTACACTCACCTGACCCACCCAGTTTTAGTGGAGTAACCACTTAAACAGATCGTGGCATGTGAGCCATGACTGGAAGCACCTTTTCATAATAGGTGTCTATTTTCCTGAGAATAGCTTTCTCAGACTCTTCGAGGGTGACCCATACTGTAATTATTTCCCTGTAATCCTGGATGTAGAATCTAGCCTTCCTTTAGGTAATGTTCTGAAATTATACCTACAGATTGTAAGGCAGAGAAAAAGCATACCAGAGATGCTTTGTATTTTCTTCAAAATTTGTTTACCACTGTCAGTGAAACAAGTAAAATACTAGTTCTTCCATTAGGTGTCATTGTTTTTTTGTTGTGGGATGGAATAATTACTTGTTGCCATGAATTATAGAAAGCATGAGTGTAACTCTCTGAACTGAAACATGAGTTTCAAATAACACCATATATTATTATTATTGTGTTTTCCCCCAAAATTGTAAACCTCTGTTGCAGCAAGCTGAAGATAATTTTTATACGTATTAGGAGTTGCCCTGTGAGCAGAAAACAGGAGACGCTCAAGGTCAGATGATTTGGTCAAATTTAGCGGGTGCATGACTCCTCTAGCAAATATATCTGAATTTCCTTCAAGGTATGGATGGAACCAAAGAGTTCTCCGGTGCTGCATGGCAGTTTTGCCACTCTTCCCTAGGCTTTCCGAGGTCCTTTCTCCTAGCACACTGTGGGTGGAGGGGTGGTGCTTCCCAGGGAGCAGGAACTGGTGTTAAGCAGTCTGTCTGCCTGGCTGGGCTGCCAAGGGACACGGTCCAAGGAGCACTTGGAAACCAGTTCTTGAAGTGTCCTGCTTACCTGGAAGCTACTTGCTGTGCTGTGAAAAAGAAAGAAACCTGGAAATGGTACCTTCCTAGGAGCAAGAATAACTGGTACTAAGGAGCTCTGTAGACCTTTTGATTTTTTTTTTGTTGTTTTGGTTCCCCCCCACCCCCCCCCCACCCCCATAACAGCAATTTACCACAGTTATAAGTTAAAGCCCGAAATGTGCAAAACAGGGACTTTTTTTAAGGTTTAACAGGCCATGGGACAGCAGACCCGGGGAAGTCC
Organism: Gymnogyps californianus; assembly: GCF_018139145.2. Taxonomy (NCBI): domain Eukaryota; kingdom Metazoa; phylum Chordata; class Aves; order Accipitriformes; family Cathartidae; genus Gymnogyps; species Gymnogyps californianus. The sequence continues at coordinate 47,637,590 of NC_059472.1, forward strand.
ATCTTTCAGACTCTGCGGGTTGGGGCAGGTCTCTCCCTTGTTTAGCCAAATCCAAGTTTCTGGGGGAAACAAGCAGAATCCTGTGGCCGGAGAGTGTCAGAGCAGATGGTCGTAATGGTCTCTTCTGATTTAAAATCTAACAATTCTCACACCACCAGTTGCTGCGTTTTGAATCGTGTAGGAGGGCACTTTCTGATAGAATGGGAGCATGAAATCAGGCAGGAATGGGGTGTGTAGTAGCTGTTGCCTACGGTGGAAAAGATTGCCTGGTGTGGGCAAAAAAAGAGCTCAGTGGGAAGTATCTCTCCTCTGCAGAGATTGAACAGGGGAAATGTCTGCTGCCCCAGGCAGAGGAAAGTCTCATTTTTCCACTGACTTTCAAGAATATCAGAGGACAGTGAAGAGAAAGTGCAGTTTGTTGTAGTAGCTGAAGGGGATGGGTTTTGTCCAAACTTGATTCCAGGGCTAAACTACTTGCTTTATTTTTGGCTGTAACTGCAGAGGGCTGGTGGGAGAGAAGGAAAATGAAATTTAAAGCTTCATTATTCTTGGCCCATGTTTAGTGTCTACTAAGCGTTCCTGAAAATTCACATGGCTGCTTTAAAGACACCTTGAGGAAGGCTGTTTTCTGTGTGTTTAATGCAGAAGCGTACTGAGCAGGACTACGGGTATGTAAGAGCGGTCTGCCATGATACGCCCTGCTCTATGAAATTTTGTTCATATATCATGCTTGAAATGTATAGCTGGCACTTTGGGTAGTCTATCTAATGTGGTTCTTGCAATTGCTGGAAAGCCAGGCAAAGCACTCTAGTCCTGATCGGGCACTGCAACCGGTAGAGGAGGGGAGAGTACTTGGCAGAAATGCGGAGGATTTGGTAGGGATGGGGAAGAAAGGAGAGCTGGATCTCTGGCTGTGTTTGGGATGGATTTGACAGACACCAGAGTACAAGAGTACGAGAGAGGGCATTACAAAGATGAGCTGGACCTTATCGGGGGGCTTCTGGTTGAATTTATCTCTGAGAGAGGACTTTGGTGTGTGTTAAATTTTATTTATTTTTTCTCCTCATTGAGTGGCAGGATTAAGTTTGCAGACATAGGAATGGCTAATTAAGCAGTGACTTGCAAAGGGATAGAATGACAAAGATGAAATCTCTGTATCTGCAAGTGTGATACCCAATTACTTCATAGTGATGAACAAGACTTGGCTTCAGGTGGCTGTAGGGTAGTGTGACGCTGATCTTTCAACATACAAAAATGTACTTTTTTTTCCTTTATTTAAATATGAAAAGAGCTCTGAAGTGTTCGTATTAAATGAGATAAGCAAACATAAATAGAGATATGAAAATTCTGTTTATGCAGAAAGCTGAAAAAGGAGCCCCAGAGCCACTGCTGAGTAATCTGGATTACATCTCTGGTATTGTATTGATGCACTGAGTTGTTTTGCTTTATGTTTGTTGTCTGTAAGGTAAAGTGCTTACGTTGCAAAAATGAATACTGTGTAGAGTTGAAATGTACATAACTGGATTTTTAAATATCAAAATGTCTGAAAAAATAAACAGCCATAAGAATAAAATGCTTGTTGTGAAGTTTTCCTAATTCTTCATGCAATAAGTGTGACTTTTTTTTTTTTTTTTTTTTTTTAAAAACCTACATCTGTTTTGCAGGAGAAACTGTAGAAGGCCTTCGAGAGAGCGATTATCTTCTGATTCATTCATGTCGGCAGTGGACAACAATTACAGCTCACAGTCTGGAGGAGGGTCACTACGTCATAGGGCCAAAGATAGAAATCCCTGTACATTATGCAGGTAAAGCTATTGTTGACCTGAAATATAAATTGAAAGAGAATGAATTGCCTACCATTTACACTGATCACTTTATTTGACAGAGTGAAGCTAAGCCTCTGATGCCGGTGTCTATGACTTAGCTTTTTAATAATGTTACAGAGCACAAGAGATACTGACTTACTTGCAGGGCTACTAAACAGGTGTATTTCATTGGGCAGCACATTGACAGAACACGTAGCTATGTAGAAGAATTGGTTTCAGTTTGAGTATAATGAGTTGCCAGTGCTTCTCATCTGTGAAAGTGGTGACAAAAGTGTGAAAGTTTGAAAATGCCTTGAAATGTTCTGTCAAAGATGGAATGGGTTTTACACTTCGTTGCATACTCAAGCTGGAGGAGATTTCTTAATATTTCCATGTTAAAAGCCAGGGACCCTTCATAGTAATGCTGCAGTTTTACACTAATGGTCCTCAGTAGTTCCTTGTCACTGTCTGCCTTTTTGGATGATGCAGTTATACTGTTGTTCCAAGTAGATATGATGCAACTAATCCATATTTATTTTACGATTTCCATTTATTTTTACTTTCCTAAGAAATTATTATTAATACTGTTTCCTACTGCTTAATATCCTTATTCACAAGCTGAATAGAACAATACTATATGGGTGGGAAGTGCTTATCTTACTGCAGTAGATACAAAAATTTAAAAAGCTGGAAAGTGTGAACTCAGAGCCATGCCTACAAAGCAAAGACGTGGGCTTAGTGTTTTACTTGGTCTTCTGTATAGCCAATTGTCAATTGAGTAATCTACTCAGCTCTCTTGCGATCTCCTTTAAAAAGTTGGTGCAGTCGTGGTATGCTGAGTTGTGTAAGAGCTGACCGAAATGTTTTATTTCAATCACACCAGTGCTGCAACTGCAGTGGTGCACCCTATTTCAGTGATGAAACTTACACCAATTGCCTTCTTATGTACTGTTTCTCCTTGGAGTTTACTTCTGGAAGGTTAATTTTTTTTAAGATGCGTTTAAAAGCTTTGGTCTGATGGCATATAGTGTCATAATATACGTGGCTTTAAAACTCTCTGAATTTAACTTTCTTAGTATACAGTTTCTAGTGCTTGTGCTTAGTAACATTGATGATTTTTTTTTTTTTTTTTTTTTTTTTTTTTTTTTTTTTTTTTACACCTTCTGGCTGCATAAGCCTCAGTGCTGTGGTCAGATAAACACTCCACTTCCTTGAAACTGAATGCCACGTTTTAAAATCCTCACTGTGATTCCTGAAAGAAGGAGAACGGAAAATAAAATGGTTATTGGCGTGAAAAAAGATTGGCTCTTAGGGGGTTTACTAAAGCTTCATTCTTAATTTTTAAAGAAATTACAAAGATCTGCTAGCAGGGTTTCCTGACTCTTCATGCTTCCATTCATTCATAGCTTAAATTTACATAGATACCAGCAAAATCAAATTCTGTCCCCTAAGATAATGCAAAAGTATCAATGTGCTTTTCTTCCTGGCTTGTGTTAATGCAGGAAAAGTGTGCATTTAGTTGGCAGAATACGTTTTGCTGTCAAAGAATCTCCAGAACCCCCTCATTAATGAGATGAAAATACATGAAAGTTCAGAAACTGCCAGGTAGTGAGGGCACTTACTGAATACATGATATGCTCTGATGCTGCCAAAGGAACTTCACAAAAATGGTCAGTGCTAACTTGCAGTACCCAAAGCATGTCTGATGGGCTTGCCTACAAGAAAGGAGACACAAGTCTAAGCGTGTGAAGGTTTAGTTAGCAAAGCACTGCAATCTGGTGCTTGCATGCTGACATCTAAATGCATTTAGAGACATCTTCCATACCCTAAAGATTAACTTATGCTGCTGTGGAATACCAAACAGAGATACGTAAGCTAACACTGAGTGCGCTTTCAGTGCTGCATTGTGCAGTGCCTCGTGTTTACTGCTTTTGGGATCCAGAACCCTGCACTAAAGAGGCAAAGTTTAATGTAGCTGCCTAAGACGACTTGCTGGGCTGGGTACTGACCTGACACAGTTATGCTGCTAGCTCTCGAGCTAGCTGGGGAGTCTCCTCTGCAGTGAGCTCTGGGAAGGCTGGGAGGTCGGAGCGCTCCAGAATCATTACCTTTCTGAGGAGGACGTGCTGCTACCAAAAGGTAGTGCCGTCGGGTGACGATTGCTGTGTGAGCTGGCTGGCACAGCCCTCCGTTTGCATGCGAGAGCTTTCGATCTTTGCAGAAAGCACTACTAGAACAGTTGGCAGAATGTTTATATGGGGCTCAGCCATTAGTTTTTGGGTTTAGAGGAGGGATTTTATGTCCTCATATGCAAATGTTTCAAACTTCTGTCAAGTAAGAGGTACTGCCTACCAGAATGACCCTTAGAGATGGAACATAAGGGTTCATTAAAATGACTTTCTGGGTTTGTTTCAGCTTTAACGGAATTTTTTTTTTTTTATTTTAACCCCTCGCAGAATTTTAATGTACCAAATTGTAGCGTGATTTTGTTGCAACAGTTGAGCAGGAAGCGAAGTTGAAACTGATTCTTCCCCTGAGATTATGGGCTTAAGTACCACAAAGTCATCACTCACATATATAAATACAAGTAGAAAGTAAATCTTATTTTGCTACTTGCTAAATCAGGTTTTGATACACTTATTAAACCTAAATACAATAAAGCCGTATTAAAGAAGGAAAATGCTGTATTTTACATTTAAGTGAAATCTCATTAACAGAACCTGAGTTCTGCAGTCCTGCCGATGGTCCTTTCCCTACTGGGAAACTGCTACCTTGGTTGTTTCTGTTGGGGATGGCTGACATGGTTAATTTTTGCTGTTGCTGTCAAAGAACAGTCATATATGACAGCTGTTGAATACTCTTGAATACCTCTTGAATACTCTTTCCAGTCAGCTTCTCTTTAAAGTTAAAGTGAACGTAGCATCGAGTTCAATTTTCGTGTAATTAAAACCAAACGGCTAATGTGTTTCTGGCTCCTAAAACAAAAGAGGTCTTCACCTGCATATAGAATGGAGAGCAGATCAAAATTACTGTCCTGATAGTGCCCTGTCTTGGCATGAGAGAGTGGACTTCAAGAGTCCAAGGTAAACGATCACAACAGATGGACGTTGCTTTGATGTCCTTTGCTTTCCTCAGGTATGCAGTTCACACTTGATACTTATAGGAAGGTCTTACCAGCTTTCTGTCTGAACTAGTTTTATATTGTTCCTGGTACTGTGATATCCTTAATAATAAATTTCTGCTCTAAAAGCGAGTGTGTATCATCCATACCCTCCAGCTGATGTCAAATGTTACTGCTAGTTTTGACTTAGGCAGCACTGTAATCTTTACCTTGATAAATGTCTCCCTTAGTAGCCTCTGGAAAATACTGTTTTATGAACTGAATTTGGAAGATACAGGGCATGTTGCTATCTTGCAGAATTAGACTTCACTGTGCTGCTGGTCATCAAGAGGAACACCTCTCATTCCTCTGCAGAGGTACCTGCGCAGGAAAATGTGTCCCAGGGGGGCTGATGACCACGTCTCAAACGTATTCTGTGATAACTGAAAGGCATTGAAGACACTGTCTGGGGGTTTGAACGTTGTGGGCCTCGGATGTTGTCTGACCCTTCTTGTGTTACCTTCCAGGGCTATATAGCTCAAAACTATCAAAAGTGTTTTTGAGGATTCATCGGCTCAAGCTGCAGAGATCTTCTGCTCTGACTCTAAACGGCTCAGGTTCAGTGTGTTGTAAATATCTGTACTACGTGGCCACAATTCTTTATGTGTGCGGATTACTGATTTGACAGTTGATGGAGTTGGATGTGGTTGCTCAAAACTTGCTGTATGGGAAAAGCAGCACAGAGGGCTGTGGAGTGACCCACGTGTGTGTGCGTACCCCCACCTGCACAGCACAGTCTTTTCTTTCAAAGTCCATGCTAGTATTGGTGAGTGTAAGCAATGAAAAAAAAAAAAACGTACTTTGGAATTGGTTGGCAGCATCTAGGTTATTTTGCCCCAAATACTCCCACTTCTAATCAAATCCTAACAGGACCTTTACTGTTGTTTTTTAGGACCTTATCTCCGTTGTTGCAACTGACGGTTCATTTGCTCTCCTATCTGAGAGTTTTTTCCATTCTGAGAGCAAAGCTGTTCCTTTAGGATGATGCTTAAAAAAAAAAAAAAAAAAAATCCAAACCCCTACCCTTTCTTTTTCTTTAAGCTTCTACTTAGCTTTACCCAGGGTTTGGAGGGAATACCTCTCATGTCATTGCTGCCATATATGTCCTCATGGGAGGCAACTAATAAAGAAAATACTTTTATGAAGACATGAGAAAGTAACACCCTGTTCCAGGGTGTGCCACAGTGTAACACATCCGGGGTGTTGGAAATACTCTTCCTGTGAACTCACACCTCCCCACCACATAGTGAAGGTGTGCAATTGCTAATACAGAGTAACTGCTGGTGCCCTGTCAGGTTGCTTACCTAAGTGTGCTGATAGCTTTCTTAATGTCTTTTAAATGAGGAAATATAAAACCTTGTCATGTGAACCTTCCCCAGGTGGGGTGCCGGGTGGGAATGAGTCAGAAGTCCCTTCTCTGGTGTTAGAACTGGTGTACAACAAATGTCCTACTGAAACCTGTTTCTACTGGTTTGATTTGTTAATCATAGAGCAGTGCCTGATGGGCCTGTTCCTCATTGCATCCTGCTAACACGGAGGAAGACGCTCTCTGCAGGTCTTCTCAAGAGTGAACTTGCCTTTGCAGTGGTGGGGCAGAAGAGCTCCCTGAGATTTTGCAGCGTGCAGCTGCAGAAGTTTCTCTCTCATGTCCAAAGGCATGCCTGCCTCTAAGACACAATTTTGCAGTCCCAGCAGGCCTACTGCTGCCTGCTCTGGGATAGTCAGACCTTGGACACTGAGGGAGGAGAGTGCTGTAGTATGGTGTGAGTTAGGCATCCCCTAGTTGTCTTGAGATGGTGACAGCAGCTGCTGTTGCTCAGTACCCACCCTGAACCTGATGCATCCAAGATCTGGAAGAGCTTGGATTTTTACTTTGGTGATACTGAGCACTCTTAGATGTTTATAGTATGTTGAGTCTTCTGTGAGTATGCTGTACGGCTCTCTTCATGGCCCTGGAGAGAAGAGCAAACATTAGACTGGCAAACGTCTTTTGCTTGATGGCTTTATGGTATCTGCTGCCAACGTGTGTTACTTTGGGGACAGAGGGGGTGCTTCCTTGTCTTACGTTCAATTTAGACTCTTCACTCCCTCAAGTGCAGTTTAATGCTGTCTGCTGGTCAAGGAAGGTGGTGTTGGACAAAAAGCCCTTTGTCTGGGGCTTTGCCTCCCTGGGAACAGTGGGTGGTGTCAGGGAGAGCTAAGCCTGTTCTTCTGTGTAAGTGGAGCAGTACGGCTCTGATGGTGTAATTTTTAAGTTCAAAGAGGTGGGTGAGATCTAAGACAGGGAGGGACACTGCTCTGGAGTAGGGAACTTACTTAGAGGAGTCCTTTGCAGCCAACAGGTACACCACTCCCCGATACGAAATGCATTTTGCATTTTAATTTGTGTTTTGCTTTGAACTTAACCTGGCACCCAGCTATCACATAGTTCTCCTGGGGCTTTTGTGCTGTATAACTGAATATAACTTCTAGAGAACAGGGCCTGAATGCAGTACTTCTGAGAGGCAGGCTGCTATGTATCTGTGGGCTGGTAAACGATTAATGAATATATGTTCTCAGACAAAAACCAAGAAAAAAACCAACCCACACATTTAAACCCCCAGTACCCAAGTTTTGTTTTGTTTTGTTTTTCTTGAAAAACATTGTATGATCTGAAAAGCAGTCGGAGGTTTGAAAGCTGTTCTTCACAGGTACTGCTCATAAAAGCATTGCCACCAGCATATAGTCTTCATGCTTTTAAAAGAGAAATATGACTTCTGTAGCTCTAAATACTTGACTGGGTGAAGTTTCCTGAGAATGGCAACCCTTTTCTCCCCATAAACAAATAGAAGAAAGTCTGTTTGGTATTCATTTAAAAGTCTGATTGTAGAGTAGTGCCTGGGTGTTGCAGAGTGAGAGGACACTCGTTTTCGTGAGCAGTGCGTGCTTCTTCAGCTATAAGTCCAAGATCAGTAATGTCTGAAACACTTGTAATTGCCCATATAGCATCATTCCATGCTTTTCTGTCAGGGAAATGATTATGCCTTAAAATATATTTATCTATTTGTTTTTAGTTTAATTGCTACTTTATTTTCCCCACCAAAGACTGAGTTTTTCTATTCTAGGCAATCACGGCTTTGTAGTCTGGAAACTGTCTTCATATTCCTGGATTTTTCAAACCTATCACCTTGAAATAATGGGTGAACTGTTCTTCCATACGTGAGCAAATATCTATATTCTTAATTTTTCTTTTTGTTTTTTTTTTCTTCAGAGAGTTACCTTCAACAAGTTTAGTTGCTGTCAGACTTCCCCATGGTCCTATCTCTTTGTTATTCCACTTTTCTGTGCCTATTTAAATTTTGGCAAATGCCTCTCCATTAATCTACAGCGCAATATCAAATCACAGGATCTAAATGCAGGCACTGAAGTTGTTGGCAAAAATTGCTCATTTCTTTTGCACCTGTGGGTGCACGTGTTCTTCCTGTTCCTTCATCTCCCCCCATTAGCCACTCTGGTGAAGTAGCAGCTTTTTACCTAAGTTTAATGAAATATTCCCCTTCTGTCTGACCACCTGTATTGGAGAGTCTCTTCTACTTTGCAATTTATTTTATAACTATTAAGGAATGTATACATACGTCTTCCCATTTTTTTGTTTGTTTGTTTGCTTACCTGCTTATTTGATTTTTGATTGAGCAGTTTGTCCTGAGCCCAAGGAGTTTGTTCTGAGCGTATACAGTACTTGCTTTCTAGTGTCGTGTGCCGACAGCTTCCCAGAATGCAAGCTATGGATCAGAAATACCTTTTCAGTGTGGGGAGATGGTTCAAATTTAGCTTCTAGTGAAATGGCGGTGTGCAATTCTTCATCGGGTTGCACTGCTGAGAATCTTTCACTCTCAACTTCATCTCTCTGGAGTCAGCCAGACCTTTTTGTAGTGTTTAGTTTCCTTAAAGTTGTCATCCTCATAAATTAAAATCAGCAGACTTTGAGACTGCTTCTCTCTTTGTATATATACAACCTTATGTCTATGAGAGATTTCTGGAGTCACCTACAGAATTTGTAGAATTTGCTTGACGTTCAGTTTGGTGGCTGGATATATTAAAGTTTGTATTCAGCCTTCTGGTGAAACCCCATTCAACTCTGTTTTGTTCCTGTCCACCTTCCAGTTTTGCTACCTGGCCCATCTGAAATGTCTGAAACTGCTGTAGAGTCTGCAGCTCTCAAAGGCTGCTGCTCTTTGATGTAGTGAGAACAGTACAGTTATTCACAGGGTAGTATTATTCCAAGTAACGGAGGAAGAGTCTGGTTATGTCCCAGAAGTTCATGGAAAGAAAATACCTGCATTTTCTCTCTTGCTTTCCAACCTGGAATAAGAGTTTGTGGTTTGTAGACACCAGTTCATACTATAAAATTTGTTTGGTTTCGTGGGATTTACTTGGTGCCTTAAAGGAAACAAAAGCTTGTGATAATAGTGGTATTTTTCAATACAATCTCAGTGAGGTACTAGGTGGAAAGAGGCATATGCTTTTAGATACAGCTGTCTTGCTCTCCTCTACTTTGACTTCAGCACAAGTAGAATCTTACTCTTGTTTAAAAAAACCTAAGATTTGCCTCAGCATTGAACTTTCTGTGTTTTATTTGTGAGAAGGGAAAGGGAGTAGGAGGAGAGAGGGAAAACTTGCAGCTTTTCCAACTGATGAGTCGAAGTATCACATGTTCCTCTCAGACTTCCACAGTTCTTGGCTGTTACTCTAAGTCTGCAGACTTGCAACTTGCTGAAATTCAGCTGTGACCTTATAAGCATTCACCGTAAGGTGGGGTTTTTTTTGTTTGCTTGTTTCAGATTTCTGTGGGCAGCAAAGAAGCTGATCGGAGTTGCATCAATTAGGAAAGAACTCTAGAGGCTTGTACAAAAGAAATTAACTGGGGAGGATGACTTTTTGAAAGATTGCAGTTGAGGGAAGGGTAGAACAGCAGCCAGGAAACTGGTTCCCAGAAGACTGGGAGATGGGCTAAATCACACAGGATTTGCTTGGCATTACTTGAATTACTTTGCCTTAGCTCTTGGCTGGTACAGTGGAGCACTGGGCTCATTTGTGTGACGCTAGAAAGACTTAAGTGCTTGGGAGAAGGGTCTTAAAAGCTGCCTAACTTAACCACTAGGAAGCTGAGAGGAAAAGGCTGATCCCCACTGGGAATTTGAGGTGTATTTAGAGCTGCACTCGAGGTTCCAGTCCGATCCCACATTTCCGACCACTTCAGGCTGCCCTAAGTACTAGCTACAAGGAAATTGGGAATGTGGCTCCTGAGTTCCATGAGGAAGCTGTTCTCCTCTTTCATGAGGTATAACTTAAGGATTTAAAAGGGAGGAGATGCACGAACACTGCAACCTACCCAGTTGGTAAGCTCCGGCCAGCAAGGCTGGGGTAGGGATGAGCTGCCTTGTTTCTAGGCACTGAGCAAGGCATGAATTAAGTGTGAAGCTGCTTCACCCTTTCCTGCCCTGAAGTAGATGTTCAGGCATGTGGAAAACCATACAGTTAAAAAACTTTAAGGGTAGTTAGAAGCTCAAAGAGGGTCTGTTAGCCTGTAGTCTGTAACTGCAACTCTGGAAATTCACACCTGTTTTCCTAAAGTAGGAATTTTACAGATTTAACGCCACCCATCTGGCCTCGAAGCTGACCCTTGATGGGAGAAGAAAATAAAGAGAAGGCAGTTGTAAAGGCCATGGTCACTGTTTAATCAGTAAAAAAATATATGCTTTCCGTTCTGTGCAAACCTTGAGGAAGAATTTTTATAAAATCTGTTTGAGCTGAAAAGTGGTATGTTTTGAGTTCATAGTTCGTATGGATAATAATGCCTTTTGTTAGTCTCTTACTTAACTCTAGTGCATGAAGTTGGGGTTTGTGTTTTCATATGAACAGAGCAGCAAATGCGGAAGAAAGCAAGCATGTGTCACTGCTATGAAATCTTCACAGAGAATGATGCAGTCACCAATGCAACTATCCCATGACTCTTACTCTCACCTGGATTGCAGTGCATGCTAGTAGCAGATAAAGACTTTTGCAGAGAAGTACAATCCTTAATGCTTAAGGGATTTGGGTATGGTTTACTGCATACTTTTTTTTTTTTCCTTTAACTTCATTTGGCTGTCTCTTCTGCCTTTGGTTTCACTTTGTCTCAAGTTCATCCCCTCTTTTTCCTTTACTAATATTCTGACTTGTTACATGGTCTAAATCTGTATGGGAATTTGGGAGGGAAGAAATTGCCATGAGTTTCCTATGATTAGTCTAAGAAATCTCTTTTAGACTGACTGTCCCTTTTGCTTCTTGGGGCTGGAGGGGGAACTGTTACAACTGAGCTAACATGGCAAACAAGCAAGGCAAAAATTATGAAGGTCTTTCGCTTCTGTAAATACAGAACCCAGCTGGCAGGAATGTAGAGCAGGGTTTTTGATAGGTTGTGTGTGTTTGGGGAGGGAGCTGCAGAGAAATCTGTCGCACAGGATGATGTCATCTTGTGAATTTTTGGATGCCCAAACAGATGTTTGGGGCTTTTTTGGTTTTTTTGGTTTTGTTGTTCCCGCCCCCCCCCCACCCCCCCCGGAGCCAGTGTTTGCTGCTCAACACAACTGATAGGAAGTGCGGTAGGAATTCTTCGGTCAGCATCCTCCCCATGGAAACCAGCACACTTTACGTCTGGGAACGAGAGCCGGTCACGTCAGTGCTGCCTATTAAAGCAACTGACATCACGGATGTCTTAAGCTTCGACTGAACTACTGTACCAATTGGTGCCAATAGGAAAATAAAACCATGCTATTTAAGCCATGTATAACTCTGTTTATATGGAGAATGTAATTTGTGTGTTTAATTTAGCCTGTGATCCAAGACAGTAATTCTGCTGTGTCAGGGAAAGGCACTTCAGTGAGCTTTGAAACTTCGAGGAGTGGAAAAACTGGCTTTTTTCTCTGTCGTGAGCTGTTGTGCAGAGATTTTCTGTTCTCAGTTGGCAGAGATTAACTTGTTTCAGTGTAAGGGGGGAAGCTATTAACACTAATAGCAAAGGTGACCATTATTAACTGGATAGGAGAAACATGGGTATTTAACTTCTCATTCTGAAGGACCTAAGCATTAGAGGAAAACTGAAAACTGTACTTATTTCCCTCACAGCTTTGTGTACAGAGGTGAAGCTCCGTTTCATCCGCTCGTTCCCTTTACTGCAGGTGAAACTCAACTCTTCTTTTGAACCAGAGTGTGCAGTTTGATCCCAAAGGCAGGCAGAGCAGGGGCAAAGAAGGAAATACACTGTACATGTTTATACTGTACGAGGGCTTTCATGAGTGTCCTCAAACTAGTAACACCTGGCTGGTGAGCCACCTGTCACAAAATCTACAACACTGACAGATGCTACTGTCATCTTGGATGGTTGATAGCCTATGTAGAGTAAGAAAGACCTTCTAAATCTAAGTACTAAGAAGGTTATGTTTTTTGGGGGAGTCACCTTCACAGCACGCTCTTTAAATATTTGTCACCGGTTCAACCTTTTCCGGTTCGTCTCACATGAATTCGGTATTGCAGTAGACTGGGAATAGCCAGCCAAGGCTGGCTGGCTGCATTTGGGTGGCTGAAATAATTCAAGCCGGCTGCGTCTGTTCCTTGTTGCCTTGTTTCATGGTGCTCACCTGATCCCTCTTTTAGTGTGTGTGTGGACCAGCTCATCATGTGAAAGGTCCCATTTTTGACATGATGGCTGCACGCGTGCATGGAAAAGGAAGAGGGACATGCCATTAGGACGCACAATCGCATCTGAAGGTTTCTGAAGGTCTTTATCAAAATGATGGGAAACGCATTTATTGTCTTCTGCCAGAAGAATAGGTTTGTTTGTTGCTTGGGCGTTTTGTTTTTTGGTTTTGGGTTTGGTTTTTTTTTTACTATTAATAACCTTTTGAACATAGGCAAGTGTGAGATGTGTATCTATGGAGGAGAAAGTGTGTTCAGCAGGAAGTACTGATTGGGGAAAGCTGTCTCTGATAAAATGCTGCATGGGCCTCTGCGTTTCCAAACTCAAAAAATAAAGGCTGTGTAGGCCAAGTGGGACTACTGTGAAGCTTGACGGGAAAAGTGAAACCTTGGTGAGATGGATGGACAGGGTGGCTTGCATAATCCAGTTCTTTAGCTACTGTCTCCCTGCTAATTTAATTACTAGGGTTCAAAGTGCGTGGGGGGAATTAAGACATTTGCTACACAAATGGCATCGCCAAAAAAAAAAGAAGAAAAACAAAGTAGTGCTGTGTTTAAGATTCGTGGGTCTGAGTTGAGAGATTACGTGTGTGACTTGGAAACCCAGAACCAGCTGCTGGGAAGGATGTGTCCCTCAGAGTCGGTATAGGGGAAGGGCTACAGCATATCCTGGGGTGTGGGATGAGAAGTACTCTGAGTAGGAATGAGAGTTGCAGTGTGATAGTAAATCAGCTTTAGCCTTCTCTAGACGTTGTTGGGATGTTGGATGGGGGAAATGGTCATTACTTGTAACTGTTCATGGTATCAGTTTTTTCCTGTAAAGTGCTTTCAGATCCTCCAGGAGGACAGTTGCTATAGAAACATAATGTGAATTTAGACAAACTTGGTAACTAAAATTAATGGAGAACCTGAGTCTGACTTCAGACTGGTAGTGTCTTAAACAGTATGTAAATAGAAGAGAGACTGACATTTATAATAAGATCTAGTATGCGTATGTTCCTATCTGAAAAACTGCTTTATCTGATTCTAAAAAAGAGGCTGAGAGATGCCCTTGAAGTCTGAAGGGGTTGGGGTTTTTTTTGGTTGGTTGGTTTTCCTTTTTGTCAATTTGATTCCTGCTGACTTACCACTACCCCATTACAGGAAGCCTGTGGATGCCTGTGGGTTACCTGTGTTTGTCCACTGGGGTTGTAGTACCCACACTGCTAAAGATACACAGCATGGACCCAAAGGTCTGCAAGAGCTGTTCTAGATAGATGGTTGGGAGCAGATGTGCTTCTGCTGCCTTCCCAAGCTGGGAGCACAGTACACAGACTTCTCAATGGCAGACAAGCTTGGCTGATCTTCTCAGCTTATGCTCCTGTAGTTATCCTGCGGGGTGTGGGAATGAGCGGGGAAAATGTTAATGGCAGTAGTAGGGAGGGAGAGGAATCAGGGGGAGATGGTGGTGGAGGGGGGAAGCAGGAGACAATAGCGGCAGCAGCCTGGGTGGCGGTGGAGGGCAGGAGTGGGAAGAGGTGGTGGGACTGGGGCTCCCCTACGGGAGGTTGGGAAATGCCGGCCTTGCAAGGATGAGGCGCTCTGCCAATCCCACTTTGGGATCAGGGCTCTTGTTTCTAAGCGGTAACTCACTCGGAGCAGCTAGTGGTTCTCAATACTCTGCTTAGGAAAATTTCTGGTACCATTTTAACAAAAAGTTGCTTTGCTAATCTGCATTTCTGGTTAAAATTCTTAATGACTAGAATTAGTCTGTCTAGAAGAAAGAGACATATGGCAAGCAAATGGCCCTTTTTAATGAGCCTCCCACTCAGCAGTTGGCTGCTCATCCAGTTTGTGTGTGGCAGAGTCTTAGAGCAGCATCTTATTGCCAGAAAAAAAAAAAAAAATCCTGCAACCTTTTGGTGCGTTTTCTTTCAGGGAGGGGAGGAACAGATCATAATGTAAGTATTAGAGAAAGACAAAGCCTCATGTTAGCTTCTTCAGCAATTTGTTACCAAAACTATAAGAAAATGTTCCAGAACCTAGTTTAGAAAGCTGGAAGGCATCCAGTTCTTTACCTCTCAATGGTGGTTGGGTACCATATGTACCTTTTTACAGCATGTGGGATTTGCTAATGATAAATAAAATAAGTAACATAATACCTGACTACTGAAAGTCACAGTAGTCTAAAAGGCCACAGTAAGTGATTGCAGCTGGTCTATAAAAGCCTATTAAAATTAATTTTATTAAATTCTTGATGGAAAATACTGTATTTGGTAGCCAGTAGTGGGTCTGGAGGATGGATGGGTCTATTGTTCCTTAACTGTAGGTGCCACCAGTATGGGAGCATAAAATTTATGATGACCAGTCTCTGCTGTTAGTAACAGCTGTGTGACTGATCTAAGAGAAATCCATTGCCGAAGTGTAGCTGTGTAAGGAGTCATGCAAGTAAAAACATACTTATTTATTTATGCCTAACTTCCTCATTCAGCCTTATGACTTCAGATTAACTTGTAGCAAGGTCAGGCTGTCCTTCAACACTTAACCTTGCCTGCTGAAAAATATTCTGTGCTGTGGCAATGACTTTTAATATTGGATCTGACGTTGATGCTTGTTCTCATATGGGAGTTAGTTTGTGTATAGCAAATGGAGAATACCTTCCTCTCCGTCCTCCTGCTACTGACCCCCTCTGAAGCTCTGCCTCATCTGATGTGCAGTAGTGCCACTTGTCCTTCTCGCTGTGATTTCTAACACCTCTCCCGGCTGCTCAGTGATTGCTTTGAAAGTGCGAAGTACTTTGCCACCCTCTGTGTGCAGTTGGGACTACCCAGCCCTCAGCTAAAGAGAGAGGGCTGCTTGTGCAGACTTCGGCTTTGAGCACTGCCACCACATGGTGGTTTAGTTGGATCCTTTGTCACTGTAAGAAAGAGGCTGGTTAAGTATCTCTACAAGAAGGAGAGGTGCGGTTCAGACCTGTTTCAGTGGGACTGCCTGCAAGAAGAGTGGGAGGTACTGGAGTTCACTGGCGTGGTTGCAGCAGCAGAGTGAGCCTAACCCTTCACCTGGTACTATTTACTCTATCTTTAGTTGCCATGAATAAAATTCTTGTTGCTCTTTCAGAAGAGGAAGGGACGCAACAACGATTGTGCACATCCAGCTCTTTTGATAAGATATGAACTAGTAATTGTAACTTAAAATAACTTCTCCCAGTCCATCCTGTTAGCTGCGCAGTTGTTATCTAAGCAGCCTGGAAACAGAGCTGTGCCGCTAGCCTCAGACACTACCAGGTCTAGTGTCTGACAGCCTGGTTCGAAATCTGGGGACGACGTTTTCAGCTGGCCAACACAGTCTGGGTGTTTTTTTTGTAGAATGTTAATCTGCAGTCTCGCAGGCTTTCTTCCAGCTGTGTGTGTCTAGCAGTGACTTTTGCGAAGTTCTCCCTCCCCAGACCTTGTCTGGATGCACGCCAGCTGAGCGCATACGTACAAACCTTTTCTGTGTCAAATTGCTGGTGACCAGTTATAGCAGTACAATATGGAGGGGAGGAGGGGGAAGGCGTTTGACTCTGTGTTTGCCAAGTCATCTTATCATAGCAAGGTGTGAGTAATAGCCTCTCTCTCTATATATACAAATGCCAGCTCTCACTTCGATTTGATTTCCAAGGTATCTGTATGCCAGAAAGCAGACTACTTCCAGATACCTCTTCTTTGTGTGCGAGCAGTAAAAACCATTCAGTGTGAGTGGGTTGCACTTTTCTTGGGGAAAAATGTAAATATATTTTAAGGAAGCTATGCTTTGATGGGCAAGTAACTAAAAAAGCAAGGCAGCAAAATTGTCTACCTAATTTTACCAACGTGGCTGAGCTAAACTGTTTCTTTGCTGTTGGGATACATGTAGGGGGATTTTTTTATTATTTATTAGGTTTTTTAAAAAAATCTAGTTTTTCCATTGTAAAGCATAAAGGGAGTGTACGCTTTTATAGCATGGTGAATTAAATAGGATCGATCAGGAGTTGGTAGGTCCTGCCGACTGTACAGTAAGCGGTAGAAAGTTTTTGCAGTGACTGATCCTTTCCTATCCGGGAATAAAATAGTAAGGTATCTAGTTTATTTCCATTGTCTTAAATACATCTGAAAAAGGTTAGGGTAAATTTAACGCAACCCAAAAGCAGGCTTTTGAATTTTCTGTATCTCTGGTTACTCAAAAAATAGCCAAGAGAGTTCTCTTTCATATGCAGTTTTCAACAAAACTACAGTGCTTTAGACACTTGGAGCTAAATGAAATACTGAAATACATTAATGTCACCAATTTTAAGAACATAGAATGAAGTTAACTAGTGTGCTTGAGGGAGATGGGGAAAGAAGTCTGGGATGCTGTGAAATTCCTGTATGACAAATTGCCCCAGCTTGTATACATCTGAGTGGGTGTGCAAGGAAGCTGGTGTTTCCATTAGAAAGTTTCTGCAAAAGAAGGTTGCAGCCAGTCCTTTCCATTTTGAAAAAGCTCTAAAGGGAGCAGGGAAGGGGGTTGAGTCCTAGAATTAGAAACCTAGTAAATGTTTAAGGCCTATGAAAATCAGATTTCTCTTCCTCAAGTTTTGAAAACAAAACCACTATATCAGTGCTTCTGAGAGGATTGGTCTGCCCAAATCAATAGCATGAAGTATCTGTTGCCTTGTTTAGTACAAGGCTACTTTTTCGGGGTAAGAACATTTTCAGCTTTAAATGCCTGTTGTGCTGATAAGCTGTTGTGATGGATAGGAGCTGTACTGCGCATAAATAGAGACCCTCACTTTGAAGGGCCTATATCATAGGAACCATATGTGTGCTTTATGTGCATATTTCTGATGCTTGCTGTTGTGTGTGGTGATGATGGGTATTGATTGTTTTTCATAGTTACTGGTCCAGTCACAGTGATCTTTAGATGCATTTATAAAATAAAGTGGAGAAGAAAATAAGCATTACTGCCTGGGGCCTCACCTTGAGCAACAGTAAGTCTTGCTCTTCTAAATCAGAATTGAAAGTTTCAACTGTTGCATTTTGAAAGGCGGCACTTGAGTAATACTTGATCATGTTCATAGTTTAGTTGGATCAGTTTGAAACAAACTCTTTTTTTTAAAGGCTTAGTTGTTCATAAAGCTCAAAACCTTGTGTGGATAGCTATTTGGAAAACTAAAATGCGGGACCTGGTTGGTTAGCATTTGCCCTAGGCTTCAGTATCATTGACTTCAAAAGAAATCAACAATAGAAATGACTTGGGCTGGTTTTGGCAGATGAGGCTTTTTGTTTCTTGCTTTCCTTAGTTGGAGGGATGATCTCGGGAATGGAGACAGAATACTTTGACTAGCATTGCTATAAATATTAGTCTCCCCTCCAGGAATTCTCTGTACTAAACAAATAAACAAACAAAACAGTTTAAAAAATTTGTCCTTTTATGTGAGGAACTATTAAAAAGAATACGAACACCCTCTTACCTATGTCCTCAAACAGTTTCTCTGAAATGGATTTTAAAATAACTTCATGGGTTGTTTTCTTACGTTTGGGGTCTGTTTGTGGTATGTAGCCTGAACTCCATGTTGTTGCATGCTAGAGCATGTCATATCACGGCTTCTTAGGCCAGATGAGTTTCACAAGTCAATTATGCTTAAAATTAACAAATGCTATAACTCAGAAACTTGTCTTGAATGATCGGTTTTGTAGTTCCAGGGCTTAGTCACCTTCATCAGGTAATTCTTCACCAAATATAGTCGTGATTTGAAAAGCGCATCAGTCATTCATCTTGGTAATTCCTCACTGGAGGAAAAAAATTCTTCTTTCTCTGCCGTAGGAGGAGAGTGGTTATGGCACATGGGTGATGTCAGAACTTTTGGGTAACGTTTGGAGTAAGCGAAAAAACAAACACCATCAGGGAGGGATTAGATGAAGCTCTTCTTAACTGGCCTCTCAGGTCAGAGGAGAACTCTATACTCTCTCTGTTATAAGTAATTTTGCAGAAGTACATAACATTTCCTGAGTTGAGCCATGGATTTTTTAATTTGGTTTCTCCCCCCCCCCCCCCCCCCCCCCCCCAAGAAGAGTAATAGAAGTCCCACTAATTTCAACGGGAGCAGAGCTAGATTACTGATAAGGGCTCTTCAGAAGAGCCTACTTCTGAGTATTTGAAAATACTTGTATTCTCTGGTATTCTGCTGATACTACCATGCTTCAAAAAGTGAGGAAATATAAGGAAGCAATGTGGGTGACTTCTAGTTATTTGAACACAGTGCCCTGGATCTAAGGGCTCAGTTCCATGAGAGGAGGCGGAGGCTACAGATGGCAAGGTTTTCAAATCTTATTCAGAAACTAAGATTCAAAAGCCTGTTGCCTTAAACTTGGAAGCTTAATCTAGTGGCTATAAAAGAATGTCCATCTATATCTCTATAGAAATAAATTCTAGCAAAATCAGTTTAATGCCCAAGGGTGGATGGAGCTAATGCGGATAAGTGGATGCTTGTATTTGTTTAGCTGATTCCATATGAAATGTAGTTCAGATGTAATGGCAGCAACAACAACAAAAATGTGATTCCATATTAAATGTAGTTTGGTTGTAATAGCAACAACAACAAAAATGTGTACTTACAAACTCAGAGCATGTAAGTACAATTATTAGTTTTAAATGCACTGAATTAGTCACTCCCAACCACCCACAGCAATGGATTTATGGGTGTTGCGTTTTGGAGCACCAAATCTAGGTTCCTTACTCTTAGCTGCTATGGCTCAGAAACATTGTAGGAGTGAAGAACAGTATAAATGTGGTTTCCACTGAAAAGAGCAGGTGCAAGACCATATACAAAGGACTTGTATTATTTAATAAGAGCACCTCTTCTTGTAAGAGTTGGGCTGCAGACTGTTTGAACCATATCCAATCAAATATTTGGAAACAGATGCACTCGACTGTTGTTTCTCCTCTCTTCCCTTCCAGTGGATACAATGGCGCATATTACAACTAGCTGATAAAGATTAATTCTGTATAATAACTTTTTAGTTAAAATCAAACAAACAAAACAAAAAAAAACCCCAAACCAACCAAACAAAAAAACAACAAAAAAAAACCGCACCTGAACTGTTGCTTTCTGTAAGTAGTCAAATCTACTTATTTTCACAGCCATGTAAATTTACAGACTTTTTCATCGTGAATGGAACGTATACGATGCAGAAGTCAATAATACAGGAAATGTAAAATCCCATGGTACTGTTTCCATGGATGTCATTCAGTCTGGTGATAGATGTTTTGGTGGAGTTTTTGGTTTTATCTTTTCAATTTCTTTTACAAACTTTTCTACATGGGAGTTATCACTTATGATTTGTGGAGACCTATTAACTACAATGTTTGACTATTCCAGAATGTCTGACTAATAGAGATGACAAAATTTTGTCTGCAAACAGTTACAGATGCAAGAGTTCAGACCAACATGGAAATCAAACGTTGAGTGTCGACACCAGTATTCTTTTAAATAGTGTAAACAACCAGACAGATTATTCTTAGCAATGATTTACAAACCCACCAGAGATTTGATTGCAGTCGGATTATAATGCAACATTTCCCTCTGAGCTGCAAAGTCAGTGTTATTTTGTCAGTAGAGGTTGTTTTGTTACCACTATTTTTTTGCTGTCATTTTGAGCCTGTGTCTGGTATCACCTTAATGTTTTTGACTGCTCAACAATCTCATGTTAACTAACACAAAATTAAAATAAACATGTGAAGAACAGCTAAGACATTGCTAAACTTGTGTAGAGATCTGGTAAATTCCCCCGAAAGAAAGAAAGAAAGCATTTCTTTGGTGCTTGGCAAATCCTTTTATTGGAATTTTTTCCCCTTATGCTATCAGACTGATTTATCTATTTATTTATTTACTTCTTTTTTTCTCTGCAGATGTATTGGCTTCAGGCATTGGCGACTGACCCGAGTTATATTTGTGGAGTTGATGTCTGTATTGTATTGATTGTGCTATTTCTAAATATAGCAAAGTCACTTTTAGACTGTTCTCTCCCTCTTGTTTTGCAATCATTGAGATGCATGTTCTTCTGTGAGCTATTAAGCACCACTGTCCTGCAAGTTTGATACCTTAGCGTTTAGGTTTTGAGTAAAAGCTTTCTGATCTTGAAAACTGTGAAAAGTAGTAGTTTAAAAAATATCTTTATGTTGTAATTGACTACCAGAAATTTTTAATGATCTCTTTGAATAGCTGTTAACAGGGAGAGTAGATTTTAGGCCATTTTAAAAAACTAAACACTTCCCTCTTTCATTGTGCAGTTAGCAAGACCTATATATTATTTGGCAGAAGTCGTTATTACTTTTCTAAAAAGTTACTGGTATATGCTCTTAAAGGCTGCTTTGTGTTAGAATAAATCTTGCTCAAGTCCAGAATGTTGGCAATAGGTTTTCTATGGTTTGTTCAGTTCTGTAAAGCTTTCCAGTAAGAGACTACTTATTGTTGTAGTATTGCAAGGACAAGGCAGTGGGGCCATCCTGGTTATTCTTTGCGAGATTAATTGCTTTCCTGACTATGAACATGCTGTTGAAGGTTTTGTTCTGGATGCATCTCAACAATCAGGCCCAGCCAGGAGGAAAAGAACTTCACCCAGGTGAAGCAGGAAGGTGGATGAGACTGAAGTTCCCCAGGCTGGACATGTAGCAAGAGTGAGTCATAACCCATGTCTAGATAAGCTGCTCCTCTAAGATGAGAGAGACTGCATTTTTGTATAACAGATGGTGCAGGCTGAGACGATGGAAGATGAGGATGAATTCCTTACTCTGGGCTGAAGTATTCATGTGGGCTTGTGCTAGAGAAACCCTGAATTAAGGATAGTAACTAAACTAGCTTGATCCTGAACAGAGACCAGCTTTAAAAGTACTTGGTATCTGGCTAGAGAGGAGTATTTGTGCGAACAGTTTTAATTTGGCACCAAGTTGCAGTGTATTCATGAACACAGATGCAAAACTAGAAGAGCACCATGCAGTTGCAATGGAAAATGTCTATCCAACCACTAACATCTCAAAAGTAGCAGCAGCAGCTTTTGGTTATAGCGCCGGAGTCTGAATCTGAGTTCAGTTCACGTGCCCCAGCTGTTCCTCAACTCCGTAGTTGTCCTGTGGGCTGGAGCATCGGCTCGGCGGAGGTGCCCCACTGCTAGCACATGGCCGGTGGTGGCCGAGTGGGACGCTGCTGCCGCAGAGCAAAGTGGGACACCTGCTACAAACTCCTTGCATGCTATTTCTGTTTGGTAAACAGAATGTAAAGCACTAGAGGAAGTAGTAAAGACAATAATTTATAATCTTAAATTCATGATGTAATCAGGACGCTTACAAGAGGGGATTTTGTAACCATCTTTCCTGTTTTATTAGTATTATCTTGTATTGCAAAACTCTTCCTATTACCGGATCTGTTTGTAGGTGTGTTTATTCTTAGGGGTTGGGACTTTTCCTTCATCCCCAAATTGAACTGTTAATGTCTGGTGTGTTTATGTTACACCCATTTTGCCATTTTTGAGTTCTTGAAAGATTCCAGTCTGCAGTTTAACATTCTCCACTGACCATATAGTATTCCAACTTATTTGAGTCTGATTTATATGACCACCTTCTTTCAAAAGAACAGCCAACCTGGATAGTCCATTTCCTCTAAAGATGCTTAATTCCATGCCCTTTTCCAGTCCTTTCTTCATCCTGCTGAAGCTAACTGGTAAAAATCCTTTCATTTGGTCTGTATGTTGACTGCTTGCACGTAAATGTGGATTTGACAAAGCAGTTGGTTGCAGCCTGCTTTGTGTGTAACATATTGACAAAGGTTTTAAGCAGGACTGCAATCTAGCTAACAAGGGCTTAAATCATACAGCTAAAGGATATGAATGCAAATTTGTCAAGTGTTACAGCCATAATATCTAAATGGTCCTTTAAAAAAAATCAGTTGCTGATTTGTTGCCAAGATTTTCTCAGGGAGTTCTTTGTTTCTGTTTCTTTAACAGAGGTGGGAAAGGTGCTTGGGCTGGATTTTTATTCCCTCATCTTGGAACCTAATACACCCAGAAGTACAAAAGTATAATTCCAGCAACTTGTCTTCAAAAATGTAGCATTTAAAAAAATTCTAACCTTGTGCTGTAGAACATTATAGACACCCAGAAAAAATGCTTATGTAACTTCAGAAATCTCTTAGTTGAATTGAGCTGCGATTGGTCTTAAGCCGTATTTAGTGGCTCCTTCCAAATTAAAATAATACTTGCACAAGCTGGGCAGAACATGGAGCTATGAAACCATTTTTTATTACGTGCCTAGTTTATGCATGGCTGACGTGATTGCAAGAAACGTGCTTCCATGTGTTTGTATGTGTGTATACGCACACAGTGATACCTGTGATCAATCAGCAGACTACAGCTCATTTTCTTATATGTAATTCTTTTTAAAGAAAAATTACTATCTGTATGACATGTTTGATTTCAAACTGGTTTAACTAGTTAGAGAGCTTGACAATCCTTTATTATTTGTCTTTGTAGAGCAGCCATAATATCTTAAGCACCATTCAGATACACAGGCAAATAGTCCTTGCGGTGGGAAACTTTCATCCTACTAAAGGCAAGCACCAGAGGAGAGGGGAAGAAGAGATGGCGACAGAGTATATACATTTAGGGTATATCCAGGCAACTCTTTAGAGCTGCACGGATCGTATTCGAATGGCTGGATGATTTTTTTTTTTTTTTTTTTTTTTTTTTTTTTTTTTTTGGCTGGCAACCTCTTCCGCAAGTGAGTGATGCTTCCTGCCTCCCTTTCTTGGTAGGGAGCCTGCATGTTCTGCCAGAAAGCAGCTGTCACTTGACACAATCTGTTCTGTGCTCCGGCGTAGGCTGGCTGCTCAAAGGGGAGCTCTGTTGATTCTTACACATTAGGAGATTAGAGAGTGACTTCAACCTCCCTTGGTTATTAGGGCTTAAAGACCAGCTGCAGAATGAAATATTTGGAGCCTGTTTCACTAGCTTTCCGCAGTGAAGTGGGTCAGGGTTATGTGTTGAAGGAGGGAGGGGTACGCTATTCCGACATCTACAGATGCTTTAAGTGTATCATGGTAGATGTGGGGAGGGAGAAATTGGAGGGAAAAAAATTTTTAAGAGTTTATGACGTGGGATTTTTTGGTTTTGTTTGTTTCTTTGCAGGGGTTGAAAGGTAAGCTCCATGTTTTTAAAATTGATATGCATATATGTATTATATATGTGTATATGCACATGCATATATAAAAATATATACACATGCATTTATACACACATACATCTATATATATATGAAACTATGTTTACTAATTACTGCCACCTCTTTTAGTGACTGTTAGCAATTCAGAGTTGTACGATGCTGCTCCTGAAGGCCAATTCCTTGTTACGGGGAACAGAAAAATAACAGGGTAGTAATACCAAGCTTCCTTAACAGTAACAAGTGAAAGAAAAAAATATTTCTGCAGAACAATTAAGCCTGTTTGGAAGGTAATGAGCACCAGAATCACATGCCAAGGCCTAGTTGCAAAGAGTTTCCAAGTTACAAGAGACACTTGTATGTAAGCTTAATTCTCTAAAATAAGCCTTAATTAATAAATGGCAGTACAGTGAATTTTGCCATCTACTAAGTCATCTGAGAGTCCTGTCTAAAATGTTTCCTCAGGACAGCTTTGAGAGAGCCAGTAGTGCTTACCCTATTTGTGTATAATTATTTTACTTAATGCTCTGTTTCAGTGATTACTCTACAGACAGTCTGATATGAAAGTAACATCTTTTGGGGTATATTAATTAAATTTAACTGGAAGGCAGCATAGCTGAAGGATATAAGAAGAACTGATTACCCTTTGGCATTTTTTCTGTTCCTAAAGCTGAATGAAGAAAGGTTATTTTGGTGTAACCTTAAAGCATCCTTACATTTGCAGTGTATATAGTCTTAAATTTAGGAGAATTTGTGATAAAAGCATCTTTTTTTTTTTTTATGCTTAACATTTATGTTTCCGTGCAGAGAGAACACGGTTTAAGCCTGCTAGTTAAACTACAGTGACTTCAGAAGGTGATGTGAAAAATCAAACTTTAGTGTATATTTAGGGTTCTGTAGTCATCTTATAGAAAAGTTGATTGTATAAAATTTGATCCATTTATTCTACTAGAAAAGCTGTTATAGACAATGTGTGAATGACTCCCATCTTGGAAAAAGATGGAAAATTTATCAAAGAATGCAAATGGCTCAACAAAAACAAAGTCATCTGTTTAATTACAGCCTCATGTTTAAACGACAAACTGTGGCACTTTCTTGGTTTCTTAAAGAAGTGGTCTTCATCTCCTTCAAGTTGTGAAATTGAAGTTTGTCACAATAATTCAGAAAATTCATGAGTTCCACAGACGTTGTCCGTGAACGTTTCAGCTGTTCAACTTTGTTAGAGATCATGAGATCAAATCCTTCTTGCCTCTCTCCCACCCCCTTCCCTCTCTTCTGTCTGTAAAGACTGTTTTGTTTGTATAGTTTCTTGGAACAAAATCCACTGACAGCAGTCTGTGCAGTAGATTTATTAAGCAAATACAGTAGCTCCTTCTGTAGCTTCCTTTCCTGTATCATGCCTGTGACCCTTGGAGTTTTTCCAAGATAATGTCAGTCTTATGCTTGATAGTTGGATACATTAATTATGCTTATATGGAACTGAGCATCTTAGACTTCATTCATTCATTGCTACTCTTCACAAATCTTGCCGAGTTAACTAGTTCCTAGAGGTGTTTGGTTGCAAAGCAGAAGGCTTTTAGGTTATGGGACCTGTGGGACCGCCTGCTAGTTGGTCTTTGGAGAACTAGCAGGGTGGTGACACTGTGCTGCTCCTTGTTTCCAACTTTTACCTAACAGTTGAAAGTTAAAAATCAGGACTACCCCGGAGGCTGTCTCATTACAGCAAACTCATTATGTTGGTGGACAGACTTGTAGAGTTGGAGATGGTCACTGTAACTTCACTGGAGTGGTTAGACCACTTACCTGCTGTTGAAGTTGTACAGGGTTCTCCTTTTAATGTTATGTCTTTGACCCATCTGAATATTTTTTCCAGTGGAGATCCTGATACTTCTATGGCCAGCGTAAGCCTAATAACAAAGAAATCTTGCTTTTCACAGCTGCATTAAGTGTAGTTGATGGACCACTAAAAGCCATTACTGCGGAGGGAACAAACTTGGAAATCTTCCTTTTCCCTCAAAACTCTCTTGTGTACTGAACTGTGCGTACTTATGTAGTACTATAGGTACTCTTAACATATCTTCTCTAAGCCCCTGCAGGAATATATAAAGCAATTGGTAGAAAATGAAATGCAAAGCAAAAATTAAGGGTCACATCTCACTGATTAACCATACTTGAAACAAGTACTTTCTCTTTAAGTAATATGATGATCATCAACCCATCCTCAAGCCAATTAAAAGACATAGGTGTGGTACTTCTCACCCTGTTCTGCTGTTGTAGGTGTGAGCTACTTGGTGCTAGATGGTCCTGAAAATCTTCCCCAAAGGTTTCCATTGGGTACATTTTCACTTAGGTGCTGTATCAAAGTAAAAACTTAAATGAAAATAGAGTTGAAATAGTGATGGAGATGGAGCAAACCTGGCAATACTAATGTTGACACCTTTCATGTGATGGTGAGAATAGGAAGCATGGAAGAGTAGGAGGACAGAACCGGGTTTCAGTTACTAAATATGTTGATTGCTGTCAGTTCTCTGCTAGTCTGATTCTTCCCTAGTGTGTGAGTAGGACGTACAGGGTTCGCTCTTCTTTAGGTTATTTTATATATAAAAACTCTAGCTGCTGTGCAGGCTGAAGTGTGCTTACATCAAGCAGAGGACTATGCTGTTCTAACTTAGATGATGAAACTTCTGTTTATGAGGATTCTTGATTGCATATTGACTCAGTTATGCCTAGCTGATTGAGATGACACTGTACCGAATTAAAGTGCATTAATTTGCATATTACTTCCTGACTAATCAAGAATAGCTATAACTACTAAGTACTTGATCTTGTCATGTCATTACTCTGAAGCATAAACTTTCTGTAGTGTGTGTATTACATTTCACTTAACAAGAGTGGAGAAGGGTACGTTTCCTAGCTCAGTTTTTCTGGAAATTTGATTTGAATGGAGTTTTTACTTAAGGTGGTATTTGGGGCTAATGGATTGGCCTCATGATTTTAAAAGTAGTAGATGACAAATCAGACTGTGGTGGATGTTGATTGCTACCAGTAAAAGGAATTGTTGGGGGCCTGCCAAAACATTCAGTTATCTAGCTTTTTCCAGGTGTGTTTTTGTTTGTGAATTCTCTTACTTTACTAAATGCTTCCTAAGGGCTTTCCTGGAGATTCAGATGCTGTCTGTAATCTTGTAAATCAGTTTATAAACACATTTCATTAGAATCTGTATAAGGACCTAAGGTTTGTAGATAATTATGACTGTCCTGCAGCAAATGAGAAAGATGCCTGACAATTTTGCATGGGTGGATAAATGTAAGTAGGCTTGTTAAAGCATCCAAAAGAAGCTTAAACTCACTGCTTGTCCTCTGTCTGAATTGAAACTTGAAGCTCATGGCTTATATGTAATGCATCAGTTCACGTTCTGAGGCTGGAAAACCTACACAGATGAGCCAAACTGAGTAATACGCCACATAGTGTATATTAACAGGAAAACTAGTTTTTGATGGGTGGCCATCTACCTCCTTGGAAGAGGTGAGGCATTTTTGACCTTCTGTGATCACAGCAGAAACTCCAGCCCTTGGCACAGGGCTGAGACTTCCAGATGGTGACAGATTACTAGTACTTGACCTAACTGTAGATGAGGAGGGAGTTCAGGATGAAAATCTTATTGGAGTGAATCTTGCCTGGTAGCAGTGGTAGAGACCCTACTCAGAGCTACAGCTGCCGACTGCCTCTTCCAAAGGGCAGTACAGGGGGGTGAGAAGCCAGCCTGGCTCTGCAGGGAGGATTCTCTCCTCTCTGGGAAGTGAAAGGATTGCTTGGGAGAAGATGAGAGCCTACGCTTTTAAAATCTGGGTGCATAAATCTGAGCCACTTTCCTGCTGAGACAGTTGGAGAGCTACATCCTCCCATTGTGTCTATGGAAAACAGAGGTTGGTAATGCTTTCCAATTAAATGAACCCTTTTGTAGAAAAATCACTTTGGTCTTTCTATAAACTATAGGGTAGTCCTCCTTTGCTGGTCGCAGAGAGGCCAATGCAAAATCCTGTGGTGCCTGCGTCCAAAATAAGACAATCAGTGGGAGGTGGTTATCCTGGAAATCTTGGTGGACTACAGAGCTGTTACTATGATGGTCTGCGGTTGATCAAAAACCCAAACTTAATGGCCCAGGTGACTCTTTCCAGTCCCATGTTTCTGTGAATGCTACATCTAGCTGGTACCAAAATGCCAGTGGATGTTTGAGGTATCAGAGAGCCAAAGGCCTGTAGCTAGCACTCTGAGCAGTTTCGGTCCTTTCTCTGTAAATCAAATAAATGACTGCTTTTTGGGTAGCAGTCTGAGCCCTCAGTTTAAATCTTAGCTAAAGATTTAAAACCCGGATACCCTGGAATGGCTTATTTCTTCTTTCTCTGTGGAAAAAGTGAGGAAGAAGGAAGAATGCAGGGCAGAGAGGGATAGTAGCTGTAGTGTTTGTAGGTATGTTGTTTCTCTGCGACAACAAGTTATATAGGGAGACATAATATTTTTGTTAGACCAGCTGGAATTTCACAAGATACAGTTGGAAAAGGCAGGCAGACTTTTGGGCACATGGTCCTTAGGGGGAACAGCTATTTTTGCACTGCACGGGAGGGATGAGACACATGGAGTCCTTGGCGGGAAGAAAAAAACGGAGGATGTGAGTATTGAAGTAGGAGGGTAAAACACAGTTTGACGTACAGTAGAAAATGATCTCAGCCTTACAGGGTGAGACTTTACACTTTGTTTTCTGTGTGACTAGGCATTGTTGTTACCCAACGGATAGCAGTGTGGAAAGCGCCTGGTTTAGTGCTCTGTGGGCACCACGTTGTTTTTGGAGTGGTGTGTTCAGCTAAGACCTCTTCTGACTCTTGGTGCTTCAACACCTGGGAAATTGGTCTTCTGTGGGAAGGAGCAAGTGAGGAGAGGAGGCTTTCTTGTTATACGGGGAGGAGAAAAAGCCATGTTAGAGACCTTCTTACAGAGTAGCTAGCAGTGGTCACCTGAACGCGAGCGATCTCCGCTTCAGTTCTTGGTCTAGCAGGCTGGAAAGCTGGACCTCTTGTGTTGCAGGTGAGCCTGCTGACTGCCTAATTTTTGAGGCATGGAAGAGAGATGCTGCCTGTAGTTCCAAATCTAAGAAGTGAACTATGAGGAAGGATGTTGTAGAACCTGAAATCCAGTGGCTGTAGTGGAAAAATCCAGTGAAGATTTCTTGGAAATAACCATTATTTTTTGGTTTATACAGTTAAAATAGAGATTTTTTTTTAATGAATTCTAATAGTATTTTAAAATAACAACACAGAAAACCATTAATGTATCTCTGTACTGTAGTATGTCACTGTCTAACTGGATGTGCCTTCCTAACCTCTAATCTCAACCAGTTCTCCTTTAGAAAATTGAAGATGGTTGTTCACGATGTAATTTTACACTTACCTGATTGAGAACGGATTAAAGGGGACTTTTGTTCTGCAAGCCCTTCTCAAAAGCATTCATTTACTAGCTACCAACAGAAGAAGGATTCAGAGAGTGAGCTAGGTGCATGATCTTATACTGCATGCGTTCACCATCTGTGATTAATCTGGATTAAAGAGGCCACACATGCAAGAATTTAATTTAGACACTTTAATCATGTGAAAGACCCTATTGGTGTCTTCTAATAGATCTGAACTCAAAGCTATTATAAGAAAAATTTGATTCTTTAAATAACATCCTAGCACTGTTTTACTTCTGATGTAATTCAGATCCTGAACATTATAGTCACTATAAGCATCAGATGGGTGGCAATAAAGGCAAATATGATATACTAGTCATGTAGTAGAAGATCAGTGTGTAAAGATGCCTTACATAGAGAGTTGCTTAGTATGTCTATATAGTGAAAAGTACAGCAATGTATCTATGTAAGAAAGCAAGTGATTGACCTTTCTAGATTTCTTTCACTAGTCTTTATTGGGAGTAGTAGGTTTAGTAATATTTAAACTTAGGCAGCATCCTGAAAAATCAGATGAGCCAAGAGGTTCATAAAGATGCTTGTTGTTGTTGATGGTTAGCGGGTGGAGGATGCTAATCACTTGATTTAAAAGAATATTGGCTGGTCACCTACAAATATTTCTAGAACTCGGAACACTTTCATATGCTGTTACCAGACAAGACTGTTGTTGAAATTTATAGTGTTTAGCTTGGTATACTTAGTAAAATAACATCACTTCCATAAATGACTGAAATCTTGGCTAAAGTTAGGTCACTTTGATCCTACAGCTAAGAATAGGAGTACACCAGACAAACTGGAAAAATTATGTTTGTAGTACAAAACACTGTTTAGTAAAATGTGGAAAAATATATTTGAAGGAAAGGATAAACTATTGACAGAAAATGCAATTCATGTCTGTTGGTCTCAGGTAAGACAGTAGCATCTCTCATTATGAATGAGGATGGTTTTAATGGTATTTACTACAGTTTAAAAGTACTTCCCTCCCCTGTCAGATATGAATGTTGTTATAAAATGCTGTATTTGGAGATCTTCAATAAAATCTACCTTAATTAGTGATTCAGAAATCAGCCAGGCAGAACTGTTTCTTAAATGATGTCCCTTTCTAGAATCCAGAGGACTAGCACTGTGTAACTGCTAATACTTGAAAACAGCTTTCAAGATTCAAGCTGGTTTAAGGATGGCCTCTGCACTCAATGTACAAACAGGAGTTGGCTCACTTAAACTCCTTCATGCTACTCTGGTTTACGGCTTTTGAAAGAGAAATCCAGGGATTTTTATTTCTTTCCGGAAAGAAGGCTCTAGCCTGGCATATAGCAGCTTCCAGAACTTGTACAGATATACGAGGCAAGGAAAATATTAATCATTACTTGGGAGGCATCATCAAGATGTCACATTTTGTAGTTCTTAACTTTATAGCTCGTTTCTGCCTTTTATGGTATTACTTCACTGTTTATTTCTGTAAACTCTTACGTATTCTTAATGCTTCTTCTGACTTCTTTCCTTAGGAGGGGAAAAAAAAAATGTGTTTGCCTGACACCTTTCAGAAGGAGGATATTCAACAGAAGCTTCTTTGTTTTCTTGGTTTCTTGGACTAATTTACTTTAAGGAATTCAAAGCCCATGTCAGAACTTTTAAGCATATCTTAGGAAGTGACGAGTAAAGACATAAATTTAATTGCTTCAAGCAACAGATTGTTTCATTCACTACCAGTCTGTGTGTCCAACAGCATTTAGAAAAACTAGGAATCTTTTTGATTAAAATTAAGACTTCTACAGTTGTTTCATAGTGTTTGTTCATCTCTGTTCATTAGGAACTATTGGACCTTAAGACACTCACGCTTACATATGCATAATACCACTCTTACCCATTACTTCACA
Organism: Gymnogyps californianus; assembly: GCF_018139145.2. Taxonomy (NCBI): domain Eukaryota; kingdom Metazoa; phylum Chordata; class Aves; order Accipitriformes; family Cathartidae; genus Gymnogyps; species Gymnogyps californianus. The sequence goes on from NC_059472.1 coordinate 47,668,838, forward strand.
TATTTAAAATGCTTCTTTTGACTCTCCCTCAACTCACTGCCCATCTTGCACTGCCCTCACTGCTCTTGCACATCAGCAACCCATTTGAAAAACTATTGTAGTGATATTCAATACAAACATCATCTATTCTATCAAATGTTCTAACTCAGTACAGTGCATGTTATTTACAAGTATTTCTAAAACATGGGGAGTATATGTGTGATGAAAACAGTTGGTTTTGTATATACAGAACAGAAGCTATCTAAACTCAGGAATGTTTTAGAGGGTTGTAGCCTGAGCGCTCCCTTGCTGGATTTTTATAGTCTATTTCTGTATTGCTACAAAGACAGCAATATCTGTGTGCAACTGAAGGCTTTGCTTGTTTATCTTAGTGATCACTGCAGGTGCCTCTTTTTCCTAATTGTGGTTCAGTTCTCTAAGATGTTCTACCTCACTGAAACTTTAAAGAATAGGGCAAATAAAGAATAAGTTTCTTTTCCCATTCCACGTGACACTTGAGTTTATGTTTTTAAAATACTGTATTTGCCATCAGTAGCTCTTTTTCCCTGTTCTTTGATTGTTTGTTTTTTTAATGATAGATTTTCTTTTTCCTGAAGAAATAGCAAAGATATTGTCCATGCTGAGTTGGTAGGTTTGGAGGGTGGTTGGGGGTAACCAAAATGAAAGCCTTCCCTTTCACCCGTACAGAGAATTGAGATTCAAGCAAGTAATATTCATGGTCTGCACCTACCACGCTGCTATGCTTTTATTTATTTATTAAGAAAGTGGCCTTCTGATATGTCTGAAAATCAACCATCCAAGCTACTGACGGTTGCAGTTTGAAAATTGTTGACAGCTGAAAGGAAATCCACTTTAGAATGAGAGCATAAAAAAAGGTTAAAAGGCAGGCGTTAAGCACGTTGCTGGCAACAGACATCAAAGACCTTATTTTCAGCAGGATATTTAGATATGGAAGACAAATATAGTAATAGTTTACTTCTGTTTATAAATCTGAATGTGAGTCAACAGTGTCATGATGTTGCCTCAAGGCAAGGGGAGGGGTGAAGTGTCTGAGATGAAACTTTTAGTTTGTAGGATGATACAACTCTGCTCTCTTGGCTGTTGGTAAGGCATCAGCTGAGCAGCATGTTCACATTCGACACTGAACTTCAAGAAAAATGCAGACAACTGAAAATCCAGATTACAGCAGCAAGAGTAATCAAGATGTAGAAAACACAACCTTTGAAGGAAAGAGTTCTAGCAAGGGAGATTTAAATGAGTTATTCCAAGCATCCCCAAAAACTTTTCCGAATGTGAGGTTGCTATATATTGGCTTGAATTGCCTAGACAGTTTGAGAAATCTCTCATGTTGAAAGTTTTTAAGAACAGGTCAGATATTTGCCAGAATTGGTTTAGAGACAATAAATTCCGCACTGGAAGCGCAAGAAGGGAAGAAAGAGGGAGCCTTTGGGCGTCTGCTTTTCTTTTCTGTGAATTAAGAACTGAGATTGTATAAAGCTGCATTCATATCCATTCTTTCTCATCTGTGTGTTTTTTAGTATTTTTATTAATTAATTAAAGGGCTGGGAAACAGAAGGTCAGACATAAGTAGTAAATGAAAGCAGGTTACATATTGATCTACATTAAAACTATTTGTTTCAGTACAGACAGATATAAAAATTATATATGTAGGAGCAAAGGAATATAAGTTACATTTACAGGAGAGTGGAACACTACTTTAAGAAGTACCAGTTCTGAAAAGGACTTGGTTATCCACTGTGAGATTTTTGTCTGATTTCTGTGGTAATGGGCCTGATGTAATCAATGGGTATATAAAACAGAGGCATATACAAATCTCCTTCTCTCTTTAGGACTGATGTGACTGCAGCTGGGATACAATTTATGGCTGGTTTTCACAGTGGAAGAGATACTGGGAGAAAAGCAGAGTTCCTAGAAGAGGCATAAACATGATAGGCTGGAAAATAATATTGCTTGCAAACTCTGGGGGTTTGGAAGGGAAGTTAGTTTTATTCAGCTCTAGTCTCCAAGAGCTTTCCCTTATCAAAGCGGTGAAATTAAGCTATGTAATGTTCAAGCTGAAAGAGCCTGCCAGACCAAGTCACAGCAGAACTAGAATCAAAAGTAAACAAAATGGTAGTAATGAGCATGAGGGAAAAAATATGAATTTGAGGGCAGAACTTCCTTCCCTGGAAACATTTCAATCAAGATTGACGGAGGAATTTTTTTCTCCCCTTTGGAAAAAGCAAAAGCCCATAAGCCTTAACCCAAAAGAAATAATTAATTGCAATCCTCTGGCTTGTGCTATCAAAGAGATAAGACTTAGATGATTACATTGGCTCCTTCTGGCTTCATAATTTATTTTGCAAGATGGTGGGGGGGTAAATGAGAGATTAGCAGCTCTCATGGGAGTGGAAGGAGGGTTTTCCCATGACTGGCATTTTGTAATCTCTCTCAAAGTGTCTTTTTCAGTCTTTGTGCCTGTTCTTTTTAGGTCATTAATATAGCTATTGATTTTGATGTCAGAGGAGCATCTTTTAGCTTTTTGTCTTCTCATAGCAGGGAGAGGACTGTTCAGTTACTATCAAGGGAATTCCTCTCAACTCTTGTTTTTTTATTTTTTTGGTTTTTTTTTACTTCAATAATCGTTTCGTTTGTTATTTTGTCTAACACCGCGGTTTCTGGAGTCACATAATTACTGACGCAAGTTTATTTCATTCTTAGTAAAGAAAAGCTAGAAACTACTATACAAATGTATCCTGAAAGCTGCAATATCTGATGAAAAAGTGGAACCACGCAGTTGGTGGTGTGGATATTTTTCATGTTAAATGTATGATGAATTTATTTTGGGGTAGGGGAGGCTTGGCTTACATTTCCAGTATTTGTTAACCCTTTATAGATAGAATTATGAAACTATACATACTTGATGTTGAGGGAAATGGCAACAACATACTATATGAAGGGAAGTAGGTGATGTCAAAGAAGGAAGATTGCTGACTTCAAAATGATCTTGCTGGCAAACTTATTTAGCCATGAAGAGCCCTCCACAATTTTTAGTGTATCTGGAATTAGTAATCAATAGCAAAAAGTCACTGGGATAGTTGGGGGCTGTAGCACATGGTGTATGAGGAAAGCCGGAGGAAGTTAGGCTTGTACAGCCTGGAGAAGAGAAACATGGGGGTGGCATTCTTCCACCAGCCAGAGGGATTTGTAGAGAAGACAAGTGAGACTCTTCTCAGAGGTGCACAATGAAAGGGCAATGTATGCAATGTCCAATAGGGAAAATTCTACTTGGATGTAAGGAAAAGCTTTGTCACCACAATTATGGTTAAAGCCGGGAAGGGATCACCTAGAGGTGCCGTCGAGTCTCTATCCTTGGACACCTTCAAACCTTGATGGAATGGGGTGCTGGGATCCACCTTTCGGGTTAGTCTAGCTTTGAGCAGGAGATTAGACTTCATGACCTCCAGAGGTCCCTTCCAAATTAAATTGTATGATTCGTTAAGGACATTACAGACTTGTCCTCTAAGGGTAGAAATTCCTTCCCTTTATTTCCTGCTTAGTAGTAAAAGATAAATCTGTAGTACTGAAACTTTAGTTTAAGATGGACAATTTTATTCTGACGTTTATCTCGTTTTATGAGATGCTGTTAAGAGTTGGGCAGTAAGATGAGGAAAGGAATGAACCTGTCTTTATCACCTGCAGTACACTGGTGAAATTTCTTTTCTTTTCCTTGGAAAGGAAGCTCTATGGCATACTACAAGGTGTAGTGGTAAGGGTTATAGCCATCTAGTTTCTCATGTTTCTCTGGTTCCCTACCTTCTGAATTATAGTATGAAATCTGGAGCTGATGTTCAGATTCACTTTTTTCTCCCTTTCTGCTAGGAGCTGGGGATGTGTGTGGGAGGTTTTTTCTCTCCCTCCCTTTTCTTCCTTGTATCCCTCCAAAATAGTTCTTTCTAAACTTTACAGATACTGCCAGGAGAAAATTTGGCATATGCATATAATTTAACTGTTCACTTATTCCTAATTGATGAGAATATGCCTTCAAAAGTACTAAGAACATTCTCATGTTGCAGTTTGTTGTAAGGTTTATTTTGTGTCTAATTTGTGACTAATTGACTATAGCATATGGTAACACTATTTTGAAATAAGACGCCTCAATTTTTTTTTTTTTTCATTTTTGTTGATTTAAAGGAATTTTTCTGCTTAGCTGTTGGTGTTTCCTGGACACTTCTATTAATGTTTGAGCCTAGTAAGGGCAGGTCTTGAGTTCATAGCTGAGGTTCACTTAACAGATGGCCTTCCTTGGCTAACTTGCTGGTTCTCCTCCCCCTCTCTTCCCTTCTCTTGAGAGAGAAGGTCTCAGTGCTCATGGCTGTTAACTTGTGAAAACTGGATCCTGCTGGTTTAAGCCCTTATGCATCCAAGTTGGGAATACTCATGCTCATCTGAGCAGTCGTCCTGATGCACACAGTTTTCTTCCTTCTTCAACCTCCTTGTTTTCTTCTTTCCACAAAATTTTCCCCACCCCTCCAGGTTGCCTCTTAGGCTAGTCAAACATCCACACAGTTTTTCAAGAGGTGACCAGGTAGGAGCAGAAACCAAGCTCTGCATTTCAGGATTGTTTTTTAAGAATAAACAGCCTTTTGCCTTTTTTTCATATCATCTCCCCAAAATTATCTGTGCACTCAAACTTTCTTGCCATCAGATGTAATGACCCCAATATACCTGAGCCTCACTGTTTCCTTTTCTGTATATGCAGCTCCAGATTTCCCTTAAACCAGGGCATAAGTTAGTGCCTTGGAAGCTCTTTGCAATTTGGTGGATTGGGACTTCAGGCAGGGATGGAAGGAGAGGGCTGAGTTGCTCTCTGGGATAGATGCCAGGTAGCTTCCTCTGAATCCTCACCTCTGTTTTCCCCTCATTCCATGGGGTACAATAGATACACTGCCACTGGGCTAACTAGGGTCGAGTTTCCTTTTGTCGCTAAAGGACCATGATTTCTAAGCTTCATAATTTTATAATTTTATGTGAATTTCGTTCCTTGCTAGATATAACCATTAGTATCATCAATCTTTTTTTTTTCTTTTTCTCTCCCCCCCCCTCCCCCCCCCCCACTGCCCCCCCCCCCCCCCCTCCCCCCCCCCCCCCCCCCCCCCTTCCCATCTTCCACAATTTCTTTGTTGCAGTGCTGGTAATGACACTTGCCAAAAATTGCTTATAAAAGATAAAATAAAATCTCACTCAGTGCAGAATTTCCCACAACAGTGAATCCTGAAGTCCTGACCCATGTCTCATAGCTCAGCATGGGTATCCCTAAAAGGTAGGTTAGTCATACGTCCTCGGGGGCGAGTGCGTGAAGTGCCGATACTGTGCTTGGGCACATTTGGGTTCAGAAACCTAAAGCTGACAAGTACCACTTTAAGATGACAAACTTCTTAAATGAAATCTTAGTGTTCTGGAGGAGTTCATGAGACATGCTTGCTTTAGCATGCTTGAACAACATTTTGCTCCATCACACCTGCTTCTCACACCAATGTCCAGCTTTGCAGCAAATGGCAAAAATATGACGTCCTGAACTTTCTTCTTGAGCAATAAATTCCATCCTGTTTAATGAAGTATGAACAGAGATCTCCTGCTGATCATGGTTTTCTTTCCTTGAAATTCAGGGTTTCTTTCTGTTTATTGTACAATATTTGAAAGCAGTGTTATTTTGGTGAGCCAACAATCTGACTGCTTTATCCTTTACCAGCCTGAAGTGCTCTGAACTCTTTAATATTAACCAAACCATTTTATGAAAACTGCTATCTCAAAACAAACTCAAATATAGCTTTACCCAGGAAAGCCATGGAAACCCATTTATTTTTTTGTTCTTCAGCTGGAAACAAATGTTCTGTTCTCATACCATCTGAAACTGGAATAGGTTCAGGTCAGGCAATGCATATTCATTCCTTGAGACTCCGTGACAGTTTTAACTACAGTCACTTCCCTCTCCAGCCCACTCCTTTCACTTCTAACTATGAGAATGGGAATTCCTTTGTCTTTTGGGAATTGTGCTTGCATTCTCTGAGCCTTGATGGATAAAAATCTGTGAAAACTTTATCTAAGTGGAACATATTTAGTATATGAATTGTATTCTTGGGTGTTGTGATATAAATATATCAGCATTCACCAAAAATGGCTTTCAGTGGGAATTTTTTTTTTTTCTGTGTTATTGTGGGCACTTTTATACTTCTTTCTGTATTACTAAATTTGTTATGGGAAATACTAATCCGGGTGAGTCATGGTAGATCAGCAAGCCTTCCTTGGCTATGATCTAAAATGTCACTGATAAAGCCTAAAACCTTTTCCTTAGACAAATGCAGCTATCCACTAGTCTGCAGTGGATGCTAATTAGTCCTGTGCAAGCAGACAAGTAATGCCTTCCTCTCTGACCTTCACCGAACATCTGATTGGAAATCTGTTCAGTATGTTAGCAACTGTCTCTTTTCCTGGAAAGCCAAGAAATACCCATAGGGGGTGTTTATATAAACTACCAGGCGTGGAAAATATTGCATAAAAGTTTTTACTAGGCCTTAAGTTGGGATGTGGCATTACACCCAAAGGAGACTAAAATCAGTTATTTGCTTTATTCATTTCAAAATTGTCCTTCTATTGCCTGTGTACAATTTGAGGGTTCAAGTGGCAGCGTAAGAGTTGAGAAGGATGTATTGTACTGAACAAAATGAGGGCTGTTCTCCAAAACTCTGTTCCCTGCTACACAGGGTCCATCTATACTGAAGGAAAAAGAATAAGTAACAACAGATTAGTTGTGCAGGGAACCACAAAACACATTGCCTATATGGAAGATTTAGGCCTCTTCTCAACATTGAATTCATCTGCTGCTAAAAAGGTCTCCCCTCCCCCCCAGTGTTGTGTGAACCAACACCTTATTTTTCTTCCCTTTATAATGTCTGTTACAGAGGTTTAATGTGCTGGAGGTGGTTGGATATTTTTCTCATTAAAATATGTGTTTTGAATAGTTACCAGGTCAGCAAACTGGCTAAATAAAAAGGAGGAGGATTTAGCAGAGTCTGAGCCAGCCATTTACAAATAAATCTCTTGGGGTTTCTAATCACTAGTGAATCTAGCCATCACTTTGATTTGAAGGGAGATTAAGGATTACAAATATTTTATAAATCTATTTTTAACTTCAATGCCGTTATACAAAAGTAAAGGATTCAGTGCTATTTTTTCACCCTTTCTTAGCTCCAGCAGCAATCTGGAATGATTTAGTTGGACAGACTGAAAACTGTTAAGTATTTCTACTCTGTCCATACCCAGGGCATGAAAAAGCTGTCAGTGGTGTGGCCAGTAATGCATTGGTACAGAAGTAAAGACATTTTGGTATCACAAAATGGGGCCGTGGAAAGAAAGGGTTTGCCTGGTAAACTTTTAATTCATACAAATTGTGGATGGATATTTTCAACTTTCGTCTTTGTCTTAAAACAAGTCTGTATACTTGTGGCCCAGTTCCCACTGAGGAGAGTGGCCTCCACGGGATACTGCAAGTCCTTGACACATCACTCCTGACTTGCTCTTGTATCTGGTAGGGAAGCATCCCTTGCTGTGGTTTGTCGTCATCCTTCTAGACACAGGGATTTCAAATGACAATGGAAGTTGCCAGGGTGAGTCTACGTAGGAAGAATTAAGTGTTTGGATACAAAGTCATGGACCTGCCTTCTCTTGTATGTGTGTTTTTGCCTTTTCCAAACTTCTGGGTAGCCTGTTCTGGCAGTGAGTAACTTTGCAGGAACTCTTCTGTCACAGAAAAGTCCTGTGGATGCACAAGCAGCATCCTTTAGTTCCCCAATGCATTATACCTTTTCCTCCATTCCCCTCTTTGTCATCTGCACCAGTTGCTTGAACTGTTTTGCTCTGCCAGGTAAATTCAATTCAGTCATAAAGCAAAGTCGGGGGGAGGCATGATGACTCCCATTTCTCTGAAACCTTCATAATTTGGTGCTTTTCAAATATTAGAAATAAAATCCTGGAATGATATGTAAATGTTAATTAAACTTAGCTGGGCTAAAGGTGTTGAGGTTTGCCTGCAAATGCCATCTGGATATCTGTCAGTGCAATGTTTGTTCTTTGTATTATTCTTTCAACCTGCTGTAAACTATTTCAATGGCTTCTGGATTTCCCCTTGATATACAAATGAATCTTCAGTGCTGATCCTCCCTTTGATTGTATCAGTTCTGATGCCAAATGAAAACAAAACTCCCTTCTGTGGGACTAGTCCTGACAGGGAAGGAAACACAGCCCCAACCCTCTGTCTGCCACCAGCCTTCAGGAGAGTTTGTTGTCAAATGAGAAGAGTGCAGAAAAGTCAAGGTGGAGACCTGATCCTTGAAACCTGTCTCCAAGGCATCAGCTCTGGCACCCCGGGCAAGCAAAAAAAGCAGGGCAGAGGATGAATTGCAGCTTGCCCCTTCCACTGCTTTGTATAAAGCCTTTGAACCCTTGCCCTAAGGGGAGCCAGGGTGCCCCTGCAAGGCAGGGGGCTTCTAACAATGCACCCCTTGTGCTGGCTGGCTTCTCCGAACACTGCAGCATCTAGGATTATCCTGTAAATTGCCTGGTGAGAAGGAACCCCCTTCTGGTGTAAGAATGATTTCCTACTCTTGGTGATGGATGAAGCTGAAATAAAGCAGTTTAATTTTTAGAAAACTGTCGACCCTGAAAGCATCGAGCTATTATTTTAATTAATGTAATGAGCAAACACTACTTGGAAATCATTAAAAGAACATATACGCAGCTCCAGATCCTGCTGTCTGATGTGTATTGATGAAACTTTTCTTGAACCAGAGGGATGCAGGTTAATTTTTTTCTGCTAAATTGACGGCAGCGTGGGCAAGACATTTTGCTGTTGCTTTGTATCGCATTTCCGTCACCAGGAAATTTGTAGTCAAATACAGGCTATTAGTATAAGTGTGGGTGAATGTTGCGAGTGAACATTCATAATGATCTCTTCATAGCGGTTTGAAATTAGAGTTGGCAGAATTAATTTTCAGCTATACCATTTTTCCTTGGGAATGCTGACCTGTTGAAACTATTGCAGGACCATGCTGAGTTCAATCTGAAGGTTGGGGTTTGCTTTTTTTAATTGAAAGGCTTCTCAGATCCACAATGGAAATAGAAAAGAAAATTGTACCATACAATAACTGGTGATTTAAAACTTCAGCATATAATGTATAAGATGAATATGCTCGTGCATTTCCTGCCCTGCTGGATTTGAAGCAGTGGCTTGAAATTTGCTTCCCACATTCACAGTTCCCTGACTACAAGGGTATATAATCAGCTGCTCTGCCCCAAGGATTATATTTGGAGCAGTTCGGTGTTTTTTTTTTTTTATGTATATACAGTTCTGACTGCAGAAGAAAAGATTGAGTTTGTAGCAGGGATGTGAGAGACTGGATTCAAATCGCTAGCTCAAATGAAACAGAAGAGGGGTAGTGTGAACTCAAGTTGCTCACCAGGATGTAGGGTTGTCCAACCCTAGTTGGTGGCACTGAGTGAGCATGCATGCAGGCATGCCTTCTGTGGGCATCAAAGTGCTGGGAAGGTATCTCAGAATAGTTCTGCTGCAGGAAAGAAAGAAATAACTCTAAAACTTCAGATCTGTACGAGGGGCGGAAAAGTTTAACCAAGTTTCTGAATACAGGACTATTCTGTACATTCAGTGAAATAAAGTTTTCATAGAAAGTTTAAGATCCTTTGGAAACAGGCTGCTGAAAAAATGGGCAAGCAAATTGCTACCATAAGGTAAAATACAGATGGAATATGCAGGCTGAAGTTCTACCTTCAGAAAAGCACTTTTTATTGGTGTAACAACTTTGTAAAATAACACAGCAAGCATTTTTTGGGTTAAATCCCTACTCATATGGTTCTCCTTAGTATAGATGTTGTTCAGCTGATAGGAGCTGGAGTACTGTGCCTTGCCCAGATCCTCATGATGGGCAGGTTTCTAAAGCTCACCATGCTTCACATTGTTCAGTGACAGCAGGTGGCAGGTGATGAAGATGGCAGATGAGCTGATCCAGCAGAAGCATTGTGTCATTTCTTTGTCTTTACATTGCACATGTGCAGTCCTCCTACATGGTTTTCTCAAGGAGACAGCCAAAACTAGTGAGATAGCACTACAGTGTTGGAGGAGTTGTTTAATGAGGGCTGAGACCCTAACTAATGGTGGACCTGAAGGAAGAAAATGAAGAAAATTTAGGACATATTTTTGGGGGGAAAAAAATTCTGATTATTCTTGCATTGCCCTATTGCCTTCACCTGTAAAGAAAGAGTTGTCATATTCTAACATTTTTACTATTTAGAGGTTGAACTCTGCTATAAGGCTAAGTCAGATGACACAACACTTGCTCTTTTTCCCTCACGTCTTTCCATCAACGCTGCTTGAGTTTGGCCATGGAGGTGGAATCAGATTTCATAAGGGAAACGTAAATCTCATTTTCAGACAGATGTTAGATATCAAAAGCAGAAACATGTTAGAAAGCTTGATCTGATGAGCTATACATATGGTTTAATTTTTCAGTAGAAAATGTAATTAAATTGTCTGGCGTTCCTGGGTTAGGCCATAGTGCTTCCTGCTGTAATCTTGTACAAAGATCTTAAGTGTGTGGTTTTGATATTTCTGGTACATGTAAGCTGCTAATATTGCAGCTTTTCTGTTGTGAAGGATTGGTATCTCGCTCAATTTATTTACTGATTAACCTTCCTTTTTTTGCTGATCATTGGAGTGGTGTGCTACGTGGTCATAGAGAAACTCATCCTCTATTATTTCTCTGGGAAGAATGCTTTTTAACTTTCATTTCTCTCAATAGAGAGTAGCATAGGTTTCTTTACTGTACATTTCATACATTTACTATGAAATTTGGGTCATACTGATTCCTGGCTATATTACTTCCTAGAGGAGAATCACAGAAGATATTTTTAACATATTCGTTTGCTTGCTTTTCCTTTTCTTCAGAGGGAAATAATTCTGAGCGAGGGAGAAGGGCAGCAGGGAGGAATTGGCACACATGACGTTTGCCAGGGAAGAAGCGACCAAGTAAAATATAAAGGGCCACGCTAAGCCTTCAGCTCTGCACAAAGATGTGCGCGGGCTTCGCGGATCAGCTGTCTGCCATGGCCTTAGACTTTCCCTAGAAACCCTGGAAGTGAGGCACGTAGGGTCTGCCCGCACAGCACCATGGACGTGTAAGGTCACAGCGTGTGCTGCCTTGCCTGTTTAACAATAGCGGGGAAGGAGCAGCAGCCCAGTACGTGATAGCAACCAAGGTTTGCGTGCTGGGAGTCCATGGAAGACATCCTGCACTGCTGAGGATGAAACCTGGCGCTGCCGTATCTGCCTTACTGCTGTCAGGCATGCTGGTTCAAGGAAGCAGATGTGTGTGATAGCGTACGTGACACTTGTATGCCTTTGTTCCATTTGGATGTACCACTCGTCTTCTCTACTGTGAAAAATGAAAAATAGCCACCTTTTTATCATATTGCAGACGTTTGTCGCTTTGTGGCGTTTGGCTATCATAAGGCTTGTTTAATGTGAATCAGATGGAAAGTGTGCAGAGTGGTTTTCTGACTCCTGTGCAAGAAAAATCTTGGGTCAGCTGGCATACAGCTTTCTGAGTGTTGGCTCGGCTGAGTCTTCCCGGAGCTGGCAGCTGAGCTGCCTGGTCAGCCATGAGGAGCCTGTAGCAGGCAGGAGTGCAACACTAGGGTATGGTGAAGAGTAACCTGTAGGTAAGACGTTAAGTAACTGTTATAGGTATTTAGACTCCCAGCCACTTGGGCAATTCAGACTGAAGAGTGGCTGGGGAGGCCTGCATGATGTGCTCAAAGCAAGCAGAGTGATTGCAGGGAAGAAAGATGAGGACCCTGGAATTGCCCACTTTGACATCCCTCAGTCAGAGAGCCCCCAGCAGATACAATGTGGTTTACTCTGTGTCATTTTATCTGGCTTGGCTTAGCTGGTCACAGTCTTTCCAGCGATTTAAATAAAATAGTCACTTTCCTGAAAGGAACATTAAGCTGTTGGGAAAACTTTTTCAGTACTTTGTGATAAATCCAGCAAAGACTGATCTTTTCACGGTTTTGGTTTTGAGTTGCTTTTAGCTTGGGATATGCCAGTTTTTCTGGTCTCTAACTATCATCTGTCTCTCTTTCTAAATATCTACAGTAATCAATTCTAAGTGTCTGAAACCCTAATATCCTTTTTTTCCATCCGTGGCATCTTCACAACCTTAAATCTGTGTGCTAACACAAACTGCCCAGTATTGATTTAGTTTCATTATTCAAGGAATAACTTTTTTTCCCAACCGAACATATTAATAGTATTTCTCTTAATCCCAGAGGTAGATTTAAGATCACCTTGTTTTAAAACTAAAGTTCTTTCACAGAAATTTAAAGCACAGAATTTCTATGGAGCATTTGCAGCTGCTAATGTTAGTTTGTGTACTTAGAAATCAGTATGTAATAACATATCTCATAGTAATCTACCAGCTGGGGAAGTCCGTGTGCATTCAAAGACAAATAGGCGGCCAGCCACTCTGATAATTACCACTTCACAGCCCTTTCTGTGAAAGGCTACAAAATGGAATTGGTGCAAAAATGGCTTTCAACCGGAGATGCCCCAAACCAATATTAGCGAGAAGGTTTCACTAGAAACACATATAGGATAAAATATTCAATAGCATTTCAGAAAGCATTAGCAAGGCATAGTACCACTCTTTAAATCATGAATTATCATTTACATGGAGAAAACAAAATCCCCTAAGTGGTCTTCTAAAAACACTTTTGAAATTAAACCACCCCATGTGTAGTCTGTAGCATTTATTTTCTGTCGAGCTGTTTTAGGCTAGGCTGCCTCTACTAACTGGTTTCGTTTGGCTGTCAGCAAGCTGGCAGACATCTTACAAGAGGGAAAAATTGGCTGGGCATTCTGTTTCTTTATACCTTTTGGATTCAGCTATGATAATCTGAACTGCCAGAGAAGGATTTAGATGGTACCCACCTTATTTAAGGTAATGGAACAAAATAAGTGTGACGGAATGCGTTCAAGAGAACTGAGGCAGATGCATATCTTGCTTAGATCTGCATTTTAGATTTATCATCTTTGTTGCCTTCTCGAGTAGCAGTGAAAATTAAATGAAGGGGCAGTGCTGAAGCAGTGTGCTCTTACCCACCATCTCTATTCACCCACCTTTTCAGCTCATCTCCTCTTTTCCTTTTTTTTTTTCTTAGTGACACTTTAGCACATACTGTGAACATATGCCAAAATGCTCATTCTTAAAAGCTGCCTTCATTCATCTTGAGCTGTTATCGAGAGCTTTGTGTGCTTCGTAGATAGATTGCACAACGCTGAATCAATGTCCTCTTGTACTGGAAACCAGACAAATTATTCTGACAGAAACTCTGTTGCATTCATACAGAGTGAGTGAAGAGATGGCTTACCTCATGCAGAATACGGGTATCAAAACACCTTCTGCTTCTCAACTGAGGCGATGATATAAACGTGGCTGCTGATCCTAAACCAAAAAAATTAGAAATGTTTGCTTGCTGCAAGTTACTTTGCATGCTTGATAGATATTCCAACGTTATGGATGACAATTTTTGGAGCATAAGCTACTACATGTATTTCATTAAGGTGATTTTCAGATAATGTATTATTTTGGCTCTGCACTTCTTTTAAATTCTCTTTAATATAGTTTTAGCTGTAACATAAATGTACTTAACACTGAATACTCTCCTTGACAGGAGACTTTAGCTGAATAAACCAGATCTATTGTGTAATTAAGGAGTTTCTTTGGAAATTGGCTTCATTTCAGTTTTAAATACGTTGTCTAATTTGTTCCAGAAGTAAAGTGAACTTGTTTTTCAGAACTTGCTTATAATTGCTGGTGGTCAGAGCTATAATAAATTGAATTCCTTCCTAATTTAAACACTTCACAAATATGTAAGCTAAGCTACAGTCTGCACTGGGCATTGACAATACGAAGTGATAGTACCTTTCCCAATAAAATTGTCTTTTTAATCACATAGAAGAACAGCAACCCCTCCTTTCTACTGCTGATACACAAATGTTGGGAACTATTTGAGCGACAGGTTCTCTAGTCATTTGAGTTCAATACTTCAGTAGCTTTAAGTTGAGGGAGAGAGGAGGAGGAAAAAAATACAGACTCTGCTAGAGATTGTAAACCACATGTATATTCAGCAAGCAAATGAGATACGAGCTTTGAAACAATAAGTTGCTCTATAATGCACAGACAGTCTTTCAGGATACCAAGCCCAAGCTCTGAAGTCTCTCTACATATTGATAAAAATGTCTAACTCTGAATGAAATACGTTTATTCTGTCTCATGTAAAGCCCTGTAAGCTACTAAGAACTGACTGAGCTGCTGACTCAGCCATTGTTCCTGGTTTTTACAACTCCTCCCATTCAGTTAATTAAAAAACCTGTTCCTGAACAGGAAACAAAAGCACTTTTTATACCAAATTGATCTATGTACATTTTCAAGATTTCTGCTCCGTGAATGCACTTTTTCTTTAGCTTTGTTTATTGCAGCGCAAGTGCCTGCCAGACGCGGTACTGTCGACATGACTGTCCTTCTCGAGTGGAATATTTCACTACACACCGTCCTACACTGGTGCCGGGGCCCGTTGAGCATGGGACAGGGTCAGAACCTGAAAGGCACAAAAGGCTGCTCAGCGAGCAAGAAAGCAATGAATGGCGCTAAAGTCAGGCCATAGAAATGGGGATACTCACGTGGGAGTAGCAGGAGGAAAAAGATCTGTCAGCAAAAGAGCAGAAAGCATAAAGGGTGGTGGGTTTACGATTGAAGAAAGTGTCTTTGCACTGTGGCACAAATCACTAAGAGCTTGAGTTTTGGTGAGTGTGGAGTTCGAAGCGTTTGCAAAATAAATAAATAAATAAAAGCTGTTACTCAGTAAGGCAAAGTTAACGATTAAGCTCAAGCAGTTGCTGCTGTTATTTTAGCAAAAGCTTTGACTTGCCAAGAAATAGAAGAATGTGTATGAAGTTGTTTGGAAAAGCCACTTTCGTTCTGTCAAATTTATTTTTTAAGAGATGGCTACCAAACCCAAAAATTTGTGTCTGGTGTAAATACACAAGTCACTCATCGTTAGAATCTCTGCAATCTATGTTGTGACCAAAAATACGCTTCTGCACATCTTAAATTCCTCCCTATAATTGCAAGTCTCTCCAGTATTTTAATCAACAAAGTGAAGTAATACGATTCAGAGCAGGCATGACACAGAGGTTGGAACCTGGTAGTTTCTAAATTGCAAAAGTTTGCTTTCTTCAATGCAATCAAATTTTGGTCCCCTAAAATGACTAGCCCTCTTCCCAAACTCCGCTATTCCTCTAAGAATGAAGCCTCTTTCATCTGTCAGCATAAGATTTCTCTGTTGCCACTGGTGGACAGGATTTCTTTTTTGAATGCTGTCTGGTTTTTATCTTAACCTCAAATAAATATTATCATTTACTTGCGTCCACAGGTAATGAGGAGATAGATAGAACTACTCTCTGTAAGTACAGTGTATGTTTAAAATACTCTTTATCAGTGCAAAAATCCTCTTCACCTTTTTGAACAAATTTAGACACCAGAATTAGAAGAATCTGTTCAACTAGAGGTGCACTGAACTCAGGTCCTGAAATATTGCTGCACTTAGAAAATATTCCAGTTTCTTTCGTTGATACTTCAGTTGCACAAGAAACTAAAGTTCGCTATTTAGCAGCCAAAATGGGGGGAGTGAAAGGGAAGAAGGGTTTCTTCCCATGTGGATTTGCCATGAGGAGGCATCCGCTGAAGCAGGGGAAGGATGGAGTTGGGTTTCTGTACTCATTCAGTACTTGGAGTCACGCAGCTTATGAACTACAACTGCTCCATTGCTGGTGGGGGCATTAGCCCAAACAGAACAAATTTGTGTTAGTGTGTTGTCTTCAAACTAATGGTCACAAATTTTGTTTCGATTAAAAATGGGATTTTGCTCTTTCTGCATTAAAGAGGAAATCTTACACATTCATAACCTCTACTGAAGTCAGTGTTAATGAGGTGAGGGAATCCATGGCGTAAAGGCAGAATTTTTTGATGCAGTTGTGATAAAATCCCAGCATGCTTGGCTAACCTTTAACAGATATTCTAATATAGTCTGTTTGAGCCTGCTTGAAACTAGTAATATTAATTTCAAATGTTAACCAGGAGTTTATTCTGTTAACTCTCATCTCAACTTTCTTCTGTGCTTTAATTAAATGTTAATCTATTATAGAGAACCCTGTTCTTTTAATGTATGTATGTCTTGGGACGAGTGTATACTGATGATTTGGGAGGAGATCACCTAGTTAAGAATAGATCCAAAGGCAGATTAAGTCTGCGCTGCTTCTTAATTTTAAATGTATGTGATGTCTTTCACTGAAATAGGAAAATCTGCTTGGGCAGAAGAATGTAAGATGCTGTCAAGGGACTTGGTTTGATGTTCAGTTTGCATTGACATACCTAAGCTGGATCTCCACTCCTTAGGATTGATTTTTAGCCCTGAATCACTGTTAATGTATAAATGAAAGCAATGTATTTGCCTAATAAAAAAAGTGATTCAAAGTACAGTAAGAACTGTAACCATGTACTTTTTCACCTTTGGTTCTACCTCATTTTCTTTTCCAGCTGTTCATATGGAGGACAGCAGTTTTTGCTAGAGTCTTCTGTTAAGTGAGGGATAAGTTGGTTTTACCTTCTTATCAAATGCTCCTCTCTGGTGGCACGCAGTTCCAGCAGATGTTCTCATAAGGAACCTGGATGCTGCTGTAGCAGGTCGGAGCCATAAGCTTTCAGTGACTCTTACCATTTTCATAACTGAGGTCTAAGTGGGTATCTTCTCCAGTACCAAAGGAACAGTGCTAGTAGTCACATAAGAAAAGCTTTTGTCATAAGGCAGCTGCTGTTAAACGTAGCCATCTCAAAGCTGTTTCATGCAAGCTCTGGGTTGGTTTAGTTGGGCTTTCTGTAACTTCTGTCTCTCTTGATGCCTTTTTGTGCTGCGATCTGGATAAGCTCTGATACTCACTAGGAGAGCATGCCATCTTCGTGTGCATGTCTTTACACTCTTACTGTTCAGCAGGAAACTAGCAAAAGCTTTTGTTAATAGTAATTAGGAAAGTCAGATGGTGCAGTAGTCATCAGAGTCCTCTGCGTGGTCACTTGAGTGTGAACTAACACGCTGCCTATGGAATATTCCTGGTGTCTGTTGGCAGCACATGGGAAAGGAATAGAATGATGTTAATTACAAGTTAGATCGATGATAATCCGGTGAGTAAGTTAAATCTAGTTAAGTTACAGTCCAGACATTCAAACATGTGACCCTGTAAAATGGAACATTTCATTGTAGTAATCTTGTATTTGTGATGATAATAACTTATGAAACAAAGGTTAGAGGTTAGACTTGTTTTCCCTGTCTGTCTTTTTACATCATCTGTAACCTAAAATTCCCTCTCATGCAGTATCTGTGAGTTAAATCTGCTTTAAGCTATCATCAGTCACCATTTGAACTGATTTTCTTTGTTATGCTGCCAACAGAATCAAATTTTTTTTTGTTATGCTACTTAAGAGTCATAAAAGTAAGATAAGAGAAAAGAGAACGCTACGCTGTACCATCCCCTTCGCTTTGCCAACACAGGATTAGAGGTTTTGATTAGCCAGCATTGCGTTGCTGTGTGGGAAACTTGGTTGGATTCCCTTCCTTGATCTCTGGAACAGTGTCTATGCATACGCACAGGTGATGTGTCAGCGTGCTGATGCTCTGCTTCGACTTGTCTCACCAGGTTGTGATGCCTGACTCATTCTCTCTTGGTTGAATGGGTATTTGTACCGCAGACATAACACAGAGAGGAATAAAGGCGTTTAAGGCTTCAAAATCTTCATAATACTTCCGAGAAGTAAAACTATTCATTCTGAAGGGCTCCTTCCCCATGAAATGTTGCACAATCTCTACTGACTGAATGTGCCTTTGTGCCTTGCCCTCTGCTTTGCAGTGCCATAAGTTTAGCTCCAGTACACTTGATGAATTCTACTAGTATTATGTTTACTTAGATATATCTCCAGTTCATGTTTCATCTGGTTTTTTTTAATACATTCCCAAAATTTCCAGAAGATTGGGTACAGATGGGGACACAGGAGGTCCTCTTCTTCACTCCTCTCCCTCCCCTCAAGAAAAAGTACTGACAGGCAGCTCTTAAACAGAAGCAGTATTTCGAAGTCTATTTAATAGCTATTTCATGGTGATTATAATATAAGAATCAATTGTAGCTTTTCTAGTTTGTGGCCCAGTTGTTACCCTTTGGAAGCTGTGTACCTAAGACTCTTGTGTATTTTCCTGCTGTATTCTCCACCCTTTTATAGTTTTCTGTATGCTTTCAGCTGGCTACAGTATGAAAATAAACACAGAAATTTGTATGAATAACTCAGAAAAACTTCCCTCTCTGCCCCCCAAACCTTTTTTTGCATAGGTCTCAGAGGGGATCAGTGTGGCAGATAAGGATGAACCTGTACCGCTGGGTTGCCTTGCTCTTTCTTTAACTGAGGGGATGAACTTACCATACCATTGCATCCATGTTAGTTTGCTACCAGGTCCCAACCTCAGGTGAAATCACTAGCTCCTTCAGTGGGGAACCCAGAGGTGGCAGAGCAGGTGATTCACTTTCCTGCCCTCTCTGTGGGCAGTAGGGCTGTGAGCCTGTCTGCACTAGTTCATTTGCGGACTACTGTCTGCTCCTGCTGTTGAAAACAGCGTTCTGTCATTCCATTTATACTTGTAGTTTCTCTCTGCGATGAGTCTTTTCCCCCTGCACTGTCCCCTCTGCAGTGGGGACTCTGCAGCTCTGCTGCTCCAGAGGACCTGACACTCAGGCACTCTTCTCTCCTCTGGAGAGCCGTGAGCAAACTCAAAAGTTTCAACAAGCTGGAAGATGACAAAAGTGAAGCAAGGCATTTATTTCCCAGTCGTCGTTACTTCTGCATGTCTGCCAAACCTTTTCACGTTGATTTAGTGATATGTCCCTGAAAGAGCTGCAATATTAACTTTACACCTTGGTTCCAGTTAGTCACGTAATAGCTGTATCAAAGATGTGATGGATTCTTTTTTGTTCTTCCTTTTTTCAGGTTTAGACAGCTACAGCCACTGCCATGACAACACTTCTTGCAACAACAAAATGCCACATGTAGGTTCTATGCAAAGACATATTGGCAAATGTCAATTTCAATAAAAAACTGATTTAAAAAAAAATTACACGTAGGCTGGAGTGTTAGGATTATGTCTTAATCTATTATTTTAGAGTCTTTGGTTTGCCATGCTCGCTCTTGACTGGCTGCCTTGTCTAAGGATTAGGTAGGGACGAAATAGCTCTACCGTATGATTTAGTTGATGGGGTGACAAGTGAGACCATAAACTGAGATTTCCTTCCATCATCCCCCACTGAGACAAATTTATTTCTGCATCAGGTGTTGAGGGCAGTTGTGTACACTGTCAGCTAAAGATTCTACAGGACCGTCTAAAAACCGGGCATGCTGAAGTGTACTTTCCAATTCATGCAACTACATTTTCACTGATGTTTAGCAAGCCACCTCTCTGTGTCCTTCATTATTATGTCTTATGCCTTAGGCTTATGCTCTTCAACTCTGCCCAGTTATATCAAGGATCCTCTTTTGGGGGAGGAAAACTAAGTTATTTCCTATCAGCTTGATGCACAGGAATGCTGAAAAATGTAGACAAAAATTGTGTTTTTCCAAAATGGTGGTATTCTGGCAGGTAGAGAGCCTTTTCTTTTTGAGTCAGCTCTGCTGTTCTTTGAAATACTGAAATGCAGTCAGCAGTCAACAAATAATATGAAACATAAACCTCTGCAGTACTTTTGCTACCCTGCTGTGCCGTCTGCGCATTCTTGAGAAGTGCTGGGCTTTGCATACAGTCTCACATAGAGAGATGTGAGACTTACTAAATAATCAAAGCTGCTGAAAGACAATACAACTCCTGCCTCCTTGGAGCAACTGAGCAGATGTTTCAGTGACCTTCCATGTTTCCTACTAATGACATGCAGCTACTTTTCTTTTTTTTTTCTCTTTTTTTTTTTTTACAGAATTTCTTTTTTCAGATTTTCTTTTTGGTATATGAGCATATACGTGCTCTCATCCTTTTATATCAATGAAAACTTGGCTGTTTCAGTCTGTGAACCCTTGCCATAGATAAGGCCTCCCTTGGTCTCGGCACAGTACAGGCACAATACAACTGTCTGGAACACAGTACAACTGGAAACGGCTGGACTATTTGGTGGTTAGGGTTAAGTTGCTGCGAAAACCAGGGGTTCTTGCATTACAGAAATAACCTGTATGAGGTGGGTTAGAGTTGTGAACGTATGTAAGCCTGAAAGAACCTAAGCAGTGGAAGCAACAGAAGCAACCCGAAGGCTGGAACAGAAAGGGCTGGTTAATGCCCCTGCTCACAGATGTTGCTGGGCCAACTTCTGGCAAGAAAGAAGATGGACTGATCTTCCTGCTCCTACTGGGTTTTAATAAATGCCTCCATAAACTGGAGGATAAGCCCTGGTTTAGGTCTTTCCGTGCCTTTTTATCTTTCCGGACTCATTTCCAGCAGTAGTGGATTTACTGTCTTTGCTGTAAGTACCTTCACAGGGAAATAAGAATTCATAATCTGCAGAGATAATATATACTAGAATGAAACTGTTCCAATACTGTGCCTGCCAGAGGCCAGACTGAACGATAAAGAGATATAAAGCTTGCAGTAGTTGTTCATTACTCCCTTGCATTTGGCTGCAAAGGAGTAACCACACCTGCTCAGTGGACCGTGTAGGTATTACAAATCTTTGATCTTTCTGAACCTGCACTGATTTACTAGAGAAACACTTCATTATTCTTTTTGTGCTAGTAAGAGAGAGGAGTGAAATTCTATAAAAGTATATAAAAGTTCTATATTTATTTATATAAATATATGTGCGTATTATTTATATAAATAATATATTATATTAATATATTGTTATATAATGTGTTTTATTTATATAAATATATATTTATATATATTTATTCTATAAAAGTTTATAGAAGTATAGGTTTAGCTTTAGATTTCTTAAAATTTTTGTTACATTCCTAATTAACACACAGTTAAATTGCCTTGTGATTTAAGCTTTCTGTCAGTTTTGTAAACTCCCGATGAAATCGTGCCTCTTGCGAAGTGTAATAAAATTCCACTTTAACTTGCAGTCAAGCCAGACTTATGTCCATTTAACTTGTATTTTAGCCATGCTGTCTTTTTTATGGCAGCTTGAATAGAGACTGGAGAGAAACATAATAAGAAATTGTCTCCTTCCTCCTCATTAGTTAGTTACTTGACATCTGGCTCAAATGTGTATTGCAGGCCCCTCTTCAGCCCTTCTTTCTCTCCTTCCAATAAAAAAGTCTGCCTTTTTCAATGAGGAAATAAATTAAAAAGAACTGTCTATAGAAAATGTCGAGTTATAAACCATCTTTTCCAAAGGAGAGGCATTTTAACATCTAGCCCTGACAGCTTCCATGTACAGCATACTTCTTGATTTCGTAACGGGAGGAAATTAATGCTGCCCTTCTATTATATGCTTTGGGATCTGTGTGTGCTCCTCTGTAGTCAACCTCCCCGTGAACTGCTGCTTATTAGCAGTGAAGGCACAGACAGCTTTGTGTTTGCACAGCTCAGCTGAAGGAAGGGGAGGATGGCACAGATAGCGACATAGACGGTTCTGAGCATCTCTTTGTACCAAAGCAAAGCTCCAGCTGATTTTTTTTTTTTGTTTTACAAGAACATGTGTAATTCTACAATTGATAGCAGACCCTGCTCCCAGTTGCACACAGCCTAAAGCATTTGTTCTGTGCTGAGGAATTTGAGACTTCTTTGTAGAAGTTCAGATTGCAATGGGTAACTGGCCTTTTCTTGCCACCAGACTATCTATTGTTACATACATAACAGTCATAGTAAATTAGTATTATTATGCTTCCAAACAGAGTAGCTAGAGAACCTAGAGTTAAAGACCACTGTCTCATTCAAAGTGCTGGATGAATATTGTTCGTATAATGTATTATTATTCAGTATGCTGTTTTCCCTCCTTGTTCATGTGAATTCATGCTTTGTTACTATGCCCAACTCAATTCCCGTTCTGAAGTGAGAGTTCTCAATTTCTTCTGAACTAGCAAAATTTTATCACTGCAATATCTCACAGTTTCAAAAAAACTATGTAGCTTCCATGCAGTATTGTATTCAGCTCCGCTCTGTACGTAAGGGGGGAGTGTTAAATCAGAAGCAACCCCACTGGATTTAGATCTGTCTGAAGTGACTCAAACCTGCTGTGGTTTTGGGTTTTTTTCTTCAGGGAACTTAAAGTATGAAATGTCATTATAAATTGTAATCACAGCTTGCCTCGAATAGTAACCACAGCTGGGAATCCTGCAAATCAGACCCCTGGATCCCAAATTGGGCAGTCAGTTAGGGTTGCATCCAGGTGGCTGTGTCAGTAGTTGAAGAGGACAGCAACTGAGAATTAAGCAGGAGAGAGGAACAGCCTCAGCTCAGCCCATGGTGAATGAACACTGTGTGACAACTTCTGTAAAATTTAAGAACATCTTGCCCTTAGTGACTAGCTGTGAAATACAGTCATTGGCTCTACGCGCTAGAGTAGTAGTTTTTCTGTGCTGTCAGGTGCTCCCTGGTGCAACTCATAGTCCCTGCTGCTGCGTGATGTCCTCGCGCGTCCTGACTCCATGTAGGAGGAAGTCTGACTTCACTCAGCTCCCCCCCCCCCCCCCCCCCCCCCCCCCCCCCCCCCCCCCCCCCCCCCCCCCCCCCCCCCGACTCCTGAATTTCCTTTGCAGAAAAGCGAGGTGCCTGCAGGGGGAAGGACCTGTGGAGCTGGGAAATGCATCTTCCTCTTGGTTAGGCTGTGGCTGACAGGGAAATCCTGAAACCAGGACTTAAATGGTCTGTATGGCAGACTGGGGATTAAAAAGCACAGTTCTCCTCTCTTCATCTCTTCCTATCCGTGCCTCGGGCATCAGTCACAACACACTTTCCCGCATCAGTTAACTGAGCACCTCCCTGCTAATTGTCCAGATTCCCTGAGCCCAGAGGTGCCGGCTGCCTGGCCCCTCTATTGCTTTGCACCGAAAGGGGCTCAGAGCAGACAGGCTAAGGAATTCAGCCTTAGGATGCTGGCATGTTTCTCTTGAGTATGTGAAGCGTTTTTCCAAATGCTTGTCCGCTGTCAGGTTTCCTGTTGCTACCAACAGTGTCTGCCAGGCGTAGCTTTGTCAATCCTAAAATTTCTACTCTTAATCCTGGAGGTACTGTAAAGTCTGTGGAAGAAGAGGTTGCCAGAATTTTTCAAGATAGAGGGTATGTTTACAACAAAAGATTTAGATACCTTCAGTAAGCAATTAAACACATTTACAGGGAAGAAAACCTCTGGAGCTACTAAGCCCAAAGATACCTCTTCCCTGCTCTGGGCATCCTTGAGCCATGAGTTCCTCCTAGAGGTGTGGAGGAGGCTCTGGGTGGTAGTGCCAATTGTGCTTAAAGTCCTCATTACACAGCTGTCATTTACTCCTGTCTAAGGCAGAATGCTGCGTGAGGCAGACCTTTGGTCTGACCTGGTGAAGCCATTCCTGTGGTTAACTACGTTGCTGTAATATACTACGGGAATGACTTCAGCAGGTCAGACCAAAGGTCCTGCTGCTTCTACCCCAGTGTTGGTTTTCAAAGTACATGAATTGTCTTGGCTGAACTTCAAATAATAGCATGTCCTGAAGCAGACACGAAGTTAGGAAAACTCCAAGGCAACTGATTTTTGAAGTGTGGTGAAGGTTATTAAACATTTGCAAAATACAGTCTTGCAGTGGGAAGCACCAGCATCTTTAGTTACCCTGCTGATAATACTTCAAAGTTACTGTGGTCCCTTTAGAAAGACAAAATGTATGGAAGGGAATAAAAGGAAATCTTCTGTCTTGTAAGCTGATATTTAGGCTTCCAACCACAGTACTCGAGCATAGTGATTAAAAGAGCATGCCTCTGTCAGCGGGGTGCTGGAGTTGGGTGGAGGAGCTGAGCCTCTTGGTCTCACACCTCTCTTGGTGTGG
The DNA here is from genome assembly GCF_018139145.2 of Gymnogyps californianus. Taxonomy (NCBI): domain Eukaryota; kingdom Metazoa; phylum Chordata; class Aves; order Accipitriformes; family Cathartidae; genus Gymnogyps; species Gymnogyps californianus. The sequence continues at coordinate 47,693,065 of NC_059472.1, forward strand.
GTATGTATGTACACGTGTGTGCACACACCTGGCAGGGTGGCGGGACAGGTCTTTCTCATGGGGTGTCAGGACTTGCTGAGCTTGCGTTCATTTCCTCCTCTGCTGCTAGGTGGCCTGAAATAGTTTAGTGTGGGTGAATTCTCCGAACATGTCACAAAAGTCTCAAGTCTGATGGGATGTATAGGGGCAGCAGGGTGTTGTGCACAAAAATGCTGAAGGAGTGAGAAAATATTTCTGTAGGTGGCTGACATCCTGATGTATTGGATGTATTTTAATGAAGTTGAGCACTGTTTGGGAACAATAATCCAGTGGCTGCATGCATTGCTAATTTTGAAATATGATTTACAGGAGATGCACTAACCGTTGATTTTACTCAGCCTTTTTCTTGTTTTCTGGAGTTGTTTCTTACATTGAGTCTTGCTGTGCTGTTCTCTTGCTGAGACCAGCCTTTAACTTAGCAGTAGTTAATGTTTCTAAATTTGGGAAGATCACTCCACTGATTTTAAGTTTAAGTCATTCAAGCAGCAAATGTGTCCGTCTAAGCTTTTGTTATCGCTGTATTTATAGAAGAAGGCTTTTAAACTTTGTGTTCGTAGTGCACAGAGGTGATTGATGTGCCTGGCTGTCCCTGGCAGGTCTGCCCAGGGCGGCTGCATCCATGTTATTTCTTGCCTTTTACAAAACTTAGAAAATAGCCAAGGTTTTCTTGCTGGGAGGAGGTAAAGTCAGCAAGAAACACTTCTTTCTAATGCTCTTCTGAAGGCGACCACCTTCAAAAGGGTTTTAAATGTATATGGTTTAATTTCTTATGTTAGTTAAAGTTCTCAAAGGGCTTAGTTTATGATTAAGGAAAGTTAGGTGCTATTCCACTGTTAGGGAAGCCTAGGGGAAAAAGGGTTTTAGCCTAGCATTTTTTAATAGCTGTTTGATGATGCTAAAAACAAAAACAAAACCCCTATGTTTATTGTTCCGGGGTTTTATAGTAATGGGTGTGTTTTCTTTCTGTAAAGCTTTTAATATTAAGGGCCAAAAAATGCTATCTGTACAGATACTATTACACCAAATTAAGTACACAAACACAAATGCCTCCATAGTTATTTACTATTTCTAGAGAGCATGTGATAAAAGGATCTTTTTTTAATTTAACTTCAGCTCCCACGCGTTCTTTTCATTCCAACCTGGTGAAACTGGTTGTCTTTCACGGCAGGTTCAGGAGACCCTCTGCTATCTTTCGTCGTCTTGTTTGGCTGCTAATAACCGGAAAAATTGACCAAGCAAAATGGTGAAGAAGTTGAGCCAGCAGTTGCCACAGTGACAGTTGTCCAATATAAATATCTTACAACTCTTCTGTTTATCATCTGTTTTCAGGGCAGTTTAAGCTGCTGGAACAAGACCGAGATATTAAGGAGCCAGTGCAGTATTTTAACAGTGTGGAGGAGGTGGCTAAAGCATTTCCTGAACGAGTTTACGTCATGGAGGAAATAACATTCAACGTTAAGGTAGTCCCTGAATAAATATTTATCCCTGTCTAAATGATTAACTGTTGCAGCCTTTATATACATGGCAAGTGAGCAACAGCACTGTGTGGGAAGTGTGATTTCTGAGACAAATGAGCCTTTAGTGTTCTGCATTCAGTGATGGTGCTCTTCGGGATTGTTTTTGCAGTCTTAAATCAACATGTCCTCTAAGGGCTCTCCTGTCCTATGGCACTTTGGGGAGCAGTCCTGATGATCCATCCAATAATTCATCTAATTAGGATGCTCTGCCAGATTTTAAACAAATGTTGTTTGTTGCCCCCTTTCTCCTCCCCCTCCAGCAGTCTGAATTTTATTCTCTGCTAAGCAGCAGCTGCTCAAATCCCTGTCCAGAAAGCCTTATTCTCAAAGAGCACACAGGGTGAAATGATGGGGTTGCTTGTCTCAAAATTACTGCAGCTAAATAGCATTGTGAATAAAACAAAAAAAACAGGACACACTTGTTCTGTGTGTGTGTGTGTTTGCATGTGCATGCCTCTTGGGCTCATCAAAGGGTCAGCCATCCCATGACTGTAAGAGGGCTTGCTATCAGCAAACACACTGCAGTGCAGTGGCATGAAACAATGAAGACAGAACTTGTTCTTCCTTGTCCTACCTATATGTGTGACACTGCACAAGGTAGGTCAGCTCTGCCAACAGAGCAGAGCGGTCTTCGGGCTCATCTAGTTTGCTTCAGTTAATACGCCACCTAAGATGGGTAGAAGACCATTCTGGAGCTGGGATGCAATGGAGCAGATCCACATCATGTACCCTGCAGGGGAAACTGGTTGATACTGCTGCTGCAAAACCAGTATAGAGTTTCCTGGTCCCATGTGTAGCAAGGTGGGCTTTGTATAACAACCTTTCAATGGCTTTTTCTCTTTCTTGCACTGCTAGAGTTGGGGGACACCAGCTAGTCTGCAATTTTTATAGGTGTGAAACACGATTGCTGAAGACTGCTGTAAGTGCGAGAACTCATCAGTTAATTCATTTAGCGACACAGACTCATGCCTTTCAAGACAGTAGGTTGTTTTCATTTATGCTCTCCGTTAACCTGAACCCACAAAACAGAGCCTTTCATGAATGAAGGCTACATGAGAAAGTTGGAACATTTCTGTATGTGTATGACATAGTTGGGCAAATCAGGGCAACAAGAAAATTTCATTTCTACCCAGGAAAATCAGTCTTACCTTGGGACTGCTAGCCTTATCCAGTGCTGTGCCATTATTTCTCAGTTCATCAATGGCCAAATCAAGAGAGTGGCACAGCAGAATGTGCAGCTTTGATTTTATAGGGAGAAAAGTACTCGTCTGCAGGCTTGTTTAAATGTAAAATGTTGTATCTTGAGTTTAATATGAGTGTTCTCAAAACTCTTTGTCATATTTAGCAAACTGAGAAATAAGCATAGCTTACTGTTAGATATCAAATCCATTTTTAAAAGGTATTATAGTGATACTCCTTAATGTAAATAACAGTAATAATAATCCAGGTTTAACCTAGTTACACAGTTATCTTGGCAGTATTTCTCTTGGCATTTTTTCCAGTTTCATAGAAGTCTGTTCCAAGGTTAGCATCTTCCAAAAAATAAATGAACTTAACAGGATTTATTAAAGTGTTTAATAACCCTTTACATGCAAGAGAATTATGTATGCTAAAATTTTAATATAGGGGAGTTCCTGTCTCACTGATTAGAGCAAAGGGAGGAATACTAAGTACGGTTGATTTCTGTCTAATGCAGTGTGCCCGTTTAAATTCAGAAGAGAGTATCAGAAGGTAGCTAATCTGATATAAAAAGAAAAAAAAAATGCTTCAAATATCTGATGAAGCATTTAAGATGAGGAGGAACTCTAAAGTCTGGGAATTCTTTCTTGTTCCGAACACTCAAGTCTTTCATGGATAATTTTTGAAGAAAGAGCCTGTAGAGTTACAAGGTGCCACCAGACAGTTACTGCATGGTTTTGTCTGTGCTCGTTGGGGGTCTGCCTGCACGTGCCAATATGCCATGGTTATGGTTTGACTTAGTGCAAACCTTGCTCCTCCATGTGAAGCCTTTGCTGCTCCAGCAGGATTTTACAGCTAGTGCTGCCGTTCAGCGAACTGCCTTCTCACTGTGACGGGCCGTGGGATCTTCTCCAAGGGGGTTACTTTATTTTTACTTCGTGTATTAGTTGTTAAAGGGAAGAATAAGCCACCTTATCCTGGGGGAGGCCCGGGAGGTGGGTATCCCTTCCTTCCCCATGATTATGCAGCTAGGCAGACTTTCTGGGCAGTGCGCTGAGGCAGGGGGTTTGGGACCTGCCAGATATTTGAAGGAGGGCTGTAACACATGCCATCAAGCAGAGCTGGGAGTGGAAGGTGGAGTCACTTTTCACAGAATAGCAAACAAAAAATGTTAGATTAAACCAAACTTTTGTAATGGCTAAAACTACTTCTGGTAACTTCTTTGGACGTACGTTCATATCAGTACTGTGCTTGGATACCCAGTCAGTTGCCTCAGGTACCCGGTGGCCAGCAGCATCTACAGGCACAGCAATTTAGAGTGTTCTGGGGATAAGCTAATTTCACTCAGTCAGTAGGTATTTAATCTGTTCCTAATTGAAAATCAGAGGCATTCTGTCTTTTCTTCACTGACCAGATAGGTGATAACCTTTTTTGTATTAATAATCAGTGCATAATTGCAGAGGATTTTGTTTATGTAACAGCATTACGCTACAAAGATGAGGATTTTTTGATTCTCTATGCTAGGAAGAAAAATATTAAGGAAATTGAGCTACCCCAGGGCCCTAGCTTTTGCTGAAGCAACAGCAATAGATTTCTGCAGTCAACTGCTCTGGTCCCATACAGATGGCAGTTTGTACAAATACCCAGGAAGCTATTTGCATTCAGACTTAAAAACAAAACCAGGAACAAAAACCCCACATCATACCGAGGGCAATTCACAAAAAGTTCTCTTAAAAAGCAACAATATTGTCTGATAGATTGAACATTGGACAAACCATGTATTCCTGCAGTCTAAAAACCAGCCCACTTAGTGTTGCAGGACCCTTCAAATCTTCTGGGATATCATTTTTGTCCTGAAGATATCACTCCGTCTCCCTGGAGAGGCTGTGACGCTGTTTGCAGAACCTTTCCAAGATAGAGAGGTGGGTTAGTTAATTAGTCCCATAATGATTCATTTCTTTCCTATCAAAGACATTGTTTGGCTGGTGTGAACTTTTGATACCTGCTTTGCTTATTTTTTTAAATGTAATCCTCTTTTCACAGTGGTTTAACTGTGTTGGGCCAGACAGTGTGCATTTTGGCAGAAATAAATCTATAGTGAAAACTTTGCCTTTTTTTTTTTTTGACATGTTAATGCAGTACAGTGAAGCAAAATTGATCTCCTGTTTTGATTGCAATTCTATCGGCTCTGATAAACTTGCCCTGAGTTTCCAGAAAGCACATATATAGAAGGTTGTAACCTACACTGGCATTTTTAAATGCTGCAATAGTGACTTTCTTGAAATCAGTTCGCGTGTAGGTTTTAGCTCCAAACTTGCAGGCAATTCATAGTACTTCACCTTGAGAATTAGTGCTTTAGTCCCCTCATTGCCTTGTGGCTTGATGCCAGCTTTGTGAGGCTGCAAGCCTTGGCTCCAAGAAGGTTTTTCTTCTTCTCTTCCCCCTCTGTCCCCAGTACACACAGGCTGTGGCACCTTGGTGTCTTGCATTGGCAGTGCACTGCTGTGACTGCCTCTTTCCTCCAGTGTCTGGTACACGGCTCGAGTGAGAGAGAAGCAGACCTGCTGCTCCGTGCCTACATCGATGTACCTGCTAGAGGGTTTCTGCTCTGAAAGGAGCCTGGATAGTGAGCGCCATTGCCTCACAGTGGCTTCATGAGCTGGCCTTCCTGACATCCCACATGAAGAGACGCTTCATGTTAGAGCTCTGCAGTATTACCTATCATGTTTTGGGTCATTTTTGGAACACTTTTATTTAGTTGAAACATCCTTAAACAGCACTGAAGCTAGCTTTTAATGTAGCAATCAGGGTAAAGTTCCTCTCAGCTGAGAGGGAGATGTGCGTATACTAACATGAGGAGTTGTACTTGCTGATTCTTTGTCTTGGGAGACAGACATTTATAAAAGAAAAATGGGATACTGTCTCACTGAATGTAGTCAACTTCCTTGAAAAAGTTTGCTTATTTATTCTGCTAATAGCTCTTCTGAAGACTCTTTGTTTTATATTTTAAAAATCTTTATCTATTTTTTGTGACCTGTAAAAAAAAAAAAAAAATGTATATTTTACATATATAGTGCTATGATTGGTCCCTTGGCTTTAATAGTAAAAACCGTATGCAGTAACTATGAATCAGAGACCTCACAGTTAAAAAGAGCTCTACCAAAAAAAAAATCCTAATTGTGTATTTTTAAAGTGAATGCAATGCTTACATTACTTCAATAAAATCTAGCAGATATAATAAGCAATATAAAGCCACAAATCATTTTTATAAGGAGTTCATATGTGTCCAAGTGATTAAAGACTTCTTCTTCCAACTATAACAAATTAGAACAATTGGAGTCCAAGGTAGGATATTGACTCAGGTGTTATCAAAATCTATTTTTCTGAGTTAACCTTTCCTTAAGCAAAAGAAACAATATACTTGAGCTTTCCCAAAAGAACATGTTTCCTAAATAATCATTCATCACTTTCCCAATGCCTGTCTTTTGCAGTAGATATAATTGGCTTCTGAATGTTACTGGATTGCGGGAGTCTTAAATTTAAAATGTTATAGTGACTTAACCCACTGCCATTTGGCAATATGTTTGATAAGGTCTCTGTAAGCCAGTAACCTTTCTGGTCAGCATCCCGGCATCAATAGTGAACAGTTAGTATGGATCAACATCTGGCAGTAGGGAGGTGGAGGGTGAGTACAGCATGGAGTAGGTTCTGGTTCTGTGGGTCCTCTGCGTTAGGAGTTGTTCAATTTGAGTATCTACTAGTGATTTCTAGATGGCTTTGGAGTATAGTGTGACAAGTACTGCCTCTTCCACAGAGCTGGGAGCACTGATTATTCTCACCTATTGACAGAAAGTGAAAACTGGCTGGGAAGGGCAAAAGAGGGATGAGGGGGAAGTAAAACTGCAGGAGTCATTGTTATAATGCATAATGCATCCTTGTTATAATGTGTAAAACAGAGAGAGCAACCGTGAAGATAAACGTGTTTGGGGAAGGAGTTATTTCAGAATGCTCCCAAGGCTAGTAGTTTAATAACTGGAGGAGACTTCATGTTTATCAGGTAATGACAGCAACTGGAGGTATGACGGTTACTGCTGCATGTTGTTGCACTGGAATTGTCCAGTGAAGAATTCCTGGTTTAAGTAGAAGATATGAGGAGGGAGTACACACAAAAAATTAAAACGCAAGGGCACAGTACCACTATGGAGATGTTTGAGGAAAATGTATTGTCCTGCCTTCCTTCCCCCCATTCCTTCAGCTGGTCTCAGCTTCCTACCAGCTGGAAGGTCTTCACACCTGAAGGTTCAAAACCGAAACTGGCAGAAGTCCCAAAGGAGGCAAGAGCATTGCTCGAGGGTGGGCAAAGCAGGAGGAGGGAAGTGAGCTGAAAGTGTGGGGCAGAGTGGAGCCGCACTGGAACCGGAGTCAGCCCTCCCGTGTATGTTATGCAGCTGAATGAAGGCTTCTCAGGTGCTTTCTGCCTTCTGTAGAGTTACCTGTTTTCCAGAATTATGAGGAGATCCTAACAGTTTGCCATAAATATATCGTTATTTCTGCATCAGTCTGTGTTCTGGACTACCTTAACTCTGCTGCTCTGAGATGGTGTGCTGCTGTCTTCTCTCCGTCATATACCAGTGATATGCCGTGTCACATGTGTGGGCTGGGACATGCCACTAGCAGTTCCAAGCGTCTGAAATAGTGTAGGGCTCTGCTACACCCTGCCAGTGATGTCGTAGCGGGAAGTGGAGGGTGCACGGGGCATGCTCTCAGTGGGGGTGTGAAGGAGCGTAGGGGTGCTTGCAGGTGCAAATCCTGTTGGGTCAGTGCTGGAAGCTTAGAGGGTAGAGGGAGCCGAGTCTGGCGTGGTGTTACCCATTCTGCCTTTTAGGAATAATTTATGATATGCACTTTCTCCCAGATCATGTTGTGTTTAAGCGTACTATTTGGTGTGAATCAAATGGGTTCTGAGGAGCTGCTGTGCTTGACTGATTCCCAGGCTGATGGGAGCCACGTGAAGTTCGCCAAAGGCAAGCGCAAAGCCCAACACCTGGGATGCCGCAAGCCCTGCGAGAAGCTGACGGGCTAGAAGGTGGCTCTGTGGAAAAAGTCTGAAGGGTACCTGGTAGACAGTAGTGGTGGTGTGGCGAAGGCGGCCAACAGCATATGGGGCTGAATTAGCAAGAGTGTAGCCAGCTGGTTGAGGTTGGTGATTATTCCCCGCCATTGGGCGTTTGTGATGCTACAGCTGGAGTATTGTTTCCAGTTTTGGAAATGGCTTTTTTCCAATAGCACGCTAATACAAGGAAGACATTGACATGTGGGAGCAAGTCCAGTATACTAAGATGGTCAGGGGGCTGTAGCAAACTACGTATTAGGAGAGGCAGGGAGAATTGGGTTTGTCCAGCCTTGAGAGGGCTGAGGGGACCTAGTGGGAGGGTCCGACAGACTCATCTGAGGTGCCCAGTGGGAGGATAAGAGGCAACAGGCACAAGTTGGAACATGAGAATTCCGCTCCAATTAAAAAAAAAAAAATTAATAAGTGGTTGAACACAGAAGGAGGTTGCCCAGAGAAAATGTGGATTCTCCATCTTTGGAGAAACTAAAAGTTTAACTGGACATGACCCTGAGCAGCCTGCTGTAACTACACCTGCTTTGAGGAGCAGATTAGACTAGATGACTCTGGGGGTCCTGTGCAACCTGGAGGATTCTGCAGGCCTCACCTGATGTCCTGTGGTAAAGTCCATGGCCCTATTTGTTGATGTTTTCCTAAGTTTTGTGGCCATTGATAAAGTGAAATGTTTGAGTGAACAAGACAGCAAGTTTGATTTTCATAGGTCATTGCTACAGGGACAAAGTAAAGGTCATTTAGCTATGTAATCTGAGAAACAAAAACTTAGAGATATCCATGCGTGAGTTTCTAGTTTATTTTAGAGTAATTGCTATGTATGGTATGAATGAGAGATATATTTGTTGCTAATGTCCTGGAACACATATTTACTTACCATATATGCTTTACAGATGTTAACTACCATGCAGTAATGAATGAATTCACCTAACACAAGAAGAGAGGAATTACCTTTCTTGACATTCAGAATTTAGATATTAAAATATACTTAGCCTGCTGAGGTGTACCAGCAGCCTTAAATTCACCATAGTAGGGTTTAATGGATAGGGATAAAGTGGTGCAGTCTTAAACTTTCAATTTAACTTTTTGATTTTTTTAATTACAGTTTTGGACAGCAGCTGATACCTTATATTTTCATTCAGAAAGAAGAGTGCAGAACAGTATTTTTCTCAGAGTGCCAAACTAGAACCGTGGTGTGATTTTTCTTTTGTTCCAGCACAGTAAAATTCAGCCTTATTTCACCTATTATTATCCTGTGACTATATTAAAAAAAAAAAAAGGAAAGAATATTTTCCACATTTTTTAATTGAGAGTAATTTTGTCTTTAAATATGCCTGTCGAATCTGAAAATCCATTTGCAATTTGGCTGGTTGAAATGGATGCCACTAATAAGCAGCTGCTTCGTGAGACCTTCGTTGCGAAGCTCGGCCAGTTAGTTACCTCTGTGGTTTCACATCTGAACCACTGTTTCCTTCTACAGTGGCTTGTTTGTTTGTGTATCACCAGGGAACTGTGGGGTGGCCAAGCAGGAGCTCCCACAGCCGTAGGTTGTGACACCTCCCTCGCTCCGGCCGGTGTCCCACAGGAAGCAAGAAAAAGCTGTAACCGTACCGTCTCAAGTTAAAATATCTGACAGCGTAGCTCGCGTTGTCCAAAGAAGCCATTTGTGGGGACTTGTCGATGCTAGAAACCGATATTCTTACAGAACATTCCCTCTCAGAAAGAGAAGGGGGGGATTGAACAGTACATGCACAGAGCCCTATGTGTCCTCAGCCCTTATCAGCTCCACCGAAGGCAGGGCTACGTGGCCGCAGCTCAAAAGCAGCGCTCTGTGGCGGTTTTAAGGAGAAACCAGCAATGAGCGTCACACCGGTGTTATCAGCAAAAAACCCGAGTGCTTTCCTTTCATGTGGTGGTGTTTCAAAATACTGTCTGGCCAGTGGTGTGAACTGTGAATGAGTATTACGTACCATAAATCCTAGTAGTTTCCTGGATTAGACGAATTAGTGTTTGTTTAGATAATTCAGGGCTTGAATGACTTCCTCTCCGGAAGCCCCGAGACTGAAGTGCTAAGGCGGCACACCTCGGCTGAGCCGCCTGTGCGTTTGCTCTGAAAGGCTTGCAGAAGATAACCACAACTTTATAAATACGGGTGAATTGCAGATCACGTCTTACAAGAGGAAGCGTTATTCACAGCACTTCTCAGTTATTAACTGATTGAAATTACAGCCTTGATTTCAGGCAATGGCTATTCTGTGATGATACCTGAGTTTGAAGCCTGGAATTTGAACTTCACACAGCTCTGTGAAGTCTTTAGGGGTTGCGGAGGTGAGGAAAGGATATACAATTTTAGCATATGTTTTCATTTGCAATTTTTTTAGTATGTTCAATATTTCCAAATAAAATGGTCTATAACAGGCCAGTAGTGTTTATCTGATGCACCTTCTTTTATGAGTAGGTATCTGCTGCTGCTGAGGAAGAGCTGGGTACTCTGAAAAGGGCTTTTCACATTAAACCACTCAAATACGAAGCAGAGGAATCTTGTCTATAAAGAGTTATTCCAGTCTCAAGGAAATAACTTCAGGAACAAATGAGCCTTGGACATCTGTTTTGCTTTTTTTTTTTTTCTTTCCAGTAGAATTTCCATATTCGAAAAGCACACACATGGCTGTGCATATGTTGTTTAATTTCTTAAATTGCAATTATGATCAAAAAATGAGGAAGGAAGTCTATGACTAGGAAAGCAAAGCAGAGGGGGAGTTAGGCATATAGGATAGACCGATATTCTTGACTTCTTCAGGGAATAGATGTCATCTGTCATTCCTTCTAGCCTGGAAGAGGTTATATCAAAGGGATATGCTTCATTCATAATGATGAGATCACCTTTTCTGCTCCCCAGGGAGCTGAAGATGGTGAAAGAAGAGGTTTGCTTCCCTCAAGAGCCTGGCAAATAAATTCTAGCAAACAGCAAAAAAAAAAAGGGGGGGGGGCGGGAAGAAGATACCCAAGGGAATCTAGACATGCTCTGTCATAGCTGTATGACACAAGTGGCTATTTGAATTGCTGGGATATGTGGATTTGTCCTTTCTTTAAAAATTGGTTGTGTTTGTTCTCATGCCTTCTTTGGCAGTTTCAGGTGGCTCTTTCCCCTCAAGTAAGATGCAGGAATGTGCAGAACAATAAAAAAAAGGTTACTTGGCCAAGCTTCAGGTTAAACACCTTGCACTTGACTACTCAGCTGTTCAAATAAAGTTAGTTTAGTTTCTCCCAATATATAGTCTTGTAAGTTCAGTCTTAATAGATTTGATATGAAGTATTATCTTCGGTGGGGGAAAAACAAATTTTTTATTATTATTTTGCAGGTGGCTTCAGGTGAATGCAATGAAGACACTGAGGTTTACAACATTACCCTTAGTACTGGGGATGAGCTCACTTTAATGGGGCAAGCAGAAATCCTTTATGCAAAATCTTCTAAGGAGAAGTCACGACTCAACACCATCTTCAAAAAAATCGGGAAACTTAATTCAATTAGTAAGCTAGGCAGAGGCAAAATGCCCTGCCTCATTTGCATGAACCACAGGACCAACGAAAGCATCAGTCTCCCCTTCCAGTGTAAGGGCAAGTTTAGCACCCGCAGCCCTCTGGAGGTGCAGATGCAAGAAGGTGAGCACACAATTCGCAATATAGTAGAAAAAACCAGGCTGCCCGTTAACGTGACCGTGCCGAGTCCTACACCAAGAAACCCTTATGACCTGCATTTTATCCGTGAAGGGCACAGGTACAAGTTTGTCAACATTCAAACCAAGACTGTGGTGGTTTGTTGCGTGCTTCGTGGCAACAAAATTATTCCCATGCATTTTCCCTTGCACTTGACGCTTCCAAAATTTACTCTACCCGACAGTCTGGTGAAGGGGGAGCTGTGGCACGAATCCCTCATCCAGCATTGGTTTAATATATGCCAGGAACAGTTTGACATAGATGAGTATTCCCGTGCCGTGCGAGATGTGAAAACTGACTGGAACGAAGACTGCAAGAGCCCAAAGAAGAGCCGATGCACAGGGCACAGCCACGTGCCGAACTCCCTCAGCTACGCGCGGGACGAGCTTACGCAGTCCTTCCACCGGCTTTCGGTGTGCGTCTATGGAAACAACTTGCATGGGAATAGTGAAGTGAACCTCCACGGCTGCAGGGACTTGTGTAACGAGTGGGCCCTGTTCTCTCACGATGCTCTTCAGTACCAGGAGTCTGGTGACAGTAGCAGCGATTACCTTTTTCCTGAAGTTAGTGAAGAATCGATGTTTCTGCCTACAAAACCAGAACTTCCTTACGAAGAGCTATGGTTGGACCAAGGGTCTGGAAAGGCTGGCGACCAGCCTCTTACTCGCTCACTAAGTGAGAAGAACAAATGTGACAACTACAGAGGGTCTTTCCGATCAAAGTGTGGTACCGCATCTCTTCCTGTGCCTGCAACTGTCGGAGCAACCACAAAATCTTCAGATGTTTCCCTACCTCCACCTCCAGTGCCTCCCAAATCAGAAGCAGTAAGTCAGGGTTATTTATGTTGGTTTGTTTCTTTTTTAGCTGGTGAAGAGTTTGCTTGGGGACTTTTTTAGGGAAGACTTGGCGGGGGGGCAAATGGAGGGCAAGGAAACGGTGAGACTTTGTGAGATGTGCAGCTTCAACTAGTTTCCTGCGAAGTGTAAGTTGTGTCCTAAAAATCACCACGTGTTTAATATGTTTAATATAACTGATCTAGTAGCTTAATCCTGATACTTTCAGGTGATATTTATTGGGGTTTTGTGCTCCCACAAACAAGGTCTAAGAATTGCTAGGTCACTTCCTTCCCTGGCTTTCCACATCATCTCTCCACGTGGCCTCCATGTTTTCTCATATTTTCTGTGGTCGAAGTGTGTGGGGCATGACCCCACTTGGAACTGCCTCGGATCACCTTAGTGTGTGCGTCTTCAATTAGCAGGTCCTGATGATGAGGACAGCTAGAATTTTTATGGATTTGAAGTGTTTGTTAATGAGAGATTGTCTTCTCTGTTACAAGTCTATGGCAGATTTTGAAGAATATTAAGTGTCGTTGACCTCACGGAAACTTTATCAAACTACACCTGAACCAATTGGTCTGTACTGCTTATTGAAAGAAAACATGTTTAAATAGGAACTTTGCAGAGTTGATAAATGAGCCTTCTAGAGGACTCAGTTTTAAACAGAGCATGTTTCCTGTCCTAAGGTTTCTAATGAAAACTCATGGGAGAAATCACTTCTCCAAACCTGAAATGTCATGGAGACTTCAGAGGCAAAAATAAAAATGTGTTTTATCCACAGGAGCTTATGTGGACTGGGTGGGAAATCCAACCATTACATGGTCTCTCGACATAGTCCTAAACATTATTTTTTAAAAAACATGAAGGAAAGAAGAAAACTTCCCCCAGGAAAGAGTGTCTAGGAATCTTTAGCAAAATTTAAATGATACATACTTACGTCACATGAATCTTGACAGATATTACAATTTAACAAACTAGTTTTGCAGGGGTTTTGCTGGAATTTAAATAAAGAAAATATTGTTTGATTTTCAAGTCCAATGATATTTTCAAGAGCATGGCTGCACGGTAAGATTAATCTAAGACCAAACAGCAGCAAACCATGGTGATTCCATCTCTTTCCTATTGCCGTCTAACAGTCCAGCAGTGTTGGCCATAGCCTTTTCATCATGAGCCAGGTCACAAGCTAAGCTGTTTGAAAGCTAAGTTGTGTTTATTTGTGCTGGGTTAGCCTGCAGCAGATTGCCGTAGGGATCCCCCTGGCCAGGCTGTGCAGCTGCTGGGGAGGTGTGCGGAGGAGAGGGGAGGAGAACGCCAGTGCGGGCACGAAATGCACAACTGCAGCCCTTTGACCGTGCCACCAAAACTTCCCCAAAAAGCAGCCGCAGCAGCTTCAGCAGAGACAGGAAAGTCAAGACGTTACGTCTTCTTAGCATAGAGTGTTTATGTGTAATGCCTTAAGTGCAGGAACCCAAGAGCACTTCCTTGCCTCTGAGGTCAGGTATGCACTGATGCTTTGTCCAGACTCTCTTGGACAAGTGCCCAGCAGCACCATATCGGGATGAGGTTCCCTGGCAGCCTACGCTGATGTAAACCGGCGTGGGACTGGTCCCACCCTCCTCCTCCTCCTCCTCCTTTCCCAGCCACGTGGTCCTGGCTCCTCTTTCATGCTGGCTCTGGCACTCTTGCGCCTGGGCAGGCAGCCAGGTCTGGATCTGGAAAATGATTAGTTTCCTGCTGATTTCTGCGAGCTGAACTGCTTCAGCGCCGGGTCAAAGGAGCGCCAGAGCCAGTGCTGGGGAGCAGGCGGGAGGGCGAGGGGGCAGTGGGGGGAGGAAGGCTGCCCCCGCAGCCAGGTGAGGGCAGCCCTTCTGGCAGCGGGGTGCCAGCCCCCCGGGTCATGCCTGAGGCGTGGGTGATGGGATGCTGTGAGAACTGTGGAGCACCTGCACAGCATCGGTGTGGACCCTCACACTCGGGGAAACCTCATGGTATAGCGACTCCCTTCTGGGGGCAGCAGGGTAGCGTTTGGGATAGATACGTATGTTGCCTTCTAAGGTCATTTTGAAAAGTGTGCGATTTTGTCATGTGTGTCTTACGTTCCTGAGGTAATGTGTGAGTGCTGTCAGCAATTTCGGTATTGCTTTCTAGCTATGTAGGAGAAGTAATTTCTGCTAAAGATATTAGCTTGCATTTAGAGGTGGGCAGGGGGTATAACTCCATAAAAAATAAAATAAAAAGCCTACATCTCCATAGATGATAATAATTTAGGCTCGGTCTTGTGGCTTCCTGAAACAGCTTTGGAATGAGTATCAGTGACCTACTGAATTCATCAGTGGGCTGGGGCCGAGGAGATGTTTGCATGGTTTCCATGTAGGGTATTTATAGAATAAGTAGATCTCAGGAGCTGCTGATGAACATGCGGTTTAGTCATCGCTCCCTCTAGAATGATATTCCGTAGCGTTTCTGTATAAAGGTTGGCTGGCAATTGTATTTTTGCATGTACTAAATTTAAAATGTGTGTATAGGAGCTGTTTGCAGGAGAGAAAAGGACATTTGGGTATTTCAGAAGCTGTTCTGGTTTTCTTCTCTCCAGCAGATGAAGCATTCTGATATATCGCGTATTTTCTAAATACCTTTCAGAAAATCAAAGTAGCATGAAGGCAGAACGGGGGGGGGGGGACACACAGATCTCTGAATTAGGGCCTGTAAGTTAGAAATTGCTTCAGTCCCCAAACACTAATTTGCATAAAATCAGAGGCTGTTTTCCTGATTGATTTAAAGCACGTCCCTGATGGAGTGTGCTGGAAGTTCAGGCTCCCGTTGGCAAGGAGCGTTGAACTGCTTTGCATTACGCTCGCAGTCATGCCGGCGACAGGGTGGGTTTTATCCAGGCGGCCTCGGAAGCAGTCACTGCGATGGGCACCTGCAATGCCTGGATTCAGGAGTGGCACCCCAGGGCCCAGGGGGTGCTGGCGGGACTTGGGCTGGCACCAAGGAAAAGGAACAGAGGTCTTAAAGTCCACCTCACACCATCAGAAAGGGGTCACTATCCTTGGGTCACGAGAAGAAGTGCTGGAGCGTGGGAGGGCTCAGACGATGACGAATAAAAGTCCTGAGACATGCAGTGCAAATGCACTTTATCGGTATCTGGCAGCCGTATGGCATCTAGTGCGTCTGGGCGAAAGAGTATTTCCTACTAACAGCAGCAGCCATTGAGGGATTGTCATGTCGTACCGTGGCGGTTCCCCTCCTCTCCCGCATTTATTTCATTGCTGTTCGCTTGGGCCAAGTGAGGGTAGCTCTCCTCTGAAGTTTCCCCTTGCTCTTGTCAGTTTAATCTGCAAAATCTCTCCTTTTTATTCCTCTGCTGGGTTTCCCGAGGGCTGTGTCTGGCAGCTGTAATCACGGTCTTGTGACAGGGACCAACTGGGACTGCAAACTAGTATTATTTATGGCCTCGTTCTGATCTGCCATCTAGGTCAGCAAGGGAGCTTGGCATAGTTTGTTGTGCCAGCACCTTTGAATGCCGGCAGTCTTCCCAGGAAAGAATCCCTTTAACCCCTTGACCGTGTGCTGTGCTCCAAGAGTTCCCCTGAATGGTCTCTCTAACCCCATGGGTATATATTCAGTAGCATGCAGTGTTAACTTTGCCAAGTCTGACTTGGGGGGGGGGGGGGAAATTAAGTCCTTAGGCATCCTTGGGGCACAGCACTAAAATGGTTGAAGAGTTTTATGCCTGAATTCAATAACAAACATGAATAAAATTGATTCTTTTTTTTTCTTGAAAGAGCAAATAAGAACCCTTAGAGCAAGATTTATTTCAGTGTTTTATGCTGTCGGGCATTTCCTGTAATTTTGACTTGTTTTGAATTAGGGAAAAAATGTACTACAGTGTCCTAGTCCCCAATTTTCCATTTCACAAAAGTACTAAATGGGTCATTGCATTTTGAAAGCACTGAAGTGGATTGCAAAAGGTTCCACATTTATTTTGTTTTTAAATAAATTAAATCACTTTAATTGCTAATTATGTGTTGCAGAACTGCTAAGATAACTTTTAGTTCTGCAGTGTTGTTAAATTTAAAAATAAACTATAACTTTCAAACACAAAGAGAATTTCCCATTTCTGGTGTATCTGAGACTATTTCAGACAAGGAGAACGTAGAGGTCTCCTCCTGCCCAGCGGGAGGTGGTGAGTCCTTAAAAATCCTGCCTAGCAGCCTGATTTTCAGTAGCTTGCTCACCTCTAGCCCTACTGAACAAAGTTTCTCTCCCAAATATGTACTGATGAGATTAAGGTCTTAATTCCATCATTTTTTCTATGGGGATGGATCCTGATATTTTGCTCCTACCTAGGCAGACCAAACTAAATTTCAGATAAGCAGTGCTACAGTCATGTGTTTTAAGCTGCAAAGTTGGTTGGCTGCAAAAAGTAGACCTATTGGCTGGGTGCATTGTTTGAACAGGCTCTTCTGCCCACACCTTTCAACTTGTACGTTTTGTAGTTAACCTTATCCTGGACTGCTTTGGCAGCTACAGAAGGACTGAAGCTCCAGGTTTGTATCCCAGCACCTGGTAAATACGAGATACATGTACTATTCCTGGGGGAGGAAGGCTGGGAATTATCCTAGAGCTGGATGGCTGAGTATCACTGGTGAAGTATGTCAGGAAACATCAAAGTCTGTTGAGACCTTTTCATTACGTAAGCTTGGTTTATTACATCTAAATAAACAACACTAATGAAGTTTAAGCCTAATGAATTGCTCCTTAGAAAATGTAAAATATCTGGAACAGCCTGTCTGATTTTGTATGTTACTGGAAGGTTCTTTCACATCGTTTCATTGCTGCTACTTTTTAAATGAGTGGATATCAAACTACTGAAAAGCACCCTAAAAAAAGATTGCTAGTAGCTCTACTGGTAGCAAGGTGTTCTTTTGGACTTCTTTATGACAGCCACATACTGTTGCAGATGTATATACTTACCGTCATTTTTCTCTTCTCTTCCCTTTTTAATTATTTCCTTTCACAGAATAAGGCAGAACCAGATGTGTTTCATCTGGTTGAGAGTGCTGTTGCCCAGATTTTCTCGCTGCTTACTTACATGTGCTTCTTTTGTACAGGTAAAAGAGGAATGCAGGCTCCTGAATGCTCCCCCTGTCCCACCACGGAGTTCAAAGCCGTCCTCTACCAGTCCTTCCATCCCTCCTCGTACAGTCAAACCTGCACGACAGCAGACCCGCTCTCCTAGCCCTACTCTGTCCTACTACTCTTCGGGACTGCACAACATGTATGTGTTTGAGGTGTGAGAGCCCCATGCTAGCTCTTCTTGAGAAAGTTAAATGTAGCAGTATTCTTTTTGAAGGTGCTTGTTTATAAAGGCATGGTACTGTGTCAGAGTTGCTGACTTTTTGTGAAATGGGCTAACCTGTCAAGTTATTTTTAAAGATTCAAGAGGAAGCAAGGCTCCAGCAGAAACTATGTTTTACTAGATAGGACATAGCAATTTATATTAAATACGTGCACGTATTGCTATAGGTAATCTCACTGTAATGTGGCACTGGCTGTCTAAATGGAAAATCCCGTACAGTTCTGTATAATTCTTGAAAGGCTTGAATCTTCAAACCAGAACATCTCAAAGCTACTTTTCAGGTGGGATTTCGGTGCTCTATGCATGCAGTGCAGCCAGCTCTGATAAGTGGGGGCACAAAAGGGGCGTGGTAATCCAGAAATGTGTTGTGCCGACTATATGGGAACCTACGGGGTGGGTGTGATGGAGAACAGAGAGGCCAGCAGACATCACTGAGTGCAAAGTGAGGTGTAGCGGAAGGGGGCCAGGCAGCTTCCATATCAAACCCACTTCAGCACAAACCTAACCCACAAACTTGAAAATCCACTCAGACTAGTCAAAAGTTGACAGTAAATTTTGAATTATGTAGCTGCATATCTTTTCCTAGCAATGCAGTGTTCTTCCTTTGGCTTTAGAAAGTGTATACACCTTTTGAAGTTTCACCTCCTTTTTGCCCTGAATGTCTTGTTGCCATTATTTTTGGTATCTCTTCAATGACAAGATGCTGCCTGTCTGGATATTACAAATTGATCTGAAACACCACTGAAATAATTTCAGCCTAGATGCAATTGGCATAATAACTTATGCTGGAATTGCCTTTCTAAGCCATACTGCACATTTGCAGCTTAGTGTTGTGTATCTGGCAATGATCACTCTAGATCAAGGCTGCTCGTTTGTTTTTATGAAAGCCTGTTGGGTAGTTCTGTCAAGGTCTACTCCACAGGAGGCTGAGCACAAGACCTCCCAGCATTTGGGGCCCACCAAATGCTGCTTTCTCTCTTTGTAGCTAAGAATACATCTGCCTCCCAAGAAACCAGGAAAACAGTGAGAAGTGAAGTTTCTCAGGAATGCAGGTGGTATTATTTGCCTTGAACTTCACAATATTTGTATGAAATTCATCTCCAGCTTGGGTCCAGACCAGATATCTCCATTTTGGTAGAATTGACCTAGTGCTGCAGAGGAAGCTGCTAGAAAATTGGCAATGTGTGGAGTAACCAGATTGCTGGTGAAGTTGCTTTTCGAGTCTTGCCATTTTTATCAATGATCTTATTTTCTGGATAGTGAAGGGTTGCAGACAATATTTTAAACACAAACCCAATATGATTTGTCCTTATCTGCCTATGAAAATGCCTGATGCCTGACTTCAGCTGTATTTGAGGTTTCTCTTGCATCCTTTGGCACTGAGTCTCAATGAGTTAATTTTGGTGGAGGACGAATAAGGAAGCACTTTGAAAATGTTACTTTATCAGTTTTCAGTAATTCCGTTAATCTTTTAAATCATTAAATGTTCCCATTTCT
Organism: Gymnogyps californianus; assembly: GCF_018139145.2. Taxonomy (NCBI): domain Eukaryota; kingdom Metazoa; phylum Chordata; class Aves; order Accipitriformes; family Cathartidae; genus Gymnogyps; species Gymnogyps californianus. The sequence continues at coordinate 47,712,337 of NC_059472.1, forward strand.
AATATTGAATTAGAGAACAGAAACAGGATCAATCAATTTAATTCCTCTGTATGGTTAGTCATTTACAACGCCTCACTAACTGTCTTCTCTGAATTAGAGCAGCCTTGGTTTGTGAAAAATGCTTTGCACTGTGTACATTACACCAGTTGGCCTTTAAGCAGCCAGAAATGACCAGGTGACAGTGTATCCTTGTTGAGGGGGAAAAAAGACATCTCTGCTATTGTAAACATCCAACTGCTTTAACTGGCAGACTTGTATTAGTGACATAAACAGGAAAAAAGAAAAGTTTGGAGGGCATGGAGTGGAGACCAAGGGATGGTTAGATAAGAGGGAAACTGCATCTGTTGGGGCTGAGTTTTATAACTAATTTTCCAGTGATATAGATTAGAGCTGCTTTTACGCATCTGTGCTTTGTCTTTGAGCTGGGCAAGTCCAGGTTGGCTTCCTCTCTGACTCACTGTAAGCGCACGGGGAACTAATTTTGTGTCAATCCATTCAAAACTATGCTGGTTTTTTTGAAAGCTGCTGCCCTCCTCAAGCAGTTTTCACTGAGCTGTCACAGAATGACTACCGAGTTTCTTTCTTGAGTAGTTAGTTTCCAGGAGAGAGAGGTGAGTAATTAAAACATTTTTTTCAACTGTTTGTTTCCGTCTGTTGTGTTAAGTAAGGATTTTATAAATCTGTTAATTGTTTTTCCAGCGTTCTGGCTTAGTTGGCCAGAATTCCAAAGATCAACCCAATCCTTCAGACTTTCTTTTAGAAAGTGGCATAAAAGTGGCAAACATTTGCTTTTGATAACAGATTGCATGCTTTTGTTGGCATCTATGTCCCTTGGGAACACCTGGATATAAACTATCAGTTTCCTCGGACAGGCTGAGCTTAGTTTACCACCTGGAAGTAGGTCAGAGTAACTTTCCTTCGGTGCCTTTGAAAAGCAAGTGTTTCTTGTCATAGCTTTTTAAGGATATGGACACACAAACAAGTTAGTGTGGCGTAAGCTTAAAGCCTGATACATCAACACATACAGCTAGGTCTTCTTACCCTTCCAGGTAGAACTCTTCCTTTGGCAGTAACCATTAACTTATTCTATGTTATTGTACTGTGCACGGGTGCAGTTTTTGCACTGGTGACCAGTGGGGAAGGATCCTGTGCGCCATGCACGTGCAAGTGCCGTAACAAATGAAAATATTGGCTCCAAAAGGGCTTGTGGTCATCTCCTTATGTCAGTCAAGCTTGGGTCTAGTGCAATGGTGACCTGCCCCTGTTACGAGCTTTTGCGTGCCATGACACATCCGTGGTATATAAATATAAAATACAGGATTAGAACATCTTCTAGTATATGTGAGGCTGTTCCTTTTCCATGGTGGTGTCCCTCAGGAATTTGACAGTGGAAAAACTGAGTATTCGGGAGGTGACACAGAACTGAATTGAGACATCTACTTTTTTACGAGCTTGAAAAACCAAGACATGAGGCTTTTGGGTATATCAGCATCTTGTCAGGCTTGTAGAAGGAGTAAAAGAACTGTCAATGCATTATTCAAACGTGTTGTTAATTCAAATCTGAAAAGTTCTGCCGGAGGAAAGAAGATTCTTTCCTTGTGACAGCCACCCTCTGACTCTGTCAGATGATTTATGAATTTATTCAAATGCCACATTTTTCATACTAATGACATCCTTTCTGCTTTGTTCCTTAAGCAATGTCACAGAGAGCGACAACACCAATCCAACTGAGAGCACACCTGTTTCCTGCTACCCTTGTAATATGATGAAAACCGAATCCAAAGAGCCTGAGAGCACGATGCCTTTGGGAAGCCCCTCAGCTGAAGCTCTGCCTTCGCGGTTATCTTGGCCAAACCATTTTTCAGGAACTGCGGAAGGCCTGAACAGGAGTGATTTCCTGCTTGATCCAAGCAGGAGCTACAGTTACCCCAGACAGAAGACTCCAGGTACGCCAAAGAGAAACTGTCCAGCACCTTTGACTTTCGACTTCGATGGGTGTGAGCTCCCAGCGGGGTACTCCCCGCTGACCCCAGCAGAGTTCAGGAACACCATCTCTAGCTGTCCAAAGTCGGCAAGTTACTCTCTGGACTGCACTGATGAGAAAACTCTGGGAGTCAGCAACGCAAAGCAGAGCCATTCGTGTCCTGCCTTACCTCCTCGGGCACCGAAGTCAAGTGAAGAGAAAACAGTTACAGACATTGGTCCCTTGCCGCTGAAAATAGATGGTGCCGAGGAGGAGTTGAAAACTGGTTCTCCAGAACTCTTGGAAGATCAGTATCTCGTTAAAAAGGGCATGCAGGATACATACTCTGTATCTTATCCCTTCTCGTCTCCCCTCCACCTCCAGTTAGCACCAAGATCTTGTGGGGACGGCTCTCCCTGGCAGCCACCCACGGACCTTTCTGGACTCTCGATAGAGGAAGTGTCTAAATCGCTGAGGTTTATTGGTCTGTCAGAAGATGTCATATCATTTTTTGTTACAGAGAAGATTGATGGCAATTTACTGGTTCAGCTTACGGAAGAAATCCTGTCAGAAGACTTTAAGCTAAGCAAATTGCAGGTTAAGAAAATACTACAGTTCATTAATGGCTGGCGGCCCAAGATGTGATGCCAACTAGTTATTAGTGAAACTGTACGAGATGTGCTCGATGCACTTCAGCTAATACATCACTTCCTGTTTTTTGCACTAAAAGCCCTTCCTGTAAATAGTAGTAGAAAAATTCTTACTATGCAGATAAACATTTTTCAGTGGTGAACAGATTTTAATTTTTTTTTTTTTTTGTATGTCAATAATAAAGGTAGAGAATCTGCAGAGGTGTGCCTTGTGCATCCCTGAACATTCAACAGCTGCTAAAAACTGGACACTAAGGGAACTTTCACTCCGTAGTCTGTTAAGACTTAGTCGTATTTATTACTGAACAATTTGATGCTGAAAGACACACACTGATCCAGTTTACAGTTTTGTGTTAACTGCAAAAAAGAATTTATTTCTTATGGGATTATTTCTGTTCAAATAATATTTGGCAACATGCTGTGACTTTCTTCCATTTCTGTTAACAAAAAGCATGTTCAGATATACAAAAATACTGTTTTGACACTACATCTGAAAATGTTAAGAATTGCTGTGAAGTGCCACTAACACGCTATTCTTGCAGCATATTTTTATTAACAGTATCTTCCTGACTACCTGTAATGTGGATACATTTTCCATGTTACTTTGAGCAAAAAGAGTTAAATGTTTTTAAAACAAGAGTCTTGCTTAGCTCATTGCCCAGAGGGGAGGGAGAAGGGGGATTTTCCTACTGAGCCACTCTGCCCTGGCCAATTAAAAGTTTATGACCTGTAGATTTCAAAAGTTGCTTTTGTAGTCGGATGGCTGGAGTAAGGAGCATGACTTCTGGTCGTGCCGCTTTCTCATGGGAAAGGCAGTTCAGTGCACAGACTCTTCTCTCGGCAGATCCTGCCTGCCGCAGTAGCCTGCTAGCACAGCCCTTGCAATAGCCTTGCTCTGGCGAAACACAACCCTTATGTTTCCTCTGCTGCTGTTACGATCGTCTGAAAATGTGCTCGATGTGCTATCCTGTTCCTGCAGTCGGATCTGTGTGGGAAGGTGATAGTACTCCGGTAGGATGCCTTTGAAATAAAACATTAGCGAGGTGGGAGGGAACAGAAACAGCACATGGCATGCTGGTAAGAAGAGGCCAAGTGAGGTTTTGGGCCATGCCGCGGGAAATGCTTGTGATGTTTTAAGTTCACCTGTCTTGCTTGCAGTGGGCTAGGAGGATGTGGGTGTCAAAGTAGGAGGGACTGTAGCATCATAAGGTGTGCTAATTCAGTTGCCCAGCTGCAAGAACTCACTGCAATAGATGTCACATGGAAGTAGCAGTCAAAAGGGAGCACAGAGATGGGAAGGGGGCATTAGTCTGCCCCTGGAGACTTTTCAAATTTAACTGCTCAGAAGGCTAGAAATAGGATTAACTTTGGATAGTCCGTTGCTGATTTCTTGTAGTTGGCAGAGCTCTCTGAAATGTGTCTAAATAACCCCAGGATCCCCTGCCTTTGTAGTATTGAATGCAAGGATCTATGGAGATCCTCAGGAAACAGTCTGTGGTGTCCATCCTCAGCAAGTGTGTGTGCCCAGGGTCCTCAGGTGGTCAGAGCCAGGGATGCCGGAGCAGCTTCACCTTCACCTGCTGCTGAGCAGAGCCCTAGCCAGGGTGACACCGTCACCTGCCTTTGTTACCTTTTTGAAGTACAAAAAATCTCTCCTTCTCCATTGTAGGGCACATAGCGGGAGCATCAAGAGAAAATACAGAGCAGGGACAAAAATGGGAGGCTGATTTTGCCTGTTTTCTCAACCATATTGACTCATTAAAAAGAATTTATTTGCAAATGGAGTTTTCTGTTGCCTGGGCAAATTTCATGTCATGTCTCCATGCCAAAGCCAAGATGCATCATTTATATTGCAATAATGCAAACCAGCAGTTCCCAACCAGAGAGCGAAGCCCAATTGATGTGGGTACTAGAAAGCAGTGAGCCAAAAAATATCCCGGTAGAAAAACCCCAAGAGTTCATAATCCTACTCTTTTTCTTAATGTATTGACTTTTAGCAACAGATCAATAGCTTTCTCCGGATGCTTTTTAATTAGCGTCCTAAAATATTTTAGCTGCAAGTAAGACTAAACCAAATTCAAGTACTATTCAGATGTGTATGCTTGTTGGTAGGCACGTGCAAGTTGAAGTCAATTCCATTTTAACCCTCGCGATGTCAAATGAGCATTCAAATTTGAAAGGGCCAAGTTTTAAATGTCAGGTACTTCTCTTTGTTTTGCTTGGCTTGCTAATTCCAGGTAAAAAAAGTAAAATATATCCTCTCAAAAAAAAAAAAAAAAAAAAAAGAGGAGATTGCAGTCTTGGTAATATTAACATTAAATATTGCTAATGCCCCCAGGATATTAACATCCCCGAGAGAATAGTGTTCTTTGACTATGGATGGACACCTATTCTGTTATCTCTGCTTACCTGCTTGGAATGTTTTTTCTTGCAGGCAGCCTGGTGGAATTTGCATTCATGAGTGTGCTGCATTAACGTTTCATATGCATAGACCAAAATACAACTGGCCTGTTGGAAGGCCCAGAAATGTGCAATCATTTCAGAAGCAGAGCTTGCATGCAAAAGTACAGCTAAAACCTCTAACTGCAATACCTTTCTATCGATGTCCTTCCAGTTGTTTTGTTCTGGCTTGGCACTGCTTACTTATCTTTATGCATAATATGTTAGCATTTGACCTTTTCTTTTGCCCTTAGCTGCCCATCATCTTAATTTTCCAAGCCTTTTTTAGCAATTTAGGTGTTCCTAACCTTTGCATTGTGTGAATCATATAACTGCAGCGGCGAGCTACCTGCTGTGATGCCCAGGCTGGACTGAAGCATCTGCTCTGGTGAAATCAGGAGAGTGATGAGCAAACCAGGCAGCTGGAGTGTGGTGGCTTGGCCTCTCCACCGCTGTGTAGGTAGCCAGGCTATGGCAGCACTGATGCCCATGAGATCTAATTTATTTGCTTTCCTCTTGAGCTTCGCTGCTGTGCTGTTAGGGGGTCAGGACCGTCCTTGGCGCTGTAGAAGGCAGTCTCAACAGGGCAGACCAATGTGAACGCATCGGTCTCACGGGAAGTCCCTGGCAATAAAGGGATGATGGCATCTTTGAAATGGGGCAGGAGCAGAGGAGAGCTTCAGGCCTTAGCAGAGAACCACGCAGCCTCTTTAGAAGAATGGGGTGTAAAACCTGGAGACTTAAATCTGTAAAAGGTTACAAAATGCTGCACTGCTTATGGTACTTTGAGATGGAGGGTTACTTTAATGTTCCCACTGGGATTAGGAAGTCTCTGAAAGCTCTGGGGAATATCCCTGTGATATGAACTTTCTACCAGCTGATGTGAATAGGAGGAAACAGCACTCAGCGTTGGATAGGACTTGCAAACCATACTAGCAAACCAAGCGGCACCGGGGCAGGGGCACTCTCTCACGGGAGTCCCTTGCTGCTGAACTGTTGATATGGGCTCTTGCCTGGTTTGGTGCAACCCAACCAGCCTGTGCAATGGGTGATCCCAGACAACTCCCAAGCACAGCTCGGAGGTTAGCAATGGGGGAAACCAGCCTGGTTTTGGAGGGTAATGGAGTTCAACCATGTTGATGCGAGCTGTGTTGGTTGTCCTTGGGGCCTGAGAGCAGGTGCTGGCCCATGTTGTCTACTAACAGAGATGTAGCCATTGAGTTCAGACAACACGTGTTGTGCCAGAGTGGGCCTAAAATCTCTTACTTTTTGGAGGCAGTCTACTAAAATAGGCCAGTCTAACCTTGGATTTCTTTCCTCAGATTAAATAAATGTAAGGCCTCTGGTGCTTATTTAGTTATCAGTGTCTGAAGTTGTGTGTTATCCTCGGGGGTTTTGTTTGTCTGGGGGTTTTGGTAGCAAAAAATCTGGCATGTCATTCTGTATGGAGCTGTCTCTTTGTCCTGCACCAGGAAACATCCTTTCTATGCAACAGTCGCATGGTGGCACAAGGACTGATGCTGCCTTCAGCGGTGAAAGCTGGATTCTGGCATGGGGGCTTTTCTGGAGGTGGACACAGAATTAGCCAGGAGAGGGGTGGGGAGGAAACGTGAGGGGAAATGCTGGTTTCCTTTAAACACTCGTTGTGCCTAGGATTAAGGTTCTTTGTATTGCTGTCTGGCTGGCTAACCAAAGCTGTATTGAAATCAACTCAAAGTGCATATTTGCGTTCTTATTCTTGTCATATTGTAAAAATTGCCTATGGCTAGAAACTTAGAGACAGCAAATATTTGGTCCATCCAAAATTAGAAGGAAAATGCATTTTGAAGTGTTCTTTGCAGCTAGAAGCAAGGGTTTGAAGTAACTGTGTATTACACAGGGTTTTTTCCAATACAACAGTTTTACTTGCCACTTTAATGGACTTTATTCCACAACAACAACTTCAAAAGAAACAGCATAAATAGCGATGCTGTCTCAAAACCCACCGTGTTTCAAATCTGTCTATAAATACTTGAAGTGTTTTCTCCTATGTCATCTTCTTGAATCAGCTCCTTGATTGTCTCCCCACTAAATAAAGCGTGCTGGCACCAGGTACTTGCGTGCTGTCCAGCGGGGTGCCTGCCTGCAACGCAGGTCAGCAAAGTCCTGCCTGCAGGCCAGGCAGGGGGTACACCACACTACTTAAAAGCCGAACACCAGCCCTATGTGAAAGGACTAGGGCTTAGCCCAGCTCTCCTGGCTCCTCTTTTTGATGCTCTGAAATTGCAGCATTCCTGTGTACAAGCTAGAAGGTACGAATGAAATCTTGATCGAAGTGAGGGATCGTCCTTTTTATTCGTGGTATTAGGGACGGCAGGGCAGTAGGGAAATGCAGGCCCCTTGTTGAGACCTAGCAATAAATGACTCTTCCTTTGTTGTGTCTTAAACTCCTAATAGTCCAGGAGTTGGTCAGACTTTACCATTTTTGTGCATAATAACCAAATTTTCAGTGTGAAAATCTGCAGAGTGATTCTCTTGACTTGGACAATCTTCTGAATTATATTAAAAATATCTGTTAGTTCTTAGCTCTTTAGCTTCACTTTGGGTAGGTCAAAAAAGTAACACTTGGGAAAAACAAGAGAAAGCCCCAAAACTTTGACTTAGTACATTTCCGTTATAAAACGAAGCATGGTTTTTGTGGAATTCTGTGCTGTTTTGGGCTTTTGTGTAAAAGGCTGAAGGCAGATTATTATTTAAACCAGGTGCAAATAAATATCTCTGTAATGTATATGAACAAATTTAAACCGCGTATTGTAAGTATATAAACTGTATATTAAAGACACTATTTTCATGATATTTCAAACGTGTACAGAATTTGTTGTACTAAATTGGTTGGGTTGCACGTATTATATAAAATGGTTGGTTTTCATTTAGTAATTTCACTGACTTACCCTCTTGCTCATCTCAGTATAATTCAGAAATAAGCACTTCCCAAATAGTGAATTGACAAAGTAAGATTGGGATAATTGAGAGGAGCAATCAGGCTTTTGCATTTAACCTCTCAAGACGCATTACTTTTCCCTGTCTTGTAATTTCACTTGATCCCCTTCAGCAAGAGTATCGAGCTGTGTGTTCCCCAAAGAATTGTTGCCAGACAGCGTTCCTGTCTCCAGCAGACATTCACCTAAAACATTATTTTCCCGAGCCCTCAGCCTATTATCTTTTAGCGAAATGTATTCAATTATAATTTGGATATGCTTTTAAGCGCAAGACCACGCACAAGTATTTCTGCTTTGCGGAAAGTCTCTGAAGCATTTATTGGGTGAGGAGAAAATTAGAGACAAAACAAGTTGTGCTCTAGGTTGCCTGTTCGCTTTTCCTCTGTTCCTGGCAATAGGGGGAAATGTCAGCTCTACAACCATCCACATGTCATGCAGATAAGTTGCTGTTGTGCCAAATTCCCCTTGGGTGGAAGCTTCGTTCGCTGATACTAGGCCAAAAGAAAGTTTACTCCAGCACAACAGTAGTTGTGGAGGGTTTTATGGAGAGACTCGTTAATATATGTTTATGAGAAATAAAGCAGGGCGGAATCTGCCACAGTGGTTGCCATTGGATTTGAGACAGATGGGGTTTACTTGCCCCCAGCCCTCACATCCGAGAGAGGGGAGAAGCGTGTCTAGAGGCAGAATGTGTGTTGTGGGGGGAGGGTGAACAGAGAGAAGAAAAATTGCTTTCACAAGTTAAGAAGAATCTCATTCACTGTGAGCAGGGCTGTCTAGGGCACATCTCTGCTCCGCTCTCCAAAGAGGGGAAAGAAAAATATTTAATTTTTTGAATGCTCCAGTTGGTCAGGTCCAGGCTGAGCAAAAGGGTCTGCAGGAAAGCATTTGATGCAGGAAGGGGAAGGGAAGGGCAGGGCTATAGCCCAAGTCAAAATGTGGCCATCTCACTATCAGGAAAGTGCTTTTTCTAGGGCAGGCATTTTCTGTTTACGTGTATTATAGTAGTCATCGAGCCTGACACATATATCTCGTGTTTGACTGTAGTCACTATGGCTACCTATAAATAAGAAAGGAATAGAGGCAGGGGAAGGACCTGAAAATGCAGCTCTCATCTCTTCAGGAAGTGCAAGCTTAACGTTCGTGGACGTGCCGCTTCTCTTGGTGTGATACATTCGCTAATTAGAGCTCCCCTAGATCTGTTATGTGTGTATGTGCCCTGTTCTCGCTCTCACTGGGGCTCCTGTCCTTGAGTCGAGTTGCTATGGGATTCAGGATATTGAGAGAGCCTGACGTCCTGTCTCATGACGCCGATGACTAATCACTGAAGTCCTTAGTTGCAGTAGACTGTGCTAGCTCAGGTCGTCACTAGCTTGGGGCACTCTACACCACGCTCTGTTGCCCAGGTATAAACATGCTTTATGTCACCAGATGCACACGTCATATGCAACCACTTTCTCCTGTGCACAGGGTGACCAAAAGCTGCAAACCTGGGTGAAGCTCTCCTGTTCTCCCTGTGTTCCATGCTGTGAGCAGATGATGGGATTTGCCATTGCAGAATGAACAGGAAATCTGGGCTGCTTGGGCAGTTGCCCTAGGGGATTTTGCCCAGGCCTCGGTGCTGCTGGACCATCTCCCTAGCAGGCTTGCTCCCATGGCAGCATGATTTTTAGGGGTTCCCTTGGCACCCCTTGCTAACCACTGCCTCTGTCCCTATGGGCGGCTGTTGGAATGGCAGCTCTCGTGGTTGCGCAAAAACTCAAGATTAATTGTATTCTGTATATAGATTTTTTTTTTCCTTTTCTTCTCTTGCCCATGGTTGTCACACTCAGTGAAGATCAATTTTTACTGAAAGTTAACAGTATTTATATTTTTATTCAGTTGCCTGGATCCAGCGTTTCTCCTTTCCCAGGCTAAAGCGTTGCTGTTCATTTTCACTTGGCACAATGAAGAGCTGACGTGAAGAGTGGCTTTGAGAAGGAGGTGTCTTCTCCCCGTTCTCGCCATCAGATTCCAAAGGTGGAAAGCTCAAGACGGGTAACCAGGCCGCCACAATGTGAGCATAGAAATATGACCCAAATCTTTATTTATTGCTCAACGAGACCTCTAAATGCCCTTGACTCCTGGGCAGGACAAAAGGAATCTGGTGCCAAACACGCTTGGATTAAATGAAAACCATTCCTCACAGGGAGTCTGGGGTAGGAGGAAGAAGAATGAAAGGAAAGAAAATAGGGAGGAAGGAGAAAACATATTTAAGGTGCCAAGTCTAAGGAGCTGGCAACGAAGCAGAGGGGCATGTCCTCTTGCCTTGTGTGGCGGTGGCTGCTGTAGTACTTGTACGTGCCACACAGTGTCAGACTGGCACGCAGCCGCTGAAAGATGAAACCAGCTGTAGGGGTTGCAGAGGTTGATAGATGGGCTCAGGGATCTCATTAGGACTCTGCCACGAGAAGGAGCTGTTTTAATTGCGCTGCTGCTATTCCATTATACAGTATCAACAATTATTCTTAATGAATATGGGGGTCAGTGAGGCAGGTCTCCAGGGCTGGGTTTCCAGTGCATTAGTGCAAACAGAAAGCAGGAGGAAGCTCTAATGGATCAACAATGTAAGACCTGGCAGAAGGTCTGGCAGAGCCCTGAAGAACTGCATATATCTTGGCTAATCTTACTTATTTAACTGCAGCTCTGCAAGTGGGAGAAACATATGACAGCTAGAACCTATCCTACATACTCGTCCTAGATAGCCTCTGCTCCTGACGAACGAAGCATAGGCCATCCTGATAACCAGCCCTCCAGTTTCCTCCTGAAGAAAATGGGTATTTTTATCCCTCAAAAAGACTGGAAAATCACACTGGATAAGTATTTCATAGAATGGTTTGGGTTGGAAGGGACCTTTAAAGATCACTTAGTCCAACCCACCTGCCATGAGCAGGGACACCTTCCACTAGACCAGATTGCTCGAAGCCCCATCCAACCTGACCTCGAACACTTCTAGGGATGGGGCATCCACAACTTCTCTGGGCAACCTGTTCAGTGTCCCACCACCCGGATTGTAAAAAATTTTGTCCTTATGTCCAAGCTTAATCTACCCTCTTTCAGTTTAAAACCACTGCCCGTTGTCCTGTCACTACAGGCCCTGGTATAAAGCCTCTCTCCATCTTTCTTAGAAGCCCCCTTTATATATTGAAAGACCGCAAGAAGGTCTCCCCAGACCCTTCTCTTCTCCAGGCTGAACAACCCCAGCTCTCTCAGCCTTTCTTCATAGGAGAGGTGTTCCAGCCCTCTGACCATTTTCATGGCCCTGAAATTTCTCCTTTTACTAACAAATCAGTGAAACTGCAGTGGAGATGGGCATGGCCCTCTGTCTACATCTGTCCCACATAGGTCTGCAGTTACTCTTGCCTTACTATGGATTTCTCTTCTTTAATGAAAGGCAGTGATATTTAAACAGTTTTCTCTTACCTATCTAGTAAGCTTTCCAATAACCCTTCCTTCCTGACTTTAAAAAAAAAAAATCTAAGGGCACATATTGTTTCTTCTTTTGATTCTTCTCTGCTACGGATGGTTTACTGAAAAAATACAGTGTCATTTCACAGGGTCTCCAATGTTCATTTTTTGCTTTATAGAATTCAATCTGAGCTTATTGTGCAATGCTAAAAACTAGGACTTGGAAACTGAGCCTCCAGTGGGAGTGCGGCAGGCCAAGGATAAAAAGCGCACTAATTAAAAAAGCAACAAACAGTACAAATCCAAGTTTGCCAGCTTGACCTACAAACCCAACCCAGCATATACTTTCATTTTGTCACCCTCCTCTGCTACCTTTTGGCCTCCAGAGACTGAGTGGGTGCCTCGTGCCATGGGTGACGGGGTGGTTGCAGGGGGTGGGTGGCTGCCTCTGGTCCCACACAGAGCCCTACTGCTATGTCCAGGAAAAACAGCCCATCCTTCTCCTGCCCTGCTCCTGCTGTCTGCACCCCTCTTGCTCCGAGAGCTTCAACCTCTGAGCTTCCATTGCAGATAAACTTGCTCTTGGCTTCCACCATGCCTGCAAACCTTGAAGGAATCAGGTAGGGTGATATCTACATATAAAAGCACGTAGCTGATGTTTATAAAATACCCTACTGCTGTTGAGCAGTAAGAACTGTTTTGAGGACCACAAAGCTTTCAGTTGATGGAGTTTCTTTCATTCTTCTTCCCTGGTTCTTCACGTGTAAAATGAACCCATCCCCAAGGCCAGTGTATGGCATGGTATTTCTGCCCCTACCACCCTGACAGTGGTTTGGTTATTTCCCCACTTTGGGGATTACTGAGACACCTTCAGTTACTGTCTAGTTGTACAGAGTTCAGTTTCCTAAGCATGTATAATGTCACATTTGATAGCTAGCAGCTGGAATTTGATTTTTGTAGCTTATCCAAATGGCTTGTGTTCATATTTCCTTAGCCCAGTTTTTTTACAAGAAAATTGAAATGTCTACCTAAAGTAAAACTATATAGATGATCCATGAAAATTAGTATCATCTTATTCCTATTGATGGCTTTAAACAGAAAAAACACAGAAGGACAACGCACAAGTAAAAGGAGTTATATTTAGGCTGCAGGTTCTTACTCTTAAGCTTGAAATCTCAGGGCTGATGATGAACTTGCCTGGAGCCATGAATTTCCATATACAAGCTGCAGCTTTGAAATCTTTTTCAAAGTCTTACATTTGAACTGTGGAAAACCAGAGATGAGAAGGCAGTTTCTAAAGGAGAGAGGAGAGGCCTCTCTGTCGCACTGCGCCTTTCATCTCCAAACACAAAGGACCAACATACAGAAAAAGAGCCAGCGTAAGCTGAGCCGCAGCGGCTCAGCCCAAGGTTGCAGGCTGGTATCACCTCCCTTGCAGGAGCCTTGAGTGAATATCATGCCAAGGGAATGAGAACAGGACACACGGGGATATTTCTTGGGACTGCTTTCCCCGTCTCCAATGATTTACATCTCTGGAGCTGTCAGAGACAGAAGTGGTATTTTGTATTTAAAAGTCACTGTCTTCACTAACGAGTTTTGAAGTTTCATGCTAAAATGCAAAGTTTTACCTGCAACTTATGTTGGATTTTATTCAGAAGCGCTAAGCAAAAATCAAGATTTTAGGAACAGATGCATTTAAAGACTCCAGCGCCACCACTAAAACAGTATCAGCATGTTGTGTTTGTAAACCATATGTAACTCTGCCTCTTGCATGCTTTTTCAAGGTGTTACAACTTTCTGTTGGTACTCACAGAGCTTGGGATTCATGCAATAACCTGTGGAGCACCTTGAATTAGGAGATGCTTGTTTCTGACTGGGTAAAAGAAACCCCTCCCAATTCTCAAGGGATGCGTTTTGCACCCACTCATTCATGGGGATCTAAAGGAAATGTGCCCAAATACCAAGGAACAAAGTAAATGTTGTCTTGGACCCCAAACCTCAGCGTTTCCCAAGTTCTGTGTGAAACCAACCTTACTGCATGGGTTTCTGCACTTATTTCTCAGACAAAATTCGCCCTGAAATGAAATAGGATTTTTAGAAGCCAGAGGGGATTCCAGCCAAGAAACTAAGATAATGTTCATCAGCAAAATTTGACCCAAGGCATTATTGAGCCTCTTAGGCCTGTGTTATATATCAGAAAAATTCTTCCCAGAGTGCTATTCTCCATAACAGCCACTGCTTATTGCTCTCGATTTTGCCGTAAGCCAAGCTTATAAATGCTTTTTTAATTGATGTAATGGAAGACTTGGAATTTTGGGGGAAAAAAGGATTATAATTCCTTCAATTATGCTGACATATTTGTGAGGTAATTTTAAATAGGTGTCTTCTAGAAGGCTTTGCTATTTCTTCATTTTTAATGCTTACCATAAGCTATTTCAGATGGGAGCTCTTTAAAAGTCAGAGCATCAATAAAGGTTGTTAAAAGCAGGCTAGCCTCTGGTTAGCTCAGTTTTTTGCTAAAGCTGTGTTACATTACTGAATGCAGGTGTCTGTGTATGCACCTGTGTGTCTGTGTATATATGCATGTAACTAACAAAAAATGCATGAATAAAAAATCATCAGCTACGTGTCTGCTGCTTACTGTACAGCTGAAATGTTTCTGCAATACCAAAAACACGGGTTTTTCTAGCATGTGAGAACAAGCAAGTGAACTTGCCTGACAGGAAGCAAAATCTGTTTGTGAAGACAGACTGACAGTTCAAGTGCAGGGAAATGGGCAAAGGGTAATCTAGGCTCCCTTTTAAATTTGCTTAATAACAAGGTTTTCTTCTCTTCTGAGAAAATCAAAGATTACATTCACACAGGTAAAGGGCTTTTTAATTAGATTGTTTTAACTGAGTTTCTTTATGCAATTTTCCATTTGATTTAATACTATTTAGTATGATAAATGCCGCTTAATCTGAAATTCTTTTTTTTTTCGTTTTCATGTATGAAAAACAGAGATGAAAGATTAGTTTCTAGTGACCTGCATCAAAACATAATTTGGCTGGAAATGAAATGAATTTGGATTTAGCTGTATCTCCTGGATAGTTTTGCTGCAACAACAAATCTTCATAAAGTTAAGCTGCCTCTGCTCAAGGAGTGGAAGAGGTGTGTTCAGCTGAGCTGTGAGAAGCTCCCGTGCTCTCTGCCCTGCCTGTGTGTGTCTGACTGGAATCAATGCCATCAGATCCTCAAAATGTAAAGGAATTTAGGATTTTAAAGTAAGATTACTGCAGCAGCTTTTCATGGTTTAATTATTTTATATTGGAGGCTGCTGAATGATGCGTTCGGTGAGCTGATTGCTTTTCAGAGAGCATTAAAAGATTTAGTCGCTCCCTGTTTCAAACATTTGGAAATTTTCACGCTGGGATTGAAGGGAGCTGTGGAGCAAATCATGTCTCTCCCCAGGCGCTGGCAGCTCGCTTCCTTGGTAGCTTGGGCTGTGTGGAAGGAATTGTGACAAAATGTAATTATTTTGGATTTAAGCTTTGTTATAACTTGGTCTGTGTTTTGTCTCTCAGCTGTATAAAAGGCAGTATGCACTGGTTGTTGGGTTTTCTTAATCGGTAAGTATTAATGGCAAGTATTAATACAGCATTTTCCCCCTGCTCTGCTGGTGGCACTGGTCTCGCTGGGTGCCCACTGCCTGGGCTGGTCCCGGGCGCGTGGCTGCGGTGAGGAGCCGGTGCCCCTCGGTGCAGAGCAGGCATCTCCGGGCGGACGTCTCTTCAGATCCCGGTGTCCTTATTTACCGCAAGGCGTTAGCTGTAGCTCAGGGTAACGCAGGCACTGGAACAGTAATACAGGCAACTTGCGTGCCATCGCGTCCTTCCTTCCTCGCCATACCATTGTGTGACCGTAGCTGCTGGAGTTGCCATCCGTCCTCCTCGGTGGGGAAATATACCCAAATATCGCGTACCCCAAGAGCAAACGGTTCTGCTTACAATATTACAAATATCACATGAAAAGTATTTACAGAAAAATTAATTTCTTTTGGATAGTGCGCAGGAGGAATGAGCGGTCATAAAATCTCCTTCCATCAAGGTACCTTTGACTGACACCCGCTCCCCAAGTGGCTGCCAGCTGGTCTTGCAGTTGGGCATGGCAGCAAAGGAGGTTGCCTGTCAGGACTGGCTTGAGATGAACTTGGTATCAAATAGGAGGGATTGGCATTTACTGAACAGTTAAAAAATTCTTGTCGGCATGTCTTCAAGTGCTATGAATTCTATTGTAATTTTCTTCTGTACTGATTACAAAAAGACCTCGGTAGCTTTTCCCTGAGGGTCCACTCAGAAAGATCCCATTTTTTTAGAGCCAGAAAAAGGCCTCGCCTGTGGCTGCTGCCACCTGCGGCTCCCCGTGCCCGGCGGGGACGTCTGCTGCGCCGCTTGTGGAGCTGAGAACAACCGTTTCCACCTATCTCCGTCTCCTCTTTGCCAAATTTCCTCCCGCTACCTGGCCCCAGACCCTCGCCAGTGACAGCTGAACGCCCCCTGAGCTGTCTCCTTGCTCCTCCATGAGCCCTCTTTGCGGTCGGCTGTGGTGGATCCCCAGCTCAGCGCTCACCTGGGCAGGGCCAAATTGGGCAGCCAGGAGAGCTCTTCCTGACCGCAATGGCTGAGACAGGCTCAGCAAAACACAGAGGCTTGTTAGGAGCCTCCAGAGGCAGTCTGAGCTGGAATTGGATTAATTTTTGATTTAGTTTCTGTTGAAGTCCTCTTACCTGGGAGACACAACCGTGCCCTGGGGAGCTTGTGTTGCTCACATGCAGATCTTGGGCTGCATCCACTTCTTTCTCTGTATGGTTTGTATCAATCGCACTCCACCCTCCCCAAAGCATTTTCTCATGGCACTTCTGAAGCGTCAGCTCTTTCGCCAGCACTTCCCTACAAAGCCTGTAAACTTACAAAAGATTGATAGATTCATAAAGTAGAAGTTAAGGTGGTGTTTCCCCGCTTTCTGCTTTAAAATTTAGGTTTCTGAGACGATTGCCTTTTCTCACCCTCTGGGGTTTGCAAGGCTTGTCTGATCGGTGTTTAGAAGAAGCCCAAGTGTCTGACAAGCCTTTTGAAAACAAAGCAAAAAATGAGTTGTCCTCTCTCTTTCCTTCCAAGGTAGCCCTGATGCCAGAGCACGTTCTTTGATAGGATGTCGCACCATACTGCTCCACACCATACAGACGTCCCACCCATTCATATTGCAGGGTGAGGAAGAAATGAAATCCCCAGCGCTATAAAGCTATACGATGTAGTTCTAGTTCTTTTGAATTCTGATGTTGGAACTTCATTGAATCCTCTTTTAGTGTGGATTTCACTTGCTAAGCCATAATAAAATTGATAAATCTAATAATTTCTTTGAATTTGATTCTTTTTGTGTTGTGACAACAATGGTCCAGTATGTATTTAATAGTTCGTCTATTTAATAGTTAATCTCATGACATTTCTCTGCATCTGGAGGAAACTACCCAGGACAATAATGCTGGCTAATAATATCAAACTGATGAGCAAAGAAATAGCACCCACATTCTCAGCTGATGATGTGGCAAAGATCAAGAAATTCTGCAAAGCTCAAAGTAAAGTAAGTTATAAATTGCACTAATACTGGTTAATGGATAATGAGATTCCATTCTAATGTTGGTAATGTGCGATGTAAGTGTTTGCTGTTTCTTAAATAGGATATCTTTGACCATTTAAGCAAGTCTTTAGCACCAAACGTTCATGGCCATGAGTATATTAAAAAAGCCATTTTGTGTATGCTGCTGTGGGGTAATGAGAAAGTTCTCAACAATGGGACACGCATTAAAGGAGACATCAATATCTTATTATTAGGTAAGAACATGCAGAGTTAATAGTGCATTGATAAGTTATTTTATTATCCCCTCTCCTCATCATGCCAGTGTAGTTCTGTTATGCAATATTAGCAAGAAAATAAAAGCCAACCCAGTACAAAGACTCATTTCGTCTTATACAAGAATGTTTGTTAGTGTCTTAGGATCAATTTATTTTATCCTTGGGCACATTTTTACAATTATTTCTGTTTTGTCCCACACTTCCCTATTTACTTGACATCTGTTCTATGTTTCTAACTAGTGCTGGCATGATGTGCAATCGAGTCTAATCCTGCACTGCTCATTCGGGCGAGACACCCACTGATTTCAAGAATGGGCTTCAGTTTATCGCTCAAGTTGATGGAACTATTCTACTTCTGTCACTTGTAGGCACGGTGGCTGTTCAGTTGTGACTTCCTTTCTAAATGCTTTGTTTTCAGCACCCATAATTAAGTTACATTAGCCTGACAATGCTAACCTGGTACATAACAGCTCCTGGCAGAGGCGTCAGCTTCCTTACATAAATCAAGCTCTTTATTGCTCTACAGAGCTTCAATCAAATACTTGATAACTTCCTTTAAAAATAGATTAACCTAAACCAATAATCCTTTTCAAATCTTTCTGTTTGAGTATGTCTTTTCTCTCCTGAAGAGGGCAACTTGCACACCTACTTATTGGCAGTACTGAAACGCTTCCTCCACACCGCACTACTATGGCGTTTTAACCACGTCAATACAGATGGGATCTGTTATCCAACAACCCCTTGTCCAAAGCACTTGCCCAGCACCTGAATTACCTTGCTGTGTGTCCAAATATAGCATATGTGGAGCCACAAAAATTCAAAGCAGTTGTGTAATGGCACTCAATGACATGCTAATGGAGCTGCTGTGCTTTGCAATCCAAAGGACTATCTACTAAAGCTTTAATAAAGTCAAAAGTTAGTCCCTTAATAAAATGCAAAGCTAGATTGGACGTAGGCATAATTCTTTGAAATTTGGAATGAGATCTTAAATGAAAAAAAGAAAAAAAGATTTATTCTGGGAGGATTCTGAAGCAAGAACTCTAATAAGGAAAGTATAATTTGAGCATTTCTATCTGATTTATTGAAACAGTAGGATTTCTGAGGATGCCTTTAGTACCTACCTGTGTTGCAGTAATGTCTGGAGGGGTGTTAGGTATGTAATAATAGCATAGTAATATAAACTTTTCCTTAAGAAAACAGTTGTTGTTCCTTTATATATATATATTTTTATATATATATGTATATATAAAAATAGATAAATTTACACTCCTGACCTTAGGAATGCCAGCTTCTCTTTCTTTTCTTTCCAGTTTGAGACTGAAATGAACAATTGCAGTCCTTCTTATACACCAGTACTGTTGGTGTAACCTTACAACTAGCTAAAGCAATTTAGAAGCTAATCAGTGGTGCAAGATTTCCAAGTTTGCCAAGACTCGGGAGCATTCTGGAGGGAGAATGCTAGAAAAAAACAAACTAAAATTCTATAATGCGGAGGATTTCTTACCAGAGCCCTTCAACTTTGGGAACTTTAAGGCTCAAGTGCAAGTCTCTAATGCTTTGCCTTCTTTCAATTGCGTAAACCTGTGCTTTTGGAGATGCTGGTGGAGTATGGCAGACTCCTGTGCCTGGAATGATGAAAGGTGTTGATTTGATTTGTTCACAATTTTCTCCTGTTAAAATGAAGTTGAACATCACACTTCATGACATTTATATGGAAGCTGTATTTTTGAGTAACGTACGAAATAAAAGGCTGCAAGCTCAGAAAAAAAAATGTACTAATGATGTTTCAAGGTACTTACAAGCTTTAAGTGAATGTTTTAAACTTTGGAAGTTTTGATCTTCATTACTTGAAAAGAGGAAAAACTTCAACACTTCTCAATATCTATGTCAATGTACTCACAACATACTTGCAACACTGTCAGAGACGTCTTCATTTACAGGGAAGGAGCTTAGAAAACACTGAATAAAAATACTTACCATGAAGATCAAGTGGTAGCTTATAAAAGCTGGCTGTAACTGCCCTTCAGCTGCCTGGCAAACTGCGTTTTTTGAGACCACAGCCCCAGGCTCCCCTGGAGTTAGCAACATGAGGGTTAGCGTCCCCTGACCCATCAGCAGGGACTCCTGGCTCTCCTGCTCCCAACACCTTCATCCAGCTATTGAGGTCTGTCTGACAACAGCAACGAAGCCGAGGGCTGTCGGGTTTTGGGGGCCAAGGGGGAAGAAGGGTCTCGGTGATGATTGTGGCCGTGGCAGAGCGGTGCTGCCAGAGGTCCTGGGTTTGCTCCCACCAAGTGCCGTGTCCTTGCTTGTGGCCGCTGGACTAAACGGCACCATCAGGGCAGCAAAACATCAGGCTAACAAACAGGTACTGCTGGGTTGCCTTTTCTCAATCTGATCTGACAGCGATTTACTCTGTGCTCTTACTTAAGCCTCCTAATAGTCCTGTCTTTCCAATAAATTGAGGAAACTGATTTCCCATTTCCCAGGAGTATTTGGGCAATTAATTGTAAAAATACTTTGTAAGTGCAAGAACATTTATCTCATTCAAGTTCATTCCTGCCAGAGCTTGAAAGTACCAAGATTCCAGTTTACTGGAGCAATTAGCCCCTGGCATCATCAGCAAATATTTAATGACTATCCCTAACGCCCAGCTCAGAGGTCTGGCCTGCATCCTGCAGTCCCTGGATCTGAAGGGGGTGACCATGATGTTCCTCCTGCCCTCATTTCTTTTGCGCATCCATGGAGAGGTGTCAGGGCTCTGGCTGCTGGGACCCACAACATTTCCCCTTCCATAAAAGTTTTGTACGGCACACCTGTGTATTTGCATGGGGTTGCTGTGTTGTCAAACATAACTGAAGTTTGAGGTTTAATGACAAGTAAGCCCTGCTGCAGCTGGGAAAAGACCTTTGGCAAGGGTAATCCTGCTAATGTGTGGCTCCATCTGAGATGATCCAGACCCTTAGGAGTGCATGGCTACGTCTTACACAGTGACTCTTGGGAGGGATGTACAAAAAATATTCTGACTTCACCAGTACCTGCTTAAATTTCAAATACTTTCACCACCCCTTGTGACAAAAGCCAAAAGTGGTGGGGAAGGAGAGGATGTTTACTGCACTCCTGTTTAATAAACTAAGGTAAAAGTCATGCACTCACAGATACTGTACAAGTTATTCAGCACAAATTAATCATTCACATATATGCTGAATAAGTGGTAGTAAAGAAAGGTCAGGATTTCTCTACTGCTTATTAGGCTATTTAATTTCTTCCAGTGCTCTAAAACCAGTGTGCAAAAGGCTTTGGCCCTACAGCTGAAAGATGGCAAAAAGCGCTCTGCTTTCCCCTTTAAGAGGTGATCCTTGTATTGCAAAATATGCCCTGAACCACTTCCACCATCAGCAGGGGGTTGCCAGGAAGGCAGTTGACAGCAGCTGTAACTGCTGATTAAGAAACTGATGCTCAGCCTTGCATTTCCAAAGATATCAAACTTTCTTTCTTTTGAGCTCTAAAAACCTCCTGTTGTGCAATGGGCCCCGTGTGCCCGGCTGCATGCTGTGCGCCCGTGTACGCATCAGCAAGCACCCATGTACCCGAGCTCCTGCACCCCGGCCCGTGGGGTTTCTTGGTAACAAAGCCTTGAAATGATCTTGACGCCACCTAATAAGAAATGGGCAAGTGTTTTATAGCTGAAGAAAATTTGTGGAACGGAAAAAAAAAAATCATTTTTAGCCCACCGAGTCCTAGTCCACCAGATCATTGAGATGCTGTGGGAAACAAGTGAGAAAGCAAATATGCAAGTAAGCCCAACCACAGCCAATCTGAGAGTGATCTGACATGCCTGCAAAGCGGTCTGTGCAATATGGGTATAAATCAAGGCAAGTGGAAGCCAGGATAACCTGCTCTTAGGAAAGCAAGTGGCACCACCTAATCTAGGCACGCAGGCATGATTATGGCATAAATGAAAGCATTTCTATGACTTTGCAAGCACAAAGGGTGGAGTGGCTTGCTCATTGGAACCCCAGGGGAAAAAAGGGTAAATAAACCTCTATTCCTCCTTTCCCCACATTTCATTTCAGAAACACCTTTGAGGTTGCTGGGACTGCATTTAAAATGGATGCATCTGTGGCTATTTGTATTTCTCAGAAATTCAAATTTGTTCTGAAGCTCAAGATTCACTCTTGAGGGGAAGGTGGTTTCCAGCCACTGCTCTGCAAGTCTTTCATGGACAGGGGTGTAGCCAGCGGGGAGGTTTGATGCCAACCAAATTGCTATGCAGTCACTCCCACCGTGTGACTGTGTGGAGACCCAGCCAGGAAAGCCGGCGTGGGGCAGAGCGCCAGAACAGGGCAGCCCCATTTTTCCTGGCAAGCGGGATCAGGTGCGGGATGGGGACTTCCCTCCCAAGGGAGGAGGACGAATGTTTATATCTGGTCTTCAGTGGCTCTGTGAAACAGAGCGCTGGTCTCCACCAGTTCCTCCAACAAATCCTCCAAGGCAAGAACCACTCTTATTTATTGCCCTCAGCAGCAGCCTATGCAGGGACGAGCTCTCCATAGGTAAAGCAGAGCCAGCACCATGGGGTGCCACCACTGGCTTTGTCCCCAGCAGAGGCCATGGAAGGGATTATGCTTCCAAGTTTTTCTTCAGTCTTCCAGCTTCCAGCAACAAAGTATGTTTTCTGCGATGCTTGTGCCAGCGCAGCCTCTGCATCACCCTGGCTGCCAGTTTCCCAGACCTCCCTGAAAGAGAGAGCTGCCCAAAGAGGCTCTGCAGCGCTGCAGTTGGGGCAGCCGGAGGTCTCACGGTGCTTGTAAGTGAGAGATGTGCACATTGCTGTAAACTGATGGAAATAGGTTTAAAAAGGACACAAGTAGTGGCAATTGATCTTGCTGTGAGCTGGGAACCTATGAAAACCAGAGCAAACGGGTGGGCTGCTGAGCAGGAGGAATTGTTCAGGCTTCACATTGCAAAGGAGCATCTTTCTGCTTGGGAGACATGGGCTGTAGACTATCATGCAGTGGCCCATAATCGGTATTCGCCATTTCAATTTAATTTTCTTTTTTTTTCCTTAGAGCTTTTTTTCCCTTAAAGAAATCTGTATTTTCTTATCCCAGTGGCTCTTCTTTTTCCATTCCTCCCAATCACACACGCTAAGGCTTAAGTACGACCATTATTCTTTTGGCCAAGGCAAACCTGCAGTTGTCCTGAGTGCCTGCAGAGGTTGTTCCTTAACCAGATGAGATGATAGATACTTTCATTTTCTGTTTCTCTCCTTACCTTCAGGTTACCCTGACAAATCCTTTCTGGTGACGAAGGCTTGACAGTAGCAGCCAGAATGAAACCTAACTCTTCTAAGGAGCAACAGAGACTCCTACCACAGTTAATAAACCAAGTTTATTAAACAACTTAATAACTACCAAACTTAATAAACTAAAGCTTACTTAACAAACTAAACTGAAGTTGCAATGTTATTTTATCGAATTTATAACGCTCTGTTCTGAACAAGCAAACATCATTTACATGAGTGAAAGCTGCCTCCAAACCCAAGAGTTCACAACATGATAAGAAGTATGAAAAAAAAAAAAGCAATCACAGATGAAGAGGGAGATGTGCTGCTGACAAGATTTGATCTGGCTTTTTGTAGCATAGACTGCATGGATCTAGATGGTGTCAAAAAGAAACCTCAAGGGCAAATGCACGTACACAGAGCTCTAACAGAACAAGATGGCTGGTTCCAGTTACATATTAGTAACCGCTAAGCAAAAATGCTATCATTAAGAAGATAATCAAAATGTTCCGTCAAACTGTTTAGAGATAAGATTCAAATTTGATAAAGAGCACACAATCCTTTTTTCCCCATGAGTATTGCATTGGAAGAACAATCATGTTTATGTACTGTAGGATTAAGCGTTGCAACCCTGGGAAACAATGAGGTTTGATTTTGTTCTTTTAAGTTCCAGACATTCAAGTTAAGCTTCTTTGACGCTATTTTGTTTTCACAGTAGGTGAAGTCAAAGGCAGAGATCAAGCATAGGCCGTTCCATCTCAGGTGGAAGGAGTTTAGGAATTCATGAGAAAATGAAAATGAAAACTGGAATGGAAACCTGTCTGCAACTTCTATGATACCAGTTATAGTGTACATGTTTTAAGTAATAAACTTTGACTGGAGAGGGTGGAGGAAAAAAGCATTCAATGAAAAAATAGAAAAAGGTGGCACTGGTGATGGTTTTGAAGAAGTTTAATACAAACAAGACTGATCCATATGCACTCCAGAAAATTATTAATTTGGGAGTAAGAGGGGTGATCAGTCTGAATTGCTGTGGTCATTGGTTTTTTCCCAGTTCATTCTGTTGATGCTCAGAAAGGGGAGAGGACAAGGAGAGCAGCCACGTGGAATCTGTCTGCTGCAAAAAATTCATAATCTTCTTCTTGCACAAAACAAATTATTAAAACTTGACTTTAGAGCTGTCTTTTGTAATAAACTAGAATATATGTAGTTGAAAGAAGTGGGAAAATGAGATCACTGTATATTTAATTTCTTTGTAATTTCATAACACAGAGCAAAATACAGATATTTTGCCATTACTGCATCAAATACTACAAAAGTCTCTAAGCAACAACTCTACATTTGAGAAACAGCAATTGAATGTTCAGAAAAGGCAGTTTATTTGGTGGTTATCTTCTCCTTTTGAGACATGACTATCTGTACTACTGGTACTGAAGATAGCTTGAAAATGCAGTCCAAGTAGACAGGAGAATTAAGGTCCTATTTATGAGAATCAAAGGTACTTTAACTGACACGTGGCATCTGTGTCTTAGCAAAAGCCCCTGAGCTCTAATAACAGTGGAAAAGGAGGGCTGTGGGAAAAAAAAAAAAGGAGAAATACCACTTCTCTGTTCTGATCTGCACCTAAAAAAATGACAACTCATGACTCCTGCCCTGCACCCTGGAACCCTGTCTGCCTGGCGTGGGTGGTATGAGACACCTGACGTGCTTAGCTGAAATAAGAGAGCCAGTGTCTAGGATCAGTCCCTTTTTTGCATTTAGACAATGCAGTGCCAGCCAAACTATTAGACATTATGATGCAGTTATTTGCTACTTGTGCAAAAGCTAGATTGAGCGAGCTGATCCGTGTGATGCAAATAGCAATGAAATTGGTCTAGTTTGCCTGTATCAGGAATATGAGGCTGTGTATACTGTTTAGCATAGATATTAGGTGGCATGCCTAAAAGATTTTCTGCAATGCTGAGATTCTTGAAGAACAATAAGTAGCTAGAACAACAGACTAACTTTTTTTTTTTAACTCCAGACCTGAGCCACTGACTTGAATATTGGGGTTATTTTATTTTATTTTTAACCCCATGCTGTGACTCCTGATAGACTCAGCAGTGGGGAATGAGTCATGCACACAGCTCTAAATACAATGTGCACATACTCTGCTGGGTCCAGCTGTACAGCTAGTCCGGAGCCCAGAAAAGGAGGAGCAGAGAAGACAACATTCACTTAAGCCTGGGTCTTTGCTAGGGGGGCAGCCACCGGATACCAGCAGAGACCCACACTTGAATTAGGAACAGGAGCAGGG
Organism: Gymnogyps californianus; assembly: GCF_018139145.2. Taxonomy (NCBI): domain Eukaryota; kingdom Metazoa; phylum Chordata; class Aves; order Accipitriformes; family Cathartidae; genus Gymnogyps; species Gymnogyps californianus. Next base: position 47,737,288 of record NC_059472.1, read on the forward strand.
CAGTCGACCCAAGGAGTGGATGTCCACAGATCAAGCCCTTGTTCTGCACTTTGTGGGAACCCAATAATAGGCTTTTTACACTAGTCCTGATCTGTAGAGAGTGGAATGTGCCTGACCAGGGATGCAGGCAGAACAAATCCTTGTTGCAAATTTTAACCTGAATCACCACAGTGTGAGGACGGGAAAGAGAAGTGGAACTTGGTGCAGATTTAACGCTGGTGGGTTTTACTACCATATTAGTATCTCAGTGATTTCACACAGAGAAGTTTGCATTACATTAAAGATTTTTAGTAAAACTTTCTGTGAATAAATCTGCTTTAGGAAAGTAAAGTAAACACCCAGGCTGCAACTCCATGTATGGCTCTCCAACTAACCAATGCAGTATCTGGTCTGTGATGAATATCCATATTATCCGTAAAAGTGTCAAATGTACGTCTCCAAAATTAAGCTGTTTCATTAAAAATAATAGATGCAGTCCTAGTAACCGTGTAGGAAAAGTCTTTGTAAAGCAGGGAAGTCAGCTTCAGAGGAAAGCTGTAGGACCTGGGCTGGTGAATCTTCATTGCTGTTTTTACAAGAGGTGACCATTACTGAGGCATTGCAACTTTAACCAGTTAAATTACAAATCCAAGTAAAGCATCTACTCATAAAGAAGGAAACTCCAGTTGAAATGCTTCATTTCCTAAACCACATATGTACTTTTAATCTCTCACCTCCTTTCTTCACAGAAAAATACCATCACTGTAAGTCAGTTGTGCTACAGCTTTTTAAGAAAAATGTATTTGTTCAGGAACTTGAGCTAGTAGTATAACTTTTGTGATTGACAGACAGTAAAGTGCAATATTGAATCTGATGCTGGACTTCCTCAGTAATTTTTCTGCATTGTAAATTGAAAAAAAAGTATTTTCCTCTTGAGTATTTTTAGGTCAGTTAATGACATTAATAAAACCTCAGTCTCTTTTGGCTCTATGGAATCTGCACACCACTGAAAAGTGAGTTGTTCATACTCATTGACCGGGAGATTCAGTTTTAATTTGTGCTCTTCACTGATTCCTGTTTGAAATGAATAAGCAGAAGCTTAAGGTTTTTTCGCATGAAAGTTTACCATTTCAGGATATACCCTATGGAATTTGTATCTTGCACGATGTATTGTAATAGATTGCTCTGTGTATTAAGCTCTTTTCTGATGAAAGCACAGGTAAGTATTTATGCCATTTCAGTCACAAATCTGGTAGTTCACGTTTGAAATTATGAACTGCTCACTATTTATAATGTTAAGTATTTTAGCCAGGGTTGAATTTATGAACAGTCTCATTTGTGTCTTCTTAACTCCATGTAAATCTATGTGCATATCTTAATTGAAGGCGCATTTGGAGGATTATTTGCATGAAAACTGCTGATGAAGACATGTCAAAATAGGAAAGTTATTTTAAGACAACTATAGTAGGGTATCTTCCTATCTAGGATGTTTGTTAGCTCTGACAAATCTTTGTTAATTTTGTCTGGCTGTTTTCATGAATCTTTGGGTTCCGACAAAAGCTAATAAAACCAGCTATGAATGCTTTAAATATAACTACATTTCAGAGAATATTAATCAGAGGAGGACTACATATTTAATGTTGGTACAGAAGCATACACATTTGTTGCTTTGTGCCGTGCAGTAGCATTCAGAGGAAGACTAGTTCCCTTATCAAATTTTCATACATTTGAACTGCTCTTGCCCAGAGTTAGGGTAAATTGCATGACAAATGTTATGGTCATCAACATCCATTCCAGGGAATCAAAGTAGCTGCTGACCTTTAAGTGTGAACATATTCACATACCAGTCTACCAACCATCTGGTGTGACCTGACATTTCTATTACTGGCACTCCCGTCTCTTGCAGCCCCCCTCCAAAACACTGCAAATGTGACGATCTGTGCCCATGGTGACTGCCATCTTCCTCTGCAAAGTGTCCTCAAGGAAGTACACTTTGCTTCCTCTGGCCCTTCTCCTATTTCCATGCCTACTCTGTTCTCCAAATCCCACTGAATTGTAGCCCTCCTTATCAAGGGTGTTAAGGGAGACACCAAATCCAACAGACCCAGGATCCAAATCCCCAGCCAACGTGCCCAGCCAGGAACAGTCCCAGGTGGTCTCTCCATCCCAGTCCCAGGGATGCAGCTGCTGCTGCTCCTGCTTGCAGGTCTGACCTGTAGCAAGGTTGAGCGTGTATCCAAAAGACACACTCACACACACACACACACACCCACCCCACACACCCTAACATGGCTGGCTGCACAGACTGTCTCACACACACAGAGAGCAGTGCAGGTAGCACAACCCACCTATAATGCTACCCAAACTCACACAAGTGCAGACAGCCCCACCCTCTTCCTCCTCTCCAGCCGATCAGGTGAAAACACGTGTGCCCTCATTCCCCACATCCGTAAGCACACCCATGTTCACAGCCCCCTTGAATGTTAGCACAGCCTCTAAACCTGTTTAATATCCATGCCTGGACCTGGGGTCCTTTAACTGCTATGCAGGTCACCTCCTACTTGCCAGATAGAGCAACGTGATGCTTGCTGGCGAAACAGATGCGTACGCTCACACACTCATCGCATAAGCACTCCCACAGTCACAGATCCCTTGAATATTACCACAGGCTCTCAGTCTGCCTAATATCCATGCCTGGACCCTGGGGTCCCTTACCCCGACCACTGGCTCAGACCGAGTCCTCCAGATGTGGAAATGTTTCCTCCAACTCACCAGCTAGTCCAGCCTGAAGTTTGCTAGTGAATTATACATACACATACAAAGGATTAAATTCACTGAAGAAATATAAACACATCCAGGTCTCTCCAGTTGCCAGCACTTAGACCTCTTACACACCCACATACAGCATGATCCCTCCAGTTGCTGCCACCCAGACCTACAGCCCTGGTGCCCACGGTCTGTTCTCCAGTTGCTGGCACTTGGACCTTTCAACACATATACTACACACACTAGTCCCTCCAGTCACTGGTGTTTAGACCCACAAGCCCTACGGCCCAAGTCCTGCGGCCCACAGTCCCTCCAGTTACTGGCACACAGACTCTTGCATGCCAGTCCCTCCATGTGCTAGTACCTAGACCCACAAGCCCTAAGACTTGTGGTCTCCTCTGGTCATTGGCACACAGATCTCTTTTGCAGGCTGGTCTCTCCAGTTGCTGGCACCATTTTCCCACACTAGTTTCTCTCTGGCCCACCGTGATCCTCGCCCTTTTCTTTGAATCCTTTGGCCCTTCCCATAGACTTTTACATAAGTCCACAAGCCTCTTCTGATAGCCCATATCCCAAGCAGCATCAAGTTTCCCATAATACTCATGTTAATCATGTTTCCCCCTTCCTATTAGTTAAAAATTGTTGTTCAGGTTGACATTCTTGAAGGCTCTGCCTGAGTAGTTCCTTTAATGGACCATCAATCAGCGACTGAAGCATTCCGGGTCCTCATTATCGTCTCTGTTGTGACTTCCTCGTTAATGTTTGTGTGTCTGGGTGGTTAATTTATCACTTTCCTCATTACTTATTATTTCTTTTATCGTGAATAGATCACAACCAAATAACTTAATGAACCAGATGCTCCCACACTCCACATACCCTCACACTACTGACTGACAGCTGTTGCAGGACTCAGAACCGCTGGGTACCCTGTGATTACAGGGTCCAGCTCCCTTTTATTATAGACATCAGTATCATGGTAAGACAGCAAACCTAGACTTCACTGTGTTGATTGAAAGTCGGGATGCAGTTTTACATGTTTGCTTCATGTTCTGGTAGACTTAAGGGACAGGGCAGGCATGTCACACAGCATATTTCCATCTTTCTCCATTGCATGGCGATACACAACACTGGCAGACACTTTACTGACTTTAGCACAGTATTTTATCCAGATGACGAATTATTTTCCAGACTTTACAAACCTTTATCATGATGGTTGAGATAAAAGTAATAGAAAGAACGACGATGTAGTTGTGGTTTTCCAGTGACGTTCATCTTGTGTCTTGGATGCTTGTTTGCATTATCTTCAGAAGGATGTTTTATTCTAAATGGGGAAAAGAAATAAAACAAACCCACATCTCAAACGCATGTAGGGAAGGGAAATATGTGTATAATGTAAGAGCATTACTTACAAAGAAACCAAAATAATTTACTGGAAGGTCATAAATTAGCAGTGTCAAGTGTCTGGCATTGCACAGAGCTACTGCACCTCAACAGGACATCACATAAAGAATATTAGGACGAAATTCAAAATGGAAGTCTGCTCTCTGGAAGGCCATTCCCCTTCAGTTTGCTTACAAAATTTCTCCTGTGCCTTGTGAGTCATGAGGCACTGAGCCTAAGCTATGTCATTCTTGCTATTTCCAAGTCTAAGTCTCTGTTTAAACTAAGAGTCCGGATACCGGGACTTTATGAAACTTCCTATCAAAACCTGCCCAAATGTCTCTGCTATTCTCTACATGGCCTTTCTGATCCAGTCATTCAGATGATAGTTTTAACCTGCTGTCTTCTTTTAATTCTACTTAAGTCATGATTTCCATGGCTGCTTTGTTCCTTGCATAAAAAATGGCCATTGAATTGGGAAACTGATTTTTAGATTTGCTTTTTGTTTTGACATTCTGGGTTGGGTTTTTTAGCACCATATCCAGATGTTTTAAGGGGAGATCTTTAGTAGAAAACACAGTAATAGATGAAATACAAGTCCACTAAGCAGAAAACACGGTTTAGTTAAAAATTGAAAATGAGCCTCCTTGTTCACACTCTCCCACACAATGTAGGCTGCCGTCGGGGCAGTAAGAGTGGTGGAGGTGGAGGAGGAGAACAGGTTTTGAATGAAGTGGCTTTTTGGTATTTCATAAATTAGTAGCACTTAATGGAGCTCTTTAATTCCTAAGCTGGAGTCTTCAGACTTCAAAAATGTTGACATCTTCCAATTTACTTCTTACTGAATTTGATTGTTTACTTTTTAGTAAATATATATGTGTGTGTGTGTGTGTGTGTATTTGATGAAAGAGGCTAAATACTTACTTCTTCTAGAGTCAGGCTCTCCCTAGTTTCCTTTCCATGGCTGTATTTCTTTTTAAGGCACACTGCAGTTGTGATAGTGACAATAAGCATTACAACAAAAACAGCTATGGTTGAAGAAACAGCTATTATAGTATTTTCTTGAGTTGAGCCTTTCCTTTCACACTTTTCTCCCATGTACCACCAGTTGTCACCTGCTGCACATCTAGAAAGTAAAAGAACAAACATCTGCTATCACCTAAAGATTAAAGGCATGAAAAGGGCTATTTAAGAAAACCGGCATCTCTGATGCACTGTTTCTATATCCCAAAGCATAATGAAGTTATTTTAAAATGGACTTCTATTTTAAAGTTGTCTTGAGTGGCCCACTGTCCTTACACATCTGGATGTGCTCTTTTCAGCTTCCCGCTGTTTTACAGGTCACGTCTTCAGAGGGAGCCTTTGCCAGAAAACCCAAGTGCCATCCTGATCCTTTTGACTGCTTAACGCTTGGCCGCAGCTGATCTATAGAGCTGCTGCTACAGAATGGTCGTCTTGTGTTACCAATAGAGATGCCCTCTGGATCACTCAGTTCACTTACCTGCTTCCTTTTCCTTGAAGTTTATAGCACTTCTGTTGATAGAAAACTCACTTTCTGCTCCATGAAACTGATACCTGTCACTAGGACCACTGTCATGTAATATTTGCTTCCATTATTACTAATTAGCCTCATATCCTGATGCAGTTCTGCCTTTTTCATGTTCAGCTTTTACACAAAGCCCTTCTATCTTCTTCACTCAGTCAATTTAAAAAAGCCTTTATGGGAAGGAGTTGAATAAGCTCCTAGGGCAAGTGGTCCAGAAGCTTTACACTGCTATTTTTATCCAATCAAGCCACATTTACTACCTTACAGAAAACTTCATCCACCTGTTTCCTCATGTGTTCTTCACTTTTAATTCTAGGCTCACCTTATGCAGCAACTTGAACCTGTGAGATAAATGGGATGGAGATCACAGGCCAGACTCTCAAGGCATCTCTGACCAGACAGCAGCTGAACCAAAGCTTAGGTGCAGGAATTCCCCAGTTCAAGGACTGAGCTACCCAAAGGTGTTCCCACCACATTTCCCTTTCACTGCTCAGTGCTTCTCCACTAGTAGATGTGGTACATTCTGATCAGACCTTCTCATTGCCAGAAGGAGCTTATTTTCAAATTTAAAGAACTTGTATGAGTTGCCTCTGCCCTCCCCCAAGAAGAAGGTAAAAGAAAAGAAATTAACATCCTAGCTGCCATCTGGTTTTAGGACTAAAAACAACCTCCAGGCCTTGATTCCTTCACCTTATCCAGCATCACTATCAGCTCCAAACCATTTTATAGTGAGCATATGAGGGTCCCAATGATCTAACTGAAAAAAAATACATGTGCAGTACTGCTGAGTGCACACCTGCCCTTCTCTTTCTAACTCTGTTTGTTCCTTATGTATTTTTTTTCTAGTTCCTGTTTAAGCCATTTATTCAGAACTACCCTCAGCCCTGAAAATGAGTCCATTTGCAGTGTGCTGCAAAGATACTGACTGTTGGGGGACTTCATGTGATCTGGCTTAAACGGAGTTCTGTATCACATTCCCCCTCATTTCCCAGTAGGAAATCGGAGCAGAAACTGACCGCTGGTCACACACTTCTCTAGGACAGAAAGTAGGTCACATCATAGGCACTAGCGCTTCAAATAGTCCAGAAATGACAGAAAATAAATGTTCTCTTTCCATAATTTCAAAATCAGGCATAACATTCAGCGTAACTTTTTTTTGTCTTCTTGGAACAGCTTCTTGACATTTACTCATATTTGTGGCCTGCTTCTGATGGGTTGCACAAAACTTGTTTTTTAAAAGGTTTCTAAATGGGGAGATGTAACACTTAATGATTCATCCTGCCTCTTGTTGCTCTCAGCCTTTAGACGTTTGCCTCACAGCACTCCCCCAGTCTACCTACCCTGGCACAGCATCACATAAGGTTACTATCTTCAGCCTTAGAGCTTGTTTGAGAGCTGGAACAATGCTAATCAGCCAGGTGGGTTACATAAATGTATCCACAGAGAATTAAATAAAAGTTGATATTAATTTTTTTGCAGGGCAAACAATCTTTTTAGTCCTCAGCCTTCGTTGCTGGTTTCAAAGGCAAGCAACTACACTTTCGTAATTCATGGTCATAATTTGCACTACACGATATTTCTGAATGAAATTCTAAAATAATGTCTATGCTGCTTCCTGCCTGAGAAGTATTAAACATCTTTTCTACTGATATAAATCCTCTTTTGTTTCAACTGCATTTATATTTAACTCTTCTAAATTTTGCTATAGGGACTTCTAAGGAGATGCACAGTCCGTTTTATGACATTGGACTAATACATTACTGAAAACAATAAACATGTTTAAAATATCATTTACAGGGAAGTCAAGCAGAGTACTTCAAAATGGTCAAATGCTGAGGTTAGGAGCTTTGTTGCCTAAACTGGTCATAAGTTTAGTCTTGCAGTAGCAGTTGGAAATATTTGCCTTAATCAGCTATAGTCTGTCTTTCCTTTCACTAGGAACAAAGATTTATTCTACTAGAAACTTTCATTACTCATCCTAAAATTGCATTTGAGTGAAGAGACAGTTACCTGCACACCGGTGCTCTATCTACAATAACGCAGACCCCATCATTTTCACAAGGGTTGTCTGGGCAGAAACTGGGGACCCCTGTCTCCGGCTTTTCCGTCAGGGTGACAGAGGCTGTTGTGATGGGTGTTGCCGTCGTGGTAGACCTAGTGGTAGGCTTGGTGGTGGCAGTGGTGTTAGAGGTAGGTTTGGTGGTGTTGGCACTGGCTGTACTCGTAACAAAGGTGGGTGAAACACTTGGCTGAGTTGACAGTAGATGTGATATATCTGCATGATAAAACCACAAGAAATAAGGTCTTTACTTCATGTTATTTTTCCTCTTATTCTGATGATAAGTTCTAATAATAAAGAGCAAAGAGCCTGTCTACAGGTATAATGGATAAATAGTCTTTTTTACATTTCAGGAGCATGATGTATTTTGGAAATATCCTCTAGATTTTTTCAGAAACAGATAATATTATTCAAAGTACTCTATCCAAAATAATTTGCACAGGATTAGCATCATTTTATACACCTTCACATGAGATAAAGGAATTATACAGTGCATGTACTTATCCACAAATTTATTCAAACATATGATTTGACTTTAGATACATGCGTAGTTCCAAAACTGCTCATTTGCAAAGTACATCACGTGTATTTATATCTACAGCACTAGTGACTTAGTATGTGACACTCCATGTTTACTGTATCATAAAGAATATCAGCTATGTTTACATACCTTCCATTGTTAAAAGAATATAAACACTGTCGTCTTTAATAAAGTTGCGGCTTCTAAGTCTCTGATGAGTTAAAAATGCACTCGTTCCACTTCCTGGACCTCTCATGAATGCAGTTCCATTGGGAAAAGATGCTACGGATCCCACTTTATCTGGCCTATCCCAAAGATAAGTTGGTGAGGAATCTGGAAAAAAAAATCAACTGAACGTGAGTGTGGGACCACTCTGGATTTCTTTCTCAATAGGGTCCTTTCCTTCTCAGATAATCTCTGCTGCAAAGTAGTACTAAGGCCTCTCTCAACAACCAAGACAGACTGTGTCCTACTTTGCCTGCTTCTGCTTAGTTGCTCACGGATATCATGAATACAGAGAAGACAACAAATGATCTGAAACTCAAGGAGTAGGAGCAATGCTGAACCTGCCTACAATACTTGCAGATTTTTTTGCCTGAGATTCCACACTGATGAGATGCACAAGACAACGGAGATCTTCAACGGCTTGGTTTAGCCTGAGGTATTGAGAAAAGAGCCTGCTGTAGATGAGGTTATTGGAGAGCTAGTTGAAAACCTGTTGTATTTTCTTTTTAGTTCTTTTAAATTATAGTGGGCAAGAAGATGAGTAGCACATGAATCATCTGTAAAATGAATTAATTCAGTGCTTTGCAAAAAAGAGCATCCCTTGATGTGGATGTGGGGTGGAGGGTACTTGAACAACTTGAACGGTCACAGGCCACGGATGTCCCCTCCATCAAACCCTGTTCTAAATCTCATTTGTCTCAATTGTCTGTGAAAGTATCTGACAGAGGGAGAAGAAACTGCCTGCTTCAACACCTCTGCTGGTTAGAGAAAGGATAGGAATTACAAGGCTTCTCTTGGGAATCTGTGGCTATTAGCAATATATGAATAAACAAGGGAGAAGGAGCAGAGTGCAAACAGACTGCATGTCCACAGGATCAGGGAAGGAAGAGGGCTGAGTACTGTGTCCATAACAGCAGAGAGCACAGGGAAAATGTCAACCATCTATGGAGGACCTGGTGCGATGCATCTTTCATTTACAGGGGAGGCCATTTAGTCTTTCTAGATTACCCGCATTGTTTTCACGTAGAGACAGTGTCATAGAAAAATGAATGTAAATCATACAATTTTTAAAATAATACTGTGAATTAGACATTTTTGTGCCTTCCTTCCTTGACTAATGTTATGGTCTGAAAGCCCAGGATACTAATTCAGTGGTGGAGGTGGTTTCTTTTGGCAAAACCCTTATACCGATGCAGAAAGTAATTTTGGCTTAAATCCAACCTTCATCCAATGATGAATATGGGGGTTTTCTTTAATATCTCTCTTTATAGAGATTCCTACCATTTCTCAGAGTTACATCTTTACCTCAACTGCCTCCTTTCCAAGTTATTCTGGACAATTGCTCCTTATCTTCTCACACCTTGAATGAGTACAGATTATGTAATATGAATCAGTACTTTGTCCATCTGGAGATTTGCGCTGACACCACTGTACCTTTTACAAGGAGGGAGGGGCTTTGTTTAATAGCTGCACTTTTATCTGGTATTAACTGTGTGTATTGTTAATTCAGTATTTTTCTTTTCAAGGCTTCTGGAAAACTTCCATTCTCATTAAAGCAGATATAAATGCATCTTCACAGAGCGTATGAAAGAAATTCTAGGAGTGGATCATCCACCTGTTTCTTATGCAAATCAACTTTGAAATCCAGGGTTCCAGCTTAACCTACTTGTATGTTCAATTTTTTCCTGTCTGTGGATCAATTATATTGTTGCTGCAAACAAATGAAACATTCCAGAAGCTAAAAAAATCTGCACTAATTTACACAAAGAGAAAGTCTGACTCTTTATCTTTTGGCTGTATTTTAAATGTACTGGATAGCACGTCTGATTTTAACTAACCTGATAATTCCAGAGGGTCGGTTGTTATACTTCTTTGGTTTGACATCCGTTGACGAATATCAGGATGCTGGTCGAGCAGAATCATGGTACCTTGTTGCCACGCACAGGGCCATTGCAACTGATCATCATTCGCTCCAGAAATCAAGTGCAAGTACATTGCTAAATTAAATGGGTTATCGGTGGTACCATTTACATACAAGCTGACCTGAAAAGCATATCCTTTACTAGAGTAAAAAGGTGGGCTGTATATTCTTCCTGCTGTCCCTGCTGGACTTGTATTGAGGAGATGTGTGAAATTTCTGATATGCCAGACATGGTGGGGACACTGAGTTTCTGACAAGTTGATGTCGTCAATAGAGAGGCCTCCGTTTGATAAGCCGCTTCCTCTCATGCCTTGAAACACAACCCGGAATTTACTTGTGACATTCAAAGAAACATGATGGAGCTGCCAGTAAGTCACAGGTGAACCTGAAAAACAAGGGTAGGGATTTCTGAGTAAGCAGTACAGTCAAACACTGCACAGGTCTACAGACCCTATACCAACGCTATGTAAGAATTTCTCAGTTCCACTGGCACTGATGTGATGGAATATTTCTCCTGTAGATGTTAGGTTTTCATTGCAAGATCATATTTTCTCAGTTCAGTTTTTCAACAGATTTAATATGCATAGCAGCTCTTTAATTTGAGTGAAAACAGTGTTGATGGTTTTTAAGACTGCTTTTTCTTTTATATTTTTAAAGAACATTGCATTAAATTAGTATAAATGTTGTGATAATTAACACACAGGTGATGGCTGTCACCTGTATTATTAAAAAGAAAAAAATTCAGAGCGAAGTATATTCAAATAACTAAATAACAACATGTCTCAACAAAAAATGCTGCAGAGGATTCTGGGAACCTAGAACTACAAGATTTGTTCATTCAATTGGTTTTGTATATTTAAATGGCTTGTCAGAAGTTTGCCTATGCAGAAGCACTATTCACCCATCAAATGATTAATGGTACTAAGTTCAAATTAAAGCCAGTCATTTGCAAAACCTACTTCATGTGATAAAGCCTCATTGCAAGTCTGATACTGCATCCAAAAGTGCCTGCACGAGCAAATTCCACTTGACTCCAAGAGCAGTGTACACGAAAGCAAAGACCTCTGCACAGTGGCCTTGTAAGGCAGGTGAAAGTAGGACATCCTTTGCTAATAGTATGTGCAGCAAAACAGTTTCTTTTTTTGCCTGATTTATGTTCACCTGCACGGAAGACCAGACTTTCAGCTGCATTTATGGAATAAGCAGTGCCAATCCCAGGTACAGAACTCACGCTTCACTTTCCTAACAATTCTAAACACAACACAATGGATCTCAGATATGAGTTTTAATTTCTTGCCATTTTTCATTACCATTATAAATAGAAGGAAAAAAAATAAACCCAGAAACAAGAACAAATGCACCCCCCAGTTTTCCATTAAATTGCCTTCTGCATAAACTAGAGGGGTTTTTAACTGCACAGATTATATGCAAGACTGGGGTTTCTGACTCATGTTCAATGAGCAGATCAGCTACTGTGCTGTAAAATGTCCCAACCCCACAGCCTCCCCTGCTCCCAGCTGAAGGCAGCCACAGCTACCACAGACCAGCAGAAAGGGTTCAGGGCTTGTCCCTCAGCCTCTCGAGCATGGTGGTTCAGTGCAAACCCATAAGCAGCCCAGCCAGGATGTCAGATCATGGCTGGAAAGGGCTGTAGTGTCACTGTTTCTTCCAGTTGGTTGACCGCATTGGTGAGGGGAACTTCTCACATGAGAGAAGTGAAACAGCTTGGGGGAAAAAATGATCTTAAACCATTCCTGAAAGATTTACCAGAGATTGTCAAAGTAGGGTGCTCATTTGGACACACATATGAGATCAGAGACTTAAAAGGAAATTGTGGACTTGAGAACGCAGGAATGGGAGATGGCACCTAGTATACATGAGAGAGTATTTGTGAAGAAGACTGAAGTGTGGAGAAATTAATCTTGGCTTCAAAGTAGGGTTCGAAAGAGTTTGGAGGGCCCAGACTGATCTGAAATCTACATCTGCCTCAGAAGCCCTGACTATTATATTAAGGATTCCTGATGGCACACACAGATGATGAAAGCATCAGGGTGAAGAAAAGAGTGGAAAAAAGAAAAGAAAAAGAGGCATGAGCAGCAGCTGAGCCTAAAGGGACAAAAAGAGACAGAAGAGTGAACTTGATACCTATTTAGTAAAAGAACTTGCTCAGACCCTTATGTAACCAGAAGATTGAACTAGTTGTAGCTGTAATGGAGACCAAGTAATACTTAAATATTTGAGAAAGTAATTTAGTCATAAGGTGACTTTGGCAATTCTAGCTTAAAGAGCTCTTGTCCATTAACTGACCTCAGTTGCTCATTCTGTAGGCCATAGGCTCCTAAAACCACAAGAACTTAATTTTCTTCAAACTACAACTCAAATCATGATCTGCTACCCATATATTTCAGTTTTTTCAAACCTTTTTTAAAAAGTAAGTTAAATTTTATTTATCTTTTTTAAATTGGTATGTTAGGTATTCCAGAGCACTTATACTTTCAATTTCTTTATTATTACTTTCGTATTCATTGTAATTTACTCTAATGACCAACTTCATCTGTTGCTATTGATACCAGCAATTCTAGAACAGTTAAAATGAGTGCTCATGAAATTTTAGCTATTTTGGTGAGAAAACTATATTGATAACCCAAGAGTTTGTAATTTGTGGTAATTGATTATATTATAGGAAAATGGCTGACTGAGGATCCATCAAGTATAATTTCACCAGCAGAGAATCAATTACATAGTTAGAGAAGAAGCCAAAGAATAACGTTAGGAGATGAGTCACTTTGCTACAATATTTTCCCCTAGTACTTTGAAAAGGATATTGAGTATAGATTAAACCAAAATGCAATTTTATTCCATACCTTTTATCTCTTCAATGAGTCTCAAAGTACCATTCGGATCGGCTGAAGTATACTCCCTGACCCAGACATACAGCCGGTCGCTTTCGTGACCGCTGTTATAGAAATAGAATTGTAAGCACTGAAAGCCCCTTTTGGGATACAGAATTCGGCTCTCCAGGATAGCTGTGCTTCCCTCTGCTCCAGCGCTGGTGTTGAAATGCATGAAGTAGCCAGAATCTGTCAAAAGTCAATGAGAAATGAACGGTAGGGGAGAGAGAAAACAAAATTTTCCTGGCGTACTGGTATTCTTAACACTGTACTGTAATAACTCTAGAAAACATGGTCAAGTCAGGGTAAGGTAGATCCTGTACAAATCCTCCGACTGAGGACTGTTACCTGTTCTACTTTCTCCAGAGGCAGAACTGTTGTTCTTGCAACTTTTTTCCTCATTTGGCTGCCTCTAGCAATTTGTACTCAAAAGCACGGGCTTTTACTCTTAACCCAGTGCCAGTAATTCACAGTTGACTCTCAATCTGGAGGACTGGTTTAAGCTCCTGAACTCATGAAATTTTCTCTGACAGGTTCAGAAACAACTGGCTATATTCTCAATTAATTGTTCACCTGAGCCCTGATAATATACATAATTTCTAAATCCCAATCCTTTCCAAAGACTTACTGAGCAATTATTCAGAAAAGCAGCAGTCTTTCTGGTGTGCCTGTACCATAGGTCAGAACATTTTATATAGTTCTCGTGTCAGGATGTGACACTAAGACTAGAAAACAGATCAAAAGAAATAAGGACATTCAGTCTTCTCAAATAAGCAGAAAATTGAACATATCCCATGATGTTCCTAAGTATGTAGATTTATGTTGCTTAGTTAAAAAATAAGCTGTAATTTGTCAACAAATAAACAGAGAACAAGGCCGAGGTTGAAGTCAACTCACATGCCTCTGCAGAAAATACTTCCCAGAGAGATAAGAACAGTTTTTTCTCATACCTTTGCATTCTCCCATATTAGTGTGATCAGTATTTGGCCCAGCAGGAACCCGAGACAAACGCTGCCAATCACTGTTATCACCTGAACTTTGAATCATGCCACATATATTTTCAAGTTCAAAACTGCATGTGTCCATGAAACTTAGGGAGGAGGCTATAACATTTAAAAAAAAAAAAAAAAAAAAAAAAAGTTGTGAATTTCTATTACACGACATATATTTTAATTCTGAAAGTCCAAAGCCAAGAGCAGAGAAAACTAAATGCAAACACCAAATAATCAGCGGCTTCAAATACCATCAACATTCATAGGTATAATGATCAGGAACTCAAAGCATTTGGTGATTAACACTGACATTAATGAGATGTCATCAGGACCACTCTGGGCACTTAGCAAGAACAGGAGGGTGCCAGCTAATTATCATATCACATCTTTTATTTGTAAAAGGAACACTAATACCAGCCCCAACCCACCAAGCTTCACACAGTCAAAAGGTCCTGAGACTTCCCATTCATTCCTCTGCTTTCTTTGGGCCAGTCCACACATGGCCACAGATTTTGATAGAAGTCCACTAATGTATCAGCTGGAGTGCTTATTTTGAAATATAGTAGAGCAGAAGTTATTTCACTGCAATAAGCAAACCTTGATTTTCAAAATGCTGAATTGAAAAAAACATTTGGCAAAGGTACATTTGGGACCAGTGGATACCTCATCTCATACAAATTTTTAAGATGTCTTGCAGAAAACAAGTGAAAAATTAAGTGAAGGAAGACCGTGCAGTTGAATAAGAAAGGGAAAACACTGTGTGAAATGTTTTCTCTGTTTAAAGCAAACCCTGGATGGGTGAGGGAGGACACACTCCCTCCCTGTTTATCCCTGTTCTTAGTTTTGTTTCCCATTGTACCATGTCTGAGCTCTGTGTAACACAGGCCATGATTTGAAAACAACTAAGTTAATAAAATGCTTTTCAAACTATGTATTAAATATTGTGGCAGGTTTAAAAGTTTCATTGCACCACAAAAAGGACCTTGAGTATCACAAAAATCAACCTCAATGGCATGCCAAATGCTTCACTTAGGCTGTAGCTCAGGGAAGCACTTAAGTATGAACTGCTGCCAAATCAGTTGTACTGCTGAGATACTTTGAACTGTCCTCATAGAAAGCTAACAATCCTCTAGAGGTTGCAAGGCTATCAGAAATGTTGTATGACTGATACCTTTTAAGATACAGTATTGGTATGATGTTGTAAAAACCAAGAAAAGATTTTCACAGTAAATGTAATATTGACTGTTGGAGAAAGAAAAAAAAAAACCAACCAGCTAGGGTGTTAGCAAGAAGGTAAGCAAAAATGGAGAATTATTAGATGAAAGAACTCTTTGAAATCAAAATACAAAACGAAATATGAAGTCAATTTGCCCAAACAGGAAAGAAGTAGCCTAACTACCTTAATTAGAAAGTGCCAACTGGCATGGAGTGGTGACCTGAATGACAGGAAGAGAGAAAAACAAGACCCAATAGCTTACAATGTATTTCTTAGATTAATTCCTGAAATAGGGGAAGGGGGCGCTGCTTGAGGCAGGTTTTGAACTCCGTCTGCACCAAAAGCCAGATACTTTCTTGGTATGTAGTGAAAGGCTGGACTTGGAAGAAAATACATGGGGGATGAGTGCTGAGTCCTAACTTCCAGTGGCTGAGGGAAACCTCATAGTCAGTTCTGCTAAGTAATATGCTAGAAGGGGAAAGCAGACTAAAATCTACTGTTATCATATGGCCTGAAAGACAGTCCTGAAGAAGAGATCAGAACAGCACTAAAGTATCAGTCAGGATTTCTTATGCTGTGGGTTGGGTTTTTTCAATTTAAGAACCAAGTTTCCCATTTTTAATGCAATTTCCTAACCACACAGGCCTTTAGCAGAAATTTAGCTTAAACTTTTCCTTAAATCATGTTCAGAAACAGAAGTAATCTTTTGATTCCTCTGGGAGGAAATCTGCCACCCAAACCATGTTTGGCGTTCTCAGACTTCCCTCTAACCTGAAAGGATCAGTCTAGCAGCTGGGTGGGCGAGGGCTGGGACCTGTGAAGCACCCATCCTCCCTGGCACAGGGGCCACTTAGGCAAATGGTGGGTGATCTGAAGACCACTTACGGCTCTGCGAATACCATGCATGCTATACGAAGCCAAGGGACAGACTGGGGAGCAGGGCAGATCCTGATTGCACAGAAGGTGGTGGCAGTTTTGTCACTAATTTCAACGTGACTGGGGCTTATTTCAGTTGGGGAATGTGCCTATGGGTTAAAAATAAAGTTAAAACATCATGAAGTATTTAAGTAATGCACGAGAATGATGGAAAGTATCTAAGATTAATGGAGAGGAAGAAGGACCCCATCCACTGTTAAGGACATCCTTAGCTGTAAGCACTTCTGTAACACCTAACTGACTGTGCGCCAAGTGCTAGAAGCTAAGGCTGCATGTAAGTGTCTGTTCAGTTTAGACCTACACGAACAGAAATATTTTCGTCAGAATTGTATGCTCAAAAAAATGCACTGTTTTAATCAAACAGTTTGATAATTATTTAAGGTAGCTGTAGAATGAGGCTTCAAATATAATTGTAAACCAGTACTCACTACTTGGGATACTGAGGTAGTGAAGTAAAAGCTTTCATCTGAGTGCCAGGGCATATTTGATGAGTCCCAATTATAGAATTATATTCCAATTTTGTAATAGAATTATCTATATTTCTCTGTCTCTTACTTTCACTAAACTTTCTAAAATAAATCCCACATGAGCAAAATAACTCTTTTGACCACTTTTGAAAGACACTGAGTTTGAAATTAAAAATAGAAATTTCAAAAGCTCGCATTTTCTTCATAACAGCATCTGTACCTTATTTGCATGAACACACACTCAGTCTCAGAGATTGCATGAGAGCCGGGTAGGTACGATAGCCACAGCAAAGATATTCATTTCTGTAAAGTGTCTGAGCAATAGCTGGGGAATAATGGTGGGAAAAAACCAAAAAGCTTTGTGCAGAAGCACACGTTTTAAACAGCCACCCAAGGGATGAAGAAAAATCAGCTGCTGAGTGAAGCTGGTTTTTAACTAAAGGTCAGATAAAATTGCACAGAAAACTCTGCTACGCAGCAGTGTTTCTGCAGGAGGGCTATGTTATTTCTAGCTGTACCATTATTTCTGGTGTTTTTAACACAATTCACTTCTCCAAATACATTAGCATCTCTTTCACTTGTGCCTGGATGAGTCCAGCATGTATGTATCACCCTCGTTTATTTCAAATGCCAGAAGCAAAAAATCTAAAAGAAATGGAGAAACTTACAGCAATTGTACAGCCGGTTCAGTTTCTGGAGATCATAATCACTGAAATCCATTCGCTGTCCTATTACATCCATGAATTCTGGTATGTTAGTGACGATGGTGGGTTCAGTTCCGTTCCTGAATGCATTTTGGCTATAGTGCATCACAGAAGTATAGTCATAGGGAACATTCAGGGAGTCTGATGTTGTATCATCATATTTTATGAAATTATGATCTTTACCTAAACGGGAAAAATAAAAGGAAAGGTTGTTTGTTGCCCAAGAGGACCAAGTTTTGATGTACAGGCTTAAAGTGACAAAGAATCCATCAGATGCCCAAGTATTTTTTTGTAGTCATTTACTTGTACTTACTCTGTAAAACTATTTTATTTCTAGTCTAGAGTTATTTACTTTCCTCTTTCAGCCACTGGAACATAACATGATGGCTTCTGCTGGATGAAGGACAGCTTTTTGCTACCAGAAATCTTTTCCCCATGAAACTACCCGTAAACTTTGATGGGCTTGTGATACCCAAAAGTAGAGATACTGTTTCAGTACTCAAATTAATGCAATTTGCAACTGTAATGCCTCCCTGTTTCTAATCTGTATTCTCTGATGTTTAATTGCTGGTCATTTTAGCTCGCAATAAACAAGTTAGAGTTATCATCAGATAAGCTTCCAGAATTTAACTTTACAGATATTTTCTGGAGTATGAGCAAAAAACCATTACTAACTACCCAATGGAAGGTAAAGTTTTAAATGTTTTAAATTAGTCAAAATACAGTAACTATATTCTGGTCAGTGTAAAAAAGCTGCAGCAGTTTCAAATGGCTAACAAAAGCACAACTTGTCATTAAAGAGTCAGCAAAATATAATGGAAATCAAATAACAAGAGTCTGAGTCATTTTCTGTAACATATACTTGCATATGTACTTGACCATTGATCACGACTAAATAAGAATGCATTAGATTTAATCATTATCTATTTTTTCAGTCTTCTGTGTGTACCTGTGTTAGGAAAGCATCAAGTCTTTGTATATAACTTTGTTTTTGAACTGCCTGAAAGTCACAGGGGACGACGGCAAGCTGAAGAGGCAGAGACTGAGCAGAGTCCCAAGGAACCCTATGCCAGCTCTCAGGCTTGTGCCAAATACACCAACACTTACATTCACCATCTGCATTGCTAAAGTAACCGCCCATATGATGTGGACCCTGAAAGGGGTCTCTCCTGTCTGCACACCCTCTCTGCACGCTCTGCTGTCTCAGCTCTGCTGCCCACACCGAGTGTAGCAGCTGGGGAGAAAGAGGACAACTGGTGTTTTCACTGGAGATTTTCTACCGGCTTTGGTCGCACTGGATTTTTCAGAGTGGGATTTTTTTTCAGTTACTTTTGTTTTCTTAAGGGGTCCCAGAGTAGCAGTGCTTTCAGAGTATTCATTTAAACAAACTCAATATTATTCTCTTCTGCTGCTCTGCTGTACAACGTTTAGCATACCAGGACTCAGATTTCTAGTTAGGGCTCTGGGAACCGCCATGGCACAAGGAATAACCACAGCAACAACAAACGAAGCTTTCTGTCCCAAACAGATGTCACTTGATATTTAATTTATTGATACACTGGCTTTGAAAAATAAGTCCAGGTAAGAGAATAGTGTGACCATCGAAGCATGGCTGGAAGGGATGTTCCACAGCTAAACCCCCTAACACCAGAGCCTGAAAGGAAAAGCAGAAGAGTGACTAACCGGGCTGAATCCTGTCCCAGATGATGGACACGTAGTCGTCCCGGTCAGACCGTGACTGCTCATGCCAGAATCCCAGGGCATGCAGAAACTCATGCTGGATTGTCCCGATCCTGTCACAGTTGGTTCCGATGGAGAGCTGCTGCAACCCCTCTTCTTGGTTTCCCACTGAGGACCAGCAGCTAGCATTGAAATAAAATGAGAGAGGGCTCTGTGAGATATATACCATCCCCATGCCACGTTAACTCCAGAATCAGTCTGTTCAACAGGTGTATTTTTAACTTGAGCATTGAAGTTACATTTTGCTACAGAACGTGCTTTTTCATTGATCTGTTCCTTACCAGATCCTTTCCTCTCACATTTAGCTCTGTTTCAATGAACAAGCAGTTCCCCCGCTCTGGCTCTACTGTTTTTAATAGGTTTTCTTTAGCAGAAAAATGTTGAGCTATTTGTGACAGAAGAAAACTGGTGAGGATTTCGTTGGTACTCTGGTAAACATCACAGACTATGGACACATGATTTGGAGCAATTAAGTTACTGCAAATTAACAACTTTTAGCTGGACCACAGGATGTGACTGCGAGCACACTTTGAGCCGATGATCCCTGTCCTAAGGGGAACCAGGTTCATGCACGTTCTCGCCTCTGCCATTGCAGCTGCTTCTCTCTTTCTTGTTTTGGCCTTTTGCTTTGTGAGGGGCTGGGGCTGCCAGGCAAGGTATGCTTCTGCGCGGCTGTGTTTACCTTCCGAAAGGTTGGTGGATTTGACAGTGCTTTTCATAAGCTCTTTTCTTCCTAGCTATTTGTGAGCTGCTGCACTAGAGCACTTGCGGCTGACACACACTTACAAGGAAGAGCAAAACTGCAGCTGTGCTGGAAGTTTTTATTAAAGGATAAAAAAATTCAGTGAGCTATCTGCACAAGCCAATAAAATGGCACCCCATGTCCACAAACTAGCAAGCACAGAAAGCTACATTTAAATTGATATTTTATGCATCAAATAAATCAACACTTACCCAATGAAGTCCATAAAATTAGTCAGGCACAAAATATGCCATAGGATTTGCAGTCCTATCACCCCAGAAATTTAAAAACACAAGCACACCATGCGCTTTCGAACCCTGTAACTTATTAGTCAACATATTCCCCGGTATTTCTCTTTCCACAAAGCAGCACAGGCCTTGGCTATTGATTACTCATTAAAATCACAGCATGAGACCTGGGAAGGAGCACATGTGGCATCCATAATTTCACGGGCTTCCCTTGAACAAGGCCTCATATCGATTATGCAGCTTTTTCTTGTGTTGTGCAGAAGTCTAAGAAGTCCCTCACAGTTCTGGGTCCACCTCATACCAAAGCAGCTGCCTCTGGCTTCACAGCTGCTGCACAGTGCACAGCAGGCTACAGGCACATCCAGGACGCTTGGCAAAATTAGCATCCAAATGTCAGGGGATGCTTGCCTTCAGACTGTCAAATGCCTACAACACCATCATTCTGCAGCTGCAGAGGGAGTAAATACATGGTCTGTGTCTCCCAGAACTGAGAATAAAACTAGGTGAGTGGGACAGGGCACTCCAGAGCAATGGGCACCTGGAACCCCATGTTAGCAGTGTCTTCAGGAGGGGAGAAAATGGGGGGAAAGTCCCAGCTTCCTCAAATATGTGAGAGTTGTATCTCCTCTGATTCAATGCCTTCTGCATTGCTAGTTGCTCTATCAGAGGCTAGAGGAACAGGGAAGTACCTGCTCTGACTAATCCCACCAGCCTTCTTTTTCGAAGATGGGCTGTAAGTAGATACATGCCATCAGTAGCAATGATGCCACTTATTTCAGGCACATTTTTATACTAATGTCCTGCTAGTAAATAACTTCCTATAGTATTACAGATCACCAGTATCAGCACACAGAACACTTTGACTTACCAGCACCAAGCTGGTTAGCCAGGGATCTGTATCAATCCACTTCTGCATGGGTTTCCTTTGCCGTGTGCCACAGTGGGAAAGAGCTGAAGTGACCTCCCAGGAGAGCTCCATGAAAACCTGATTTTCCATATGGAAATACTAGAGATGGTGTTGATCCTCCCTGGTCTGCTAACCACTTGACTCTACCAGAGTCTCCTGCTCTTCATGAGAAGAGTAGGGAGAAATGGCACATCCATTGCAGGTTCCCAGACTGTTCTGTGAGTTTTGCAGGCACTTGCCACATCTGATACTCCTGCATTTCTGTAATTCACAAGCATCCCTTGTATTTTGCTCAGCACACAGGCTGGAGTCAAGAAAAGGTCTTTAAATAGATCCACAGTCTAACCTCCGCTGCAGATGCATAGACCTGAATAGAGGGTGAGGTGAAAGGCTGTGTGCTAGAAAACCTTACATGTACCTCTACTCACTAAGCGTTATAAATATATACCTGTTAACATAATACAGGCAGTAGCCGAGGCTTGGCAAATGGTAGATAAAGAATGTGGACAGGGAGAGGGCTCTTTGCACAGGGGTTGGTGACACTGTGTACGTACATCAGAGACTACAAACGTATTTTTACACGGGGCAGTCACCACAACAAAACGGCAGTTGGCTTCTTTTGTGGCAGACTTCATTTGAATTCAAAAGGATAATCCAGGCGAGGACTTTATGGCCTACTACAAATCCCTTTGACACAAAGTTCCCCCACCTTCCTCTGTTTGTTTTATAGATGTAAGCCAAGAGCAGAAAGGCAAAGATGATTTATCAACTTTTTCTTGGTGCGATAAAACTTTATGAATCCGGCTGGTGTTGCCAGGAACTTTGTGCTCCTGCCTGCACTGTAACCTCTGGACTGAGGTCTTTAGTCTGCAGTTAGAAGAGTCCTAGCTGATTAAAAAAAAATAATTAGGAAGGGCAGAGGGGAAATGGGTTGGTTTACCCACTTTTCACCTTGTCCCATTATATCAGAAGAGAGGAATAGAGTGAAATGAAAGGCAGTTAATGCAGGGTCGGTCCTGATAATTTCTTCGTACAGCCCAAAGCTAGCTCACTGAAACTGGACAGCTGTTTTCAGGAGACTGCACTGTTTAGCTCCAATCTTTTAAAAAGTGCTGCTGAGCGTTAATTGTTTTACGGATGTGTCAGCTGAGATGATAGAAACATTTCAGGGCAAGCAACACACCAGGCAGTGAGGGCAAGATATGTTATCCGACTAGAGTGACTTGTCTTCTTCATCACCATGACTCATCTATTTTTAATAGACATATAAATGAAACATTGTGCAGAGGCCTCTTACTTGCCATAGGCTAAATACTGTGGTTCTTTTTCAGGTACATTTATTAACAAATTCAATGCATACTTTATGTGATGAAGGACTAAAAAATTTAGCTACATGAGTTTTCCATTTGGCTCAAAAAGCTGAAGAGTCATTAGCACAGGAAAATGCATTGCTCCCTAAGTCTCCACCTATACATCTTTTAGGATTGAGTTTCAATGTCATGTGTGCAGCATGAAGAGTAGAAAATACAAAGAGCCAGAAACCGAAGAAATTTTGAAACAATTATCTGTTACAAATATCTCAGAACAAGCCAAAGGGAAAGGGAAACATTTTTATTATCAGAAAATCTTTTCCCATTTATGAATGCATTCTCATATCAGGAAATGATTTTCCGAAAGTAAATTTCCTCACCAGGCTATCAAGCTTTCCCTGATCTCCTTTTCTAAAAGGGAATGGTTCAGCATAGAGGGGAGAATATATTTGTTCTTGTTGCACTGTTTTCACAGAGACTGTCTCAGAAAGGGAAGCAGCTGGGGCAATTTTGACTTCTTTACTGGAGTCTTATTTTGCAAAATTTAAGGTGGAAGAGCATAATTATTCATCAAAAGAGGTAAATAAAGTGAAACCTCTGTAAAATATCTCAGTGCTATGCAGCATTTAAAAATATTGCTGTTATATCTGAATGCTGGTGTGACATTGTTCAAATGCAATTCCATTTGTTATAGTCAAACAAATTCATTGTCCCACAGTTAGAACTATCATACTTCTGCTGGGATTTTTTTTTCCTATAAGGTATACTAAGAATGACCATTTGAAAGTGATACTCCATATATCCAAAGATCAGTCCATATACTCCATATATCCAAAGAAAATAATTGGCTTCTTTCTGATATCTTTTACCATGCCTAGAAAATTACCTCTTAAAGGACTTGATTTCCTCTTATATTTAAAAATAAGTATCAGCAAGAAATTGTTCATTACTACCAAGGTAATACCTGTTTTGGAAACTACTACAATTTCCAGTTAAAAAAAGACTGGAAAAATGGACACAACAAAAATACAAAATTATAATCAGACATATGAATGAATACTGGCCATGAAAATTTTACTTTACTCCTCTTACCCACTTCCTTTGAACACAGATATGTAATTCTTCTCCCCTTCCCAAGGTTTGAAGTCAATACAGGTTTTCAGTCGATACTGTTCAAATGCCTTGAGGATGAGTCCCTTAGCATTCATTTCTGCAAAGCAAACAGTGTTCTTGTCAATATTGAGCCAATAGGTTTGTACTATTATCCATATGGAGCACGTCCTAAGGGTGGGTCTTGCTCCAGCAATCTTTGATCAAAATAAGCAGCTTTTTTGCTGCATGAAGACCTGAGTAGGGACCTAAAAACCATAAATTAGGCTGTTGTGACATTATATCTTCCTCTTGTTTTGCCTCTGTGTAATTTTTTGTTGGTATTTATATATAAAATACAACATGCTGAGTATATAAAACATGATAGTGCGTGGTTCTTAATTTTGTAAATTCTTTCATTTACTTTGCTGAGATTTACGTGAGCAAGTATTAAATAAATAGGGAACAAAGACATCGGATTTTACCTAGTGCAGACTGCAGGCTACAGATCTCTCACAGAATCTCTCCAAGACTTGAACTGCTAACATTATATCTGGGTTATCATCTCCTCTAAGTAACTTGCATGGTTTCAACCCAGTTTAGATCTGAATCTAAACTGGGGGTGGGCAATTTTTTTTTCCTGTCATGTACCAGAAAGATGACCCCACGTTGTGTATTGAGGGCACAATCTCCCCATATCGTATACAGTAAGAACTCAAGCTCCCTGTCTCACCACTCGCCTCTGCCATGCAGAGCCACAGCCGGATGGATTCAAAGGCATGGAGACAAAATATGACGTGTCCCTGGTCCACGTTGGGGGACTCAGCAATGTGCCATTGCAAACTGCATTGTCTGCCAGAATGCCAATTTGCCATCGGTGCTGTAGATGATGCAAATGGCCAGGTAAGCTTCCTGGCTTTAAAAAGATCTTCAGTGCCCTGGTTTTTATTCTGCTTAATAGAGTTTTGTGTCTCAGACATATGCTTTTAAAACTAAATCAATCTGCTGGGCCATAGCAATGGCAGGATAAGAACCATCCAAGAAAGGAGGTGAGAGCCAGCACCAACACCAAGATGATACACCCTGCTTGTGCATACCCAGGCCCAGTCCTGCTGTGGGAAATGGCCTGCTCTAGACTTACAAGAGGAAAGGATGCCGCAGTATCTTTGTCAACCTGTATTTAACATTTCAATCAACACGACATACAGACATTGTCAAGGGCAAATACTGTACCCAGGCTATCATCAAGGACGTAGGGGATAACGTGGGGCCACCGATAGTTGTCACCAATGATGGAGTTTCGTTCCTTCATCTGAGAAAGAAAATAAGTATGCAGTCCTCAGTAAAAAGTCATTTAGGATTAGGGACTGCAATAGTGCTAAAGCAAAGCATGTCTCCTACAAGTCCATGTAAGACATATAAGAAATCAAAGAGCTCAAAAACCTTGGAAGATCACTCAGAGGTCTAAGGCTTGGGTTTGAAATCCCTTCACTCCCTTCTACTGGTGTCTCCAACTTCTGCAGCATTTTCTCCATAGAAATTACCTGAGATTTGGATGCATATGTGAGGATAGCTTCAGCTCCTGTGGGAAGCATTAAGATCTAAAGTCCTGAAAACTGTACAGAGATTAATAATTTTGTAATTTTTCATAATGCAAGGGTTTGTTCCTGTGCCCTTAGCAAGTGTTGTCCTTGCTTCCACTGATACGCTCAGGCCAAAGCAGTTCACCAAAAGGGAGAGTAAAACACTATTGACTTTCAGGGTACAAGACACTTTGGGGGTTTCTACTAGGTATTTCTGAGATGTAACTTGCTATGTAAACTTTTTTTTTTTTAATTGATCAGGTAGGGATACTGGACAGATGCTTTAATACGTGGTATTACAGATCTAATTTTTCCATTCGTTTTACTGAATCTACTTACATGATGAAGGTTTTGCAGCACTGATCTGTAAATTTCATTGGCTCATAATAAATATTGTACAGATAAATGAAGAATCTTTTATATAAACCTGTCCAGACGATGATCGGTGCTGGTGAATCTCTTAAGAGTTCAAATATAAAAACACAGTAAAGGAAACAAGAAGCTAATAATATTGATCTAATGGCTAAATGGACCTTATTCTGGATAATGTTTCTGCACCCGACTCCTTCATTGTCTATGACATTTTGTAGAAATTCATCCCTAAACATTTTCAGTTTATTGTTACATAAACAGCATTTATTGTTAGTAGGAGCAGGATGCATCAATCATTTCCATGCCAGCGATACTTTACATTGCATAAGTCAATGACACATTTCTGGTTTTATATTTTATATTTGAACTCACCCCGTCAAGTTTGATGTCTCCCTCAAAAAGGTCTAGTCCTAAAGCTAAAGGGAAGAGGAGGGTAATATGCAGTTATTGTATTGATCTGTGGCTACCATAATGAAAATCACCAAAAAAAATTAAAAGAGAAACTGAATTTTAAAAAACCTTCATTGATGTCAAAGATGTCTCGATCAATTCCTCCATCTACATCTATTTCTGAAAAATAAAAAGACAAGTGAGGTAGGACATTAGCCCTTGCTGTTATCTTTATGAAGTGTGAAAATTAATGCAATAACAATAACAGTAATTATAAATCTGTGTCTGTCCTAGCGATGTTTATGAGCAGCTGGTTTTGTTGACTGCCTCCCGTGCATACAAATAGATCTCTAAACAGAACTCACCAGTTGTCTCTGGAGCAGGCTGGGGAGGGAGAAGAAAAAAAGATATTATTAGAAAGGCACATAACGAAATGCAGCTCGCGTTACTCTCTCAGCAGTATTAGAGATGCGATTTAAGCTCAACTGACAGCACTTAGCGCATGACTTTGTATTGGATTGACTGGACCCACTGCCTCCTCATTTGACTGGAAACGTTTATTTGCTTATGTGTCAGCTTTGTGTCCTCCTCACTTCAGGCTGCCCAACAAGTAAGTTGCCCACTACTGCTTCTGTGAAGTTTTCACAACCGTTTTTCTCCCACAACTCGGGCAGTGCTGAATGGTCCTTCACAAACGGGAAAAAAGAGCCTATTATTTCTATGAAATCAAGTATTGCTACTAGTCAGGAGCTGTACAGAACCTATGGAAGTTATGCTTAACTTTCCATCGTAAAGCTGAAGACGGGGGAATGGAATGAGTTATCTGGCATCATGCAGCAAGTCTTTGAAGGACTGGGTACAGAGTCCAGGTCACTTCAGCCCTAGTTCAGTGCTTAGCTGGGCTGCGTTTACCTGAGCAATACCAACTCAAAGACTCTTTCTGCAACGTGTAAAATCCACAGACCATAATGAGATATAATGAGATATACATAGCACACTTTTCCTTGCCGTAACATGCCTGTAGAATATAATCTATATTCTTTTATTGGACTAGACACTTCATTTTGGACTGGCTTGGACATACTTGACATAACACTATGCAACTATTTCTCCCGCAGTGTGTAAAATCATGAACAGCCTTTCTAAGCAATTGTTCCTGGGTGGGTTTTCCTGTTTCTCACCAGCAGTCTTGTATTCGTATATTTGAAAAGAATTTCACAAGCTGAAGGTAAAAAACACCCTTAAATTCTAAGCTTTGACAATATAGGTTACAGATATAGCAAATGGTAAGATATAACAGCTATTCTGCAAAGCAGAGTGGGATTTTTACTTTTATTTGTACTATAGTTCCCGCCCCCAACTGTTTTTCTTTCTCCATATAAATGATTTTTTATCTTTCATACATGCCATTTTGCATGTAGGACTTATTTTTCCAGTGTGATAAACATCTGCAACCTCCATTAGAAGCAATGAACAATACAAGACCAGAATGTTGAAAAAAGGCAAAAATCAAGTCCATGCAGTCCACAAGAATACTAATTGTGGTAATTTCTACCATCTGTATGACACATAAGAAAATTGTATGGCCAGAATATTCAAGAGAGATTCAGATGCACATGTTCTTCTAGACCTGACTTTTGGCACATAATGATGGGAGCAATTTTGAGGGCAAACATAACTGTGGGCCGTAAAACTGATGGCATTCATATAAAAACTTTAACCAAATGCAGGAAAAAAAAAAAAAAACTTCAACAAAATTTCTTAATTTGGAAAAGGTTCAGAAAGAAAGTTTTGAAATTGTCACAATATCCTATTTTAGCTTTTTAATGAAAGATTCATTTTCAATCTGAAACGACTGTCTTGTGAAAACTTCAGCAAATGGCAGGAAAAAAAATTGTAAATACAAAAGCCTGAAATCTCATTTTATCATTTTGATTCACCTGAACTAAAATTAATTCAAACTGTTGCTTCAAAGTTTTTGTCAGATTCTGATCATTTATTCTGATTGCCTAAGAGGGGAAAACCATTTTTTGCCTAACCAAGTAGAGGCTATATAATTTATAGGTTTAAGAGAGATAATGCCTAATTGGTAGGAGCTGGCATAATCAAATGCTTAACATCTAAATGTTATATAAACAGGCAAAGTTTTTAATCAACAACTTCTTCTGCTTCTTAATTTTCTTAATGAAAACTACCACCCACATATGTCCTTGCCCAGTCTAAAGGCAGGATTTTGACCTTGAAGTATCGGTTACAAAAACCATTGAGTAAAATCTGTTTCCTGACCCGATTTCTCCTGAAATAGCCCTCTTTCAGTACTTCACAGTTTTAGGTTGTTCCAAAATTTGGTAGATTTTAAGATACCCGACTCTTAAAAATCCAGTGTCATTGTGGAAAAGTGACTGAGTCCATTGAAAAACTTTTTCCAGACTTGGGCAGATGCAAATGCTGAAGGATTGATTTTGACCTCACATTTCACTGAGTTAACTGGTATTATTCAGGTTTACATTGATACATGAGAAATAAGGATGGGGACTTCAGAAAAAAGAATAAGCATATAACTGTATACAGATACAGTTTAATAAACCAAAATATCTTTTCCAAACAAATCATCCATAAATCTGCAATGTCAATAGACTCCTCTTACATTCTGAAGTTTTATTGCACATATATCCTCTCATTGCATTTCGTTATCACTGGATATGCATAAGACAGTATCCAGTCCACATATTCAAGTTTTGAAATGAAAGTGCAGCTTGTAAAACAGGCTGAAAGTACACGGGCAAAGTGTGTAGCACACATTTTGAAGACTTCATTTGCTTTTAAGCTCCCACTTTCACACAGATTTCTAGCTAACGTGGAAGAAAAAAATGACAAGTAAAGCTTGCAATATTCAAAAATTAAAATCATATTATCATCTTTTCTGTTAAAGGTTGTTGATAGAGAAGAAGAATCATACCTATATATGTTGAATCCTCTTATAACCATTAATGGAGAGTAAAATGTTTCTACAGTTTCAATAATTATAAACTACAATATACCCATATTGACTAATCAGAAGGCATAACTGTGCTAAAGGTAAAAACTGGCTAGCTCATGGAAAAGCTCCTCTATTAGCAGCAAAAGCTCACAAACGGAAATCAATGTAGCTAAGTCCAGCAGCACTTTTGGTGCATAAACCAAAACGTGAGTCCATGACTGAAGAATACCAAATTCAGCAATCGACTGAAATCCAGGGGGGTCCTCAGTGCCTGAAAACTGTCGCTGAATGTTTTATGCTGAAGGAATCCCTTTCATCACTCCTTTCCACTTCCTTCTCAACAGAACTAGGTCGTTAGTCCTGTGAATCTCAACAGCAAAATACTCAGTTTTGAAAGGAGTACCTCTGTGCACGAGTATTACTCGTTTGAGTAGCAACAGCTTCCATCTCAATACCAGCCGAACAACTGAGACCTATATGATGCATCTCGTCTCTGAAAGTTTTGTAAATTAACAACAGATCCACCGTTCACAGTCACGTACAGAGGAAGGTTATATTACACGCGGTGTATCAAAGAGGAATGTAGTTTAATCTAATCAATGCTACTTTTAAATCTACACACAGAAAAAATTCTGAACATTTATAATATTAGTCCCTAACTTTGGCAAACAACATGGTTTATGTAAATTAAGTTACATTAAAGGTTGGTCAAATCATGGCTTGCGTGCATATTTAACTGGCAAATAATTCAAGTGCATCTTGAACAGGGGGGAAACTCCTCGCCTATTTTAGTCACATAAAAACTAGGTAAGTAGACGCACTCAGTAATCAGTGGAGAAACAAATGAGTAATTGCATACATAATTCATCTGTCCTAAAATAGGTATGGCACCACCATGATGCCCTGGCATCTCTGGAAGATGATCCACCTGACCTAGCTTGGACAGCTATTCAAGGATGTGATACATCACCCAATGAAAATTTCCCTGCCTCACCATGGACTTCAGATGGAGTATAGCCAACCAGTTTTGATGAGACGCTCTAACTTATCAGTGCTTTCTCCAGACTATATAACTTTAAGTACTGGCATCCAGAAATACGAAAGCAGCTCTTCCTGCCCATAAGGCACATGGAAATGAAATAATTAGCCCTGGTGATCAGAAGCCCCTCTCTGACACAGGAGCTGGTTATTATGAGTCAGTTCGATGTGTGACAGCTTGTAGATGTTAGTAGCAGTCTGCATCGCCTACTACATGCTCTACCAAAGCCTGTAGAGGAATCTAAACAAGGCTGAGACTTGGGTTTCCAAAAGGTTGGGAATAGAGGAACAGGTAGTCGCGATGGGCAGCGGAAATACAAGGGACGTGTGGGGTTGGGGTAGCAGGGGATACAGAAGGACTATGGGAAAATTGGGGACATGAGGTTGAGCTCTTGACTTAGGGAGATGTATGAGCATGTGTTAGTGGAGAGGAAGACGATATGACCGCCACAGTGAGATATTGGAGCTGGATTCATAGAATCAGACAGTTAAGTTGCATAATGTAACGTTCCTTAAGAGGAACGTTATTCCTCTTAAGTAATGTCACAATAATTAATACCTTACTCTATAGTTTACCCTGAAGCTATGAACAGCTGAAATGAACTTTCAACAACCTGCTGGTTTTTGTTCTCCAAACTAATTATATTGTGCATCACCAAAATTCCTGGCCTCTACAATAAGTTATCACAAGATGAGCAAAATGCTACATTTCAGTACAAAAGACAGGAAATAATACAAAATCTCAGCTGTTACTTTTTTGGCATTAAATAGTTCAGCTGGATTGGAGGAACAGGGAACAGTCATTTACAAGTATATCCAGTGGCTAAAAAGGCATCACTTTCAATATCAAATATATTATGTTATAGCAAAAAAAAAATCGTATTTCCATTCAAATATGGAGTAGCAAAATAAATTTTAACATTTATCTTGGTTCTAACCCCAGACTTGCTATTCTGGTAATGTTACTTCGAATACTAGTGGACATTTTGCTTGGATGGGGAATGCAAGGCTCTTCCCATATATAGCCAGGCCTATTAAAAACAGCAGCACCAAGACCCCGAGGAAACAGAAATCTTTCTCTTCCATGCAGATGACAACAGAATTCTTATTTTGCAGAAGCAACATACTTAAGTCTTTTCCTCAAACTCATCTTAAGCTGCATTGCTTACTTGATCCTATAAAGAATATGCATTCTTTGTTTTCTTACCTGACTCCAGACCACCTGAAGAAGAAGCCAAGTTAGGAGCGCAGGCACAGAAATCCAGCCCATGTTGTTATCCAGTCAGCAGGTGCATGGACAGAATTTCAGACCAGCTTGGTATTTAAAACAGTAAAGATCATAAATCAAAACCTTTGCCCTTTCATCAACGATTAACTTACCTACCTTTTTCTTGTCCAGTAAGCGAAGTCCATCATTACTGTATTTCCATAACTAACATATACTTTAACTATTTTTAAGCATTGCTGTGAGAAAAAATATTGGACACAAATCGACATACAGGATGAAATGGACACAAGAAAATGGAAATACAGAGGAAATGGACACACTGAATTACAGGAAATTCCATTTAAACATAAGAAAACTTTTTTTATTCTAAGGGTTTTTAAGCACTGGAACAAGTTGCCCCGAGTTGTGGAGCCTCCATCCTTGGAGACAGTCAAAACCCAACCAGACACAGCCCTGAGCAACCTGCTGCAGGTGACCCTGCTGCGAGCAGGGGGATTGGACTAGGCGATCTCCGGAGGTGCCTTCCCACCTCAACCATCCTGTGATTCAGTGAATAAAGTTGGCACTAAAACCTTTTGAACAACTGAAAGCTAGCAAGACTCTTGGCAGGTAAGACATTAATATATTAATAAATATGTATTTTTTGACAGAAAGTGAAAATGAGAAATGTATGCACATAAAAAATCTGTCAACAACGTAAGTTCAGTGTCTCGCTTTTAGAAAAGGCAATACCATTTCTATTGCTGATATATGTGAAACACTGTATTTGTCACTAACTCAAATAATGGTACTCTTCTGGATTATTTAAAAATTCCATACAAATTAATTTTTAAAATGTCAGTACCTTTGTACTATCACCACTGTCTGTGACTCTTTGCAGGTTTAGTTTCTTCCAACTTCACTCATGTCTTCTGTTTATTAGCTGCCAGAGAGTGCCAAAATTGCCGCTGTTTCTTCTTACGCTTAAACTGAAGGTACTTGTGGTAATTGTATAATCAGACTTGACAAACCTTTTACTTTCCCACACCAACTACCTGGTTAGATTATCATAAAAACTAAAAATGGCATTTAGATTTTGTACTGTAAATACAGACTCAGAAATGATAATATAAAAATTAATAACATTTCTCATACTATTTCAAGTAACAGAGCTGATAAGAAAGAATGGGTTGACCCTAAGTAATGAGGACACCTGAGCAATTTCTAGGCGCTCAGATCCATGCTTATTTCATTGCTGATCAATTCAGAAGTAGCAGTTGTAGATATTGTTGTTCTTATAATGTTAGATTTTTTCTACAAAAGTAACAATAAGTATTGTAATCCTCTACCCACCAATAATGATGGTGTCAATTGTTCTCGAATCAGTGATGTTTGGAAGGTTGAAAAGCTCTTTTGCAAAGATCTCTTCTGCAAGTTCGGCAGTCCTTGAATTCTGCACGCTGTCATCTTCAGCTGCTGGGAGATGATGGTAGTTCTTCTGGAGGCTCTCTAGGTTAGATTAGCTATGTCCACCGTAATGAGTACTTCGAACCAACTGGAACAGATCCATACGTTGAAACATCTGGTGCTAAGAACCTGGCATCTATGCTGTACGCGTCTCAAAGGGTTTTACTTCAGGCTGGTTCTGATTTGATCCCAAGGATGGACATCAGTGGTGGCAACTGGACTGCATTAGGTGGGGATCTGAAGAACATATTCTGGTTTAGTTTCAAACAAAAGGAATTCAGTTTGGACACTCCAAAACTGCTCTGTGATGTGAAATAAATCATGGTAAGTGGGAATGATGATAATGATACTTGCTTAAAAAATACACTCCTCATCAAAACTAAAAGACTACTGCAGCTGCACCCGTTATTTCTTGATTATAGTACCTTACAAGTGTTTTCCTGAGAGGGTGGAATATGATGAACTCAAAAGAAATAACACATTTTTTGGTCTTACTACTTGGTGTTGGAAGAAAGCCTAAAAGCCTGTTTTTCTACTTCTTTGGTCCCTTTTACATGCAAATAATCAAGAGAATTTGCTTTCTGTTCCCACTTCCCCACTTCTAAGATGCATCAACCAGCACTGAGACCTCACACCAACCTCTTCACAATAGGAGATAGGAGGATGATTGTCCTGTCTCAAAGAAGGGCTGTATGAACCTCTGTGTCACGATCATCACTGTTCTCAGCACTGGCTAAAAAGTGAGTTACCCAAAGAAAACACTAGAAGGTGTTGGAATTGGCATATAGTGACACCAAACAGAGAAGGCACCAAAGTTAAATGCTAACGCTGCATTGTAAAATACAGTCCCTATACACATTTTCCCTCCAATTCACACTGCTTTTTAATTAATTAAACTCAGAGTTTTGACACCTCAACCAGTCATCTGGTATAATAAAACAAGACGCAATGGAAAAATAAACAATATATGAACAACAGAATGTCAGGACTTTTAAGACAGAAGTTCTTGGCATAAATTTCAGTGTCACCCATGAAGTAGATGAATGGGTTTTTAATACATGTTGAGGAGAAAGTAATAAATAGATAGGCAGTCTTAAGGAAGTTTTTTTTCTATCTAATCATGGAAGATGTTTTCTACAGACCTTATCTACTTTTGTGACCATGTTCTCTACAATGACAAACATCTTTCTTTATCGCGTACTGTCTATGTTCAGGCAATATACCTACCCCTTATTTTCCTTAAGGATTTTGCTACATGACTCCTTGCATTTTTCTTCGAAGATGAAAAGCACTATAGCTGTATCATAGGCCCTCTAAGACCGAGGGCCACAGTAAGAAATAACTGAGTATTACTGGAGATGAATTAATAAAGGATAGTGCAACTTATTTGAATAGATGGTGTGCATTTTCAGATGTACAAAAAGAATGGCAGTCTTAGATTATGACTTTATTCTACAGTTACCAGGGCATATAACAACCAAAAGTAATGCCTGTCCTTTCTTGACATGGTCAGGGACCTGTGGAATTCAAGGATGTTATTTCCATTACCATTTTGATCTGCAGGTAGAGTCCACCAGTGTCCTGATTACAAGCTCAGTGTTTGAGGAAAAGTGAAAGCGTCAAATGCGAAGCACAAGGAGCAAGTCTTTAACTGGTTGATTGCTTTTTCCTTTCTTGCAATTCTTTGCCTCGAACATGTTTCACAACTTTTATGGGTGCTAAGCTATCTAATGAGCCCTGAGTAACTATAAGAGACACCTGCAAAATCTGAGCTTTTGCCAGTCAATTACATTTCTTTCCCCATAGACCCACATGCTCCCATGCTGCTAGTAGAAGCAACGAAAAGGAAAGACATCAGAACTTGATGTGGAGTTTGCTGCAGATCTATTGCAGTGACTGCTTGGATCTCCCGCTGAGTTCACCTCGCTAGCACCAGACGGATGGGGAGCACCACGGAGCAGACTGCATGTTCCCTTGGACAGGCACCGTCTTTCTATGCCTGCCCAGCAGTGCTGTTGCCGGTGGGCACTACTGCAGCACAGGTAATAACAACACTGCAGTGCTTATCCCTGCCTTGCTGCAGAAGAAGGAACATTCATCAGGCATTGTCCAATGCAGATGGGAAACATCACCTGCTTTAGTCTTCTTCGTAAAGCTATGTCTGCGGATAATAATCTGGGAAGAGACAGTAATGGGGGCAGAGAGATTGGAAAAAATGAGTGAAGTACAGGAGAACAAGAATGCTCTTTTTAAAAGCCAAAGGAACTTAATTTCAAAATACAATGTCAGCTAACTACAAAGACCCATAAAAACAATTAAAAATAGCTCTATATGGACAGTGATTTTCTAGCATTTTTGGTAGGTAGCTTCAGATTTGAATAGTTCTGTTGATCTTCTGTATTTCAGCACAGACGCTTTGATAATTTTGCTATCAGTATACTGCTCAGCAAACGGTGGTGATTCATGGTTGCTTGGTGACATTTGGGTGGAACCTGACTGATCTTAAGTTTCAGTGTCAACTTCAAGTGATACAAATTCATTACATAATCTTGAAAAGTGCTGGCTTGTAGAGCATTATGTACCCCACTTAACAGTGCTTATAGACCAAATGTTAAAGAGTAGGAGGATAGTCAAACGGCCTATTATTCTCAGACAGTGGATTGTTCCTTGCCCTGCCTCAAGCTTCCTGCATTTTCTTGCACAAATTAGTTTCACTTTTTCAGTTAATCTCCCAAATGGGGATAACACTGCAATAGTATCTCCTTGGCTGATGAGGCAAAAGCACGAATGAAGATAAGAGTTGTCAGATAAACCTGCAAGATAAAGAGACCCTCAATCAAATCCAAAATGTTTCAAGTTGAACACCTAAGTATTTCAAGTTAGGAAACTCCAATGTTTACAAAGCTAGCAGGTGTCATATGGAATATAATGTAAGAAAGTGAAAATTACAACAGATATCAAATACAAGTGTTCCATCTTGCAGAGGAGCAAACAAGACATGTTTGCTTTGATTAAGAGTTATCAAGGAAATGAAGCAGACCTTCAGTTTCCTTGCACTGCTTAGCTACAGGTAAATTAAAAAGCAAGGTTAAAAAGGAAACAGCAGAAGCTTGGGTGTATAACATTGCATCCCTTCCTGTCCACTGCCACTTCAGACACGTGCTTTAACCATCACACACCATTGTGTGAGAAAACAATCTTTCACAAATTAAATAATTACTCATACAGGATTACACCTCTCCCCCTTTCACGGGAATCTGAATCGTGTCCGACGTTTTTACACAAATGTATTTTATGGTAACTATGAATCAGATTACAGTGTGGAACAAACTGTGACTGGTACGCAGCTACTAAAGGGGCTGTAGCTGCCCACTAAGTATCATGCCACTACAGAAGCATTCTCCAGGGACACCTAGTTCTCTCTGAGATGACAGAACACGAGCCTTCGCTGGGGGAATTTCTCTCTTCGTTCCCGAGGCCTGCAGCAATCACAAACTATTGCGTGTCCAGCCAGAGAACAAGTTGGAAGACCTAAGTAATATGACAGGACATTGAAGCATACCTCTACTTGGCAGGAGGCAGACCTCCTCACCGCAGCGGCTGGGAAATGTAATTAGCGAGGTCGTTGACATGTGCGCGGTTTCACAAAGCAAGAAGTCACAAAGCAGCGATAGCCCTATGGCTCCTTCTCACCGAATGCAACAGTCCTCAGATGCCCCCGTGTGACTCCTGTGTGCACTACAACGCTTTGGTTTTAAAGACGACCTCCAAAGAACGCGGTTGGGGAAGGAAAGGTCTTGCAAGTAAAAGGAGTTTGCATGAACATGTTGCATTTTATGTTCACTCGTGAATGGGGGAGCACTCAGTTCTGCCCAGAGTGGAGTCCTGGGGGTACACAGCTTACTTGCCACAGATGATAAAGCACACAAGTAAATCTGTAAGTTTGAGGTTTTAAAGTAAGTTAGAAATATTCTTTCTGTAGATTGGAATGACCCCAGTCAGTCTCTTAACCCTTAAAACATATAAAAGATTTATTACATTTTATGACACATCTGGATAGAAATCCCATATCTAAAAGTGGCTCGGAGTACAACTACTTAGTGAATTAGCATCCTTAAATACTATCCTTATTCAGAGACAACCCAAAAATATTCAGTGCCCTCTTGTGGTTTGAATTATGAAAGAAGAAACATTCATAAAAGAAACTACTGAAGTTTGAACAGTCTCACAACAGAGGTGGCACATAAATCGCACCTTCTATGACACTAGTGCCACAACAGTTACCCTGGAGAAAAAAGCCACCATCTTCCTACCGTCTTCTGTCCATACCTGCAAAAACAGAGAACCTAATGCAAGGCTTTCTGAAAAACAAGTGCCTATTACCCTTAAAGAACTGATCTGCAGGAGACGCTTTTTATTTTAAACATCATCCTAATCTCTCCAATAAAAAAAAAAGACCCTCTCCCTAAAGAGAACAACAAAGTAAATGCTTTAAAAAGCATTTAAAAGCAATACAATCTGACTGGTAAGACTTTCAGATTCTTCCAAACTGCAAACACATTCTGAGAAATATAAACTCTTCCAGCCATAGAAGTAAACATGGCAGGCAAACTCTGGAAATTATTGATGCTAAGTTTCTTAGTTACTGTATTTACCCGAGGCCCACATCAGCCCCCAGATATTGAGGGCACAGCCAGAGGAGCTTATAAAACATACAGATTATGAAACAATACTTAGCAGCTAAGTAACATAATCTTAGCTGTTTAACTGCTGATTACTTTAAAAGACAGAAAGCGGAGTGGGAGGGAAACAGACAGCGTAAACTTATGAGAATCACTGTAGGGAAATACATACAGAGGAAAACGGGTGGTGAGGCACTGGAACAGGTTGCCCAGAGAGGTTGTGGATGCCCCATCCCTGAAAGTGTTGAAGGCCAGGTTGGATGGGGCTTTGAGCAACCTGGTCTAGTGGAAGGTGTCCCTGCCCATGGCAGGGGGGTTGGAACTAGATGATCTTTAAGGTCCCTTCCATCCCAAAACATTCTATGATTCTATGAAAAAAAGAGAGAAACACAAGAGTAGAGAAAGAATGTAAAGTAATAGTGAGGAGCACTTTTCTCAGTGACTAAGCGTCCTAAGCTTAAGCAAGTTCATAAAACCAGTATTCTGTCACTAAGCCCTGGGAAATGACCTGCAGCTTCATGGAGCTGAGGAATGCATCCTAAATGTATACAGAGGATTTAAGGCAAAGATCTAAAATGGAATTAGATGCATTCCACAGAATGCATTTGGCAGTGATGACTTTTTTTCTTTCCCCTCTAATTTCCTATGAGCTTGTGGAGTGGTGGGGGAACAAACATAAAATTTACTTTCCTAGCTCTTTCCTGATCATGTCCACAAAAACAGAGATATATGACTGGGGGGAAGAGGGGAGAAACTGTTAAAAATAGAATAAGGCTGGTTAGGGCTGGAAAACGAAGAGGTGAAAATTGGTCCTTCCCAAAGCAGACCTACAGTTTGAGGAGAGTAAGAAACAGTACAGACCTACTTTACTCATGAGGGGAAAAAAAAGGCCACGCTTTGACCCTAGTGAGTCTGGTAATTCACTGGGAAGTGGCAATTTTAACATTATCGAAAAGGCTTCTCATAGTAGAGGCCCTGAATTTTGTCTCCTACGTGTTTTCAAACATACCTGCAACAGGACACAAAAGAAACCTGATATCTAGAGCAAGTTTGAATGTACACTGTATGGAGAACAGACTGTGTAGTGTCTGTGCGCTTTCATTGCTAGTTTCTCCAGTTCTAAAAGAAACCTGAAGATGCTTTTGTCAGATATTCTTGTAGCTCTGCTTGCCTGCAATAAAACCACCTTTGCTGCCAGGGTTTCATTTCACAAACGGCACAGTGCTTACATGACATAGCAAACTGCACATCTCTTAAAGAGCATCCATGCATTAGTGTGTCTGTTTCAGCATAAAACAAAGGATATAAAAAATACACTAGCCGTACTCTTTTATAGCAGAGTCCTCACAGACACTCATGTGTTCAAATCTCACTGGACTGAAAAGCCACATCTAAGAAGAGGGACCCAGGAATGCTTCCCAAATACAGAAAACCTCCTAGCCCTGACTACCTGTCAGAAGATGACCTGGGTGCACGAAAGGCCCCCTCTCTCCCTGGGAATGAAGCCCTAGCTTAGGACTGGAGCAGGACAATGGGGAGTTCTACAGAGCTCATGTATCCTATAACCAACATACTGCCAATGAGAATTAAACACGTTGAGTGCATTCTATCTAAATAATGAAATATGCATTGCTGTAGTAAAAGAAAATCAAATGGAATCTCTAACAAAGGGCTTATAACCAGATTGAGGAGATACAGTGATTTATTTAGAGCTCAAAAAACTAGACTCTAAGGGGAAAGAACAATAAACTAATAAAAAGTAAATTTACATAATTTTGCTATATTTCTATCATTCAAAATAAGACATTAAGTCAATTTCATAACTGTATTATCATCTGTATGTCCTTAGAATGTAAAAGCACAAGAAATAACCAAAGGGTTTTTCAGCTCAAAAATACAGGGCAAGAGGATAAATCATCTAGATGCCACCTTGCTGGTCCAATAATGCAACCAGCCCAAACTTATTGACAATTCTTTCCTCAGAAAACCATTAACTCTTCTCGGTAAATCTACCTTTAAATAGCAAGGTTTGCTCTTGGCCCCGCGTGTTACATACCTCTTTCTCTCTCCTTTTAGGATGTTATTTCTCTATTAACATTACATGGGACAGCAACAGACGAACATGGAAGGGAGAAAAGAAGCACAAAGTAAGTTTTGGCCAACCTATCATCTTTTCTGCTTCATGGAAAGATCTGAAGATGTGATACAAGGTAACTTGTCAGCTCGTCAATGGATCATGAGACACAAGTCATCGGTTCCAGCAGCATACACGACATTCTAACCATTCAAAGCGTGAAGGCATACAACTGACCATGTACTTAGGCTTAGAAAGCATCTGAAAAGGAAGAAGTAGCATCAAGGGAACTGATCATCTTTATTATGCAACAAAAAGACAAACAGAAAATAAAATACTTTAATAGGAGAAAAAATAGAAGGTACAATTCAAACATAATATACCATATTGAAACCATACACAATGCAACGTGAACATGAAAACATTGTTAAACAGCAATCTTCTAGTAAAGATTGCATGTTTTGAGTACAAGCATCACCCATCACAAATACACAGCTTTTTGTGCATGTCTGAGTTTCAGTGAGAAAGATCACGACCACCAGCAGCATACTTAGATTGTTTCATTTTCATTAAACGCTTACCCAGTGAATGTATTGGATGCAATCTCTTAAGTACAAAATCTTAAGCAAGGCAGCACCTGCCAATACAGATTTTAACATATGCAAATAAAGAGGATAAACATTTTGCAAGGGTTTTTTATATTGCATTTATACACTTTTGTTGCTTTAAAAATGTGTATTCAAGTCTCTCAACATTTAAACATGGCTAAAATGCTCAGCAACTACACATCAAGTGACAACTAATTATTGCTATAGAAAAATTTGTTTCCCAGAGTTTTAAAATAGATGTAATTTCATTTGCAATTCTCAAGATATGTTCAAGCAATAGAAATAACTAGTTCCAGTGTCCATGAGGCATTCTGAATCTGTATTTGCTGTAGGCATTTATTGCCAGATCATATAAATATTTTATTGAATCTAAAAAAGTTAACTAAACTTACATATAACTACTAAATTCCTTAGGAAATGTAGGCAGTAATAAAATCACCACGGTATGCGTTTTTATTTTAAAAAGCTAAAACTTTAGCATCAGGCTACCTTGGAATTACTTTCTGTCTAAGGGCACTATTTCATAGTTGGCTTTATAGAGCAAAAGAGAAAGCAAAAATCCAAAGAACCTTTTCAGCTGGATCAGTGAACCACTCCAAATCAGTACGTGGTCACACAAGCACTAGAGCTGACAGACGAGTGAGAACACGCAGACAAGAGCATGGGGGGCAAACAGGCAAGTTGGAGTACAAGATCAAAGCGTGGCCTGCTGTCAAAATACTGTATTAAGCCAGTAACAAAATGCAAGGCATGTTAAGTTGTTATAAAAAGGATATAACCTTTAGATGTTTCTGAAATAGCCAACTTCCTCTGTATTTTAGCCAGCTGTGCCTTCAGTAATGTTTTACAATCTTAAAAAATATAAGATAGAAATGACAAGTTACAGTGTATAGTGTTCTAGTTCCAACACTCAACATACTGGAACTAAGATTCATTTCTGAAACTCATTACATTGCAGAATGAGGCATTTCAATCTTAACAGTTTTGGAATATGAAATATCCCAGTATTCAAAGAATGATCAAAACCCCTACTTGGAGAGCAAATGGGAGCCAGGGCACAAGCAGCAGATCGTACTTCAGCTGCACAACTGATACTATTACACATAAATCACCAACTAGACTAGGAAAATTACTGGGGATGTTTTCCACCACGTATACAATACCCATTCAGAACAATAGTTTGACAATGGGCGATGGTGACACAGGATGAAGAGTCAGTCCTAAAAGGTACACATTCAGAACAGTCTCTATTTAAAACTCAAAAATGTAAGCTGTGCAGCTTTCTTTCCCCTTCTCTCCATTAGTATTAAATAAAAGACCTTAAAGTTCTTTTACAAATGGATTTTCCATTTAAATTCAAAATTGCATTATTGCTCTGTTTTCTCTGATTTTAATGACGATCTTGCTGGGAATGTCGAAATCTAGAATACGAACTCTTTGTTCTATTGTTGGTAACTATTTTAGAGCAAGTTTTTCTTCTCAACTGTTTTTTCAAGCCTTTGGATGCAGGAGATGTCCAAGTTTTAAACAGTCTTACCAAAATAAACAAGTTCATTTCTGAGTGTTGGTAGGTCTCAAGCCAATTAGTTCTCTAGTTACACAGCCTTCCATGAAAGACAGGACAGACCAAAACTTGAATTCCAAATGCAACAACTTTAAGAAGTTCTTAAAAAGCTCCAACAAAATTAAAAACTAGCTGGTCACAGTCACGTACCGAAAAAGTATACCTTTTGCATGTCATCTTGAACTGCTCAGAAAGTATGTCACCTTCCTTAGGAGCTGGGATTACAGGGAAAACTCCTCACCCATCATTTTAGTAAGCAAGCGTCCTAGCTCAGTTATGCTCCAGAAGGGGAAAAAATAGATGTAATTATTCCCAGGCAATGACATCATTCTTTCTCAAGGAAAGGTGAAAAAAAAACCTGCTCTGCATTGTTGATCTATAGAAAACAAATATTTTTATTTCTTAAGTTGTTATTTTCATTCACATAGTAACAGTAAAAAACAGATCACAACATCAAATAAAACTTTGTCCTTGGGCAGGAGGAGAAAAAAAAAAAAATCTCATAGATATCTTAGCAGATGACAGCTGAACTTAAAGAAACTCAACAGTGCAACAGAGCATTTCTGCATGTCTTCCTAAAGATACTTTCAAAGTCAGTTTTGGTGAATTAAAATATCTGACATTAATAAAAGAAACCATGTAATTAACAGAGTAGTAAAAGTTAGAGAAAATCAAGACAACAGTGAGAAGTTCCAAATAGGTCCTTAACTCCACAGGGACAGATCTCAGTAAAGATGTCCAGTTTGAGTTTCAGCAAAATCATTTATGAAAAGTCCTTGTGAGTGTGGAAAAAAGTTAAGCCTGAAAAGTGGTTACTGAATACCATTTTTATTAATATACACTTCAGATCACCAACAGAATTAATGTAATTTTTCTCTCAGACCATCAGTAAGATGAAGGGGGGCTATACTTTAAAAGTTCACATGACAGGATTCTTGAACTGCATTTTGGTATTGGGCTTCTTCATCAAGCTGAAGATTCTAAACAAAATGAAAACATCATCAAAATGGACAAATACTCAAGATGTACCACAGTCCTTAGTATAATCATTCATTTTCCACATTTTTACATAGGAATTGGCACCTAGATGAAGACTCTCCATCTTTATGCATACTAGATGACTGTTTATGTTGCACAGTATCTTTTATTTAACCAAGAGATACATGAGACAGGAGAAGAATCAGATGAGTGGGACAAGGCTCATTAAGCAGAAGGGTCCATCTTCTCTCCCTGGCTCAATTACATTACAGAATAGCCAGCTCAGGAAAGCTGACTGTGTCATGCAGTTCTTATAACAGGGCTTCCAACCAGCCATAACTTCCTCCATTAATAAAAACAAAATGTGATCCCCAGACAACAGTAATCATAGATTGTTGAGAATATACTGCTTAAAAGGAGAAAGCAAACACATATCACAAAAGATAGGTGGTTAACCCTGCTACTTTTGAAAAGCTATCTTCCAAGTTGTTAATATGCCAGAGTAATACACCTTTTTAGTGCAATTCTGGCAGCTTTCCCAAATCAGAATTCCAATCACCAGTTTTACATCCTCAAACATGCAGGATGCACTCATGTTGAAGAGCCCAATCCCCTGTATCAGTCTCCTAGTTCTTCATGCCTTTGTCACAGATCACTCAACACAAAGAACAATATGCATCATCTTTGCCATCTTTAACCAGTGAGGCTGCCTATGCCTCAAATACGATGCCTGTCCCACACAAAGCTCTAGCAGCGTACCCCAAAGCCTGTCAAACTCTGTAGAAACTACAGCACAAACTCTGCAGCTCTCTGATCCCACCTGCGGAACTCAACTGGTTGGCTTCACTTACAATCCACCCACTGACTACCTCTGTGTATGTAGTTCTGCATCTACTCCAAGGTCATTTACTCAAAGTGAGCCTGAAAGAAGGCAACCAGAACAATGATTTAATGACACATCTCTTCTTCACATTGCAGCCTCTCTCGCAACATACTGGAAGAGAGGCTGTAGCAGCAATACCAGCTAGTCAAGCTGTACTTCGAGTCCTGAGAATTATGATTTAGCCATTTCTGCCATAAAAGGTCAAAAATGTCAATAAAACAGAGTAGCATCTATTTTATTTCCCCCAGAAGCAACAGTAATAAACTGTTCTGGATGAACGAATAGTTCAGACTGAGAGCACTAAGCTAAAGACTTAAGTCATCAGTTTGGAGCAGAGCTTAACTGTTGACAACACCTATTCCCAGTAGCACTTCATGTTGATAACAGAAAGTTTAAGAACAGACAGGCCTACTTCTGAGTTCTGTACAGAGCAGGAACATAGCATGTCCAGAGCACAAACAAGTTTGGTACAAATTTTTTATTTGGCATTTTTATTTCTAGAAAAAAGTTACCATTTATTCCCCTACACATCAAAGAAGAAAAAGCTTACCACAAATTCTCCGTAGTCAAACCGGTGTCTTAGATTTAGATGGCTAACAAGATTTCTAGTAACTTGGTTAGTATCTGCCCAAGGAAGAGATACACAAATAGGACAGATCTGAATTTGGAGGGGAAGGGGAAAGAGAGAGAATTAAAAAAAGTTATTGGTAATACAGAACGCATTAAAGATGTTCTACAGGAATAACTAGTCTATTACTCATATGCTACCAAAATACAGTAGAGATGTTCACGTAAAATAATAGTTCCAAGTGTTCTTTTCCTCAATTGTGTAACATTCAAAAATTACATTTAAACTTGCCAAATTTCTTAAGTGTTTCTCTTAGGAGTGGAGGATTATCATGTCTGTCTGGCACTCTTTGTCAATTTCTGTTGTTTAAAATTTAGAAAAGAAAGTGATTACTGCATCCTACTTATTGTTT
The DNA here is from genome assembly GCF_018139145.2 of Gymnogyps californianus. Classification (NCBI taxonomy): domain Eukaryota; kingdom Metazoa; phylum Chordata; class Aves; order Accipitriformes; family Cathartidae; genus Gymnogyps; species Gymnogyps californianus. The sequence goes on from NC_059472.1 coordinate 47,781,732, forward strand.
GGGAGAATTTTCATACAACTGAGATGATCAAGTAAGCCGAAAGAAAAAACAACACACCCTATACAGATGAAAAGAATAGAAAGCCAAACAGATTTTTCTCCTTCAGTCCGTTTGATTACCTTAGATTACTTTTCAAGTAACTGTAGGTTTCACATGAAACAATAGTTACGTTACAAATGGGATTCTATACAAACAGATCTGAATTACTAAAAGAAGAAGAGTAAGTGTCAGGCTCAAAAACTGAGTTTGTTTCACATCAAGATAAATGAGACAGCTAAGTCAGAAATGCCTTAGAACCAACAAGAAGCCGGACAAGAAACATTTTCACATGAAAGTCACTCCTCAAATTAAATGCACTGCATTAAGTATATTGTCTTTCTCAGACCACGGTGATCTTTACAGATCTAGAGTAGCTACTGCAAATTTAAAATTGTTCACATAATTATAATGAAAGTAGCTTAAAAAGCATACATAAGCAACTCTACTTACTACAGGAACTATCTGATAAAGATGTCTATTATTACAGTGATCCAGCAAGCGTTGTCTGGTAAAATTGGCTTCCTGACACAGGGGGCATTTGAAGGTTGGGTGTCCACTGTAAACAGAAATACACAGTATTAAACAGAAAAGAGAGTTTTAGAAGTAGTGTTACAGAAAGGTTAATTCATCTGGTATCTTGTCATTATTTTCCCTTACTTTAGTAACAACAAAAAAACCCCACCCTCACTTACATAGTAGCGGATCTAATGGAGTTCCAGTGCTACTTCCAAATTGCAGTTTTAAAGTACATTTATTATTTGTACACCTAAATGCATTCTTCTAAGACTTGGACTTCAGAAAATCTTTTGTTCCAATTGCGGCTGCACCCTGTTCTTACTTACCAGTAACATCTTTTAGTGCAAATCCTTCAGGAAAGTACTGAAAAAAACCAAATTCTAACGTATAGATGCAAATGTAGAAGAAACTGCAGTGTTTTTTCAATACAACTTGTTGTAGGTGTTTGTGTGGGTTTTTTTTTTAAACTTAGTAAAAGCTTGCACCATGACCGTCTGGATCTATTTTAATAATAACTATAGAAAAATAAGCAGCCTACCTTGTTTCTCCTTGAAGTATTTGATTATTAGCCATCTCGCCATTATCAGATATTGCATCACTCCTGCTACTTTAAATGAAGAAAAAAAAAACAAAACAATGAAAACTGAGATTATTTTACTCCATTATCAAAATTTTTAAAAGTTTAACAGTAACGGGGCGGGGGGGGAATTCATTAAGTCCCATGAATTTCAAGGCAAAACATACAATGGCACATATTTTAACTCTCATAACTTTTCCTTTGGATCAACGTACATCTCAGTATTTAGTTACCATGGTGACCCTTGGTAGAATACTACACAACTTTATAGGAAAGTGGTATATAATACAACAAACATTTAGCCAACAAGAATGGTAATGGAGCTTACAGCCAAGCAGCTCAAAAAGCATTATGAACTACATGAATGTTAAGACAGGTAGCACTTTCTAAGTTTTTTGACTTAGGACTATGTAAGTAGGCATTTAACTGCCATGTGTTTACACAAATAATTTACAACTTTCAACTACAGCAAGATAAATTTTGTTACACTGAGCACAAAATAAACTATTTCCTAAAATAAGAGTGACAGACAGGAACATTTTAGAAAGTAACTTTGACCACATATGCACCTCTAGCTAAGCCAGAAGAAACTGCTCAGACATGCTGATCATCCTAAGAACATGAGTATTTACAGTCACAGTACATTTTTTTATACTTCTGTAATATCATAAGCACAGGTATTCTGTTGTGGCATAGTCAATAAATAGTGATATAATAATATCCAGACACTTTGGTGAAACATTGCTGCAGCTAGTTCTGGTAACAGCTTAAAATTCCGCTTTCAATATACTGATGGGTTGAAAACCAAACACAGAGAAGTTCAGAGTGCTAAAAATAGAAAACAGATGTCAAAAGAAAGTAAATAAAGGACAGGCTATATGTAATAAAGCCCTATGAAACGAATATGTAAAAAAAGGTCTTCAGAAACAAGCAAAAATCCCCAACCAAATCAAATACATCAGTGAGAAGGTATGAAAAAGAAAGTTCTTTAGCTTTACTGCCTGAAAACAAATGGTGAGTGTCATTTGTATTTTATGGTGTGTAACACACTGGAGTTCCTTATATGTTTCATAAAAGGTCAGTTCAAAATAAATTCAATCAGAAAGCAAAAGCTTGCACAGTAATGTTTTGAAACAGGATACCCACTAAAACAGACGTAGGAAAGGGGAGGGGGAATAAAGAGAGAGGGGAACTTCCCTGGGGTTAAATATTATGAAATATGTTACAAAGTAAGCTGCTTAAATGCTGTCAATGCAAAGAAAGCACGCTACAAATACTATACACTTTTTAGGAGAGTCCCTAGAAGACATTCCAAACCATCATGCAGAAAGGTTTTCTTCTGTATGCTAAGAGTAAAGAAAAAGACCTGGGAAAACTGTCATTTTTTGAAGCACAAAAATATGGACAATAATTATTGCAAAAAGAAGGCATGCCCTGGGGAAAAAAAAAAAAAAAAACCCAAACACTTTCCTGGGGCGGGGGGTGGGGAAGAAGATGCATTGTTATACATAAAACACCCTGATTACCTGTTCCCTGTTGAATCCTGGGAAATCTGTAAGTTTGGAATAATAGAAGAAACACCATATTCATCCTGATACTTCTTACACGTTTTATAATGCTGTCTCATCCATGAAAATCTAACCTGTAAATGAAATGCCAAATTATTGAAATTATACTAAACAATCCAGGGATAGAAGGAAGAGATAATTCTGCCGACAGAAAGCACTGCATGCAGGAATTATATAGACATCATATGCAGCAGAAACCAGAACTTCTGTCTCCCCTCTCAGCATGAACACTTTCTTCCCCAAGAGGAGATCTTCGATTCCTTTTTCCATAGAGCCTCTGTCACTCTGTGAGACTCCCCAAACCCCCAACAACCAGGCATCTGAGAGCTCTCTCAGGGGTGAAAGATGTGAGTGAACTCCATTTAACTGAAACAAAGTCACAGGAACCACACCTCCCACATCCAGGATCAATAACTGATGAGCTATGACAGAGAGAAGCCATGAGGACGGGATAAGCACCACTGCTCCTTCAGTCTTCTCTGGCCTGCTGTTACCTTGTGCAGAGCAAAATCTTTGTGCATTAGGTGTGTTCTGGGAATATCTACCTTTTCTCTTTGAGGGGGCAGGGGGAAGAGGTGAATGACCACCAACTTAAGGCTGCTTATCCACCTTAAATGCAAGGTAAGACAATGAGTTGCTTACATTTGTTAGAAGACAGCTGTGCAGGACATGCCCTAAATCAGAATTTCAGGTCCAACAGCACTGTCAGAAAGTGCTCACAGGTTTAGAGGCTGAACAAGATCACATCTCACATGCCTGTGCCTAAATTCCATTAAAGTTCTTATAGGGATCCGTTTGGTTCTTCCTTCCAGTTTACCAACTTGCTTTCATTTCTTTCTCCCAGCTATTCATCCTAATGAATCATGTGGAACAAAGCAAGCAGCTCAGCTTTCCACTAGTGCTAATCTTCACATTGGCAGAACTAAGTCCCAAGTGAAATGAAACAAACGTGAAGACTACCTGGATTTGATGCAATCTGATGTAAACAAAATATGTGGCTGAAACCCTGCATCCATTTATACCAGAAGAGAGATTGCTCTTGATTTCAGTGGGGGTCAAGATTTCACCCAATGTTCTGAAAATAGTGACCCCTTTACAAAGGGAATGAAGGGAATGTAAACAGACTGATGGGGCAGTGGGAAATTACATATGATTGTATGTACTCCGAAAGTAATCAACCCGTATTTTTTGGTTTAAAATTAAATTTTACAGTAGCTCTAAGCACTTTCATTTCCATACTGAAAGTTTCTGAGCTTTTCCACATATCTCATTTTCGGTTGCCTAACTCTTCTTTTGCCAGTTTTATAGCTATATCCAGTTTTTGCATTGTTTTGGGGAAAAACTGGCACTCCACTTAATAAGTCCCTATAGACAATACAAGATCCTCTTTCAGTTTACACCTGTTAGGCATACCTAGCAGGCACTGCATGCCTAGTATATGTACAAGCCATAGAAAGCTAAGTTCAAACTGCTATAGGCTCTTTAGCTCCAAGAGAAGAACGACACACAGTAAAAGTGTGTCTGGTCAGAAATAAGAAAAATTTATCCAACTTTCTGTAATGTTTTACTCTACCTGCTTCTCACAGCATCTACAGCCCCCAGAAGCTTTCTTCATACTGTTTTCAACATCTAGAGCCCTTTTGGGATATGTTCTTTCTTTTTTAGTCACGCTCCCCCGGCAGAGAGGACAATGCGTTCCACTTTCTCTGATAGCTGTCAAGAAGCACTTCCTGCAAAACCTAAATTAAAAAGTTACCACAAACACAGGTTAGCAAAGTGAAGAGAGTTAGATACTTTGTCCTTGAAGAGAGCTGGGTGATTATTAGGAAAAAAAGATATATATCAGGAGTAATAGTCTACCAAATACAAATCTTTATAAATATCAGCAAAATGAAATAATGCTTACAAAGAAGTATACAGAAATTAGGGGAACTTGGCAATGCACTTTAGGTAAAGATCTTACTATTTACTGACTAGTATTCCTGAGCTGTACACCGGATTGAACATTAATGAGATATTAAATGGTGCAGCAGGCACGTGATATTGGAAAATCTTATCAGAGTAATTCCTGTTTATTGTCCTTAAGCGGAGCCAAAAATACTGCAAAGCTTCATTTAGCAGGCGTTTCCAAAGATCTTGGTTCATCAGCGCTTGCAGTTCTTTCACTTTCTTTCCTCGTGTACCAACTGCCAAAGCTATTTCGCTTTCCTACAAAGTAGTACTTTGTAATTAAACGTTCCTCTGAAAAACGCAGAATAGATGAACTGAAAAGAGAGAACAACTAAGCTATGGTCCTTGTTTGAAAACGAACAGGAAACTATAAAGTTAAAAACGCGGGTTAGGTTAGACGTGTGAGACGTTGTCACCGGCAGTAAAACTCGGCCACCACCGACCAGACAACCGGGGGCTTGCTTCAAGAGGTGGCTTTCCTAACTGACCGGTCCTCATTCGCTACAAAAGAAAGAGGCGAGGGAAGGCTGGGGCAGCACTTCGCATGCAAGCCTTAAAGCCGGCTCTCGGCGGCGGCGCGTCAGTCCCCGGGGCGGCCGGGCGGGAAGGAGCTCCGCGGGTCCCGCTGCCCGTCCCGTCTCCCGGCGCGGCCGAGCTCCAGGCCGAGGGTCTGTGCGCTGGGAAGGGGGGGGGGGGGGGCAGAGAAGTAAGAGGCAGAGAGAACCGGAGGAGGCAAGGGAAAAGCTTGTGAAGGGGGAGGGGGCGGCAGGGAGGAATACCCACACGTGCTGGCAGTTCGCAGTCCTCACGGGTGTTTTGAACACCTCCTGGCAGACGGGACAGTAAAAATCATCCTCGCTGAAGCACGCCGCCGCCGCCGCGGCTCCCTCGGCCATGGCAACACGTCAGGGCCTCTCCGTGAGGATCGGGGACGAGAAAACAAGCCCCGCCCTGGCGAGCTGAGCTGAGCTGAGCTGAGCTCCCGCGGGGCGCCGCCGGGCAGCCCCGGGCCGCGGGACGGGGCGGAGGGCGCCGGGGGTCCGGTAGAAGATGGCGGGTGGGCACCTGGCACCAGGTGGGAGGCCGGGCTGCGGCGGAGGCGGTGAGGGAGCGGGCCCGGCCTGCGCGCCGCACGCCCCGCCCCTCCCTCGCTTCCTCCCCGGCCCGGGAAGCGCCCCCGCCCCGCGCTCTACCTGGCGGTGCCCGGGAAGGGAGCCACCGCGGCGGGTGCCGCCTCCCAGCAGCCCAGCCGGAGCTGCGGCTGGGCTCCCAGCGGCACCCACGCCCCACCGCCGCTCTCCCGGGGGGCGGGGGGGGGGAAGCAGGGGCGGGACCGGGGCCGGGGCCTGGGTTTCCATAGCGATCGCCTCCCGGCCCGGCGGGGCTGCTATGACACGGCGGGGCGGCCTCCGCTCCGCCCTGCTCGGGAGGGCTTCCCCGCTCCGCCTACCGCTCTGCGCCGGCCCCACCGCCTTCCTGGGGCCCGCGGGTGCCGGCGCCGCGCACCTCCCTTTCCGCAGGCCCCTGGGGCCGCGGCGGCGCCGTCCGAGGGCCCGGCGCCGGAGCGGAGCCCGCGGTGGCGGTAGACGGTCTCCCCCCTCAGCGTGTGTCCGCTAGGGGGCGCCGCGGTGCCCGCCGGGGCCGGCCCCGGCCCCGGCCCCGGCCCCGGCCCCGGCCCCGGCCCGACGTGGGAGGAAAGCGTTTACGAGCACCTTCTGCACGAATAAGGCAATAGTGAAACCGTTTCTGCTCTGTTCTTCGTGTGTTTATAGATCGACTGATACTAGCGGTCATTTTATGCGGTGGTTTTGGCGGCATTAGTAATATTTGGGCCAGGGTTTCTGCCTCCTGAATGATGCTGACAGAATCTTAGTTCGGCAGCGTGAGTGTGCACTTTTCTTCCAGAATAAGGAATTCTAAGAATATCGTTGTAGCGAAATAGTAACGCCAACAAGTTTCTCCGGGTAGAGAAGACTTTGAACCTGTTAAGCGCATCTAGCACTGACCTCCTTTGAACATAACTCTTGGCAGGTAAACAACAAACAAAATACTGGCAATACTTCAAAAACAAACGGATTTGTGGAGATTATATTTTTCCAGAACATGTTAATCTGTGAAGATTATGTTAGTTCATAATAAAACTAAGATTCAGGCTAGGCCTGGTCTCTCACCCCGTACCAAAGATGTGGGACAAGGGCTGAGGAGATATGGGTCCTTCACCTTCATTTTCCCTGTCTCCTTGGGACTGCAGCCATCTATACCATAGCTAGATGTTCAGAGGAGATCACTAGGTGGGGAGATCTCCAAGACCTGTGGTTCGCCTATGCTTTCAGCCTCCAGCATTTCAAAACTAGGCTTCAGACATCCATCAGAGCTGTTTCTTGTATCTGCCAGTGATCAGCAGCAAGTGGCAACGCCCACGCCACCATCTGGGCTCGTGGTCTGGAGGGGAGAGAGAGAACTGCAGGAAACGACACGAAGCTCAGGCCTCTCTTCAGGTGAGGATGAGGGGCGAACCATCCTGTGATTCTGTGAAGGATGCTGGCTCTGTTTTCTTATTCAGGATCTATCGCAATTACTATTAGCTAAAAATGCTAGTACCTTCCTAAACAAAAGTAGAGACGGCAGAGCAAAAGCCAATGATTGCCCTAAATACCTTCTTTTTAGACCACATGGACACAAAATTTGAATGCCTCTAAGTACCAGGAGATCTGAAACACTGAGGGGAAGCACATCCGAAGCGATGGGCCCAATGTAAGTGTTAAGTCACCCGGGCTGGGATATTTACTGCCCATGCTTCAGGTCAGGAGAAAATCCGGTGGAAAAGGCAGAACTCCCTGGGCAGGGATCTCCCAGGAGAGGACAGGCCTGGGATTTGAGGCATTGTAGTAAGATGTCCTCTTGTAACTGTGGCTGTGCGAGCTCAGGAGGTTACTGCTTCCCTGTGCTCATCGCTGCTCTGTTAGAGGCTGCTAAGGGTTAGCTGAGCTATTCATGGGCTGGCAAAAAACCCTACTATTTAAAGTGATTAACTGATTATCTTCTTCCCTGAAATGAAGTAGGAAGCCAGGCCGGTAGATCTGAGTAGGCACGACGGGTAACGAACGGCAGTTGGAGGCAGTAACCTCTTCAACAGTGCAAGTACAGCCAGAAGAAGACACAGAACTACACCTTAAGCGGTAAATAGCCTGCAGAACGCTTCTTGTGTGTTTTTGTGTCAGTTAGGACTATATTACAGCTGTATAGCCAGCTTCAGGTGTGCCCTATCCATGCCGTGACAGTACATTGAAAGGAAGAATTACAGAAGCCTCAGTTCAGATGCTACGCAACTGCCTTGCGTTACTCACTGGGAGAAAGGCAGCATGGCCTTCGGCCTCAACATGCAAGAGGCTGGCAGAGATGGGCTTCCAAGTCTTTTCAGTCTTCCTGTATGACTTCAGCAAAGCATGTCTTTATGCCTCAATTTCTCAATCTGTAAAAGGGGAGCAGTTTTTAATCACCAAATAAGGCTGCTGTGAAGTTAAATTAGTTACTGCAGGTAAAGAGGGTTACGTCCTTTGAAGGCAGGTGTTAAACAAAAGCAAAGATTTATTACTAAAGGAACATGACAGGTCCATTTGAACTTTGTTCGGGAGACCGCAGTATTTATCGATTAGTAGCTTTTGGCAGGGGGAGAAATTGCGCAGATGACCTCAGGGAAGTAAACTACAGGAAGGTGTGTGTGAAGGCATTCATGCTTTTGCTAACACTATTGTAAATCTTGATCCTTTAATAAAGCTGTGACCTTGGAGTTGACAACTAGTAAGCCACGGAGCAATATATAGCATGGCACCAGCCTTGTAAATCTTATGTAGTTTTTGCCATTGACATAGACAACATGTAGAGAGAAATCAGGCAGCTGAAGTTTATGAAACACTTTTATTTGAAGGAAAGCATTTTAAATCAGACTTTTTAGATGAAATGAAACCAATGGCCCTGCCAACTTTTTATTCCTCGTGATGAAACGTGTTTGTGAAATGAAATCTCAACAGTGAAAACTTGTAGAACTGCTCATAAAATTTTGCTGTTTGCAGGGGGCAACTGCCACTGCTACATTTTAGGTCACCTTTGCGCAGCTATTGTACAACTTTGTACAACTACTTTTTGTACAACTATTATTTTGGTTGCTTTCTTGACAATGCTGCTGCTCCTGCAAGAACAGCACATCTCCTTGCCAATATGAAAAGGGCAGGGATTTGTTCTGTGGGAGCGGTCAAAGATGGATGTGAGCAGAAGGGGAAAGAGAGAAAGCTGTGTAACTGCAGGGGGATCAGAAGGTGTGACCTGCAAGGGGAAGGACATCTTTTGCTCTTGCCAGGTGTATCTGTATCACTGTCAACAAAGAACACTTGCAGCCACAGACAAAACTAGGGACAACACTCCTACGGTGGTAGCTTATTTCATACATACAAAAAGTTCTCCATACATTTTTCAGATGTGCAGGAAGCCATAAATCCAATAACTTTTCCCCTATATTTTTGGCTACTTTGCTCTGGCAGACCAGATTTTTTTTTTTTTTAGTTACTCAAATGTTCTCACAAATTCCACCCTTCGGAGCAGCGCTGTCCATCTTTCTGACCGAGGAGTTTCCATTCCCAAGGACAGTTCTCAAAGAGAAAGGAAAGCAACTTTCGCAGGCACATGAAACATTGAATCTTTCTCTTCCCAAAAAGGAGCCACTTTCTGATTCCAAGAAAAACTAGGAAAGACCTAAAGTCTATTGGGAGTTTCCTTGTTAACATGTTACCATATGATTAAAGCTACTTTAATCACTGTACATGCTTCTATCCATGAACATGAATTTTAATTTCTTACAGATTAACTGCATCTTTGAAAGATACTGTGTTATACTGTACATGTAAAAAACTGTACATACTTTTTTTAACTTAGAGTAAGAATACAGGTTAGTTAAAAGACGCTGTCAATCTCTTGAACAGGTTTCTATTTTTTTATTACAAACATAAGATTCACTTCTTGCTATCCTTTCAAGACGGCTTTCCCTTACCAACTTTGCTAATTTTGAGTCTCATCTTGCACTGTAAATGGAAACTTACGTGCAGTCCTTGACAGTAGGCAGTAGGCACGATACTGTTTTGAGGGCAGATTTGTTCCAATTTGTTTGGTCATGTAGCATCTGAAAAGCTGTTGTTTGTCATCTGCCTCCAGCATTGCATTGTCATCATCAATGTGCTCAAGACTGGCCTGCTCCTGGAACGGAGCTGCAAACAAATAAGAGAGGCTGCTGTCAGAGCCAGTGTCTCTGTACACTGGACCAGAGCCAGTGTCTCTGTACACTGGACCAGCAGCGGGTTCAGGTCTGTTGTATTTTAGGTAGAGAAACTGACAATATTTTCTTTTATCCTGACAAAAAAAAAAAAAAAGAACACTTTTTAAATGAAGCCGAAATTTAATTTTAAAAAAAGAATTTAAAAACAAAACAATGCTTAAGAAAAAAAAAAACCCACAACATTTTTAGGTCCACGCAGGTTACTAACACTCCATTAATTGCAAAAGGCTAAATTTTAATGACTGTGTTTATCTACAGAACGTGTTCTTCCACTTTTTTGCAGTATTCCTTACACACTGTTTGGATGACTCTCATGCACATATTCTAAGAATGACCCATCCAGAACTCATTCAACAAGAACTTCTCCAACAGTGTTTATGTCCTGAAAGAAAAAAAAGGATATTTTATTGACTATCAAGATAGTAATTAATGTGTCAACAGATTTAATTTTGACTACTTGGGTTACCAGTTAACAAAATACTGGTTTCAGTGGGTTTACATCAGTGTTTAAAAGTTTAGTGCCTAACTTTCTAGTCCTTAGGGGTAAACACTGCAACATAAAGCAAGAGAAATCATTATGAAACTTGAAATAAATGAGAATGTCAAATGCAGAAACAGATGAATTCAGTGATTACACAAAACCCAGCAATGCTAATGCTATTTATTAAAGAGTCCAATTTGGTGATGCATGTTGTATTACTGTGTATAGAAATAAATACTCAAGTCTTAGCTATACTTTATGAAGCTATATATGTGTGAGCTATCATTAAAATGCTATCATACATAGGTCTGTTTCCGCCACGTGCATGAATTATAGGTTCAAATTATTAAGATGGTTCTTCACCCCTGCCCTCCATTTGGACATCATTTTTGTTAGTGCTTTTGCCCCATTAAAAAAAAGAAAAGTTTTGTATCTTTCTTTGGGATTTTGTCTGGATGAGTATTAAACATAAATATAGGAAAGCATTAACTGATATTCTTGAGAAATTCTAACAGCATGCTAGTGCTTGTGTAGCATTTTCTATTTTACAGCCCACACTGACAGCAAACAGCTGCAGCACCTTTCAGAAGTACAACTGTGTCATCTTAGGTTCTTACAGAATAAAAACAGGTTGTTGAAACAACTTTCATTTAAAGTACATAGGTTTCTATTCGAGGATCTCCAAGTAATTTATAAACAATGTTCAGAGGCATACCTGTTAAGAAATGAGGTAACGGAGTACCTTTCCCTTGTCCCACCGTTAGACAGCAACAGAACTGAGGACAGAATCCAGAAGTTGGCACCTCTGAGTACCAGACTATGCTGTTTCTGCATACATCTGCCACGCTTCGTGACTTTGTGGTACAGTTATCTGCTCAGTTCTTTTCATAACTTCTTGATTGTAAAAGGTGTGGAAGGAGATACACATAAAGAAATCAAGTCCAGTAGTTTGCAAATACCATTACTTACTATGTAGTCTTCATAATGGAGTATATGTCTGAGTTGAAGATGCCTTATAGAATTTCTGCTGAAATAGCTTGGATCTCTCCCAGGTGTTAAACAACAAATTGGACAACACTATAAATAAATGGAAGGAAGTATTCAATTTTCATCTTGGAGGTCTTACAGAATAAATATTATCAGTGTTTAAAAAAACAGAAATGTAAAATAAGTGGATCTGTTACGGCCAAATGGCATTCTTTGAGCAAGACAAATACTGCAAGGCACAGTGCACTTTCAGATCAACTGTCAATTATGCTAATCCCTGCTGTGTAATTCTATGCCTTTCTTAGAACTAAAAGTCCAATGTGTTTATTACAAGTTTGAAATAAAAAGGTTGAAACAGCTGTGCCGAATCACTTTTTCAGGTACTGCTGAAATCCTGAAACAGTTACTCCAAAGGTATTTCAGAATTAACGGGAAGGGTCAGTGTGTCAGTAGCAAACAACAAAGTGCGTCTCTCAGCATGTTCCCTCTCTTTGCTTTGTATTAACGATGTGGTGTCTACAGTTTATAAACCAACTAAAGCAGTTATGAAACCAGTATGACTTAAAACATCACATTTTCATTTCCCTGCTTATAGTTTTTACATTATTTGTAGGCAAACATAGTTCTGAATAGTGTTTTTTATGTTAGGTTTCAAAGAAGTATGCAGAGGCTGTATAATGCATATTACTCACGAGTCTCTCAGGATCAGCTTGTATATGCAACTCTGAATCAAGCAAAGGATTTAATAATTTTCTAAGTTTTAAGGGTTAATTCTGCCCTACAGCTACACAATACAGCTATTTATGAATTTGCCCTGAGTGAAAAAATAAGAGCTTATAGACTGATAGGTGTGATAAAAATTATTGACAATTATTTCAGTTGACCAAAATAAATACAGAGTCTAATCGGAAAAATACAAAATTTGGCAAAACGTTATACCTTAAAGCATTAACTGAGATAAAGGCGAACACAGTATACGCTCTGAGTGAATGCTTCCTTTAATTTACTCAGGGCTCTGGCTCCACCATAACTTACTAATATGATCATGGTTAAAGCGGTGAAAACTAACCTGCAATGTAAAAGGGAATGGAGCGGGTTTCCCCCATGCCACCCGCTGCGGGAAATGGGAGAGTTGGTTGATTTGTCTACAAGTCCTTCAGTCGGTAACCTCCCTAAAACACCTCTTCTGCGAGATGTGAGAATCAGAGTCTAAAATGCCTCGGCAAATAACGATCAGGGAAATAAATTACGCTTGTCAAGATCCGAGTCTACAGCCTGTGGACCTCAGTCCTACAAACAGGGTCACAGTAAGACCTCGCAGCCTCTGTGGACCTTCAGAATGAAGCCATCTATGTGAAATTATCTTATCTTAAAAAAAAAAAATATTAAACCCCCCACTATGACAGACTCCTATATAAGGCCACATAAGCAGTTCTCAACCTCAAAACCCAGATGAGAGTACACAGCAAATGCTGCACATAAATCTGAGTTAGGGCAGTAGAGATAGCACATGTGGGATTTAAAAGCAGGCAAGTCACTGAACCTAATAATGCTCGTTGTCTTGGCTGTAAGTTAACTGTTTGTTGTATCCATCATAAGACTTCCTACACCATTTTCAGTGCTCCTACCAGCACTCACAATGATAGGAGTGCTAATATTCTAAATATTACGTGCATACACGCTTGTCTGTGAGAGATGGGGAGAGGGAATGAATATAGGTACGTTTTTCCTCCACTGTCAAAACCAATTAAACAATATATTTTCTCTTTGTCTATTATCTCCTATCAGTAATGCTTGCTATAATTAATCAGTTTAACATGTGAATTCAGTAAAATATATACTTATGTACATTACCACTGCTCTCCTTTCCGATCTGTGGTGAGACAGACAGTGGTCCATTAGCTCATCCTCATCTACTTCGCACTGGCAGTAAGGACAGGAACATCTGGGAATAAGAGGTATTATATTGTTAGTGGATGCAGATATAACTGATACATTTTTAGTACTACACACAATAAAAGAAGTATTTAGATTTCTTTGGCCAGATATCATTAGGAGCTTCTTTTGCCATAGCTAAAATGCAGCATGGGTGTATGACATGTACCTGGGTGTGATGTATGCTATGCTGGCAAAAGGTCAGCCTTGCTAATGGACGCTGCGAGCACTGCACAGAACTGTGCGAGCGTGTCAGGATGTTGGTCCAGAAAAGCACTCTTAACATAACCATGACCTTAGAGAAGAACCGATGAAAATACTGAACACTACAACTATAGACATTTGATAAAAGCATCATTTAATTGCTGTGATACACTTGGAGCATGCGTGACCGACCTACCAATTCTCAGGAGCCCTCATTAAGTATCGACACTTTCTCGCAGAGGATTCCTACTTAGTTTTCAGTACAGAGTATGGTATTCTTGCATGGTGGAGACACTGTTTTCAGGTTAGTGCAGTTTTCAAATGTGTGTGGATAAATGTTCAAGTTTTTCTGAGCATCAGAAGAACAAGAACTGACAAGGAGATAGGTCTTCTGAGCAAGCAACCTGAATAATGCGTCATTTAGGAATTCAAATAGCAAAGAGTACAGGGATTTTGAATTACATGAATGAAAAAGCATTTTAATAATGATATCAAAATTGCTCATCGTTAATGGACAAAACTAAAGGCCATTGAACTTCAAGACCTCAGTCATTCTAGAATTGCTACACACCTAATTGATTGCTCTAACAGGTCCTGCCCTGAAAGAGAATGAAAGGGACAAAGAATTTGAACTTTTGACATACAACACACATATATTCTGTAAATATATATATTCTCTCTATATACTGTAAGTATATAAATAAAAAAAGCTGTCAGTCTTCTTAATTCAAAATTATTTCTGAAGAACAAATTATTAGAAGAGAGCCAATTACATTTAGATTATTATTAGTCTTATTCATTCTGGATATAACCAACATTTTCAAGGAGTTTTATTTGAAAGTAAACATAATTCTCCTCCAAGAAAAATAGCAAAAACTGCTGATTTGTCAAAATATGGTTGTTTCTACAAAACAGGTCACATGAAGCTAAATTCTATCAAAATCATACTAACTGCTAGTAAAGTGTATTATTTTGTAGTCATACACAAAAAAATAATTAGCATCCATTTTAAGTACTAATTGAGTATTATGATTTAAAAACATTAGTAAAGGATTCATATTGAATTCTACGAAACAGAAACAAGTTCCAATTAAAAAAAAAGTAATCAGAGAATTCTTCTACCAGTTTGACTTTACTATGTCGGGATAACAAACTCAAAAGTGCTTTTACAATGTCATCAACACTGAGGTCTACCTTGTTACAGCAGCTCCAGGCTCCTGTACAGGTCCATATTTTTCTATATATTTTTCGCAAGTTCTTAAATGAGCTCTCATTTCACTCAGACATACCTAAGCAATGAGAAAAAGCAGCTTGTTATGTTTTACACCATGACATAGTCACGCTAATACATCACTCTGAATATTCTCTAGTTCAAAGCCTTATTACAACATTGCGGCTATACCTAGGGAAGAATACGCATCTCCTTCGACTACTGGCTCAGTTCCTCAAGCATTTTGTTACTGGCTTAGTATTGCTCTAACACATTTTATAATAATAACATTCAGCTCATGAGAATAAAGTCAATTTGAGTGAAATAATTATTGGTTTGTGGTGATTTTATTTGTCCCTTACGTTGGCCCTTAATATTTTGGAATGAAATTTAGGAGGCAAAAGGGAAACATTTCTAGTTTGGGGAGGGGGACCCTCCCAGTTCACATCTTGCTCTGTTTTTAATGGTGAAAATCTAGACCAACCCTGTTAAAAACAAAAGTATTCCAATGTGAGGGCCCGATTCTGACCTCAGTGAAGTCATCAGTAAAACTTTTTTATATATTCATTAAGGATAAGATTTGGGTTTTATATTGCTGCTGCTACTGGCTGTCCTATTTCCTTTAACTCAGAACCTCTAAATAACAAACCTAGTGAAGCACAATCACAAGGTATTTTCTATGACGAGAAGGAATATGAAATTATATGAAGTTGCCATGTTGAGATATTAAAATATTATTTGCACAGAAACAGTGCAGAGACATTAATATTACTTACAGGTTATTCTATATTCTTAACCTTTAAACATTGATGACCAGTTCTGGTGAATCTCGGTGAAGAAATTTAATAGAACCCTGTCCCAGATGTCTGTGCCGTGGCTCCACTACAAATGATCATCCTGACTGCAGATGCAGCAGAGTGAAACATGCTCATGCCACAGTCACTTAATTGCAATTTCCACTCCCTGAGTGGAAACTGCAAATGAAATTAGGTTTATACTAACACAGTAATCCATGCGTTGGCGTGACTGAGACACCGCAGGAGCATTTGCCAAGGGTAGTCTGCCAAATATCAGAAACAACATACAAACGTATCTTGACACTATAATGCATTAAATGCACTCTCCTTTTCAATATATCTTAGTGGCCTCACTGATGGCTTTATGCAAGAAATACAGCCAACACTTTCTGCACCCATAAGAAAGATTATAAAGCCCTGCAAATATCCATAATCGGGTCACTTGTTATGCTCTGCCACTGAACAGCAAAAAGCAGTACTTAAGCTCTACTAAGTATTGAGAAGCCTAACTAAGCCATACGTAGCTCAGCACTTCTTAACACACCTGTTACAATTGGGTTCCTTCTGCAAAACCCAATTTTAAAAAAATATTGAAATCAAATTCAGTATTTAGCTACTGTTAATATCAAGATGTTGCAGTTCATGCACTTCATTGTTAGTTTTAAGCAGATCTTTCCCAAATAGGAAATCCATGGCAAAAAGGTAAAGAACCAATAGTGTTAACAACAAATAAACTTTTTTGCTGCTTTTCTTATGTTCTCTGTAATTCCTCACAATGCTGCAAATAGCAGTCTTTCTGAAGTTCACACATTTACTTGCTTGTTTACATTTTGTGGTATTTTCACACTGTTGCTGCTAGACAAGAAAGATTTAAGGGTACTGTTTTGCAGTTAGCAAGACAGAAGAAATGATAAAAGCCAGATGTGAATCCATTCAGAGAAAAAATAAGAGAGAGTCAGGTCTAAACTGTACAATCTCCTCCCACAACACAACACAGGTATAAAAATATGAGGGGAGAGCAGGACTGAAGAGTGTTCATTATACAGAAAGAGGCACAGAGTAAATACTCACAAACATAGGAGAAAATACTTGGTTTTATACGAATTTTCAAGTAAATGTATATTAATTCAATCCTGGTTAACTGTTTTTCCTATTGATATATGCCGTCCTCCACCACAAAGTCCTGTTAACCTTCTGCTCTACACAATTAGCATGTTCCAGCTCAAACAGTAGCACATAAAACTTTGTTTGCATATGAGTAAGTGATGTTTCAAGAGCTTTATTTAGATTTAAGCAAAAAAGCTCCTTTACCAAAGGGGGGGGGGGGGCAGGGTATTTAAAAAAAAAAAAAAAATTATGTCTTTGTCTTATATTTTAACCGATGCAATTGTGGCCAGGATTTTTATAATTAGGCAATCGTAGTATATAAAAAAAAGTGATTTGTCCTTTCTCCAGCCAAAGCCAACGTAGGGAGTCAAGAAGATTCAGCTCCCATAGGTTTAGGCTTGAGCTTAATATTTGCAATGGCACTGGCAGAGTGTTTTAGAGCTCTTTTAGATATGGAACTTGATAACTCACAAAAATTTATTCCTGCATCATCATGCTGGTGGAGTTTCTCTGTTTAGACATCCCCTTAAAAAGGGATCTTGATAGTGTTAGTTCTTGTGCATGGATACATCTCTGGAATTATTTAGTAGTTAGCGTTCAAGGCTGCAAACCTGTGTTTCGCATTCTGTGTAATTTCGGTATGTGCTCTCCATCTTCTTGGCAACATCAGTGGCTGGAATTCCTTCAGAAGGAAGATAAGCGCGGCAGTAAGGGCACGTCCACGCATTATGCTTTACACTTGCAGAAATACAGGAATGACAGAATCTATATATAGAAAGAAATGAAAACAAATGTGATAATCCCCCCAAAACATGCTTCAAATAAGGCAGGGTATATAAAAAAGAATCAAAATTTTGCACCACATGACATCCCCGGTGTAACATTGCAGGATATTTGTTCTTCTTAGGATATATTGTTAAGAAGATTGTGGGTATTGTTCCTGCAGCCCTACTTGCATTAAGCAGAGCACTGAAAACAGACAAGTGAGCTTCCTGGTAGCACTGAAACGCATGTGACTGTGAGGACTCATTTCAGAGCAGAAGCGAGGAACCCGTCCCCCGTGGGCCGGGCAAGGCCTGCAGTCCATGATTTCAAAACCTCCCATCACAGCAAAGATTATTTCATTTTTGTAGTGTTGCTGCTGGACAATGTCACAAATATGCATACTGATAGCTTACTGTAAGTCTTCCTGAGCCCATAAACAAAAGAATACTCCATGCCGCTCCTATGAGGGACAACCATCCGGGTTGTTAAGATGAGGGAATTTCTCCAATACGTGATGAAGTCAGGAGTCGGAGAATTGCACTCGGAGGTTTTAGGCAGCAGTCGCAGGGGAAGCGTTAGGCTGTTGTGTGATAAGTGGTTCTCCGATCTAGCCATCTCAGGGTTTGGATCGGGTAAAGGCATACCTGCCTCTGGGAGCGTCTTAGCCACTTCACTTCTCTGGTTTTAGTAATAAAAGCAGATTGGATTAGTGGTCACTGCAGCTGCTTTTGAAAGCTTTTTGTCAGTTACGGATATGACAGATAAGCTTTGGTGAATCTTCCTGCAGAGATGTAACACATTACTGCCCTTCACTATCCTGCAAAGTCCCAGTGCTAATGGGACAGGAGATGGCCTTTCTTTGCATTAGATCACGTCTCTCCATCATGTCGAGATAGGGATCTGAAGGGTAGAGTGACAGCCTGGGGCTGCAAGGAAGGACAAAAGAAAGGATGCACACTGACTGCCTGACCGACAGCCCCTCTGGCTTTGGAGGAGCCAGAAGAAGCTGTTGTGCCAGACTGCAACCCGCAGTGAGCACATTGCTCAGCCTGGGTGAGTGTACAGACAGCAGACACATAAGGTGGCAAAAGTTCTTGCACTTCTACGATAAATTTGCACTTGTGCCCCTCTGCTAAGTCTCACAGCCCTGCAGCAGAAGCGTCAGGAGCAAACTTGCATCTGCAACCCCCGCTGCATGAACGCAAAATTTCAATTAAATAAACTGCTGATTTTGCACTGAAACAGGTAAGGAGCAGGAACACCTTCTGTTTTGCCAGTTTTGCCTGGAGGTTTAAATGCAGTAGCTTCCAGAAGAGAGGCACCTGAAACCATAAATCACTGTGGTCAAACCAGCTAGTACTGGTGGTCACGCTGTGCCAATTTAGGATGTTGCCACTCGCACCCTCCTGTGCTGCTCCTCTGTTGAACGTTACCCACCTTTCCTTCTGTCTCCTATCCCAACCCTCCAGCCCAGCAGAAGGTATCACGTGCTTATCTCTCAGATACTTCTACGCAGTTTGGCATTTTAGTGCAAATCCTCCTGCTTTCCCAGTTGCTAAAATGCTAACCTTTGCACCAGCGCTGCTAAGTCACGAGTCCACATTGCCCCTACCAGCTCTGCTATGTATGTGGCAACTCCGGCAGAGGAGTGGAGGTGGAAGCTGAGGCAAAACCTTCTTAAGCCACTGTAAAACAACTTGCCAAGCTTCCCAGTGCACTCTGCAACAACATTTCTAACATACTTAACAGCCTCTGATTGATCTATAGGAGGATTTCAGATGTAATGTCTTCTTTGGAAGCCTTCTTCATACATAGCTCCACGGAGACATGCAAAATACAATCAAAGCCTAAGTCAGACAGAAGGTGGTATTTTGCAGTTACTTCACAGAAGTATAAATGATTACACAAAGTGCAAAGAGAGTACAGCCAAGACCCAACACGCTCCCTGTCCAAGGACAAACTCTGAATTGTTACACACGGTGTGCCCTCGGGCAGGTTTTAATTTAGATTATTCCTGTACCTTAGACAGGGTTGAAAAAGTTTCTTTGTTTCCCTGACAAAGAGAAGGGTCTTCTATAAATAACCCTGTACAAGGTTCAGACGTGCTGTCTGAGAGCTTTCCCCTTTTAATGTCACAAAACATAAAATCAGATTATACTTCGGCAGTTTGTTCGCCCTCCCCCTAAAACTCTCAGTAGCGGGGAAAAAAAAGGTAAAGGACACAAGGACTGGCAAAGAACAACTACACTCATGCATTGTACACAAATAGTTTTTTGCTATCAGTCAGTGATTTGTTCTATTGACTATAAAAACAACTTGCAAGAATTTCAGGTTGAACAACCATCCCCCCAACTCAATTTACGACTCTGCTTTATTTGCTCAGTCCGTACCTAAACAGGTAAAACAAACAAACAATTAAAACTTAAAAGAGTTCGGGTAGATGAACTAAAACCTAAGCATCTCAGGATATTGACCCTAAACATTGCTTCTTCCGTTTAGCCTCCAAACAATTACCTCAAGTCTCTAGTTGGAGGCTGCATAACACTTCTCAAATCCAACAAAAGCTAATACATTAGCTCTTGAAGATCCTGGGGGTGCTGTAAAACGGTTGCATCTTTAGACATACATACAGGTGTATGTCTCAGCTCAGGAGCATGTCATTTTCTATGAACTGTGACCTGGAATAAATAATAAAAACAAGCCTCGCCAGGTGGATAGCAGAAAAGGCACAGCTGCTTAGCTAGATTTCCGTTGAGAAGGAACTCTGTGAAGTTGCCTATAGTTTCTGAGCCCAACAAGTCGTCCTGGAAACTAAGAAGGGGGTCAGAAGCATGCTAGGAAGTCTTTTATCCTTTTTCTTTTTTTCTTCCTTTTTTCTTTTTTTTTTAATTTTTCCAAAATTATTCCTAAACACCAGCTTAAGCCATACTTCTGACTGCCGTTATCACTAGAAGGATGCCACGTTTGTAAAGGGAGTCACTGCAGATGGTTCACGTTTGTTGCTGCATTTTACACCTGTATATGTCGCTCTGTGCTGATTCTATACTCTGATTATGGCTCACATCGAATTTGTGATGAAAACAACCACTTGGAATTTGAACCAGAAGCACACACTCACTCTAGAACTCCTAGTTTTACTCATTGATTTTTTAAGCGGTTCAGAATAACTGGCCTTATCCTAAAGCAGCTATCCCGAAATTGATTTTCTGGCATATCCTAACCTTAAGCAAATTTAGCTGGGATGAATCTAGATGTATTTCTAAGTATTTAACAGAAAAAAAATAGAACACAGATGTCACAACTTCTCTGTACAGTCAGCAGAGGAAACGGACACAACTTAAGGTGATTCAACCTTAAACGGGCTGACTCCGGAGCCGCTTTACCTGTGCCCACCGCCTACGGCGGCACGCGTACACAGTGCTACTGCTTTACCCTTACCTATATGTAAATCACTGATGAAAATGGATTACTCTGTTTTCAGCCAGTTCAAAGCGGACTTTCCCCCTCTCCCTCGGCTTTCTTCCTCAAGACCTCTCCCCGGCCGGGCGAACCCCGGCTGTCCGCACCCCAAACCTCTCCCATTGCCAGACCCCACACCCCGACCTCCCGCCTGCCTCCGTCCCAGGGGCTCTCCGCCGGCAGGCGACGTCCCGGGGTCGGGCAGCGAAAAAGCCCCGGCACCCCGGGCTGGGGTAGGTGAGGCCGGGCCGGCGGCGGCTCCGACGGTTCCGCCGGGGGTCCCCGCCGGTCCCGGGCACTTACACGTGTCCGCAGGGCGTCCGCACGGGGCGGTGCAGCACCTCCAGGCAGGCGGCGCCCTCGAAGGAGGGGGTGGGCGGCTGCCCCGGGGCCGGGGCCGGCTGCCGCCGCCGCCGCCGCCGCTCTCCCGCCGCCGCCCAGTGCCGAGCCCATGCCGCCGCCTGGCCGCCCCCGGCCGGCGGGAAGCCCTCGCCGGGCACCCACCGACACCGCCCCGGCACGGAGAGGGAGCCCCGCGGCTCCCCCGCCCGGCACGGCCCGCCTCGGCCCGCCTCACCGCCGGGGCTGCGATCTCGGAGAGTGGTCGCTCTCCCCCGTGCTGGGAAAGCGGCGGAGGGAACCCCCTTTTTTTTCCAACAGAATTTTACTTCCCTGAGTGCAGGGGTGCTGTGGATGGGGGGGGGATTGAGGTCTTGAAGTATCCAGGAGATAGTTTTTTAAAGCCCAAAGAGCGTCAAAATCAAATAATAACAGTCTATTTGTTGCGACTCCCTGTAATGCATACTTACAAAATACTAATATGTTTAAGAGAGGTTAGAAAGCTGGCAGTGATGCTGTTTTAGCTACCAAGGCATGTAACTGTTGAGCACAGATGTAACTGACAAGGCACTTAAAATAGTTGTAGGCAGCAGTAGGTTATCTTGAAATTGATAACTCAGTCAATGATTACTTTTTAAAATAAATTTCCATTAGCACTGGAGACGGCATTTTCTCGGATGTGGACAGCAATGGCCCACATTCATTGTGCCAGCATGATGGACCGTAAACTACCACTGTCAAAGAAAATAGGGAAAGACATAACAGCTAAAAATGATAAACAATGACAACAGATATTTGGGAGAAATTTATTTTGCTCTCTCTATTCGTAAAGTTTATGAAGGACCTTGATTCTCTATTTGACCTGTTTTCAGCCTCTTAGTACTTCACCCAGTACTCGGATGACAGCCGTGATGGGGATGTCTGTGACAAATAACAACACGGGGCAACAGAAGACACGAGGCATGTCCTTGTGTTGGCAATGGACACAAACGTAGGTTAATTTTAGTGGAAGTTAAGGTGCCCAAGGACTACTGAGCTATGGAAATGAAACTGTGATTTTTCTTGACGTGTTCTCTCACATTATGTGTCCCTGTGCATGGAGCTTCTCTGCCCGCAGTTGAAATGACTGCCGAGGCCAAGGGAGAATCCTGGAAGGAGTTGAATGCATACAAACCTCACACGGTGGCCTTAATGCAGCTGTCAAAGCAACGTACCAAAGCAACTACTGGGTTATTTTTGCCTGTGATGAATAAAAATAAAAGCAGATTCCTTCTAGGTGTCCCCAAGTATGTGAACACCCGAGAACAAAGGCGGTATTCCCACTTATTTCTACAAAGTACTGGAAAGTTTGCGATACATTTAGTGATGCACGTAAGTGAATTGGGATCTGTCTAGGTTCTTCTCATTTGCCTAAAAGTTGTATCTGCTCTATTAGGTACAGTTGGAATAGGTTTCAATATCTTTTGGGCAGTGTATTTTTTATTATGACAGATTATTACTTTTTTCTTTAATATTGAGGAAATTTGAATATAGAATCAGAAAAACTAATATCTGGGCATGTCTCAATATATGTATATATTTTCCAGTATCCAATGTATTTTCTGTAACTTAATATTTTTACAGAAGCAAAGTCAAGTATGACCCACTTTTGAGTAAGAAATAAAAAGGGAAATGCAGTAGATTTGGCAACTCCAAGATGAAAGCATCAGCAAGTTCGGTATCTTTCAGTTTGCATCTGGCCTGCAGTAAAACTAGTAATCTCCCGCCAAGGTGATTTTCTTGGAAATTTCCATCACAGATTTGGTTATTTACTCATATGCTACTCACTGATGAATAATAAAAGCAGATCTAAGGAGAACTATATCCCATCTCTGGTAAAACCCACAAAAATCAGGACAGCAGTATGCATTGTTATAGAAACTGCAACAAAGTACGTTCCAGCATATGTGAAATCTTGTCAGTCACAACCAAGTCAACAAATTTCCTCTGTCAGTTACTGGTTTTCTTTAGTATCAAATAAATCACGAGGAAAATAGTAATACCATGCCACTGGCTGGACTCTAATTTTGTCTATTGCTGCATTACATTTGGCATCACTTGGTTAAGATTTAGATCTCAGTTATACCCAAATTTGATTTCTTTGCATATCATTGCATTAATAATATAATGTGATAAAATGTCATTAGCCACTTTAAGATAATTAAGTGTAAAGGTTATAAAAGAAAATCAATCAGGGACTAAAACTGTAGGTTTTTTTCTGGTAAATCACACCATCATTTAAAATCTGACTTAATGTAAGTATGAATAATGTATGGAAAACATTAAATCATGAAGAATAAAAGTAAAATGCTTTTTAAAAAAGTACAAAAAACCCCAAATAAGCCCTCAAGTGCCTGTCAATAATATGTGAAAATAAAAATATGGAAGTCTCATGAAGACAGCGGTAAAACTGCATTAGAGATTTTAGGAATTACCGACGATAATTTTCCAGTACCGAGTAGGTGACACACACACAGACCTGACCGTGGTGGGAAGGGCTGGAATGATCACAAGGCTGGAAGCTTGCGGTGGCGTGAAGATCAGTGCTCACAACCAATTACATCAAATAAGGGCAGAGAGAGTACAGACTCAGCCAAGATCTGTTACGTGTGCACGTGTTTACGGCTGAGTAGGCATTTACAGATGTGTATGTATTTACTTAGATACACACATACAGATAAATTGTCTACATCTGCCTGATTTGTTTCCTAGGAAAAAAAAATTAGTTAAGAAATAAGAAAATCTGAGAACATATTAGAGGAGAAACTTAACAATATTAATGCAAATCAGGGTGTGTATCAGACGACTTCATTACATGGTAAGTGTTCCACAGTATTTTAAATATTAAAATGAACAATTTTATTAAAACCTCTTTCTGGAAAAGGAAGGAAAGACAATAGTTAGAAGTAGCTAGCAATCACAAAATTTGGTAAAAATTACCAAATGAAGCCAAAGAAAATTCAAGCCTAGTAAAACTAGGGACAATTGAAGGAAATCTAAAATAAAAACGAAAGTAGGTAAAACAGCAGCTAAGACTCGGTACTAGATTGATAGGAGAGTACTAATGGTGCAAAGGAATGTTCAACAGTTAGCTACAGTATTTGGTAAGGAGCAAAAGGATGTATTTATATCTGATCAAGGTATTGGATAATTTGCCAGCCCATAATGACAATGTAAGTATTAAACAACATTAATTAGGAATAAATATTCTAAAAGGAAGGCAGAGAGGACTTTCACCCAATAATCCTAGAAGAGTTGGCTAAGGAGTTTTCTGTCTTGCTGTTAATTATTGTTAATAATTCTGAGCATACAATGGAAGTCCTCCAATGCTGGACTCAAATGACATGGCTGACCTCATCAGTTATAAAATGTAAAAAATGAAGTTCAGTCAATAAAAGTATATTGATGCTCACTAACATGGTTTTAGCAATATGAGTTGGCAAGCTGAAATCAGGTTGTACTCTGATGAACTTAAAAATATAAATGGGTTTTGTAACTGTGCTGATGTAATACACTTCTGTAGGGTATTTAACTTAGTCTTTCGTGGCCTTCAAACAAAAATAAATTAACATTATATAATATGAATAAGATACACAGGAAATAAGAAATGCTGTATGACAGATCTCACAAAGTAGCATCAAAAACATACATACCTAACCTTAGGTAATATTTTTATGAATAATCTGGAAACAAATATAAAACTACCAAGTGACTGTATTTGCAGATGCCAAAAGCACAGATGAATTGATAAATCACGATGGCAACGGACATCGCACAGTGCGATCTGGATTCCAGGATAAATTGGACCCATTCAAAGAAAATGAATCCTAAGAAGTCGAGTGCAATCTCATATATCTAGGGGAAAAAAATGTGTACGAGACTTCTGGAAGAGTAACTAGTGGCTAAACACAACCTAGCAGCAGGGTGGAGAAGCAGTGTGTGCTTCCCTGGTAGCACTGCTATCAATGAAGGCAGATGACTTCTGATGGGGATAACGACAGTAAAAGTTGAAAATCAGGACATTTATTGCATTAGATTCACTGCTCTAAGTGCAGAACAAGTGAAGGAACCTCTGCTTAGCGCAACTCGCCTAAAAATTTTTTTCTTAATCAAGAGATAGAATTAAACCCTTCAGCTTAGTTGTTGTTTATCTCAGTGCTGTGCACTTTTTACTTAGTTTTGAAAGAAATAGCTGCAGTACACCACTGTTCAAGTAGGGCAAAATCGGGCATTTATTGATCCGTATCAGACAGCTTTTGGTACTCAGACATAAAATTTCAATATTTGTCAGTTCTTTATTTTCTGTTTTTGAGGGCTTTGAGCATCATTAAACTAAGTATTCTGGAGATTCACAAAACTTTAAGGGGCTTGTTAGCTCTGGAGTGACAGTGATGCTCACTCACGAGTTTTTAGACTGAACCCCCAAAGAGGTTAAACAATATCATCATCTTCTCCGTGTATATATAAAGCTGTCCGGCGGCGCCTGCCCTTGCTAGAACCTCCACCCAACAGCAGAGCTGCTCTGTCGAGACTTGAGCCTTCTCCAGTTCCTCACCCAGAAACGGTCCCAGCCCCGTCTGTGACCACTGAGCTGCTGTAGCTGCTCCAAACACCAGTGCAGAGCCTCCCCAGCACCCTCTGCCAAGGCACCCACGGGGGCTTGGGGACCAGACGTCCTCACCCAGTACTCCCCACAGGGAGGGTGTCTTCAGGCTGGTTGCTGGGGCAGGCCCAAGGAAAGAGAGAGAAATATCGTATGAGAAGGCTCTAGCGGGCAGTAGCTTGAAGAGGCTGAGCTCAGCCTGCTAGCTGGTTTTATTAGCTCTGCTGACAACAGCAAGGGCTACCAAAGCCATGGTATTTACAGAACACAGTCTCTGTTGAAGGGATACAAGCATAACCTTGAGAGAGAAGAGCTGGGAACATTGTAGCATGATAAAATAGGAAACAGTTTTCCTTCTTGGGCCCTTAATGTGGCTTCACCATCCCTTCCATCAAGGCATAGCATACTTCAGATAACCCGTGCCCACACATAATCTGCACAAAATTGCATTAAGGAGATGGGGATAATCAAAGGGGATGAGACACGGGGCAGTGGTTCCTGAGCAGAGGCTCCGGGATACGTTTCCCCTGGTGTAACCTGAGCATGCATATAATGAACACTGCTGCTGAACCACAGAGCATTTTCCCACCCGCGCATAAGCCACGGTTTTACAATTGAAAATACATGTTGAAGCACAACAACGGTTGTTTGTTGACTGGCCTAAAAAGAGCACACTGAGCTGCCTTTCCTCCTTGTTCCCTTGTCCTAATTAAAAATGCTAAGATTGTAGGGGATTTCCTCGTATGAGTTTCCTGTCATTTATGCAAGCCAAAAAGAGGCAAGTATTTCCCACTCCCAAAAGGGAGACACCAGAGCATGCACGTATGTCAGGCAGCACCGCTGTTGCCTTGAAATGTGAATTTCAATTTCAGTGAGCTTGCTTACATCAGAACCTTTCATCTATTTACCTGATTTTAATGAAACTATTATATGAGAAAGTAATCTCTGACAATGATATTATTTGGTATAGCTTTCTAAAACCTTAATATCTCAACTTTTGTTAGAGTGAGTCATAAAATTAAGTAATTGGGTAAGGTCAATTGAAGCAGACACATGCTGCCTGGTGACAGCATGTCTTGCCATGAAGCTGGTTTATATAACATCATGGTGTAATCTGTAACTTCTGCTTGTACCTTGAGGAACTATAGAGTTCCTCCAGGGAAAACCCTTGTGAATTCAGCTAAAAAGATAACCCATGTAAGCACAGATATCTTTAATGGTTAGCATTTTAAGAGAAGGTTTAAAATAATTTTGTTAATTTATGAAATTACTTAGCTTCCATGCTTCTTTCATGGAAAAGCGGCAATGAGAAAAACCAGTGCCTGAAATTTATTTTTTTTTATCAAGATACAGGAAAATAATCTCTTTAAAGCCAAATAACTTTAAAAACTTCCTTTGGTATTTTGATTTCCCTGTTCCTCATATTTTCCTCCTATCTGTAGCTGTGGCTTCCACACAGGTTCACCGGGCCTCCCCTCCTGCCTATCCTTCGCTTACCCTCGGACTATTGCTCTGTCCTCTTCATCTAACTGAGATTTGGGTCCAATGCTTTTTCCTTGCAGTATTGCCCTTCCAGGTCCAGCTTTGTACACCGGTGTGGTTTTTTCCCCCAGTGTTTCTTTGCAAGCTAGTAACCCATGTCTGCTGGCTTAGCTTCCTAGATTTTTCTGTTGCTTTTTTCATGTAGTATTGCCTGACCAGTAGCACTCACTGCTTGCCTGATCAATTTGAAGTAGAAGTTATTTGTAACGAGTAAATCGGTTTTGTTTTGGTTTGGTTTTTCCGTGTGAGAATGCATGCTTGTGTGAACGTTCAATTTTCTGTGTACGTACACTGCATTTTCCCCTGAAGAAAGTTCCCCTGGAAAGGGATCGGCCGGCCTGAGTCGGTGGCTACCTGAGGGATCTAGACAGCTCGCTCCACCAGGCTGGGCTTTTGGAAAGCGAACCAGAGCAAAAAGAGGCCCCAGGGGTAGCATAAGCAGGAGGGAAAGGGGAAGCGAGCTATCGCAAAGCCTTTAAATTATTTAAAAAGGGTGTAGCCACACAGACCACTCTCAGATTAGAGGCACTACACCTCTTTGCCAGCCTCACCTGAGGAGTATATGATGACTTTGATGAAGTATAGTAGATGTAGATCTAACAGGTAATTTCTGTTCCTCAAGAAATGACCTCATTAATTTTTTTCAGCTTAAACTGGAACAAAAGTTGAAATTTTGAAATCTCCTACCAACTGGCATTTTGGGGGGAGAAAAAAACATTGTCTGGAGTCAGCTGGAATGTTTAATTTTTAAAAAGCTTCTGTTTTGAATTGGCAACGTCATGCTTTTGGTGTGTAATTTAGGCTGCAATGTGAAATACCTTTCTGAATTAAATGGAATTACTACATGTAAAAATTTAAGCAGGCTGTTTGGAAGTGGTTGGAAACTTTGGACTTTACCTTGCCGTGGCTGGTACAAGACACAAGACATGGAAGAAAAAGAGACTTTATCTTGTGGTCATGGCTTTCCAATTTGCGAGCCAGCACTGTCAGACTCAATCTAACACACTCCTTTTCCTTCCTCCATTTCCCTTCTTTCCCAAACAGCAAAAACAATTATCCATTTGATTCTGGTTCCTAGCAGGGAGGATGATTCTCTCTCATGTTGGCATTGTGCTGCCTGGAAGCTGCTGGAGTGGAGTGCTCTGACTCTGACTCCTCTTTGCCCCCCATCTCTTCCCAAGCTGAGGACTATATCCCTACAAATACTAGAGGAACAATCACGTCTTGCGCACTAAATTCAGTGACTCCTGGTATAATTCAGATCAGAATTAATTCCTTTATGCTTCAAATGATAATGCAGCAATTGAGAAGTTGAATACCATTGCAGAATAAAAGTAGTATTTCTTACATTCAGCAGGAAGACTTAAAGCAGAATAATATATCTCAATAAACAAAATGACATGCTCTTTGTTTCCCTGTTGTCAGCCCTTTGCCTCGCCATTACGGAGGAAGCAGCTGTGGTGCTTTCAGTGCAGACAGTAGCAGATGATTGAAGTTACCCCCAAAATGGAGCTGAGAGAAGGTAATATGTGGCTATGTCTACATTAGCAAGTAGTGCGTCCCAAGAGGAGTGGATTTTGTAGACTGGAACAGCTGACACTTTTTGGCTTGTGGACTGGACTCCCATTAGCAGTTTGAGTGCAGTAGCTGTGTCCATGGAAAGCATTTTCTAGTTCGGCTACTTCTAAAACCATTCCTCCATACGAACCCAAAGTGCAGTGAGCAAGCATGCTTCTCATCCAAACCAAAATAGTGCCAAAGTTATATCCTGCGTATTGCCTCTGCAGGTCCAGGTCACGCTGTCTAAGGAACATTCCATCACCTCCCGGGTGGTTTTGCAGACGGCTGAGGTCACTTACAGCCCAGGCTTCCTTTGAAAGGGCTGGTTCCGTCTCCTGCCCAGAGCCACGGCCCCTGTCTCCTGTTTGTGCAGCTTTGGCCAAGTGGTAAGCTGGACCACTTCTTCAAAATAGGGTTAATTTTCAGATGTGTTAGTTCATTGCTCCAGGTGATTGTGTGTCTACTTGAGAATGACTTATGGAGGTACAAAGTGGTAACACAAAGTGGAGAGCAATTGGGGAGGGTGGAACTGGTTTTTTTTCAGTAATTGAGGATTAAGTTGGCTTCAATTACTTGTGAAACTATTCTGCAAGTAGACATCCACATGATGGCTCCGAAGATAAATAGAAACGCCCAGTAGTTATTTTTATTGCTGATTTTATTCAGCGAGCACTAGGGTTGAAAGAATTATTAAACCCAGTAAAACTCATAGATTTTACATGCTATTTGGACTGTTTCATCTTTCTCTAAACTCTCCAGCCACACAGAATGAAAGGAACATGTAACTTGAAGAAACCTTTTCCAAGAGAATTTTTGATCATGCCATTAGTAAAAAAATACCTCTTGAGTAGCATTTATCTTCCGCTTTTCTCCTGCTCTTCAATTTTTTTGCCAGCTGTGATAATTTACAGTCATAGAGAGTCTAAACAGGGTACTTTCTAGGAATACTGCAAATTCTATTCATTAGAACCCAAAATAACAAAATGTTTGTTTGGAAATATTACTTCTCACACCTTTTTGCATACAATAAAGGCAGTTTTAAGAACTTCTATTCAGTCAGCCTGTGGTGTGATAGATGAATTGCGTCTACTTGACTATTGTGACAAATTCTAGCAAGCTTGAGATGGCCTTTCTATGGCTACTTAGTTGTTTCTAATGCATTGAAATACCTTCTGCAGTGAAAATCTGCACTGTTGAGTCAAAGACTGAATTTCTTTAAATGATGAGGAAAAGTTTATTTAGCCTTTTTGCTTTGTGTGGTCTCTTAAATGTGGTAAATGAAATCTGTTTGTGGAAAGATAGAGAGGCGATTCTAATCATATGAAAGACAGGAAATCTCAAATTGATTTTATCCCCTGGAGTAATATCTGGTGAACAATGGAAAAACTCTGATGTTATCATCCCAAGGCATTTTATTATTATTGTATGACTTTGCACTACGTAGCACTTTATTTATGTAACTAAAAACCTGTGAAAAATACTCTTTGTGAGCCAGGAAAATATTGATTGCTAAGTGAGAATCTACTGTTTGGCTCATTTTCATCTTCTCCTTCTGTCTCCAAGAGTAATTACTTAAATATGCTGAAAAGCAGAAGAGAAAATCCAGTTAAATACAACAATAATGTGCCACGATTCCCTTTTAAGAAAAAAGATGAGAAAAATTTAGTATTAAGATGTCTTTGCAAGTTCCTCTGCATTAAGCACATTGCTGTTTGACTCAAAATATTAAAAAGCAACTGAATAGCAACGATTTGTAAATTCAGTATCTCAGATCTTTTAACAACACAACTTGCACAGGTAACGTGAAAATTTGTGGCTTCCCTGTGGACATGAGTAACAAAAATCCATATGCTAGAAATATTGCATCTGGTCTTAAACCACAATCAAACCCGACTACATTAAGAGTAACTCGAGGACATGGGAGCTTCTCAATCCCGCCCTGCTGCTGTAGGCAGCAGCACCGGCGGCAGTGGCCGCGGCGGTGGGCATCGGTCCGGCTGGCAGCAGCGGCTTTCACGGGCGACAGGCCTGCCTCGGCGTGAGCCCCAGCTCCCGCCCCAGCGTCGTGCTGCTGACGGAGTGTGCTCGCAAATCGCCTGGCAATGACTTATAGAAGGTCGGTTTTCATGCATGGCATGGTACGGTCTAATTTACAGTAAATTTTTTGCAAACTAAACTAAAAAGGTAGCTTTGGGTCAGGATTTATGCAGTGTTTTGCTATATAGCATGATATAAAAAAAGAGAGCTTTATGTTAGACAGGAAATACTGTTTATTTTCATGGCATAGCAAGGAAAAGCTTTTTTTCTTTAATTTAGAGGCTTTTTGTGTGAATTCATCTCAGGTGAACAGAGGTAGTATGTTCCTGATAACATCATGAAAAGTTCTGAAATCACCAATCCACTTGACAACGCATTTTCGCACCCCCAGCTGTCTCCACATTTAAGTTCTCTACTTATTGCCCTAGTGATTTTTTTTTCTTTTTCTTTAGATTGCTTAAATTTAACATCACTCTGACAGCTAAGCTCAGTGAAATCAGAGTGGAATCTAAGGAACTTGTTTTAAGGAACTGGTTTTAACTCATACTTTCAGTTATTCGTCTACACTTCTGTGTATGTATACTGTAACCAGAGCTTACCTCGCATCCACATGACACGTACCCACTTGCTTTTGATTGCCTACAAGTCAAAGCTGTGTACTACCCATATACTAAGCCATATACTCCAGTATACACGTTGATATAGGGCCACATTACGTGTAGGGCTTTTGCATGTGACTAAGACTGCAAAAATGAAACTGGTTTGGGGAAATTAGTTCAAATGGTGCCTACACATTAAGAATCAGTTCGTTAGTCAGTTCTTTGTTAATTTAGTGAGTCAGTTTCATCAAGTGGGGGAAACATGCCCACGAATACCTCTGACAAAGGGCCCCCCAGAATCTGGAAGATTATCCAAGTACAGTTTAAAGAAACGTACAGCAAGGAGGACTGATTTAAGGTAGAAGTCTCTGAGATCATTAGGAAAGGGGGGGGGCGGGGGGGGGGGGAGAGAGAGAGCGCTTCACTTTTTCCTACGAGGAAAGTGAGAAGAATTATACCTGTCCCTAAGTTTCTTGGTGAGTGGAGCCAAGGTCCCTGGTGCCGAGTCTGGACCCTCTTGCTTTCCTTCCTTTCTTCTTTTCTTCTACTTGTCTCTCTCCTTTGTTATGTGCAGGCCCCATATTTATATGAAAAACTTACATTGATTCTTATGGAGTCTTTTTGGATTCACATCTGTTAATAAAAAGAGGCTTTTAACTTAAAAGCCTTGGGGCAATACCGGCAAAGAATAAAAGATTGCTGCTAATCCTGGGCTGAGTCAGGGGAGTGGTAGATGGCTGCTTCTATGGGGAACAAAAGAGAGGTTCTAGAGAACTATTACCTTGGGATTCCCACCCAGAGCAGGATCATCAAGAGCTACCAGCTCTTCCTAGCTCTCTCTAGGTACCAGGAGTTGTTCACAGGAGGAGCTGTATTATCATGCAAGGAAGGAGAACTGCACGACCATGCATTCCCATCCCATGCCCATCAAAGGCATTGGGATCCCCGAGCTGACAGGGAAAGTGTCCCATTGACTCAGAAGAGCTGGAGATCGGCCATCTGCTGCCAGCTACTCCTCTTTATGGCCCACCCGGAGGCATGGCCCAGCAAACCTCACCGTTTAACGCCTGCAGCTGCAGATCTGACCTTCTGCTTCAGCCAGCGCGTCTGCGAGCCAGAGGATTGCCTGGGCCGCGTTCCAGCCACCGTGGGCTTGGTACATACGGGCTTGGTACATCCTTGAGGCGCCGGCACAGTTCTTACTGCCTTGCTGCGTAAAATCTTCCTTCAGAATTGTTTTTTTCCTTGTCTTTTGGGAAAACGTGTGTTGATTCAGCACGGGATGAGTTGTTCTTTCTTCTGTCCGCGTGTGTCGTTTTTTGTTTGTCTTGCAAGCTGCAGAGGGGCATTTCAAGAGCTTTTTCTGATCGATGGAAGGCAGTGAAACTCAGAGGGCTACTCGTGCATGGCAGACTGCAGGGGCCACAGGCTCAGACACCACAGCCTCACTCTGGCAGCAATTCATCTTCCATACCAGTGACGCTGGTGCAGAACAGCTAACACGGAGGATCACGTTGTCCAGGAGGCTTGTGAAGGCCATAAGCAAATCCAAGAAATCGGGGTCCCGGATTAACCTTTGAGGAGTTACCACATGACAGCTGACTGGCTGTAAATCTACACTGGTACCTAACTTGCAATGATTAGTTTGTGTATCAGCGTGGTTTATTAAAAAAACCTCAACCAACCAACTTCCCCCCACCCCACTACGTAGCTTTTTGCGTGATTTTAGCTAAATCTTAAAATCTCACTTCAAGTGATGCTGGTGTCAATTGCCGTGCAAAACATCACTTCTGTAACTCTGCAGAAGCTTGAACAGAGCAAAAACTCAAATGTGCCCTTGAAGTTTGCAGGGAGCTGGGCGTCCGTGATGTAAACTTTCAAGGATATAGTTTAACCTGTAGCTAACTTACAGGGAAACAGACATGTTCCATATTCGAATAACTGCAAATGAAAGCATTGGATTCAACTTCA
The DNA here is from genome assembly GCF_018139145.2 of Gymnogyps californianus. NCBI lineage: Eukaryota > Metazoa > Chordata > Aves > Accipitriformes > Cathartidae > Gymnogyps > Gymnogyps californianus. The sequence continues at coordinate 47,815,343 of NC_059472.1, forward strand.
GATTGCAGCATTTGCAATTCTATATTCTTTTTCCTTTGTCTCAAACCTACACAATAATACCAATGTTATTTTATTAACAGGTGAAAAAAACCTTTCAAACAACTTCCTCAGCAGCAGCTCAGTTCAGCAGAAAGCTCCTGCTCTCTGGCTCGGTGATCTGCATAAAGGAATCACAGAACTTGTAAGTTCAGGAAGCTTCCAGCCCGAGGAAGTGAAAAAGCACTCCTGGCAGCAGCAAGGAAGCAGCAGAGGGGTACGGGCTAAGCACTTTCAAGTCCAAATTTTACAGTCATGTTCTGTTTTTTTACAATTGAAACAGTGGACATGTTCTTCTGTCTCGGTGATGTTCTTGTTCTCATCTATTCAAGACACTTTCTTACTATTTGTTCTCTTTTTCTATTCCCTCTGACTAGGCAGCCCCTGTCCCACCCCATACTACACAATCTCTCTTCTGTTCACCTGCTGTTTCTTTTGACCCATCTCTTCCTCTGTAAAAACCAGTATTTTCAGTTAAATAATTCAGATGATAGTTAAAGCATGCATTCATGACTTCGTATTATCCCTTTGTACTTCTGTCCACTATCTGTCCTATCTATTTGTACGCTGTCAGACTCTGAAAGCACAATTTTGTGCACACATTGCCAGGCTTGGGAATGACACAAGTAATTAGCGAGGATATATTAAATTCCTTCTAATGTGCCTTCTGCCTTGTAAATAAAGATAGTATTATTTGAATCCTCTTTGACTACACCATTTTTAGCAACAGATCTGGGATACAACACCCTGAGCTGCTGTGTTCATTGAAGATGGGGTTGTTTATCCCTCCTTAGTAGGGCAGGGAAGTCAGAGGCTGCATCGAAGGTTCTGAGTCATGGGAAAACACTACCTTGTCTTAGGACAGCACAGCCCACGCGACAGCAGAGCTACAGGAAACCAGCATGACAGAACCAGTCCACTGGACAGTGTCATACTGGGAGAGAACGTCACGAGAGAGAGAAATTCTAAGGACCAAATTCCTAACACTGGGTAAAAAGAAAATGTGTACAACGTTTTCATACACAGAGGATAAATTTTGAGTACACAAATGTCGGTTTAGAATGCAGAGCTGCCCTAATTAAAAAAAAAAAACGCATTTACAATAAAAATCAACGATTTCTTACTCTGTAATGGCTACCAAAGATTGCTAATAGCCACACGAAATTTGAATCTCTGCCAGAAAGACATAATGAATGGTCAGAATTTTAAAATAATTTCTAATGTCAAGTCATGTGTGAACAGGATCGGGACTTCTTCTGATCCACTTCAATCTACCAGATGTGAATTCATGTACTGTTCTGAAGTAATGGATTAAGAGGAATGGGGGAGAAGCACTGTCCTTCCAAAGCGCCCATGTGGAGGTCATACTTTAAGGTATCTGTGAAAACATTATTTTGGAATAGCTCTGGGGAATTTCCAAATGTGGATAAGCCATAAATATTTGCAGAATGTTGGCCTTCACCTTGTTCTCAAAATCTACCAAAGCCAAAATATTTTTTTCTGCAATATTTAGTAGCCTTTGAATAACATTCCCAGGACTCAATCCTGAAAAACAGCGAGTTGTATGGCCTATTAGTTTTTTTCTTACTGCCTACATTGAATCGATAACTAATTTTTCATTCACAGAGGAAGTTGCTGACCCAACTGATGTAGATGAATGAGTTAACACTAATTTCCAAATTACTGAATTTGTTAGGGAAGACAATTAGATACTATTTTTCCGAGTTTTATTTGGTTTTCAATTAGGATGTATTAATTCTGTAATATCAACTATAAAAATAACCTCATCTTCCTTTTGCCCTTTTTTTAAAGGTTCTTATACATGAAGATTTACCATCGAAATTAGTTGCACATAAAAAGTACTTCTGGTAGTGGGAGAAATAATGACGCTTGGCTTCTTATGCCTTTGTAAATCATGCATCTGAAAACTAATGTGTGATCTCCCATTGAATCTAACTGATAGTAACACCTCTGCCTCTGACATTTGCATTTAGGAAGGAGTGATCTCATATTTTAATTCTTCCCTCAGATATAAGCTCTCCCCTGTACCTACCTGGCTCACTTCAATAATTCATGAAAACTTCCTGCTTCTGACAGGCCTGTCAAATACTCAGAAATTGGCTAATGATTTCCAAACCTTACTATTGAAATCATGCTCTATTACAGTCTTGTTAAGCCTTGATTTCCAAAGACATAAAGGCTTTTTTGTGATGTTTACAAGCCCTGTCCTAAGGACTGTCCCTGACAGCATGTTAAAACTCAACCTTACTACAGTACTCCGTATTTGTAAAGAACATCTTCAAAATTACTCATTCTTAATTGTCACTGATCATCACTGTTGCCTTCCTTCCATGTCACTTCCTTACTCGAGTTACAAATGTAAAAGCAGGACTTTGTATAATACCATGCTTTAATAGGTGAATATAGAAAATGAAGCTATTTTGCATGATTTTCATTTCATGCATACAATTGAGTAGTGACAGGTCCGCCAGAGAATCCCCAAACAACCCTTCAGTTTTTAAACATTCCGGCTTTTTTTTTTTTAAATAAAAACTCCAGAACTGGTTTTCTGGCGGGGGTTAATAGTTCTGCATTAAAGCCCCCCGAACTCTCACCGCCTAGCAAAGCTCTGCAAAACCCTGGCTGATCCAACTTCCCCCTCTTCCTGCACCTCGTTTAATAAGCAGTGCCTCCGCCGGACGAAAAGCCGGCCCCGCCTGCCCAGCCACAGCCGGGGGTGTGTGCGTGTGGGCTGAGGCGAGCGGCCTGCCCGGCCCTGCGGCCGGCACCCCGGGCGCTGAGCCCCGAGCCACGGCGCGGGCAGGGGGAGCGCAGCGGCTGGGAGCGGAGGCCAACCGCCAGCCCTCGGCCTGCCGCAAACCAACCTCTCGGCGTCAGGGCGACCGCCCGGGGACAGCTGCCCGCCGCCTCAGCGCGGCGAAGGCCGTTAGCGGCGGTTGGTGGCGGCTCCCCGCGCCCGCCCCCCTCGGAACGCACCAACGGCCCGCGCGGGGCGAGGGGGGCACACAAACCCACCCCCGCCCGGCCACCGTCGCCTCCCCCTTCTCGGCCGCTTCCGCCCGTGCGCGCCCCGCCCCGGCCCCGCCCCTTTCGGCCAATCACATGAGCCAGCGCGGGGGGCGCCGGGAGCGGGCGCTACCCGAGGGGCTCGGCTGAGGCGCAACATGGCGGCGCTGGCCGGTTGCTGAGTGGTCGCTGTCGGCGGCGTCGGAGCAGGCGGCCGGAGCGGTAGCCGCGGAGAAGCAGCGGCGGACGGACGTGGGGAGGAAGCCGGCGGGGCCGGGCGGAGAAGAGCGGAGGAAGGTGGCGGGGCCGGCTCGGGCCCCCGGGCGGCGGCGGCGGCGATGGCCCAGTGCGTGCAGTCGGTGCAGGAGTTCATCCAGGACTCGTTCGTGCCCTTGGTGGCCGCGCTGTGCAGCGAGGAGGCGGAGAGGCTCACCCGCAAGAACAGCCTGAGCTTCGCCGAGCTGGTGAAGCCCTTCTGCCGCCTCACCTCGGAAGGTCGGTGCCGGGAGGGGAGCGGAGCGGGGCGCGCGGCTTGTTTACACGGGGCGGGCAGGGCGGCGGCGCGCCTCCCTTCCGCCCGGGGGGCGAGGGGTCCCGCCTGGCCTGCCGGAGCGGCTGTCGCCGCGCCTCCTCTGCCCTGCCGCCCGGTGAGGCTGAGCGGAGACGGGAGGCGAGACCCCTTCCCCGGGGCCGCGGCGGCGGCCGCTCGGTCGGGTGTTACCTGGAGCTGTGACAGGCTTTGCGGAGGCACGCGTCTGCCGGGGTTGCCCCGGGTGGCTGTTAAGTCTGTTTAATTTTATTCGATCTGTTCTTCTCTGTGGAACCTTGGCTTCCCCTGGTTCTCTGTGGAACCAGGCTTCTCCTGGAGACATCGCGGAGCACACGGCTCAACAGAAAGGTGGCTGTAAATCCAGCTCTTCCAAACAGATTTTTGCCTTTCTTTAAAACGACTTTACTGTTATCTGGCTAATACTTGTCCCTGACTCTTGCTGTAGATCTTCTTGGATTTCACACTTGTGATAAGGCTGTTAGTAAAGTACTAAGTCATGGAAAGTATGGTCAGTCTTTCAGAAACACTAATTGTAATTTCAGTTGCAAGTCTTTGCTTTCTCTTACCTGTAGTTTTATCGTATACACTTTTTTGTTGATCTTTCTGTGAGTAAGACCTGTGCAAAGAGAAGGTGGGAATTGAGCTGGTTATGTGGCATAGGTGAAATGACCACGTAAAGTAGCAGCAAAACTGGAAATGGACTGCTTAAGAGAAACAATAGGATTCTTTTACTGTAATGCTTTAACTTACTATCTGGATTTTTTTTTTTAATTTAACTAAGCTATGCTTTTCAAGCCACTGCTCGTCAGAATAGTATGCAGGACAGCAATTGGAATAGAACTGCTTGTCAGAATAGCAATGCAGTGACATTTGTCAGATTTGGTTTCTGACAGACACTTAGCTCAGACTTCAGTCTCTTCATGTCATGTGTTGAGGAAACAGTGCAAGAAAATGAAGCTTGTACTGTCACTTGAGTTAGGTTTTTGCATTGCCATTTAAAAAATGGCACCAACTTAAAAGCTAGTAAGTGTTAAAAATCTGCCTTAATTCTGTGCAAGTCTTAATAACTTATTAACCATAACTTGTTTATAAATGTTTTTCCCTTTGTTTAGCAACACTCATGAGCTATGTGAGAATGCAGCAGAGATAAAAATAATAAATGCAGAAGCTCACATCCTTGGAGTTCTGAAGTTACTTAAATATCTCTTTAGGTTCTTTGGTGAAAGGCTTTCAAAATGCATTTAGCAAACAAAAGCAGGCAGACTATACAAAATGAAGCATTCACTCTGAAGAATACTTAATTCTGTTGTTGCTTAGTTGTAACTATTTTTGTTCCAACTACTGTAACAGTTAAGGAACTTGCAAACCTGAATCATCCTCAGTGTTCCCTGTGTAAATGCAGACCTCAATAGTATGTCGATGCTTATAAAGCAAACTAGTCTTCACCCTCCTTTAATAAAGGAGTTAGTTATGGCTAAAGATTAGACTCCCTCCCTTGATATAACATAAGACTATGAGCTTATTACTTGAGAGACTGACACTGACTCGAATTCTGCATTCTTCTAAAAACTTGTGAAGGAAAGCTCCACTGTTTGATTTTCATAATTTCCTAGTAATTTTTGATGTTTCTGTAATTGGTCTTCTGCAGGCTCTGTGATGTCATAGTATAAATGAACACGCTCATAAACTGTATCTAAATCCCCATGATACAGTTTTAATTTCCTAACTTTGTGGCTGTGGCCATTGTGGTGAATTTTTGAGAAGGGGCATCCTTGCTGTTCTGTGTAGGCTGCCTGGCTTCGACAGTCTGAACCATCCTGTTCAAAACCCGACCTGAGGGTCAGAGAAGCAAGAAGCTGAAGCTTGGTACAGGGGGTTTTCTTGCTGCACTACTCTGTGTATTCTGATTCAGCAGGCCACAAGCCTGACTGCAGTTCTTCACTGCAAGTGTGGCTTCCTCTTCTAGCTTAATGGAAAAAACGTTCCTGCATGCTATCTGTAACTTCTTGTGGTGAAAGCCAGCGTGCGTGAGGGTAGGGAAAGCAGTGCTAGATGTTTTCTTCAGGCAGAAGAGTAGTTCAGTGCAATAAGATTTCTCTTGAGTTTGTATAATAAGTAATTTCTCTAGTTCCAGAACTTTTGGAGCGCTGACAGGGAGACATGCTTGTTGGAGTCTGCACAGTGTTGCATGGTAACACTGTTAACTATATCCTGTGTGCAAGACCTGGAAAGATAGGATAAGTTCTTAAATTGCTCTACTGTAATAGGTTTGACCAGACTTAGCAGTAAAGTTTTTCCGTGGTGCTTTTCATGTCCAGTTAAGAGGAAGAGAGGCATGATTAATGATCTGATCATGGCACAGCAGAATGTGTGTACATGCACATGCCTCCACAACTGTGTGTTTCACTGCTTACGATTGTTTTGATGTCTTCACTTTTAAGCATGGTTTTTCTGAAGGGAGCATGAAATGCTGTCCTCTTTTATTAATACTCCTGTCTTTACTTAGTGGCTGTTTCATTGAATTTGTAATGTAAAATTGGGTTGATGAGTATTTCATCTGTTTAGAAATAAGCTGTCCCTTTTACTTGTGTAAAACTTTGAAGTACATGCGTTACTTCCTGAACTCTTCTATAATTTGAAGAGCTCAGTCACTGGTTTTAGAGTCCTGTTACAATACAGATTTTTCTCTGAAGTTTAGGATTTACATAGCTTATGAGCCTGCTGAAGGCTGCATGTTCATCAGCATTCTTGCTTAGAGAAGCAGTACAGTTATGAAATGAATCTCCTGATTTATGTGTAAAACAGTTTTGATACACAGAAACTAAGCTGAGCTTTCTACTGTGTATCAATTGTCTTTCACATCTTAACAGAGATGTGAAGGCCCAGACCATTGCTTGATTCTTCAAGTAGTGTTAAACCACGTGCTTCTTGTGGTTGCTCGGTCTGAGGAGACCAGATTGTATCTAACTTCAAGTAGAACCCCGCAAACATACATAATGTAGGTGTAGGGAGGGGCCTCTGCACTAATCTGTATTAAGCTACTCATCAACTTCTGCCTGTCAGTGACTTGCTAATGTTGGTGTAGCCAAAAGTACCCTTGCAATATAGCAAATTGTGATGGTAGGAAATCCTGAGCACAGGTTCAAAGTGCTCTGTACTGTAATTTTTAGCTTCTTGACTTTCATAAGTAAGTCACTTTTTGTTATTGAAGGAGAAATGGTTAAAAAAGTGAGAGAATGGCTTTACTGTCCTGGTAAGTCATGACTCTAGAGGAAAACAAAAACAAAACCATCCCCAAACTTTCATTTTTCTTTGATAAAGGAAACCAAAAATATATTGTGGAATTTATACCTTCACATTTATTCTTAAAGTGGCAGTCTTTCTTAACTATTGTGTGTGTTAATAACAATTGATGCCTAATTTAACAAATGTATATATTGTATAGGTTTTCTTTAAAATAGCATCCCGTTTTTAAGAATCTTTAAAAATACTACCTGAACTAATACTGTCTTGATGGGAGGGAGAATTACAGTGTACGCTTCAACTAGCAAGTGGCACTTTAAGATAGCCTTGGTTGCTCTTAAACCAAAGTGTTTTATGTCTTAAAAAAAAAAGGGGGGGGAGCTTCTGATAACTATATCTGATTCTAAGCCTCAAATATGTGTTGGAAGTAAGGAGGTATAATGGGAACGCTGCATTTATTTGATGAGTTTAGTTTGATGTTAGGAATTCCTTGTTCATGAGTATTTTAGTCAACATCTGAATATTTTCAGCTTCTGATGAGAAAGATCTTGTTCTAATATATGTTACTACTCCCACTTCTGGCAAAATACTTTGTGAAATTTCCTTCAAGTGTTCATAAAATCACGTATAACACTAGAAATTTTTTTATTAGGGATTAAGGCAAGAGCTTTGTGGGCTTCCAAGTATGTCCTTTATGTCAGCATTGCATGTATGCCAGAAATGTCATCTGCGTCCTGTATGGAAATGTGTTTGCTCTTCATTATTATGGCTATTATATTTTAGGAGAGACACCAAGGATGAGTTTTAGTGTAATAGCTGCACTGGTAAAGGCAAACTGGTTTCTTAGTTGTTTCTCCCTCCCACTTCCTTTACATTTGATCTTTTCAGTAATCACATGGCAGTAGTGTTGATAATTTACCTGTATGATAAGATGGGGGAAAAAAAATTCCCCCCCTTCAGCTTTCTGATAGAAATGCTGAACTGGATGAATTAAGTTTAGCCAGCACAATTGCCCTCTTCTGTGTTGATACAGCCTTATGATGAACCAGTTCAATCTGAAAATTATAGCTGAAAAAACCCACAGATTTTTAGGTCGTTTTGGGCAGGATCAGTTCTCTCAACTGCTTCACTGTGTTTTCCCATGAGCTTCGGTGTTGGGTAAAGGTTGGGAGTGAATGTGTGACTGAGGAGGGTAGAACTATGCCAGTCCAGACTTGAACCGTGATAGAAATCTGCTTTAACAGCTAAGATGGACTGTAAACACATCTGGTGTGATCTGGCTCTGGCTGCATAGTTGTTACTTCTCAGAAGGCTTGTGCAAAAGGTGTGGAGTGCTCTCCACTCTGGAGGGGACTGAAGACTCAGTTTCAGACCTTCACAGTGTGAATTTTGTGGTTAGTTGCAAGACAAGGAAAACGACAAGAATTTTCCTTTGTGCTGCCCTTTGTATGCTATACAGTGATTTGTGAAAATAAAATGCAAAGGAGTCGAGGGCTGTACTGTGGGGCACGTGGTAGCACCAAGTGTCTTGGGTAGCCATACTGCATGTGTCCTGTCTGCACTTAGTCTGGCTTGCTTGGTGATGCTCGTGGTTTGAAATAGGGAAAATGACATGAAAAATCAGAGCAGACCCAGAATTGTAATGTCTATTGAAAATGTCATGAATACTTTTTTTTAAAAACAGATGGCTTGAGGGAGCAAGTTTCACAAAGATTCTGTGAAGGGAGTTCTGCATTTACGAGTCATGTGAAGCTCAAATTATTGCTTATGGGAAAATGTAACTTTGTCTGTAAGAGAGATTGGGCTGCAAAAGAGATTGCAGCCCAGTCAAATTTTAGTGAAAAGATCAGAGCTAGACCTTAAGTAGAAAGGTTGGCCCATACACATAAGTGTAAAAAAAAAAAAAAAAAAAAAACCCCTTAGTTTTCTTGTGATTAATAATTTTTTTGCTTTTCAGGAGGCTGAGACTTTTTTGAAAAACAAAACTGCCAAAACAAAAGCAGGGACTTAGGGAATAAAAGCAATCACATATCATTAAAGAAAAAAGTGAAATTTGCCTGTGATGATATATTTTTTTTAAACATCTAGAAAATAAAGGTACCCTGTGTTTAGCTGTCACATTTATATGGCATTTCAACTTTAACTTTCAGCTAAATACCATTGTTCATTAATCATCTTGCTGGACTTTGCTGCTGCCTTGTTCTTTAGGCTTGGTATTGACCCGTTTGCATGGGCTTGGGACTCTTTCTTTGGTGGTGTTTTCTGTCTGATGGCTTTCTTGGAGAAGTTGGTCTTAATGGGGGGAAAATATTTTTTGGATAAGTAACACAAAGCCAAAACAGTGTAAGATACTGTGTGCTAGTACCACAAGGCTGGTACCACCCTTTTAAAGGTTCATTTTAAAAATGAATCAGTTTATTTTTTTGAATATTATTTTAATTGGTAACAGTTTACTTCACTTTTTCTAAATAAGCAGCCTCTCCACACCAATGACTTGCATGCTTGCCAGGTGTTTGTAGTTCTGTCGTAAGCACTGAGTCCATGGACACTTCCACTGCTTCGCTGAGATTTTTTTTGAGGCTGCATGCAATAATCCACTATTTGTTGGGCAAAACTCTCATGCGTAATTCTGAAATCAGTATTTAATACTCGTAAGACTTTTTCTGGTTTTTAAACAAGCATTTAAAAGTGAATCAGGAGTGCTGATGTTACTAATACTGACTTTATTTTTAATTGATTAATTTAGACCAAAAGTTTGTCACTCAAGAAATGTAACTTCAATAACATTCTTGTAAGATAAATCAGTTCTGTGATGCCGTTTGGAGAACAGAGGAGTTCTAAGACCATTTCTTTAGAAAAAAACTAAAACAAGCAAACTTAAGATAATCACACTGTAGTATTAAAAATGAAAGGATATGTTCATTTTGGATGAACTAATACTATGCTATCGCTGTCAAGTTTCTTGAATGCTATTATTGTGTAGTGGGGTTTTCTTGGAAACTCCTTGGAGCATGAGATGTTATGTGAAATCCATATGTGGTTACTGTAGGCTTTCTGTGCAAGTTGAGTACATCCCACAAGGAAGGGGGTTCAGCAGCACAGGGCATGCATTTTGAGTACTTTGTTACTCTGAGTGGATCTTCTTATAAGCTAAGATCCTATGCTATGTTTTCATCAGTCTGCCTAGATGAGCCTAATGTTGAACATGAACTAATTTTTTGTTCTTCCCTTCCCCTGACTCAATTTTTGATACTTAAGTATTATGGACTGTGATCTAAAATGGATGATGGAGAGGTTTAGTGAAGAAAGTAATCTTAAAAAGAAAAATCTGTTGGAGAAATACTAATTTGTGGTAACTATTTTAACTCTGTTATACTTGTCAACAAAGCCTATTATTTTTTCTTTTTTAGTTCACATGAGAGATCCTAATAATCAGCTTCACGTAATTAAAAATTTGAAGATTGCTGTCAACAACATTATTACTCACCCACCTCAGCCCGGTGCCATTCGAAAACTTTTGAATGATGTTGTGTCTGTCAGTCAGCCTGCTGAAGGACTAGTAGCTAATGTGATCACAGCTGGAGACTACGATCTCAACATTAGTGGTATGTGATGATATTGTATTTTTCGTAACTTAAACTGGAATTTACTGTAAGGTTTCTAACCTTGATTTCAACTTCATGGCATGTATTAAAATTACTCTGAGAGCTGATCAGTTTTGAGTCATTGTTTTTGCTGAAACTTCAGATTTATCTAATAGTTTTGGTTTTATATAATGCTAAAAGAGTGGTTGAACTTAATAATTCTTAATTTAATGTTTCCTAATGTTGTAATTCTTCTGAACTTGTGTTAAATCATCGCATTATTTTAATGTAGAAAATACTCATGCTTTGGGTGTGTTAATAGCTCATCAGATGAGAGGCTTTCTTATTACAAAACTGATATACTGACTTGTTACACTTGGTTGAATAAATATCAGAACTCATTTATAATGTTGCTACTAATGTACAGCTTTATGTTGAAGTTAGTCTTCCTGGCTTCTTTTGTTTTTCTTTTTACTTATTGCTTAATGCATAGAGTTCATAAAGTTGTCATAAAAAGTTTAAGGAAAAAAGGTTTTGAAGAAAGGTGTGTGATTCCTTGTCTTGGGTTTTTTTTTTTTTGCCATGAAACTCAGTGCTTCATATTTCACTGTCAGAATGGCTAGAATATTCTAAAAATATTTTTTCAGATCTCCAAGGGATAAGACATTGTGAATAATACTAAATGAGACCTGATCTTGAGAGCTGAGAAGATTAAACTCCTCCCAATTAAGACCCTAATCCATTAAAGCCTTTGAGTAGATGCTTAATTCAAAGCATGTATGCGCTGCCCTATTTAAACATGAGTAATTTATTGTACTTAAAGTTCAGCATACAGTGAGGAATTTGGCTCTGCTATAGCAAAATACTAACGAAACTTCATGAGGATTAGTAACTGATGTTGTAGTATGTTGATTTTTTTAATGTTGATGATGAAAAATGCATAATTCTACATCTTTGGTGCCTAATTTACAAGCCACATCCTCAACTTGATGTGAAATATTGATGGTAAAGGGAAAGACTTGAGCCTGGAAATTCTAATTTTTGAGAGCTATTGGAAACTGCACTGTTTTTCAGTTTCCATGCCCTTGTTTATCTGTGAAATTGGTGAATTGCCATTTTGTTGTGAAATTTTTTTGGAGGGAAAGTCTACTTCAATTCTAGAGATTGGAAGACCCTAAGAAAGCAGAATGGTTTCAGTGAAGAGACTTTTCCGTAACATTTCTAATGATTTCAATTTAGAAGTGAGGTATGGGAAGAAGGGAAGAAAAATAGTGGCTATATTAAGCCATGCTTTGTAGTTGTAGAAGCAAATAACTCTCCTTTTGTTTTCCTTATTTGCTGCTCGAGCCTCAGAAGTACAAATTATCATACCTGGCTATCTTCTGTCTCTCAGTGATTAGGTTCTTATTTCCATTCAGACTGGCTATATTGTTATTTGACAGAAGGAGAGATGTATAAGCTGTTTAAGATCATACAGAAGGATAAAATCATGTTACAACTTTGTAGTTTTGTGGTACCCCATTTTAGGAGTTTAGCACAAAACACTGGCACAGTGTTCTTGATGATGAAAGTTGGATCCCATTACATTGTAGGAGGGTGTGAGGAAGTCCCTAGCTTGTCAGGTAGAGCTCCTTTTCTACTTAGAAAACCATGAGTATTTACTAAGAAACTTATTTTTTCCAACTTTGTTAGAGCATTTTATTGAAAACCAATGGAAGCATTCATTCCTGGCAATGAAACATAATCTTTTGGCATGGAAATGTGAAATACTCTAATCTGTTCTTTAATTTGCTCTTTTACTTTAAGTGAATTACTTTTCTAGGATAGCAATATTAAACATATTTCCTTAATGATGATCAAGTGCAGTCTATTTTGAAGGAATACACAAACATTGTTTAAGAGAGTGTTTCTGGCACTGGGATCATGATCATGCTCTTTTAGAAAAGTTTTGTAACTGCTGTGGTGAATTGGTTTAATTGTTTGTAATCCTTCTTTGTTACACTTGTTGTTTAATAGTCTCATAGTTCCATAATCTTCTTGTACTAAGAGACCTGATTGATTGCTGAAAGGGTGCTTACGTTCAGCCGTGCCTGCTTCTCACATGTACTGGTGCATGTGGACAGTGAGGAAAAGTGATCCCACTAAAGACTGATTTGAGAGAAGAGAAAAAAAAAAAATTAAGTTTTCAGCTGGATCACTTCCCTGGCTGTGTGTGTTCAAGGCTGCATGATGCAAATGCTGGCATGCAGCAATGCAGGAATATGATGGAGATAAGGGAGAATGTTGGGGCAACCACTTTCAGCAGCTAACATCTTCAGTTAACTTAACTGTAGTACTACAGGCTGAGAAACCTCAGAAATTAGTCTTACATTTATACTATCTTCCAACTAGAAAAATAGAAATAATATCTAAATATAACTTAGTTCTTTACTACTTTATAGATTACATTTATACTATCTTCCAACTAGAAAAATAGAAATAATATCTAAATATAACTTAGTTCTTTACTACTTTATAGATTTCTGTTTTTATTCAAGCCCAGAATTTGGGCTGAACGAGAAATTAATATTGGATTCTATTAAAGTACGCTGTCAAATGTTGAGGAGCCTGAAATGTTCATGATTAAGGTTAGCTGGAATCAAATGTCTTCAGTCCCTGATGGGCCTGCATGGTATAGGTTTTCTACTTCATGCTAGCAGAGCGTAAAAGCCAATAGTGTGTTTGCACCTGACCCTTTTTAGTATAATAATATCATGTTTTTTCTATCAGATCGCTCAGTTAAAGCTAGTGTTCCTTGGTACAGTAATTGGAAAGAGACACTGATGGAACTGAACACATCCACGTTTTATTCAGGTATTTTTTGTGGTTGGTGCCAATTTGCCAAATTGCCCTTTATTCCTTTTCCATGTGCCCCATCCACCTTTCCTTATCATCTGCTACAACTGTTTAGCACTTTTCTTGGCGTAGATGTGTGTTCTTCCATTTTTTTTCCCCCTAAATGAAAAATTGTTGGTGATGGTTGTTTAATTTTTCTTTTAGTCACATTTTTACTCCTGTTAATCTAAATCATTTGGTCTTTCCATACAGTCAATGAGTGCAGTGGTGGTGGGAAATGACCTGATGCTGTAAAAGCACCGTCTTGTTTGATCCTATGGAACTGTATACTGTCGCTGTTCTGTATTTCAAATGTAAATACTTTCTGCTTCTCTATAGAACTTCCTTCTCAGGGGATAGTAGCGCTTTTCAAATTGGAACTAAAGTGCTGGCTGTACTTAGAGCACATATGCCTCTGCTATATTGACATTCTTTCTGAGTATGACTCTCTTAGAAAGCCTTTTTTTTTTTTAATACATTTTCACCTAGTTTGTAAGACTTATTGCTACCAAAACACATTGGTTATTGACCTCTCAACTTACAGCGAAGCTCTGTGTTCTGGTCTATAAGAGCCAGATTTTGATGTTTTTCAGTTTTAGATGTTAAGAAAGTTTATGCCTTCGGTTAGTAATAGCTGTCCTTTCAATAGGGTCTGTTCAGATGCTACTAAATGCCTTTCTTTCTGAATGTGCTAGAGTACTCATATCTGAAATTCATCTTGGTTAGTCAGGTAGCTAAAGTACAAAACTTCATGAAGTAGACTTCTCATTCTTAAGCTGTTACGTACCAATATTACCAGTTTTTTTCTTAACAATTTCTGAACACATTAACGAGTTTGCCTAAACTTCAGGTCTACTTGTTTAGTATACTGGAAACATATTACTGGAAAAATGCAAAACATACAGGTCTCTGTACCTAGATGACACAGCGTTGCTATGCACTGCTATAATGTGTTATGAAATGTTAAATCTGTGAAAATTTTTTCAAATATTGTTTTTATTTTGAATATGGTGCATGTTTATTATTTTAAGTATCTACTATAGATGATTACAGCCCTGTAAATGCTCTTGAGTGAATACTGTTAATGTATGTTGTGGTTGTGTAGAGGGAATCCAGTTGCCTTTGTAGCCACTTCCAAGGTTCTTAAGAGGCTGAATGAGAAGGGGAGGAGGGAACAACACCCCACAAAACAAAGTACTACTTCCCTGTTTGTAGCTGTGTCAGATTTTAACAAACTTTTTTGCCATGGTTCAGCTGTAAAACAAATGGAAAACTGAAAACAGCTTGAAAATCAAATGTGGTTGAAATTTCTGCCTTATGTAGTTTAGCATTGTTTGGTTTGAACCTGAGTTACTACAAAGCTTTGTTATACTTGTGAAAAAGATGCGTATGAGTCACTTTCTCATGGTTTGTTTTTAATAACAAGCTGTGTTTTCCTTAATTTAAGTAGTTGGCATATTTACATGTAGGACTTAGTAAAGCCAAGAGCTTTTTATACCCTAGATGAGTGCTCAGAGAGCAGTTGCTAGAAAGGCTGTAATCAAAAGCTAGAAGTTTGCCTCGTGTTGATCCTTTTTTTTATGTGAGATGTGCTGACTGCTAGACTGAGTTCAGTTATGAAGTGTGAATATATCTTACTTCTGTGTGGATGAAGATGATGTAAGATGGCCTGACAATGTAGGATTAAACAAAATGCATTAACTTAATGCACTAGAAGATAATTCCAACATAAAAATGAAACTCAATTTCCTAAAGTCAGCTAAGAAGTCAAGGTGGTGGGTTTTTTTTTTTTGGGGGGGAGGCACGGAGGAGGTTTACAAAGTGTTAGAAATTCTTATGTGAGTTAAATCGAGGAATGTGTTTTCTTGGGGCCATATAAAGAAAATAAATACCTTCAGGATTTCTTATTAATGCATTTTTTTCTGTAGTAGTTATTGTTTTCTAGTTTGCAGGTAGGTTTACACTGGATTCCAGCTAACTTCAGTGTGAAATCAGGTTATTGGAAGTGGACTGATTTTGCTCTGGGGTCTTTTTTCCACTCAAGGGAAGGAGTTGCAGAATTGAGATGGCATAAAACAGGCTTGAAAGAAGAAATAATACTTCATTGCTTGACTAATAGTTGGAGTGGAAAGAAACAGACAAGATTTTTAAGTTCACATGTTCTTTGGATGTCCCAGACACACTTGGTTTCCCTTGATTTTTTTACTTTTAGAAAAATGAAATCACTATTGTAAAAGGGCATTTGAACATGGCAGATTAACACTATAAGGCATTAATGGCACAACTCAGATCTGAGCTTTTAGCTTTTTGGATCTCTGCTTTGCCAGCTGACAGCTGAACTGTGTATTTTAGCAGGGCACAGGAAGGGGACTGCTGCCAAGCCAAGTCACAACACTTGCAAAAAGCTTTAGACAAACTGGCAGGATAGGGTTTTGGTAATCCTTAGTTCCTCTACATACTCAAAAATTAATTTTGCTTCTCAGTCAATTCTTACATCCCTAGCTGAGGCAAATTCAATGACTGTTAGAAGAATTTTTATTTGTTTTTTCTATCCCAAGCGTGTGTGTGTTTAAAGGGGTGGTAAGGAGTAGTTACTCTAACAAGGACTGAATACACGTGAGCCTACAATATTGAGGAAGTTGGTGCTTAAGATACTATTCAGTTTCACAGGATTTGATTCAAAGTGTTACTGTTCCTCCCACTTGTGTGTATTTTAGATGCTTTCTTCTTAGACTGTTCCCCCTTCTTTCCCCTGCCATGCAAACCTTGTCAGAGTTTGCAAGCTTCACTTTTAGGTGTAGTCTTTCATATTTCCTTTTCATAAATTAGTAAACAGAAGTTTTGCTGAATATTCTAATTTGTCCTATCTTATTGTGTATTCCAGCTACTACTCCTTGGTTTGAGTCTTACAGAGAGTGCTTTCTTCAGTCCATGCCTGCATCAGATCATGAGTTCTTAAACCACTATGTTGCATGTATCCTTTGAGTGTTACAGACCTCTCTAGTGAAGGCTGTTACAGCTGGCTGCAGAAATGTAATGTAGGAGACTGAAATTTTGCAATAACTCTTTTTGACATTATGATTTGAAATATATCTTTTTTTAATATGTCTAACTATACAGACTAATTTCATAAGGGGGCCAGGGTTTTCTTTGCGGTTAGTGTTGTGTTTTTTTTCTTTTTAAAACCACACTTTTGTGTCAAACTGAACTCTAAGCTAAAACCTGTAAACTAAACTTCCTCATCCTAAAATGCTTTGTGCTGTAGCTCTTTAGGTATCTGTTGACTGTCCCTTATATACAAGAGAGGCTTTTGTGTTTGGGATGCACCTGCTGCTTTTTATAGCTTTTTCTAGCAGAGGGAGGGGGGATGTTGGGGAGGATGTTTTGGAAAATTGGTGAACTTTGAGCTACTTTAGACAAAAAGAAGTCTGGAAAGATGCCTAAATGCTTTCACTTTTTTTTTACCAAAATTTAGGCCTGATTTGCTTGTCTACAGGGAGAATAAAAATATGCACTGTTTCATGATGTAGCTGATGTTTAGCTTTACAATAATTATAATGTTGCAGGTTTTATAACACCTACTCCGTTCCTGACTCTTCACTGTACTTTATCACTTCAGTATGGTGGAACAGCTATGTTAGTAGCCACTAGAGAACACCATTTGTGCAGAATTAACTTGGCAAAATACTGATTCTGGCCTTTGACTTCTGAATTTTAGTAACATTTAAAGTACAACTTGCTTTCTGGCTTCTCTGAATTAATGTCTTTGATTTGGTGAATAGATGTAGCAGAGCAGGATGTTCCTTATTAATGATCATGTAGTTGCATTGAGGTAAAAATCTGAACACTTCTGCTTTTTACTGAGATGATGTTCCTGTGTTTATGAATACTGGTCATTATTGTTGCTCAGGTGATACCTTAAAGTCCCAACTCTCCTTGGAAGCTGAAAAGTAAAGTACACTGGGCGTGAATTTTAGTTATGTGGTTCATATGTGAACAGTTGCTCCGTGTCTAAAATCTTAAATGAACTATTAGCTATTACATATTGGCTTAAACTTGGATTCAGTGTCCAAATTGGGGCAAACTCCTGTTTCATCTCGTGTTACAGATGTTAGTTAACTGACCATTTAAATAGTGTTTTTTGTTGAGACTAAGGCCAAATTCTGATTGCACATACTTTTGTGGTAGTGTGTTTTACAGGCTTAAACACTGTACTCATCTATTTTATACACTTCCTATTTTATTATATGATCAGTGGTTGTTCCTGGATTCTTTTGGTAATGTCCTTAACATGAATTTAGGTATGCTTGTAGTTTCTTCTAGTGAACCAGAGCCTGTGGAGCAGTTTCTGAAGCTGTCTCAAGAACAACATCGAATTCAGCATAGTAGTGAATACTTATATCCCAAGTGGTTTATACCAAACACGCTCAAATACTATGTGTTACTGCATGATGTAAGCACAGGAGAAGAACAAAGGTGGGTCTTCTGCCTTCAGTGAACTTAGAGATGAACTCTTTGACTGAAATATTTGCGTTCATAAATTCTGTTGAGTTTAGACTTACAACAGGATCCATTAACTAGTATGCTGACTATTATCAAGGCAGATTTCCTTAAGTATTATTTTGAGATCTACTTCTTGTGTTCATATAAAATGGAAAGAATCAGTCCTAGCTTCTTGAGGTAGATGCTTTCTTTGCTAGCTCGCTGAACTAATTCTCAAAGATTCTCAGTTTCACTCTTGCATAAAGGACTGCTTTAAAACTAGGAGAATTTTCCTTTTAATCCCTTATGGATAATAGTCTAAAATAGCTTGTTGCAGTACACACTTAGAATAGAATTGGTTTGATATCAAGACAGGGTAAATGTTTTATTTTTTCAGAGCTGACTCCATTTATGAAGAGATGAAGCAGAGGTATGGAACTCAGGGTTGCTATTTGCTGAAAATAAATTCTCGAGTGTCTAATAGAGGAACAGATGAACAGATACCAGATCCTTGGAGTCAGTACCTTCAGAAAAACACTATCCAGAACCAGGTATTATAGTATTCTAAAAACAATTTCTAAGGTGCATATGAAAGCCCATTTTAGTTGTGTTAAATTTGGCTTTAGTATTATGTATGTGTTTCTACAGAATGGGCTAACAGGCAGTCGAGATACTTCTAACATAGCTATGACTTTTTGTGAAGGCATAAGATGAGTCCTCTCTCAAAGAACTGTCCTCTGTGCTGCTTAAATTGACAGTGAGGAGCACTGAAATATTAGACTGTCTGAAATAAACTGACAGGAGCACTGAAATAATAGACTTGTGCTTTATGCACTGACAAGAGCAAGTAACCTTAGAAGTGTCCTATTCATAGTAACTTTCTACCTTCATTTTGATTAATTTTCTTCACTCTTAAAATTTGGGTTTTTTTCCAGGTCTTCTGTACTTCACTAGACAGTGTGGGTGTGTTGTTTTGTTGGGGTACGTGTGGTTTTTCTGGTAGCTTCTTGCAGTCCAGTCTGGTGTGTCATCTGCTAAGATGGCAAATGATAGTGTGTGTTAGCTCGCTCTTGAGTTCAGTTTGCCATAAATGTCTGTATTTTTGGCTTCAGGACCAAAAATATTCCTTCTTGAGTTTGCTTTTGACTGACCTGCAGTTTTAACTGCATCTGATTAAAAGGTTTGTTTGTAGAATCATATTCTTTACCAAATCTAGCTGGCACTGGGAAGTCAAAACATCTCGTATTCTAAGCTAAGAGGACCAGTAAGTAATGTTCCACCATAAACTAATTAGGTCTTTTTCTTTTTTCTGTCCTATGTCAACTGTCCAACATAGGTTGGTTTGGTTTTTTTTTTGTATGAGCTTGTTCAGGAATTGCTTTAGGGAGCATATTTTAACTGCTGTAGGTATTGCTGTGTAAGCGTTGGAGTTGCTTGCTTTAGTTGACAGTGAAGCTGTTTGAGCAAGCCAGAAGATACTTGCTTCATTTGGTGAATATAACTTTCCTATTTACAATAGGACAGGTTCTTAAAGCCTCACAAACTAAAGAAATGAATGTATACGAAAAGACATGCTTTCTTAATAATTCAGTTAACTGTTATTAAAGTTAACTACTGTTGACTGACTTTTGTGTGTGTGCTCTAGTATTCTTAAAATTCTGACTTTTCCTTTTTTTTTTTTTCTGGCAGGATGGCTATGAAGATTGTCCTTATACTGTCATTTCAAACAAGAATACTGATCACTTGATATCAGATGGCTTAGACAGTGAAATTAAAGGTATTTTTATAACTTCTATCAAAACACTGATGTGATAGTATTTATAAAGCTGTCTCATGTCTTGGACAGTAATCACTTGAGTGACTTGTTAGGGAATTCAAAGTAATAATTTTCTAAATGCTCAAAGATAATGTAACGTGGTGTCCACAAAGAAAAATGCTGTGGTGCTGATCTACCGGATTGGTGGTAATTGGTAGATGTATCTTTAATGAGATGGCTACTGATGTATTGGGCTCATCTTTTGTCAGATTAAGCATATGGTCTGCAAACTCTGACAATTAATAAAAAGTAACATAGGATTAAATGGTTAATTTTCATCATAATAAAAGTTCCGGTTAGTGTGCTCTGATGTAGCTTGGAAGCTGAGGGTTTTTTGTCCTTGTTTTTGGTTTTAAATCTGGAAATGACAGAGTAGTGACTTACAAAGTAAGTTGGCTGGAAGAATTTGCCTTGCAATTGAGCTCATGGATGGCAGAGTAAATGAAATTGAGTGCAAATTAATGCATGGCCTTTTTAAATTTTTTTAAGGCAGCTGTGTAGGATTCAGATGAGAAGCATCATCAAGTAGGGAAGAAGTGGAGGTACCCCACACTGTCTGGCCTGACTCAGCCCAGATCCTTCATACCTGGCTTGAAAGGCACAGGGAGACATAGCGTATGTAGGAGAGCCTGCAGTTGCCTAACAAAGCGGCTTTCTAGGGCCTTACAGCCTGGATGTAGTCTGCAGGCTGCTCCTTGGACTTTCCATACCAAGCTTTACGTTTCATGAGTAAAATCCATTAAGGATTTGTTTTCACAGCTTAGCTTTGCTCAGTGCTAGCTAGGGCCAGATAAAGCAAGCTGTTTTTCTTATATGGAAAGGAAATAATAAATAAGAGAACTATTTAAGTCTTAGAGTGAAACAGTGTCTCTGTCTAGTTCAAATAGCTAGATGCGATAGTGGTCAGCAGCCCTTCTCACTGAACTAAGAGGACTTCGGAGGAGGTTGTTTTGCATCATGATTGCTCGGAAGGGCATGGAAAATGAGTTTGGTTTTTTTAACCTTAAAACATAAACAGAAAAGAGTGAATGGATCCAATGGAGCCATTGTAGTAATTGCTGCATTTCCAACTTTTCATGAATATTTGACTTTGGTTTTAATGTTTTCATAATTTTCCTTCAATGTTGTTGAATACTAGTCAGCATGCTTGGGGTTTCTTTGTGCTGTAGTTGAGAACCAAAAACTTACATATTTAGTCATGTAGTTCCTAAGATTCCTTGAGCTTTCTGAAGAATTTCAGGAGTGATGTAATACTCAGGTAGCGCTCTGCTGCTGTCTGCTCAGCATTTATCTGTACTGCAGAATAGTTGGTGAATAGCTTTGCTTAACAGAGTTCTCAGTAAGGAAAACTTTAAAGTAGGTTAATAAAAGTGACATTTAAAACCCAAAATGTTTAAGTAACTTTATACTTACTGCGGTTTTTGTTTCAATCTTTCAATAGATGGCCTGTCAAATAACTTTAAGACTCACCCCCTTCAACTGGATCATCCCAGCGGCAGTTTGGATAGCACTGATTACATGAAGGCTACTGCATCATTGCAAGACTCAAAGAAATCAAATTCTGGAACGCCTCACGGTGCTTGTTTAACACTCACAGATCACGATCGAATTAGACAGTTCATACAGGAATTCACATTTAGGGGACTTTTGCCACATATAGAGAAGACAATTCGGCAACTTAATGATCAGGTCAGTTTACTCTTAAAAACACTTTGTGCCATAATAAGAAAAAACAGTTGGGGTATAAATCCAGTTATCCAAAAATCTGTTTTGAAATTATTACTTCCTTCTGCATCTAATGAGTCAATGATCTTATTGAAAACTGTAAGTAAACTTAAGAGAAATAGCTGAAGTTACCATTTTTGCTCAATTGGTCTTTTAAAAAAACAAAACCCAATTTGTATCAACAGAGCTTCAGTGCAAGGTGGCTTCTTGGTGAAAGCCTGTCTGAACTGTTGTCAGGGATATCTGTCCTTGCTCCTAAAATCTTAACATTTTATGATTCTGGCATGGGGATCAAAATGTACTTCTTGTCTTTCAACATTAGAATGCACAACTAAAGTTAAGAAATCTAGTTTCATCAATAATTGTCTGCAAAAAAGCTGTGTACTTCAATTGCTACTTCTTGACAGGGGGAGAAATGCATGATTTAGGGTGTCCATGCAATTCTGTTTTGATCTCAGCAGTTTTTGCAACTGAATATTCTTCTCTCAAACTAGCATTTTTTGGAAGTGTGATAGTTAATACCATGCCCATGTTAACTTTAATGCACATTCTTGACTTATTTCTATCACAGTAAGGTCCTTTCTTTTATAAGTGTTTCACTTTTATGTGGTCTTAAACAGCTGGAAAGATGGATTGACTTACATTAGTACAGTCAAATTACTGTATTTAGTATTAGACTTGGACCAAAATATCAGTCTGTTATCTGAACTCTGTATTTTGATTGAATTGTCCATTCAGGTTGTAGTTTAAAGTATGAGGGATTTTGATACTAAGTATCATATGCTGCAAGGAACACTCTCTCCCTGAATTGACTTTTGGGAGTTTGTATATGCTGACCGTGTTTACACTTGGAAAGTTTTATGAAGAAACATAAAAAAGTACGTACATAAAGTGTAGCAAACAGCCTTACCATTAGGAATGCAGTAATACATTCCTAGTCGTGGTAAGAAAAGCATGATGTTACGATTTCTAAAATTCTTTAAAAAGATGTAGTTTGCCTTAGATCTTGGGAATGGTAATTCCCTGTGGAAGTTTCCTCATTAGTGGAAATTATCTAAAACAATAAAGTTGTGTAACCTTGCTTGCAGGTATGACTAGTACCCTTGACACTTGAAATGGGTGTTCACAATGTGGTAATGCTTTGTGTGGGTAGTGACGGGGAGAATGTTCTCTGTTGAAGTATGTACTTAGTCTAGATTTTAGGTTGGACTAATACCAGAAATTAGATATTCTGTTAGATTTCAAACAAATGCATCGAATGCTTCAGTTCTTAGGATTGAGATGTCTGCAGTTTACAGCAACAATAGTGAACCTCAGCTGTCTGAAACAGAATAAATACATGAATTGCAACTTCTATCTCAGTGTCGGTGATTCATTCTAAAGGAGTGTGTGCTTGATTATTTTATTGTTTTTATTTCTGTTTCACGGAAAAAACAGAATTTAGGAAGCCTTAATGAAGCTTGGGGTTTTATATTGGTTTAACTTATATTAATATATATCTCTTGCAATGTAGTGCTCTAATTTAGTGTCTTTTTGCAGTTAATATCCAGGAAAGGCTTGAGTCGATCGCTGTTTTCCGCTACTAAAAAATGGTTTAGTGGCAGCAAGGTTCCAGAGAAAAGTATAAATGAACTGAAGAATACTTCTGGTTTGCTGTAAGTAATTTCAGTCCTTACCTTTAGATCTAAACTGAAAATGTACCTCTTTTTTGGGAGGGAAGACCTGTGTTTGTTTGATGGTGTTCTGCGAAGTGAACTAAATCGGCAATATTGTAAAAGACTTTAATTGGAGAAATCATGAAAAGTACTATGCCTAAACGTGTACAATAAAGGAGTAGCAGAACGTAAAGAAAAAGAGGATAAAAGAAACTGTGTACAGAGCCATCTTCCTGCTATATTTACAGTGAAGCTTTCTAAGTTACAAAGAACATACGTTTTTAAGAGTAATAATAATAAAAAGAAGCTATGGTCTGCCGTAAGGGATTTTTTTAAATTAGTACAAGCTTTTTCTTTTCTTATTTAAGCCAAACCCCATGTATAGGTGTTTTTGTTTATGTAACTATGTAATTTACTGCAGTTGAGTATTAAGTATATTGCTTTTGCAAGTGTGTTTGAGAGCTAAATTAAGGGGAATTTCATACTTTTTGCACCTGTATTTAACACTAAAACCAGGTTTTAAATTTTATCAGAATATTTATTCTGTATGCTTTGTAATTTCCCTCTGTGAATGAGGATGTATAATCATGAAAAGCACTCTCTTCAACTGTCTTATCTTAACCACGAAAGTATAAATAGTTCTTGGACATTACCTAGCCAAAATTAATGCCCCTGACACTTACATACAGTTTTAAATTCATATGTTATGTGTCTTTGGATTCATAATCAAAATGTTGTTAATTTCAGCTTTCTGCATTGAACTTGTAAGCATGGTTTGCTTCCTACAAAGTTTGACTAAAAAGTGTTTGTGAAAATGTATTTGGTCTTCACTGAAGTGATTCATACATATTTGACTAACTAAAAGTTAGACTGATGCTTGCAGAGGACAGGAACTTGCGCAGTGTTTTGGCATAAGGCGTTTTTTAGTGGATTTTTTTCTTTCAAGAGAAATGGGGAGAAATAACAGCGAGGTGAACAGTCAGTCTTATTTTTTCCTTCTCATACAGCTCTCTAGTTTCTAACAGTTAATCTTAGCAGTTTCAGTGATAGCTGTGTACTTATTTTCAGTATCTCTTGGCAAAGAGGAATGCTTGCTTTGAATGTTAGTGGAACAGTGAATCTTGTTAATTGGAAAGTAGGGTGTGAAACCAAGTTACATGTGGCAGAAAGGAAGTAGCTTCACTTTTCTGAGCTGTTTTTTGGGTAAGGCTGAAGCAATGTGGTTTTTGTTACTACTTTATGAATAGAAATTAAGATGAGAGGGTACAACTTTCTAGAGCATGTTTTGCTCTATTTATTAAAATTATGACTTTGAATTTAAATATTTGTATTTATAGGTATCCACCAGAAGCACCAGAGCTTCAAATCCGGAAAATGGCAGACTTGTGCTTTTTGGTGCAACACTATGAACTTGCATATAGCTGTTACCATACAGCAAAGAAAGACTTCTTAAATGATCAGGCAATGCTTTATGCAGCTGGAGCACTGGTTGGTACTTCACATAACATAAACATTCTGTGAATTTTTTCCTAATAATCTCTAATATTTGTCTGAAGGTAACAAAATGCAATATCTTCCCTCCACCTCCAAATTTATAAAGGTCTTGCCAAATTTGCTGCGTATCTTTAGCAAATCCTAAGGTGTTCTCAAATCTGTTGGCTGCTGTTTCATGAAGGTGATAAAGGTGTGAATAAAAATTGAAGAGTTAATTCTTAAAATGTGAAATATCAAAAGGAGAATACCTAGAATGCAACCTCCAGCAAAATGGATCTTTAAACTTGTAGTCTGATAACTCAGAACCAGGTGTGAAATAATTTTATAGTATCTGTTTCAGACTTCAGCAAAATACTTATTTGCGAGGAAGTCAAGACTATGTCACTATAAATATGGTATTGTACCATTTTTTTGTTAAGAGTCTTGAGGGATATAGTATGAGTATGTCATTGCTGAGCTTCACTGTAAACACATACTCATTCATTAATTTCTCTTGAGATTAAAGGTATATGTGACTAAAAATTTTCGACAAGATAAGTGGGAACACTGGGGAAAATAAGAAGCTTGTTTTAACAGTTTTTAGAAGCTGTGTCTTGTAGACTTTAGCCTGGTTAACTTGATAAAATTTGAAACTTTACTTTGTAGAGCTATGGAAGCATTCTTATACACTGTCCCATCTTGATGTAAAACCTTTGCATAAATGTGTATTTTTTCAGTACAGACAGTTGCTCTGCATTTGGATAATCTGAAAAGTTATCTTAAT
The DNA here is from genome assembly GCF_018139145.2 of Gymnogyps californianus. Lineage (NCBI taxonomy): Eukaryota > Metazoa > Chordata > Aves > Accipitriformes > Cathartidae > Gymnogyps > Gymnogyps californianus. The sequence continues at coordinate 47,840,592 of NC_059472.1, forward strand.
TTCTTAATGAATGGTTTGTAGAGGTCTTAATTATGAATTTTTGCAACCTGTAATTCTTAGTCTTTACTTACTGCAGAAAAACTTTGCTATCTTACCTTCACCCCATAAGGAAAGAAGTAAAATTTCAGAGTGCGTGTTTACTAGAGTTTCCTTGGAAGCTGAGAATGTAACTTCATTTAAGCAAAACTCGAAAACAATCCTCATCTTAAATAGATGGTAGTACTGCTTTATCAGGAAGATTATTCCTGCAATAGGAAATTATCTCTTGGATTTGTAAAGCAGTACTGAATCAATGCTTCTGCATAGTGTTGGGGGTACCGTCGACTGAAAACACTTCTGTGAGTGTGTAATTAACCAGACAGGAGCAAGAGAGTTATACAAGCAGAGCCACCAATAGACTACTGTATTAAACCTTTTATCAGTTATAACGTGTTGGGTACACTTGTATATGCCAGTAGTTGATTAGATGAAGACCTTGAACTAGTAGCTGTTGAAACGTGTTCCTCGCATTTTGATGTTTACAATTTGTTGAAAAAACTACAGTGTCAGTACTGAATTTCTCTTGTAGGAAATGGCAGCAGTATCAGCTTTTCTTCAGCCTGGAGCTCCTAGACCGTATCCTGCTCATTATATGGAAACAGCAATTCAGACCTATCGAGATATCTGCAAGTATGTTGTTTACTTTCGTACTGATCCAATGAAAGTTGAAAGACCTGGTGGCTTAACTTTGTTCCCATGCACAGTGATAGTGCCAGATGACTAAAAGATCACAGAGTGATGGTAACTTTTTAAAGAGTAAGATATCTTAGTTTATCTAGGATAACAAGGAAGGGGATCTAGGATAACAAGGAAGGGGATCTATGCCGTTCTTAACAGAGTGCTTATTAAACTTGTGTATTGGATTTACCTGGTAAGATTTTGGTAGTGGGGTGGCTGCCGGGATGGCTTCTGTGTAGTAGGAGCTGCCCCTGTGTCAGACAGAGCCAGTTTTTACCCAGCTCCAACATGGACCTGCTGCTGCCCAAAGCTGAGCCTGTCAGCAATGCTGGTGGTGCCTCTGTGATACCATACTTAAGAACGGGTAAAAATTGCTGTGCAGCAGCTGTGAGAGGAATGAGAAAATGAAACAGCCTTGCAGACACCAAAGTCAGTGAGGAAGGAGGGGGAGGAGGTGCTTCCCTGCAGCCTGTGGAAAAGACCACGGTGAAGCAGTGTGTCCCCCTGCAGCCCATGGAGGACCACAGTGGAGCAGGGATCCGCACTGCAGCCCGTGGAGGACCCAATGCCAGAGCAGGTGGATGTGCCCTGAAGGAAGCTGCAGCCTGTGGAGAGCCTATGACAGCAGGTTCCTGGCAGGAGCTGTGTCCCGTGGGGAACCCACTCTGTAACAGTCTGTTCCTGAAGGACTGTACCCTGTGGAAAGGACCCATGCTGGAGCAATTCTTGAAGAACTGTATCTGTGGGAGGGACCCCATGCTGGAGCAGGGGAAGAGCATGCGGAGGAAGGAGTGGCAGAGATGAAATGTTATGAACTGACCACAACTCCTTCTCCCTGTCCCTCTGCCCTGCTTGCAAGGAGGAGGAGGTAGAAGAGTTGGGAGTGAAGTTGAGCCTGGGAAGGAGGAGGAGTCGAGGGAACGTGTTTTAGTTTTGTTTTTATTTATCACTCTCCTATTCTGTTATTAATTGGCAATAAATTAATTTAATCTTCCCCAAACCAAGCCTGTTTTGCCTGTGACTGTAATTGGTGAGTGATCTCCCTGTCCTTATCTCAGCACATGAGCTTTTTAATCTAATTTTCTCCCCCTGTCTTGCTGAGGAGGGGGTGTGATAGAGCAGCTTGGTGGATACCTGGTACCCACCAAGGTCAACCCAGCACAACTTGTTTCTGGCTGTTGGACTTCTTGTTTATCAGATCATTTAGTTGGTTGAATCATTTTAGTTGGTATTTTTACAAATACAGTACTGTCCTCAAAAATGCTAACTAGCTTTGACTTTCGAAAAACTGCTGTTATAGTAGGATAGGACACTTAATGTGTCAATCTGTATGTGGTTGTTTTGCAGGGGATGAACTTTCATGTATTTTACTTTAAGAACGATAAACAACAGAACATCAGTCTGATGTGACATGGAGAAATTTGTCAGATTTGAGGTTAAAAGTTTTCCATGGTTTATTTTGATAAATATTTATTAATACTTCTATGTTTTTGCTTTAGGAACATGGTTCTGGCTGAACGCTGTGTGCTGCTTAGTGCTGAAATCTTAAAAAGTCAAAGCAAGTACTCAGAGGCAGCTGCTCTTCTGATTCGTTTAACCAGTGAGGTAAAACACTTAGTAGCTTTTTCCACTCTTGCCCTCCCCCTGTTTGTTTACTTACCCAAGCACTTCTAGGTTACATTCTAATTCTCGTCCTATGATATTTTCTAGCCAAAGGCAGCAAATGAGGTGGTATAAATCATGAAGTGAAGGAAACTGTATACACTGCAAGTGAAGAAACTAGTACTGTTACTCTTTTTCTTTCTAGTCAAGTGACTTGCTTGACTTCTTTAAACGTGCTAAATGTGCATTTGTTATCTTTGGCTTTATAACTCATTTTCTTTGACATCTGCTTAGCTCTTGTATGGCATACTTTCAGTTCAAGAACTCATGGGTTAAAAGTATTAGCATGGCTTGCTAGAGCCATAATGGATGCTATCCCACATATAGAAGTTCTCTGTAGTTTAAGTAACTAAGGCATTACTGTAGCTCAGCTGTTATGAATCATTAGAATCTTACTGTGTAAGTGAAAGCTAGTCTGAACACTTCTGTAATATTAATTGGTGGAAATTAAGCATGGAATTAGCTTCTAACAGCCCAGAAAGTGTCTTGCTGGAAAAGGAGTGAAACAAATGTAATACCAGTAACAGTATAGCATCTTCTATGTAACTTGGAGGAAAGTCTAACTGTCAGTTAGTTCTGGCTTTGTGGCCAGCTGCACCAAATGTGATGCTTCTGAGACTTTTCCTGGGACAGATTAAGCATGGAATAAATTTGCTTAGCTCTGTAAGTTTGTCTCTGAAGTGTCTCTGTAGCTTCATTCTTGCCCTTTCAACTTAAGCTTGCTACCAAAATTTATGTGAGCAGTATAAGTTATTTAAGCAAGAAATTTAAATACTATTGGCTCTGCACAATCATTTTATGACTTAAAATTACATGTAGTATGCTTGTGGTGCCTTTTGGCAGTTGCAAGGAAAATCTTCATAGGATACTATATAGGTGTTTCAGAGTATACTTGTAGTCCAGACACATAGTTGGACATCACTGATAGCATGGAGTTCAATTGTGGTAAAATTAAGTAGATTCTTTTCTGATTGGTTAAAGTAATATAGCTGTGCCTTGGCATGAGAAGGGGGTAATAATAAGAAATTGTACATTATTAAGAAGTCATCCTGGTTCTTGTGATACAAATTCACTAAGTTCCATTGCTCCCTCTATTTTTCCTTCATCCTGTTAAAGCTCTTATTTTTTGTTTCTAGCTTTGATATCTGCAGGGGGAGGGAGGGGAAAAGGTAGCAGAGTGCCTCAGAGGTAATGGTAGATGCTAGAAACTGTAGCCTGAGTAACTGAAAAGCAGAAAGTATTTCTGTTGTCACTCATACTGAAACAGGTTGATCTATAAATCTCTCCACTGGAAAAAAATACCAGTGTGTTTGGTATTGAACACTACACATGTAACAAAGTGAAAAATACTTTTAGTCTTATTTTTTTATATGTGCACAAATACATATAATGTTTGCGTATAAAAGAATCTTCAAGTTCACAGCACTGTTACAGCTTACTATCCCTGTTAGCATTAAAACAAAGCCACTGTTATCTTTATGTTTGTATTCAACTTTGAAGCTAATTCTCCTTTTTACTTTTAAATAGGATTCAGATCTTCGCAGTGCACTTCTGTTGGAGCAGGCAGCCCATTGCTTTATAAACATGAAAAGTCCCATGGTTAGAAAGTTTGCATTTCATATGATATTGGCTGGCCATAGGTTTAGTAAAGCAGGCCAGGTAAGTATTATCTTTCCGCATGGAAAATATACCCGGTATTTGATACTGACTCTGAAAAACATGTTAAATGTGTTACCAGTCTGGAAAAAGATGCTTGGCTTCTGACACTTGTGTTAGTCAGAAGTATTCAGCTCTGTGATCTTCTGAAAATGATTTCTGCATTGATCAGTTCAGTCTTTTACTTCTGTATTTGAAGTAATGCTGAAGATCACTGACTTGAAACTTAAGTGATGTGTGTTTTCATTTCTGGGTCTCAATTTCATACACAACGAAATACAAAGCTTTTTATTTGGGTAAAGGAGTATTTTTACTCTTGAGAGAAGAGTGAGTTGCAGGAGTTAGGGATTTGTTAAACTCTTAATTTATTAGAATAATAGCAAAATTTAATATCTGTTTTTCCTGGTGCCTTAACCACATGCTTTTTAGTGGAGGTGCAGGTGTGTGAACAGTTACTACAAGACAAAGCATCTCTTTATGGCTGCTTAGACTTAAGTAGCAATTATACCAATACAAATCAGATTGTTTTTACTTCCATTCACATTCCTGTGCAGGCAGCTCTAACTGTGGTAAATAAACTCAGAGTTTGTTGGATGTAACTTATGTGCTTTATTTCTGCCTCAGTTGTGGGATAGACTCTCTAAAGATTGCTTGTGCTTGATTCCTGCTGAAGTTAGGCCCGGAGTTCAGTTACGGGGCTGTCCTTGGATACAGTCAATTTCAGTTTACTGATGAGCTGCAAACCTGTGATAGAAATAAGTTTGTATTGCAAATCAATAATACAGGAGAACCCAGGCATCAGAGTTCTGTTTGAAACAAAGCCCTGTGGTTTTGGTGGGGGTGTTCTCCCACCCCACCCGTTCTTGTTTTTATCATCCTGGTAAGGACCACAGAAAGTATTGTTGTGTTCTTGGCTTCTGTATTTAAAAACACTGATGTAAAGAATGGTAGGAGTATTTCTGCCCCCCCCGCCTTGTTTTTCTTCATGCAGTAGTTTCCCTGTCTATTGTTATGACAGTACAGCACTGACAGGGAGCTATTGATCAGTGCATTTTTTATTTGTTCTTTCAGATCTCACTCCTTTGCCTGGAAAAGTACATGCATTTTGTAAAGCTTTGCCTTTGTCTTCATGTAACAGCTCTCTTGTTATTTGTGTCTAATTTTTGTAGGGATTCTGGCTTCCAAGGAATGCTCTTTCAGTGTTACAGTAAATGTAGGTTATTTTTTTTCCCCATATCCTTAGAGGCACCAAAATATTAAATGCTACTGAAGAGAAGTCAGCCAGGCTGCTCAGCTGCATACTGTAATACCATGTTTTAGAGTGTCAATAATATCTGCTGATGTTCAGGATTTACTGCTTGTGCTCTGCTGTCGTCACCATAGCAATTTGAACGTATCTTAGACTTTTCCCATTACTGCTGTAAATAAGGGAATGCTGTTCCCTTTTTTAGAAGCTAAGACTTGCCTGTACAGTGAATGCCTATGCAGATGTTCAATACCTAGACTTAGGATTGAATGCCCAGGTCCTGATGTATGTACAGAAAAGGAACTGTGGAGCTGATTGGGAGCAGAACATCTATTTCCCAATGGCTGATGCGATTGGTAATTTTATCTTGTATGTACTGTAGGGCTGTGTTTTGTTCGTTTGCTTGGCATGGATTTTGTCCCAAGTGTGTCTACTGAACAACAATTGACTGGAAGTGTCACACTGAAAGTTCAGTTACAGAAGTGAAATGTGTTAAATCTAGCTTATGTCCTGAGGCTTGGCAGTAGAGCTCTGTAGACTTTAGCAGTCAGTCCTAAAGCAACACAGAACGCTATTTTAAAAAGTAGTCTTCTCTTGTTATTTGCTTTTTTAACTTACTGCCTGTTACACTAGTCTTTGAAAACATGAACTTAATGTGCAGGCTAGGCTCTGTACTGTAGGAACCAACGCTTCTGTGCTTAGATTAATGTTGACCAAATGCTATGAGATATACTTCTGCAAACATTACGCTTAGCATAGTGGGGGGTGGGCTGGTAAAAACTTCAGTAACTTTTCTTACTTACTGTTCAGTCTTCCTAATATTACAATTACAATGAGTGGTTAATGGAATTATTTAAGAAATTAACTTGTTTGGTTTTTTTCTTGCAGAAAAAACATGCCTTACGTTGCTACTGTCAAGCCATGCAGGTTTACAAAGGGAAAGGCTGGTCTCTTGCAGAAGACCATATTAACTTCACTATTGGTCGCCAGTCCTTTACACTTCGTCAGCTTGACAATGCTGTGTCTGCCTTCAGGCATATTTTGATCAATGATAGTAAACAACCTCCAGCTCAGCAAGGAGCTTTTTTAAGAGAATATCTTTATGTTTATAAGGTAAATGACTTTTCATTGTCTTTATTCCTTGAGTAATCAGTAATTCTATTACCAGTAATTTTCTATTAAGTCATTAAATGATTTTCTGTCATACCTGCTTTGTCCCAGGGTTGTTTTTTTATCTAGTTGATCTGTTCATTTTTTACTTTAGGCTTCAAAAAAACAAATATGCTGCATCTTGTGTGTGTATTAAGTGTACTTCCACTGATGGATATTAGTGTGACTCTTTGTATGTGTTTTTATTACAGTAAAATGAGCTCTTCCTCTTGAGCGTCATGGCTGAATTGCAGCTTGTGATAGTTCGGTTTCTTTTAGAGGAAGTGGATCTGTTTGTTTTGATCAATTTATAATGATTTTTGAGGCTTTTCATAATGTTTAATAAAGACTAGGTAGCTCTGTCACCTTTTCGGGTACTATAAAGTACTCCCCATCCATATTGTAGTAAATATTATTCTTTAATACAGGTCTTTATAGATCAAGTGACTCACTGAGTTGGCTGTAAGTTCATGAGTGATTCTGGATTGTAGTATACCATGCACATTATGGGGTGTTTAGTGCTGATATCACCACACAACTTGCAGCTGTGTAGTTACTTACTGTCTTTTAAAGCTTGTAAACAGAATTTCTGTGGTGTTTGCTAAGTTATGGTAGACCTTACTCAAGACTGGTGGTTGAGTCCACAGCTCAGCTGTGGTGAGACTCTTGTGTAATGGTGGTGGTGTAGTGAACGTAGTTTATCATATTCTGAGTTAGAGAGTCAAGCTTTGCATCAATAAAATTGTAACAGTTATGCAGCCGCAACAGTGATTAAACTGGACAGCTGGATTAAAATCATTATTCTCCTTTTTCCATAAAGATTTCATGAACTTTAAACTCTTATTGAAGAAAAAAATACTACTTCAGACTGTCAAAGCAGAAGAAACTATCAAAACAGTTAATTGAAGTGATTCATTCCATCTTAAAAATACTACCTGTTCAAACATTGAGTGCTTATAACTTGGCTTCCTTATCATTGAGTCATTGGTAATGTACAGCATGGACATCATGTATTTGCATAATGGCATGACACTCTGTTTTCCTCCTTTGCTCCAGAATGTAACCCAGCTATCACCTGATGGTCCCTTACCACAGCTTCCTTTACCATATATTAACAGCTCAGCAACCCGTGTTTTCTTTGGGCATGATCGAAGACCAGCAGAAGGTTAGAAAATTTTATGTAAACAGATTGAACTCCCTGATTTATGGACCAAAATATATGCAAGAGTTGGTGTCATTTAAAAAAAAAAAAAATCTATCATTATGTAAAACTAATGTGACAAGGTAACTTCTTAAATAAGATTTCAAAAGAAAAGTTTTAAGCTTAGTATCTACTTGCATGATGTTTTCAGACTTCCTGTGTAAATATGAAGTCCACATATGCGGATGTGCTGACTTCCACTATTTTTCATAGCTGGAAGGCTTCAAAGCAAGTCTGTAATGAACTTCATGAAAGGGATTATTAATGCTTTAGCAAATGCTAGATGCTAGTGCCAGTGCTAGAAGTTAGCTTTACAGTTAACTTTCTCTTGGATGAAATCTTTGAAACGCTGTGATTCCTGAATGTAAAGTAAGCTGAGTGGAAATTCTTATATGACCGAGGGCTGTACTGTGGGGCTGCAGTCTGTCAAAGTAAAATAATCTGTGAGCTGAGTGTACCATGTAGCATGCTAAAATCTTGGAATTCCACAATTTGCAAAAAGAAATATACTCAAATTATCTTCAGTATTGTCTTCCATGTGTGCATTTCAAAATGTCTTTCAATCCACTGACTTAAATCAATTGTAACATAAAAATGACAGTGACTGAGAACTTAAAATATTTTAACAGCACTTACCAAACTGCCAGTGCAGCCCTCAAACTGTTGCGTGCCACTGTTCTCATCTTCTAAGATTGCCTTACTCATACTAGGTGAAAAGCAGGCAGCTACGCATGTAAGTCTGGATCAGGAGTATGACTCGGAATCCTCACAACAGTGGAAGGAACTTGAAGAGCAGGTTGTTTCTGTGATAAATAAAGGAATAATACCTTCAAACTTTCAACCAACACAGTTCTGTTTAAATCGCTACTCGGATAACTCCAGATTTCCACTTGCTGTGATAGAAGGTAAAGTTAAGATTTATACACTTCAGAAATAGATAAATTTGTACAATATTTCCTGTGTTATTGTAGATTTAAACCAACGTTATTGGGCAGATTGTTTGCACAAGAATGCTTTGAGTTAGGTGAACCTTCAGATTGTGGTGGGGATAGCCTGTTGTCATTATTTTCTTGTACTTTTTTAATAGAACCAATAACTGTAGAAGTGTCCTTCAGAAACCCTCTGAAAGTTCCACTTCTTTTGACTGACCTTTCATTGCTGTGGAAGTTTCAACCTAAAGACTTCAATGCAAAGCATGATGGAGAAACAAAAGAGCTGGTAAGGAAAGCTTCATCCTTTTTCAGCCAAAACCAAACAGGTACAGTTATGGAGTATATATTAACTTAAGTCTTCAAAATTCTGTAGTATGAAAACAGCTGGTTTAAGTGTAAATCTAAAAAAAAAAAAAAGTAACTACTGAATTTCTTTATGCATTGTTTAGATTTTCCTAGATCCAGAGGGCACAAAGCAGCCAAGTTAACAAACGTACTGTAATGAGCATTGTAAAGCTTAATGCAAAGCAAAATACTTCCAACATTTCATTTTGTGTAGTACATCTATTTTGAGTCACACTAGCCTTGACCAGCAGAAATGAGTTGCAATGTCAATAGGTATATTATCAAATACCTTTTTCTTACTCGCGCTACTGTACGTAGTGAAATGTGTGTTCTGAAAAACTGTGCTGGTATGACATAGGAACATCTTGGTATCTCAATTAGAAGAACAATGAAAATGTATTGTATTAAAAATTAATGTTTTGAATACTTTAGATGAACTACTTACTGCTGTTTAATTTAACACTTCAACTAATACTGCCAAAACTAGCCTCTGAAGGACTGTTCTCACATTTGTATTTTTAAGATTTTAATATGTTCTAATACTGACTATTACAGTAAATTGCTCAATAACTTGGTTTCCTGGCCAAAAGCATTTGGAACATAGTGATCTCTAAAGGTGCAGTAAGTGTTTGCCAGAGTTATAAACATTGTTTCATATAACTAAGTCTCAAGGATTACTGTACGCTTTCCCTTCTGTTCTAGTCTGAACTGCTGCTTTAATGATATGATAAATACTTCTGTGAGTATCAGTGAAGTTGATTGGGAATGGTTCCAATTTATAGTGATAAATCTTAAATTTCTCTCAAGTAAATGCTTACTGAGCTCTCCATCTGCTTCTTTAATTCAGAAAGCCTGAGAAGCTGGGCATACAGCACTTGTTGGTCCGAACTGTCTGCATTTTGAAATTTGTACGCTTTTTTCCTTGAACACTTCAGGAAAGGTGTGGGAAGTAATATTTATGGCACTTTTTCTGCCTAGGAGTAATAGCATCTGAAAAGCTGTTTCTTCTTTTCAGGGAACGTGTGATGATGATATGATAGGAACTGAAGCAATAGCAGAATTTTTAATTAATAGTGAGGAGACAAAAGTGGTAAGTACTATACTTTGTTTTAAAAGTAGTCTTTTCAGTGTTGAACTTTAGGGTGGAGTTCAGACTTGTTGTGATCTGAACTTAATGCTAAACTTACAGAAGACAATGATATATGAAGTACTAGAACTTATGAATCTCATCAGTGTGTATAAATATCTGAAGGGAGGATGTGACAGGACAAGAGGCAGTGGGCACAAACTGAAACAGAGGATGCTCCATCTGAACATCAGGAAACACTTTTTTTTTCTTTTTTCCTGGGATGGTGACTGAGTGCTGGGCACAGGCTGCCCAGAGAGATTGTGGAGTCTCCATCCTTGGAGATATTAAAAGCCATTTGGACGTGGTCCTGGGCAGCGGGCTCTAGGTGGCCCTGCTTGAGCAGGTGAGTTGGGCAAAATGACCTCCAGAGGTCCTTTCCAACTTCAACCATTCTGTGATTCTGCCTCTGTTAAAGTTCATTTTTGTTACAATTTAGGATTATTTCCTAATGTAATGAGTGTCTCTCAGCTGTGGACTGGTTTGGTAAATTCTGTGTATGTGAAATTTTGAATCCAGTAAGTGACATGTAGTTATTATATGCAGTTACATCTGACACAACTATAAAGTAAGTGTAGCTGTGAGTGTCTTTAGCAATTGGACATTTAAATGTAATAAAACTCTTTTTCTAGTAGCAACAACAACAAAAATTTAACATATCTCCACAGGCAAGACTAAAGCTCTTTCCCCATCAAACAGGGGAGCTACATATTCTGGGAGTCGTTTATAATCTTGGCACTGTTCAGGGTGCTGTGACATTAGATGGGATAGATCCTTCTATTGGATTACAGACAGGTAAGTGTATTATTCCCTTAAGTTGTGTGTCTCTGAAAGGGGGAGACATGGCTTCTGCAGAGTAGGACTAAATTCTAGTGTTTAATGTTTGACTATCATGATGTAAGGCCTTCCTTTGGGTAAGGATGTAGAATCAAGGGAAACAACTGGAACAGGAAAAGAATGAATTGGCACCTGTAGGAGTCCCATGAGAAAGGAAGTAACGTCTGCCAAACCCATACTTATTTTTCCTTTTAAATCTGTGGAAATTCTGAAACTATTACAAAAAATCAAAATCTAAATATTCTATCTATGCCATGTTGAATCTATAACAACTTCCATTGACTCTTTTGCCATTCATTTTTCTTCTGGCTCTTTTTGCTTTGTTAGCGTTCAACTTTTGTCCAAATGTTGCACTGAAGTTCTTTGCATAGGTTCCCAAATTTAAATTTGGCTGATATAATTATTTTTTTAGCATCTTGACTTTATTTTGGTTCTCCTTCCTTTATATTGACATATACATGGCTTATTAATTGCATGTTACTTGATCTGTTCTGTGGAGTCATTAATCTGAAACTGTCTCTCACAGGGAGCATATAGTTGTTGGAGGAAATGGGGATTAAAGCACATGTTTGAAAGTGTCTAAAAGAAATAATGAAGCTTGTTTAGCTATCTACGAACTGGAAACCTTTGGAATGAAAAACATATGGGGAGTGGTGGCCTGTCTTTGAAGGAAATAAAAATGTTTTGGGTGACTTTTCCCGCTTGGCAGAAATTGGGAAAGGAAATAAATACATCACCTTCATGCTCCGTGCCGCCCACCCCACGCCCCCCCAGTTGTAGTCAAACTATTAAAGGGCAGAGTAAGTCCACAACAATGGATAACTAGCTGTCTGAACTCACAATAGCAATGTGTTATGTGTGACAGTAAGCTTTGAATAGTTCTTTGTCAGTAATGCTGCTTAATCAATGAATACTGCATCTGTCCAATAGCAGAAAAATCAAAATGATTTTTGAGATTGGGTAGGGAGCTTTGGATCACTTCTCAGAAAACCATTAGGAATTACTTTTAAAAAGATAAAAATAAAACTTTACAAAAATTGTTTCAGGAAAGTTTGTTTCCAATGGGTTATCTGTACGAGGACGACAAGATTTAGAAATCCAAGGGCCTCGACTTAATAACACAAAAGAGGAAAAAACATCCATTAAATATGGACCTGATCGACGTTTAGATCCCATTATTACAGAAGCAATGCCTTTGTTGGAGGTATGTAGCTACTTTCTATTGGCAGTTTTGAGCAAACAGCTGTATCCAGAGCTTATAAACGTAGTTCTAACAATGAAGTCTTAGACTTTGTTAATGCCTGTATCTTTCCAGTTAATTTTTGATCTGTCAGTGCTGAACTTGTGTGGGTTTTTTCAAGTGAAACTTGAAGCCTCCAAATTAATATCCTTCTGAATTTGTTATATTCCCTTTAGAATTTTAGTTGGCAACAGCTTCTGTAGCCAAATTTCAAGATGAGGGGGGAACAGGTAAAGAAGCTTTCTTCTGTTTGCTTGCTGTTCATCTAGAATAATTCTTCAAGTTGGTTAGTTAAAACAATGGTTTTTACCCAGTGGGTTTCCTCTTCTTTTTTTGTTATATTCCTTTTCATTACTATCATTATATTTCATTATTATTATTGTTAGTATTTTACTTTAGTTACTAAACCATTCTTATCTCAACCCATGAGTTTTACCTTCTTTCCCGATTCTCCTCCCCATCCCACTGGGAGCGGGGCAGGGAGTGAGGGAGCGGCTGCATGGTGCTTAGCTGCTGGCTGGGGTTAAAGCACGACAGAGAACGAAGACATCAGCACCTCCCTCTCTACTTTCCCTCCTCAGGAAGCTGTAGAGAGCAATATAGTTTAAATATGTTGGTTGTTGTTTTCATGTGCATTAGTAACTTGACTCAATGTTCAGGTTTGTCTTTTCTCCTGTTCTCTTCCGTACAGGTGTTCTTTATAAATTTTCCTACAGGGCTTCTCTGTGGAGAAATCAGAAAAGCATATGTAGAATTTGTGAACGTAAGCAAGTGTCCTCTTACCGCACTGAAGGTTGTGTCCAAGCATCCAGAATTTTTTACTTTTGGTGGAAATACTGCCGTTCTAACGCCACTAAGTCCTTCAGCTTCTGAAAACTGTAGTGCTTACAAGACTGTTGTGGCAGATCCTACCTCTGTGCGTACAGCACTGCTGTCTTCAGCTTCTTCTGTAGACTTTGGGGTTGGCACAGGAGGTCAGCCTGAAGTAATACACGTCCCACTTCCTGATGCTGTTCTTCTTCCTGGGGCTTCAGTGCAGCTGCCAATGTGGTTACGGGGACCAGATGAAGAAGGTGTTCATGAAATTAACTTTTTGTTTTACTATGAAAGTATTAAAAGACACTCAAAAATGTGGTAAGTTTTTTATCTATTTTTTTCTGTCATACCTGTTAAACACATTATAAACATTGTAAACGTAAATGTAAATTTTACTGAATTTCCCTCAATTACTGTGATGATGTAAGTGGCCTGTTATCTGCTGTTCTAAGCAATAATTTTTTCTACTATATGATCTAATTTCCATATGAAATTATATAGTCTACACTGCTTCAATCAAAGTGGCAATTATTAAAACAATTCAATAGAAGGAGGGTTAATGGAATGCTGGTAATACAAACTCTGTTCATATTTAGTTTCTCTGGAAGCACATCTTTCTGAGGCATAGGGGGAAAAAATCATAACTTAATTTGTTTCTGTATGTTATAAACCAAAATCTTGTCTTTGAACAAAATATGGTTAGTAATTGTATTATGATGAAAGATATTCTTTTTGGAGGGGTTAAATACCAGGTTTGACTTGCATGCTGTTGTATAGTTCCTTTTTGGACCATCTTGAGACAGTGGACAGTCAAGTTTGACACCACAAGCTAACAAATAATGCTTTCTTTGAACTTCACTTGAAAGGTAGCGAGTTGACTTTTTGTGTCACTTATTCCCAAGTCCCACCCATGTCTGAGGCTAAGAAGGCTCAGGATATACTTTTTTTGAGAAACTTGTTCTTCAAAGATTGAGGTGAATAGACCTTTGTTCAGAAAGTGAAGAGATCAGCCTTCAGGAAGCCTTAGTGTAGTGATTTAGCAAACAGCCAAATTCAGAAATGAAGACTGTCTCTTTTTACCCCTCTCTCTCACTCTTCTGCAAATACTGTTCTTACACTGCTACCTTATAGCTGTTAGAGCTCATAACTAGAGCTGAGAAAAAGTTGCAAGAGGCTTTATCTAGATTTAGTTTTTAGCCCACTAAGAATACTGGCCACAGACTTAATAAATGTTACTATTTAATTTTCTGGAAGAGAAATTTATTATGGAGCTGTGTGCGCTGGATTTGTTTGTCTGAAGACTGTGTCTTTGCTCAGCTTAAGAAGCAGTGCAGACTAGGAGGAGTGGATCTGTAATCAGGGCTGGGGACCTGGTGTTGTGGTTTAACCCCAGCTGGCAACTAAGCCCCACACAGCTGCTTGTTCACCCCCCTCACCCACTCCCCCTCCAGTGGGATGGGGGAGAGAATCAGAAGAGTAAAAGTGAGAAAACTCATGGGTTGAGATAAGGACAGCTTAATAGGTAAAGCAAAAGCTGTGCACGCAAAGCAAAGCAAAACAGGGAATTAATTCACCACTTCCCATCGGCAGGCAGGTGTTCAGCCATCTCCAGGAAAGCAGGGCTCCATCACGCGTAAAGGTTACTTGGGAAGACAAATGCCATAACTCCGAATATCCCCCCCCTTCCTTCTTATTCCCGCAGCTGTATACGCTAAGCATGATGCCATATGGTATGGAATATCCCTTTGGTCAGTTGGGGTCAGCTGTCCTGGCTGTGTCCCCTCCCAGCTTCTTGTGCACCCCCAGCCTCCTCGCTGGTGGGGTGGTGTGAGAGGCAGAAAAGGCCTTGACTCCTCTGTGTAAGCACTGCTCAGCAGTAACGAAAACATCCCTGTATTATCAGCACTGTTTCCAGCACAAATCCAAAACATAGCCCCATACTAGCTACTATGAAGAAAATTAACTCTATCCCAGCCAAAACCAGCACACCTGGTCTCTATACTCTACATATTCAGGATGATGATGGGGAGCCAGGCTACTTCAGATGAGCTCTAGTCACATGGACTGAATGTCTTAGTTCTGAGAAAGAAACCAAGTTCATGTGCTGTGAGACTGCTCTGTAATGTAAACCAAAGCAGAGTAAGTTGAAGATGGTCAAGAGAGTGGATCAGCAGTGTACTCTTGAAATCAAACTAAGTTGTGCAAATGCACTCTTTGTTTAGATTTTTCTGTGGCTTCTGAAATGCCAAAGTTAGGTTTTTCACTTGGCTTTAGGCTAGTGTGTAGGAATAGGGATTTTGTCCCCTTACAATGTAGTTATTTTTTTCTTCCCCCCTTTTTTTTAAGAACAGAACTTCTCCTCTGAGTTTATAGTATTCAGAAAGTGAGGTGTTTCAGAGAAGGAAGATGGATGTTTGGGGAATATATTTATTCCCTACTATACTGAAGTTTCCAGGGGAACTTAAGCGATGTGATCTTGTTTAACAGTACTCTTTGTAGACTGAGCATAGCTTTTAAATTTTCAAAAAATGATTTAATTTGTGCCACTTGAAAACTATACAGACATCTGTATATCTGTCTGAAGATTAACTGCAAAACTGTTAATTTTATTATGCACATTGTGACATTATGTGAAGTAGAGTTTAGTAGGAAACCACTGATTTCCCCTCCCAAAACAAGTACCTCATGATGTTTCAGCATGTTTAGTAGGTAATGGATATCAAACTTTTACATGCCTCTAGTGTTTTCAAGTGGAAGTTATGGTAACACAAAGCTTGTATGTGGGGAAAAGCTCATGTGTTTTGAAGGTGTCCAAGAATGGAAGTTTACTCATCTTTAGAAAAACAGGAAGATAACCTTTTAAAAGGGCTTGCTGGCCTGGAGGTTGAGCATGTCTGGAAGAAGGCAGAGTAGTCATGGTTCTAGAAGTAAACTTGCAAGATTCTCAGTTCCGGGGAATTTGTTGAATGTGGTGGTATTCTGTCTAAATGCTTTTTAGTAAATGTTTATACAGGAGATGTGACTAACTACTGGGCCTTTTATGGTTTATTTACTCAAAAATTCTATTTTCCAAAGCATGTGGTGGCATTAAATGGCTTAATGATATCCCTGTGCCAGTACATGCCTGTTTGCTTTCACTGTGCCAGTTGTCTTACATCTGAAATATTTCTGATGTATTTTTCATCATGGTAACATATGAACCTTTTTCTTCAGTATTTCAAACTGGCTAAGAGACTGCGTGTTTGAACAGCACCTACCCACGCAGCATGATTGTTAAAAATAATATAGTTTTGATAGGAAGCTAAAAAGAAAAGTGCCTCTCTAGTGGTTGAAAGGAATAAATTGTCTAATGGCCTTAATATTGATGACAAACAAAAGCTAAACTCCTTGATGACAGGTTCTGGACAGCAGTCCTGGTTGTTTAGAATGTCTTTTTTTCTCCCCCTTCCCCCCCCCAGTCATAGAGTATTAAGGCACACTGCAGTTATTTGTACTAGCCGGTCTCTGCATATTCGAGCTACTGTCTGCAGAAGTAATGCACTTGAAGATGAAGAAGGCAGAGGGGACAATATGTTGGTGTTCGTGGATGTAGAAAATATCAATACTGTAAGTTCTTATTTTTAATATTAATACTGTTCTAAAGCTCGGCAGATGTGTGTCACAAGTAGACTTAAGTAAAAGGTTTTTTTTACAACTACTTTGTAAACACTAAGTAAACCTTGCATATTTAATCATTCCAGTTACTGTTGGAAAGAGTACTAACATTAAGTTATATCTCAACTCTCTGGAAGTCTTCTATAACTATCTCTATCCTAAGCAAATTCCAATACTGTAGTCCGGAGTCTTTTTTTCTTTTAGGAAGATTTATTCCAAATTCATGAATGTTCTTGGTGATCACAACTTTCAAGATAGTTCTGAATGAGACAACCTGTGCCCCCCGCAACCTTTCAGTGAAAACACTGGTGGAATTAGTGGTAACGTGAAGTCAAAATTTAAGCTCCAACTTGAAGGAAGCTTCTGTGTTTACATTTATTACCAAACGCTAAAAGACATTTTTGCAAATATAATCCAAATACAGATGTATCTGTTGACTTAGCAAAGCAGATGAAAATATTTGTTTTTCATACCATGCTAATTTAAATTTACTCATTTTTTGGGTAAAGCTGCTCCCATTTTTTCAGCCACAAAACAAGGTAATTGAATCCTCTGTTTATAGAATTCCTAAACACTTAGCTGGTAGTGGAATCGCTGAGCTGATTTGTCATTTTGTTTTAAAGGTGTGTACACTGTTTTTTCGTCAGCTACTAAAGTGAATATTGTCTGCTCCTTTGAGGAAGAAGGAATGTTTTATAAAGTACTTACCAAGTTAACAGTTAACATTGTGTGAGACTTAATTTTCCACTACCACCTCACTCTTTCCAAGAAAGGAAACCAACCCCAAAAGCTACTTTTCATTTTGTATATGTGTTTAAAAAAAAAAAAAAAAAATTCTTGAATTTCTGGGATTTATGACCTAGCAATGTTCCTAAAATAATCTTAGAAACTAAGTGGTCTTGCGGACAGTGTTCTGCATTGGAGTTAAAAGCCTAGGTTTTATTATAGTTGTCTTAATCTAAAATACTAGCTTGCAGGTATTTTTCTGGGGGATCTTTGTTTCCCCTTCGTGTGGCTTTGTTTACTGGAATTGGAAGTTGCTGTGAGCTGGAACTGTTTTACATTACAGTGGGTCTTAAATCTCTTCTTGTCTCTCCTTAGTACTGTATTATGGACGGTGTGAATAATGAGTTAAATTAAGATTCTAACAGTGCCACCTTACAATGAGCACTTACTATGCAGTGTAGAACATCGCAGTTGTGATTGGTCTTATTTGACATAATTTTTGTTTCTTCCTTAGAGTGAGACTGGTGTTAAAGAATTTCATATAGTGCAAGTTTCAAGTAATAGCAAGCACTGGAAGCTTCAAAAATCTGTTAACGTCTCTGAAGACAAAGGTGTGTATCTTTGTCACCAAAAGGATAGCAAGTCTAGCTTCTGCCTGACAAGAACTGTTAAAAGAATCTTACAAGGAGTTGTATTTGGCTTTCAGAATAATTAATTTCTAAAAACTTTGTCCCTTTCAAACATACGACAGTCCTTCTTAAGTGTTTCAAGAAAAGTATATTGACAGATAACTTTCAGACTTCATTAATTTTAAAAATGGGCTTAACTTACAGGTAAATTATTTCTGTGATGTAGAGAAATCCATGTCTGGGTTGGCTGATAACTTGCCTCACAAGAAATACGTTTCAGTGTTCCTTTATTTACATCAGTGTTAAATTTAACTGATCAACAGAATATTTGACAAGTGCTCTATTCAGTTATTAGAAATATACCAGAATTGCTAGTGCTGTATCCTGCCTTAGCTATTACAAGCTGCTAATTTTTGAAAAGGCTAACTATCCCAGGCAAGAAAAAAGTGCTGTTATTGTATCTAACAAATGCTATCTTTACTTGTATGCTGACATTTTATGTACTTAAAAAATTAGTCTAGACGTGTATTCCTCATGTATTAATATTGAGGGTGAACCAGTCAGATAAACTGAATCTTTTGTCTTCTGTTCCTTCCTTCTTTCTCTGTATCTCCTTTATGTATTATGGCTCACTTCCTGCTCTAGGAGTAGATTGAAGGGATCAGCAGAAGAGGCATCTTTACTACCATGTAGCTGCTCTGCTTGATTAGTTATGCTTCTTGAGTATTATCAGTGTGTTTCTTATTTCTGAAGTTTAAAGGCTGACTTTTGGCTGATGAGGAGGGATTCTGATTATTTTGAGGGGGAAAAAGTCTTGCAACCTTTTTCTTTCAGATACTAAACTTGCTAGCAGAGAGCGAGCGAAGTTATGCTTTAAAGCAGTAAGATGCAAAAACTCAGAAGGTAAGTTCTCTCCTGAATGTGGTAACTTTTTGAGAAAATACTATTTGGATGCTGTATGCTGAAGTTGTGACTTCTCATGATGCTGAAACAATGCCTTCTCTTTTTTCCCTTAGAAAATTACACATTTGCAGATATTGTCTTTGGAAATGAACAGGTAGGTGAACTGGAACAACTGCATATTTTGTCTTGTGCAAGGTATCCCTGTTGTGTAAGTATCCCAGTGAAAGCCTTTTTAAAATTTAAAAATGGGAACAGTGCTTTCATAGTTGGAAGGTTATGTTTTGCATGTCAAAAACCGTTTGTCTTCTAGGTCAGCTCTCTTTTTTTTACAAAGAGAAGGTGAGGTAGCATAGGCTAGTGGATAGTCAGGAATTTTAAGTTCCCAGTTAACAGCTGAACTACTTTGGGAGCGCATTGCAATGTTAACTGTTTTGCTAATGTTTTTGCTTCCTTTCCAATCCTTCAGAGCAGTTCTTTTGAATATTTCCCAGCCTTCTAGTTTTCTAGAAGGGATCTGTGGATGTCAGATTCTTGTTCTACTGTTTTTTCATAATTATATTTTTACTAAGATAAATTAATTCTAATTACAGTTTATTCTAAAAATAATCTGGAAACCTCTAATGGATGTAGGTACCAGAATTTCAAAACTACTAATGTAGGTTGTAATCAGTTCAAGGAGTCTGTTTCTTTGATTTTTCTTGAAGTTTAAGATTCTAGACTACCATGCTTTCTTAATCTTTTTAAGCATACAGGTATTGTCCGAAGAAGAATCCTTTTAGCAAATGATCTTGGTACAGTGAATGCTTCTCCTAAACCTGAGGAAAGTAGGCCACTTAGATCAGATCAGAAATCTACATTAGCATAGTGGATTTAGTTAGCTGGATGTCAGATTGCTTATTTTATGCTGATTGTACATTTTCCATATATGTATCCAGCTTTTAAAAGCCAAAGAAGACCTACTCACTGCCATTTCATTTTGTAGGCATATAAGTTGAAGTTAGGACTAAAAATCTGAGGTAGATGATCCCTCTTTGCATTTTTAAACTTGGATGAGCTGCATGAACTTCAGCTTTCTTGTAAGAAAATGTTCTCTAATGGGGGGATGGGGAGGGGGCCTCCCTTTTCTACAGTTACTGCAAAAGCAGGTTGTCTCCCTGGGTATGAGTATTCTGCTAATGCAACGTTTAGCATCTCTGCAACAGCATATTCTGGAAAGGCTAACATTTTTGAAAGGGAGGGGTTAGGAAGCTAAAGTTTGTTTCTTATCCTGCTGACTCCAAGTATCATTGCTGTCGGTCTTAAAACCACTACTTTCTCATCAAGCTTTTGGTGTTGGAAAAGCTCAGCACAAATGATGACAAACTTGAGAAACAGCACAGTACTTCTGGCTGTGCCACTTATACATGGGGAATATGCTGTGCAATCCAGTATCTTTGCTATTGCTAGCAAAATGTATGTTCCTAACTTGGATAAATAATTTTAGCTAACCTGAGGAAAATATTAATAAGCAATAGTGACTTGCATGTGAGCTAGTTTGTGAGTTAGGTGGACACTTCAGCTCTCTCCACTACACTTAATAGATCACAGTAGACTGTCTGGTGGTAATAATCCAAGTCCTTATTTCCAGGTTTGGTATTTGTAGTTTTAGACCAATAATCTATAGCTGTCTTTCCCTGTGTTACCTTAGACAGCTCATTAAGTAGTGCTGATCTCTAACAGGGCAAGCATGGAAACGAAGATGTGTGGCATCCTGTAGGTTTGCAAAGGGAAGCAAAGCAAGATAATGGAACTGAAATACTACAGTGATGAGCTCTGGTAGAGTAACTTGTCAGCTTGCATCCTATTCTGAGGGCACTATTTCTTGCTTTTTTTTCTTGCAGATAATAAGTTCAGCCAGTCCTTGTGCAGACTTTTTTTTCCAAAGTTTATCCTCTGAATTTAAAAGAATGCACGTGCAATCTCATACTCATGCATCTCAAAGGGCTACAAAACAATCATTTGATGAGACAGTCAGATTGATACAAAGATGCAGTGAAGTCGATTTGAACATTGTTGTACTATGGAAGGTATGTATGTTTGTGGCCTTTGTGGTAATTTGGCCATTGAATATGACTGTTGGAAAATAATTTAATATGGCATCCTGAACTTTCAAGCGTACTCATACAAAATTTATGGATGAAGTTTTTTTTCTGAAAACAGGCAAATGAACTCAAATGATGTCAAGAAGCAAAGACAGTCTTATAGCTGCAAATAAGTATGCTTAAGTGGTTTTATAAGAATTGGGTGCATCCAGAGTAATGTAAGTTCTCTTCTTAAAAGAGAAAATTCTGAAATCTTAAACCAAGAGATGCTCGGTTTTATCATAGAACTGTAAGAGTGACTCAGTCTGCTTTGAAGAAGAGGATCTCATTTACCAGAATGCAAATATTAAGTAGTGGAAATTGGCAGTCTAAACTTCAGCAGTTGTCTGTGCTTGCAAAACTAAAAGCATACACATAAAATAAATGTCATGCTAGCCTTTAGGTTTTGAACAGTACAACGTCTTCCACTTAAGTTAGGGGAAAAGTCAGCAATTCTGTATTATGAAACTTATAGTTGCTGGTCTGCTAATGTCTTTATATTATATTCTGTAGGCATACGTTGTAGAAGACAACAAGCAGCTTATTTTGGAGGGCCAGCATCATGTTGCCCTTAATACAGTTGGAAAGGAGGCTTTTTCGTTTCCTCAGAAGCAGGTAATCAATCTAGTGTGAAGTTTTCCTTTACAATTGCTTCTCTCCCAAAATAGACTTGATGTGTTTTCTTGTAAATAAGTGGAATCACTTCGGGTGCTTCTGTAGAATCTAACATCAGATATGTGTTATTACTAAATAATTCAGACTTACTTCAACTTGGATTAGTCATCTATATTGAAATAGCTAGGCTCAGTTTAAAGATGAGAAAAGCAATATACAAGTAAGTATACTGCTATACGGTTATTGGAGTAAACTGTTCTGTGGTATTTCAAGATAGAACGAGGAGCTTATTGATGGTATTAAGTCAAACTTAACGATTATTTCATAACAAAGTTAATAGTAAAATGGTGGAATTTATTTTTGAGTGTTACAAAATCAATTTTATAAATTCTACTACTATGCACAACTTAAGTGGACACCTTTAGTGTAACATATAAGAACAGCAGAACACTGGAGCAGTTAAAAAGACATTGAAAGCTCCATTGGAATTGATCAATTAAATAGCATATTATTTCACTTTGAAGTTTTATAGCCTGTTTGATTATTCAAAGAAAATAGCATCTGTAAGAAACTGGTGGATGTCTCCTGGTATGTGAATCAGTAACAACTGTGGAAGCTATAGATAAGTTTCTGTAAAAACATCTGTTAGATGCAATTTATGTGTGTGAAGAAGACTAATGTGCAAAATAAAAAAGAAGAAACAAGTCTTGTACTTGTTTAGTTTTCTGCTGAGCAGTACATTGCTGTTCCTTCTCGTTTTGGTGCCAGTCTCCTTACGTTTTTACCAATGTAGCAAACATCATATATAGCTTTTAGTGAGCTCTTACTCAAAGTTGCAGCAAATAGTACTATACATTAATTTTGTCAAGAAAACAATATAGGACAAATGTGTCTTTCTATAAATATCATGCTATAACGTAAGTAGTGAATTACTCTGAAGCTGTGCACTTGGCTTTGGTTCATAAGCCTTTAGGTGTTTTTTACATCATTAAGATGATTTTTCCATTTAGTTCTTTGCGCTATGAAATAGATGGGAATAGGTTGAAAGGGGCATGTAGTTTGAGCTAAACTGGCTGGTGTTCATTGATACTGAAAAATAGGAAAACTGAAGTTCTAATGTGTGAAGACTATTTTTTCTCTTAACCCCCACCCACCCCAAAAAAAGCCTTTGCACATGTGGGCTTAAGCTATGCTGAGCAATACTAGGCTGTATTAGTCTAATGACAACTACCCACTCTGGTATTATCTTTCCTGTCTTAAGGTGTATGTAGAACAGTAGATCACACTATAGGCATGTAAAGTTAGGAGAGAAAACACTGTGGACTTCTGGTCTCATTGAGGTCTGGTTCTAGTAAATGGGTGGGAAGAGAAGAAGTAGGAATGAATCACATCTGCATCCTAAAATAAAGAAATGACTGAACATGCTAGGGGTAGTAATTTACATTTCTTGTTGACTGCACTGGAACTCTAGTTGTCTGCATCAAATTCAGTTTCAGTCTGAAAGAAAGGAATCCTGCCACCAGCAACAAGGAGGAAACAGATATACCTTCAATTTGTTTTGAGGAATACATGCTACTATATATTAGCATTCTCTGTCTAAATCTGCTTCTCATCAATTATTACTATTACAACTACAGTCACATAGATGCTACAATGATTATTGTATTCACTTGCTTCAGCATAAGGAACATACCTCCTTTGAAGCATTCTGTACCTTGGTTGGAAGCAAAAATGCATCTGTGTTGTGATGAAGTTGAAATCTGGTATAAGAGTAATGGTAGTTGTTTTTAATAAATGTGTAAATTCTGTGTCCTCATGGTAACCAAAGCCTAGATTTAACTTGGATTTTACGAGCTTGTAGTCTCAGGACTGCTAAGGATTGAGAGATTTCATATGCTCATGTACTACTATTTTTTTTTTTTGGTTGGCGCTTTATACTGTGAGGAGAGTAGATAAACCCCTCTGAGATGGGAGGTGAGGTATAGCAAATTAAGTGACTTGAGACTTTGCAGCAGTTTACTTCGTTCACTCCACATTTAAGAATTAAAAGAATCCCCAAAATAGGATTAAATGAGACTAGGTAGAGAAAATAATATACTTAATCTATTAAGGATTGCATATTGTCTTTGAATTACCTTGCTCTTGCATTAAACAAGCAGTGAAAAGCTGGAGGGGGGGGAGAAAATCCCAAACCCAGACATCTAACTTAACATTTTCAGTATGTAGTTTTGAGACTTATAATGTAACATTCGAATAGTTTGTCTTGTAAATCTGTATTTATTGTCTAAGTCATAAACAGGGTTGGAAACTCTAGACTGTTCCTGAATGTCTTGTGCTGACAGTATAGAAGTTAGTTGTTTTCTGTGGTCTAGACAGCAGAGGGAGATGGAGATGCGTGCTTTTTACCAACACATGTTGGTTACCAGCTTTTAAATGATAGAAGGCTGCTCAGATCTGAAAAAAGAAATTTATTTGCAGATTCTGAAAAGGATGTCACCTAAGATGCAAGAGTCTGCTCCCTGCATTTCTTGCTGTGTTCTGTTTGTCGCTCTTCTTCAGCAACTTTCTTCTTGACTTGAACCGCTTCTGCTTCATGCTGTTGCAGCCAGCAAAGGAATTTTTATGTCTGTCTGGCAATACAGCCATCCACAGCCAAGAACAGTCTTACAATAGACGTGGAGAAAACACAAACGAGATTTCTCTCTGCACCGCCCCCCCCTATTTTTTTAGCCCTCTGAGAAATGACTTAAATTTTAGCTGAATTCATCAGATAACTACATTGAACAAATCAAGATAGTTTGCTTTATATTTTGGTTAAATTCTATGTACTGGTTGGCTTCTGCTTTGTCAGTTATGGTGTATCTCAGACTGATCCTTTGCCAGCTTTTAAGGATTTAGTTTGGATTTATAGAAGCTTCTAGAACTGTTCAGGGAAACAAAGCTGCAATAAAGCACTGTAGTAGAAGAGCAGTAGATCTGTATTCATTGGTACTGTTATGTTTCTCAAGTTCTTCCAGCAGTCTGGTAGATTGGTAGCTGGGTGCGCTGATACAAAGTCATCTTTATCATATGTCTAAGCTAAGATGTTAGACTGCTGACTGAGATGCAAGGACAGGTGGTTACTTCTGCTTGGGTCATTGTGGAACATGTAATGCATACAACAGGGGTGTGGAACAGACAGCAGGATGTGATTATTCCTGTATCGCAGTAGTGTAACTTGCCATAGCATTTGATGAAATCAAGATAAGACCTCTGGTTTCTGTAAAACACAAGATAGTGGGGCTTGGAGGCTTAAAATCTTTTTCTGGGTAAAATTTCTGTATGTACCTGCATAAAAAGAAAGAAAATAACAGTAAAATTCTAGACAAATTTTACTTGGATGCTCAAATGCATGTGCTTCCTTTTCTTCCCATGTCTGTTCAAAACAGAATTATAAATTCTAAATTTTTTTTCGTTTTAACCAAGACAATGATAACTATGACTTTGAAGCTTACTAGTTTTCTGTCACTAATACAGAATTTTGTTGTTGTTGTTGTTTACACTACGGGGTTTTTTATTTGTTTAACTAAATAGCACTGCTTTTGAGCATAGGTTACTGGACACAGTAGACTTATCAGGTGATGTGATGAACTACTTACATCTTTATGTTCCAGAAGTTTGGAATCATAACACATAGTATGCTGAAGGAACACTTAAAGAATATTGACTCTGTTAAAGGATTTCTTTCTTTCATATAGAAAGATCTCTGAATAATATGGAAAACTTTTGTTTTCCTATCCCTTCTCTCATTTGTATTTTTGAAAAAATGGCCTTTTGCTAAAGGTAGGGAAAAAATGCTAATGTACTTTATTTCCTTGAATCAGAAACACAAAAGGTGCCACAAAGTGATATTGTTGCTACTGGTTATAACGTATGTGAAGAATAAATCACATAAGGTGTTAGTAAAGTGAATAGGTGTGAACAGATGTTAGCAGTAGCTGTTTGAGTCCGAGTAGTAAAAGCCTCACTAATAAAAATTAGCTGGGTATTTGTAACTAATGGCTGTTCTTTTTTTGACAACGATACTGCTGTGGGTTCTGTTTCTCTTCTGAAACTTGCTTTCAGGAATCGAGTTGTCTTAACTGAAGGTCAATTTATGATTGCATCTGAAATACAGCTATTCTGTCTCTTGTTCTCTACCTCAACTTCGTAAAAGGACAAAAACTTCAAATACTTTAAATATCCATTCACAGTCAGGGCTGTTGATCAATATTCTTTCTTATTGCTGTCTCCCATATTTTTCTAATCTGGTGAATTCAATCTAAAAGATTCCAAAGGAAAAGCAGTGTAATATGGTGGGATGGAAGTAGTAGCGTGGGGCTGGGGCATTCGCCACACTTCTGGTTGGCGAAGATTTCACACTGATGGAAGGTAAGCAGCAGTCTAGTAGAGGCTTGTCACTTGGGCATGCTGGCACGTTGGGAATAGTGCATCCATACTTCTGAAACACATTAGACCAGTGCTAGCCCAAAGTAAAATCCATAAAATGCATATAGCATGGCTGCAAGCTTTTTGGCAGTGTTTCACTTCAGAGATGGTAATTTTTGGTAACACTGCTGCTTAATATAGATGCAGCTTAGTGAGGCAGCAACAGTTTGGTTGGAAGTAGGAATTTTTGAAAGGTAGGAGAGGGTAGGGTTTAAATACCTTTATTTTTCCTAACAGTGAATTACTGGAAGTGACATCTTGTGCTAGTTCAGAATTTTTTTTTACAGAATACGTGGGAAGGGATACTTGAATCAAACACAGATTTTTGGACTGGATTTAAGACTGTCTTTAAACCAGATTGGTGGAGGGAAAACAAAATTCTCAAGGGTAAATAAACATCGAGAGCTGAAATGTACATTTTTCACTCTATTGTATCAATTAATGTACTAGTTACTGTACGAATTTAGGAGGACTGGCTTATGTTATTGTCATGAATGAAATATTCCAAATAGCTGAAAAATTGTATCTACGGCTTTACGCATTGACGGACTGCAGAGCCGATGATAATGCATTTGAAAACACAAATATTATTACTGGTGTCTTAGTAAAATACTGTTCCTGGAGTTGTCATTTCTGTAGTTAGGAGCTAGAATGAGTATAGATGAGTCACATGGTGAAGGAAACTAACTTAAAACTGAGGTTTTAAAATGGGAGTTCTCTGACCTAAAATGGGAAAGGGAGAAAGACAGGTCACTTAGGATCTCACTTTGTCTCACTCTGTTGCTTTCATATATTCTGCTTTTACTTATGCTTAGCGTTGTTCAAGAGTTTCCTGTTTAGGTTTTCTTCTGTGCTGTGTGTATTGGTCCCTCATACTTGACTGAGCATGTTAATAATCCTTTTGGCTATGTGTAATTTGTGATTTATGGGGCAAATACACTGAATTTCCATACAACTGGTTGAATTGTGGTGTTTAACTTTTTCTGGTGTGTTTAAGAGCACATTAACCTAGTCACTGAGAAGATTGTCTTTGAAATTGAAGACTTTAAGTTGTCTAACATTACGTAGGAAAATCCTTTAAAATGACTGCGTATGAAGATACCATCACTTCCATCCATCTGATGGAAAGGAAGAACTTTTCAATTTGAAAGTGTATTTTAAGAGATTAAGGAATGTATTATGGGCAGACCCGTATTACATGTATCAGATAATGCAAAAGATGCTTTGAATGGTGTAAATTTTGACTTTTCCAACTTTTAGCTTAGTACAGTTGCAGGAGATACCTAAAACCAGTGTGAATGACTGCTACGCAATTTCGGAAGTATAGGTAGGGATAATATATAACTTTGTTTCAAAGTAGCAAAACATCAGACTATAGAGGTCCATGCCTTTTTTGTAACTACTGAATAAGTGAAGATGTTGAGATTATTCTACTTGGAAGAGCAAGCTTGTATCTAGTTTTAAGTATATTTGTTTGAAGCTGGCCTTTGTAGATGGCTTTGGGCAGCAAAAAGCTTTCTAAAAATAGAAACAACTTTCTTAGCACCAGTTGCATGGTTTGTAGCTCTTGGAAGTGGTGTAACTGTGGGAGCAGTGTGGTTCTGGTGCTACTGCCTGTTACGTGTTTCTCATAAAAAAAAAAAACCAAACAAACACCAAAAAAACCAACAAAAAAAAACCCCAAACAAACCCTAAAAAGCTTAAAAATGCAGCTATAAAATTTAAAACAATAACAAAAAAACCCCACAGTTCTTCCAGACTCTTCATATGATGAAGTCTCTTCCAGTCAAGCTTATCTGTACCTCTACCAGTATGTATGGATGAGACCTTGAAATTGCACCTTAATAATTTTGTAAAGAGAGTATCTTAACGGTTGTTGTGGCCTTCTTGTATGCAATATATGGTGCTTGCTGTCTACTGGAGCCCATGGCACTTCTGGAGGCTTTGCAAGGAACCATAATGGGTCAACAACCAGACTATACATGTCAGAACTTTTGTTTTTGCCTTTAAAAAGGCAATACTCCATTTGGGCTGGTATCTTAGGAGTTCAGCAACAAAATGCCGCCTGTTTAATTCTTGGTTTTCTCTTACTTTGTTTCTGGGTGTAAATAACCAAAAGTCTTGAGGCTGTTATCTACTTGGTGCATATTTTTGAAGGGAGGGTACAGGTGCCCAAGTAGGTATGGGCATCTTTTTTTGTAGCCTCGATCCAATTTCCCGAGCTCCAGAGCAGGGCAGGAGTTTAATGCATCCTTAAACTTAGCATTTCTTATTAGCTGTCTCTAGGTAGCTCCCTGATCTGTATGCACATCTTCTTGGTTACCATTCGGAAGTGCTTAATTCTCTCCTGAAGCATTAGGTAAGAGAATCATGTACTAAACGTCATGCCTTAGCCTTTGTTCTAGGTACACAATTACAAAAAAAACCCCTAGACTTTGAGCAGCTGAACTTGGAGACACAGACATCTTTTCTGAATCTGACACCCAGAGGCTGGCTGGAATTAAGGTTTAGCTCTGTGATGGTAAATGGTTAATCTTACTGCTTTCCAGTCCTTCAGTAGAGGTGTAGTATTAGAACTAAAGGTTTGAAATATTAATGGCACTCTGCACTTTCACCAGTAAATGTTCCTGCTGCATTTCATGATGTACTTGTCTGTCTGTAGAGATAAACCTTCGTATTTGTCTTTTGTAGGGTTTTAAAAAAATACTCGGGAATTCTGATTGGGAGGACTTGGAACAGGTAATTGACTCTAGGGCAAACTACAGTGTGTAGGATATTGATATATGGTTGAAGAGGACATTGAATAATTGGTTGGACTGTAATTTGAGGGGAAAGATCAATTTAAATGAAAACCTATAATCTCATCTCTGGAGGCCAGTGGGTTTCATGCTGTCAATTTTCATCAAGTTAGATACCCATAGGGTAGGGTGGAAATACCAAACTAATTCATCACTGAAAATATATTTCATTGTTACTGTGAAATATCTTTATTTTTCCTTCTCAAATTACTTTTAAAAAAACCCCTACTCTTCCTTTCAAGAGGAAAGAATTGCAAGCTTGATAAAATATTTGATGTCTTTCTGGTATTACCAGCACAGGCAAACAGTGACTGAGATGTTCATACATATTGCAGAATGCCCAGTGTGTCTGTTATTTTGAGTCAGGTTTTGTTGCCTATAGTCTTTCTTTTCAACTTAGAAGGTACAATCCATCACCCTTAAACAAAAAGTATTACTTTGTTACACTGTACTGACTTATTGGTGGCTTTTAAAAATCTTTTTTCACTTGCTTTTAGTAGTTAGTTGCACTTATTGCTGCAAATTCTTTTTTTTTCCTTCTAAAGGTGGACTTTTGGCAGAATAGATTCATAAGGGAATAACGAAAGGCAGCCTTTTTCCAAATAAATCCTGTTTGCAAAACAAAGTTACAGTAGTACTGTAATGCTGGACCAAATGCAGCCTGATTGCCTCATTTGGTGTTGCATCTTTCTGTATCATCTGATTTATTCTGCTTCAGAGATTGATTCTGCCCACAGGGTTAGGATGAGTCCCAAGTAGTGTGTCAATGCTTGACTTGGGCTTTCAGCTGGGGACAAAGGTAACTTTCCTATCTGCAAGAGCTTGCTGTACATTTTTTAAGATACTCTGCATTAGTAAATCCTTCTGTCATTGTTAGCATGTTCCTATAAACTTGTTTGCTTTACTTTGGATCTCTTTTGGGAAACTTGGCTATTCGCTTTCCTGTTGTGAACTTCCCAGGGCAGGTGATGGATTTTTTTCTTCAGGTACAGCTGCTCAATAGGGAACTGTGTTAATGCTGTCCCTTTTTCTTAGAAACAAAACAAAAACAAACACTAACAAACCACTGCAACAATAGTGTGCTTTTGTGAAACTTGCACAGATAGTGTTTTCACAAGCAGCTGTGAAATCTGTCTCAAAAGATGGTAACAGATAAATCATATCAGTTCCTCCTCTAGCATGCTTAAATACAGAACACATTGGAAAAAACTGTAAGCTTCATGATGCTGTAGACTTATTTCCCTGGAGTTATAGTTCATAACAGAAAATTGTAGCTTCTGTGACTGGATTTCTTGTGTTGTGTTGCACAGTACCTTATGTCAATATTTTGAATGTCATTCTGAATTTGTTTCAGGAATTACCAGAAATGGTTCTCTTAAAGTTTTTTCGACCAGAAAACACGCCAGTACCTGCAAGACCAACACCAGAGCAGCTTTCTAATCTTATCAAGACAAGTCTTCATTATCCAGAGTCTTTCAATCATTCTTTTCATCAAAAAAGGTTCGTGCAACGTTTTCTTTAGAAACTTTTGAAATATTGTTAATTTGACATAACCCACCTAGCATCTCAACAGGATTTGATACAAAAGATAAGTCTGGTATGCAAGGGTGAAATCTTGCTCAATTCTTAAACTCACTGCTTCAGAATTGTATAGGTAAAATGAAAGTTTCATGTAGAGAAACAGGCTGTAATATCACAGTTCAGTTTTAATGTTAACTAGTAATGTTGTCAAACTTACTGAAAGAAAGAAATACTCTGCTGCCTTTGTGTTTATTTTTGGTGTCAGAGTAAACAGTGTGACTACTTTGAGGAGCTAGACAGAAAGTAAGTCGTACTTTAAGTCAAAAGAACTGCTATGTCTACAGCATCTGACTTGCCAAGATTAGCTGCACGTGGTTCTGATTTATGTCAGAAGGAAAGGTGGTAACAGTTTAGATCACTGGGGCTTGTCTCCTGGAAGAATATAAGAAATAACCTCTGTCAAAAAGCAGACTGCTAGAGTGAATTAGTTGGAGCCTGTAAAATCCATGAGTCTTTCAAAATGATCTGAACAAAGCCCTTTGGATTCATTTCCAGGTATGAAATGAATTGTACTTGAAACATAAAGATACCTATTTAGGTTTGAGTTATTTTATCTGAGACGTCTACTGTATTATACTTTTTTCTAAAATTTCAGTTAATGTAAGTTGCCAAAAGAAAGGGATTTCTTTTTTTATAAAATCTAACATTTAAATGTTTTATATGGTGGCATATTTTAATGACAGTTACAAAGCATGCATTATTCCAGTAACAAGTTTATATCGTATTTGTCATAGTTGCTAATTGTTCTTTTCTTGTTAGTCAAGTTTAGGATATTTAAACTGTTAAGCGATGGCAAGGAATTCCAGTGACACAAATCACTTGTTGCATACATAGAGCTGTTTCAGCTGCGGTAGTTTGTGTACATGCCTGTGAATATCTTGGGGTCTTTCTTGCTGCAGCATTATTTATAAAAACAATTCTACTAATTGTGAGCAAGCAGAATATTGGCTAACTGTATTAGTTTTATTCAGGGTAAAGGCTTAAATTAACACAGTTGTGTATGTGCTGTCTGTTCTGTTTGGGCAGTGTTCTGGCTAAAACTTGAGGCCAGATGCCAGCAATTCCTCTACAGGAGGCAGCGCGGAAGAAAAGTATCTAGACAAAACGTGCTAAACAGTGGTTCAGAGAGTAGCATCATGGACTGTGTTATCCCATTCTGAAATATCTGTTGTCATAACAGTAGATTTCCTGTAAACTAAGGTATTATTTGTGCTTTTGCTAGTCTTTCTCAGCCAGACAAAGGAAGGTGGTAACTCCATTTGGCTCAATCGGGCCAATGCCGTTTGCCTCAATTGCTTTTATTATAGGAAACTCTAGTCAATGTAAGTGATTATATTGCTATGTACGCTGTCTGACTTGCATAATAGACAACTACATGTGAATTTTATATTACTTGAAATTTATTTTAACTATTAAAGAGTATAATTAAGACCATCCGGAGTAAGACTTTTTTCCTTTACTATGGAACTATTTCTCTTCGCAGCCTCTGTCTGGTACCTGTCACTCTCCTACTTTCCAACTGTTCCCAGGCTGTTGTAGATGTAATGATTGATTTGCGGCATAAAACAACAAGGTAATGTGTGAATGTTAATAAAACTATTTTCTGAGAATGCTTCCTAGTTTTGAGGAGTCTTGTAATGTTTTAACTGTATTGAATACCTAGAATAGGATTTTTTCAACGGTGGCTTCTCTGAAAGAATGGAAGGTGCTAAAGGCTTCATACAGTGAAACGGAAATCTTTGGTCGGTGCTCAATTTTACTTTGCTGTCTGACTGTTGCGAAGACAGGACCTTGAATTGTGACTCTCAAATAGTTAAACTCTGCAGATCTTTTCTAGGAAAGTGGAAATGCTCTTAAACTAGTGAAATACGAGCTTCAGCAACCTTACTTGATATTTTAAAAATGAAAACCCAACAACGTATCTTTAAAGTAATTTGTGGAAAACAACTTTTGAAGTTTAAACAAGTACTTCCTCCTGCAATTTGGCTTAGTATAAAATGTCATAGAACCTTAGGTATTTTTAAGACTTCCCCTAGGTTTATCAGCTGATTCTTATGACTGGCTTTTTGCTTAGAACTGTAGTATTATGTATGAATATATTAGCACTGAGGAAACATTTTGTGAATTCTTTCTAAAAGTTTTACTGAGGATTCTGTGGGAGAGAGGCTTCAGTACCATAATATGCTATTGTTAATTCTTTCACTTCTGTTAAAACAAGGCAATTTAACTCATTTATAACTTGGGTGACACCACCTCTCCCCTGCCCCCCCTAGCAGACATAATGCTGCTTGGTCTGCTTACCACAAAATAGACTTTGTGGGATCCCTGACTGAATATTCTTGGCGGGGGGGGGGGGGGGGGGGGGGGGGGGGGGGGGGGGGGGGGGGGCGGGAGGCAGATTGTGAAGACATTGAGGTAGGCTTAGTCATGGGGAACATCTGCTTCTTGCCAACAGTCTGTCCAGGCAAGTAAGAAATTAAAAGCCCAGGGCCTAATACACAGGTTCAGAAATGTATGGATGAACATACGGAAGTGTATGGAGGACAGAAGACTTAAGTCAGGTTTATTTATCAGTTAAGATTAGGAAGCTATTCACTGATCTGGTATGTTTTCACAAGATGGTCATGTTTTGTAGCAGCGTTGTAAGATGTGTCTTTGAAAGGATAGTGTAATCATGTGCCTTAAAACTTCCTAAAAACAAAAACCCAAACACACTTCCCACCCCCAAACCAGCATATTAATGAAATGTCTCTAAAGCAGTGTATATCCATGTTGACTATTTCTGTGTGACATGCACTCTGATTTAACTCTAGTTCGTGGGACAGGCCCAAGAATGCCTTGTGTAGGGATTCCAAAAGCTGTGACAATTTGGATCTTGTTACTATGTCTATTAGTGTTATGTATCAGTTATATAAAAAGCTGGGAATACACTGGAATTCATCATTATACACATGTATAATGTTCTGTTTATACACATGTATAATGTTCTGTATATAGTGTACAGTATATTGGGAACCAAAGAAATGTTTTAAAGCTTTGTACTGATTCACCTGAGCCAAGGGGAAGAGCCGCTGTAAAGGAGTGTGTTAAGCCTGAGTCAAAGAACACTAAAAAGTGTTTGTCAAGAAGTAAGGACCCAGAGTTAAATTGAGCTGATGGGTGGACATAGGGATCCATAAAGATACCCAAGGGTACCTTAGGTACTCTGTCTCAGTGTGTGTGTGTTTGTGGATGTAGATGTGGTAGGAAAGAGGACATATAGACATGACCTTCTTTTTTTGATAAAATATTAAGTGCAGTTCTGTCTATACCTATGACTGCAATTGTTATCCTTTCAAAGTCTGGCTTTGTCTTGCTAGAAAAACCTTAATCTCTTAAAGATAAGGGTGGTGGTGGTGTGGGAAACAAAGTAAGCATGATGTGTTTGAGGAAGGCAGTGACTTAAGGGAAATTATTGCATGCAGTAAAAAAGACTCAGCAACTTCCAAGTCATCAGAGATGACTGACAGTGGGTACTGTCGCATCCAAAGACTGCCAGAATAGTAACTGAAGTTTCCAGTTCCTGGCTTTTGAAAAGAAGTTTTCGGAAAGCATAAACAAGTGTCTCTTTGTAAGGGGCCGGTGATGGACACACAGTGCATTCTGAAATCTTGGGAAAACTTGAGGTTGAGGGAATCACGTAAACTGGTATGTATGCTTCAAATACAGAGAAATAACTTTGTTACCTTCTTTTTCAGCCCAGAAGCACTAGAAATCCATGGATCTTTTACATGGCTTGGGCAAACACAGTACAAGCTTCAACTTAAAAGCCAGGAGGTCTATAGCTTGCAGCTGAAAGCTTGCTTCGTTCATACAGGTGTCTATAATCTTGGAACCCCCAGAGTATTTGCCAAGCTAGTGGACCAAGTTACTTTGTTTGAAACGAGTCAGCAGAACTCCATGCCTGCACTGATTATTATCAATAATATCTGACCACTTCCTGAAAAAAATCACACTAAAAGACAAAATAAATGGGATTCTTTTCTTATATTGCTGGTTGACATTTTGCTGCAGTTTTTGGAAATAGCACCTCAAAAATCTAACTTGTTACTAAAGATTGTGTAGGAAAGAAAATAGCAAAATATTCAGACTACTTGTCAATTTGTTTCTCAATGCAACGCACGTTGGACTGAAAATACGTTTATCCTTTTATAATGTATTTCTTCTCTGGTAATTAAGATATTCATAACACAAAATACTCTTTAACTCCAAATCTGAACATATTTGTATGTCCTATGCCCTGTCAAAAATGCAGCTTGACTGCTGTTACAACTTCCAGCATGGTGTGTTAATATTTGTGGCTGTATTAGGATATGGTTCAGGAAGAAACCCTCATTGGCTTTTTCCTGTCTGAAGCCATTAGTCATGATAAATCCCAACCTTACTGTGAAGTTCAATAATGTGTCTCAAATCCATTTCCATTTCTCAGTTCTTTAGTTTAAAAACTTGTTTTGAGTTTTCATGTTTATGGAAACTGGTGACCTGTCAAGGTTTACATACAAGTCTCACCTAAGGTGTTTCAAAAATAATTTCTTCAAGCAGTTTGAGTATTTTCTCATTCATCTCAACACAGAATGCACTATTTCACAACCATGAGATTGTCGTTTAAATTGTCACTTGCTTTATTATGTAACTATAACAATTGATCTGTTTTAAAAAAAATCTACCCAAGATTTTCAAGAAATGTATTATATTTATAACAAATGTACTGTAAATAGAATAAAACATACACCATATTCACTGTATGGACTTGTGGCCTTTTCCTTCCCTTTTATACAGCTGTAGCAATCTGCAGGTGCTGATACTGTATATATATTCTGTACCATCTTCATTCTGGCCGTCTTTGCTCGGGTGAAGTTCCTGTCCTGTTGCCATGTGTAGTGTTGGCGTACATTGAAACTTGTAGTGGCTGCTGTAGTTGCCTTTTGAGTTCTTATCCAGTGTTCCCAGGTACAAGTCCCAGAATTGAGCTGTCTGGGAAATCTCAGTTACTTGCTATGTGCCAGGGATTTTTAATTTGAGTAATAGCTGCTGTGAACGTAGGGAAGGCTGTGTGAAGCAATCAAGTGCAGCAAAACCAGCTAAGAGTTAGGAGTTATGGTTTATGATGGGTTAGCTGAGTACAAGGGAAATTGAGCACCTAAAGAAACCTAAGACTTCTGATGGTCTGATGTATCTCGTGGCTGAAGGTAATTCCTTCATAGGACAACATTGACTTATGATACAGTACATCTGCCTTCAGATGCATATTTTTTTAGACAGGGTTTCTGATTTTACTTGTATGCAGTACAACTGTATGACTGTCTCCTGGTCTTAAAACTTGCTGAAAAGTCTTTGTTGTGGTTTAACCCCAGCCAGCAACTAAGTACCACGCAGCTGCTCGCTCACTCCCCCCACCCAGTGGGATGGGGGAGAGAATCGAAAAAAAGTAAAACTTGTGGGTTGAGATAAAGACAGTTTAATAGGACAGAAAGGAAGGAAAAAAAAAATTATAATACTAAAAGAATTAGACTATACAAAACAAGTGATGCACAATGCAATTGCTCACCATTCCCTGACCGATGCCCAGTTAGTTCTCAAGCAGTGATCCCCATCCCCTCCCCCTGCCCCTGGCCAACTCCCCCGGTTTGTATACTGGGCATGATGCCATATGGTATGGAATATTCCTTTGGCCAGTTTGGGTCAGCTGTCCTGGCTGTGTCCCCTCCCAGCTTCTTGTGCCCCTCCAGCCTTCTTGCTGGCTGGGCATGAGAAGCTGAAAAATCCTTGACTTAGTATAAACACTGCTTAGCAACAACTAAAAACACCAGTGTGTTATCAACATTATTCTCATACTAAATGCAAATCATAACACTGTACCAGCTACTAGGAGGGAAATTAGCTCTACCTTAGCCAAAACCAGGACAGTCTTAGAACCAATTCACAGCACATGACCTTTTGTAGTCATGCTTAATATGACTGTAGATCATGTTGATTTATCAACAGAATACTTGAGTGTTATCTAACAATAAATATGTTGCTTCTGGGGGTGAGGTTTTTTTCGTGCTGTTGGGCAGATGGGAAGACTAATTTTTCTAAATTGTTCTTGGCATTGTAGCCTTATCCTATGTCATCAGTCCTCTTTCCATCTTGGCACTCTTTTAGGGAATGAGAGCTCATTATTGATGCCATTCAGCTATCCAGCTGTGGACCACAATGTTCTAAGTCACGGTTGGTGTATTTTTAAGACTTTTTCAAATACTCGAGTGGCACAAGTCACATTATTCTGATAGAGGATGTTTCCACAAGAGTTTTGAGAGGTGGGGGTCAGAAGTTTTAACTGCTTTTTTCAGCCTGTCAGAAGAAACTGGTAAGAAATGGTATCTCCTGTGATTTGGAAGTTGTACTCTTGTAAAGAGCAGGCTTGACTAAGTACAGAATGACCAGGCTGTGCTATTGAGGTGACTGGTGTATTACTTGGCAGTGAGCCTAACTTTCAGATGAAGTAAAGCAACACTTGCCACTTCCATTAGTGCTCCTCTAGGTAAAAAACTGTGATAAGAAACATTATGTAGCTTGGCTTGAAGGAAATACTGTCTTGAGATTGACCCTTCTTCATGTTTCTGAGAATGTTTGTAGGGTTATGGTGAGCTTATGATGTGGAAAGAAGCTAAAAGAGCTGGAGTAGTGTTTTATTCAGCATGGGTAAAATTAGCAGCCTCTTCAATGTGCAGTTTTGAGATGCTTTTCTATGTTTGCGTATCTAGACATGAAATTTTTTTTATGTATACCAAGTATTCCCAAAGAGTTCTTGACAATGCATAGCTCAGCAGGATAGGCTGTCAAGCCTGTAAATAAGCCAGAGTTTGATTTTTGCTGTAGACATAATATCACGTAGCTAAAAACTTCCACCCAAAACAAACCAAACTTTTGCTTTCTCTTCACACTTAAGTGAAATTTCCCCTTTATTCTCTTTCCTTATGTGGTGATTACAAAAATACTGAAGTTTTTAACTTGTCATATTCAAAGACAATTTACTGAAAAGCAGTGTCTGTGATTCTAACTTCTAAATCTTGGCATACTGTTACAGAAGACTGCTGTCATGCTGTGTCCAAGGCATGACTCTATTTTGTAACCATTAAAATGCTTTATTTCCAAATTGACACTGGTTCCTTCATGGTGTGTTGCTGATGATGCATATTATGCTGTGTAAAAAGCATGGAGCTGTTCAAAA
This sequence comes from Gymnogyps californianus, assembly GCF_018139145.2. Classification (NCBI taxonomy): domain Eukaryota; kingdom Metazoa; phylum Chordata; class Aves; order Accipitriformes; family Cathartidae; genus Gymnogyps; species Gymnogyps californianus. Next base: position 47,878,264 of record NC_059472.1, read on the forward strand.
TAGAGTTCAAAATGTAGTCATTGGCGTGTCAGAACCGAAGTTTATTATGTCATTGCTTAGGTGAGGAGCTAGCATGGAGATAGAGCTAAACCTGGCTCCTTAATGGATTCTCACATGGAAAACTATGTGTGCCAATGTGTGGACCCACAGAGATGATGAAAAACGGTTGTACTGAAATGAAAATTATCTGGTCTTGCTATTGAGCAAACGAGTATCTCTGCAAAGGCTGAAACTCTGCTACTTGCACAGCAATACCCCTTCAGAAGAATCCTGTGAACCTGCTGTAAGGCGCAAGAACTTACTAATGTGTCTGTCAGCAATGTTACTGCTCAGAGTTGATCAAAATATTGCATCTTTCTTTGACATAGCTAGAAAAAGCCCTAAAAAATGACTGGATCCAGCGGATCTTTGTTGTTTTTAGGAATCTAATGAATTTTCATTTTTTTTTACTACTTCTGTAACATAAAACCATGAAAACCGATCTGGGGTTTTTGGTGAAAAGCAAAATGCCCAGTTTCATTCTGGGCATGGTGGGGAATTTGGGAATAATTTAGTCTTGTATTACATAAAACATAGATATAATCCCATACATTAGTAGACTTAAAAATAATTAGGCTTTTTTATTTGAGTTGTCACCAACAAACTTGCTTCCGAAATGAGGTGAATTCTGCCATCAATTTCATACTTAAGGGCATGCGCTACTCCATCTTGTGCTATGGGTGGTTCTAGGTTTCTTTGCCAAAAACTGGTGAAACGCTGCATTGTCAGATTACTATTTTGTGCAACGCAAATCTGGAGTAATAAGGTTTTATAGTGTCTTTAGTAGGCTGTGAATGTGATAGAGAAAGCATGCAACATTTGTGAAGGCATAGTTTGCAAACGGAGAGAATATCAATCCATGCAGCTGGTGACTTCTACACTTTACATCACTCCCTTAAGTTTGAGAGTGAATTCTAATATTTGAATCCATTGCGTATATGAATAAATGACATTCATAGTATGGTAGCTGAATTGTTGATTTACATGCTATTCTTCACTTTTTCTAGTAGTTCAGCCAGCCTGTTCTGTTTCTCTCTCCTATAAAACAGCAAAAATAATCTTCCTTGTTTAGTTTTCATGTGCACATTGAAGTAGAATGACTTATACTCCATATATTTGTAGTTTGCTTACGGAACTTGTATACATTCATTAGTATGTGTGACTTGGGGCGGTACCTAGTGGTGTTCCTCTTGTATGAACTGTCACGTCTCCAAAGTACTTACAATTAAAGCTGCTTAAGAATGTTAGAGAAGAATGCCACCTGGAGGTAATAGCAGTGAATAGGTGTCTGAATGGTACAAAAATTCAGCTTAAGTGGCTTTCAGAGTTCTGCACGACACTATCTGACACGGGTGCTGAGAAAGCTGCCTGTCATGAGGAGTTAAAGAGGGAATGTAGAAAGCGCTCAGAGGGAACGGGCTGAGTAGGTCTCATGAAAGAGCAATAGGAAACTCAGCTGCTGGGAGGGGAAGGAGGAAGAGAGGGGCAGAGTTGGACAGAGCTTTCCAAGTGAAAACTGAGGGCCTTCACTGTAATGAAAAATAAGGATGATGTCCAGATGGTGCCTGTAAGCAGAGTGATTACCAAGGGAATGAACTCAACTGCTGCTTTTTTGAACGACGATGACCAAAATTTGGCTTTTAACAAGATGATTGCTGTCATTCGGGCAAACCTAGTGAAAGCATGCAAGCTTGGCAGAAGGATTGAAAGGGAAGGGGCAGGTTTAGAGAAACTCTGGGAAGGAGAGGGATGGGGTCTCACAGTTTGAAACCAGACAAAAAGGAAGAAGCAGCAGAGCAGCACAAGGGCAAGCCCTGGGAGACAACCAGCAAGACCCGTTTGCAAAAAATGTTTAAAAGTCTGCATGCATCTTGAAGCTCCATTTAATTTGTTGTTCAGGCTGTCAGTCACAAATTCTGGAGTAATTATAGTTGGTGGTTACTAAAAGAGATGAAACCTTGAATTATTTTGTGGGCAAGCAAAGACTGCTTTTAGTGACTCATATACAATTAGACTGGCCACTAGTATAACAGAAGGAATGCCCAGAATCCCCTATATAAGCTTCACAAAGAAGCTCCATTTTGTGCTTCAGTTACAATATTTACCTGAAGGGAGACTTCTCTGATTCCTCTTACTGTTCTAGGAGAGGACTATGATGTTATAGCAAGATCTTGTGCCTTTTCTGGTCTCAAGCATCAATCCTCATCTACCTTCTCAAAAATAGTAGAAATCATACTAAATGCAGTATTCCCCTTGAATTGTGTACTTTATTCTAAAAAATTTTTAGAAGGACTGGTTATGCTGACCTAGCTGTGGAGTTTTCAGAACTTGTCACCTCATCTTAACTTGTAGACTAAACTCTTCTATGCACTGAAACAGGAAAAATAATCTTAGCTTTAAATTAAAGTTTAAATTACGACAGAAACTCATCTTTAATGTCTCTATCTTAAACTATGTTATTTAAATCCTGTTTAAACATTCTGTGTAATGGAATAAGGCCTTAACTAGCAATAAATACCTAAAAGTCATATATATTGCAAATTCACAGGATTCTAAAATAGTTGTCTGAAATAGTTTATAGCAAAAACAGTATTAATTGTTGTCTAACTCGTAGACAAAATGGCCATTTCCTTACTATTGTGGTTGGTTTAGTTTTAATTGACTATTACTGTCTTATTAGAAAAATGTCTACCAAATTACTTCAAATACATAAAAAGTCCATCCATACAATGGATTTAGAATTCTACAGAATGCTGGGCTTTCACAGTACAGTTAGAGACAGGTAATATTCTCCTGATACTCAGCATCAGTGAAAAGCTATGCTCTCTGTAGGAGCTGGTTACAACTTCAAGTTTGGAAGTTTGGAGATAACTGGTCTTTGTCACACAGCCTGGATTGATACTAATTAGTAAGAAATCCTCTGAAGTCCACTTAATTCAAAAGCTGTTTCCTAAAATTAAGTATAAAAGCTGCTGTGTTTCTGAAATCATGCACTTGTACTGGAAAGATTTTTAAACTATCTCTACAGTGAAACAAGTAGAACTAGCCACATAGGGTCAGTGAAAAATTTAGAATGAAAGATGAGGGGAAAAAAAATGTAAAATGATCTTTTTCAATTTCAAAATAATAAAACTTTAACTTTCTAATTAGAAAAAAGACCTTGAGCTAGTTTCCTAGTTTCTCCATCACATTTTCATAACAACAAAATTTTCCTAAATAAAAGGGACCTTCTCTAGTTAGATTTCCCAGAGACTTTCAAAAGTTCCACTCAAAATACTTTAACTTTTGCATCTCAATTTTCAGAGTGATAAATGAAATAGGAGTATCTTGTAAAAATCAAAAGTAAAAATCAGAAAGACTGTCAGTGATGCCCAAAAATGTAGGTAGTTCCTAGGAAAAGCACCATGGACATATACTGAGAAGGTTACGGATAAATCACAGTAGCTGTAAAATGTATCCACTACAATGGCTTTAAAGATATATAGACCATTACGGGGAGGGAAAATGATCTTATTTTTATTTCCATCAAGAACCTGATATTTGACTGAGGGCCACTTTAATTTAGGTCCATTCCTATCCTTACAGCTCATGTAGTTTCTTCTGGTCCATGCAGTATTTGGATCTGGAGACTCCAGTTCCTCCAGCAAAGAAGTCCAAATTTGAGGTTGAGAGATGCAGATGGCATCATGCACAGTCAAATGATAATCATAGTTACGCATTCCATTTATTTCAAATGGAACAAATTCAGCAGGGACATGCTCCTGAAATGTATTGTTTTCCCATAACTCAAAAATTGGCACCCAAGAATTTTTATAATATACCAGAAGAGGACATCCCAGATTCGTAAAGTTATATTTGATCTGTAGATCGTCTTGCTGTATATCTTTTCTGGCAAGAAGGTGCGAGTCGTATATGTTATGGCTGATTGTATAACTGAAATTATTTCTCAGTTCTGCTTCCTGAATGAGGCCTCTGTCACATGCTGTTACATTTTTTACAATTCTGATGTGCTTTGTAGCTGGGCAGGACACTGCAACAAGTGCAGTCAGGGGAGCCGCATCAATACAACTGATTGGGTTGTCAGGGATGTCCACAGTGACAGCAGACATCCCTCTGTCCTGTACGCCATCACAGAAGCCAGTGTCTGCAAAGTCAGGGAAATACTGCTGCTCCAGAACTGTACGCAAGAGGTATTCGGTGTTTCCATCATATGTAAATCCCACTTTGATTACATATGCACTGAAAGCCAGCACATGGGTGTTGCTCACTGTCACCAAGGGAGTGGACCTTTTGCCTGGCTTGTGCACAAATATGGCCTTCAAAGTCAGACTTTCATGCATGTCAATGTAATAGATCTTGTTCTGGAAGTCTCCCATGAGGATCTCCACAGTGCAGGACTGCTGAGATCTCCAGACTGCTAACTGCAAGTTGAGCTTGCATTTATTGAGGTCATACAGCTGAGTGAAATTGCTAATCACAGAGTTGAGTAAGGTCAGCCACCCTCTTTCTTCAAACAGCATCCCTGTGTTTTTCAAATCTATGCTCTCATCCTTGGCAATGTGCACCATGCTAGTGACCCGGCTGATGCTGCCATAGAAGAGGTGTTTGTCCTGGGTCACGACTGCGATCTGGGAGCTGCTAGCAGTCACATGTAAGAAACCGCTGCCAGGGAAGGTAGTGCTTTGAAAGGTCTCCAAGGGCATGACACTCACTTCTTCCATGGTCAAGCCATTGTTGGCAGATATAAGCAAAGTATCTGTTGTCCAGAGGATGAAGAAACCCCTCAAGGCAAGATTCTGGATACTCCAAAGCTTAGCAGGGCCTTTGGGCAGCAGGTGGAAGGTGGCAGAGCTATGGTTGGACACATGGCTGTTTTCAGTACCATTGTATCTGAAATAGGCTCCTGCGGCCTTCCCTGCCCCATCTTCTCCACCTCTGTTGATCAACAGGCCAGTCACGGCAAAGGAGATGAAATTGTAGCCCCTGAGCAGCACTCCTTGCTCTCTTGTACTGGTCTCAATGCTTGTAAATTTGTAGCCCCCGTCCTGCGAAAGGAAGATATGGCTGTCAGAGACTGGGCACCTGGTGTCGTAAGCAAAAAGGGTCGAGCTGAGCTCCTTGAACTGGGGGTCTGCTCCCGTGTAGCAGCAAAGGGTGTTTGAGAGTTTGGACATGGGGGATGTGACTCCTGCTGACGGGACCCACCTGTTGAAGCTCTTGAAATACAGGTAGACCTGGCCGTTGACCACCATCAAGACCCCATCCTTGTGCACAAAGGCGATGGCGCTGACAATGGCACTGAGAAGGGCTTCCTTGGCCTCGAGCTCTTCTGGGATGGAGAGCAGGGAGAGGCTGCTCTCAAAAGCATCCAGGCTGATGAAAATGTCCTTCCCCAGGTACACAGCTGCCTTCGGCTCCCCACCACCAGGGCCATGCCCCTCACAGGGGTGCTGCAGGACCACGGGGCTGGTGCTGCGGTAGCTCATGTGGGTGCCTCTTGCCGGCTTCACCTCATGGCCAAGAAAGTGTCGAGTACGCCAGCCACGTGTGGCTGCAACCCGAGCCACCCCCGTGGCCCCACAAGCAGAGCCACAGACACAGCTTGGCCACCGGCGCCTGCCAGGGCCAAGGCACCATGTCCCTGGTGGCTGAGGGCCAACAGTGGCAGCTGGGGTGGGGCTGGGGCTGCCCCAGGTGAGGCTGCATGGCGGTTAGCCTGCTCCTCCCCCTGTCCGAGAGGCTTTTCTGCTAACGGTCGCGGAGGGCAAAGGTGGAGGAGGCAATGGCGACCACCGTGAGCACTGCCAAGGGCCTGGCTGCAGCACCTGACTGGCCTGGGGTGGGGGTGTGCTGAGGGGAGGAATTTTAACATGAAGAGGAGCCGCCTTCAAAGGGGTCTTCTTCAGCAGGCGCGTTTCTTCACAGACCTTCTCTGCCATTGCCTGAGCACAGGGAAGGTATTTTCGTTAAGCAGCTGCACTGTACAGCTTCATTTCTGGGTAGTGGTCGGCAGGTTTTTTTAATGTGAAATTAAATCTGTATAAATATGTGATCCAAGCTTAGGTTTGAGCGCAGCCTTCGCTATCCCCTTGCAGGACAGCCACTAACCGCGGGTGCTGGGGGTCTGCATCCTGTGTCTCATGAGGTGACCCGCAGCGCGTCCTCATATTCGCTGATGCCCTGAGGGCAGCAGCACTGTCTATCACCAGGCCGTGCCTTTTGATCACACCTAGTGCTCAGGTAGCACAAGGGAACCGATACAAGTTAGAGACCTGTGTGTCTAGATAGTGATTTTATTTGAATTATTGAGTGGGGAGGGGAACGGCCCACAACCACACTTTTTTACTGGATCTTAGGATGTTACCAGCCCTCCTTCAACCGTCTGAAGCTTAAGCCATGTCTGAATTAACCACTAGATATCGCCGTTAACTGCACAGAAGATATCGACAGTCCCTGGCAGGGTGGGGTGTTGCTACCTCCCTCCCTCCAGCAGCATGTCTTTTCCTATGGCAGTGGGAAGTTAGAACATTGCTTGATTCTGCTATTGCGTACTGTATTCACTGAGCATTTTATCAACAGCTTTGTGAGATTTATCTACGTTGTCTTTAGTATTGAATTCCTATCTCAGGTGCCATGGGAAATCATAGAAATTGCATTGCTGAATATAGGTGACTGCTCTACTTTTGTATCCGAATTAAACGAGTTGAGCACTGCTGCCATCTAGTGCTTTCTCCTTCTAAATGTCTGTTCTGTCTCATCACTAAGTGTACATCACCTTTTTTTTCCTTCTCAGAGCCCGATACTGGAGGTGCCAGGAGGTCCAAGCCAGCTACAGGCGAGACTGTGGGACCTAGGAGTCTCTCAGTCAACTCCTGTGTGTGAGACAACTGGAGGAGTTGGCTACTGGAGGGACCAGGAGGTCCTACTACTGTGGAGACTGTGGGGTCTGGAGGTCGACCAAGAGACCCATCCACATATCTGTCTCTGTATGCAAAGCAACTGGAGATGAGAAGATCTAAGGGTCAGCTGCTGGGTAGACCGAGTATCTAAGGCCAGTTACAGGAGGGATCCACAGAGTGTGTGTGTGTGTGTGCCTGTATGTGTGTTGGTGTGAGCAAGTTGCTGTACCAGCAACTGGAGTAGGGCTGCAGGCATTGGGTGTTCACCTGTCTAGATGCCTGCAGCTGGGAAGAGACCAAGGATCCAGGGCCAGCTACTGGGTAAACCAAGTGTCTAAAGGCACCTGCTGTGGTATCCATAGCGTCCTTCTGAGGGTGTGTGCGTAGCTGGGAGTGAGGGGGTCTGCATTAGCAAGTGGAGTGGGGCTGTGGCCCTCGGGGCTGGTAATTGTTCAAGTGTCAGCAACTGGGGAGACCTGGGATCCAGGGGCCAGCTACTGGGCATCCTGAGTATGCGAGGCCAGCTGCTGGAGGGATCCACATTGTATGTATTTCCCACTAGCAGACCTTCATCCTGATCAGCCATTTGTGTTTGTGTGACTGCTCCGTTTTCTTTCTGTTTTGATCTGTGGGGCTAGCCATGTGCAAGGTGTATTATATGCGTGTGTCCATGTGTGCACCTATTGGGAAAATGTGCTCAGTCTCACTACTGCCTGAAGCTGAGAACACGGAGCTGCAGCAGCCTTGCCTCTACCAGGACAGATTCAGCAACTCCTAACATCATTTCAGTATCATTCAAGACTTCGTGTAAAAAAAGGGGTGGGAGGGGAATGTAGGGAGAGCTCCATTCTATAATTAGAAACTTATCAATAGAAGTGTTGGAGATCTATTTCTGTCCCACTGAGTCCTTACACAGAAAGCCAAACAGTATTCTTTATTATCGTTCATGTCATAGGTCATAGATAAATATTACTGACTCTAAGGATTCAAGACTTGAAGCTAACAAAGGAAATGAGCACCAATTCACTTTCAGTTTTGACTATGACTAGGTTTTGCTCAGATACAAATTCTCTTGTGACCTGTACCTTGAAACATCAGCTTTTCCATGATGAGGATTATGTGTTCCTTGGTTAATATGCTTTTAAAAACTTTAGTTCTAGCTTTGTTTACTAAGTAGCTTGGAACTCCTTCTGGAATTATATGTCTTCCCTCAGGACAGGGAAGGTCCCTAAACTATGTATATGAGTGCAATTTCTTGATGTTTGGGAAAAGTTCTTAGTATTAGGAAGTGATACCGTTTCTTGAAACAAACTCAACTACACTTTGATTTCACTTTTGGGATAGGGTTTTGCTAAGTTCAGCAGCAGAATACAGAGGTTCAAAGTAATTATTCTTTGGCAGCTATTTACATTGTGTGTTGCTCCAGAAGGAACACACAAGGTGTTAATACAAAAATAGAAGAATTTTCACTCTCAGTGTTTGGATTTGTTGACAGAGTTCATGTTCAGTAGAAATGGCAATACCCATGGCCTGTGTGGGTCCCATTGTATAGGTTGCATTTTGAGCTGTTATCAAATAGATACTCTTTCCGTGTGTAGCACAGAGCCATTTATATATAGCATGATTGTTAAGATAAAAAGATAAATATAATAAATTATTTTAGGCTGTGAGAAACATTCTGTCAAAGTGCTACAGTGACTGGAAAATACCTATGCCTTGGGGAGGAGGATAGTGTATAAGTAGTAGGATGAAAATGAAAAAAAATTTTTTTTGGATGGTTTTCATTATTTAAACCTGAGGTCACAATAGCTACATAATGTGAGGAAGCTCAGTAATATACCAAAGCTTTCTTACTGATCTAAAGTAAGTTTTCCCTCCACTGACTAAACCACCAACATTTCTATCATTCTTCAGTTGTAAAATGCAAGTATGGCTGCCTTACTGAAAGCAGTCATGCTGCCAGTGAGACTGCTTGGAGGAGAATGGAATCATATGTGGTACAATCACGGCTACGCTCAGGGACAGAATTTCTCTTCAACTTTGTTCCCAAAGATAATCACGAAATATAAAGCCACGCTTCTTTGTCTCATTCAGTATCTACTGTGATATAGAGCTGTCTACACTACAGTGTCATCTAGCCCAGGTATCAAAAGTCAGGTCTCTGAATTGCAATGGATACAGTAGAGACTCCTGGATGTCTTTCACTTATGCTACTCTTACTCCAGTGAGATAAGGGATTATTTCTAAGTATATTAAAATATAAAGATGTCTGCAGTAATGGAAATCCACTGAGGGAACTTCAGCCCTTCTTCATATGCACTTTGCCATTATTTCAGTCACTTGAAATCTTAATGTTTGCTGTCTTTTCAAAATTACCCTTGACTAATTTCATGAACAAAATTACTTCTATAGAGTAAAAACTAGACTGGAACGGAAGATAATAATTTTCTCAACACTTTGGTTTTTAAAACCATGAATGCTGATTAAACGTATTCCAGGACTGAGTGATTTCCTGATCCCATTTAAATCAAGATTTATTTACTGTGCATTTCCATCAGTTTACAGGAGTAAATCATTAATTTGTAAAATGTCACTCGGCTAATGAGTTCTGCTAATTGCTTTAGTGGTAGCTGAAAAAGTAAAAAATTAACATGGTTTAAAAAATGTTGCTTATAGACTATAGCAGTGTATGAATCAATTCAGCTGATGCTTGCAAATGTTATTCCTTTGGGTTTTCTTCTTTTTAAGTTAGAATAAATGTGGTGTTCTCCTCCTGATAATTGTGGCATAGTTCCTTACCCTATTTCCTCCAGGATGATGAAAATTCTGCTCAAAAAAAAAAAAAAAAAAAAAAAAAATTTGTAACTGTAGATTTTTACTTACTGAAGGAAGTAATTTAGTGATAGTCTTTGAACGTGTGCCTCATGATCCCTAGGTATTTTGAAGCCCTAGGATGAAGGAGGTATTTCTGTATATTGAGGAGGTTGCAGAGAAACCTCTGCAACTTCTGACCAAGAAAATAAATACTTATTGAAATTCACAGGCAAAATATTTCTTTCTTCCTGTCCTTGTGAAGAAACCATCAGACGATATGCCCAGCTTTCCCTTCTCTCCCTGCAGATGCTACTGTCAGGGGCACGTGAGAGGGAGAGACAAGAAAGTGCTTGGGACGTGGGCTTCACTTCTTGTAGTTGCTGACACCCAGGGTGATATTAGTGATGTTTGCTGTTGCAGCTAAAGCCTGAACTCTTGGATCCAGATGATGCTTTGAGACTCTCAGCATTTTGTAATATGCACTGCTAGCTCTCATGATGTCAGGGAAACACTTGAAAACGTGATCTGAGTGTACCAAAAGCTCTGCAGCCATAAGACATCTTTGGGGGAAAAAAAAAAAAAAAAAATCCCTCCCTATTGCAATGCCATGGGCATCTGAAGGGAGCTGCTGGAGAAAGGAAAGGGCAGTGGCAGCTCAGAGCACTTCTGCCTCTGCTTGGGAGGAACAGTGGGAGGCCTATGAGGGAAGACTACCCCAGAAAGTTTTCCTGCTGTGATTGATAGAACCAATTGAACGCATCAGTCGAGTTAAGGGGACAAGGCTCAGGAATCACAGCTAATACCGTTTTTCATCTTAATATCTGTCCTTAAGGATCACAGTTTTTATTCTCCAGACCACAGAGGGGAGATGTCATTGCCTTAGAGATTCATGTTCTGTTTCTGGCTGCTTTTCAAATCCACTCTCTTCATCTGTAGGTCAAATGAGCCCTAAGCATTCTGGATGAATTATATCCGCAGCTACACTAAAAACACTATTAAATTTAATTATTCTTTTATAAATGAAAATTAGAGCAGAATATTTCTTTAACTTATTGAAATGTCATTTAGAAATACATGTATTTTTAGAGTATTAAGTAGAACTTTTTCAATAACAGAGCCGTAAAAGATTACAAGGACCTGGGGAACACTTTATTGTTACTTGTCACCACATTTTTTCCTACCAGGTAAGAATTTTTTTCTCTGCAAGCCAGAGTTCAGAGAACATGAGTGGATGCTGAACATACTCCTCAGAAAAGTTTTCTTCTGTCCAAGGCAATACTAAGCTTTGTTCATTATGTTTTGAAACTGGCTACTGGCTAGAATTTTTCGGAAGACTTGGTAGGTATTTTTAGCATTTTACAATATCCTTGACATTGATGAAATTTGCCATGAAAATACATGCATTTTCTTAGCATTGAGAACTTCCCATTAAAAGTGGGAAGTTTAAACCCCTTTCAGTGAAGGGCTTTGCACAGTGATATGCTTCTGTTACACAATACAAATGAGGATGTATGCATTAGGATGACAGTGGAAGGGCAGCTGTGTAACGGAAACCTTCACTGTGCTTCACCATCTCCCTCGCTTTGGCTGCTAGGTATCGGTGAAAATGAGGGGCAGTTGTGAAAGAGCAGCTTCATTGTATTTTTTTTTTTTTTATTTTGGTCTTGAACAGAATCTTTACAATGAAAACTTGTAAATTTAAGTGTATAGGTTTGAAACTAACAGCCTTTATGTGAGTGGATGCTCTGCCTGAGCTGTCAGTGCTCTGTATCTCAGTGTGAGTGAGGACACGGAGTGACAGGGAGGACAGGGAGGCGCCAGCCTTGCGGACGCCCTGCAGTGCCAAGCAGCTCTGGAAGAAGAGTATGGGAACAAGAGCTCAAGCACTTGCTCTTTCATTGATCACATGGAACAATCCCAGAGCCAGCTGTGGGACCAACACAACAGCTTTAACATCCTCAGGAGCAGATGGGACAGCAGTCCAGAAACCCCAGCTTGCTCAAAGAGCTATGTTCCTATGCTGTCTGGTGGTAAATGGGACTGTGCTCTCCATATTCTTAGAGCAGTTTAACAAAGAGAATTGTCTCCTGCAAGTATATTTGGTCCTGCTCATCATGAATGCTCTGCATCAACTATCTTAGTAAAAATCCTGTATGCTGCTGTAGACACTTAAGTTTGTTAAATAGGTAATTATTCTTGTCAGAGGTGTTTAGTCAGGTGTAGCTGCTTAAGAATGATAATACAACTTCAGCACAGTGTTACTTATACAGTAGCTGTATGATGGATGCAGTGACCAATGTAGGGTTTCCAAAGACACTGAAATGAGAAATAGATCCAACATTGACAGCACCACAGAGGGCACTGGTTCCTGGCTGAGGAGAGAAAAAAGTCAATATCTTCATTTCAAAATGCTGCTTTTATGCATAAAGAGTACAAAATCAACTGTTTGACTCACTACTATGGTTTGACACTGGATACCACTGATTAATAGAGTCTCTGTGTCTATGAAATGAATTGAAGTTTGCCATATTTCTTTAAGCAGCAAGGACAAAAATCCCCAAGTCCTTTTGGGTTCAAATTTTGTCAAAGTCATGGGGAGATTTGTCTGAATAAAAATAGAATAAAATCATTAGGTTTTGGACTGATAAGCAGACATGATCATTCCCCTCCCTCCAGCAATTTTCTTTCTCTTTCCCTAATATCTTCAATTTTTTTTTTCTGCTCATAGTTCTTCATTTTTGGTATAATTTTAAATTTTTTTCATGGTTCCAATCCATGCTTTAAGTGGTAAAACAATACTAACAACACTTGTTTTAGTCAATGTACAAGAAGGAGGCTGAGATTAAAAACAAATTCATTATAGTCAAGCATTTTTAATCTTTCACTAGCTTACACTGCTTTTCTTCATGTTGTATGGGGATGCAACTTTGCAAACAGACAAGGCTCTCTGACAAAGTCAGCCATAGTATTTAAAAGATTTTAGAGGAAAAGTGGTTTGTTGTTGCAACCAAGAATTTTCATAGGAAAATTCTTGACTATGCAAGAGTATAATAAAGCACAAAAAAGAACATACTCTGAGCATAAATTATAAAAGACAAATCTATTGTTTAATTAAACTGTAATTTTTATCCCTAATTACCTTTTTCCTTTTTTAGAAGAAAACCCATTTTTACATTTTATTATATTTATTAAATGTTATACTACTAAGAACATACAGATGTACAACTAACAATATACAATTCCTGAAACAGAACTGGCTTTTGTCAATTCTCATTTCATATTTGATTATAGTTGTTTATACTTGGTGTTAATTTTTGCAAAGGCACGGTACAGTGATATGTTTTAGATAAAACACAGTATATTTTTAATTCAGAGTATTTTTTCTTTGTTTCTTGTATGGCATATATAGCTCAGTGATTATAACCCTCTTCAAACTGGTTCTGAAATTCTCATTTTAGTGTGTTTGTTCTTCAGATAAGGCAAGCTGTCACTAGGCAACTAAAAATGGTCTGGAGGGGAAACAAATGAATACTTAATCCCAATTAAATTTATTCTGCACTTTTTTGAAACATTAGTGTCCTGATACTGGATCTAAGAGGAAGTGATAGGGTAAATGAGAACTCTGAGCAGTGGTCACACCTGGGGTCCTAAGAAGAGAAAAGGGTGGAAAATGGTATCTGAAAAGTAGTATAGATTTACTATTTGAAATCACCTATTCACACTTTGTTATCAGAATGGAAGAAACAAAGATATAACCATCATGCCTCAACTTGGATGGGAAAAGGAGATGAGCATAAAAGCCTTGGGCTCCCTCCCCCTCAGATTCCTGTAGAAATATCAGGAAAGAACAGTGGTGGCTGACAGGCTCTGGTGGCCATTTCTGGCAAAACCTGAGGACAAGCCCGATAGAGCTTTTCAGAAGCTAATCCACTTGTATACATCTGACTTGTGTCCTATTATAGAAAGCCCTAGGATTTTAGCTGTTTTGGAGACTAAATCTGTATTATCCTTTATGCTGCTTTAAAGAATATTAGGCTGGAGATTAGATGGCTTCCAGCAATGGTTGATGGATAATCACAGAACTCTTCAAAATTGCCACTCATGATGACTGTCTTTTATAAAAGCAAAATGAAGCTGGCAGAACAAACCTAAAATTTACTGAAGGAGAAGTATTTTTATTGTGGCCCAGACAGAAATCTGAGGCAGGCAGGTTTTGGGCAGAACTTCAAAAGGTGAAGGGGCAGATTGAGAACCAGAGGAGGCAGTGACTTTCTGGGTTCCTGGTATTCCCTCTTTACTACTTGCAGAGGGGAAAGAAAGGTCTCCCTGATTTTTCTTTCTTTTTTTTTTTTTTTCCCCCCGGTAAACCACTAGCATTCCATCAAAGTATTACTTCACTTTAATCATCAGTGCAAATCAATCCAAATTCCCTGAATAGCAGTTGTTCAGGTCAAAAGTGACAACGAGGTTATACAGGTTCCTAGGAAACCCAGCTCTCTTTGAAGGTACTGTTTTTGGGAGGGAAGAGGGTGTTTCAGCTACATGTTGTTGCTTTGCCAGGAATTGTTATTTTGTTGAATCCTTCTGTGGAGATTTCAGCCAGTTGCCAAGGTCCTGGAAGGACATAAAAGGAGAAGACACTGTATGCTAATCTGTATCAGAAGCAGATGAAACTAAATTATTCTTTTAATAATAAGCTGATGTTGTTTTTCAGTATCCTTTCACTTAGGACCCAGGATATGCAGTAAATGAAACACAATGCTGCACTTGTGCTGACGGGATTCCTACTTAGTAGGAAGAGTATGGTAATAGGCAAAGGTGTACATATGAAGAACAGACATGTATGAAGAATGCATCCTGAATCTCTAGGAAATTGCACAAGGATACAAGCAAAAACTAATCTTGTGTGAACAGAGTTGTCCATAGGAGATAAAGGTAAGAAAAGTCAAGGTTTATTAGAAGAGAGAGAAATTATTTGAGAAATGAAATATTATTGCCAGAATTAATATCCTAAATGCTAGTGTAAAGGCCAAATGCTGGGCTTTGATTTGTACTATGGCTGCAGAATGAGACTCAAATGACAAAAAAAAGCCCCAAAAGAAATATAAGATTAAGCTGAGATCTGATACCCATGTGCAAATATGGGCATGACATTCCCCACTAAAGACAGTATTGCCTGTGGGATATAGGATTCTAGATAATACGCCATTGACAGCAACAGATCTGACATTGGAGAAGTACTTCCAAATGATGGACTGTTGATGTTCAGATACTGGCTCAAAGTAATAGTGTTCACTAATACAGCACAGATATGTGGATTCAAGCTGAAGGAACCCAAAAAGGCAGAGCACAGCCAGCATGACCAAGAAGTCATTATGGAGTGGCATGTATATATATACACACACACTTGGAAGCAATATGAAAGCTAGAAGCAAAGATGTCCAGTCTACAAGCAACATTACAAAGGATATGTGAAGCAACCAATTTCTGTTTTAGTACTACAGCTACCCCAAGAAGAAAAAAAGCTACTCTGTATTTAGTGGGTGTCCTGGTTTTGGCTGGGATAGAGTTAATTCTCTTGTTAGTAGCTGGTACAGTGCTGTGTTTTGGATTCAGTGTGAGAATGCTGTTGATAACATGTTGATGTTTTAGTTGTTGCTAAGTAGCGCTTATCTTAAGTCAAGGATTTTTTCAGTTTCCCATGCTCTGCCAGCAAGCAGGTGCACAAGAAGCTGGGAGGGAGCAGAGCCAGGACAGTGGGGATGTTAGAAGTTACAATTAAGATGAATGATGTGATTAGCCTAGCCAAGAGATGCATGCTGCAGGTGGCAGCTGTCAGCCATTCAACTGGTATTTTTTCAATGAATGTTTTTAGAAGACTGACCAATTCATTTGCACCTGGATTGTTGAGCCATTTGCAGGACAATCCCCACAGTCATGATAAACAGCAATATTTGACTGGAAATGCCAGCTACGTACACTGAGAAATTTCTGAGACCAGGAGCAAACTTGGGCTATTGACTATATGTATTTAAAGAAACAAGAATTGTTGTTAGGAGCAGAAAATGGATATCACCTGCTTTTTGGGGAGTAAGGCTGGGCACAAATAATCACATGATAACAGAAATTTTTTTTGAAGGAAGAAAGTCATGAAACGTATATAGCAAACTCAGAGGTCTTACTGAGAAGAGTGGTCAGGAAATGGAAAATGGAAAAAAGGTGATAGCCCCTGATTCAAACAACAGTAGTGAACTGCATTACACTGCATCACATGGTTCAGCACATAAGAGGAAGCTGTGCAATGGTATTTACTCCTGGGATCCAAAAAAGCAGTGGGAAGAGAGTCAGCAATAAAGGCAGCCAGAATACTGATGTCAAAGGTGAACAGACTCAGTTTGCCTTAGCAGTGTTGTACCATTCCTTTAAAGCCATTCAAGGACAGGGATGGTTTTGAAGGCCAAAACTGTCCAGCACAGGAACAGCTGTATCTAAGGCTCTGCTTTCTATTAGACAGCTCCCCCGCCAAGCCTAAGGGAGGGATAGAGCAAGACCTGTTGGAGGCACAGCCCTCTAAAATGACAATTGTGTTGCAAGAAAAGAACCTTGGATCAGAGGCCACCAGTCCTGTGTGAGCAGATCAAAATCCCACTGTTATTAGCTACACCAAAACATCTCAAATTCAACAGTACAAGCAGCAGTGGAGCCAAAATCCAAATTAACAGTGATGTTAAACCTGGCTTCAATGAGCAACTTTAATTTTGTTTTGGATTCCAGGTTCTTCATAGGTTTTTACAGGAATTTTCATTTGTGGTAGCTGGTAATTATTAAACCAGTCTGATTAGGATAGTATTTACACTAAAGCTGATGAATCTTTTGCTCTCCAGGAAGATAAACTCTATTTAGTCTGGTGGCCCACAGCTGAATTCAATGGGATTGGTAGGCCTAGATTCATAGGTGCATTTAGGCCCATAATATTAATTTATTTATTCATCGATACTTAGGTTATTTGGATTTTTAAAATTACATTTTAATGATCAAAGATGGTGCATGATGAATCTTTTTTCTTAAATCATTGCTATTTTATATGTGCGAAGTTCTGTTTAGATTAAGATCAAATTTCAAATAAGAATGCACATGATCATTAAATTCTTTTAACAAATTGTTAAAAAACATTGGAGTCTTCATGAAAACTGAGTGAAGAGGTTACACTTTTCTGTGTATGTGACTGCAGGTTAGCCTCAGTTGTAGCTTCAGTTTACCGCACGGTAAATAATTTTCCTAATAAAGAATAAGTTTAGATTTATGAATATGGAGTCCTTTCAACTTCTTACCTAGCATCTTTTGCATGAAAAAAATTCATTATTGGTCTGTCTTATTTCTTATATTTTATTTAACTATATTATAACAAAACTGATGTCTTTTATGATACTAGTGCTACCTTGCACAAATATTACACTTCTAATTGGCAGATTTTTAGAAGTATCTTCAGCAACAAGACAGGGCAACTTTCGATGAAGTGCCCAATGAAATTTTATTGCAATATTTTATATCAGCAAAATATTTAGCTTTATGAACCACTGCAGAAAATGCTTTTGAGGTCATAATCCATTTTCTCACTAACACCCTTCTAGATTATGCTATTTAAAAGTTATTGCTGAATGTGGTCGTATTTCCAAACTCTGTTGGTACATACTGATAGAGAAGAACAGTTTTTAAAAATACCTTTTGTAGGCACACATATTCCATTTCTTCCAATGCATATCTGGTGCTTTATATATATATATATATTTTAATCTATCTGGCCGTTCTCTTCATCTTTAGATGCCTAAATGGTGCTTTGAAAATCTAACTTTCTAAATATATTTGTAGTATCCCAAAATCTTCAGTTTCTCAACTGCATGTTTCAGCAGCTTTTCACATAGTTCCAATCAAGAAAAAAATAATGAGCACTGTTGAAAGATCCCCGCCAAATGATTCGCTGCAGAATTTGTTGTAATACACAACCCTCTTCTGTGATAAGAAGGGCATTTTGTTCCACTGGGAAGACTATTCAGTACTCAGGGTGGATGAGTAAGTATCTATAGGTCCTTTCATTTCACTTCGAACAATGTTGTATTGCAGTCTTTAAACAATAACATCTCTACATACAAATAAATATTTAGCTTAGAATTAACACATTTTGAATGAATGCTTGTGACGATGATACCAACCTTCTTTCTGGGTTCTTGTGGAGAATGAGTATATGCATATGGATATATGTAACCCCTGATGTCCAGGGAACCAGTAGGTCTAATTTCACATTGTGTTTATATATGTAAGTCCAATAAAAACTTCAGTTGAAGAATGACATTAAGAGCTTGATAAAGAGCACTGAATATTTAAATACTCAATATATGCTCTTGCTAGTACCGCCATAAAATTGTATTTACTTCTGTAACCCCAGAAGTGTCTCCTGAGAGGGGGTGGTACCTTAAGTTTGATGGCATAGAGCTTTCAAAACCAACAAGTTTATAAGAGAAAACTGTGATTCTCAGGCCTAGGAAATGTGTATATTCGAGCTCTTATTTTATCCATTTGAGTTTGCTAAAGGAAGAATTAGAAATCCATGGAACCTAATCGGGCTCAAGAGAATGCTTTAATTTTATCCACACAATAAAGCAAAAAAACCCCACAGAATTACCTATATTTCCTGACAGAGTAGTCCAGCAGCTGTTGCTTTATTCCAGAACTTTACGGACAGATTTTGGCAGTTAGTCTGGAAAAGTGCTTTTACTATACCTATTCTGCACAAGGAGTGTGTATTTCTCTGTGTAGGCTTTTGTTTGTCTTGCATCTCATCTACCTTTAGTTGGCCACCTGAATAATTCAAAATATTTACCCAAGCAGTTGCTAAAATATTTGGCAATATATCTAGCATATATTCCCCAGGGAAATCTGCCAATCCTTGCCTGATGTTGCTATCTTTCATTTTATGTGTGTGGTTGGGGCACAGCAGGAAAGTCTAGAAGTGATAATTCAGATCCCTGACTTTAGGATCACTGAGAGGCCTCAAAGGGAATAAGTACAGTATCATTTTTGCTTTATCTTGAGTAATGGATTGTCATTTATTATAGTCTACTTAATTCACATCTGAAAAATCATCACTTCAGATGCCAAATGCCTCCTCATTTGCTGTATTCAGCAGAGACAGATCCTCAGCTGGTGAAAACTGTGGTAAAATCATTCAGGTAAATGAAAGACTGTCCCAGTAATGTCCTCATGGAACATCAAGGCATGCAACAGAGGTGGATCATGAGAATAAAATGACAGTTACATCAATACATTTTAACAGTAGAAACAATGTGGATATATCCCATTCTTTTGATTTCTGTTTCTGTTTTTTTTTTTTTTAAAGCTCAATTTTACATTTGAAAAATGTAAATGTGTCAAATGAGAGAGATCACACAAGACTCTAAACCATAAAAATCTTCCATGATGTATACCATTTTATTCTTGAATACTGCAGAACACATGGGTAGGAGACTTTGATCCTATCAGCACTGCATGAGTGAAGTGGAAGTCTATAAGAAAATGGAACCTCAAGTTATGCCAAAGGGAAAGTCAGTTATGTAAGTAATTATCTACAAACATAGGAAAAAAATACCATTTATTTTACAAGAAACTAAGGTCATCCATGGCTTACTGGAAAACAGGGTTAGTCCTTTGCATCAGCTCCTGCCAGATCTGCCAGCAGCATTTTTCGTCCCACATTAACAAAGGACCAGCACTAAATATAATCTTGTTCTTCCATTCATCAAACATACCCAGCCCCTGTCCATCATGATATGATGTAGTCGTCCTGTGACACAGGCTACTCTGAGGGATCTACTGTGGGTTCATGGCCTGATTCTTTGGAGCACATCACAATTTTTTAAAATAGCAATGGTTTGTTAACTGGTTAAGACTTACTAAGCAGTTATAGTCTCCTTCATCTCCCAAAGGGCTTTAAAAAACAGTATCTAACTTCTTTTTCTCTAGATTGCTGTCCCAGAAGTTCAGGGTGTTGGCTACAGCAACATTACAGTAAAAAGACTTGTTCTCGCAGTGGTTAATTTTAGATAGTTTACTTTCAAGGAAATGACTTAAACCATGTTCAGATTATTTGTATGGCCCTCCAAATTGCATTTCAAGAAGTAAAACTGTGCAAAGGTGATTAATAAATAGCAAACAATGTTTGAATGCTATGTGCTTGATTTGAGTCTTGCATCTGTTTTATTCCCATGAAATACCATTAACTTCAGTTGAGTTACTCCTGATAGAAACTGGAGTGCAGTAGCCTCCTAACTCTGCGCTTAATGAAGCCAATGGTAGATCTTATTTAAATGAGTACAGCATCAGTCTCTGTTTGTGAAACAGCATTTCTCCATGCTTGAAAGTGCAAAACTGAGGTGTGCGCTGCCAAGGATCTGCTTTGAGAGTGCTCTATGCGGCTCTTGGAGGAGTGTGAAGGGAGGAGGCGCGTACCCCGTGTCAGATGCCTGCCCTCTGCTCTGGCTGTTATTCCACAAATGCCTTGGATGTTGGCAAAGCTGGCTTAAACTGCCTATACACTCCTGCCTTTGGCTTCTTTTTCTAGTTGTACAATGTAACTGTTTGGGATCCGTGTGACAAATCACAGCATTAATTAAGCAAGGTTGAAAGGACTCTGCCTTTTCTGTTGTGCAATGAGCAGGGAACACCTGAACCGGTTTCACTAGAAAGGATGTGGTTGCCCAGCAGCCCAAGCAGAGTCAAGGTTGCTGTGGTCCTGCTCTCAATGAGCTGTTTCAGGGAGATGACCTAGTTGCTCTTACATGTTTTTCAAGGGCTCGAATTCTCTGAATCAGCTCGCTGCCCCAAGAGATGGGGCAGCACTGCAGCTGCACTACTTTGCATCAGCTTTAAACTGATGTGGAACCTAATGCTGAGAAAAACACCTACGGGATCAGGGTCTTCATTGCCTCCTCTTAATGCTGCACAGACCAGTGTTCAGTAACCACTGATAAACTCATGGATAGCAAGGATGGACTATTGCCATACAGGTATTTCCATCCAGTCCTCCTTCATTTCATGAAGGGATGAGGAACAGCTATTCAAATACAACCTGAGCAGCCAAATTTCACGTTCTGCCTGCTGAGGTTTAATATGGAGTGGCAAGTAGTGACTGCTGCAGCTGCAGAGGTTGAGGAGGAAGCTACATGCCTCTCTCTGGCAGGAGCAAGTACTAAGGGTTACTAAGGTAAGGAGAAGTAGTCTTGGAGATCAGGGAATCTGGAAAGGCTGTGGTAACAACTGGTGTGGAGGTACAGAAATGAAATGTTTAGCACGTTTGTATTCTATGAACAGCGGCTAAAGAGTGCTTGCATATCTGCAAGGTGAAGTTCAGAGAGTGGTGATATTTTGGAGGCCAGTTGATAGAGCTGGTCAAGTCAGAACAGTTTCCAGGTGTGCATTAGCTTTGAAAAAAAGATTTAAGTTTTCTGGGAGATGTGCTTGTATTTGGGAATTATATACTATCCCATAATTATGCTTGTAACATCAACAGTCTACGTGACTTCTTGCTTTGTAGGAACTGGAATAAATTAATATAAATGCACATCTCAATGGAGGGAAAATAAAGACTGGAGAGAAGGCTTTGATTTGCATCCCCCTGTGTTTCACTATCATATTTTGATGGGAAAATATATGAACTCTAAAGAAAATAGTTGCATTTTTTTGTACAAAAATCTGCATAAGAATAGTTTTAGGTAGAGGAGTTTTTTTAATCGGAATTTTTTTTTGATTTCTTGGAACTATATGGCTAATGAGGAGCAAGAATTTCAGCTCATTGCCCGTGAATTGTGGCTTAGTGGACACTCAGAAATGATGCTGTGTGGTTGGTGGCACTGCTGACATGCCACCCTCCACCACCCTCTGCCTCAGTGCCATGCATTGCTGTTTTGGGGGCAGTTTCTATTTGCAGAGACATTTTGGGTTTGGCTTGGGCTGAAAGTGTGACAAATCCAGCCATGCTTGGTGCCAGATGTGGGTGTGGATGTGTGTGCACTACTTTTATAGCTTTGCTGTATTTGACCTGGTGACCTCCTATGGAGGCTGGGAAGCCTAGAAGAGGTTGGCTCCAGCAGACCCCGGGGTACTTCTGCTCAGGTGCTTGTGGAGACCTGGGTCCCTGCAGAGGCTGTGGAGCAGCCCTGGTTCCACTGCAATGGGCTTGAGGCGTGGGGAGCCATTTGTGGCAACAGGGAGAGTCAAAGTCTGAATCAAGCGTGCTTTAGGTCTGCCT
Organism: Gymnogyps californianus; assembly: GCF_018139145.2. Classification (NCBI taxonomy): domain Eukaryota; kingdom Metazoa; phylum Chordata; class Aves; order Accipitriformes; family Cathartidae; genus Gymnogyps; species Gymnogyps californianus. Next base: position 47,900,317 of record NC_059472.1, read on the forward strand.
TGGTTGTTATAATCAGATAGGCTGCCTCTTCGCCTCTCTCTATGCAGAAGAAGATTCTGAGGGATGGGCTTTTAAGAAGTACTGAGAACACACCAGTTTTTATGGTGAAGATAAAGGGGTTTGTATTGTTTTGGGTTTTTTTACCCCAGTGCCGTGGAGTCCAGGGTCGAGATTTTTTCCCAGTGAGACAAGAACAGCTACGGCTCTGCGCTGCGTGTGTCGCATCATCTGGATCTAGGGGCAAAACATCCCGGCAGTTTGGGATAAGCTGGGACCTCACGCGGCGGTAACTGGGCAGCTCTTGCTCGGGCTGCTGCTGCCGCTGGACGGTGTTTTCTCCCTCTCCCGCAGCAGTTCGGAGGACTTGGCGTGCCGCCTCGCTTCTCGGTAGCGCTGCAGCCGGGCTCTACCTTGCTGAGGTCAGAGGACGGGTGGGGGGCGAAGGGGGGGCCCGGGGGGCGGCGCGGGGAGCCGTTCGGCGAGGCGGCAGGGGGGCGCCGGTCCCGCTACCGGGACCGCGGCGGGGACGGGCGGAGCGGCTGCCGGCTTCCCCGGCGGAGGTGGCGGGGTGCCGTGGCGGGGTGCTGCCCGGGCTCCCCAGCCCGGAGAGCGGGAGCCGGGAGGAAAACCCGCGTTGGGCGCCGGCACTCGCAGTGTTCGGGTGCTTGCGAGGGGCTCCACGGCGCGGGGCCCGGCTCTCCGCGAGTCCCTCTCTCCCCTTCTCCTCCCCTCCTGTAACGCCTCGCAAACCTGCGAAGGAATGCCGGTTTCTCAGCTCAAGCAGCGCATCCGCTGACTGGCTTTTTGGAGGGATGGGATGGGACGTTCAAATGCTGAATGCTTCAGGACGGGGCTCTGGCTGTCAGAGCACTTAGCAAGTGTATGCATGTCACGGGAGTGGAGGAGAGGAGCCCGGAGCTGCGGGGATGTCCTTGGTCTGGAGCGCTCTTGCTCACCGCACTGGCTCTACGTCCGCTGTCGCCTGCCTGGTGGCAGCTCTACAGGTGCTCCTGCTGTAGAGGTGTCAGGGGACATTCACCGCTGCATAATGTGTATGCATAATCATAAGATGCACTATATCTGTGACGTAGATATGGAAGCTATGGAGCTTTTGAACAGATATTCATCATATGTATCTTCTTGGTTTGTGAATTGTTCGTTCCGTGTTGCTGCATTGCCATGATTGGAATGTCAGTTCCGGGATTCAGGGCATTACAGGAAAACCATAGAGTGAATTTAAGTAGGCTACTATCCATTGAGCTAATGCCAAAAGGTTGAATGCATTATTTCTTTGTCTCTCAAAACATTAGGCAAAGAATGAAAATCTGGAATTTACTCTCTTAAAATCCCATGATCTACAAAAAATTAAATGATTCTTGGGAGCCAAACTGCATGAGTTTAGTGCTCCTGAGGTTGGTAGAAGGCCCAATTTCATTTATTCTTTTTGCAGTGGCTTTGAATACAGATATTTTTAATTTATTGCTGCTTGTGACAGCTTAGAAAATTGTTTCTCTGAGTCTTTGAATATTTGTTAGAGAATTTGAGATTTGATTAGTGAAGCTGCAGGAGATGGATTTGTTCCTCATTTCTTCAGCACCTCATAAACTGGTTATACTTTGACCTGAAACGAAAAATGTTTCTTAGCTATTAAACACATCTCAGCTGTGAGTTTCCAACTTGCTTTTTATGAATGGCAAATCTAAATTCAGTTCAGACGAGAAAGTTAGTTAGAAAGTTAGTTTCAGAAAAGAAAGTTAAACACCAGGAAGTGTGGTTTTATTCTCATATAGTAATACATAACTGGTTTTGATATTTGCCTGCAGTCCAGCTTCAGTTTTCCACTGGTAGTCAGGAAACACATAGTTTTTTGAATACGAACACTGTGTAGCACTGTGAAATATAGCCTTTGTAAGTGTTACTGGCTTATGGAGGTATCTCTCTTATCTTTGCTTTGGAACAAGTGGTTGCTGCCCTGTAAACAACCAGAAGGATTCGGACATGCACTGTACGCCAAGGCTGTTTAAGAGTGGTATTGCTAAGTGATTCTGAGCTAGTTTGATTCCCATATTTTCTAGAAGTTATGAGGTGGTGGGAGAATATGGCAAATCCAACCATTTTCAGTTGACTAAGGTTGGTGTCATCACAGTGTTTACATCCTTGGAACAAGGCAAGATCTGTAGGGGCCAGTAATGTATATATTTTTAAACTATCTGATAAAGACAAAGACCAGCAAAGTGTGAGTGCTGGCAATTGTGTCCACCTTGGCTTTTGCTTCAACTTGTCCTATGGTAAAGGGGTGACAAAAAATGTCACTTTTCAGAGCCATATGTACTAACCTTTTTCTACACAGGGAAGCAAGATCTGTTGGGTGATAGCGAGAAATGTGGCAGTTGTGCACAACTACTCGCACATTTGGGCAGACTTTCTCAGAGCTCTAAAAAGGTTTATAGACAAGGAGTCAGTTCAAAGTGTGTAACCACCAGGCAGCGGGACGCAAAGCTTTTGTGTGCCACAAGTATGGTGTGCATGGCCTCAGCCAGGTTCAGGATGCAACAAGGACATTCTGTGAGCAGTTTTTCCTTTAGGTTGGGGAACTGCAAATGATTCACTCTGGCAGAGAAACCAGCTTGTAAGACAGAGTATGGAATGAAACCACTATATAGAGGAGAATTAGCTGAGGTGGCTAAAGACATCTGTTGAGGAGACAAAAACCAACATTAAGCTATTCTCTCCTTTGCCTCACTATCCTCCTCTTCCCTCAAAACTGAGTAAGTAATTCGTCAAGAATAGATATGGTAATACCTGGGAGGAGATATAATCCAGATGGGATTAGTTTTTCTGAAAATATATTACGTGGTTTAACATAAGTCTGTGCCAGATTCCCTTTCGTGCCCTGTAGTGTTTCCCTGTGGCATGGTGCCTGGAATCACTGAAGTCTCAAGAACCTCTTAGAGCTTCAGAAACTGCCACTTATGGGAAAAACCTTGAAGCAGCTTTCCAAGCATCCTGCAAGACCTCAGGGCTAACAAAAACATACGAGACTTAAGAAACGTTCCCTTAAGTCACAGAGAATTAGACTCCATACAGTAAGGAGTCTTCAGGCAGCAAATGCCTCTAAGCCTGATGCCATGAAGATGATCTGGGAGCTCTGTCAGAGCTGCCCTGGAGGAAGGTCATGGAAGGAGAGTTCTTTATAGTTTTCTCCTATGACTTGATGCAGGTCCTATAATGTCAAGATACTACAGCCAATAAAAAGTTTTAACAAAGGAATGTGAGGGAGAAGGATGAAGAGATGTGTCATCTTCATACCTGGCTTTAAAATACAAAAAGATGCCAATTAGGCAAGAAGGTAGAATAAGGAACAGCTAAGAGAAACAGTTGAGGACAATGATGACAGACACAGAAATGATGCAGTTAGATGAAAGGATTGTACCTGTCCTTTTAAGAAGCTGGACAAGGTAAATAAGACAACAGAAATCCTTGATTATTTAAGTAAAGAGCTTGAGGGAGAAAATTGAATGTCTTAAGCCTTAGTGTAGAGCAAAGTCTTTTGAAGGGCTGAGGGACGTGGTGTGAAAGCGGTTGAGACTCAGCTACAGACGAGGAAGGATATTTCCTGGTCAGCAAAGACAGATGTGAAAATGTGTGTGAAGAACACCTTTTCTAAGAAAACAGCTATAAGCTCCGAAGAAATGAGGAAAAATCACAAGGAGAAAACAGATGTTATCTGGCGAAAAATCACTTAGCAGGACAGGAAAGAATGGTTTTAAATGAGAGACTTTGCTGGGGTTGAACTAATGAGTGTTTGTTGTAAGTTTTCAAGTTTGATTTAGAGAGACATGTCATTATGGACAGTGGCCTTAGTAAATTTTAACCGTCTAAAACCAGCCTGCAGTTTAATGTAGAGAAAGGAAAAAAGCTAAGTCAGGTATTGCTACCAGCCTGGTGATGGCAGTGCATGGGTGGCAGTTGGGACCTCACCTCCTGGGAATAAATCCACATCTTTCCCTCTGTGGAAGAGGATGCGTAATGTGTTTCTGGTGGTGATACGAAGGAGGTAGATGAGGCCCTAGACTGTAACAGACATTTGTGGTAAAATACTAGTACTGAGCTAACCAGTGAAGTACAGGATGGTTTCATGGGAGTGGAAGATTGACTGGTAGGTGAGGAGGACAGGATATTTCCACACCCTTCATAAAAAGGTTAATCCTGAGAGGGAACTGGGAGAGAAGAGAGAGACAAAATAAACGTTTTGTCATTTTATTTGGAAATGGTAGATGGTGAGAATAAAACTGGCTCTGAAGAGGTGTGGATGGGTATCATGGTACTGAGAGACTTGGTAAACTAGAAGACAAATTTAACTTCGAGTGTGGAGTAAGGAGTAAGCAATTATACAAGCACATTGAGGGCCGCCTAGCTAGCTATCACAGCTCAAGAAAGAAGTTTGGTTGTCCTAATGGTCAGTTCTCTTTAACATCTGTTCAGTGTTCAGCAGCCATCAAAAAGAAAAAAATGAAATAGAGAATTAATTATTTCACTGTGCATTCCACAATGTATTGGTACTATTTGTGGTTCTGGTCTCTGCATCCCCAGAACTATGTAGCAGAACTAGAAAAGGCACAGTAAAGATCAAAGGTATGGAAAAAATTCCCTGCAAGAAGAAGGAACTTGCTTGTAACTCCACTCCCAGCCTCTTCCCCGTTTCTCAGTACTTTATGTCTACCATTACTTTCTGTGGGCAAAATGCCAGAACAATGAAGCTTCTAGAGAGAACCATCATTTACGAACTGATTTGCTGGTTCGAGGTTGTGGACCACTGAGCTGGGCCTGCTTCATAATTAATTTGTGCTTTCTGCAAGTGTCTTCAAATGATGCCTTTTGCGATTGTACAGAGACTGTACCAGATCCCTGTTGAGAATGGTCATATTTTCTTGTGGCGATTTGGATGTTGGCATGCCCTTTATATTTCATTTGGGTAAAGAACACAAGACACTGCCGACTGCAGAGTTGAGTTTTGTCTCACTGGTAGTATTGGCATGGAGTAACTCTTGAGACATGATGGATATTGCCCTGGTTTCAGCTGGGGTAGAGTTAATTTTCTTCTTAGTGGCTGGTACGGTGCTGTGGTTTGGATTTAGTGTGAGAATAATGTTGATAACACACTCGTGTTTTAGTTGTTGCTAAGGAGCACTTATCCTAAGTTAAGGACTTTTCAGTTTCCCATGCTCTGCCAGCGAGCAGGTGTGCAAGAAGCTGGGAGGGAGCAGAGCCGGGGCAGCTGACCTGAACTAGCCAAAGGGATATTCTATACCATAGAACGTCATGCTCAGTTTATAAAACTGGGGGGAGTTGGCTGGGAGGGGCAGATCGCTGCTGGGGTATCGGTCAGCGGGTGGTGAGCAATTGCATTGTGCATCACTGTTTTTTTTCCTTGAGGTTCCCCCCCCCCTTTTTTTTCCCCTTTTTTTGTTATATTCCTTTTCATTACTATTATTATTATACTTCCTTATTATTATTGCTAGTATTATATTTTACTTTAGTTATTAAACCATTCTTATCTCAACCCATGAGTTTTACCTTTTTTGCCAATTCTCCTCCCCGTCCCACTGGGAGGAGGGAGGGAGCGGCTTCGTGGTGCTTAGTTGCTGGCTGGGGTTAAACCATGACAGATATAGAAGGAAAAAACAGCCCAACAGGGCCTGTGAGTTAACTGCTCATTTAGACAGGCATTTTAAAAAAAAAAGTTTTAAAATGCCTTGCTGTTCAGAGAAAATGGGCTTTTTTGGTGAGGCCATAGGCACCTGTTCTGTCTGTTCTCCGAGCGCTGCACAGTGTTTATCTGTCGGCAGTGTAGCTGCTGGGAAGGATGTCAATTTGATCAGTGCATGAGGTACTAGCATTTATAACCCACTGTGTCTTTTAATGATCTCTGTTAAACATGGGGGAAAAAACTTTTGATGAAAGAGTGGAAAATCTATAAAACTACCCATTTCCAAAGCTATCAGTGACTGCAAAGAGATTCCAGTATTTATAAACAGAATAAAAAAGCAAGTAGAACTTTTTCTGAATTTGTGCCTGGTTAAGGAGCAGTGCAAGTGTAACAAGGATTTTATAGTGCATAAGGAGACAGAATGGATGTAGTGTGAAAAATGTAAAATGAAAAGAGCAATTGACTGAAGGTGACTAACTCCAAAACTAAAGTTTTGCATCTGTAGAGATGGCAGGTTCTGCTCCCTGGCATCTTCAAAAGCTTTGTGTATTCCTGGTTATTTTTTAAATGATGACAACAAGAATGCGCAGTGTGTCCTGCATTTCGACTTTACTTTTGTTAGTGGTTCAGATCAGGAAGAGTATGAGTACATGCTTCAGAAACCTACCCAGTGTTTGTGAAGTAATTGGTAAAACCACACACTTTTCCCCGTGTGCAGTGATGTTTTTCAAAAACATCCTGAAAGGGTTTCCATTATGGATTGAAATTTTTTCTTCTACCTGTGTGATTCTGCGTGCCCGGATGGTGTGAGATCTATGAAAATTCATTTTGTTGCCCATGATATCTTTCCATCATTTTTTTTCCCAGGAAGAACACAAAGAAGTCTGTGGATAATGACTAACTCTAATTAATGACTAACTCTTGGGTTTTGAGGAAGTCCTGGAAAACTGAGAGATCTTCTTGAAGTGGGAAAATTCACGGCTTGTCAAGCATATTTGAGAGCAAACTGTTAAACACAATGTGAAATTTCTCTTGAAAGGAGATCTCACTGGGAGAGTGGTTCAGAAAGAATGACCTGAAGTTTAGCACAACACTTCTCCAAGAAATATCATGATGGCTCAAAGGTGAATTATATGCTATTACTTGCAGGGCAATTTGTGTACATTTCTTGAAAGCTCAAATCATGCTGGTGGGTGATAGAGGTGCAATAAATTTAGCAATACACGGGAGTCTTCAAGCTGCCACACTGAAATTATAGGTGGGTTAGAGAAATACTGAAGATTGATAGAAACTACGTTCTGTATCTTGTGGTGAGACCATAGCTAACTGATATCAAAGGTTTGTGTGTTTGTGCCCCAGAAGGCTCCTTGTTGAGGTCAGGACCCTGTATGCTGCCCTGGGCACTTGAGGGGTCCAGCTGGATGAGCAGAGAGGGAGAAGCCACAGATCTGTGGCTGTGGGCTGCAGAGGTCATCACCACAACTTTGAGAAGACTGACCGAAGGACAAAGTCCAGGATGCAGAAAAACAAAGGGTTGGGGGCCTACAGAAAATACCACCTAAAAAGAAGAAATGAAAAATATTGAAAAAGGAGTTGCTTAGCTCCGAGGTCTAAGTGCGAGGGGGATATAACAGCATTTTACCTACTATTTCAAGGCTGTTGCAGAGAGGAAGGGGATAATTCATTTGGGGGAGCTGTCTTGGACAGGTCAGGAAGATGCTAGGAAAAACTTTCTCACTAATATATTTATGAGCCTGGCAGAACACCAACACTGCCATGGGAGACCGTGGAGTCTCTCTTACCAGACACTTTTAAAAATGGGCCACAAAAGCATCTAGCAGGAAGGGCAAAACTAGACCCGATCATGTTTTGTTATTCCGTGGATGAGATCCACACTGAACAAACAGAAGTTAGGACCGTTTCTACAAAACCAGACAAACCCAAACCATAAGGTTTTTTGTGTGGAATGGGGCGAGTGGTGATCTTCCAACTAGAATAAGTGATCACTGCATCACACATAGGTTTTAGTTGAATATGTGGGAAAGAACTTAGTTGGCTGAGCAAACATTGCTCTCATATCATACTTTTCTATTTATCTGTTTTCTGTAATGTGAAACCCCCTTATCTTTGTTTCTGATCAGTCCCAACTCTTCAAGGAGTAGTCTTAGAGTATGTGATCAGAGCCCTTCTGGCTCTTTTGAAAGAGTTTCTTGCACAGAAGTGAGGGAAAAGCAGAATGGGTGCTTAAAAATGTCAATCAGGTGGAGATATCCTGACTGTGTGGGGGAGAGAGAGAGAGATGGGATATTTGTGTGTGTGTGTGCGTATATATATATCTATAAACACATGATAAAGCTGTATTCTCTCTTGCGAAATAATAGATTTATTTCAGATTTATTTTAGAACACTTTAAAAATAAATGAAGAAAAGAAGTGGAAAAGCAGTTTGAGTTTCTGGTTCTGTGCTGGGAATGTTAACTCTGAGAATGGAGCTGAACTTAATGGCAATAACTTCACATGAAGTCATACTTTGTGCTAGGGATACCTTTTGTGGTTAGTTTTATCACCATCTTTCCTAGTAATACGTAAGAAGTAGGATAAGTCCAAATGCATAGGGGAGACCCCAATTTTTGCTTTAAGGACATGGAAAAGTACAGTTCCAGAAACTCAAATGAGTGATACAGATTGAATTAATTACACTGTTCTGTCATCTCTTCCTATTGTGTTCTTTGCTTTACAAATGATCTGATGAAGCTGCTCATGCTGCGTGAAGCGTCATGATTTTAGCTATGAAAACTGAATTTGCTTTAAAATAAGTAAGCAACACTTCTATTTGTATGTTAGTTTTAACTAACATTCAGCTGGCAGTAAAAGTAACAAAGGTTTATTTCCAGCCTACCTGTTTTTCACTGGAATGCAGCGCAGTCTCCCCCTGTTCTGTTTGGAAGTATTAGACAACAGATGCCAGGGCTTGCGGGGAAGACACCTGATGAAGTAAAGACAATGAACATTAACATTAAAGTGGCTTACAGTGTTTGTGGTCAGTGCTCAGAAACATTAAATGAGAAGAAAAGACTGAAGTCAAAGGAAACACACCGGAAAGGATCATAACAGTCTTAAAAGGTTTTAAAACCCTTCAAAAATCCTTTATAAGAGTCCCTAGTCATTGGCAAAATGGCACTGCGGTCTGCTGAGTGGCTTGGAAGTGGCAGGGTGAGCTCAGACGTGCTAACCACCAGGCTGTTCATTCTTCTGGAACCAACAAGTCCTTCCTTCACTCTGACCAAAAATTGCCATCTGAAGCAGAGCTACTTTTCCCATTGAAGCATCCACCACCTTCCAGTGTCTCAGTTTAGTCAAGCTGGCACTTTCTCATGGGAAGAAAAACCAAAAAAGACTATGTTTCCCCTGAAACCAATGCTTTCCCAGACAGCCTTGCTGATAGATACTTTGAGTGTGCAAATGTCTGATCGCTCCATTTGGCCACTCCAGTGGATAGGGATAGTTCAGTTTCTTTTAACAGAGGATGAAACTTATATGGTAGCAGGCTACTTCAGAAGAGGTGACTAGGTCTCTTGAATCCCTTTTTATAGCGGCAGTGTGTCACAGCACAAAACTAGTGCTGTGAAGCAGCAGCAGTTTTTGTAAAGAGTATATATGCTGTAACCTAACTTTCCCTATGCTCCAAATGAAAGGAGAACTAAACAATCCACTTCTTTTCCTATGTTTTTTTAATTTTTTTTTTGAAGTTTCAAATTATTTATTTTTTGCAAAGACATTTTTGGTGAGAAATAAATTACTTTCTCATACCCATGCTAAATATGACCCAGTTAACAATAGGACGTTTTTCCACAAAAAGTCTTTCAAGTACGTCATTTTAATCCTTTTGGAAAGGAGAATTAAAGAAAAAGAATTAACTGAAAACAAATCTGGTGGTTGATTTTTTTTTTTGTGGATCTTTATTTTTGTCTAATGACCATTCTTATATAAAAAATTTCCAACTATATCTAGCCCTTTCTGAGTTTGTTAGTCAAGTCTAGCCAGAGCCTACTAAATAGTTCAAATTTTTTTAATTTGTGCAAAAAATGTTTAGAAACATTTTTGGAAAACATTTTTTCCTGTTCTTATTCCTGATGACTTTATAAAATTTGCCTAGGTCGTGGTCTTAGGTTGTTGCAATTACAAGGGAATATATCATGGAAACACAATGTGTTTTAAGGTACAACCATAAGATCAGATGAAAGCAGAAACACTCTTTGCTGCCTAAGACTTGCATTAAGTATTTTCGTAAGACTATATAAATACCAAAAGCAAAATTTTGGGAACCTGGCATGTTAGCTCTGATGATACTGTAAGGCAATTTTTTACCGTCCAGTTTTAGTGAGACTTTTTTCCAAGTATGGGCATTCTGATTCTTGTTCCCACAAGTGAGTGCCTAATGCTTATCTGCAACTAATGAGCTAGTATCATTTTTATGGGCCTAACTTGGTAAGTTGTAGATATCCCCAGGCAAAACAAATCTGAGCTAAACATTCCTCTTATTGAGGTAAATGTACCAAAGAAGTAAAGAAAAAACACAGGGACTGATTCAACACTGGTTTTCCCCACTTATCAGCTAGAGTACTTAGTTCTGAATAAAAAATTGTTAACAAGACTTTTTTTCCTGGAAAATCTCAAAACCAGATTTTTTTGGTGGAACTGTACTATTTTTATTTAATTGGAGAGTTTCTTCATGCCTGGGATTTCACAAGGATGGAAGAACATAGGGAAAACACTCTCATTCCTCCTCCTCCTTCCCAGCCCAGTCTTTGGCTTCTTGCTTGAGGCACTTTCCTGGATGGATAAGACTCAGGTTCACCTAAGAGGGCCTTTGCCTAGTTTGTGTGAGGAACTTGTTTAGGCTGCTGTGGAAGATTGCGTAGCATGGAGCAAAAGAAAATTCATGTTCTGTGAACAGCTTGCCATAATTCAATTACTAAGTTAGTAGCGCCCAGTTTATCTGAACTTTGGAGCCAAAATCAGGATCCAAATGTTTCTTTTGGCAGGTGAGGTTTTGGCAGGTTTCTTTTGACATATGCCTTATGTCCTTCTTGCCATGTAATTGTACTTGGAGAGCACATTAAGTCTGTTTGCAGCTTTTTTACATGCCTGATCTTTCTCCAAGTACTGGACTCTTTATGCATTTGTACACAGAAAATGAGCAAGGAAAGGGATTTTACTATTCTTTCTGGGAAAAGGTTTGCTGCGAGTTGCCTGCTACTGCCAAACAATTCACTGAATCACAGGATGGTTGAGTTGGGAAGGGACCTCTGGGGATCATCTGGTTCAAACCCCCTGCTGAAAGTAGGATCACCTAAAGCAGGTTGCCCAGGGCTGTGTCTAGTCGGGTTTTGAATATCTCCAAGGATGGAGACTCCATAAGCTCTCTGAGCAACCTGCTCCAGTGTTTGAACACCCTTACCATAAAAAGTTTTTTTTCCTCTGTTTAAACAAGATTTCCTGCATTTCAGTTAGTGGGCTTTGCCTCTCTTCCTGTCACTGGGCACCACTGAGAAAAGCCTGTCTCCCTTCTCTTTACTCCCCACCCTAATGTATTTATACACTTTGATAAGATCCCCCTGAGCCTTCTCTTCTCCAGGCTGAGCAGTGCCAAGTTGCTCAGCCTCTCCCCATATGCCAGATGCTCCAATACTTTAACCACCTTCCTGGTCTTTCATTGGCCTTGTTCCCGTATGTCCATGTCTCTTGCATACTGGGGAACACAGAGCTGGACTCAGCACTCCAGCTGTGGCCTCACCAGTGCTGAGTAGAGAGGAAGGATCACCTCTCTCAACCTGCTGACGACACTCTGCCAAATGCAGCCCAGAAGGCTGTTGGCCTTCCTTGCCACAAGGGCACATTGCTGGCTCATGTTAAGCTTGGTGCTCTATCCCAGGGGCAGGACTCGGCATTTCCCTTTGCGGAACTTCATAAGGTTCCTGTCAGTCCATTTCTCCAGCCTGCTGAGGTCCCTCTAAACGGCAGCATGACTCTCTGATGTACCAACCACTCCTCTCAGTTTTGCAAACTCTGCACACTTACTGAGGGTCCACTCTGTCCCAGTCCCCAGGTCAGTGATTAAACAGTATTGGCCCCAGTGTCGACCCGTGGGATACTCCACTAGTGACTGGTTTCCAGATGGACTTTCAGTCCATTAGTTCAGCCAGTGTTCAATCTACCTTACAGTCCACTTTTCCAGTCTGTACTCCTCAGTTTGTCCATGAGGTTATTACAGCAGACTGTTGAAAGCCTTGCTGAACTCAAAGTAAACAATATCCACTGCCTTCCCCTTGTTCACCAAGCTTGTATTTTCATTGTAGAAGACTATCAGGTTGGTCAGGCACTATTTCCTCTTTGTAAATCCATGTTAACTGCTCCCAATTATCTTCTTGTAGTTACTATGTGTCCTGGTTTCAGGTGGGGTAGAGTTAATTTCCTTCTTAGTGGCTGGTACAGTGCTGTGGTTTGGATTTAGTGTGAGAATAATGTTGATAACACGCTGATGTTTTAGTTGTTGCTAAGTAGCGCTTATCTTAAGTCAAGGATTTTTTCAGTTTCCCATGCTCTGCCAGCAAGCAGGTGTGCAAGAAGCTGGGAGGGAGCAGAGCCGGGGCAGCTGACCTGAACTAGCCAAAGGGACATTCCATACCATAGAAAGTCATGCTCAGTATATAAAGCTGGGAGGAGTTGGCCAGGAGGGGCGGATCACTGCTGGGGCATCAGTCAGCGGGTGGTGAGCAATTGCATTGTGCATCACTTGTCTTTTGTTTTCATCAGGGTCTGATGTCTCTCTTTTTGTAATATTCCTTTTTATTACACTGATTATTATTGTTATTATATTTGTATTATTATTATTGTTATTATTATATTTTACTTCAGTTATTAAACTGTTCTTATCTCAACCCATGAGTTTTACCTTTTTCCCCGATTCTCCTCCCCATCCCACTGGGAAGAGGGAGGAGTGAGGGAGTGGCTGCGTGGTGCTTAGTTGGTGGCTGGGATTAAACCATGACACTGTGTTTGGAAACAGTTGCCAGAATTGTTTGCTCCTTAACCTTCCTAGGGATCAAGGTGCGGTTCCCCAGATCCTCCTTCTTGTCCTTCCTGAAGATAGGAGTGACACTTGCTTTCTTCCAGTCCTCAGGAACCTTCCCTGATCACCATGACCTTTCAAAGATAGAGAGTGACCTCTCAGTAACATCTGCCAGTTCCCTCAGCACTCATGGTTGTGTCTGATCAGGGCCCATAGGCTTGTGTATGTCCAGTTTGTGTAAATGTTTCTTAACCTGATCCTCCTCCATGAAGGGCAAGTTTTCCTGGCTCCAGACTCTTCCTCTGGTCTCCCAGGGACCTGGGATTGCTGAAGGCAGGTCTTACCACTAAAGATTGAGATGAAGAAGGCATTGAGTACCTTGGTCTTTTCCATGTCCTTTGTCACCAGATCCCTGCCCATTCAGCAGTGGGCTCACAGTTTCCCTAGTCTTCCTTTTGCTGCTGATGTACTTGCAGAAGCCTTTCTTGTTGCCCTTCAGGTCCTGTGTCAGATTCAACTCCAGATGGGTCTTGGCTTTCCTAACACCATTCCTGCATGCTCAGACAGTGTCTCTATATTCCTTCTGGGTCACCAGTCCCTGCTTCCACCTACTGTGTGCCTATCATTTTAGTTTAGTCAGGAGCTCCTTGTTCATTCACGCTTTATTTCCTGCTACTCAGGAAATGAATTTGGAGGAGGTGATCCTTGAAAATCAGCCAGCTCTTCTGGACCCTTCTTCTCTCCAGGTCTATATACCATTGAAGTTCAAGGTTGTGATCTTGCTATTTGCCTTGCTATTTGCCTTATTCCCTTCTCTCAGAAACCTGAACTCCACCATCTTATAGTCACTGAAGCCAAAGTTGTACAGACCTTCACATCCCTGATCAGTTCGTCCTTGTTTGTAGGTGTGACGTCTAGTAGACTATCTCTTCTTGTTGGTTCCTTGATCCCCTTTGTCAGGGAGTTACCGTCAATTCACGTCAGAAACCTCCTGGATTGCGTGTGCCCTGCTGTATTGGCCCTCCAGCAGGCACCGGGATGGTTAAAGTCCTCCATGAGGACCAGGTCCTGCAAACGTGAGACTCCTTACAGTTGTCTGAAGAAAGCCTCATCTACTACTTCTTCCTAATCATGCAGTCTGTAGCAGACACTCACCAGAACAGCCCGCACCAGTCTACCCTCTGACCCTAATTCTGTGACTCACTTCACAACCATGTCTTTCCCAAGTGCCTCTCAGGCATGCACAGGAGTGGGTGGGAATGGCCCAGAAGAGTTGGCCTGGCAGAAGAAGCATGTTTTTGGCCGCCTTCTTTCCCTAGGGTCCTTCAGCCGCCTCTTCCTGCCCCTAATTGCATGTATGAATGTGTCACGTGCTAGAACAAGCACAGCAGAGCCTTCGAGAAGGAGGAGTGTGTTGCAGGCTGATGACTTGCTGCCTGCAAGCTGGAAGCTAGTTTGGGCTGACCAGCTTAGGGTCTTTATGTTAGCTCTTTGAAAGAAACATGTAATGTGTTGGATCATCTCTCCTCTGGGACAGTGATAAAATAGAGAGAGCCTAGCTGCCCTGGCAATAAGGCTACAGGGCAGATGATCTGCCTCTAATCAGACACAGAAGAATAGCAGGTGAGACCTGAGAAACTGCAACATTCAACCTTTTTTGAAAGGACTGAACTGTGGAAAGCAAACTTTGTTTTTTCCACTCTCTGCTATCCCAACTACCAAGTTATTGATCTGGGGATATGTTCAGAGACACATGGTCTCAGCTGCAGCGCAGCACTGGAGCACAGCTTTCCCTCCAGAGAAGCCAAGGTGCTATGAATGTGTGAGATCCTAAGAAGGGGTGTAAGAGACCGGGGGGGCCGGGGGCGGAGCGAGTGAATTTCATGCTAAGAGCTTTTGTCTCTTGAAGCTTGAGATGCTTCTCCAACTGAGATGTACTTCTGGCTTGCATAAGAAGGATTGCTGTCAGAGCTGACCAAAGTGATAGGTTCCTTTTTAATTAAACAAGAAGCACTTTTTTAAATAGAAAAAATATATTTTTCCATAAAAAGATAATGTTCTGACCAGCTATTATGCAAACAGTTGTACTGAGGGTTTCTGTGTTAGAATGAATTGAAGCTTATAAGAGGGTACTACATGACTGGACTTGTAACTCTTCTGGGTTACATGCAGGGGCAACTATGACATTAGGAAGTGTTTGGCCAGCCTTTAATATATATCTTCCCAAACTGAAAGGTTTCGCTGTTTACAAAGGAATGTTGGAATGAACGGGGGGGATCATCAATTCATGTCATGCTCTGGAGATATTGTATGTGTGGCATCTCTTGGAAAAGGGGAACAACAAAAACAAGTCTGGCAGTATTTCTGTTTCCTATGATTGCTCATAGCTGAATGATGTGGGCATTTTCTATGTTATCTGGAGTTGAAGAGTCAGGCTTTGCCTTTTGCCTATCAGATTTGAATATATGAATTCAGTAAATAAGTATTAGGGCTGTCAGGAACAGTTCTTGTCAGTAGCGATCAGGATTCATGCATGGCATATATGCTTTTTGGCATCCTCCAAACCCCAATAGCAAATTCTTGCTGACTACCAAGACATTTCATGTCTAAAATATGCTATTTTTCTTCAAAAATCCAGCCTTCTGTCAGACATAGAACCTTTAGATAATTGCTTGAGATTTGCCAAGCAACTACATGTTGTGATCCCAACTGTCACAAGAAGAAAAATCACTTTGTGCTGTTTTCCATCAGCTAAATGGGAGGCGGAGGTTCTGGACTTGCCAATGTCAGTGTAATACTCACTGCAGTGGGACCAAGATTTTTCCTTACGTCTCTGGCCTGGAAAAGTTGCTTCTGAGCAAGAGGATTCTCTGCTAAACAGAGACAGTGCAGAGGTTTCTGTATTTATCCTAACATTATCTGCTTTTAGCTTTGAGTCTGAACCTGCTCAAAGTAGCCAGAAGATCACAGAAAATTTAGTGAGCTTTATCCAGTGCTGCATGCAATGTTCAGCTGTAGCAGAGACTGTTTCCAAAAGGTAATAGATATGTAACTTGCCTAAAATTGATACTGCTTATTTGCACATCCGTATTATAACAGGAATTCATAAGCAGTCATTTTACAGGTGTGATAGTGTAATCCCTTTCATTGTGTTTATGCAGAAGAGCCACAGAAGCTATGTGTCTGGTATACTTCTGAGTGTGACAGCCCACTTGCTATCAGTTTAAACTGTGACTATGCTTTTAGCTCCAGAGATTCCTAATGAGATCCCAGAGTATTTCAACTTTGCAATAGCATTTCTCTAATAATAATTATAAAGATTAATAGTGTGGAAAAGCCAAAACAGCTCTTGATTCTTCCAAATGTCTTGTAAAGGATTATTCGAACATAATGTTACTAGCTTAATCTTTCTACTTAAGGCACAGTTTGTATGAGCCCTATTCAGGTCTTCTGACTAAACAGTGATTTTAATGCTCAAGTTCTTTTACAAGAACTTGTGAAGCTGTGGGCTTGTGGACTCTCCCAGCTTGTTGCACATAAAACTTGGTTATTGACCTGTGTGAAGGAAGAGGCAATTCCTGCTGTTGCTTCCTGATGGGATATAGCATTCTGCTACAGGATTTGCCTGAAGAACTGAAGTTGTGGTAGGATTCAGCTGCAGACGAAAGTAGATCCTGTCCACCAGTTCTGATGAGCGTTAAATCTTCTCCAGGTCTAGCAGAAGAGGAGGGCTGTCGTGGTTTAACCCCGGTCAGCAACTAAGCACCACGCAGCCTCTTCCCCTTCCCCCCTCCCAGTGGGGTGAGGAGGAGGAAAAGAAAGAAAAAAAAGTAAAACTCATGGGTTGAGATAAGAACAGTTTAATCACTAAAGTAAAATAAAATATACTACTAACTAATAATAATAATAATAATATAATAATAATAGTAATGAAAAGGAATATAACAAAAAAACAAATAAAACTCAAGAAAAGACAAGTGATGCACAATGCAATCGCTCACCACCCGCTGACTGATGCCCCAGCAGCAATCCGCCCCTCCTGGCCAACTCCCCCCTGTTTATATACTGGGGATGACTTTCTATGGCATGGAATATCCTTTTGGCTAGTTCGGGTCAGCTGTCCCGGCTCTGCTCCCTCCCAGCTTCTTGCACACCTGCTTGCTGGCAGAGCATGGGAAACTGAAGAATCCTTAACTTAGGATAAGCGCTACTTAGCAACAACTAAAACATCAGAGCGTTATCAACATCATTCTTACACTAAATCCAAACCACAGCACTGTACCAGCCACTAAGAAGAAAACTAACTCTATCCCAGCTGAAACCAGGACAAGGGCTCATGCTCAAAGGTGGGATGCAGCTCCAAATGAAAACACTTAAATATAATGCCTACATGCATGCTAGGTACATAAGCTCCTCTGGCAGGCAGTGGAGATCTAATGATTGAAGTCAGTGGTACGTAGAAAACTATTCTACTGACCCACCTGGTTTAGGGTGAAACAAAGAGCTTTCAAGGCTCTATCGACTGTATTCACTAGATATCCACCGAGTGTAGTGGGAGCTGAAACACCAGCTCTTTAGCTCTTACTCCTGTAAGAGTCCCGGTAAGAGGGCTTACTCTGCTAAGAGATGAAAAGGGCTGAATCTCACCCTTTGAGTCTGACCATGCTCTTTCAGACTTTGGGAGATTCAGATGCTCCCCAACACTGGAGCTATGACCAACCCTTGCTCTGATTCTCCTGGTTTTTCTTGGTGTGTGCTTTTTCTGCTTCTTTAGAACAAAGGTGCTGCTTTTGCTTATGTCTTTGTTCTTAAGGCATTAAATAGAAGGGAAGAAAACTTCTTGAGATCTCTATGTTTAAGAAAACATGAAGTAGGATATGTGATGGTAGATGATGCTTAAGAATATGCAGCAGTTTTTATAAATGTTATAGTCACTGCTGGGCTCTACAAAGAAAATCTCGAAACCTCTACTTAAAGGAACTGAATAATTCACACACACACACACAAAATCAGCAAAGCTCCATTAATCGTAACAACAGCATGAATTACACACCTCAGACAGGGATAGTTCGAAAAAGGAATATTTAATGTTATTTGTAGAAAATGTTCTTTGAATTTTGTGTTTGTTTATTCATAGAATAGGACAAGGGTGGGTTTTTTTAATTATTTTTAATTCATTACAGTAATTGCTGGAGGCAAAGGAACACAAAATCTTTGAAAACCCAAGCTAATGTAGTCTGATGACACAAGCTTGAAATCCTCCTTACGAACGTCCTGTCTCCCTCACATTCTTATTGCAGTGCCTGAAGTGTGGCAAGAGTAAGAGTTTCAGATAAACACCTCTGCACTTTTTTTCTCTGTATATTGTTTCAGAGGGTAAACAGTAAAACCTCACTGGAATTGGTTGTTTGTGTTGATCTGAAATCTGTTTAGTTGTAGTTGGTTTTGAAATAAAATATTGCTGAATAAATAGTTCCTTTTACAGGCTTTGAACACAAATTATTTGAATCCAAGTTTGCTATAGATTTGCCAAACTTACTTAATGTTGTCTTCATATGCTGGGAAAAAAGGTTAAGCATTGTGAGTCTGAAGGACTCTTTGCTGCCCTCACCTTCCAAAACTGAATTGCAGTGAAACAGAATGGGATTGCACAATACCTCAACCAAAATTAAAAAATAATAAAGTTAAATTTAAGCGTAAATATGGTTTCATTCGAACAGTTATCTTTTCCCTGTAACTGGGTGTCAGATGTCAGTGACCAAGACTGTTGCAAAACAGGGAGCAGAGCCCTGGGAGAGTACTTCAGAAACTCTGGTGGAAAGTAAAAACTTGTCACTCTCATAAGAAATGCAAGCCTGGCTTCATTCACAGCACAGGAGGGTGAAAGTATTGATGTAAAGTAACCCCGTTCAGGATGTTAATGTAATTCATGACATCAAAGGATTAGGGTAAAAGATCAAATGTAAAGATGTAAATAAAATCTCAGATGCTTTGTAACTCCAGGCCGTGCATTGTGTCAGACCAGAGAGAGCAATGAGTGAGGAAAATGGCTACACTGGATGAGCTACCCACTCCCATCTTGTAAATGAAAAAAAGGTAAAGTAGTTTTTTATTGCCTTCACATGACCTTCTGCCTAAGCCATAGTAGCAACAGCAAAAGTGATGTTAGACTTGCTAGTTCAGCTGTAGTGTGACAGAAGATTTCCTCAGGTTTTGAAAGAGTAGTGTTGTTAAGCAAAGATATACATGCAATGGGAAAAAACTGATAGTGGAGCAAAGGCTGCTGTTAAATAAAATCTTATGAAGAAAATCTATTCTAAGTGTAAATGTGAAAAAAAGAGGGAATAAATAAATATTAATTAAGAACAAAATAGCTAAAGATATTTTAAAGGCCATAATAGCAAGACCTGACATGCAGCTAGGTTGCTACTCCTTCAGGGTAGGAAGAAGACATTTTTTCACGTATCACTTGGCCCTTGACAAGAAGCTACCAGTTTTTTTGCAGTTTTACTTAAGCAAACTATTCGATAGCAGCAGGAAATAATGTGCAGCATGAAGCAGGCCACGGTGGTGTGTGAAACAGCACAGCAATATCCAGGAAGCCTGGCACTGAAGGATATAGTTAACAGTGAACAAATGCAGGTGGCTCAAACATGGAAGTCTATTAATGAAACATAATTAGTAATGAAAGACATAGCCATATTATTAAGGTTACTGTTTGGTGTTGGGCCTATGGGTCTCTTACTTTCTTATGCCTTTGCCCAGGGTTCTGGGAAAGGGTAGTGCTGGGGAGGGGGGGAACAGGCATCACACGGTCCGGTCTGCCTCCACTTCAGCTGGAGGGAGGGGGAGGACCGTAGACTTTTTCCTTCTCATCCTGTTCCATTTGAACTGCTCAGCACTGAAGAAATCTGCTTATTATCACCTGTTAAGCCTGGGGGAAACCACAGACCAGGTAATTCTGAGTTACAATTTGCTTTCTCTTGTTTTCATAGCAGAAGGGATACAGCTCCTTGGTTGGCATTACAACCAAGCTGGAAGATCATGCCTGGTCCCCGAGGAGAAGGCAATTAAGTTCTCTTTAACAAGAATAATTTGGGAGTACCGAGATATGGTACCAATTCCTTCAGGAACGAGGAATCCATTTCACTCGAAGGACCCCCTCTACACATTGCTGGGCATTCTGTTTCTTTGATTAATGGTTGTTTCCTCCTCTTTTCTGTTTGGTTTCTTTCCTCCAAGGAGTCATTCCAAACACTAGCAAGAATTTGGAGCCATAAAAATTCCTGGAAATTATTTTAGATTTTGTCCTTTAATGTTTGGCAAAAACCAACACCTTTGTAAACTTTTGGAACAGAACTGTGGTATTAAAACAATTTTAGAATCCCTTTGGTGTGCATCACAAAATTATGTCTAGTCCCAGCCTGTAGCTCCGCAAGTCTTGATTTCTATCCACTTTCTCTTTGTACACTGAAGTAATAACTCCTCCAAAAGTATTTTCGCTGATTCATATTCCCAGAAAAGCTTCCCCCTTTCCTTCATGCTTGACCAGTAAGTTAGTTGGGAACAACAGTATTTACATAAACAATGACTTTGAATTCTTCTTTTGACCCAGACTTAGGGTCCTAGTCTGAGAAACATGCAGCTTTTCCTAGCTGCTAGAAAAATCCTGTCATAATTTCTAACGTAAAATACTTCCAAAATGACAGTGTTTGTAGATACGTAAATCTTACCCCTTACCCCAACTTAGAAAAACAGCAGCTACAGTCCACTTTCATTTTTCAGGGAAGAGGTTGAAATGATAGCAAGGAGATATTTCCCATTCATTTTCGATTGTCTGTTTATCGCTGGCAACTGGGATCATTAGGGAGATAAAGAGCACTTCTGAAGAAATACTTGGGAACCATTCTCAGCTAATTCTAATTTTAAAGGACTAAAATCCTTCCATATGTCTGTGGAAAGTTCAGCTGTCTAAAGGCTGGACTGTGTAAAAGAGAATATCTTGAAGCCCTTTCAGGGCAGGTGGATGTGTTTGAATAGGTCCTGTTTCTACTTCAAATTTCTTAGTTTCTATAGAAATTTGGCTTGTCTGGGATTTATCAGTTCTGAGATTTATCAAAGAAAATGACCTGAATCAGTCCTTCCCTCTGTCCCTGGAAGCCTGAGGATGCCTTGGCTGTAGTTTCTCATTCAAAATACTTATTCTCTACAGTCAGTTTTACAGCTATCCATCACTGGAGAACACTGGCCATGAAAGTTTTGTGGCTTAGCACATTTTCTAGCCCATTTGCACTCGGCTGCAGTCCGTAGCTTGAGTTGCCACGGTGCTTACTCCAGACATCAGTCAAGCTTTGGCTCAAGACCAGAGACTTTGCCAGCAGTTTCTTGTAATGGAGCTAGTATTGCATCATGTTGGTGAGGAAGGCTTGTTCAGTAATGGAGAACTTGCCCACTGGCCCTTTTCCACAAGATCAGGGTTTGCAAAGAGACAAGTACCTGTCTGCCACAAGCCCTTTCTCTGTTTTCCTCCTCTGCGGTATCTCAGGACCCTTTACAACTTTGTCTCAGTAAGTGGACGAGAGGTGAATTATTAAAAGCAAAGATACCTCTTTCTGTTATCATTACTGGCAATAATAATACTGGGTTTATAGTGATACCCTTCTGTATATGGAAGCCATGCAGTGTTTGCTGTATCCATTCTGCTCGTCGCGTTTATTTAGATTGTTCTTAGGGTCAGGGCCATCTGATGCAATATCTCTCAGCTATACAGACCCCGGAGTGGTGTTGGATTTAATTAGAAAGGTATAAACTAAACAGAAAAAAATAAAGAAGATAGCATGGATATCAGGGTAGAGGAAGAAGAATTAGGCGGGCAAAGGGCTGAACTTACATCCTTATCTCTTTCAGGCAAATATCTCAACCACTGAGTTACAGAGCCAAGCTCCTTGCAGCTCCATGGGTCACAACTTCTCCTTTCCTGCTTGTGGTTCAACTTCAGCAGAGCAACACTTCTTCCACCTTGCTGTAACCTGGTGGTTTTAGTGGTTCCCTCAGAAACGGGAGATGTTGCCTTGAGTTCTATTAAGACAAGAAGTCCCCAGGTCCTAAGATGCACACAGCAGTGTGACCCTGCCTGTAGCCATGTGGCAGGGGTGCAGAAGGCAGGCTTTTTCAGTACCCTCATCCTTTTCCTATGGAGTCCATTCAGCTGCAGTGCGTACCCAGGAGAAACATCTGGCTCTGAGCTCCACATGGGCAAAACACAGCCTTGAGACAGGCACTAAAGTCTGGAGAGAAGGTAAAATTCACAGCCAGGCCTATGCTCTCTGGCCTCTCAGCCTGCTCATCCTCTTGGTGTTTGTGGATCACTCTCCAGCACTTCAGATCCTAGTTCTGGCTCTTTAAATCACTGTTCTGAAAGGGCTGATAGCAGCAGCTGCAGGGATTATGTTGGAGACTCTTAAATAGCCTCTTTGGGTTTCCTGCTATGCTTGCATAATGCTTTTCTTCTTAGGATTTTGTTATTGCTGTTGTTGCACTAAGGAACGATCTGATAAGGAAGGGCTCTTGTGACATTAAAAAAATTAGGCATTCTGGTACCAGAGTGGAGTCTCTCTGTGAATGACTACTGATACAAGTAATCAATACGTGTTCTCTGGGAATAATTCCCAGACTTCTCCTCTATTGCTCCCCTTTTAAGGGATCCTCTTTTAAGTCAGTGGCACCTCAAGCAACTTAATTTCTCTCTTAATGTTTAGAGAAAAAGATACTTGCATATACTTCTGACTTTGAATCTTACTATAAAAATGTTTTAGCAGTGCTACTGCATAGTGGATTATCTTCTCTTGGCCTTGAGTAGAAATATTGCTCAGTACTATGCACGGTCTTCATGGTGTAGTAATTTGGTTGATTGCTTTCCTCACTGTGTCTTTTTTTACAAGTTAATTTTCCATGGCAGGTTTTCAGTCTGAGAAAGGGCGTGTCATAACTGGACAAACTGGTAGAGCATCTACATATCCTGCAGCAGAATATTGTAGAAGAACTGCTAAGGAACTGTGGTTTATAAACATGGCACAGTTGGTAAGCTCATAGACCACAAAAATCATGGGGGTAGGTTCAGATGACACCAACTGTCTTAGTAGTAGACTGTGTGGTTAGGAGTGAATTCATATTACTTTGGTTAGATAATTAACACTTCAGCATCTAGTGTGAAGTAGTTACCTAGGTACCCTCAGTATCAGAGGGGGGGGGTGCCTTAATATGGGTGATCAATACCTTAATCAGGTTTATCACCACTGCCTTGGACACATGTAGCATCCTGTAGCATCAGTCTGCAAAGAGACGACTAACACATGAGGTGGTGGTCTTTGTGGTGGTAGTATCAGAGCAGATGCCCACACTGCAGTGTCACAGATAGGGGCTCTTCAGCTTAGAGCTGGCAAGAGTGGCTCATTCTGGAGCCTGTCGTTCCACTATCACCTTTGCTGTTTGGCAGTCTCTTTTTTCCCTTCAGCCATCAGCCTGTCTCCTTGCTAGTTAGCTAGCTAATCTGGCGGACTCGATCACCGACCTCCTGTCTTGCTTTGGCAGCCTAGGACATATAGGTTTGAAGTGGTGCCACTTTCTTCTCATGAGAGAGGGACCAGGAGTATGAAGTCAGAGAAGAGATTTCCTCATCTGTTTAAGCTCTTAATCTCTAAGAAATGGTTTGTCACATTCTATGAGGATGTACGTGGTCATGTGCATATCAGAGTGAGGTGTAACTGGGTATTGTAAGCTGTGAAGTACAAGAGATGTAACACTTTCATGAAGAAAGCAGCACTTGTGTTATTAACTGGTTGCTTGTAGGACATTTTCAGACTAGGTATCTTTCTTTCGTTTGGCAGTTAACATCCAATACCAGCTGTGTTTCTATAGAAATCTTAGTTGAGGATGTTCCATTAGTAATAGACTGACAGGTCTCTTAAAGTGCCATTCGTGTTTCTTAGAGGGTGCTGTGACAGTACCAGAATAACTTCAGAAGAGCCTGGAGCACAGGGGGAGAATGAGAAATTTCAGGTGTATTTATCCTACCTGCAACAAGAAAGGGAATTGAAGCAGTAAGTTCCCACAAGGGTAACAAGGCACCTTATTTCCACCTATTTCTTATTGTCACCTCTGTCATTTAGTCCTTTTTTCAGAACTAAATTCCTCTCACTGAACTTTGTGGCCTCAAGCAGGTTCCTATGGCAGCACCTGAGCCTGAAAAGAGACTTTATTACTAAATTCTTGTTGAAGGGGAAAACTGCCTTCTCTCAGCTTCTCCTACAGGGCACAAACCCTATTCTTACTTTGATGTAGGGTTCCATTGAATTTACATTGTGGAATTAAATTGTATTTCAAGTCAGTCATTATTGGGGTTTGTTTTGGCAAGGATTCTCAAAACCAAATAAGAGCTCTTAAATAGGGCTCTTATTTAAACCAAAATGAAGAAAATAGCTACTTCCCAAAGGCATTGTAGCAAATAACTAAATGGAAAATAGAAAATCTGACTGTCCTTTTCCACCTTACAAATGAGATGGGAAACAGAGTGCTTGAGAAAATTTGGAGATTTATATAAAATAAGGAGTCTTGTTACTGTTTCAGTTATTGAAACAAGTAGAACAAAAGTACAAATGCTCTAGCAATTACACTGGATAAATTGGAAGCCATGGCAAGAATAGTCAGTTAACTAATGAAACCAGAACTGTGTGATGAAGATGCTCTCTCATTTGCTGGAGGCCGCCTTTCCCCTCTCCTTTTAGGCAAAATTGCAGTATGAAGGCAATGAATAAGACCAGCAGTTATAACCAGCCAAAACAGTGGAACTTCAGCTGTTCTGAGAGCTGTCTAGCATGTTGACCTGCCATGCTCTGCTCTGTACTGTTGGGTCCACACTGGTCTCTGTTCTTGTGTTTTGCTTTCAGTTTTAGAGCTATTGAGAGGACTGCCATTGAAAACAAAGGTAATGTGATATGTGATGTAGAAACAGTTCAGGAACCATGTCTTCTGGTCGTAGTGAGTGCCCTAATCATGGTTTTCAGTAGTGCCCCTCTTCATTTAGTTTAGTTAAACATTTGATTTAGTGTTTGTTATTTCATGTGTTTCTCTGAAGATACACTTTCTACTCTGGTATTGGAGTTTTTGATGGGCAGTGAGACAGTATGGATTTGATACTGTTACAAGCATAAAGGTCAGTAGAGGATCCCCTGAAAATGTTTTCCTTGTTAACTTGTTAATAGAATCTGTGACATTATGTTCTAATAATATTTCTGCTGTCTCTGTAGAAGGCATCTTTGTCAGCCACCTTTTTCAGTGCCTTGGTCATCTCAGCTCTAAACATGTAGCTACTGTCTTTCCCCTTACTTCACTTTGCTTCGAGCTCTCCTGGAGGAACAGTCCTTGCAGAATAAAATTTCTGCAGCAATTCACAGTATTTTGTGTTGTTATGTTATCCCGAGTTTTTGCACACTCAGCTTACTTTGCTGGTGGCTTGCAAATGATGAAGTTACAATCACAGCTGGTTATTTACTTCATTTATTCAACAATATAGTAATATGCTTCTTTATAGTGTACCTAGATTATCTGAATCCATAAGTCAAGTTTTTCTTTGGTTATTTTGGCAAGGAAAAAATAACAGTAAATTATTTGATCACTTTATAACATCTGCCTTGTTCCAAGGGCACCTATTATTAGCAAGTAATACAGCTCCCAGTAATTATGCCTTTGGACTGTAGTATGTTTTAATGAGTCTGAAGCGAACCATGCATTGTCCGTGCTCAGCACAAGGCTGAGTTTATTCTTGCTGGGGCTTTTCAAGATCAGTGATGGATTCATTTCCCTAGCATAAATAATTTGGTCTTGTTCTAGCTATGCAAAATTATTATACGACTTCCTAATAAGTACATTTGCTTTCTGTATCATTTAGTCACATATGAAATGCTTTTCCAAGTATTCTGAAGTCTTGTTTTAGTGACTGCAATAAACTTGTCATAATGTTCTTTTTTTCCTCGTTATCTGTAAATGCTTTAGGTGACGTCACTGTTCCACTGTACAACCTACTGTAAATTCTTTGGGGTTGGAACTCTTTTTATTATGTTTTGTGTGCCATACTGCAATGTTATATAATGTTAACATGCAAAACAAAGTAGAACAGGGGAAATAAAGGTGAAGAACGCCTTTTTGAGGAGATATTAGAAATTATGGACAAAGCTGTGATGAGGTGTTCTGGGGCTACCTGAGTCCCTTTCCAACAGCGTCTTTTGCATCTTGCTTGCCGCCAGCACTCTTGTCAGAGCGAGCATGGTACCCTTCTTGCAATTTCAGTGCCAGTTTGAAATTTGATTCTGTACATTTTGTAGAGCCTTTCAACATTTTAAACCATTTTAAAAGCAACTATAGAATTCTAGTATGATGACAGTTTTTACATTCACTTTTCTTTGATTTTATAGAGATATAAATAGCATTCCAGAGTGTCACTCATCTCTTGATCTCTAAGTGTGGGCCTACAAAGCACCATTTTTAAAGTCTCTTTCAGACAGGAGCAACAATTTAGATCTGACAGACCTAATTCAGTTAGTGTCTACAAATTGAGGGAGGCAATATTTTCTCTTCTAAAACCTGGCCTAATACTATTTAGTTTATGCCTGTGTTTTTCCTGGCAGCAATTTCATTCAAAGCATTCCCTTGCCAGCCCTCTATATCTGTTTAGGGTCCAAGTTTCATGTTTCATGGAGAGGATCAGCATATTCAGTAGCAGATAACACTGTCTTGTGGATGATGAAATTCCTGACTTCCTCTCTGAGAAACAGGCTTTCAATCCAGAGAGTCTTTAACAGGCAGAAAAAAGAATATCTCCATTTAATTGAAGGGATAAATGAAATAAATAAACATTTTTTTGCAGTTCACATGAAGCAATGGTGGTGGTGCACGTTATCTTTTATAAAGAAAGCCAATCACATCCTGGGCTGCATCAAAAGAAGTGTGGCTAGCAAGTCGAGGGACGTGATTCTCCCCCTCTACTCTGCTCTCATGAGACCCCACCTGGAGTACTGTGTTCAGCTCTGGAGCCCCCAACATAAGAAGGACATGGACCTGCTCGAGTGGGTCCAGAGGAGGGCCACAAAGATGATCAAGGGGCTGGAGCACCTCCCCTATGAGGACAGGCTGAGAGAGTTGGCGTTGTTCAGCCTGGAGAAGAGAAGACTCTGGGGAGACCTTATAGTGGCCTTCCAGTACTGTCATGGTTTAACTCCAGTCAGCAACTAAGCACCACGCAGCCGCTTCCCCCTCCCCCCTCCCAGTGAGGTGAGGAGGAGGAAAAAAAAAGTAAAACTCGTGGGTTGAGATAAGAACAGTTTAATAATTAAAATAAAATAAAATACACTGCTAACTAATAATAATAATAATAATAATATAATAATAATTGTAATGAAAAGGAATACAACAAAAGAAGAAATAACACCCAAGAAAAGACAAGTGATGCACAAGGCAATTGCTCACCACCCGCTGACCAATGCCCCAGCAGTGATTCGCACCTCCCGGCCAACCCCACCCTGTTTATATACTGGGCATGACATTCCATGGTATGGAATATCCCTTTGGCTAGTTCAGGTCAGCTGCCCCGGCTCTGCTCCCTCCCAGCTTCTTGCACACCTGCTTGCTGGCAGAGCATGGGAAACTGAAAAATCCTTAACTTAGGATAAGTGCTACTTAGCGCCAACTGAAACATCAGTGTGTTATCAGCATTATTCTCACACTAAATCCAAAACACAGCACTGTACCAGCTACTAAGAAGAAAGTTAACTCTATCCCAGCCGAAACCAGGACAAGTACTTAAAGGGGGCCTACAGGGAAGATGGGGAGGAACTCTTTATCAGGGAGTGTAGTGATAGGATGAGGGGTAACAGTTTTAAACTGAAAGAGGGTAGATTTAGATTAGATGTAAGGAAGAAATTCCTTACTGTGTGGGCGGTGAGACATTGGAAGAGGTTGCCCAGAGACGTTGTAGGTGCCCCCTCCCTGGAAGTGTTGAAGGCCAGGTTGGATGGGACTTTGAGCAACCTGATCTAGTGGAAGGTGTCCCTGCCCATGGCAGGGGGGTTGGAACTAGGTGATCTTAAGGTCCCTTCCAACCCAAACCATTCTATGATTCTATGATTCTATGATTCTAAAGAGTTCAGTATTAATGAATGGATGAAGTTGGTGGGTCTGTATGAATGGTGAAATTGGTGCTCAGAGCATTAGAGATTAGTGAGGTATTTAATTTAGTAAGGCATGTTTGTGTGTTTTTACCTTTGAATATAGATACATCTGCATACAGATATGTCTGCATTCTTTGTAGTGGATCTGAGATGTTTCTGTATGTTCAGCTCCCTGTGTTTGTAACCTTGTGTTTTAGACTGTTCAGTCTGCTCGTTTCATCTGACAATAAATAAAACTTTTAAAAATACAGCTGATTGATTGATTGATTGGAAATTTTCTATGGAACTGGAAAATGTATTTCTGCAGGAAAACTTTAATTTTAATGACAATGAAGTTTGTATATTTGGGAACTTTAAATAAAGTTTCAAAGACTCTTTAGGATTGGATCAACTCAAATGAAAACCTGATTTGAAATTTTTTCATGTTTGATCACGAAATGAAGTTCCTTGTTTGAGCACATGGTGATATCCAGGTGCTTCACTCTCCCCTACCCTTTGGGACTTGGTCATCAGATGACTGTCCTGTTGAGTTATGGAAACCATGCAATTGAACTCTGGCATTTCCTGATCGTTAAAGTCAGCTGCCAGAGGAGAAGTGGGACAGGAAGCACCTGAACGAGAACTCCTGTAAGGCTTTCTGAAAACTTAGTGAGAGCGCAGATTAGGTTTAGTGTATCACAAACACAAACGAAACATTTTCGTGTATTAAAACAGAAAATTCTGATGCTTTCAGACACATCTTTCCTGAACTACCCATGCCTCAATTTTTTCTATTGAGGTAGCTGGTGTTTCAAACTTTTCATTTTTAATTTGGAGTGAAAGCAGCTTGCAAGCTTTGAATTAGGATCCTAAGAGGAGGAGAGACTGATTATTCAGCTGTTTTCTCCACCTTGTCTTTGCTAGTGTAAAGAACAGCAATTTCAGGAAGATGGGACTCTGGCTTAACAATGAACAGAGATGAAAAAGTTGTTCTTTTGATCATCTTTTTCTCATGTTTTCTGAAACAACTTTCTGATTTTCTGAAATTTTCTGAATAAAAAGTTGCCCTCACAATGTAGATAACAGGAAGTGCAGGACTTCAAAATGTAGAAAGTGTCAAAAGGAAAACAAGAAAGTGCTTTGGTACCTAAGTCACTGTTACATGGAACCTTTCTTGTAGTTTCAGAGTCTCCCTCAACCAGCGGAAATGAGGGCCAGTGACAGCTCTCCCAGTCCCTGTTTGTAGGGGGGGATCTCCTGGAAGTCTATCATCAGCAACTTGGTTCTGTGTTAAGTATGAATGTAAGCACAATTTACCAAAGTGCCAACATTTTCACTAAGTCTGTCCTAGAGTGGGGAATGTCAGTCCATCCCTTCTCAGCACCTTTTTCATATTATCCTGCTGGAGCGCCAGGGAGTTGGGAACCAATCTGTCGTACTCTTAAACTGAAGACAGGCCTCTTGTGCTCCCCCCACCTCTATCCCTTTCCTCATGAAGTTCAGTGAAACTGAAGTTCTGCTGTGTGCATTCACATTCCCAGTCATACACACACCAAGCCACCTGGAAGGCAGTTACTGCTAAATAGGTTGGTCTGTTTTTTGACAGGAGCAATCTATGTAGAAAGCCCAACAAATCTGTGTCGATCCATTAAGTCACCTTGCTAACCCAGGCAGATGCCAGGTAAGGAAGGGGTGACAACATGTCTAGCACTCCCTAACCTAAAATGTCTTTGAGCTCAAATCACTTTAATAAACCCAACAATTTCTGTGTGATGAAAGCTGGAACTTAGATTTGTTTGGCCTAACTTCCAACCTTTTCTTGCCTTGGGGCTGCATGGTTGGCTGAATTTGGACATCTGGCCAGATTGTTTCCACTGAGATTAAGGAAAGGGAGAATAGGGTTGGGGCTATGTTGTGTGTATGACCCTGTTTATTTGCAAGGTGTGCATGCAGAGCACTGCACACAGCTGGAGGACAGACCTCCTCTTTCCAAAGTCTGAAGTAATCTACTGTAGCTATAGAAATAATCATCTGAGGAAGCAGCTCATATGCCTCTTCTCCTAAGGGTTTGTTTCAGACACTGTAGTGCTTTAAAGTTTGTGGGAAACAAAAGAAAACACTCCAACAGAAAAACATGTTGAAGTTGGTCAGAATTTTGCAAGAGTTAATTTATTTCTTGCTCAGTGCACTGCTTCATTAATAGCAGTAGGTACTAGGGACTTGGTTATTTAGTAGTATAATCCGGCATATGTGTAGTGACTTTGCTAGGAAGAATGCTGGCTTGATTAAAAAAAAAATCAGTGTAGAATGCATTAGGTTTCTAAAATGGTTATCTGGAAGTACCTGAAAAATAATAGAGGGAAAAAGAAAAAAGCATCATAAGCAGGATCTATCCATAAGTCTGCTCCTGGCTAAGCATATTGCAATTTTTTTTAGCAGTGATTTAGAAGAAATCTTTGCTTTGTTATAAAGAAAAAGCTGGGTCAGTCAAATACAAAGGTATACACATAGCATAAACCAGCCCAGAATGTTAGGAAAAAAACAAAGGACTTAGCAGCAGCGGTAACTTATGCTTGATCAGTGAGTTCCCATTGCGATGCTGTGACGGAGAAGAAATACTAGCTATGCATATCTAAACTGGGGACTATTAAGTGGGAGAAGTTAGATACTGCATTCATGAAGATATTTTGGAGTTAGAAGCCTTGTGCCCCAGCAGGAGAAATGCAGGCTGAACAACTGGGAAGGAGCCAGGGAAAGCTTCAAGAGTGATTTAAAAAAAAAAAAAAGTTTCATCATAAGATAATTAAGAAACTCAATTTATTTTACCTAAGTGATGAATATGACATGTTCTGCAACTATGTATTTGGGGAGTAGATTCCTGATACTGGAGAGTTTTTCAGTGGAAAATGGTAAAATGTGAGTTAGCGGTTAGTAGTTGATGCTAGACAAATTCAGGTTAAAAATGGGAAAAGAAAGATGTAAAAGATTCTGTATTGACAATAATTAACCTTTAGAAAGTGTTGACTAGGGATATGAATCTCTAAGTTTTTGCAAACAGAAATTATAATGTGCTTATGCTTTGTAATTTGGGAGGTTAGCCTGGAGGCTGGTGGTCCCTTCACTGCTTACAGTACTTGAGCTACACAAATTTAAATCAGATGAGGAATTAGCTCCTACATATAAGTTGATATCAAAAGGCATTCTTACGCTGAGCATGGAACATTCCTGCCACAGGTTAATAGTTTTTTTTCTCTCACAATGTTGCCCAAAGTCTTTTTGTCCGAGAGTGCTTTATCTTCTGATAAATAAAGGAGCAATACACAAAGCATTTGTTTCTCAATGCCTCCCATTCTGCTCTGTCTGCATGTACAAGCAAGGTTTATAAAGCAATTTTGAAACTGATAACTGCCAGAACAGGAACATGCGATTTCCCCAGTAAACTTTACATTATAAATTGATTGCAAGAAGAAAAAATGCAATGAGGAGAAGAAACAATGAGGTGAGGGAGAAATAACCATACTTTAGGGGGATGTCTTACCTGAAGAAGAGAAAATGGAAAGAAATGGGACCCTTCTAGACCAGACCTTCTTCTTTGTCCCATCCTATCGGTTTATTACTTTTAACATGAGATAATACAATATAGAGAGCATGTGATGCTTAAGCCATAGCTTCTGTACAAAGCCTGCTTTTTATCTCAAAAGTAGATGATGCAAACTTCTGCCTTGAAATAAATAAAACTATTTGTGCAAATGCAGACCAATTCATTAGCTGAATTATCATAACAAGCATTAATAGCTGCACTGAACAGGCAAATGAAAGTTTATTCTGTATTTTACTTTTAAAGTGCCTAGCAATAATTCTGGGTATTTTTACTATCCTTATGACTATGCAATACTATGGAAGTGTCTGTAATTTCCTTTAATTTTTTGTAGTACTATAGATAATTGATCACATTAGCTATTTTGATGGAATGGGCAGCAGCTTATCTTGTTTAACCTGTCTAGTCTATAAATGTCTGGAGGAAAAGGAGAGCAAACAAAATGCATCTCTAAGTCTCCAAAACTTGCTAAGAGGCTGATCAGTTGAGATGCTGGCAGACTGATACAGAAATGAATTCGAGAGTCACGGACCACTTGCACATCGGCAACTGTTCCATCTGCTCTAGAGCAACAGTAATGAACAGTAGTCCACTGCTACTGCAAGCCCTTCTTGCAGGGAGGGAAGACACTTTTCAAGTAATCAAACTGCAAATATCTAGCCATCCACAGAGTATAAAATCATACGGATTATAATGGGTAACCTGCGTGAATCACAGGCACTGAGGTAAGAACTTTGTTAATAAGTGTTTTTTCAGTTAATTTTGCAGTGATGAAAAAAAACAGTTGAAAAATTTTGAGTTGTTCAATAATGTCAATAAACCAAAGCATATAGCTTTCAAATCTTTAAAAACAATAATGGAAATAAATCTTGAAGCAATGTATCAAGTGCTATTAAATTCAACATATTTCATTAAAATATTATCCTGGTTTTTTTTTATTTATTAACCAGGACAGTAGGAAAACCATGTGTGTTTTACAAAAAAAAATGCGTGTTGAGGTCAACTAAAGCATTTAATAAAAAATTATCAAAAACATTTCATACATGTTAATAGGTTTGAGGATAGGATTTTGTGACCATTGTAATGAGGTCACATTTCTCATCAGTTTCTGCTTCTTGTTTCTCTTCCAATATAGCCTGGTTTGCTAGGTCAAAACATAAATGGTAACAGTAGCAGCATATATTTGTGCAAATTATAACAACCATTTCACTAGCTGGAGATGAAATAAATTCTGTTGGACCGAGCTGTTCCCTGGATACCTGTGACCTAATCAGGATTAATGAGACTTTTTGGCCTGTGGACCTGAATCAATACTGTTTCACTCCTTCAATTCTTTGTTATTAGTCAGTCTTCTTTCTAGCAAGCAGTAACATTCCTGCTGTATACACTGATAATTTATTTTTAAAACTTTGGAAAGGTGGTTCAGCTCAGAAGACATGGCAGTAGAGCGAACAGTCTTCTTTATGACCTTTTGAGAGACAAAATTAGCAAGTTACTGCTGGAACTTCTCACTGAATTGTCATTGTTTTGTTCTGTGTCTGCACCATTGTAGCCTGTGATCTGAGCAGCTTTCACAAACCTATCCCTGGTTGCTAGTGCAGGGTATATTATAAAGTTTGATGGAGTATTATGAATTTCTAAGTTTTTCTTTATTGATTGGTTAAATAAATCCTCCATTCATCAGATAGATAGAAACAAAATTACAAGAATATTGGAATTAAACCATGCAAATTTTTTTCAACCAGCTGTACAGTTCAAATTATGTTATTTGTAAATATTCTGCAATTAAAGTTAATATTTGTGTTTTTCTGATGTTCAGGAATGTTCTCACGTACTCAGTGGGAATAGTTTGATTGCTGTCAAAGCTTAAAACAAGTTCTGAATATAAGTAGTTGTATGATTTTTTCCCTTTTTTGCTTTGCTTTTCTACTTCCTCATCTCATCCCAATAATTAAATTTTGATTCTGTTTTACTAACCTTGTCCTACAATTGAATACTGAATGCTGTTTATGCTTTGTTTTGAACAACTGCAGCTTTCTAACTAGAAGGTGACTGAATTATAGTAGCTGAATCTGAGAGCTTTTTGTATATGCAATAGATCTATAGCATGAATAACGATGTGCTACAAGTAATGATTTTCTTTGCTGAGAGTTACCTCATCCTCTGGAAAGGGCTACTTCTAGGAAATGAGAGTGCACGCTGCACATCCCATATGCATAAGACCTGTGTTTCTGGAAAGTGGGGGAATATATTATGTACATCCATTTAAATCTGACCCCTTGGGAAGCGTCAGATCTAATATGAATTCAGTAATATCATGGCAGGCAGCTCACCTTGCTGGTAGAAATTGTGTGTCCTGCTCAGGCAGAAAGGTTGGTCATCACTCCCCTCAAACATCAGGATTGCAGTCTGAATGCATGTAAACGAGGTAGAAATGAGTGACTAGGCTGTGCAAGGTAAGCAATGCTAAGGGAGGGCGTGGGGGCTGTCCAGCTTTAATGCATTAACTGAGTGAGTCCAGCTAGACTGATGCCCCAGCGTCCGGCAGGAGTAACTGAAGGTGAACTTCACAGTTCTAATGACCTGATGCCATTTTAACCTAATCAAGCTGTAAGATCTGCTAACTGGTCCCCTGGAGAAGCTTTTTCTCGGATTGAATGAAGAGCCCAAGTCATTCACTACACAGCGGTGCTTCAACCAGGGGTGTTGGTGGAAGGACGCCTTCGTCCCTCACTGTAGTGATGAAAGCTTTTGAGCTTGTATCTCCAATGTACTAAATTTGGAGTGAACTTTCCTGTTGTGGTGGTCACATTACACTGCAATTCAGAGAGGACAATTCAATATGGCGCCACTGAACAGGTGGCATTTTAGGGCTGGGTTAGAAAAGTGTGTTGCCAAGAATAATCTCTTTTATAAAAGATGGGATATGTGCATGGAAGATTATGATATTTTGCAACTTCCAATTATTTCAGAGCTTGGCCAGTGAGACAATAGAAGATTTTGAGGTGCATGCCACAATCTCTGTGTAACTCAGTGGAGTGCATGATGCATATTTTGTATCTTGCTTTGCTTTTAAATATTCATTTTGATAAGGGAGTTATCATGTTCATATTTAAGCTTAGCTGTTCCCTTCTGTTGCTGTGTGGTGGGTTGACCCTGGCTGGATGCCAGGTGCCCACCAAAGCCGCTCTATCACTCCCCCTCCTCAGCTGGACAGGGGAGAGAAAATATAACAAAAGGCTCATGGGTCGAGATAAGGACAGGGAGAGATCACCCAGCAATCACTGTCACAGGCAAAACAGACTCAACTTGGGGAAAAATTAATTTAATTTATTACCAATCAAATCAGAGTAGGATAATGAGAAATAAACCCAAATCTTAAAACACCTTTCCCCCACCCCTCCCTTCTTCTTGGGCTTAACTTTACTCCTGATTTTCTCCTCCTCCACCCAAACAGCACAGAGGGACGGGGAATGGGGGTTCCAGTCAGTTCATCACACGTTGTTTCTGCTGCTCCTTCCTCCTCCTCCTCACGCTCTTCACCTGCGCCAGTGTGGGGTCCCTCCCATGGGAGACAGTCCTTCATGAGCTTCTCCAATGTGAGTCCTTCCCACAGGCTGCAGTTCTTCACAAACTGCTCCTGTGTGGATCCTTTCCACAGGGTGCAGTCCTTCAGGAACAGACTGCTCCAGCGTGGGTCCCCCATGGGGTCACAAGTCCTGCCAGCAAACCTGCTCCAGTGTGGGCTCCTCTCTCCATGGGTCCACAGGTCCTGCCAGGAGCCTGCTCCAGCATGGGCTTCCCACGGGGTCACAGCCTCCTTCGGGCATCCAAGTGCTCCTGTGCGGGGTCCTCCACAGGCTGCAGGTGGATATCTGCTCCACCATGGACCTCCATGGGCTGCAGGGGGACAGCCTGCCTCACCATGGTCTTCACCACGGGCTGCAGGGGAATCTCCGCTCTGGCGCCTGGAGCACCTCCTCCTCCTCCTTCTTCACTGACCTTGGTGTCTGCAGAGTTGTTATGGATAAGCCACTGCACACAAGACACAATACTCTTTGATTTCTAATTAGTCCTTCCAGCAATTGTTATTTATAGAAGGTGGAGTGACATGTTGGAGATGAGCATGATTTCAGTCCTGTGCTCCAAAAATATGGCTTTCTATAACCAGAGTGAAAAGCAAATTAATTTCCAAGAGAATTCTCCATAAGGTTGAACAATGATAGGACCTCAGTGCGTCCATGCATGCATGAAGAGGCAGCTCACTTTATGATTGCATGCTGAAATGGCAATGGGAGTGAACAAAACGAGAGAGTAGAAACCTGCGTACAGAAATGTTTATTCATACATGTGAATTAGTGATTGTGGTCTAATACATTTTTACAGTAGTTAATATTATGACTTCCAAAGTCTTCACAAGCATGGTCATGGCAGAAAAAGAAGTCCCCATGTTTATTGGTAAAGGCCTCTATGTGCTCCTTATTTCAGGAATCTTTCATGCACTATGAAATCATCGAAGTTGCTGTGTATGTCTTCTGTTGGCTTAATATTTTTTGTCAGAGTTACTGAGGAGTAAACCTTTTTTTAAAAAGGGAAGATTTCTGAGATATTTTTTAAACTAGAGCATAGCAATTTGTCTTTATTATTACATTTAATGGATACCGATGATTAAAAAGAGTGCAGAACCCGTTTCAAAAGAGCTTCGTATAGGACTAAAAATAATGCCTCTTTAGTATAAAAACATAATTATTACTGAAAGTGCATTTGGAAATTTTTCTACTTCTAGTTCCTTCTTAGTCATATGTTGATGTCACTAACCTGATTTGAAATGAAATAGTGTCTACCAGTTATCACAAATACTTTACATCTAATGTTGAATTATTAGACTGTATTCATTTATTGGTTTTACCTCCTCCTACCCTGCTGCTCCATCTGCTGCATACTTTTCCTGCTAGGCTATTTTCTACCTACCTTTTTAAGCTAATATATACAATATAGGGAAATAGCAAAGCATTGAATACTTAGGGAGAATGTTATTTGGGGAAGATGGAAGAACTGAAGTCAATATAAGACTATCTGAATGGAGAAAATGAGAGATTTATGACATATGTTCACAATGACAATAGTTTAACTGAGAGTGTGACTTTTAAACCAATTTATTGAAACTGATACCTTGAATGTAGATGTCCAGACCTTAGTTGTTACCTGATTTATGGTAATTAACATATTATCAAAAGTTTAAATTTTTACATTAAATTTTGTAATTTAAAAAAAAAATTCAATTTAAATTTAAATGCATTTCTTGTGTGTTGGCAAGTTGTTCTAACTGTTGAGGGAAGGAGTGAGAAAAATACAGGTAAAGTATTTTTCAGATAAAATATTTTATAGGTAAACACAGGTAAAGTATTTTTCAAAAATATCATTATGTAGTTAATCAGTCCAGACCAAAAAAAAAAAAAAAAAAAAAAAAAGCCAGTGAAACTTGTAGCTATTTGCCAGCACAGCATGTTAGAGAGTATTGAGTGGTTTTTGAAACATCAACATGCAGTTCTTTTCTATTCCAGCTCTTCTTTGAAGATGGCTTTATCCATCTTTTCTAAAAGTGATGCTTTTGCTTTTAAATTATAAATTGATTAAATATTGTTTGTTTTTAAAGCCCTTCTTTATGTAGCCCACTCAGAGCTGTTGACTACTGATGTGCAAAATTAATCACTGTACTTAACTCTAAAATTACTACAAATGTCTGCAAAAAGGTAGATGCTTGGAAACTGCTTGGGTGGCAGGTTTCCGGAGACTTAGCAGCTTGGGAATTCATGATTAAAATGGCTTCACTGGTCCAGAGAAGGCACAGTTTTAGTTAAAAATTACTGTAAAAGAATAGCAAGAAATATTTACAGTGCTCAGAAAAATGTAGATTTCCAAACACTGCAAATAAGATCTATTGGAACTGACTGTTCAGGTGTTTATCAAACTGTTGTTTAATGGAGGCATTTATTTTTTTTTATTAACAAGAATGGAGTTATTTTTCCTTGATCATCACTTCCCTTATCTGTTTTTATTTTCTTATTTTGATAACACACAGAAGGCTGAAACATTTATTCTTACAATTCTTGTTAGAGCACAGAGCTGGTACACTGACTTCACACGAGCTCTGGTGCTGGAGATACATCAGAGAGGAGCTGAGTAGAGCAGGCTGTAGGGACTACAGTTTCCATAACAGAAAGAGTGAAATAGGCTACGGCAATCTTGAA
The DNA here is from genome assembly GCF_018139145.2 of Gymnogyps californianus. Classification (NCBI taxonomy): domain Eukaryota; kingdom Metazoa; phylum Chordata; class Aves; order Accipitriformes; family Cathartidae; genus Gymnogyps; species Gymnogyps californianus. Next base: position 47,938,147 of record NC_059472.1, read on the forward strand.
GTGATTTTCATTTACAGTGGCGGGTGAAAACTGTGGTATTACGGGACCAGGGGTAAAGTAAATGAGACAAGCAAGAGCCACATTGTCAGCAGCACAAAACCCCATCTTCCTGACATTTCTGAGAGAGATATTTTTTATCTACTCAGAAAAGTGGAGGCCACTCTTATCAAAGCCGAATTAGGAGTAGAGTTGGATGCTTTCTGGATGAGGGACACTGCATATACTGGGAATATCAGCCCGGTTTTGTCATGTCTGAATGACTCTTTTGAAGTATGAAGGTTGTGGCTTAAATGCTCCTCTGCCTGAGTCCAGCCAGCACTGGGCACTTGGAATAAAACTCCCCTTTTCTCAGCACGGGATTTCATTCTCCAAAATTCATTCCAAAGACAACATGGATAAAATCCAAGAAGGTCTACCTCTGACAAGTGAGCAGACTGCTTTGGAAAACCAGGAGCTCAAGTAGCTTTCCAGAACTCATGACCAGCTGAAGAACTGCATTTTTTAGGGTAGAATGTCTTTCCTTCTAACAAATACGAAAGTTGCTTTTGATAGGAGAGAGTGTTGAAAACAGAGCACTAACATCTGAAATGAGCTCAGCCTTTCCTTGTGAATAGATTGCCTCAGGGAAAAAGCAGATGAATGTCCTGTCACTATTTTTGTTGTGGTCTCTTGCGGGCAGTCACAAGCTGCAGCACTGGCCACCAGGAAAATGCTAGAGCTGAGGCTTCTGATGTGAAATCTTGCTGTTACTGCTTCTGTTTAATGAATGGAACAAATATTGGCAAAAGGATTAAAATATAAGTATTATTAGTGTTATGCCTGTGGCTTAAAATTCCTCCTGAGTGAACGCCTGGTGAACAACCATGTAGCCCCTTTGGTTTCAGTGGAGGTGTCCTGGATTATAGCAAGGGTTTTATGTAGAAACAACTGACAGATGACTGGGAGAATAAGCACCTTATAGGAAGCTATAGGGAAGATGGACAAGCTGAATTGAGATACTCTGCCTTATTACACTGAAAGAAAGAAATACAGCTACAACATCATTATTTACTGTGGATACACACCAGTTAGCTAAAAGGCAGTAGGTTTAAGTGCTATATGAGCTGGCAGCTTTAGCTGTTTGCGAAGGTGACTTCACTCCTCCAGGTACTTTTTCTTTGACGTTTCCCATGTTGCCCCCAAGCCAAACGTGTAAGGCTGTGCTGCTGCTTCATTGTGAGCTGCTGCTGTGCTGGGGATGGGGCGAGAGCCTGTTGCTGTCCACAGTGATCAAGCAGGAGACAGGAGCTTTCCCTTTGCAATAAGAAACCCAATGGAAGCAAAGAGAAAGTGAGAGATGACCAGCAGTGGAAATGTATTTACCATTATCCGAGACAAAGGCCTGTGAATATATCTGGAGGATTTTGCTGAGCTTTTGTCATCATATTTTTGAGGTAACTTCAATTTGCCAAGAACAGCTCCAGATAATCTCTCTAATGCTGGTTAAGACAATACAGCAACAGCATCTGTGAGAGGAGGAAAAACAAACAAACAAACAAACACACTAGCCTTTGTTAGACTTCTTTCTTTCTGACTGTGGTGGAAGACAGCTCCACCTGAGGTCTTTGCCCTTAAATTGTATGATGCGTTAAACCCTGTATGTGAGAGCATCTCTGTATCTGGGTATGGCTCTAGCAGGTATATTGTAATTTTATCACACGTTACTGTCCTCACTTTGATCCTGCACTCATCTGCATGGGCAGTAAGGTCTGGACTGCATCACAGGGCTGGCCTCATAGCAGGCTCCTTGAGTACAGGAATGGCAGAGGACAGTTAGTTGTAACTGGCATTTTTCTGAGTTACACCAGCATGTATCCTAGACCAATGTGAAGACAGTTGACAGAAGATCTTTTTCATTAGTGTAACTCTCTTCACAAAGGATTTTGCTAAGAAAAGCTGAGCAATATCCCATTGACTTGACTTGTCACAGCAAGTATGTCTCCTTGCTGAAGACTTTATACTAACACCTGTAGCTATGTTCAGAGTTGACACATAGGATACCTGAAATACAGACTCTCTTAAATTTAATAACCCACTTCCTGAAATTTGAGAGGGTTCGATATCTGTTGTAGTTTAAGGGAATTGGCAGGAGCTCTACACTAAAGGAAGGGCTGTTGATTTACCTTCAGCCCTTTACTCTCTCATATACTTTTCTAATTTCTGGGCTGGAGAAGCACAAATTTCTATAGACAGGTTTACAAATACACTCAATGAGACAGATTCAGAAAGGTGGAGGGCAGGGATGGGAAATAAAAGTGGAATGTTTATGGAAGGCAGAAGGAAAGAGAGACTTTATTTGGCTCACCCCTACGTAAAGTTACAATTTAAATGGTATAAATAAGTTTGAGAATTAAGTGCATACATACACATATCTCATACATTCCTGTCTCTAGTTATTAGTTATTCTGATGTTCTTCATACATCTCTTTTGTTTTGTTTTGGTTTGGTTTTTGTTTGTTTGTTTGTTTTAGGTTTATATTTGCAGTTCTGTACCCCTTGTTAAGATTTCCTACTTCAGTTTCTCTGGTTGTTGTAAAGTGATGAGTAATGTTCTGGAACAAACCTTACTGAGCCAAGTCAAGTTTCCAAAATTTAATGCACCCTTGCTCACCAATTGTATTTGTAATGTTGTGATATTCTCATATTTGGATGAGTCCCTCAAATTAATAGGAATTGATTTACCTCGACATCAGTTCTAGGCTGCGATTTCATCTGTAAATTACACAGAATCACAGAATGGTTGGGGTTGGAAGGCACTTCTGGAGGTCTTCTGGTCCAACCTCACTCTTCAAGCAGCGCCACATAGAGACAGCTGCCCAGGACCGTGTCAAGATGTTTTTTTAATATCTCTAAGGATGGAGACTCCACAACCTCTCTGGGCAATCTGTGCCAGTGCTTGGTCACCCTCACAGCGAAAAAGTTTCCTGATGTTCAGAGGCAACCTCCTGTGTTTCAGTTTGTGCCCATTGCCTCTGGTCCTGGCACTGGGCACCACTGAAAAGAGCCTGGCTCCGTCCTCTTTGCATCCTCCATTCAGATAAGTTAATTGTTAATTCAGGAAATAAAATAAAATTAAATTCTCCCTGTCCTTTCCCCAGTAAATAGCTTATAGCCTTGCAGAGAGTTCACAGGTGTCTGCTTGGATACTGAATTTCTAATGCTGTGTCCTGTTTTGTTTTTCAGATGGGCCCATCTTTCAGTAACTCAACATTCCAGTCCAAAATAACAGAATCAGCTGATATTGTTGTTGGAATATGTTATATGGTATTTGGTAAGTATGATTTCACAGTACATATATTTATAGAGCTTTGGCTGTACTTGATTTGGTAAGGAGACTTGACTGTAAAAGTCAAGTTTGTTTCTGACACAGTTGAACTTCTCTATATTCTTAAAAAAGGGGAAAAAAGCATAGAGTAAAATCATTAAAAGGTTTTTAAGCTGTGGTTTATGTTAGGTACAAAAACTTTATTCAGTACTAGGAATATAAAGCTGGACAGGAACGCTGGTTTCTGAGGCCCTGGCTGTTCTTGGCATCTGTGTGATCATTGTTAAGTCTAAACAGGAAAGCTTCTCTTCTGTACATCATTGCAAACCATAGAACAACATATCCTAGCTCCTCATAATGCCTGAAGTAAAATACCAAAAGCCATAATTATAACATATCTGGGAAAGGTGCCAGAAAGATCAGGTTTATGGCCAACTTCCAGTCACTGCCTTAGAAAGTGAGATTTCTGGGGACGGGGCTATGCTGTTAGAGAGGAGGCAAATTTATCCTCCATAGTCCTGATCTGACTGAGGACAAAAATCCAGATCCAATCCTAAAGGTACCGGTCAGTGTAACGATGAGCCAGAGGCCAGGAAAGGCAACCCAGACATCTGGGAGAGGAGTGGCCACCCTGCTTAAGTGCAGTTAGTACGCATGGGTGATGTCTGGTGCTTCAGAAGATGGTGAAAAAGACAAACGTAGCAGCCAAATGAATGTCCTAACAGAAATTTTCCTTCCCTAAGGCAACCAATAGTACCCCTGAAGTATGGGATTAATGCAAAATAAATACAACACCAACAAAGAGTGAACCCGTGTCTTTAGTCCTGCCAATGAATATTTGCATCCTAATGGCTTCAAAGATTAACATGTGTTTCAACATGTATTCTCAACATTTTGATTGAAAAAATTTAAATGATGTAAGCCCTATTTATTTTAGAGAGTAGCTGTATATGGATAGCTGAGTTCGAGAGGAGACTTATAGCCTGGCTGGACGATGCATATCAATTTAGAGACACGTACCTGCGGTATTTGTACTCCTGAATTTGCAGAGCTGGTTCAGCTAATGATAGGGTAATTTCTCATCAGAAACCTCATGCTGGTTTTCTACTGCCAGATGGACTTGAAATTATCTTGTGTAGTTTTATTTCTGGTTTTGGTGTTTTCTATGTGCTATCAACAACAAATAAGATGCAGTTCTCTTTATTGACAACACTGCTGATAAAATAGTGACATTTTCATCTGTCTGTCCCATGTTCTCCTCTCCCATCTTTGTTCAGCTAGTCACACAACATAGTGTTGCCTCATAACTTTCTTTTTAACTTTCTCTTTCTGGATCTCATGGTAATCAACCACGCTCAGATCACCGAGTCTTTTTTCAGGATGTATCCTCAGTATCTACTGTCAGTCGTACCAAAGCTGTTGAAGAGCTCTGCTTAGAAAACAGATGCGGTATGTTCACAAGGCCATAGAAACTGGAGCTTGGAGTGATCCTGATAGAGCATTTAGTCCATTTGCTGTCTCCTTATACCATTCCTGACCAAAATTTGTCAAGCCTCCTCAAACTTTCCATGAACTCACTAAGCAGTTTATTTCAGTGTTTGCTAATAGGAGGAGGAATGGGAAACATGGAAAAGAGGTTTCCAGTAAGTGGTATTTTGTAAAGGTTGCACAAACTATTTGAAAGAAAAAGTATATGCTTAAAAAGGAAAAAAAAATGTTTTAGATAAAACCTCTTCCCATCTCTCCCTCCAGGAATTTCACAATGGAAACATAAGTGAACAGGGATGGCTTTGACCATACAGTCACCCAGATCCTGAAGTGACTATGATGTCAGTTGGTGCATGCTAAAAAACTGTATATGGACTTGAGCTGGTAATCCAGACAAGAACAGACACCACGGGAAATAAAAGCAAAAAATAAAATTGAGGTTTTGCTAATGAAAAGTGTGATGATTGACTCTTCTGTAGTATAGCCACTGAAGATACTTAGTATAACAGATCTCTGATGTGGCTACAGTTTTTATGTTCTGGTTAAAATTAATCTTACTAGGAACAGTGGGAGAGCATACGCTGATAGTCTGATGATCTGTGCTCCTTGACCTCAGCCAACCGGATGCTGTTTAGGTAATGTTCCTTTCAGAGATACCAAATGATAATCAGATTGAAATGTAATTGAAACGTTGTAAAGTATTAAAATGTGGAAATAAAATGGAAGTAATAATTTTAAACAAAATGATTGCCTTTTACTGTGTTTTCATTGTTACATTTTTGAAGTCTTGGAAGAAAAATGTTTGGAACAAAATTGTTACACATTTGCAGGAGCAGAATTCAAGGAGAATATCTTTTCTCTCTCCAGAAGGTTTTAAATTACAAATATCTGAAATGAGCTTAAGGAGATCAGTGATGGAAAGGAATTTAGTATCAGTGTCTAACATTACTTGCTAATCTGCCATTTCCTTATGAGAAAATATCATAATCTGTAGAATATTTGGGAAAATTATGGGTTTTTTTTTCCTGTGAGAGTATGATTAAATGAGGTAAATTCTCTTATGGGTATAATCCAAAGCCAATGTTGGTTTGCAGTCTCTATGCAACTTGTTAACGTCAATTTCTATATCAATATTTACCTATATTCTATAGGTAAAGTGTTGCTTTTTCCAAAGGTATACAGGAACAGGCAGTGAGGTCCACAAGAGCACTTGGTCTCTCTTCAACAGCTTGATTTCACATGGCATTAATTAAGGGACTCTCCTATTCATTAGGCATTCTCGTTTCCACGGCCCCCTGAAGCTTTTATGTTTGAAAGTGTTGTTCTTGTGTGTCTATAAAAGGCTGCCTAAAACTCTGGGTTTTGACTGCTGTCTGACCTTCTAAAATGATGGTCACCTAATTCTTACCTAACTTTATGTATCCATCCTAGGTTTTGATCCTGTTTTAGTTTAAAGGTAGAGAGCAAATTGCTTGTCTTCTACTAGACTATGTGCAGCCTTCTTAAGTTTCTTGTCAGGTGTCATAGTAAAACCAGCATTCCCAGAGAAAATACTTCTATCTACACACAGTAGAGACATTACTTAACTACATTTTTCTCTTTCATGCATCATTCAACATTCTTGCTATATTGCCTATTATTACTGGGAACAGTAATAACAGACACCTCTGAGAAAATGCCTCAAAGAGAAAGGAAGAAGGGTTAGTGAATGGAGAGCTTTAGACCTGGAACTGGGAAAATGTGTGCAGTGCCAGATGGATATTGTCTCTGGCTTAATTAATGCCAGCTTCCTACAGAAAAAAATGGTTTTTGGCAGGTCAGTTAATTTAATGGACAAAATTATTCATTAGATCTGTGTAGATAGTTTGATGGACAAAACAGGAAGAAATCAGGAAAAATGATAAAAAATTTTCAAAAAAATTGGAATATAAAGAAGAGAAAACCACAAATATAAAAAAGAGAGACGTTTACCTGATAAATGCCAGCTATGATGACAGCACATTATTCTTGTGCAGGGAAAAAAAAAAAGGATGGCTGAAAGTAACTTTTTCTTCATATTCTGTGTTTCTCTGCAGGAATATGCTCCTTGTGTGGAAACACTATTCTCCTATACGTCTCCTACAAGAAAAAGAATTTGTTGAAACCAGTGGAATACTTCATTATTAATCTTGCCATCAGTGATCTTGGTATGACTCTGACATTGTACCCTCTAGCTGTAACCTCCAGTCTTTCACACAGGTTTGTTCCCTATGCATGTGATATTTCACATCCTTTGCAGGCTCTGGAGGTCTGTGTCAGCGATGAAGACCGAATTACTCTGCCACTTTTCTTGTCATAAAAATGGGAATTAATTATAGGGATTGAGAGAAGTGTGCTCTGTAACAGCAGCTTTATGGACTGCTGGTGTTAATTAGTGTTTGTGTCTATTTGAGGTTACTATCTTTTTGATTTCTGCAGGGCTGAGAAGATTTTTGTTCCAAACATCCACTTCCTACTGCATTTATCCTTTGTGGGTAGTATTATTCAAGTGATGGTGAAATGCTTCATTTTTTTTTTAATTGGACAGTGAAATTTGGTACCATAAAGAGAAAACTCTGAATTTACTTATGATCTCCAAAAGTAGTGGTAGCGATGATGCGTAGAAATGTAGTGTTCTGGATTAATTTTTAGGCCAACACTCTGAATTTAGAACTTCTTCCTTCCTTCCCCGCTTCTCTCCTCTTTATCCACATGAATTCAACCTCTTATCATTGTGCAAGATCTATTTTTTGTGATCTTCTTATAAAGTTTGGGAGGCTTAGGAGGCTCATTACTAGACCTCAGATGATAGTATTTGTGCAACCCAGGCAGTATGAAAGTGTTTGAGAGAAGGGAACTAGATAGAAAAGGTGAAAGAAGATCAGAACTGGTTGTCAGGAGTTGTTTTGCAGGATTTGGGATAGGATGGTATTTGTAATGTTTTGGTCTATCCCAGTTGTTGCAGAATGTCCCGCAACTGTACAGATGTGAATATGCAGTGCTGATTTGGCTTCACAAAACACTTTACTGAGAAACCTAGGAATGTGTGTTTAATAATGTAATTAAGTAGAATATATTTCACAAAAGAGATGGAGAGCACCTCACCCAACATAACCCCTGGGTAATTTTTTCTTTTCAGTTAACCAAAATGAAAAAAAATGTATTTGGCTTGATGTGAAAAAATCTCTCTCTGTCCTTCTCCCATCTAGTTTTCTCTCAATTTGGCATCAAAAAAAAAAAAAAAAGAAAAGAGAAAAAGACCAGTAATTACTCAGTTTTTATCACATTACTTTCTGTGTTAAAATATTGCTAAATATATTGACTAATGGAGATGATGTCTTCAAAATCTAGAATGGGGCTTTTGATAACTGCTACTGCAAATACTGCCAGTGTCTGAATAGAAAGGGAGGATTCAGATCAAATTTTTGTTCTTCTGGAGAACCTTCACAAGAGAACATGTTGATTTTGATGAATATTAGTTTTAAAAATATACATAAAGATCGCAGAAATAATAATAAACTGTATTATTTTATGATCTAGGCCTACTAGTGACAAGCATCTCGATTTTTCTTTTCAGAATGATTATCATTAAGATATACTGCTTTGTTTTATAAAAATAAAAAAGCTTAAATGTGAATCATAAAAATAAAGCAGGACATGATTACTGGCTGTAAGTTTTTCAAATGAGAATATCTTTTGTAGTTGATCATTGACCAACAAATAATTTAATCATGCAGTTTTACTGAATTTTTAAGGTTACAACTGTATATATATTTCTACCATTTAGTATTACATTTAAGAAAGAAGGATAGCATCTAAGAATGAACTTTCTTGGTTATTTGCCAGGTGGCTCTATGGGAAACCGATTTGCTTGTTCTATGCATTTTGTGGGGTGCTGTTTGGGATCTGCAGCCTCTCAACACTGACATTACTGAGCACTGTGTGCTGCCTCAAAATTTGTTTTCCAGCTTATGGTAAGCTAATGTTTCTGTCTTAAATTACGCAATTTTTCCTGTGTACATAGACCACCATTTCTGAGTTCCATATCATAGAGTGTATTTTTATAGAAGAGATCTTTTACATCCAGTCAAACAATTCTTATTTCTGTGATCATTGATAATTAATTATAGGGCTAGATATATGCAATTGATTATTTTTAAGCTCTTTTAATTCAGGGTGATAATTTGGAAACATGGAATAAGAGTTCCAATCTGAAAGTAAGGCTGGCCTGAATAAACTATTTTTTTCAGAGTTTATTGCTACATTTTGATAGAGATTTATTCATACAGATTTATATTTTGCTAAGTATTTTACGTGTATCAGAGAATTCAGCTACTTAATTTTCTTGCAAATTGTTGCGAACCATGCCCTATTCTTACAAACCTTCAATATGCTATAATATTTTGAACAGCTATTAAGGTTATCCTTCTTAATTACCCTGCTCTGCTGCCTGTGTATGGGAAACTCCATGCAGACATGGCAATCATGCTGATCTTTACTGATTGTTTTGTGTCTTCCAGGGAACAGGTTCAGGAGAGAACATGGACACATCTTAATAGCCTGTGCTTGGACTTACGCAGCAATTTTTGCCTGTTGTCCTCTAGTTCACTGGGGAGAATATGGAGTGGAGCCCTATGGCACAGCCTGCTGCATTGACTGGCATTCCACCAACATAAATGTCGTGGCCATGTCTTACACTGTAGTCCTCTTTGTTTTCTGTTTTATTCTCCCTTGTGGAGTAATTGTCACTTCCTACTCTCTTATTCTGGTAATTGTGAAAGAATCCAGGAAAGCAGTGGAACAGCATGTCTCTGGCCCCGCCAGGATGAGCAACGCACAAACCATTACTGTCAAGGTATTTGAAAGTTAGCCTTTGGCAAACTGTTTTTGGCACAGCTTGGCAGCACCATTTAAGGACCAAGAAAGTTCCTGAGAAGGGAATAAAGATGGAAAAGAAAATTGGTCCTTACTGCATTTTTATTTCAGACAACAGTATTGTGCAGATTTGCTCCATGGCAATGAATTGCTAAACATACAAATAGTAGCTGTGTTGTTCCTGGAGGGTGATAATTGAGCTCACAGAGCTTCATTACTTGTGAAAATCGAGATTTCAGACTTTTGATCAAAAGGAAGGTTAAAAATTGGAGCACTAAGTAGAAGTGAGTTTGGGTCTCATGCTTAGGAACCATTGCTTGTGAAAGCCAGTCTGATTTTGAGTGAGTGAATTCTGTTTGCTCAGCTGCAGAAATCTGAGGAGATCCAGGCTTAAGCTTTACATCATTAAAGATTTTAAATTGTAATGTAGAGATCAAATTTTCTTGTGTATAACTGAACAAAGGACAAAAGTCACAGAAAAGTGTATCTCTCTCAATACTTTTTGAACCAAAGCCTCTGAAGGTTTGTGTTCCACTAGCTTATACAGTAAAATTAAACCTGTGGTCGCAGGAGTTGCTGTGGAAATTGTTTCTTGCTGCCAAACCGTCCCTTTCCAGGAGAAGATCAGCATCTTTTTTTTAATATACCAAAAATAAGAAGAGGAACTTTGCAGCTGACATTAGGCATGCTTCACTCTTAGATAATGTACCTCTTGAAAGACATGAGTATTACCTCTTGACTCTTAATTATCTCCAGTAGAAAATCTTTGTCTTTGCTTGATTTCAGTGAATCCTTCTCTCATTTCCCTAGTTATTTGTGCAGCATGTCCTTCAAAGTATCTTCCTCACCACCCTTCAACCTTCTGCTTGGAGTCATCTTTGGTCCTTATCTTCTCTCTCTGTTCAGGAATACGGATACTTTCATTTCCATATACAATTGGATATCTCACAGATCTGCCTCTGTATAGATGACCTGCTTTCTCTTTTTCATACTAACAAACCTGGTCTCTCTCTGACATCTCTTCGTATTACTAAGTACAGTGTAGCTGCAGTAGACATCTTAATCTGTCCTGCCTCTCCCTTTGAGTATCTTGGGGAAATGCCATCCTCCTGTCTACTGCATGGTCTTGTAACCTAAATATCTTCCTCAATCCAAGCAGTTTAAGAACTAAAGAGTTATGTCCACATCTTACCTACTCCTTCTTTGTAATAATTCTTAGATGGAACATATCCCATCTAAAGCTCTTAAGTATATTCCTGCCCCAGTCTGGATATTCAGTAGACATTCATTTTCTTAAGTCTTTCATTTGACTATAAGATATTATCCTTTAACTCTTTAATTAACTTTTAAGAGTCTTCATTGCTTGTCCTAATTGACCTCTATACTCCTGTTCTGTGAGAGCAAGATGCTGGATACACTGTATGCTCACAACACTCAGAAATGTGCATGCACGTTCTGTGCTACTTGTTATTCTCATGAGTTCCTTATAATAAACACTGACAAAATAAAAACAATATCTCCTTCAAAATTTCCTTTGTGATGTTAACACAAAAAGTCATGCTGGTATATCAGAGAGGTTGATATTTGTTGGGCTGCTGGAACACTAGCAGAACCGCTTATCCTGTACTGACAAGTATTTCTTCTTTTTATTCCCTGATTTTTCCCCCTCAAAATTGCTCTAATCTTCACTATTAGATTGTAAACTCTTTGAGTTACTCTGAGACCGCTCATCTGCAGAGAATTTCACCCTGGAATAATAATAATACCAACAATTACACATGATAATCTCTTGGAGACATCTGCTAAGAGGATGGTTTAAGTCAAACTCATAAAAGTACAGAGGAGAGAAGAGACACTTTTCGGGTTTCCTTTCTTAAGAAACTGCTAAAATAATCCACCCCAAATATGTCAATTTTGTGGTATACTTGGAATGATTATTTGTTGAACTGTAGTTCTTCCTGCCAGATTTCAGCCACAATACAGACTACCTTGTAGCGCCTGTCAATTTAGAGACAATTTATAGCCCATTTTTCCTCCAGCCTTTTCCATCCTGCCTCTGACATCAGGTCACTCTAACTTAGGAGTCCTGGTCAGGTTTGACCTGTGCCTCCATGGTCTGATCCAGCTTCAGCTGAAGTGCTTGGATATTGCTTCAGTCTTGAAAAGCAAAATCCAGAAAATTACTTGGGCACTTAAGATGGGACTTAGACACTTAAGAGTCTGGCTAAGCCCAGAAATTGAATTATGATAGCTGGTGCTTGGTGGCTGCCTATGCCTCGAGGCCCCAAGAAAATGCCACAGGTTCCTCTAAGTGTGAAGGTTTCCCAGGTTCCTGCAGTTTGCTTTAATCTGTACTGCCCCGTACACTAAGTGGCTATCTCTTTCCTAAAACATATTAACATAACCAGGCCATAGCACTCAATTTAGGCCCACTTTAATCTATTTGTTTATTTGTAATGGAATATTTTTATTAAAAAAAGAACAATAAAATACAGATAACTTTCACTATCGCTAATCTACGTCCCATGTTAAAAGATCTGTCTGTAGTGTTTTTTTCTGTGCTATTTTAGAATGACAATAGCAAGACTTTTAGGAAACGTAATGGGAGCTGTACAGTGCTATTACTGCTTTTGTGCTTGTGAATTTGCAAGGTTGGCTAACTACTGATATTGCTTTTATTATTATCTAGTGCCATAAAAATCAATTATAATGCATACAGAGGACACTCTTGTTCTCATGTGATCTCTTCACAGGTGCCTGGGTTAGCCAGCTTCTGGAGAAAACATGCTCTGAGCATGTAGATAAGAGATAAATATTATGAATGCAAGTACAGATGTAGAAAATTGCCTCTTCTCCAGGAGTTCCTTTGGATTAAGCTCTTTCAGAAGCACATCCTAGTTCCCCCTAGATGTTGCAGGAGCAAAACCACTATGAGTGTAACTAACTTCATGTCTCATCAAATATTTGTCCAAATACTATCTCTGAATGCTCTGCATTACATTGAATTTAAATCATGAGGGGTAAGCCTTTGGCCTGGGAGATTGTGTTCAGTTTTTTGTTCTGATTCTAACTTCCTGTACGACATTGGACAAATCTCCTGGTACTTAACTTGTATTTCTTTGTGTCTGTAATTTGTGATACCTCTGAATTACCTGATTTAAAACACTGATGTATCATTTGGCTGAATAAGAGAAGGCTGAATAATTCACATCTCTCTCCTAATATTTTTTATTGAAGAAACTGAGTATCTAACTTTGTTCTTATTATGGAATGCAATGATTTGCAGAGAAACAACACAAATCTACACACCGTGGAGGTTAATTGGTCTTAAATTGGGTTTCTACAATGCATGGACATAGCACTTGGGTTTTTCTAATCCTCATTAAATTAGTTTTTTGTTAAATTAACAGAAATTTTACCACCAACATTAGTGGAGGATGTTGCACTGCTCTGAAACTGGAAGTATTATATATCCACTGGTACAAGCAATCTTGAAAGCTGTGTCTAATTACAGGTGGAAAGATCTATGAGCATAATAGGCAATACAATGGAAATCAAATTGGATAAAGGTTACTCTTCAAAGAAGACCTACAGTTTAGAATACAAGATGCTAAATCTGAATAATTCATTGTAATGGGTAAATCTACTCCTGAAGTAAAGGAAGGATTACAGCTGTTCAATGCCTTTTTTGATTTTGTCCACCTTAAACAGATGCTTTAGTTGTAAGGCACAGCAACATTGTGATTTGCTGCAGGCATTTCGAAGCCGTGGTTTAGCGGGGTGTTAGTGGTCAGGATGCTGTTTCTAAATGCATGTGAAGGGAGAGAATCTGCATGAAGACACAAACACTCTTAATGCCAAACTTACAGTTGCATTACTTACACTGTTGACTGTATAATATTTATTGATTTGAGGTGGAGACAATCGGCTTCTGGGCAAGCATGGGAGAATCTGGTTGACTGATAAAGAAAATGTTGAATGTGTCTTAATGTATCTTACTGTCAAGGCTTGTTGTGGCAGAAAACAGACATTTCATTTGGGGAGAATGTGAAATTGAGATTCTGTTATTTTAATATAGATGATCACGTTTATGGTTGACTTTTACTTTTGTGCAGCGTAAACATTTATAATAGTGAAAAGTGAAAGAAGTGCTTAGTTTCCTATGTAAGCATGGCTCAGAAAAACCCTTCCGTAATGCTTTAGACCTTTCAGTACAGTTGTCTTCATTTTTGGGCAGTCTCATTTGACTAGTTCTTTTATAGTGATCACCACTACACCTGAGGCTTTCCAGATGTGCAGGTCCTATGAAGTTGTCAGGTATCTTGGGCAAAAGTACAATTTTTTTTTTTTTTTTCAGTCTGGAAAAGGTTTACAGAGGAAAAAGAGGACAGATCAAGGGTGTGAGATAGCCTCTAGTCATCCCAAGTTCATCAGACTTCTGTTACAGCCTGATGCATACCATTTTAATTCCTTTCCTCCTGGTGTAGGAATAATAGCATCGGTTGTTCTTGTCTGTTGCTTTTCAGACTTTGCCATTGTTCTTTGGAATATTTTGCAAGATACATTTGCAATATGCCTTGGTTTTACAGGCCAGTAAACTACCATTCTGCAGAGTGTTTAGCTGGCTAGTTTCATGATTTCTATGTACACTAAAACTCTGCAAGATGGGAAATTATGGCCAATATTTCCCTTAGTGATGAGAACTGGAGCAAGGTTAAACTACCAAACTCAGGCCACCAGTGTAGTCATAATTAGCTACAAGACTCAAATTCAGGAACCACTCTTGCTTTGCCTGGTGCTTAGCCCATTAGCTTCTGCCTGTTGCTTTGGTATACTCTTACTTATGGTGCCCTGAATGCTCAGCAAAGTTTGCACAGAGAGACAGTCTGCAGTTTTCTAATAGAGGCTTCTGCTCTTGCAGGCTTTTGAAGAAAGAGCTAGACAAGCATTGCCAGGTCCATGAGATCAGGTGTGTGAGTCTTGCCGTCTTCAAGGACCCAGAGGCTGAGTTTGGGGTCCATGTGACCTGACTCTAACATAAATTCAGTAAGCAGAAGGGACAGGTGATTTGTAGGAACCTGTCTTCATCTTTGTGAGCCACTGTGGGGGACAGGCAGCATCTTGGCATATGGTGGTGGATGAACTAACAGATCTTAGGTGATGAAGGGCTGAATCAAGGGACAAGAGCCATTTCCTCCATCATGCTCCATGTCAATAGAGCTAGTTGGCTCAGAGAGGTAGCATCCTGTTCAGACATTACCGTAGTGACTGCATTTAGAAACTTTGGAGAAGCAATGGTTTCTCTATGGCACACTGTTTTTTAGACCTTGCTCTGGGGTGCACAGCTCCCTGGTGTCCTAGGAGGACACTAAAGAAAAAAATGGTGGCCTCTTAGTACTGGTTTCTATATTCTGATGAAAAACGTCCTTCAAAAAGGAGACTGAAATATTATCAAAATAAAAGAGGTAAAAATATCAAGCGATGGGAACACTAATGATATGTTTATGTTCTCCTACTATCATCTGTAACCCAGAACAATGAGAAGGCTTTGTTCCCAGCTTTCATAATTGCACTGGGTGCTCCCTGGTTTCTGAGAATAAAGCTGTGTTTGTGCAGGCCTCTGGCCTAAGATACACTGGTAAGATCCTCAGTGAAATTTAGGAAGTTCCCTGGCACTTCAGCAGAAGGGAGTGTGTACTGGGCACTCTTGGGACAGGCTGGCTCCCATGGTCCTTGAGGCTTGCTGGGTTTTTGCCTCGTGTATGATACTTGTGCACTTGTGGATACTGACTGTGAACAAAGCTTTGCTTTTGCAAATCATCGGATGTAGAAAAAGTTGTGCTGAGGATACAAGGAAGGGCAGAATCCAGCTTTGGATATGCTCTGTAGGTGTAAACTCCCACGAGGAGATCTGGCCCTAAATCTAGCACTGGAATTCTTCCTCCGAGGGAGCCAAGATCTTCCTCACCTGTGTGCTTTAGATGGCCCTAGGGCAGGACAAGTGGAGACTGTGTTTAATTTTTTAAGTATTTAATTCATCAGGATGCATATAATAATCCCATCTACATGACAACAAAGGTGGTCCATGATGCAAGGAGAATGGATTGCACTGAAGATACATAGCTGAAGTACACATTTTAAATAATGTGTACTTGTTTATGCTACATTACAGCATTGTTTCTACTTAAGCTACAGGCAGTATGTAGTAGTGCCCGAGTACAGGAGAGGGCATATCCATTTATGTATACTTTTTGTAAGCTGTGTGCTAATCATGGGACTCATTTTAAAATAAATAGGCAGCTACCAAAAAATTTTGGGCAGTAGCAATCAGATAGCATTAAAAATATTTTTTGCCATATTTTAGCAAGACAGTTGAAGAATTACCTTTACCTTGAACAACTCAGCACTATTAAGCTGAGCAGATACAGTGAGGTGCTGTCTTTATGTACAAAAGAATAAGTGAACAAAATAATGCCAGATTGCTTAAAAAAAATGCTGCCAAAGGTCTGTTCCAAGGTCTTGAGAGCAGAGTAATCATTGGAAAGCGGCCCATTGACTTGTTTTAGAGCAGACATCAATGTGAATCAGGTGTTTTTTTCTGAACCACGATACTGTAACAGTAGTTTACTGTTTTCACCTCTTTACTCTTTTGTGCTTTGTTGAATGAAGGGAGGAGTAAAATTCATGACATGAATTTTCAAAGCTTATCCTGTGAATTTCTAATTTCTTTTACTTCTTCCTCTATTTTAGCAATGCATTGGCTCACTGGCTTATTATTTTGCAGAAAAAAAAAGTAGAGGTTGTAATAGTCCCTTGAGGCATAAAAAATCAGTAGAATTCATTTGCTGCTTATAAGCATGCATTTGGACTAAGTCTCACAGATTTTGAAAATAGTTGCATTTACCCTGTCAGAAACAATTTGTAGGAAAAACTTTCTATTCTCAGCAGAATAGCTTCACCCATAGCAATTCTTTTAAAAGTGAAAGGAAAGAAGAAAGTATCATTTTATTGGCTTTGTCATAGCCTTATCTAATTACCTTCTGAGAGCCCATTTCTCCTTCTTTGCAGCCTCTGGGAACTGAGAATCCTTTAAGGCTCTGCTGCAATAAGCATATCACATAAATAAATTGAGAAAAGTTAAGCACTTGCTGCAAATATTCTTTTCTGTTTTGCAGACAAGAATGAATTTGGCTGCCAAAGTAAGCAAAAGGTTCTACATAAGAGACAAATGATGGACCATATATGATTCACAGGAAGGACAACATGTAGTCCTCTCAGTTTAAATGACATAATCTCAGGAAGGCTTGATTCTTGTAATTCATTGATGCTCAAGACTTCTTATTCAAAAACTTTTTGCAATATATTTCTTAAAATGCAGAAAATTTACTTCTAACTTTCTATTCCAAACTCTATTATTACAGTGAAGTATCCTTTATTAATAATTTTGTACCAGAAACATCCGTATGCCGGCAAGGTTCTCTGTTGTACAAAGAAATACTTCAAGTCAAGACATGGAAGATGCTGAATACACTGAAACTCGGCTTCCCTGCCTATTCCTAGCATTGGTCTCAGGCGTGTTGGATGAACTGGCCCTGACAGCATGCAGGTTTACCTCGTCTGTGCCTACAGGCAACAATCGTTCTGCTCTTCGTAAAAGATCCGTAGGGGCACAGGGTTTTATAAGTCCACAGCCTAACTCAAAAGTATCTTTCTTGAACTTGATGAGAAACTCTCCTTTCCACACCTTCTGTACATTGCTCCTTCTTACTGATATTCTTGATAATCCTGACAATCTTAAGCAATAATGTTGTAGTCTCCATACAGGTATATAATGATCAGTTGAAAGTGAATATTTTTTACTCAGTTTATTATCTAGATAGAAGAATTTGCTAAATCTTCTTTGCTATAGTGAACATGTTGATATAGCAAACATTCATCCTAGTCCCAAGGGAGTTCATTATAGTGAGGGTAAAGTGTAGTGAAAAAAATATTACACAATGCTTATAATATATTCTCAAATTCTGTGCATAGTTGTGGACAATATTATTCTTCTGTAGAGGAAATTTTTAAACTTAGAGGTTGGCTGTTACATTGAAGCTACTGCATTATATTTGGAGACCTAAACAGGAGTTCTTCAGGCTGGTTGAAGATCTGCAGTGGAATTTACAGATAATTGACGCACTGTCAGCTGTCGAGTCTGAAATTGTAACTTGTTTCTGTCTTTATATATGCACTTCAGTTATAAGCAGTGCTTAGAACTATGCCCAGCAGGTTAGTCTTCCTATACAAGCTGATGCTTACAGTTTACTTTAGATTTCTCGAGGTTTATGTTTATTGCAGATCTGATATTTATTCTTGCATTTGATGTATCTCTGTGATAATTTATAAAAAAAAATGCAACAGTTTATTTTTTTTTTTTTAAAGAAAAGCCTTTCAAAGCTTTTGTGATAGAGTTTATTAGGACAAACAATTGTGCGGTAGGAGCTAACTTTAATGCATTTGATTCACTGTCAGGACTAATCTAGTTTTCTGCTGTCAGATGCCTGTGTGTGGCTCCAGTTGAGCACCAACAGTAAAATTATGGAAGACATTCTTTAGCCAGGGAAGACATTCTTTAGCCAGGAAACTCAATACTGCTTATGAATTGGACAGTAGATAGGAATGGCTTTGCAATCCAGACAAATGTTTCCCCAGAATAACATATTTTTCTTTAGGTTGGCTTCCTTTTAGGTCTAAAAAGAGTTTTCACAGCACTTCAGTGAAGAGGAAGAGAAATGTAGGAGCTGATACATTTTAAGTCCGAAGTTTCAGGCAGTACTAAGTTTCAGACAGAATTAAGTTGCTAGACAAAATTAAGTTGCTAGACCAATATGCATTTGGAGAGCAGTTGAGGTATGATGGAAGACTTGGGGACTCTTTTAACAAGGAGGTTCAATCAGGTGGTATTTTTCTGCATATACTATTTTGGTGGCTATTTTTCTCATGCATGAAATTTTTTAACTCACTGTTTCTCTTTTTCTCTCCAAGCTGAGTGTTGCTGTGTGTATGGGATTTTTTGCTGCCTGGAGCCCTTATGCCATCATTGCCATGTGGGCGGCTTTTGGATCGATAGATAAGATTCCTCCATTAGCCTTTGCTGTGCCAGCTGTCTTTGCAAAGTCATCCACACTCTACAATCCAGTTATCTATCTCCTCCTGAAGCCCAATTTCCGAAACACCATCGCCAAAGATTTCACAGTTCTTCAACAATTATGCATCAGGAGTTGTTTTTGTGTCAAGGCACTGCAGAACTACAGATCAGCTTTGAACACCAGCCTGAGAACATTTAAGAACAAAAATGAACCCAGCTGTAATTCTCTGCCAATTGTGGAAGAATGTTCTTATTTCCCTCGTGAAAAGCACAGTGATACTTTTGAATGCTTTCAAAGCTATCCAAAATGCTGCCAGGAGAGGCTAAGCACTACGGAATGCCCTCCTCAAGATTCTGTGTCCTTGGAGAGCAACCTTCAAGCAAAAGTGAGACAGGGCAGTAAGAAGTCAGTAAAGGTGGTTGTGCAGGGAGAAAAAAGCACTGAAATTGATACCTTGGAAATCACCTTGGAAGCAGTACCTGTGCATCGTACATTTACAGACCTCTAGAGCTGCTTGCATGAAGCCCTTCTGACAGTAATGTTGTTATACTGGATTTATGAATGTAACTTTTTCTAAAGAGTCCTTCTACTGCCCCATTTTGTAGACTATTTCCTGGTTTTTCTTGTACTCTTTGATGGGACACGTGCTACAGCATGGACATGCTATAAATGCTGTATGACTCTCGCCATGCCAACTTAAACGCATTATGCTAACTGTATTCGGATCATGAGCTATGTCAGACAAATCCTCTCTGCATTTCATAACATCCTTTTACTCCGTTTTCAAGAGAATACACTAGCCATTGAGAGGTTTTCCATAAAGTGTTATTACCCTTTCTAGACTATGTACATTTTATATTCTGTCTGTTCAAAAGAAATAACTCAATGTGGAGTTTTAAAAGGACAAGCTCATGCTGGTTTAATTGTTATAGCAACTGAAAAGGTAAATGCTAACTGAAATGCCTGTTTTCCAAGAAGGGATGCTGAATGACAGTGTATGTTGCATTTGCTGGGAGGTATAGGTCACTTGGTTCCCTGCTTTGAGATGAACAGGCAGGTTCTGACCTCATTCCACGTGAATGAAATAAAAGTATTTCTGGTAATTCAAGATAGTATGTAACTTTTGTTTGCCTTTTGGGGTAATTTGAGAACTTGCCCTAGGACATTATTTATTATTCCCAATTTCCTGTATAGGACCTCGCAGTTAGGAGCGTGAGGACCTGGCCCAGAAATACCATAAGAAGCGAGAATCTCTGCTGGTGCAAACCACTGAAACCTCTGAAAACTACCCCATGCAAAGATCCCAATCCTCCAGGAGTTGGCTTACAAGGACAATGCTGCAGAATAAGAACAGGCACGGCTTTTCTCTCCTGTGTTCTCGGGCTCCTTTTTTCTCCCCTGGAAGAGGAAGGAAAAGAAAATGAAGGGGTGTTGGAGAAAGGGCTTTTGAAATGGTTGCTTCTACTGGTTAGGGAGGATTTGGTTAAACTGCTGCTCTGTTTCACGGCTTGCCAGCAAGAAGCACCTTATCCTCTGCTGCTGCTGTGACAGCAAGGACATGCTGGGAGTGCCAGGCTCTCATTTTGACCAGGCTACAGCCAAAATTACTATAGCTTTGTTATTAAAAGTGATTATAGCTTTGTTTTCCAGCTGGGGTTCCTTTGGGCAATAAGGCAGTCCTGCTCCCAAGCACTTTGCCATCTGCAGGGCCAGTTCATCCTACGTTCCCCAGGAGATGCTATCAAAGCCTCAGGGGAATATCTGTATCTTTATAACGATAATGATTCATCAGCAACATGTTTTGCTGCTGTTTCTGTGGTGACTTGAAGAAAATGCATCTGATTACAAAAGGGACAGCCATGTTAAAATCTATGAAAGTCTCCAATGAGCCACTTAAAGGGATTTTTGGTTGCTATGGAGTGCATTTGGCATATTTACTTGGGACACAGAGTTTTCTGTCCTGTTTTTAAACTGCCCTCACCCCTCCTCCCCCCAAGCCTCCTTTTATCCTCAATGTTTTTGTATATGAACAATCATTAAGATACTTTTTACTGGATTTCCATGATGCATATATGTTTAAAATACGTGACCTAATGAAGAGTACAAAACATTTACAGGGCATTACGGAAAATAAACCCTCCCCAAGGTAAAAAATAATACTGTGTCTCTTCAGGAACTCCAAAAAAGCAATCAGAAAAGGCAGCTGGACTTTGAATGCTCAGAAAGTCCTGTTAGGATGTGTTTTCTCCAAGACTTCCCAAGACACATGGGTCAGCAGCGCAGCACAAAAGTGAACGTAGTTCTGCGGGGCTACAATTACTGCAACTGCTGTCGCTGACTTCAGATGAGGTAGGATCAGGCTTTGAGCACCTTTAGGCAATGCTGACCTTTTCAGATGGTGAATCAGTGAAAAATAGGAGTGGAAGCTACGTTCAGAGGTCATCTGGTCCTTCCTGCTCAAAGTCCCATTGACGTCAATACACAAAGCTGAGTATGTGAATAGATCTCTGGAGGACTCACTGACAAAGGCGTATGTTTGGGGGTTTTAACTGGCATATCATTGCAAAGCCTAAAAATGTCACGCTATCAAAAGACAAAAAATTATAATCTGCATTGTGCAGAAGGGCTGCATGCCCAACTTCCATAGAGATGTTTGAAATCCCAGCCGTAACATGCAGCTTTTTAAAACGATTAGAAAAATGTTGAGTGTTTTTGTGCTGTGACTGCTCTTTGAGCTGTGCTGCTTGTTAGCTACATAGTGAGATAGTATTATGAGCTATTAGTCTAAACCACAAATATAACTTTTCTGAGAGATCTACATAGAGATGTTAGGAAAGTAAGAAAGTTTGGAGTCTCCATGCCTGGATTTATAGTCACTTTCAATTTAGCATTCTCTATAGCAGAAGCCAAGGCTGATTTGCACTAGATGCTACTTTTTTTACAGTGGAAAATATGTCAATATATACTTACATAATGTCCTTTTTTTAATGTGAATAAAAAAACCACTGTATCTTTTTAGGTTCCTTCAAACTGGCATTGAACGGTCTGAACCTGGCTGTCAGCTCTGAGTATAGAGTAAAACATTTGCGTAGAAGGTGACATTCAACTTTAAGTAGAAAATGTAATGTTTTAAAAATGACTGTAGAATCCATGCCAGCTCCTTTTATAAGTTACTGGGAGGAACACTGTGCCTTTGCAGAGAATTCCCCATTTATTAGACATTAAGAATGACAGTGTACTCAAACTATGTTCCCACTATGTGAGGGGGAAAGTTTTCCCTCTTGTGCGGGTAGTTTTTTCTGTAGCAACCACAATCTCCAAAAATCTTTTCAAACCTTCCAGTTTTTGGATTTTCTCATCTGTTGTTGATCAGGGATAGTCATAAGTTACTGCTAGTAAGTGTATGTGTAAATCAAATGCCAACAATTGCAGGGGCTCTTTATTATTATGCATTAAGGTCTGATGAAAAAGTCAAAGGATTATTGGAATTAAAAAAAACTATTTAAACAAAATATTTGTTTTTAAAGATAAAACAACAAAACTTATTCTCACCTGACAAATAGACTTATCATTTTTGTTGCTAACAATGTATTTAAGCACACTGAATACAACATTTGTGGTGTCAGTGGCAGAAATGGTAAGGCAAACGAGTGAGGTTGCTAGTGTAGCATAGCGTGGGAGACATAGTGGGCCCTGCCTGCCTGCTATGCTTTTTGAAGGGGAAAGAGTGTTTTTCTAAAACTCAGTTGCTCAGAAAGGTCACTGATCTAAGCCTGCTCCTGACCAGAGGGGACTGAAAGTCATTCCCACCATGGTGGGAGGGTTGATGATGCAGATAGATAGGCACAGCTTACATGCTAACAGGTAACTTGACTTCATTGCACACACACAGCTTAGCAAAGACCTAGTACCGAAAGTGTGCAAAAAAATCCCTCCTTGTTTGGACTGAAGGGATGAAGGGGCTCAGCTGGCTGAGCTGAGGAGAGCCGGGCAGAGCTGGTGGCTCTGGGCTGGGGATGGTTAATCCTCAGGCCAGAACAGCAGGAACTGGAAGTGTGTGTGCCTGCACTCCATGATCACAGCACCCTCGCTCCCCCTCTGTATTTACCTCTTGCCTTCATTTATGGCTTTGTCTTATGGAGGATGGTAAGTTTTGGGGTGGGAAATGCTTTGTCCTGTGCATGCAAAGGATTTCAAACCAGGTGGGAGACATCAAGTCTTTTCTCACTGCCACAGGAGGGCTGAGAAACTTGCCTGGAGGCAGTGTGGAGAGGCTCATACTGCTCTTGGCTTTGCTCTGTATTCACTGTGGACAGGCAATGTGTGCTGTAGGCAGTTGATGTATTTTGGGAGCATTCTGTTTGCTGTTTAAGCCATTTCATGTGCTGGGTAATGATGTCTTTGCAGCGGAAGGAGGGTCTGTCAGAGGTTGTAGAAAGCAAGTGAACTAGCTGGCTACATCCCATCTCAGCCAGAAGAGCTGGAAATAGCTCTTCATAACTTTTCGGCCACCTTCGTGCTCCTTCTGTGCCACTTTTCCTCCCTTACACTGTGTCCTTTCCTGCTGTGCTCTCTCATTCCTCTCTGCTGTGCTCTCTGCCTCCCCTCAGCTTTCTATTTCTTTTCCGGATTTTTCTTCCCCTCCTCCCCACTCCCCGGCACTCAGAGCACCCCTGGGGAGCTCTGCAGTAGGGACCTGGCACTCTCATTACACCCAATAGAGCAGTAAAAAGCTGTGAACTGCCCAGTTTCTGTGTGCAATGTCAAACCTTTGTGATTGATGCCTTTTGCTTTTCCAATCACTATCAGAATTGAGCTGGTCTGTGAAGGCCAGAAGCACATGCTATAGGTTTCATTTTTTTTCTTGTTGACTCTCTGGCTTTATTTTAGCAAGGTACCAAGAAAGCTTTTCTCTAGCACACCTGCCAAGATGACATGTTCTTGCAGTGGGGTTGGAAGGGAGACTGGGATATCTCCATTATTTTTTCCCCTTTAGACAAAAATACTATCTGTAGAGAGATACAGTAAAGGCATTACTGCGGTACATGCTTCTCATGTTGTGGTCCCTCTGTAAGAGAAATATGCCTTTTCCTCGGGATGGGCTTTTAACAAAGAACTCAGTGATGTTCCTCCTGTCACGTCATGGGTAAAGAACATCTGGAAAGAAAAGCCAAGAAGAGAGGCTCTTTGGAAAGGAAAGATATGATTGGCATGCTACACGTTTAGTGCCCCTAGGAAGGCTAGAAATAGACTCTTTGGATACAATCAATCAACTGCATAAGCAAGCAAGGTCTGTATTTTGGACCAGTCCTGTGTGCTCAGGCAGCGCAAGCAGTGCACCAATGAGGCACAAAATCAAAGCATTACATCCCTGAAGGGGACTGCAGAAGGGCACTTAAGCCATTGAAAAAAAAGACCATAATGTGTGGGATATGTTTTTCAGTGAATTGCAAAATGCAGCTGTGAGATAGGTGAGAGCATTGAATGGTTTTGGGTGGGGGGGAAAAACACTGCTGGAAACGTCAAAACTGTTCAATACAGTTTCAATACAGAAGCTTTTTGACGTGAAAAGCTTTGATTTTCTTGGTCTGGAATCCTAAGGGTGGTTTGGTACCATTCAGAAGGTGTCAAACCAGATGAACCCTTTGTGCTTGGGTGATGCCCGATGGCCAAGGGTGCCTGGGAGGGTGGCGGGGGCTGCCGCACGGCGGCCCCGCCATCCAGCAGCCCACAGCCCACACCATACCCGGGGAGGCTGGCAGGGGAAGGGTTAAAACTGCACTATCTATCTGCTGCATGCCCCCTCCTCTGCAGGACACCTCACAGGCCCTGAGACCAGAGCTAGCCATAACCCTCCCCAGCGAGCTGAAGGATGCCCCGGTGCAGCCCTTCGGTAAGACCCACTGAGACCATTGGACTCCTGGAGATCTAGAGGCAATGCTCCTCTCCTGAAGGAGCCAGGAGCCTCGGCGAGAAGCCGGCAGCTGCCCAGACCAGCAGAGCTGAAGAGCCAGCTGGTGATCTGGGCTTCTCCCTGGTCAGTGGTCTTAGTGCAATCAATATATTTTGCTCTAGATATAAAATATCTGGGACCAATCCTGTCCTTCTTGCACTGTGGTGATTGCATCGTTATTGCCAATTACACTTTGCAGTTACTCATGGATTTTAATCTTATTGTTTTATGCACTGCAACTAATTAATCCTCTCATTCCTCTCAGCTCAACAGACGCTATTGAGAATCGTCTGCATTTTTGTTTCAGATGAAGAACCACAGCAGAGATTTCAGGAGACTTGTCAGTGTAATTAGAGGAGCCAAGGTGCTGGAAATTGGTCTCCCATCACTTGGAATCCGGGCACAGCTCTGGCTACGCATCTGTTATTTGGAGGAGTCACACCGTAAAATTAATAGCTGTGAGCTGAAATGAGGATGAGTCTTGTTGTCTTTTGTTTGATGTGTCTCACTTTCTGAAGAGGGTCAGGGCCAACCTATTCCATTGACAGAGAGACACTGGCAGACACTGTCTGCCAGTCAGTTGTTGAGATTTAGTTCAGAGAGACTGGCAGAAGCCATTCTGAGTGCTGAAACGTTTTCCTTTTCAATTATCTTATTTCTCTGCTATGACACTCTGCTTCCTATCAGGCTTCATGCGGAGACAAGGCTGTTGCTGAATGTTGATTACCTGCTGTTCAGGGAAGATGACATTTTTTTCTACAGGCAATTTTTCCAGTTCTACATGCATGAACACAGACAGCTTCTCTATGGACTGTGGTCGCAGTCAGTGTACTCTCTGATGTTCGGAAGTGTACAACAGAAATGACTATGCTGTTTTAAAATACTAGCAAAGTCCACAGCTTAAAAACGCTTTGCTTTTCATTCACTGTCCAATCCATGGTCCCCCCACTGCAACTCACCACAGTTGGGTTTTAAACATCTTTCTACATCAGGCCAACCCCAAACAGCCTAATTACCTGGTGAGGGGGTTCATTCAATATGCCCTGGCTGCACCTCCAGTAGAGAGGCAGAGCCAGAAAGCTGGAAGACAGAAAAAACATTTAAATACTTTTGCAGGGAAAGTTTGGTCCAGGCCCAAGGTATCAGGAAGCATTCTGCACAGCTTGATGTAGGTGATTTCTCCTCCTAAAATATTTTATTCTTTTCAGTTCTTACCTGTGTTGGATTAAATTCCACTCCCGATTGCAAGTGGATTTTCTCCCTTCATTTTTTCCTACAAAATCCACAGTCCTGAGTGAGGATATCTGTCGTAGTCTCACCAAACGCGACAAAAAGAACTTATCAACACCAGTGAGATGCAGATAAGCAAGCACTCCTTTAATTCAGCGCTGGGAACACGGGGGATAGCTCCGCCAAACCATGTTCACCTTCACATCAAAATCCATCACTTTTTATACACGAGATGTTAACATATTTAATCATTTAATACATATTCATTGTTATTCTATTAAATGATTGGTTAAAATTTCTTCGCCTATTATGCAAATTACTACGCATGCCCACTACGATTTTTGAGACCTTTACTTCCTTGACCTTTTGGGTCGGTGGGTTTCTTGAGTCGGTGGTCCATGAGTTGGTGGTCGTGATCTCCCCCTGCCGGAATTACCTTTCCCTTAAGTTCACTTAAACTTGGCAACACTAAGCGGTCCTTCATGGATGGTTAACAAAGCAGACTATCATTCACTTTGGCTTCTACTCTGAGACAGCTTCACAATGCCATATGTTGGTAGGGTCACTGATGCTTCAAGTCTCGCATCGTTCCTACCTTAATAGCCCCATTGTTTCTAGTATTCCATTTCTTTTAGGCACTTCACAACCCCTTCTCTGATACGTAATATGCTCACTATTAAATTTAACTTCTACTGTGATTATTTTATTAGTTATATATATATACCTTATCAATATTCTTACCCTAAAACAATCATTGGTCAATTTCATTTAACGCTACTGATTGGAATCCTTGATATTGAAATCAAGATGGGAAGGCTAAGGGGATTTCCAAGCAGCATAGCTGGTCTCCATGACAATCGCCTTAGTTTCTTAAAACAAAACAAAAAGCCATTAATTTCTAGGGAAGTTTCCATAGTTAATTGTTTCAATCTTAACAAACCTATGCTTTATAACTCTTCTATATATGTAGAATCAAATTTTGATTATTTTATCATTATTTTGTCAGATTAATTTGCAACAGTAGCAAAACTGCACGACAGTTTTGTCATGCAGTTTTTTTCAGTTTTGTTGAAGCAGTGACATTGCAACATCTGCTCTGAATGTGGATTTTCCAGGTGAATTTCACCCACCTTGCCAGCTGGCCGCTTTGCAAGGCTGAGGGAATCCTGCAGCAGCTTTATGCTCCCATGGTGCCCGCACCGGAGCACTGCCTGCTCGGCAGATCAAAATAAACAGCACTCCCAGCCAAACCAAATTTGACCAGGCCAACAAAACCAAGGTATTAACCAAACCATAAGGCAGAGTGATTTCCCAGAAGATACACCATTACCTCCTGTTTTCTTTTCAGTCTGGTCCCTGCCCAGCCCAGCTGAATGGGAGCTGATTTTGTTCTGCTTCTTTCAAGTATCAGCTCCCTACCTACATCTGTGGTCTTGCTCTTGCAACTCACTCTGCAGTGGCAGATTGCTGTGTTGGCCCAAGTGTATTCATTGGTGCCAGCTTTCTGGTATCAGTATCCAATGGATTTAGCTAAAAAAAGAAAAACAGAACTGAAATAAAGGAAAGATGTTCTCACTGTAGAGACTATACTGTCTGACAGAGGACAGACTCATTATAGCTTATGTTATGAAACTGTTATATCCCTTTGTTGTAACACTGTGCATCTTCTGAACGTTTCCAGTGAATGTTTCCATAATGAACATAATTATCACCTGATTTTAAAAAGCTGTATGGGCTATGATATATGAGGGTGGTGACAGCTGGTTAGAAAGATGAAGCAAAATGTAGAGCTGCTGAGTGATCTATGTAATACAGTAAAAACTGCAAGAAGACTGAAAAAAGGAAAACTATTTTAATTACGTATTCACTATTTATTTAGTCTTAAAAACAAAATTTAGAAGAACATGTTTTTCCCTAGGGAATTCCTTTGGACATATGACTCACTATTCAGTGTTTGTTAGAGAAGTGAAAACAATGTCTTTTCTTTTGGCATGGATGGAGGATTTAAAACCTCCATCCTGTTAGGTGGGCTGTCATGTATAAAGAAGGAATATGCGAGATCTGCAAGGAGATCAACAGGAATTTTGTCTTGGCAAGGACTGCAGGCTCTGCCTAAGCTGAGGACAAAACCCCTCTGCCTTTATGGTCTGCCACAAAAGCTTGATTCAACTCTTGTCTTTGTTAAATCTTTAACAATGTGTTTCTGATTTGAAAGCCTGGGTGTTTTATGTGCCTAGAAAATCCCAATACTTTCATGCTGGGAAGACTAGAAGACTTGGCTAGTTCGTTTCAGTGGTAAAGAAGAGGAACGTGTCCTCATTCACTTCCCAAGTCTTACGAAGCGTAAACGAGGGCTGTAGTATTGTTATCTGCGTCATGATGCCTGTACACTTACCCTGCCTCTGAGAGATGTTCCTAAATTGGTTACCTCTGTGTGGAGTGACTATTTCAGGCTGCTACATTAAAAAAGCGTGGATTCAGCGTGCAGTTCCTAGGTATGTGAATAGATGTTATGTATGAGGTTACTCAATTTACTCTGGAGATTTCGAAGGTTATCATAGGCCCATTGGAGATTAAATCACCCACATAATTCAGACCTCTGTAGAACCATATTTTCCACATCAGTCTGCCTATCACCAATTTTAATTGAGGGTTATACTGCAGGGAATCCAAAGAGGCTGAATTGTAAGTCATTAACAATGTTAATTATTTTTGTTTCCACTAGACTGCAAAGGATATGTCGACATTTTAGAAGCAAAGAAAGAGAAGGGACCTTTTCCTCTATGATGCTGTACTGGCTTTAGGCCATCATAAGTCCCCTGGCAGTAAAGTAGGGTGGAAGAGAGGGCTCAGAGTTGTGCATTTTCACCGATCCATCACAATCGTTTAGTTTGGTACGCAGGAATGTTCCAAGGCTCTGTCATCAGGATCTGCTCAGCGCAGGAAGGGAGGGCTGCATTTTTGGCCCTCTGACTGGACTGATCCTCCTTAGTTTGGTGAGAGCCTGGAGCATCTTGGCAGCTTGTCTGAATTATGTTGGCTGGCTCTGCCCTTGCAGAACTCCTGGCCACTTGAAGATAGGCTTGAGTTGGTCAACGTTTAGAGCAACCAAATTATTTTGAAAACATATGGCACATTTTAAAAAATTAATGTTTTCAGTCATGTTTTTTATTGAAATATGAAAGTTAAAAAATTGGAAGTTTTCAGTTTCTAGTTGCCTGTCCTTTTCCTTTTGCCTGTCCTCCTAAAGGAGGAGAGAAGAAAGACAAAAAGTGTGGAAAGGGAAAAGGAAATCAGTAATCAAAACCTTAAGTATTTTCTAACAGACATTTTAATAAAAAACTTTGTACATATTGTTGCCAACAGAAGAAAACATAATTTTCAAAATTTTAAGGTATGAACTCTGGAGACTTTTTCTTCTGCGAGTGCAGGTTCTAGCAAGCACATCCCATGAGCCCAATGCCAGAGAGGAACTATGGTAATTCCATACACAGTATAGCTTGCATGATGCAGGACTAAAAATTCTCCAGTAATTTCTGCAGCATGGAAGTGTATTTACACCAGGTGGGCTATTACTCTAGGTGGGACAGCTGAAGACCAGCTGCTCTGAAAAGCCATGTTTGCATAAGTCTCTTCTTGGGAAAGCTGGTGGTCTCCCTCTGTCACTGCAGTGTGCCCTGAAGTACGAGGTTTTAATTGTCCTTGGAGCAAATAAAAACAACAGCAATTATCTACAACAAACATCTTTCTCAAAATGCTTTGTAATCATGCTGAATTCTACTAGCAGGTACTAAATTAGTATAATAATAAAAATACAGTTTAAAGTTCTTACTGAAGAATTCACGATCTGTGTGAAATATTGTTCACAGAACATACAGGTATTTGCATCTTCTGGGAAAACTTAACAGGAGGAGACGGAACAAAAATGTGCACAACCTGAGGTGATGTGGTAGGATGCTGTATGCACTGCAAAAGGTGGAGTACCTAAGTGTGCTGAAACAGCAGCTGTTGAATCACTTCTGTGGCATGGACAATGTGTAAAACTCCACTCTCTTACTTCTTTGTAACCTTAATTTGGAAACCACTTGTGCTAGATGACTTTGATCTCTCTTAAACTTTGTACGGAAGATTATCTCTTGGAAATTATGGGATGATTTTACTAGTACAAAATTCAGCTTTGCTGGTATAAGAATGTCTGCCCCGGCAACACATTGTGTACTGATAGTACTGTAAAGGAAATTGCCCTTAGCACAGATACAGCCTCTGGCTTGAGGTCTAGCGAGAACCTCTCTGCTACTCTTCAGTGGCAGCCTTGGGAGTGCAAAGGATCACAACATTCTCTCAGATCCATGTGTCATCTGCCCATATTTCTTTGATGGTTACTCACGAAAACGCCTGTGCAGAGCTTGCAGGTGTCCAGAGTGAATGGTTCTGGGAGCATCCAGACCGTCTAGTACCCCACTACCGGTGCACCCTAATGCAAGAGCAAATGCTCCAACATGCAGCATTTTGCATGCTCTATGAGACGCCATGCGTCCAGGTTTCCCTTATGCCTTGCTCAAAAAGCAATATGGGCATTCCTGGAGCACTAAGCTCTTTGTAAAGACTTTTCTCAATACCCTGTTAAATGTGGAAGTTAGAAGCTAATGGATGTCCAAACTACTTTGTATGTTTAATATATTGAACGCTGGATGTTCTCATGTAGTGAAAAAGAACCTCCTCAGACACTGTTTTTTCATTGTTAGCTAAATATAAATCTAGGCTAAAACACTGGGGGAAGGTTGGAGAGGGGAATAGCAGGCAGCTCCCCTGGTTCCCTCATGGGATAAATCCCCCATTCCTTTAAGAATGTCAGGGGGAAAATAACAGGGCACTGCGCTGGCCCTTTGAGATGCCTCTACACACACTGGGAAATGAGAAGAAACTAGAATGAAAGGTATGATCTGGAAAGGTACGAAACTGCATCACAGAGAGGTGGCACAATCAATCTGCAGGACTAGATTATCAGCATAAAAATGTGATGTTTTTTTAGGGAAGGAATGCCAGAAAAATAAGAGAGATTTGTGCTCTATATCAAGATTGAAAATATCTGCTTTGTATCTCAGAAAGAAAAGGCTCGTTGGAAGGCACAGAATGAAGGTAAATGGAAAATGAACATGTATGAAGTTGTGGTAAGAAACTGGCTACCAATCACCTATTTGGGAAGCAGTGGAAGGTGTTTGATTGGGTTTGAGCCCACAAACCCACAAACCCACAGTACTAAGTGAATTAAAGGACTTGAACTAGTTGAATAACTACTGGGAGATAAAAAGAGACTTTTAATGCAAACTTATTAAAAAATGTAATAGAACACAGTTTTCAAAATGACCTGGACATAAAGTCTTGTTCAAACTATGGAGGATATTGTATGAGGTTAAGCTATTTTCTGTGTGGTCTTGAGTAATAAGCAGTAATTGATGAAAGTACCACAGTGGAAGGAAGTGTAGGTTACAGATACCCTTTTTTTTTTTTTTTTAATTTTTTTGGGTTTTTTTACAAAATTTTACAGAGGAATAGCAATAGAATAAGCAGAATGGATTTCAAAAAAGCAACACATCCATAAGGCTGGCAGGGAGGGAATTTTTGGGATAAATCTGAACCTGACAGACCTAAAAATCAAAAAGATATCATATCAGAAGTGAAAACAAGCTGTGTTTATGAAGGAATAATTCAAGAATGTAAAGAAAGTGGAGGTGCATAGTAGACCTCAGATAGCAAGAGACAAACAAATGGAAAAGATTCTGTTAGAAGTGAAAGAGAAGCAAAGGAAGTACTGGTCCTTAGCAAAAAGAAAAGAACAGATAAGAGGGGAAGCAAAGAATGTTGAAGAATTCAATTATTTCTTCGCTTCAGTCTTTGCAAAAATTTAATGCAATCAGATACTTTTAACTAAATGGACATAAATTCACAAGAGGCTGAAGAGCAGAATCAAGTACATTTAGCTAATGGAGATGTGTTACAGTTTATTGGCAAAGCAATATTAAAAAACATCTTATAAGGGAACTAAAAGAAGCAGCCAATATAGTCTGTGAACCACCAGCACTTATCTGGAGAATTAATAGAGGACAGGGAAGGTCTTGGAAGAGTGGAAAAGGATCAACATTATGCATTTTTAAAAGGCAGAAGGTCCATAGTTTTCTGGTTTTTTAGGCAGCTGAACTTTGATCACTGGAACGATTCTGCTTAAGTTATTAAGCCTGATTTGCAAGACAATAAAATGGGTTTATTGAGAACAGAGCATAATAAAACAGTCTAATTTCCTGACAAGGTGTCTGGCCTGGTGAATTAGAAGAATGTGACTGATGGTTTCTGACTTGACTTAGTAGAGTTTTTGGCAGTGTCTTCCATGACATTCTTAAAAGGAGGCATTCTTAAAAGCAGGCAATATATATATAAACAACATAGTCACCAAAACTTACGATCACTGTGTGGAAGAATACAGTTCTCAAAGAGAAATGGTGAATTTATGTCAAACTGGGAAGGTATTTCAAATATGGAAAGACCTGTCAAAATATTTTGACATTTTGAGTATTTTCATACCCAGGTTGTACACCAGTTACGGATGACATGGTGTTGGGAAAGCTATCAGCCCTGCGGAGATGTTAACTGAGTTTGTGACTCCTCTGAAGTTTGAAAAAAGAGTAAATTGGTATCATACCGCCAGTAGGAAATGTTCTTCCCCAGTTAAATTGTCTCATTCTCTTTATGAAATATGTGCACTACAGTTTTAAAACATCACAGTTAAATCTGAGGCTACCGATTAATTTCTACAGTCAAAATTGTACTTTTTTTTTTCCCTGAGAATGAAACAACCATTCCTTGATATCCACTAAAACTTACTTTATCCAAAAGGTCAGTGGCCATGAATAAAGTCTCCAGTCCAGGACATTTGCATATCAATCAATCTGGACTGAGTTTTGTGCTAATTGCTTTTGGCTAATTGTCCTACTGTTTCCTTATGGTCAATGTTCCCTTATAGCATGATTTTAATGGACTGCTCTTCGAATGAAGAGCTATTTCATATGGGTTTTCTGATTTTTTTTTAATCCAACCACTTTATATTTAAATATATTATTGAGACCATGAAGACAGCCTATCTACCTCTTTAGCATTCTGCTAGGTAGTTTGAAACAGCTCACAGCTTGATACTTAACATTAATATGTAAGTGGCTGTGGTGGGTTGACCCTGGCTGGACGCCAGGTGCCCACCAAAGCCGCTCTATCACTCCCCCTCCTCAGCTGGACAGGGAAGAAAAAATAAAACGAAAGGCTCGTGGGTCGAGATAAGGACAGGGAGATCACTCACCAATTACTGTCATGGGCAAAACAGACTCGACTTAGGGAAAATGAATTTAATTTATTACCAATCAAATCAGAGTAGGATAATGAGAAATAAAAACTAAATCTTAAAACACCTTCCCCCCCCACCCCCTGCCGCTCCTTCCTCCTCAGGGGGAGGACTCCTCACACTCTTCCCCTGCTCCAGTGTGGGGTCCCTCCCACGGGAGACAGTCCTTCACGAACTTCTCCAATGTGAGTCCTTCCCATGGGTTGCAGTTCTTCATGAACTGCTCCAGCGTGGGTTCCTTCCACGGAGTGCAGTCCTTCAGGAACAGACTGCTCCTGCGTGGGTCCCCCACAGGGTCACAAGTCCTGCCAGCAAACCTGCTCCAGCTAATTGGCCTGGCCTTGGCCAGTGATGGGTCTGTCTTGGAGCCAGCTGGCATTGGCTCTATCAGACATAGGGGAAGCTTCTAGCAACTTCTCACAGAAGCCACCCCTGTAGTCCCCCCACTACCAAAACCTTGCCACGCAAACCCAATATATAGGCCTACAGATGGCTTATTCAAGAACAGATATTCATATCAGAGATGAAAGTGAAAGATGGAGCAAGTAGGATGTTAATTTCCCTTCATGGTGGTTTTCCAGAATGCATTCCCAATAACTGTAGTTCTCAGTGAAATAAAATTGCTAATTTTTCCTGAAGTTGGGGACTACAAAATTGTGAAGGCTTCAAGTCCAAGGCAGAAAATAAAAAATCAGAAAGCTTCCAGTCTCTCAGCAATTCATTACCCTGCCAAGTATGCTGGCAGGAAAGAAGGTGGAGTACGAAAGATGTCTGGAAGCACTTTTTCACTGATAACCTGCCTGACTTTTAACCTTGAAGTTAATCGAATTTGACAGTCCTCCATAAGGTACTTTGATTTAAAAAATATACAGCTGTAGAATATCTAATAGGAATTTTTCAAAAGAGTTGCAAGGGAATTAATAAACTCAATACAGGTGCATCTTTTTCTTTCCTGTGTCCCATATGGAATTTAGAGAATTTTTAAAAAATGGGTGGTTGGGTACTGCCTAGCTCTTCTCCTATACCAGAACTTTTAATGTGAGAAGAATAGCATAATCTACCATAGTACCACATTGGCTGGTGTAAGGAAATAGGAGAGAGTAAATTCTCCGGGACAAGGCAGACTTTATTTTATATGTACTGCCCATGGATTAACAAAGTCAAAACATCTGAGTGCTGAAGAGAAAAGGAATTTTCAGGTTGATTCAAGGCAGTGCATTTTATGAGAAAAGAGATTTTACTAAGCCACCCTCAAACACTCCTAACAGTGAGGCTGAGTGACTTAGTGGAAACACATTTGATGAAAAAAGGCAGTTCTTTGCATGTATCTTTCCTAACTAATCAGAATACTTGCAAGTGAGCTGGAAGATTACACATGGAAAGCTTGGCTATGTAGGGTTTTATTCAACTATAGCAAGCTAAAAAAGACAAGAAAAGTGTAACCAACTCTCTTTCTCTTCCCTCTCACCTCAGATTTTTTATGAGGCTGAGGGGTCAGAGCAAGGCCAGTTTGGCACACTAGACCTTCCCAAACTCCAATTTCTCTGATCTAACTAACAGATTAAAAAGGGTGGTGGTGTTTTGTGTGAAAGCTTATTTTCCTCCTGTGTTTTCCTTTCTCTTTTTCCATCAGATTCCTTAAGAGATTAAAAAAACACCAAACCACCCCTCAAGATCTATTCTGCATAACAGATTCTGTATGTTAGCTCAGGTATAAAAGAAAACCTCTATTATATGTGCAAAAGGATTTATCAAGCTTGCACAAACTCACCTTTGCTTTAATGTATAGCACTTTCCAGTTTTAAAATGTGACTGTTCCATTATATGACTAAACTGGGCATGACCAGGGACACCCAACAATCTCACAGTCTTTATCATTTCCTCACAAACACTGTTCTTCACTTTTCTTATTAGCTTTAAGGTAGCAACTTCCAAGGGTGTCTTTCCCATCATTCTTTGATGACTGGGCTGCTAGTTTGTGCCCCAGAATAAACATATTCCTGGCGTGAAATAACAGACCTCTTTCCTTAATGTCAATAAGTGATAGCTGTATTTGTAAATCAGGGCAAATGACTTCTGTCAGCACCCAAACACTGCTGTATTTGTATGGCTCTGTCAATTCTCAGTATTTTGCCATAAATACCCTCTACAAAAAGTGCCCCCATTTAAACATTCCTTAGCAGATACTAGTAGCGTAATATTTGGACAACAGTCTCAAGTTTGAGAAGATATTGAAAGCTCATCTTTTAATGAATAACCTTAAAATCTACCTAGCCACAGGGACAAACCTACAGGAAGTTATACATTCACAAGCAAGTGTTGTGATGGAGTACACGTGCCTGGGAGCAAGGGACATACTCTTTGATTTTACTGCCATATCATTTATCATGCAATGTATCATATTCAGTGGCAGTGAGTTCTCAGAGTTACAGCAAAACACTGCCATCCATTCCTCACTTGTCAGTGTTATCTGTCATTCACGCTGAAGACAAACAAGGTCTTTTTTGTCTGTTTAAAAACTGAAAACATTCAAAAATGTTCAAAAGAATTTGTAGGGCAGAGCCCACTGAGGAATCACTTGGGAGACATCAGTCTCTAATCAAGTACAAGGCTTCACACAGCCTCTGGAATATGACTTCATAGTAACATAAAAGAACATGTTTATATTTGCAAAATGGAGTAATTAGGGCTGATTTCCCCAGTGCCCTGTAGCCTATAAACACAGTAACACATTTTGAACAGTCAAATTCATAAAGATTGAACACTGAGAGCTGTTTCTGGAGGCAGGGACATGGGCTATCATAACAACAAACCCCTCGAAGGCCTTGGAGGCTTCTCTAGGCTGAGGGAAATGAGCAGTGAGAGGAAGGTTGCTGGCACAGACAAGGGAGGTGTTGGTGTCTGAGACAGAATGGGGGTGTCCTTTCACAAAACAGGAATCCAACATCTCAGTCAGTCTTTTGGTTGTTTAATGCATCACAAGAAGTGTGGCAATAAGGTATTCTCCTTACAGTGCCAGCAGCAGCTTAAGGGCTCTGATGTAACGAGCACTGTCAGGTTTCACTGTGCTACTCTGAGATGTTATTCTCCTTACTTGGAGGGAACTTCTGGCAAAGGTGTGGGGAAGGTGCACTGAAATCAGTTCCAGCAGGAAGTCTTGGACAAATCTACTGAAGTCAGTGATTATGGTAAGCACTCTTTCAGCCTCGGCCGAAGAAATACCTAAGGTCCTTTTGCCTTAAAATCCTGGCTGCATCTCTTAGTAATGACTAAGAACTTGGCCCCATCTGGCTACTTAGCCTGGGGAATATTTAGGCAATTGTAGTTGTATTAAATTCTCAAGCATTTCTTTCCTGCTACTTTTATATTCAAATGGTGCTACTTTTGTAGATAACACTGGCAGGAAGGGAAGAACACCACTTAAGAATGGCACTCCTGATTGCTATTTTGGGACAGGGAACATGAGAAAATTGCATCTCTGCAGGCCTGGTTCATCTGCCTGAAGCCTGAGTGGGGTCAGCAATGGACTCCAGCTGCCTAATGCACGCACTAGTCTGCTGAGGATGGAAATCTGCATGCCAGCTTTACAAAAGGATGTTTTCTCAAAGAAATCTGAACAGTGAAGCCCTGAGCCCAGCCTTTCTTTATAAGGATTTTAGTCACCTGAACAGACAGGTGCAATAATGTAGTAATAATACAATAAACAGGAAAATAATGTAGGAACCCTGACCGGGACAGACATAAGCTTTTGTGTATGTGAGCAAATACATATTTCTGAGAATGAAGATGCATATGGGTGTTCAGATATCTGAAAGCATGCTGGAAATGCTTTCCTGGCTCTTGGACTTGTATTCACTATTGGCTCTGTGCATTTACATTTGAAATATCAAGTCAGAAGATTTTAATTCTGGTATTTTTAAAATGAAATTAATTTATTGATTCAGAACAGCAGTGAGGAGAAGGAAAAAGATGCAGGAGAGAAGATACACAGGAAGAATGTGTTGTTTGATTCACATCTTCATGTACTGATGTGAAGTACCTCTCGTGTGATGCTGAGTTTGATGCTCTGAAGCTGAAGAGTGGATGAAGTATTTGAGATCTGTGTGTATCCGCTATGTGTGACATAGCTGTTTCATGATTTTGTCACTGTATCATACCAGTAAGACAATTTTTATGATGTGTTGACGTTAATAACCTTGCCTGCCAGAACCAACACACTGTGACTAAGCCTCCAACCAAACTCTTAGAGCAAGCACCCATGCATGTAATGACTTCCTACAATGTTAGTCATCCTGAAACAAAGAGTCTATCCAACAATCATTCAGGTGGAAGCTGGCAGAGATGATATAGGCTGAGATACCCTCTTCAAACTTGCAGAGACACAACTGCAGTCTTAGTTTCAGTTAAAGGTGACAGAATGATCCGTAATGCTTTGCTGCTAACCAAAAGTGTTAGTCTGTGCAAAAGCACACTTCAAGCAAGTCAAGTTAGTCCAGCCAGAATCTTCCAATGTTGCTGCTGTACAGTGTCTGTAATTACACAGGGCTCCTAGTGACCTATGCTTGATCCACAGAAAATCTTGGAAGACATTTCTCTGGGAGACACTTCGCTATCTTAAGCAGCAAACCTACCTGGCACATTCATCAAA
The DNA here is from genome assembly GCF_018139145.2 of Gymnogyps californianus. NCBI lineage: Eukaryota > Metazoa > Chordata > Aves > Accipitriformes > Cathartidae > Gymnogyps > Gymnogyps californianus. Next base: position 47,976,181 of record NC_059472.1, read on the forward strand.
TGCTATAGTGACTGATTCAGGAAGGGGGGCAGGTGTAGAAACAATGCTGCCTTATTTCATTTTACTACATGAAATTCAGGTCAGAAAAAATAGTTGATTTTTTTCACACCAGTGCATGCTCACTTCCACAGCTTCATCAAAAATGGTAGCTACAAAAGCCAACAGTCTGGTACTTCTTCCTTTCTGCTTTCCTCAGAGTTTGATTCCACCTCGAATACGATAAAAGTTTTAGGAAACTAGCAAGTCTTGATATACAAAATCTTGGAGTGCCAGAAACTCTGTCAAGAAGGCCAGAACACAGTAGGGAAGTATTTCCACTGAATTAAATTAATTGGAAATAAAATGTATGATTAGAATCATACCTAACACTCTCTGATAACCTCAAGAAAAGCCTACAGTAGTGATATGATTAGAGGTGATGGGAAAATCAAGTGACACGATTAGTTGCTATTGAAGTTTTAAAATTAGATGGAATCTAATTAGTCCTTCATTCAATGAAAGGTGATGAATTACATATTCTGCTTAATTGCTTGTATTAGAAACAATTACAGGGCAGGAGGGATGTTATCTGCTTTGTCTTGCAGTGATGATAACCTTTTTCTTAAGCAATAACAAAAACTAACTAGTCTCTTTTGTAATCAGTAACTTGTTTTGTAATGTTGTCAAGGTACTCTTGGCACATCAGTTTTAGTATTTTATAATGTGTTGACCTTTCTCTTCAAGGAAGATTAAATCATATTTTTTCTTCTCAGTTATAACAACATTTTTTAGAATATACAGTACTTGCAAGGTGTTTGACCGGGGACCAACTTTTTGCTCTGTGCTTGTTTGATCTTTACCTAAAATGGGGGAGATCCAACTGCTACAGGAATACAGATCCATAATAATAATGGATTCTTTATTTTCTCCAGTGTTGTGAAGATTCATAGTAGATCCTTTTAAACTGAAACAGTGTTACCGGAGCTGAGTGTCTGGGCTCAGTTCCAGCAGCTTAGACTCTAACTCCCTGCTAATGCTGCTCAGCTGGTAAAACTAGTTATTACTGTGCTCTGTTCTAGTGAGTGCCACTGGATTAAATATTCGTTAGAAACGCAGTAGTATCCTTATAGCTTTGCCAGCCTGAGAGACTGCAGGCTGGTGTAAGCCTGCTCTGCCTGCGAACTGCACCACAAGGATGCAAGCCAGCTCTAATCTATAATGCAAGCGGTTGTGATATACCCTGGTATTGAGTCTGAGCTGCTAACTCCATGCAAGGTTTATAATCTCAAGCTGGGTGCTGTAGTGTCACCATGGGTTTGTTCATCCTAGGGAAAAGAAGACTAAGGAGGGGTGGGTTTAAGCGCAGTCTTCAGTGACCTAAGGAGAGGTTATAGTGAAGACAGACTCTTCTTGGAAGTATACAATGAAAGGACAAGGGTCAATGAGCACACATTGCAGCAAGGAGCAAGGGAAATTCTACGTGGATGTAAGGAAAAAAATTATTCACGGTGAAAGGGGTTCAGCACTGAAAGAGGTTGAGCAGAAGGTCCTTGGAATCTCCACTCTTGGAGACATTCAAAGCTAGACTGGACGGGGTGCAAGCAACCTGCTCTAACTTCAAAGTTGGTCCTGTTTGAAACAGGAGGTTGGACCAGAGGACCTCAGAGGTCCCTTCCAATCTCAACAGCTCAGTAGGAAGGGGGCACATCCTACAGATCCTGGTGTTATACACATTCCCTCTTCCTCTGTCTCCCTGTGACACACTGATTTTTATGTAAAAATACATTTTTCAGCATTGCAGGATTTAATTTAAAAATTGTTTTGTAATGGTAACTTACTTCTTAGGAGTTGTTGCAGTCTAAAAGTGCAAAATACCACCCTAATCCTCAGGAAAACAAATTTGGGAGGAAAAAATGTTCTTGACCCTCCTGTCATGCCACAGAATTTTGAGCTGGACAGCAAAATAATAAATGGAGTGCTCTGCTGTATACAGGGCACAGAAGCAGGAGGGCTGAAGCTGGTACAAGAATAATTCTCTCCCAGCTCAGTCAAGGAGAGAGGCTGTTTCATAGCTGATCTTTCTCTTCTCACAATGCTAATAGTTGTTCTGGCATTAGGCTCCCTGTGCAAAAATATAACTGTTTTTCCTGGCTAAAATCTAGATGAGAGGTTGCGCCCCACAGCTGGGAGATTTTTCTCTTTCCCTGGTAAGACTTGATGTTATTCTCTGTGGTACATAGCACCAGTTTGCAGAGCATCATATCTTGCTCTGGTATTTAATCTGCATTAAGATCACATCTTAAAAGATGTCTGAACCAGTCTTCACAGGATATTTTGTTTTTAAACCAAAAGCATCCATAACTTAACTTTTAAAATAACTCTGGATTGCATGCCATGTAAGCCCAGAACTACTGACAAATCAGCTCGTAAATGCAGAGCAAACAAGCTGCACAAAGGAGGCAAATAAAGTAACGTTTTTGAGAAGTATTATATTAGCACTAAGAGGAGTCCTAGGTTTTTTTTTTTGTTTATATTTTCGCTAGTTTTTTATTTTTCTTGATGGCTTCAACATTGGAAATGGAAACATTATGGACTGTTTCTATTCTCGTGTGAGCCTTTATATGCACTTTATGTACATACAACAGCAGTTGACTGCAATGAAGATAGAGGCCCATTCCCTATCCTGTGAAAGAGATGCAGAAACCTATTGATGTTCTATTGATATGAAAACCTCTTCACCTTTCCCAACACAGGTCAGAAAATGAAGGACTTCAGGGGGGAAAAACAAGCCTGATGTTTGGTTGTTTTGTTTTTTTTTTTTGAAGATGATTAAGGTCAGGGAGAGTTATGTGGTTAAAAATCTCTGACAGTCTGGCACTTTGTATTGAATCAACTGTCTGTAAGTAAAATGGGGACAATAATTTGCTGACCTACAAAAATATAATGAAACGATGTAAATTTTTAATCATGTTATTTCATGATTTTGGAATGAAGGAGAGAAATCTATCAATCAAAAATAATGTAGTCCTAATTTACATTGGTTAATGCATGCTGATTTACATGGACTAAAATAATGCGTGTATAGGCATGCCCCCAAGGGAAGAGGTGTAAACAGGGACAGCCAAGTATAATGGAGGCTACTCTTTTACTTGCCAAATTAATATTTAGCTGTTGTCAGAAGACATAGGTCTTATCTACAGCCAGTGAAATTAATGGCAAGACTTCAGTTGACTTCAGACGGTTTTGGATGCAGACCCCTGTGTTCTGTAACTCATATGTCATATTAAAGAATTATGTCAGTTTTTGGCACTTTTACCTCCACACAGCTAAGACATTAAAACTGTACTTTGATTTCCAGTCTTTTTTGATTTATACTAGTTGCACATCTGTATCATATTAATAGACTGAACTAACATAGCACTTGCATTCTTCAAAGCCTCTGCAACCCAAAAGTGGTGAAGAATATGCTTTTTACCTGATGCTTGGTCCTAGAGAGCTTTCAGAATGACAGCAAAATTGCTGATAAATGTAATGTTGATTTTGAAATCTTAAATACAGTATGTTTGAACCATCCACCTTTTCATCTTTAGGAAGACATGTCTATTTGTATTTCTGCAGTGCTACAGTACTTGGTTTTCAATTCTTTCACTGATGTCTTTGGGTACTGCCTCTAGCATTAGAGCACTGGTTGGCAATGAAGATAAATCCTTGAAGGTAGGTGATGTCCTTTTTAGTGCACAGATCCACGTTTTCCTATAAACATAGATACATTGCTCGGAGTTTTTTAAACTCACTTTTAGGCTTGACTTTTCTTCCTCTGCCTTCATTGATCTACTGTGAAAATACTTCCTTTCTTACCCCTTTCATTAGATTTTTTCCCATATGTCACTTCCCTCCCCCTTCAGTTGGTTAATTTACTACTATGACAATGATTTCACTGCAGTAGGACTCACACGAGCTTCATCCAACAAGCTGGTCGATGATACCATAGGAAATACTGTCTATATTGTCTCATAAGTACTGAAAAGTTGCACCTGCTGCAGAGAATTTTGAAACTTGGATTAAATAGTAGGAGAAAAGGAGGATGAATTGGTTTTATATTAAGCCTGTATCTTTGGAAAGTTCTTATCCTGTACAGAGGCCACCATTCCTGAATGATTTTTGGCTGTGACAACCCATCTTTCTAGGTATGTGACTCCACTACCTGAAGGATGAGTTTTATATACATGTGTAGAAAATCCTTATGGTTGAAAGCCCTTGCTAGGAAGTTTTGTTGTAGAGCCTGTGTACCTCCATGTGTGACTAGACTGGTACTTTCCCTGTATCTGACCTGAAAGGTCAAAACGTAAACTAAAATTACCTTTCTCTGGCAGGTTAATCTTGCCTGAAATTACCTGCAACACTTTGTTATCCTAGACTCATGTCAGTAAAGGTTTCAGATTATAATCCAGTGTTATATATTCTTCTTCTAAATATGTCACTGTCTATGATTACATTTCAATCAGGATAAAACATCTCACTCCTTAACACTGCGCTCATTATTTACACACATGTTGACTCTTAATGAGGTTTTTGGCAATTAATTAGCTAGCTGATTCAAGATGATTTGTTCATTTATAGTTTTACATTTTTTCATATATTTAATAACCTGTTCCTTTCAAGGAAAAGCACCAAAATTTGTTTCGTTCTAAGCTATATAGGCAGCTGATAACCAAAGACAAGTACTACTAACGAGTGCCAAATTGCAACAAATTTTGTTTTGATTGCTACAGCATAGCTATTTACTGTCAATTTTTTGCTTTACATATAGTAATTTATGTGATTGAAGTTACTCCATAAATAAACTTTCTCTGTTTGAGGATCAAAACATAGTTTCTTCACCTGATCAGACTTCTGAGAGCTCTGAGGTATTTCTGTGGATTTTCTCCAAACTTCTGCTAGTAATTTCTCCTCTCCCTTTGTGGCACGACAGTCCCATATACTGACAATGTAGCTCTCGTTCTGCATGTTTTAAATTTCTTATGGCTGGTTTAATATATATTTGTGTGTGTGTGTGTTTGTGTGTATACATATATACACAAATATGTATACAAAAATACACACACACACACACACACACACACACACACACACATATTTCGATAATGGCCATCTCACCAGATCAAGTTTTCTTTCAGAAACATCCCCTTTATGACCCTTTTGGTCTGCATCTTCTGAAAACTGCCATCAGCAGAAGTTTTCTGTTCATATCTAGGATGCTAATTGTTGTATCATATTGTGCCAGGCCAAAATGCCAACCTGGGGGCCCTTCTGCTTGCAAACAGATTCTGTGATTGTTGACAAGGTCTGGCTTCCTGAAAACCCCATTGACTAGTAGCCATGATATTTTTAGCCTTAAATTATTTTTGATAGAGTCTTAAATTACTGTTATACTACCTGACTTAAGACCCATATAGACTCACAGATTTGCATTTCCTGGCTTGGTTTTTTTTTTCATTTTAGGCTCTTTTCTTTTCCTTCAGCTTCATTTACTAAATGCCAGTATCTAATGTATAATGGTCATTCTACTCCCTATCCTCCTTTCACCCATATTACTTTTCCGAATGACTTGTTTCTGCTTCCTTGACTCCTTTTAGCCAAGATGGCTTCTTCTACATTGCAATCCCATCGTAGCTTTTTTGGGGGTAATGGGTAGTGTATCTTGAAACAAGTCTCAGTTTTCACTAACACTTCTTAGCACATATGTGTATTCCCAGTCACTTATGCCAAAAATGGGGTTTCAAAAAATGGTTCTTCTGGAGTCCCAAGCATGTATATTACAATGGGGATATGTTTTAGAAATGTCATCATCACCAGGGGAGCAGTGCAATGGCTGATTTTAGGTATTGTAATTAACACCCCTTTGCCAGTCAGCATGGGTTTCAATAAGCAGTTACTTCAAAGTGCAGGACTTTCTATGTTTACAAATCATCATCGACTACTTTTTGAAATTGTACAAAAGCCACGTGAAATCTCTATGAATGTCTCCAGGTTAAGGTCATTTGTGAGTATACAACTTTTTTCTGTGCATTCTGATACAGGAAAGTATATCTAGTGAATGTTTAGTAGCAGATCATCTTGTTAGCTAATGAGGTGAGGTGGACAGTAAAGATGCTTTCTAGTTTCCCATGTAATTAATTTATTTAGAAATTTTATCCATGGACATTAAAATTCCTGAGATCCTGAATTGTCAATGTCTCTGTAGAAGGGAATGGTATTTTCAGTTTTAAAACTTCTTTTTCTGCTCCTTATATACATATGCACACTGAAATAGATGTAGATACATAATGCTCCGTCCCACTCTTCTGTACTGATGGAACAACTTTTAACCATCAGTTGTAATGAGCTTCAGGCAACCACTTTTCTTTTCAGATCTGTTTCCACTGTCTCGCCTGTTTTCTCCAAACATCAATTACATAGACTAGTAAATATTCTTTTCTTTCTGTGCCCTTTTGTACTTGCCATTGTTACATGCAACGTGTTGGTATTTTAGTGCAGAAACAGTGGCCTACATCAACACACATATGGAAAAGAACTAGAGACCCCGATGGAGGTTGATTGGAAGGCAAAGAAATAGAGTTGCAAACTTCTGCCCTTCATATTTAATCTTTCAGTAAATCTTTTAATCTTAATCCAATTTAATGAAGAAAGTTTTCGGGTTTGCTTGGAGGCAACACTGATGTGCTTTACGCAGTGCAGATTTGTACAGCTAGATCCAAGAGCTTGAGTCTGCTAGAATGACCACTCTGTGCAATGCCATATGGAGATAATATCACAGGTCCTAAGAGAGGTACATTTAGGCTAATTAGCTCATGATTTTACTGCTTGTGGTGCAAAACGTGCTTCCAGCTTTAGCCATAGCTCCGCTGGTGACCTTTGCCGTGTGCAACATAATGCACATATTCTGCACATATACGCAGGTGGAAAGCAAACTCCGTCAAGAAGTTGCATCTTATTCAAAGGATCACCAGTGAAAATTGTTCAACTATGCTTCTCTTTGGTCAATAGCAAAATATTCTGTTCTCATTATAAATGAGAACAGGGCTCAAGCCACAAATTAGTATGTCTTTCAGTTTCATCCAAAGCCAAGGATTAGTTTGATTCTGCTGTTTAGTTATCAACAAGATATAGAGGCCTTTTATCTAGGACTCTGTTATGTTAAAATGAACCAACTCATTAAGATCTCAAATGGACCTTATCCAAAGGTCAGTATGAATATTTACATTGATTTCAGTGGACTATACACAAAGTCAGCCAAGAAACATTTATCTAATCGTTTTATGTGTCTTCCTCATCTGAAATAGTCGTCTTTTTCCTGCCAGCTTAACTGATCATTATCAGTAAAATGTCAGACATTGGCCACAATAAAGCCAACTGGAGCACAGCTACTTTAATTTCTAGCTAAGTAATACCTTTTCCTTATATCTTTTGATGCAAATTGTTTTCATTTTAAGATGGTTACAATTTACAATACATATTTTATAAATTACATTAAATGTTGTTAGCCTGTCTGGCAAGAAATCTTGTTCATTTACATGAGGAGAGGGTGGAGGGAAGTAGTTATGAAAGGGAAATGAAGAGATGTAGCAGCAGACCCCAGTGATAATAAAATTTGGATGTGTGAGTGTATGAGTTCCTGTTCCTCCATAAACCATGAATCACAATATGTAGTGGTAAGTTGAAATTCCCAGAGAAGTAGCAAAGACCTGTACTCAATTTATTATAGTTCTTGTGAAAGACTTCATTGTTTTCCCAGGCTGGGCTCTTGGAGTTGTCTTGGATCTGTTCCAAGCAAGCGTCTTGCCTCTATGTTTCTGAGTGGTTTATGTCTCTACCCAGTGGCTGTGCTATGCTACTGCATGACATACTACATGACGCAAGAGATTAATTTCAAAATCTGCATCTTTCAGTGGGCTTTTCTGACTTTTACATGTACTTTTTAATATGACAGGCTTATAACTAAGCACCCTAGGTCTCTGTGGATGTAAAATAGATTAAGCCAAAGTAATCTCACAAGAATATGTTTAAAGGACTTTAGGAGACTGCATTTTACAGGCATTATATTGTATTGAATTGTAATTTGGTGTGGAAGGTGAAGAAAAAAACATCAACTTTCTGCCTTCTCATATCCACAGTGAGATGCAAGCTACAAGCTGTAGTAAATAGCTTTTTCCCAGAATGCTTTAAGACAACTGAAGTCACTGTTCCCCACTCTCAGCTCTTTCTTTGGTTACCACCTGTAACCTGAGCTGACAGAAGGGAGCATGTCCAGTGCTCTGGTTCCTCAACCTCAGCCTAGTGTTGTAGCACAGACCATTTATTGCAGAGCTCAGCCCCCGCTTCCAGTATATTAGTGTACACATTTGTCCCTGCTGCTCTGGTTTGGAAGCAGAGGGAGTAACTCCACACAGAGGAAGGAGACTGCAATTCCTCCATTTGTATTACGTAAAGCTTGTGGAGATCTTAAATTCCCTCTTCACGCTCGAGAGGCACATTCGTATCAAGTTAGACCAGGAAGATAGCAGTGCTTCTCGCTTCACTTTAGCCATCACCCCAAATCTTGTCTGTTGGACTCCTTCAGTCAGGGATGTCAGTGACCAGTAGGGCTTCTTTCCTTGCATTGCACTCTGTGGAGCCAAAACAATACTGATATGTGTTGTAGCCAAGACTGTTGCACCACCATAACTGTCAAATCTGAATTCAATGTGCATCCCTTTTCTCAGGAGCTCCTCTTTTCTTGATAAACAAGAGAAAAGTGGAGCACAACTGTACTCCAGAAAGCACTGACTAGATGGTTTGTGGTTCATCTTGTTAACTCTACACATCAAAAAATAAACTTAACTTCTCAGTGTAATGTTTCAAGTTGGCTATTGGTGCTTGCATTGATCAAGCTCATTGTGGAAAACCAGTTTCTGAGACCTGAGCAATTAGCTAACTGAAAAGACCAGCCTGCAGCTTGAAAAAAACCAAAAAAAACTGGGATAATGTTTTACGTTTCCCTACATTGGTACAAATTTTCAGTAACTTGAATAGCATTGTATCTTGACTGGAGATGCAACCAAAGTAGAGGTACTGCCCCATTTTGCACGTGTTCCTTGCAAAGTTGTGCTGGACACACGAGTGGATGCAGAGAGGGAAGATGGGCAGGATTCTTTCTAAATTGAATGTGACAGATACCTGTTTAGAATGGAAAACAGTTCAATTAAGTAGAGAAAAAGAGAAAAACTAGAGAAATTATTGAGGCAAACAGCACATGGACTGCAGGGAGACACTATGCTCCCTTGCCAAAGGACAAGTTCTTTAATGCAACTCAGGTGAACGGTCTCCTTACCTAAGTACCATGTTTTTGACAGTGCTCAGGAGCAGATACTTTGAGAAAAACATGGCAAGGCAAATACATACTTCTGCTTTTCCGCATCTGCTTCCAGCGGTCTGTCTCTACGGCACTTCCTAAGCCAGAGTTTGGATTTATATCATAGAGTTTCACAGCTCTTAATGGACTCTTCTTCCATGAATTTGTCCAGTCCGTCTGGGACACTGCATCAGCAGAAGCAACATCCTGTAGTAGGGAATCCTATAGGTATAAATAATTTCCTTTGGTTTGTTTTAAATCCATTACCCAATAAAAAGAGCTTCTGTGGTAAACTCATGTTTCAAAAAATTAACTTGGTTGCAAAAAGAGGTTCTGCGTAGACACTATTTCATAACTGTCTCCTATGCAGGGAGAGGTTTTGGTTCTCCTAAATGAGTCACTGGACTTACCTGGGAAGGCAAACCCTAAGTTTCTTATTAAAATAACAAAACCAGACATTTCCAGTGCTCTTTCGTATCAGCAGTTCCATGGCAGAGTTTTATGTAACTTAATGCATTCTCTTAGCACATGCTGAGATTTTCACTGTTTCTCGTTAGTCCACAGTGGTTTCTGGGATAAGTAGAACAATTATGCCAGTCCCAGATCACTTGTACATGTGAGAAATGCTTGAATTCAACAGTATTTGGCTGAATAGCTGTTAGTCTTAATTGACTTTCTGTTGACAGAAAGTGGTATCAATTCTTTACACTTTCCATTCTTTCACCAAAATAGGCCCCAAACTGGGGATTTTTTCTGTTCTTTTCATTTTGTCTGTCTAGCTCAAGCATAAGCATCTTCCAGGGGAAATACCGGAGAAATAATTTCAGATTTTTTTTCAACTTTCATGTCATAGTAGGAAAAAATGCATGGGGAAAAGATCCTTGTACATATCCTCTTATCCAAGAAGTGCAGTTCTTGGTTGCCCTAAGCATTGAGTCGAATGCCTACTCTAACAGACTGAAATGACTACCATGACTCTTTAAAAATTTCAGTGCGCCTTTGAGTACTTGAGATCATTAAACTAATATTTGTTTACTTGACTCTGTCTCCTTGTACGGCTGCAACCCATTCATGAATGAAGAATCAATGTGGAGACATCTTATGGCTGGCTAATACCAGACCAATGCCTGTACGCCCTGGTTTCCTTCTGATTTTCAAGCTTAATAAGAATGCTTGCATTATAACTCATCTCGGTGAAGTAATTATGTGTAATTGCATAATTACCCATTACAGCTGTTTGACTTACTGGCAGTTATACTAATTAAACTAATGTGATGCACAAACACAAGTTAATTTAAAACAAGGAAACCATAGAACGATCCCTCTTGAGGGTGTCTACACAGGCAGTGATACTGCGGTTGAACAGAAAGTGAAATGTTGATCCTACATCTTTTCTTGACCCTATTACACAGTTTACTTTCAACAGGTGACAAGATACAGAATTAAATTATAAACTGTGTAATAATCCTAAACAAAACAAAATACAAGGCTCTGGAATGAAAATAAACTCTCTTGCTCAAGAACACTTGTCACACTGACTAGCAGGAAGTAAAATTTCTTGCAGGCGAATAATCATACATTTCTTTATCATAAACTTTTCTCAGTGGTGGCCAAAGCTAAACTTGGATTTAGTTCAGTACCTGCTGGTATGTTTTATTTTCCTCTAGATTAAAATTCAGTATTTGAGTCTTGTGCTCTGTCAACTATTCTGATATGCAAATGACTTTAATGGATTGACTTTTTGCTTATACAGTGAACACCCAAATCATACAGACAGAAATAAGATTCAGAATATGAACTTGAATAAAGAAAACTGAAGGATTAACATAATGAATAGCAAACAGAATGCTGTCTTTAAATCTATGTTTTTGGAGACATTCATAATCCTACAATTACTCCACTGAAAAGGATGTGCTACTTAGTTTTGACTTAGAAAAGCACAATTTATGTACTTACCTTCTTCATTTGAAATTTGGTCTATGCATTTCTTCAAAGAAAAACATCAAAAGCCACTCTTGCTGCAACAGATGAGCAAGACCTTCATTCTGTTTTTGCCCTCAGTCTTTGCATATTATTGAATTTTATGACTATAAATAGAGGCTCTGGTTGCTGTGATGCATTTTACTTGTAATAGGGATAAGCAGACAAGCATGCCTGCTGTGTGCTCTGAAAATCTGAAAAACTTTCCTGTAGTGAACAATTTTGGAAGTCTAAATCCTTCTCTAAGGAGGACAAAGCTTTTCTGAGTTCCTACAGACTTCTGCCCTCTGGAGTTGAGTCTGGAGTACATTATCACTTCCTACGGTTAGGAAGCAGGTTGCCTGGGTAGAAGACACTTCTTTTGAGAAACCTGTGCAAGAGAAACAGAAGCACTTGACTTCGTCAGGGGAGAAACTCTACAACCTGTAGCAATATTGTCTGCTCTTTACAAGCAGCAGTTCAAACAGTTCACTTAAATAGTAAAAAAAAGATATAGATATCCTTGAGACTGAAGCTGCTTATGCAAACTGAGAGTTGCTTGGAGAAGACGCCAGCCACAAGAAAGACGAGGCACCTACTATTTTATGATTCTTACATCTTATTTTATCTTGATTTATGCTTTTTTATATCTTACAGCTTCTTTGCATGGAATTAACTGATAACCACCAGAGGGTCTAGTAATCTAATAAGGTATTACAAATGTGCAGTACTTTTCTCCCAAGGTTTTACCCATTCTCCAAATTTTCTTTCACAGCCGCTCTGTCTGAGGGGTAATTTGAGGCCTTCTGCTACACTTGTGTGCCTTGGATGACCAGAGGTTTTAATGCTTCTTTTGGTGACAGAAAGCAAGTATTTTAATAGACTGCTTCAATCTGCTGTTTAAAGCTGAGAAATTGTAAGATGCATACCAATGTCTTTTGACAGTTAACTGGCTAATGCTCTATCGACAAGACTTTTTGTTAGCTAGGTGCTGATAGTGAAGGTATTGATTTTTTTTTTCCAGTTTCTTTGAAAAATGAATGGAAATAGTCCTGATAGCATCACAATTTAAGGCTGCTAAGATAGCAAAAAGAGGCAGCAGTCCTGACCTTTGAAAAAGAGATCATCAGCGAATGAGAATGGCAAAATCATTCTACCTTGTGCAACAAAAGAAACCAGAGGAGCAAGAATCAAAGTCTTTCAATGAATTTGGATGAGTCAATATTTTTTTTTAATTTCCATGATGAGGCACTTGGATATTACATGTGCTCTATAAGAGTTGTTCTTTGTAGATGATGAACAGAGAGATAACCATTTATATATATATAAATTTGTTACTCTACGTTTCCACTAAAGACACTCTTCAATAAGTTAACCAGAAATTTGATTTCTATTTACCAGTAAGATAAGGGTTCATCTTGCAGTGAGCAGATAAGATATTGTTCTAGTTTAGTGCATGAGAATGCCAGAAAACCATTTAGAGATCAGTATTTTTCTCCTCAGATCCAGGTTTTCCACTGCCAAAATAATTGAATTGACTAGATTTGTATATAAAATTCTAAAATTTGTAAAATGCTGTTTCATAAACTATTACACAAGCCCAGATTTCAAATATCTTGAAGTGGATTTCAAACAACCACATCATACAGGTTTGAAAAAACCAGTATACTATAGCTGGGACTCAGTGAGGTGTTCATTACTGGCACCTTCTCCTTGAAAAGAAATATTTCTGCAGAAGAGAAAAAAAATCTCAAACCAAACTTCTGGTATGATGCATCAAATACTGCAATTTATCTTTTTTTTTTTTTTTTTTTTTTTTTTTAACAGTGCTGAGGTTTTCAACTCAGGAAAGCCAGATGTGAGGTCTTTCAATAGAAGGCTAGTAAAAGTGATACACTAAGGAGAAAACATCTGATTGTAAACTTAAAAAAAAAAAAAAAATTGACACAATTCTGACTACGTTGCAACTTTTTGGGTTTTGATTTAGCCTTTAGATATCAGCCAGCTTTTGCTGGAGACCTTCAGATTGAACTAATAGCTGGGATGTTCTTAATATGTTTTTTAAATTCCATATGGGAGTCTCCAGATACAGATCCTAAACTGTTCTTCAGCTTCTTTGCACTGAACGATTGCTGCCATAACAGACTGAGTTCACCCCAGTTTATGGTATACGTGGACTATTATAAATATTTGAACTCCTATTATCCTGACTTTTAAAATGGAGAATCCATATTAATCCTTGCTGGCATCATGGTCTGCTGGGGCATATTAAAAGAGTCTCAGGGACTAGTCAGGGCATTGCTGGGAGATCTAACCACAACAAAAGTACCTTGCAGTTAGTAACTGTACAGACCCACTCTGGACCGCACTGCACTGTGTTTTCTCATAGCTGAAGGCTGGATCTGCAAATCAACTACAAAGACTATCTTAAAAATCTCCCCAAGAATATGATTTTGGCTGCTTTCATGCTGGGAAGTTCTAACTAGAGGTTGAAATACCTGCTTCTATTGTGCAGATGACCTCTTCATCTTGATGCTAAGGAGACAGCTCAGAGAGTTCGCAAAGGGAATTGTGATCTTGTTCTTCCCATTCATGACAGAGCAGAGGAGAAAATGACTTTAAACCTAGAAACTGCTTGAGGATGAAAAGAAGAGCTGCATACAAAGGATGAGAGGCTTTCTCTGGTCAAAGGGTTTCTTTGGCTGCAAAGCTTCTCTTAGTTCGGGATTTAAACACCATAGGGGGCCCTAACCAGCTTCTGCACTAATGTACATTCACTCACATTGTTGTTTGAATACGTGACCATCATCTTCGAGAAACTAACTCTTCCGAAACAGCCCAGCGCTTGCTTCACACCATGTTATCAGCATGGATTCACCTCAGCTTGTCCACACAGAATGCAACTGCTGCTTCCTAGGCAATGGCCAACTTCCAGTCCCACCACTAATTCAGGTTATGTTATGCTGTGTGCAATTCCTGCGTTAGGAAAAGATAAGCAAATCTCAGAAGATTAAAGACATTGAAGAGCTGTCTCAATGGCATATGTTTGTCCAAATTTATCGCCCTCTTGCTGCATGGTTATTGCAAACAAGTTAGCACAGCCCAGAGAGCAATTAATGTTCTCCTGAGAAAACAGACACCCAAAACTACTATATCACATCCAAACCTGAAGCGAGAACAACAAAATGTGTGAGGTTTTTGCCAAGCTCTCACAGCGGGTTTTGCATGAGGAAGTTCCAGAGCTGGCACAGCTGTTTCTTGTAACTCCTCTTTTTACATGTCCTTGATAAACAAACTCTTTTCTGGGAGACATCAGAGGCTTGACTGGCTGTTACATTACTTCAGTGCTGCTCCAGAAGCTAAAACAGAGGTTGGATCACCTCTATCGGAAACCCATAAAGGTAACAAACAGTCAAATATGTTGAAATTGAATTTGCTAATGTCTTAAGCCAAGACCAAATGTTTTAGCATCATTAACAATATTTTATTGCATAAATGTTATTGGCAGAACAGCTGCAAATCTAATGCAAGCTTCTCCATAAGTAATCAGGACTTGATTTTTAAAATTTGAGCTTCCTAGAAATTTTGTGGGTTGTAGGGATAGCATTGTCAAAGCAATGCATAAATAATACCGAACCCTGCCACTTACACTGGTTTTAACAGCAATCATACAGTTCATTGCATGATACGATATCAAAATGTTTTATGCAGTTGGCTCATGATTTTGACTAGCAGTGCATTTTCCAGACCACCGGGCAAAGACCAGTATATTTCAAGTTATAGTTGCTCCTTTACATGCAGTTAAGTTTAACAATACACATTGGAATTAAATAATTAGCATTAAAGCATCAATTTATTCACATTAAAGCCCTTATTAGCAATTCATTCCCATATAAACTAGGAATTTCCTTCTTGTCATTAAATTTCACATTACTGGTATCCTTTTATATTTTTCCTTAAATGATGTGGTACATATAGTTTTAATGGGACTATAATTAGGCATTCTCACATGGCTTGAATTTAGTCATATGTACTGAGAATAAATGTTTTCTACCATTGTGTAACTCTCTATAGTTTGACTAACACAGAAATCTTTTTTGCTTGAGAAACTACTAAGCACCAGCTTTTTAAAATCACCTCATACCTCTTTCTTTGAGTGACAGATTTACTTCTCAAAGCACTTCATTATGCAAATAATGTTTAAGCATGAGAATCATCCTATTAAAGTCATTACCTAAATTAGCACATGCTCAAGTGTTTGTCTGAATGTGATTTTAATTAGGAGAGCAGTACATACAGGAGCTAGGTGACAGATGTAGTTTTCCTTGCTGCTAACGTCTCATTTCTTCTTCATTTCTGCACTAAGGACAGGGCTTTGAATTGGCCTACGAATGTTGAAAAATCCGACGTTGCCTGGATTTAATAAGTGCTAGCACTCACGCAGTGAGGTTACTCTCCTGGTTGGCATCATATCTATCAGACAGGGAGAGGATGTGAATGAACCTACTTTGCCTTTTTCAGATGCAAAACTCCTGAAATTTCCAAATTTCTTGGAAATTAAATACCTTTAAGTCTTCCAGAGTAAATTCCTCTTACACCTATCACCTTTAGGTTTTACACCATCCTGAATATGCAGGATAACATTCTGGTGTCCTTACAAATAGTAGGAGAGAGGTCAATGACTTCAAAAGGGCCAGGATCTCACCTGTACTACAAACAATCCTGTTCAAACTGAAAGGCTTCTGTGTTTCAACATTTAATGTATTGAAAAAAGATTTCAGTAGTAGCACATTAAAATTAGTCTATCATTTTAGTTCTCTCTGTAGAAGAAATTCACTTAAAGAAAAGCATGAGTTTTCACTTTTTTATACACAATTTTCTGTCACTGGGAATCATAAAAATAGCTTTTCTCACATTTGCAGATGTGCTGTAAGCATATGCTTTTCATAAGGATTTATAGTAGGTATGGATTCTTTGTGGACACATTTTTCTGTGGGGAGCTACTCCCAAAGTTTTAATATATTACCAAAAATACTCTTCCTTGTGAAAATGTCTTCAAGCTCCAGATGTCATGTGCGCCTATTGGCAAGCATTTCTTTTGTTATGCCCACCAACTGTAACAGGCTTATTTGTGGATTAGCTGCGTCTCAGCTGTAAAATTAATTCAGGAGCACAGCCTGCTGTTCCAAACGAAATTGCAACAGAAGGAAATGTTGTTTCCATTAGTTTGTCTTTTAAAGATTTGTATAACTGGTTAATGCTGTTTTGTCTTTTTGGTTTTTGGAGACAATTAATCAATACTTTGTCATGTGTAACTTTTATTTTCTATTTTCAGTACATTGCAGTATACAAACAGCAAAGTCAGATGATCGTGTCCTCTAGCGCTCAAGGAACCAGAGCGCCCTAATTAACTGATCTTATTGTGGTAGCAGTTTTAGCAATTAATTTTGAGCTACAGACCAATGAACCAAAGCCTTCAGTTTTCAGCTTTCTGGATTTTTAAAAATTTAAATCAGTTTTTGCAGAATAAATGTATATTTTCACTCTTTTCCCACTCTCATTTAAATAGAAGACAAATGGCTCAATGCCTAAAGCACTGCCTTTGCACTCAGGTGCTGCAGGCTTGGTTCTTTGGTCAGCCTTTCTGCCTGACTGTAAGGAGACCCCAGAAGATGTGGGGAGACAGTTGAGGCTTCTTAGTGCACCAGACATAACTTTTTGGACACACCGAGTCTACCCCCAGTTTGTCAGATATTGCTCTTAGCTGGAGAACAGTAGTTCTCTGCCAAAGGCAGCGAGGGGCCTTTCAGCTGTAACTGACTGTGTAAGCACCCCGAGCCAATTTCAGTGCTAAATCCAAGAGATGAGTTTAAAGCACTTTCAGCTTACATAGTTGAACAATTTGGTGCTCTGTGGACACCACCAGGCTGAAGCAGTGTGTTGTAGCAGCAGTGTCGACGGCCTGTTCTGTCTGGAAGGAGATGCTGTGAGTTAGCCTGGGTGCACGCAGGGGTTTGCCTTCAGCTGGGTGAGATCGGGCTGCTCAGCTGCACAACACAACACAACATGGTGACAAACAGCAAACGCTTTCCGCAGCAGAAAGCTCTGCTTTTAAAATAAACAGGACTGATTTTTGTCTCTGCTGTCAGAGCCAATTTAGTGCCAAGTAATAGCAGCTGAAGCCTTTAGGTGGCTAAAGATTACCACTGGGTAAACTGCTTCCTTCCTTTTCCTTCTGCCAGTGGTCAAATGAGTTTCTCATGCAAGTTCCTAGGAAAATAGAAGACAAGTGCTTTGCAAAGGAAAGTAGCTGCACTATGAAGGCCTTTTCTTTCTCTTTGTTATGATAGGGATCATTTTTACATACACAGAAGCCAAATGTATGACACTTGGTTTTAAAGGTACTTCTCCAGCTATCAAGTAAGTTTTCCTTTGCCCAGTTAACAAGTGTTATATTTTTTCTTACGATTCTTCCTCCATTTGTCATATAGCCTGTACTAGGACAGAGGCCCTGTCCCAGCACACTCCTGGAGTGAACCTCACCATCTAACTACTGCCTTGTTGTGAGGTAGCAAGGTCCTTCCTAGCACATCGGGTCTTTGGCTTAAGCCAAAGAGTTACCATTTTTGGAAAAGCTGCTCACACTTTTAACCGATCCAGCTGCATAACCTTGAACAGTAGTCTTGGCTCCATTAGGAATAATCTACATTGCTTTTTCCTGCTATTCTATGAAAAGGAAAAGCCACTGCATAGCTACTCTATGCCTTCTTTCACTGAGTGGCTACAAATAATCACTTGAAAGTGAGCAGGTGAACTTCTAGGTTGCCTTCCAGAACCAGCTCAAATAAAGTATGGAATTGTAGAAGAAGGAAAGGTGGGAGAGAAGGTATATGGACTGTCTAATGTATGTGTAGGGGGGCATATCCATCTGATGGAGCTGAGGAGGTGGAGGATAATTATACAGAGAGACGGGGGACACTCGAAGCTCCTCGCATGAGGCCTAAGTTGAGGGAGGACACAGGGGAGTGGAGGAAGGGGCAGATAAGCGACTTCCAGTAGCATGCAAAGGAATGGAATGAGCTGCAGTGTTTAGTTTCTTATAAAAGCAATAAAAAAAGTGTGTGGTTGTCCAGGTCGTAATTTAATGGAAGCTAGCAACTTAATGAAAAAATCTTAATGGTGAAGCCAAAGTATGAGCTAAACTTCCTCCCTGTCCTTGCTATTTTGTGCCATCTTGCAATTTCCTCTTAGATGGCATTTTTTTCAATCTCCTCGTGTTCAACCAGGGTACACTTACCACTGTGAGTCAACAAAATAAAGACATATTCTTAGCCTAGTTCAGGTTCCTGATACTCAAGTGAGCCCCAATCCCTTGGGCTGCAGCAATTATATAATGATCATCGGCAACAGGGCTCAAGGTAATTTAACAACAGAACAGGGTACCCCAAGGTTAGTTATTAGAGTCAGCCATCTTTTCATGTGCTCATTAATTACAAGTAATAATAATTTTGGCAATTATACATGTAGCCCAAGAGACTTGACCAGGTCTCACTTGCACAGGAGGAAGATCAAAAGTCCTAAAGCTTTCACACACGTGCATTCACATACACTTTATGTAAAATAAACCAATGAAAACTGATTTATACTCTAAAGTCTCCCTCAAGCCCTGGCCCAAGTCTTTAAATCACCTTGCACAAAAAACCTTCACTTTATCTGACTAGCATTGACAACATGGGAAATTCTTGCCTATGATAAAGGCCTGAATTTCTGTTCTCAGTATGAGGATTCTGGTGACACGGCTATGTCTGCCAGGAGTGGAGAGAAATACCCCTTCTGTCTACAGCACTCACACTGGGTGGTGTTGGCCTAAACCCTAGATTTATATCAGCTGGCCAGCAAAATAATGCCATTGCCCACTGTGCTTACAGCAGGGCTTAGAGGCTTGTAGATCTTGGAGAGGTAGAAGAGCTCAATGGGTGAAAAACCTTTTTTTCTACAAATACTGCATCTCCCCAACACAACTGTGTTGGTATAGCTATACCAGAAGCATCTCTGTAACAAGGATGTAAAAATGGCTCAAACCAGAGAAATCTGGACATGTTGAAGAATCCCATGTGTACATCAGAATTTCATTTAAGCCCTTAGCTTTAACTATGTGTAGGTGAAAAGAAAAAAAATATTTTGTAGGTTTCTACAATTGTTAGATAAAGCCCTCGATTACACTAACAGAAAGTTTCTCTTACACAAAAGAATGAAGCTTTTGTCTGCCAATTGGCCATGATTATTGCTTGAAATAATGATTGTCTTTTTAAATAGCTCCACAATGATGGATTTTGTAAATTCAACATGCGATATTTCTGAGATACTTTCTATAAATTTCTGAGATTGAAGTGTCCAGAGTATAATCATTCTGCTGCCAACATTAAACTGACAAAGGGTGACAAATAAAAATGTAAAACTATGCAACAATTCTACTGTCTTTCATTGGAAAATTATGTAATTCATCTCTTTGATTCCTGTTTAGCTTCTGATAACTGCTGCTAGGAGGATAATTTAATCCCAGGAATTTTTTAATAAGATTATGAAAATTGTATCAAAAAGAAGCTATGACTTAAGAAAGAATAATGTAAGACAGTTAACTTTGCTGGTTTCAAACAGCATTAGTGTGAGTCATTCAGGTTAGGACAATGGCTCTGTATTGCCTCATTGAAAGGCTGGGAGACAAAAACATTTCACTGCATCTGAAGGACTTCTTTTTCTTCTTTGTAGTTCTTGCTTTCAGACTTTCTGTTCCTTTGTCCTCTTTGCAAACAGCATGAGAAACATTTTTATGTAATGGAATCTCATTTCTGTAACTCTTCCAGTTACAACTCTGAAATATTTCAGTGGTTCAACTAAGACAATGTCATGCAGAACTGGGCATGGGCTATTCCTGGCCAGCCTGTTTTCTGGCATACACAACAAAAATCATAATGAGAGTTTTAAGATCAACTCCTGCTCCCCCTCTGACCCACACAAAGGACTGTTCCAGGTGGTATGGGGATGCCTCCTTCCAGAAAGGCTGGGTCCCACATCAAGAAGGCAAAATTTGGAATATACCTTCCAGATGTGCAGCAGGATCATACATTACTGTCATGCTGTTTTAGGAAATGCAGCACCTACCCCACATTCATCAGAGGAAATCCATGGAAGTGAAGATAAGAGGAAACCTCATACCCCATTTTCAATCACTAGAAGCAACCTCTAACACTGTGCAGGTAGTCTGGGAGAACTCTGTCCAACAACATTTGGAAATAGAAATTCTTGAAATAAAGAATTAGCTGCATGCATGAATAAGGTCTTTGCACCTCTCTGATTTGAGACAAATCTACCAGTGATATCTACCAGTGAGCTACTGTCAACAGTAAATTTGTGCTAATTTCCATTGTAAAAATAATAATTGAAGTACAAGTTTTGAGTTTCCACATAAAATATGAATAGGCTAGAAGTTCACCTTCCCTTACTGCAACAGTATTTGCCCCTTCCCCTCCTTTATCATGTATCAACAATATCCTGTCAACTACATAATTCTCATGGGAAAAGAGTGGCTGCACAAATTAAGAACTGGATAGAAATGTAAAGCTTTGAGGTTGCTGCCATGTCCTCCATTAAAAAAATTATAAGTAACTTTCAGTGTAGAAATTGTTCTGCAGCAAACTAATTTCATGGACCTTCTAGGTAGCTGTAAATCATCACGTGTCACACTGTAGGTTTGCAATGTTTTATAAAAATGTGTTTGTGTGCGTATATATAGATCTACCTAAATTATCAATTTTAAAATTGCACTGATTCATAGATCCCATATAAACTAGTATAAGCTTCATTACCTTTATTAGGCTTTCTTTTTAATTGCTTTGGTCATCAGTTGGTACAAATGGCGTTCACCTGTAGAACAATATGCAATATAATACCTTATAAATTAATTGCATAGGCACAATTTTTTATGAGACTCTACCCATAGTTTAACATTTCTGTGACTCTTTCCTGACACAGCAGTCCATGGATTACCAGGAGGAAGATTTAATCTGTCATAAGATTGGCCAGGAACAAAATATGAACAGAGAAGAAAGCTCTCAATATGTGAATTTCTCACTGTGCTTAGTTCAGTTCACTTTTGGTGCATGTAACAAGCTGGGTTTTCTTTAGATGAAACTGAATTCTACAAACATTTTTTACATTAAGGTTTTCTCTAAAAGTCTTTTTTTCTCCACATTTTCTGCGGGCAGCTGTTCCCTTCTTGATCCATGTCAGATGGAGCATTGACCACCCTCAGCTGTTCTTCGCTTTCCCATGCTACTCCCCACCTCTCTACTGAAGAGCTTCCAGGATCCCTGCCTAGGTTACCTCAGTCAAAACCAGCTGGCTTTATTGAGACTTCTTTCATTGATTAGTTGATTTAAAGTAACTGATTTTGATCATCATGGATTGGGATTCACACATTTTCTTCTACTGAATGGGGAGTAGGGGATAATTGCCAGTAAAGAGCCCTAAACAAACAAGGGTGGGAATTTCTTCAGCAAATACATCAGCTACTGATCTGTAAAGAGAGTATCCAGTCACACGCAGGAGCTTAAGGTAATGTTTCAACAGGAGGAAAACTTGAAGAATTTAATGACTGCAATATTGAATAGATGTAGCTGGAAAATAGCCATCTTATACCATGGGGACTTCAAAGGGAAATAAATGAGGATTGAAAGTAAGAGGAAGAAGAAACAGAAAAAAATAAAGGGAAAAGATTATAACAATGGGCTGACCTTGTCCCTGTCTTCATCCTCGTCAATCTTGAATCTGGGTACATGCTGACCGAATGCATGTTTTAGGCCATCATACTCACATCAAAATACCAACAAGCAGAGGAAACACCTTAGGGATCAAAGAGAAAAGGAGGCAGCAAGAAGACAATCCTCCTCCAGTGAGTTAAAACTCCAGAATTCCCTGCTATTATGCCCCTGGCAGTGCCCAGTCCTCCTCCACTGCAGAATGATGGCACCACGTAATGATGTTTAATTCCTCAGACATGCATAACTTGAAAAGAGATTGAATTATTATTTCTACAAAAAAAAAATTCTGTAAGAGGGTTGTTTCTTGTGACTGCTCACTAAAGTAGTATAATGGTCACCAAAGTTGCATAATATTGCTCTTCTGCTTTCCTGGGATGGCTGATATGAAATAATAATGAATAATACATTTTCAGTATGAATTTTCAGACAATGTTCAAACATGCTATAATTTATGAAATCTTTGAAATTTTGTGAACTCACAGTGGCTGATTATTTAATGAGACTCAGCAGACAACTCAATGTAATCTATGAATTGCTTTTGCTATTAATCACTCAGCTCCAACAATTTTATAGAATTTTTTTTTTGTCAGAACATTGGAACACTGAATTAGCTGCAGCTGCAATGAATAGAGATTGCAGTAGAGTAAGCATTTAGCTTTAAATGGAACCTCAAGAGACAGGTAGGTAGCATTTATGGTAGAAAACTGCCTAATTTCAAAGAAATTATTTGGTGTGTTAGAATGACATCTAGTGACTAGTTCAGGTTCTAATGCTGAGTTATAAAAATAGAAACAAAAAACTACTTTAATCTTCTGATTCTGTCTTTGCTGCCCCCTCATGAAAGACATAAATATAAAGAACTGCAAACCATATCCAGAGACAATAAAACTTGAAAGAAAATCAAGTTAAATTAGGGTTAAAGGCAAACAGTGCATTAGCGTAAGGGGAAAAATCAATAAAATATTTCATGTTTCTGAGACTCTGGGAATTCAAAATTAGGATTGCATCCCACTCTTCAATATGAATTTATTGTTCAGGAAATAATCTATCATTTCTCTTTTACATGGAATAAACCCAGGGAAAAATTTTTTAGAAGTCCCTTAAAATAGGTTCCTGATCAAGAATGGAAATTCACATATGTTGTGAAAACACAGTTTGACAGAGGCCCAAAGCCTCCTTTTTGAATGATAATCAGCAGTCCTCTTCCATTCAACATAATCATGCTACTGACTCACAGAGCAGGGTGCAACAGGGAAAGAATTCATAAGGTATCACATGCATGTTTAACATTAACAGGAGAAAGTCTGTATTTGGTCAATCCTAACAAGATGCAAACATATTTTTCCATGTCTAATACTGGAGACAGAGCTACAAGCTCTTGAGAATGGAAGTTGGAGAGAGAAATGGGACAGTAGAGACATAAAAAGTAATTTCTATCTCTGAAAGTAAAGACAAAAAGTAATTTTTAATCCGATTGAAGATTCAAATTATTTTCATTAAATATATAATTTCATATATAGCTGAAAAAGATTGAACTGTGCTTTTCTCACTGAAAACTGCAAACTGCAAGTACATTCATTACATCATTAAAGATTTTTTCCAATCACGTTTCTTCCTCTGAACACACACCAGACCACTGTTCCTAAATCAGGAGAATGCTTCCTTTATAGGACAGGACACCTGCACAGAGCCAAAGATTATTCTCCTGATGCTCAGCTTCATTTCAAAAGACAAGCTGACTAATTGCAGTGTTTAAAAGCAAACTGTGAGAATACAATGGACATGTAACCTTTACACGTATATCTGCCTGAATCTGTAGAAAACTGAAACAATAGTGGTGAGGTACAAACGTCAGTCATGATACTCTAAAGATGACTGTTAAGTATCTTAGTGCTTATTAAAGTACAGGGAAAAGAATATGTGAGGGAGGTGGCATTTTCTGATACCTATGCATAGAATACTTGTGCCACAGTGAAAATGTCTTGGGGATAAATTTATAAGGTATAGGAAAATATGCTTAAGTTACAAGGCTATGAGGATTGGTTTCATATTCCCCAGTTTCTCATAATTTCAGGTAATGTTATACTAACCCTCAAACTTTGAAGCCCTCAACTATACAGCTACACCAGATTATTTCACAGGTGCTAAGACTGAAACGTAAGTAACCTGATGGCGTTATGAAAATTTTAGATTTAGTACTTTGCTCTGAAATTGGTAATCTCTGTAGCATCTAGATTTTATCTGGGGTCTTCCTTAGTGGGTAAAATATGTTTTCTGCTCTGGATCTCCCAAGCCTTTTGATTATGCATCATTACTCTTATCCTATGATAAATCTCACTTAGTCTCTTGTTATTTGTTTAACATGTGGAGATATTACCAATCACTACAGCGGCACTGGTATTGGCATTCCTGCAGCTTCAGTCTGGGGTGGCTCAGTGATCAAGACTGGCATCACCGTCTTGTCTGCTCAGCACTTTCTGGTTAGATTTATCTAGGAACACTTTGTGGAACCCAGCCATATATAATCCTTGGAGAAGCATTCAGTTGCTGAAACCCATTTTGTCTCAAGATCCTAGCTACTTGGCACTGGAAAGGCTTGGATGCTTTGGGCCATCCTCAGGAAAACTCAGTTAGGTATCTAGTGACCTTCATAGTGCAAACTTAGCTATCTATGGACTTTATGTGTTTCTAGGGTTAGGCAATGCATGAGTGGAGGCTCTAAATGGGGGTTTACACCCTGATATGGCTGCTAGAACATTTTGATATTAAGTTCCTTTGGCAGATCTAACCCTTACTATTTCTATACCTCAAGTTCCCATCTGCATAGTAGAGGGAGTTGTAAAATGCAGGGGTATTGAGGATAAATATATTCAATATCATGATACACTTACAGACAGCAAGGCTGGAGAGCCAGTATGTGCTTCAGATAGAAAGCATTCTGCATAGTCAGTGCACACAAAACTTTTTTTCACCCTTATTCATTTCCTAAGTGACAGCAATGAACACTGCAATGTATGAGAGACAAAGAATTTACAAATGAATAGGCAGGACAGAGAAAATGAGATGTGAACCGGAAGCCTGGAAGGAATATATTGGGATTGTCTGTATTTTAATGTTTGGTTTGATTCACTCTGCGTGGGCATTGCTTACAAGAGAAGCAGTCACAGAAAAGGTCAGAAAATGTCAGTGTCAGATAGTATGGGTCTGATCTGACAGACTTTCAGAGAAAAAATAGTGTTCTGTGTTAAGGGTGTGGGCATGTCGTGGTTTAACCCCAGTCAGCAACTAAGCACCACGCAGCTGCTTCCCCCTCCCCCCTCCCAGTGGGGTGAGGAGGAGGAAAGAAAAAAACCAAAAGTAAAACTCGTGGGCTGAGATAACAACAGTTTAATAACTAAAGTAAAATATAATACTAACAATAGTAATAATGAAATATAATAATAATAATAGTAATGAAAAGTAATATAACAAAAAAAGGAAGGGGGGGGAGAAAAAAAAACAGTGATGCACAATGCAATTGCTCACCACCCGCTGACCGATGCCCAGTTAGTTCCCGATCCGCGCCTCCCGGCCAACCCCCCCCTGTTTATATACTGAGCATGACGTTCCATGGTATGGAATACCCCTTTGGCTAGTTCAGGTCAGCTGTCCTGGCTCTGCTCCCTCCCAGCTTCTTGCACACCTGCTTGCTGGCAGAGCATGGGAAACCAAAAAATCCTTGACTTAAGATAAGCGCTACTTAGCAACAACTAAAACATCAGAGCGTTATCAACATCATTCTTACACTAAATCCAAACCACAGCACTGTACCAGCTACTAAGAAGAGAGTTAACCCTGTCCCAGCCGAAACCAGGACAGGGCAGAAAACCCCTTAAGTTTTCAGTAAAAGCGTTCTGGGATAAGTTTCTGTTCTGCAGACCTAAAGCTGAACTTCATTGGAAACTGTTTCCCACGGGATTTGAAAACCTGATGATACAGATACTGACAGGGAATCAAGAGTTTTCTTAAAGCTCTTTTTAATGCTTACTACACACTGATTACCAAACATTTTGTTCTACAAAAGCCCAATTTGTCTACACAAATTCTAAAATGCATGTTCAGCTGGGTATTTGCATTCACTGGCCAGCTTCTGTAGGGGTTTCATTTGGATAATAAAACACAAAGAAATGATGTAGAGTAAGACTGTGAAAACATAGAGGCAAAATGACACCACGCTAAAACTGAGGATGCCATTTTGCTCATTTACCTACCTAATTGCTGGATAGGCTGGCCCTTCAGCTCACTGCAGTGCTCAGCTTTGTATTGATAACCAATCTGACATTGTAGCACACTCGATTTTACAGTAAGAAATGTTTTAAATAAAAGTTAAATTTGGAAATACGTGCAATCAGTATAATGTCTTTTGAGGAATTAATCTCTGGCTAATCACCATCTACAGTAACTGCAGTGACAAAAAATGTCCTATGTTGTTACTGTTTCTGGAACAATTCCATGAGGTGTTCTGGTTCCTTATCCAACCCTTTCCTGAAATATAAGCAAGAGCATATGAAGAAGCTCTCATAAACATGCAAACTTTACTTCCAAGCCACATGATACTTCCAGAGTTCTTAACAAATTTGTCTCCCAAAATGTCAACTTCATCATGCTGGCTCATGTTGGTAAAACATGGGGTTTTTACCCAATTTGAATCATGTGATGAGGTCATCAAAACGAGACGAGGGAACACCTGTGACACAGGTCACACTAGGGAGCGTGCCAAGGCCCCTTTGAGCGCAAAGCTTTCCTACAACACGTTGGCTGCATATATCCCCCACTTACTACAGAGCAATGACCTCTTTGCTCTAAGAGGCACGATTGTTCAGGGACATCACTGGTCTGCTGCGTCTTGCTACGCGAGAGCAGCAGACGGGCTGCAACCCTGCACCGTGCTGCAGCGCGAAGGGGTAAGGTGCAGACGTGGGGGCGGTGGAAAAACTTAAGCATATAGACAGACCAGTGAATCGCTCTTTAAGCTTGTGAAGCCTGACAAGTCTTTGGCAGCCAGAGAGAAATGACTCTTTATTTCAGTCATGATCCCTTCTTTAGGAAAGTATGATGCAGTTAATACATATTTTAAAAAAA
Organism: Gymnogyps californianus; assembly: GCF_018139145.2. Classification (NCBI taxonomy): domain Eukaryota; kingdom Metazoa; phylum Chordata; class Aves; order Accipitriformes; family Cathartidae; genus Gymnogyps; species Gymnogyps californianus. The sequence continues at coordinate 48,003,451 of NC_059472.1, forward strand.
GATTCTGATACTAGTTACTAGCACACATGGAAATGTGACTCATATTAGAGGAGAGAGTCTCACAGGCTATTTTCCTTAATTACTCTAAATTTACCATTTTGTTTTTAGGTTTATTTGTTTGGTTTTTTCCTCAGACAGACACAAATCACTGAGTTACTGAGATCTGGAGAGAACAGAATGTATCCAGAAGGTTCATGTCAATAAATACTGAGTTGACAGTCTAGTGCTGGCATAATGTGTGGGTCTCTGCTCTCTGCCGTGCCCCACTGAAATCAGCTAGACTCTGCGTGGGTGTATAAAGCTAAAATTAGGGGGTTTTGACTGCCACAAAGAGCAAATGAGTGAGTGGGTTTGTCCGAGTTACCTCCAGATAGTTCATGATGAGTATTTATTTCCTTTATCCAGAATCTGGGGTAAATCTTTTATTGGAAAACTTTCTGGCCGTTCAGGTCAAGCATTGTTTTATCGTATATTTCGATCTTCTTGCATTGTTAGATTTTTTTTTTTTAAATAAGCTGAAAGGAAATTAATGGCCTGAACCATTTTTATTCACTGACCGTGGAAAAAGCTTATTGCAAGAACATTATACTAAAGTAAAAGATTGCTAATATCCTGGGCTTATCATATATATTAAAGACATTTACATATTTTTCATCTTTTTGAAAGGAGAACAAGATCAGTTCCATACCACCACAGTACTGCAAAGCTATTCTGCTTGACCGGCAGGCAAGCTGCCTAGCTGCAGTTGTCTTAAATCATGACTTTCCATTTTCTTAACTCAGGTGGGAGCCATTTGAAAACTTTCACAGAAGTTAGCAATGGCAAATCCTGTAATAAGCATCACGAGCTAAGCTGTACAGGATGTTCAGCATCTCAAACAGTCTGAAGCAATTAATATGTGACTTTCTAGTTCGCATGTCAAGTAAAAATACCTTAATTGAATCTTCTTAAGAAAACATCTTTTTATTAAGTTCAGCTAGCATATGCAGATTTCTCAATTAACTACAGGTATACTCTAATCAGACCCTACATTGAGTTGCTCCCCAAGCTTCTTCTTGTTTTCAGCTCTTGAGCCATGCCCAAGCATGGTTCTGGACAGGTTTTCTGTGACTGGTTTCTCAGTGTGTTTATACCTGGGTGCACAACAAATGCGTAAGAGGAAGTTTAATTTCTGTCCTCTTTTTTCTCCTTCAATCTGCCCAGGTATAATGCTGTGGCATTTCTTAACTGAAATACGGATGGAGAACATGTCACTCTCCATGGATAGTGTTCATCTCTTCATATCTGATTTTTAAGTTAGATTGGTTTTATTGAAAAATAGCGGGGTCCAAAATGACTGGGAAGTGAACATGTTTTATTCCAATATAATGACTAGGAGCAATCCTTGTGCAAGATTGCAGCATTTAAATGTAATCAAGATCTGTGAGCGAGCTACTTGAAGACATGGGAGCTGGCGGCTTCCCTTAAATCTGATAACGGAATTAGCTCTCGTACTGCTTTTGACTGGAGATGGGGACCAAATGAAAGAACGTCAGCTAAGACGTATTGATTCTCTTGTGTACTATGGATGTAACGGAGATAAAGCTAGATCCCTCTGCTTTGGTTAAGTGGGATGAACTGTTCTGAATGTGATGTTCCTGCTTTCCTTGGCAAAAAGGAATGTACGATTACTAAAACAAACAACACCTTGCACAGCTGTCTGTTTTTAATAGTTTCGTAATTCCTATTTAAACTGAGTAACACTATTGCTGGTATCTCATATCTACCTTGCTACGTTAGACAGAATTAGAAGATGTTTCCCTGCAGAGCATACGCAGGAGCACAGCTGCTGCTCACTCTCTGCTCTAATGGAGAGGGAATGAAGGGAAGATGCATTCTTCTTTCATTTGAAATTGGGAGTAATTCCACAGAAATTAATGGAGCTCCCCAGCACAAAATGGATGTGAAAGAAGAGCCTGGCCCAGAGGTTATAAATTAAGTGTAAGTGAAATTCAGAGAGAGAGATTTGTGCAGTAAGAAGCTATATAAAAATAAAATGTATTCTACTCGACTGGCTGAGAACAAAAATGAATCAAAATATTAATGAATACTGCAGACTAAGAAATAACTTCTGCTTCAGTGCCTCTTTCTGTTTCTCCTTCTTCTGCTAGTTTCACACTGGTTGAGGTTATTGACAAAGCTAACTGATATGATCTTCTTCATGCAAGTGATTAAAAGAGCCCCTTCAGACATAAATTATATCATCCCTGAACCTGGAAGGAAAGAACATACTAAATACTTATTTAAAATAAACTCTGAATTATGAATCTAACTCATTAAAAAGAAACCACAACATTCTAATTAAATGTGTGGGTCTTTTTGTTTTTGCAAATTCCTAAGGTAATTTCAGGTGATGCTGTAACTGTATTGTTGTGGTGTATGCCAGATATTGTACTCCACTAATAACCAGCATTCATCTCAGCCTGATGGGAATAGGGAAGCATAAAAGACTGTGAATCAGTGCTTCTAAAAATAGCCCTGGCCACCCCCTTCCTCCTCAACAAAAAATATAAAAAGTTGAAAAGGACGAGGCTGATGAGAACAAAGGAGAAGTAGCTGAATGGAGAAAAGGGGCATTTGCAAAAACACTCTGCTTTTTCTAGAAAGTGGTTCTTTCTTGCCTGCCTCTCTTGCCTGTATTAAAAGAAGTGCCCTGTGCTGATATAATTGCTGGCGTGGTGTTGAGATGGTAAGAGAAGTCATATAAACCTAGAAAGATGCAGAAAAAAATAGAAAATCAAAAAGCTACTTTAGCTGGAATTGATTTTTATTGAAAATTTTCTCTGCAGTGAACTGCCACTATCCTCTAAAAGAAAAAACTGAGGAATGTATCATGTTCCAGTCGGGTATTTGTAGTTGAAGTTCCTCTTTTGTCCTGTACGCTACTACTGTGGGTTGATTCCTGTAGGATATACTGTTTCTGAGTGACTGTTCATGGGAATGGTACGCTCAGGAGACACTGAAGTTTTAAGTTCCCTATAAACAGATGTGCATATATAATTACTTTTAAGAGCTTGCACTGTGTGCCTGTCTTAAAATATGTGATATACCCTTTGCCAGACAAAAAACTTTAATTATTTCCTGTTTTATTTCAAGGCTACAGTTGGTTAGTCTATGACGTGAAGTGATTTTCTTCTTCATAATACATGAGCATATGCTTGTTCATATAGCAATCAACTTGTGCAATACTTCCACTTCATTGTGTCTGTGGCCTAATTGCACACCGGTTACAGACTGTGGCGAGGCACAGCATTGCGCAAGCAGGGTAACAGAACCCAGTTCCCTTTCCCAAGTCAGCTGAAAGGGACTTTGCTGCAGAGGTTAAATATATCCACTTCACTTGGGGGGGGGGAGTTTTTATTACTTCTCTGTAGTTCCTCTTGCTGATTTACACTCGGAAAAGAGAAAAGAGTAGGAGTGTATCTTTTTACAGAACCTAATTTTATGCCTATTTCAGCAGTTTTGAAAATATGCTCAAGCAAGCATATTAAGCAGAACCTAATTTTCCTAATATCCCAGTTGTATAACCAATGCAGCATCTTTTATTATGTGCAATACCTTTGTAAAAATATTTTGAAGTCCTAGCTGACAAGGTCCTTTATGAGTAATGTTTCATCTTCTTAGCAGGCAGAATGACTTTTTTGTTCTGACTGAATTTACAGAAAGGGTAACCAAATTAAACACACATCGCTGAGAAATGGTATTGCTGGTCTTCTCAGAGTTTTCGTGGATGGTTAGAGAAAAGTTATCTGATCCCTTTCATATTTGGGAAATGCTAGAAATGCTAGTGTTATATTTTCATTACACAGTTAATCTGGATAACTGATTTAACTGAGTGAGAAACAGGTTTATGACCTCAGTGATCTTCTGAACTATTCACAAATTTACCCACCCTCTTATTTGGGGCAATATTGGGGAGCCTGAACCTGAAGGAATTTACTGAATCATTTTGGAGGACTGTTGGCTCCGCACAAACTCTCCACCTTCAGAAGAAGCAATATCTCAAAACTATAAACCTGGGGAACCCAGGTAGTCTAAGCTTTTCAGTGCCCTGTAGCCACGTTACAGATAATGCACAAGCAACATCCTAGATTAACTTTCTAGACAAGAAAAATATTAGTGCGTTTGGCACCATGCCTTAAAACCACAGAAGGATTTTCTTAATTACTAGAATTGTTCTGTGCCACTGGAACACTAATTGCATCTTCCACTTTTATATACTAACTGGTATTTGTGCTGTTCATTAACTTGGCCATCAAAGTTTATGTGCCAATTTGCAGTCTTCTCTATTATATCCATTTGGTTATATGTTTCAGAAGTGCTGGGGCTTAGGTTAAGCATTGCACCGTAACTATCTTTCATTAACTTCATTTAACAACAGAAGTCCATGAAAAATGCTGCAGCTGCTTGAACCAGTGCTTTGCTCCATCTCTAGTCCCAATGCCACACTTTAAATATTTTCCTGGAATTCACCTGCCAATGAACATGTCCAGAGCTTTTCACCATGCTTTCCACATTTGATCATACAGCTTATCCACTTTTAAATTAACAGATTACCTGTGTCCTCTTTGCAGCTAAAATAAACTCATCCTTGTCAAATCTAAGCACACAGAAACTTTTCCAGAAAAAATGGTCTCATCTTTCAGAGAAATATAACAAATGATGTGAAAAGTAGGGGATTAATTTGTAATACTACTGATTTTACATTTACATAACTCAGACGCAACACGGAATAATCAAATCCAGAAATAAATTAAGAGATAACAAAATTATCTGTATTTTGCGAATTTCCTCCAATGTATTGGGGGGGGGCGCGGGGGGAAAGCACAACTCATTTATTTGAAAAAAGGGATTGCACATAAGCATTGAGAACAATCATCTACTTTGTCAGCAGATACCACTTTTTTAAAACTTCAAAAAAGAAGAATGAACTTATGGTTGTTCTATTTTTGGAATATTTGCATATACTTTTTAGTTCTGCTTTGATTTTTCTATCTATAAAATAGGAATAATATTCCTTTGCATGGTTTTCAGCTGTTGACAATCGTGTTTTCTTCATGACATGACTTTGCTGAAAAAAATTTGGGAGATTTTCCTCCCTCTGAATGGTGCAGAAAGAAGTTAAAAAATCAAAAGACAGACATGAGAAAACACAGTACAGTATTTTATCTTTTTTTTTTTTAAAAGGGAAAAGGGAAGTCTAGAATATTTGGGATTTGATTAACTTTCTCTTTACGTTTGAAGGCAGCAATAAAGTTCTTCCTATTAAACAAAAAATTCTGCAAGGCAAATTCTATTTATTTCCTGCATTGCATATGAAAATGACTATTGCAATAAGATTTCAATTTCTGTTTGACACGAACGTAATAAATATGATAAGCCTGAGAAATCTGTCTTTTACCTCCTCAACACCACGAAGTAGAAGAGAACAGACTTGTAGATCTGGGGCTAACCTAGTGAATTTAACCACTTCCTTACTTCTCAGAGTACACAGTATCACCAGTTACTTACTTGATCTTTACTATAAACAAATATACATGTGAGTGGATGTATAAGCATATTTTAATGCAATGATATCTAGATGACAAATAACCTAAGTGTTCCAAAAGTCTCATAAAGATCCATGGAGTTAGGATTAGCAACATGTTTCTAATAAATGTTGATAAGAGATACTTTTTTGGTCAGCTTACAAGGCAACCTATATCATTCCTTTGTAATTCAATCCAAATGGCCTCCTCTCCTACTGTCTTAATATATTACCATATTTCAAAGGACTCCAATCTTCCAAACCATGTATCTGAGATTTTTAAAGAAAAAATCAGGCATATGTCTTATTAAAAACAAAAATTAAAAATACTGCAATTTTTAATGATGATGTATCCATTATCTGTTAATAATTTTCATTCGGGGAATTTTGTTTCCATGGAAAAAATGAGTATAATAAGAACAGACTATAGAAGGATATTTGACATACAACTGAAGTAGATGCTCCAAATTTTCAGGTTAGTTGTCTATTATTGGAGTTCATAGTTAATTTTTAGGCTGGCTTATTACTAACAACATCATCTTTCTGGTTCATTTTGAAGAGCTGGCATTTCCGTTCTTGCAAATGTAATTAAAATGAGTTACCTAGGCTACAAGGGATCATTAATATGTGGAATCTAGACGACATTTTGTGTTGGGTCATTAACAACTGACGCTTGCTGCAAATAACTCCCATAAAGTGCTTTTAGAGTGTCTTTTATGCTTTAGTCACCTTGTAGTCTATTAAAGAGTGTCTTGAGGTTATAAAGTGCAACCTGTGACCATGAATTCAATGTTCTTTCACAGGAAGTCTGCAACATGAAATTGAAATGCAACAAAATATATGTGGCAAATAAAACACACTTTTAGAAATGGTACTGCAGTATGCTAATGGCAGGTGAGAAAGGCCAACTGAAAGCAATCGATGGAGATGATGGGATCAGAAGAAGACGCTGTGAAAGAAAGTCCTCATTCTATTGACAGCACTGGCCCTAGAATGAATTTCAGTCAACATACAGTTGACTGAAACTATTCTCAACTATTACACGTACAATTTATTTTGGCTGATATTGATTTTCTTTCATCCTTCCCTCAGTCTTTCTGAAGAGTTTGATGTTCCCTGGCTGTTTATTAGAAAAGTCTAAAAATGATAGATGTAAAAACCCTAAACTCTGAAGATGGGATTAAATTGCTAATGTTTAAACAAGTTGTCTAAGCTTTACATTGAGTAGAAAGACAGAGGAGAGAAAAAACCTCAAACATTTCCTGAAGGCTATTTATCTCATTCTAAGTTAGATATTTAAAGTATTTCAGGATTGTAAAGCCAGAAATATGAAACTTCATTGCCTTGTTCACGGAAGAGGCAAATAACTTAGATATGATTTGCATTTATGCAAGCTGAGTGAAAATAATCTTTAATTTAAATACTTGTCTCTGTCTCTCTGTCTTTCCTGTTGACCTACATGGCATAAGGTAATGTAGTCAGGCTGCTGGTTTCACATTGATTATTCACCACTAAATAATTTCTAGCTTTTAGCATCCTGGAGAAATGGGGTGCTTTTCTCTCCCTCAGCTCTCTTTTCAGCTCTCTGGTAACCAAAGGGTTTTTTTCTATATTTTTGCTGGTTATGTACTATTCAGGCAATATTTTAATATAAGAACCCATCAGTCTATTTCCATATATTGAAAGATGGATATCATATTTATCCTGATGCTTTGCAGAAAAATGTTCTATTTCTCTCTGCTGGAAACTACAGCAGTATATGCACAATGATGCTATTTAAGAATCCACTCTCCCTTTGCCATACAGTACCTTTTTTTCCCTCTTTTTTCTTCCTAAGGTGTGTACTGTCTCTATCACAGTTTTTTTTCTTTCTCACTGGGGAGCATTCTGTGACAAAGATGATCAATTTTGCTCCTTCCCTCTTCTTATTTTTAAAGGCTATTCCCTCCTCTTCAGACACTATGACATTTTATTGTTTCATAAACTGAGGCAACAGCAAATATTGACCCTTGCTAAAGAGTGGATTTCTGTTTGTCTTTTATAATCTGCTGAACAGGCTGATTGATCTTTGGCTTACTGGAACTGTGACACTTTACAGCAGCTGAGAGAGTCTCGAGTCTGATTTCTGGTTTCCTGTCAGAACAGCTAATGCCAAGTCTAGGAAATGTCCCAAAATGCAGTATTATTTGCAGAAAATAATTCAATACTTACTGTATAATCTAGGAAATGACAGATATACATCATCCAATAAAACATTTAGAAATATAAGTTAATACCATGCCTTTCCATCTGAAGATCTCCATGTGCATTACAGCAGTGCCACGATGTCCATTTTGCAGGCCAGAAGCTAGTGGCCTGCAAAAGGAGCCAGAAGGCTGAACTACCCACTTCAGGATTAACTAACTACCCTACAATTAGTGTCTGAGGAACAGATTAAAAGCTTTGTTGGATTATGAAGATGTGATAGTTGTAATTCAGAGTTTGATGTGCACTTTCACAGCACTTCACGCTTGCTTATCACGAACACAAGTCCAGATTTCCGTTTTTTCCAGGAAAAAAAAGCACTATTGAGTTATGGCTGGAATTTATTATAATGAAATAACATAATTGTAATAAAATAATGGGATGGTAATGAAATCATTAAAGAGAAATCCTTAAGCTCTTATTAGTTCTGCAATTTTTTGTGAATAAGAATTCTGGAATAACTTTTATAAGTGCTAACCTTGCTGAGTTCACTGCCACAGATAAGACTGCATTCCTGGCAGGAACAAATTGATTAGGTAGTAGGATTTAAAAAGAAAAAAAACAGTTGGAGATCAATGTTTTTGTTTCTTCCTCTCTCACATGTGCCTTTTTATTGACTAGAATATAATCTTATTAGAGAACAAAAAAAACTAATCTGAAAAACTGTGATTGTTATGGACATTTCAACCATTATCTGAGACCTAAAGTCTCTCCATTATAAGGACAATGGACTAAATGAACACTCACTGTCACCTAACTGATCTTGCAGCAACAAGATTGTTTCCAGGAAAAAGACAAATTAGAAAAGCAAAGCACATGCAGGAGAAAATCTGCTCCCTTGCTATTTCCTACCACTGAAATGTCTGAAGCTATCTGTCCTTCTCTTGCCGGGACAGACCATCTGGAACAGAATAAATGAGGCTTGAATCACCAGCAAGGCTGACGTGCTCAGTTTGTACCCTGATAAGAAAATCTGAATGCATTACAAGTGAAACTTGAGAGCTGACAGTTCCAAAAGTGATAAAAAAGCCATTATTGTCACTTTATTTTGGTGACAAATATCTCCACTTTTCATTTGCCCATTAGTGTAGTGCAAGTCTGTTTTTATAGATATATATAGCAGTATGTAGCAGTTTTTATAGCAATAGATACCCGAATAAAGGTTTGGAAGCATGGTAATGACTAACGAACAAGCAGGAGGGGGAGAGAAGAGGTAAAGAGGAGTAAGGTGCTAATATGCCAGTGGCCCTTTCTTGTCTGTGGTCAGAGATGATCAGTTTGTTTGCGATGCTGGTATGGCATACCACCTTACAGCACACTATTCTAACCACAGATCCTAAGCACAAACAAAAACATACTATCAATCAAACAAGTCAGTAGATCCTCCTGAAACAAAGAATAGGCATTTAAAAGCTATTAATCTATATTGTGTAGCTAGCATTTCTGTATTCATGTATGGGAAGTTCCTGTGTTATTTTATGAAAGTTTGGAAAACCAACCACAATTATGTGTGAAAAGTTATTGCACTTCCTCAGCCTAAGCTAAAAGATGATTGTAACCTGTGCTGGTTTTGGCTGTGACAGAGTTAATTTTCTTCATAGTAGCTAGTATGGGGCTATGTTTTGGATTTGTGCTGGAAACAGTGCTGATAATACAGGGATGTTTTCGTTACTGCTGAGCAGTGCTTACACAGAGGAGTCAAGGCCTTTTCTGCTTCTCACCCCACCCCACCAGCCAGTAGGCTGGGGGTGCACAAGAAGTTGGGAGGGGACACAGCTGACCCCAACTGACCAAAGGGATATTCCATACCAGATGGCGTCATGCTCAGCATATAAAGCTGTGGGAAGAAGAAGGAAGGGGGGGACATTCGGAGTGATGGCCTTTGTCTTCCCAAGTAACTGTTATGCATGATGGAGCCCTGCTTTCCTGGAGATGGCTGAACACCTGCCTGCCGATGGGAAGCAGAGAATGAATTCCTTGTTTTGCTTTGCTTGCGTGCGCAGCTTTTGCTTTCCCTATTAAGCTGTCTTTATCTCAATGCACGAGTTTTCTCACTTTTACCCTTCCGATTCTCTCCCCCATCCCACTGGTGGCAGGGAGTGAGCGAGCGGCTGTGTGGTGCTTAGTTGCCGGCTGGGGTTAAACCATGACATAACCTCGGCAGCTTAGCTAAGTAAGGGTGGAACAGAATGGATGGCTAGATGCTATGGGTACTTGCATCCTATTTCTGTGTGTGGCCTTCAGCAAGGTGGTGGGGCAAACCTCCAAGCCTAGAGGAAAGAAGAGCCAGAGGGTGGTCAAACTGCCTTAAGTGAATGGACGAGGCAGGTCTAAACATCGTTTTTCACAGGAGACAGAAGGAGAGAATTGGAAGTGGAGAGGGACAAACTCTTCTGTGACAGGAAATTGGAAGGTTTTCTTCTTCTGATCCTCATTCTTCAGGAAAAGGAGATACCACCTTCCTTTCTCCTCTGCATCATCCTGACTTCAACATGCATACTCACATATACCAATAGACTTGGAAGAAGGAGTAGTCTCTAGACACAAAGGTGACCCAAGAGTAAGGGGGAGATCATGAATCTGAGCTTTGGCACCCGAACAGATTTCTGAACAAAAAAATGCACTGACCTTGCTGTTTTTTCTCAGCTGCACAGAACATAGAGCAGGACCAGACAACAGCAATCGTGTGCCTTGGCTTAGACTTCCTATGCAGTCCTACTTAGTGTTTTGCATTTGCTGAGGCTAAGAACGCATATGTATTCAGTTACTGTAAGCCCTCCTAATGTCCAGCCAGTTACAAAATCAGCCAGTTGTTACAAAATTATAAGTCTGAGCCTTAGGCATAGCTCCTCTTCTTAAGCTGTTCTTTTAAAAGTAACCTCATCGTTTGAAGTGATTACATATTTTACTGTTTCCTTGTGTGTGCTGAACATAATGGTTTAATCTGAATTGTAATCTTTAATCTCTATTATATTCAGTAAAGCTACAATAATTATAGCTTTGGATAATACAGATTCTTAGTTGCTGATCCTTTCAAATAAAAATATTTAAAAATGAACATGGGAGTGATCTAATCACAGAAGTCGCAGCACAGCTCATGGATTCCAAGAGCATAAATAATGCTGGGTAATAAATTTGCAAGTTATTTAGTCCTGCTTGCAAATGTAAGACTTCATCCTTATTGTTTTGCTCTGGGAGCAGGTTGTCTGATAACTTCCACTGAAACTTTGGCTCTCTGTATCCCAGATCTCTGAGCTTCGTAATGTGGCTCCTGTATGTGTGAAAGAACTTCTGTGTTATGCTAAAAGCAGTAAATAGTTCACAAATTTAGGTTCAGAGTTAAAATGCTATTCTACTGTGTTCTATTAACAGAGTGTTTATTTGCTTGATTAACCTGTTGTGATTGTTCATAGTGCAAAATTTTTAAATGTCCATAATGGTTGGGATTCATTTAGCTCACTGTGCTGTCCCAGACAGAAGGACTATGTCAAGAAAGAGGGTGGATGATACATTTGCTTTTCCATGACACAGAAACTCCTTAGCTTCTGTGGTCAGCAGGTTGGGGATTACTGGAACCAGAAATTCAGACAGAACCACTGAGTCCATCAGTAATTATTAAACGTATCTCCTGTGACTTTGACTAATTTTTCTCAAACCACATTAACATTTGCCCCCTATAACTCCCTGTGGCAGTGAGCTCTAAAATTTAATTTTGCATTGTATGAAAATATACTTCTTTTTGTATGCTTTAAACTTGCAGCCTGATTATTTATTTGGAGGATTCCCATTTTCTGCGTTTGGAGGAAAAAAAATGAATAATCATTCACTAATTACCTTGTTCTAGCTGTCAGATTCCAAACTGAAGTGTCCTGACCCATTTAGTTTCCTTTGTGCGAAAGCCACCCACAGCTCTGCCTCTCTTTTTTCACTTCTCCTTGTACCCTTTTAAATTATACTTTTTGGAGGTGCAATGATCAGAACTGCAACCATGACTTTATCCATTGAATCAAAGAATCATAGAATGGTTTGGGTTGGAAGGGACCTTAAAGATCATCTAGTTCCAACCTCCCTGCCATGGACAGGGATACCTTCCACTAGGTCAGGTTGCTCAAAGTCCCATCCAACCTGGCCTTCAACACTTCCAGGGATGGGACATCCACAACCTCTGTGGGCAACCTGTTCCAGTGTCTCACCATGCTCACAATAAAGAATTTCTTCCTTACATCTAATCTAAATCTATCTTCTTCCAGTTTAAAACCATTACCCCTCGTCCTATCACTACATTCCCTGATAAAGAGTCCCTCTCCATCTTTCCTGTAGGCCCCCTTTAAGTACTGGAAGGCTGCTATAAAGTCTCCCTGGAGCCTTCTCTTCTCCAGGCTGAACAACCTCAACTCTCTCAGCCTGTCCTCATAGGGGAGGTGCTCCAGCCCCTTGATCGTCTTTGTGGCCCTCCTGTAGACCCGCTAGAGCAGGTCCATATCTTTCTTATGTTGGGGGCTCCAGAGCTGAACACAGTACTCCAGGGGGGGTCTCACGAGAGTGGAGTAGAGGGGGAGAATCACCTCCCTCGACCTGCTAGCCACACTTCTTTTGATGCAGCCCAGGATGCGACTGGCTTTCTGGGCTGCGAGTGCACATTGCTGGCTCATATTCAGTTTTTCATCCACTAATACCCCCAAGTCCTTCTCCGCAGGGCTGCTCTCAATCCATTGTCTGCCCAGCCTGTATTTGTGCTTGGGATTGCCCTGACCCATGTGCAGGACCTTGCACTTGGCCTTGTTGAACTTCATGAGGTTCACATGGGCCCACCTCTCAAGCCTGTCAAGGTCCCTCTGGATGCCATCCCTGCCCTCCAGCATGTCGACTGCACCACACAGCTTGGTGTTGTCGGCAAACTTGCTGAGGGTGCACTCAATTCCACTGTCCATGTCACCGACAAAGATGTTAAACAGCACTGGTCCCAATACCGACCCATGAGGAATGCCACTCGTCACTGGTCTCCACTCAGACATCGAGCTGTTGACCGCAACTCCTTGAGTGTGACCATCCAGCCAATTCCTTATCCATCAAGTGGTCCATCCGTCAAATCCATGTCTCTCCAATTTAGAGACAAGGATGTCATGCAAGACAGTGTCAAATGCTTTGCACAAGTCCAGGTAGATGACATCCGTTGCTCTTCCCTTATATACCAACGCTGTAACCCTGTCATAGAAGGCCACCAAATTTGTCAGTCATGATTTGCCCTTAGTGAAGCCATGCTGGCTGTCACCAATCAACTCCTTATTTTCCATGTGCCTTAGCATAGTTTCCAGGAGGATCTGCTCCATGATCTTGCCAGGCACAGAGTTGAGACTGACTGGCCTGTAGTTCCCCGGGTCTTCCTTTTTTCCCTTTTTAAAATCAGGGGTTATGTTTCCTCTTTTCCAGTCAGTGGGAACTTCACTGGACTTCCATGACTTGTCAAATATGATGGATAGTGTCTTAGCCACTTCATCCGCCAGTTTCCTCAGGACTCGCGAATGCATCTCATCAGGTCCCATGGACTTGTGCACCTTCAGGTTCCTTAGATGGTCTCGAACCTGATCTTCTCCTACAGTGGGTGGTTCTTCATTCTCCCAGTCCCTGCCTTTGCCTTCTGTGACTTGGGCAGCGCGGCTGGAGCACTTGCCAGTGAAGACTGAGGCAAAAAAGTAATTGAATACCTCAGCCTTCTCCACATGCTGGATAACCAGGTCTCCTGTTTCCTTCCAGAGAGGGCCCACATTTTCCCTAGTCTTCCTTTTACCACCGACGTACCTATAGAAGCTTTTCTTGTTGCCCTTGACGTCCCTGGCCAGATTTAATTCTATCAGGGCTTTGGCTTTCCTAACCTGATCCCTGGCTGCTTGGACAATTTCTCTGTATTCCTCCCAGACTACCTGTCCTTGTTTCCACCCTCTGTAGGCTTCCTTTTTGTGTTTGAATTTGGCTAGGAACTCCTTGTTGATCCATGCAGGCCTCCTGGTGTTTTTGCCTGACTTCCTCTTTGTTGGGATGCATCCCTCCTGAGCTTGGAGGAGGTGATCCTTGAATATTAACCACCTTTCTTGGGCCCCTCTTCCCTCCAGGGCTGTATCCCATGGTACTCTGCCAAGCAGATCCCTGAAGAGGCCAAAGTCTGCTCTCCTGAAGTCCTGGGTAGTGAGCTTGCTGTGCGCCCTCCTTGCTGCCCTAACAATCTTGAACTCCACCATTTCATGGTCACTGCAGGCAAGGCTGCCCTTGAGCTTCACATTCCCCACCAGCCCCTCCTTGTTGGTGAGAACAAGGTCCAGCATAGCACTTCTCCTCATTGGCTCCTCTGTCACTTGGAGAAGGAAGTTAGCATCAACACACTCCAGGAACCTCCTGGATTGCTTATGCCCCGCTGTGTTGTCCCTCCAACAGATATCGGGGTGGTTGAAGTCCCCCAGGAGGACCAGGGCTTGTGAATGTGAGGCTGCTCCTATCTGTCTATAGAGGGCCTCATCTGCTCCGTCTTCCTGGCTGGGTGGCCTGTAGCAGACCCCCACTATAACGTCACCTGTCCCTGCCCTCCCTTTAATGCTGACCCATAGGCTCTCAGTTGGCTCCTCATCCATCCCCAGGCGGAGATCCATGCACTCCAGCTGGTCATTGACATAGAGGGTGACACCCTCTCCTTGTCTCCCCTGCCTGTCCTTCCTAAAGAGCCTGTATCCTTCCATTCCAACACTCCACTCACAGGAGCCATCCCACCACGTCTCCGTGCTGCCAATAAGATCACAGCCCTGCAAGCGTGCGCACGCCTCTAACTCCTCTTGTTTATTCCCCATGCTACAAGCATTTGCACAGAGGCATTTAAGTTGGGTCCCCGATGAAGTTGACTTACTGGCTGGAATTCCTTTGTGCTGCTCTTCGGCTGCTCTCCTGCTGACCTGTGATCCTTCTCCAGGCTCTGGGCATCTATTGCTGGCACTGGCATCAAACTGGTAGGAGTGGGATGGATTGAGGTTCCCCTCCCCCGGCAACTCTAGTTTAAAGCCCTCTTCACCAGACAGAAGTTTTTTATACAACACTTAAAAAAATACATTTCCTGCTTAATTCCTGATCCATCAACGAAACCTGTGTGGACACAAACATCGCAAAGTTCCCTGCAGGACTGTAACAGCATGTTTTCTGGATATTTTCATCTCCACCTTTCTGCAAATCCCCTATGCATCCAGGATAATGAGAACAGCCCTGGAAATTTGATAGTTTAGTGTTGCCTCTTAGAGCATTTGGTCATTTAAACTCTTTCTAGACTTGGCTGAACATAAGGACCTCTAAAATCATCAGCTAAGGATTTTGAACTAAGCCACACTGAATGCAGAAATAACTAAAATGAACATATGATTTTCAGGAAATTAAAGCTAGACAGTAATTTCTGTTGAACCACAAATATTATAAATTACTAATTTTATTTTGTGTTACAGGGCTATTTATTTTCAAATGCTTCTTTTGTTCACACATTTATTTGCAAACTTCTGTATTTACTGAAAAGACAATACAGGAAAAAGAAACAGGAAACGAAGAAAACAAACAGAGATCATGGAAGAAAGTAAGGCAATTAAAAAACAATCAGTGAAAGCACGAATGTCACAGCAAGTGCACTGAAAAACACCTAAGTAACAAAACTAGGATAAAAAAAAAAAAGGAACAGAAATAACTAGAAATTTGAACCAACAGACCACATAGATGTTGGGTAACTATGTCAGTATTGGTTGGTTGCTCCTTGCATAGCTTCTGCAATGTAAAGGTTTTCCCGTGACTTTTTGTTTGCTTTCCACAGAAGTTAAGTTGCATTTTTGGGAGAATTAAATTGGAACCTTTTATTTAGACAATGAGCTGGAAACTATGGGGAGGGTACCCAGTTATGTGAAAAGGGTAGCTGCAGAAAACCTCATGACAAACAAAGAAGATGCTAGCTCCAAAGTAAATAAAATGAAGGTTATCCTAAGTCTAATAGAAAAAAAAGCAGAACAGAAGGATGTTAGTCTTTCAGTATATTACATGGTAACTTAATTAGGTAATCTCTGTCTTTCTATGCTGTCAAGTCCTATTCCCTAGCATCACTAAAACTCAGAATTCTCTTCAAAGAGTTGTGTTAGCCATGGAAAATAGATGCTAAGTAAGCTAGAGAGAATATTTACATTCCTATGTGGAAGGTATTATGAATGAAAAGACCTTCTCTCCCTATCACAAAACGTATTTTCCAGACTGCCTGTATCTGATTGCATGTGCATTTGGTGCCATGTCATTAATCCTCAATTTAAATATAATTTCATACCCATTTATTGGTCTGTTTGATTCTCTCCAAAACTGTTCTGAAATGCAGAACCTATTTCCCTTGTATCCTTTCATTTTCTCTTCTTAACAGTTTGTATTTAAAAGCTTGCAATGTCATTCTACCAAAAGATCTTGGGGAAAAAAGTAGACGCTTGCTCAGAAAATGTTCAGATTCAAGAATTTCTCTAAGATGCTGTTCTTGCTTCAGTTTTTTTTTAATCTTTATTCCTAAATAAATTTAAATCTATTTAAGAACTGACTGTTGTTGGTTGTATTTGAGGGCTGTCGTGGTTTAACCCCAGTCAGCAACTAAGCACCACGCAGCTGTTTCCCCCTCCCCCTCCCAGTGGGGTGAGGAGAAGGAAAGGAAAGAAAAAAAAAGTAAAACTCGTGGGTTGAGATAACAACAGTTTAATAACTAAAGTAAAATATAATACTAACAATAGTAATAATGAAATATAATAATAATAGTAATGAAAAGGAATACAACAAAAAAAGGAAGGGGGGGGGAGGAAAAAAACCAGTGATGCACAATGCAATTGCTCACCACCCGCTGACAGATGCCCAGTTAGTTCTCAAGCCGCGATCCACGCCTCCCAGCCAACTCCCCCCTGTTTATATACTGGGCATGACGTTCCATGGTATGGAATACCCCTTTGGCTAGTTCAGGTCAGCTGCCCCGGCTCTGCTCCCTCCCAGCTTCTTGCACACCTGCTTGCTGGCAGAGCATGGGAAACTGAAAAGTCCTTGGCTTAAGATAAGTGCTACTTAGCAACAACTAAAACATCAGTGTGTTATCAACATTATTCTTACACTAAATCCAAAACACAGCACTGTACCAGCTACTAAAAAGAAAGTTAACTCTGTCCCAGCCGAAGCCAGGACAAGAACATAAAAAATAATTTCATAACCACAGCTCATAAGAATTTAATATTTCTTACTGCTTTTACCATGGGAACTTGGAAAAATTCATCTTACCAAGTTCTCCCTTGTGAAAAACTCTCTGAGCGACAATACACAATTACTCCATCTAATCAGTTTTTGGCAGACTGATTTCTACAGCAGTTTTTGGTTGTTCTTATTAAGCATGTGGAGCTCCACGAATTTCATTTTTGTCATTGTGTTTCAGATCAAGATAAATTACCAGCTTTGAGAAGTAGACGAAAAGACTTATATTTTTGCAAGCTGTAGATGTTTGAGTGTATCTCTGTGTGTGTGTATGCACATAAATACCTATAATGGAAGCACCAGACGTTGAACGTAGGACAGACATAAATTCCTGATGTAGGGTTTATTTTCATTTTTTCATTTATACAGACCGTAGGACAATCCTAGGGTTCTCTTCTGTGACTGGGACTTTTAGGCACCATTGCAATACCAATAATAAATAACGGGAATAGATGGCTATCCTAGAACTGTCTAAGAGTTGTGTAGGATACTTCTGCTTTGTTGTCTTTGGGATAGGAAGCATACCACTAGCAGAAAAAAAAAACCTGTAGTGAGCCTTGGAGGCCCTCAGATAGTAGTACAGTCCTAGATTGGGTCTCAGGTTGCTGTAGGTTATGCCAAACTCTATTTTAGCCCTTTTTAGCCTTAGTTCTTGTGACTGATGCTATGGCCTGGAGACTGGAAAGGAGGTCTCGTGGCATGATGCCGCAGATCACCACTAATCTATAAGCAGTCAGACATACTTAGAAATGTACTGCAAGGGAAGTAACCCACAGAAGTAAGGAGTTTTAGCTAACTCTGACAAAGGTAAGCTAGAATTGTGATCCAAAATCTTTTTTAAATCTAGACCTAAATATAATTTTTAAAAAACCCCTTCCAGTTTGGCATTCTTCTTATGGTGTCTGGAACATTCACTGGAATTTTGTGACTATTTCTAGAATTTCAAAGACTGGGTGTTTGTTGTATCAAGTGTAATATATATAGTATCCTTTCCTCCCAGAATATCTCACTTCCCCAAGGAGTAACTGCAATACTGTTACAATCTTTAATCTTTTTGCCAAACATACTTTTATTGTCAGTTCTTGAAACTGAGAGGTTGGCACATGCTCTGTGGGGGCAGAATCTTCAGAATTTCACTTGTTCTAAGAAATCAGCTGCATTTTTTCAAATGCTTACTATTTGGCAACATTTGGGAAGATGTTCATGCCCATGACTGAGCAAATGGTGTAAAAGGCCACTATTTCTCTTTCAAAATATAGATAATTTAAATTATGACCAAATGGTCTTGCTGTTTTTCTCTTGGGGAGCAAGAGAGATTAAGAGTTTGGGGGATTTTGGTTTCTGTTTTTTCTACATAGAGAACTTTTATCTAGGTTTGGGAAAAGTTCAACCTAGGAAAGACACTTTACACAGAATTTATCTTAACAAATTAATGGTTACTTAAATTATAAGCAAATAAATGGAGATTTTGTAGTGGGAAGTATAAGCAACAGCATCACCATCTCTACACAACTGTCAGTACATGACCCTCTGCATAAATGAGATTGTATTCATGAAAATACATTTATTCATTTTTAGCACTCCCATTTTGCATAGCATAATCAGAAAAGTAGCAAGATGACACTTTAGGAAAACTTTAGAGTCTATTATTCAGGTTTGCAGTACACCAAAGAGTTTTTCTGAGGACAGTAGCATCGCTTCAGCTCTTAAGAAGGTTCAAACTATTTAAACACTCTCTCACAAACTAAATAAAGCTGGTATTGAGAACTGAACAAAGCAGTGGAATTGCACCAGCTGTAACCTTTGCTAAAGTTATCTGTGACTTGTGCAATTTCTAAATGAGACCGCAATAGAAGGCTTAATCAGAAAACATCTGTCTTCTAAGACGTAAGAGACTACTCTCTCTGAAGTCTGTTTAACAAACTCTGATTGCTTTTTCCCTAATTGCAGTAGAAAGAGTGGGATCAGATTGTTTCTATTTATATATGCAAAGGAATTGCGTTTCTGAGGATAAGATTTTAGCCATGAAAAACAAAGCAAAGCAAAAGTCCTCAAGCTTTCCACAAAATCTTCTATTAATTTATTTCACCACTGAAGCGATTACCAGCCAAACTGCATGATTTAGTTTTGTACTCTGACTTTTAAGACTTGAATGACATCTTTAAAAGTGAGGTTAGGGAAGCAGTCCAAGAGTGTAAGCTTAGCCTGCAGTCTGCTCTTAGGATTTCTTAGTCACGCTCCTTTTTCAGAAATGTTTTAAGGAACAGCTATTACTCCAAATGTAGCAAATAGAGGTTTCACACTAATTCTGATGTCAGTAATTCAGGCCATTTAAATTCTGATTTCTGTAAAAATAGTATTTGATGTTAGTTAGTGGTGATTATGTCTCCTTTTGCATTTATTTTTCACCTGTACAAGTTACAGTGAAATAACTCCCACGATACCCAAATTGTAAACCTACTCTTCTATCAATCTCTCTTCATACTGCACTTTTACAGCAATAAAAATATTTTTTACTGGCACGTTATCCTTGCTATGTAGATTTCAAACAACTATGCACGCATCATTTTAAAGGAATGTGTACATGATCTAATGCAAGATACTGTTTTTTCCACATAAGATGCTTACAATGTTATCCCATAGCAAATAGTTATATCCATGACACAGAAAAATTTATAAATTGCCTAATCTCAAAACGATAATCCTTATCAGATTCACCCTTTTTAAGATACATGACAGCACTGGTTAAGACAATGAATGTTTTCGCACAGTGATGACTGATTATTTGTGATTCTGGATATCTCACGTACCTCTGATAAGATGGTGAATAATCACACAGCCTAGTTAACTGAGGCTCCTTACGCCAACAGTAGAGTCTGTAAAATGTAGATTAGGTGCTTCTTTCTCTCGGTTGATTGTGTGAGAAAGCCTAAAGGTATGTGATGGGATTATCCCCTCTATCTAATTGCACAGGTCTCTCTTCACTCTCTTTAATATCAGTAAAGGACTGCACAGAACACATGTTCTGTGGCTCTGATCTGTACTATGGGGGATAAGGCGATTGGCATACTCGACCACGGAGTTTGCTGATGTGTAATGATAGCACAATGGTTTATTTGATCATACGATGCCCTGAAATGTCAATCCCCTGCTCCAACTGATTTTGGTATAAGACTCATCTGTAAATCCAAAGGTGACAATTAATTCTTTTACTTACTGTGTCTCCCTTTATTTGTCCCTTTCAGTACTACAGAAGTTCATTAGTGATAAGAACTAACTGCTCTGAATTGACTCTGAGAAATTGATTGAACACAAGTGCTCTATCATTGGAAAGATAAGACGGTTAAGAATTCCTTATCATGACAGATTTCATCAAAGCATAAAAATGACAAAAGTTACAGGGCACCAAACTCCAACCCTGCAGAAGCAAGGGTCTGCAAACATTCTTGTTCTGTAGTAGAATGGATGCACACACAGGCAGACAGACATACGCCTGTTCCTGAAATTCTGCAATTGCCAAATTGTTGCCTAGTGTCGGTTTGATACTCACCTGAAATTAGGGACATGAGGATTGAAATCCTCTGAAATGGCATTCTGAACTTCAGACACATTTTCCAAGAAAAGTTTCACCTAAGCTGGCATGTTCCAATATTTTGGCTTCGATGAACTGGCCTTCTGCTGGCAGAAAATTCCTGACAAATTCTTAAATAGGAATATTTTAACTTCATTTGTTGAGTTTAAAACTTAACCCTTCCCCTAACTACATGCTCTGTTTTCTTTCATAAAGTATTAATATGGCACGTAATAGTTTATTATATATTCCCGTCTCTTGACTTTATAAAACTGGGTGTTACAACTTGGCTGAGGAGTTTTGCATCTTTTATAGTTATTGGTAGAGGGATATATAGCGGCTAGTAAATGATTTTAATGGAAGTAGTTTTATAACATTTACCATTAAAATCTCAAAAGCAACCCTCCCCTCCAAAATATTTTTTTCTGATTTTTGTTTTAACTGCCACTGAGAGAAATGACTTTATTTTGGGTTATCTGCAGTGTTAAAACAACGTGTGATCCTAGGCTGAGCCTCTTTATGAAAACTAACAGCTTTCCTCCCTCTTCTGTATGTTGCATGCGTTAGCTCTAGAACGGACACTGCCTGTGATCTACAGATTCAAGATTAGCATTAGAAAAAGCTGCCCTTCTTTCCATGGAGGTCATCTTTCCTAGAGTAGTAATTGAGGCTTTTTATAAGAAATGGCATCCGGATCTACTTCAAACCAAAAAAAGCAGTATCAGCTAGAAAAGTTAAATATGAGTGAAATGTGAACCTAGTTGTTATCTATTAACTTAAATAAAGATAAAAGAGTATGATTTTGCAAAATATCACAGCCTGGGAAACACATGGGAGGAATGCTGGGAGCAAAGAACACAAGGCCTTGCCTAATGTTTCATTTTTTTCATTCTACCAGTGAAAGAAAATTCAGTTCAGAACAAAAAGGTTCACAACCCTTCTTGTTGGATAATACTCTTTTATGGTAGCAACTACAACACACTGGCAAACTTATTTTTGAATGTAGAACTCAGAGACTGCAGTTATTAAACATACATTTCAGGTACAAAGTTGCACTACCAGAAAAATCCAAAACATTCTCAAAATATTTCCAATTTGACATTTGATTTAATAATGGGATTATAACTGATGTAATGAGGTTAGGTCACATGACCCAAAACTTAAGTACATTACTCTAGTTCTCAGTATTTATTGGTGTGAGTTTTATGTGTTTGTGTACCACACTGAAGAACACTAACTTTCCTTGCTAAATTACAGTCTAGATCACCCTGACACAACTTGATTTAATCTTTAATCATAATTAATCTTTATCTTTAAAAATCTTAATCTTTAAAAATCTTACACAGACTGTGCATTTTTTTTGAATTGTCAGGCCTGTTCTCATGCTTCTTACCCCGAGCTTTTTCATTCAAGGCATTTTAACTCCTTGTTGACCTTGCAAGAAGGATTACATATCAATTATTGTACAGGATCCTGAAATGCTGTTGCCCTATATAATAAAGTGTTATTAATAAAAATCAAGCTGCTAAATCCAAGTAAATGAAAAACCAAAGGTATTTATGAATAATACCAACAAAGTAACTAACTGCTACATGTAGGATTAGTAATGAAACCATGTTACACTCATTTATCGATTTTTATTACTACCATTTAGGAAAACAGAAAAGGTAAGGAAGAAAACTAAAGCAGTGATGGCAAAAGATTTAAGAAGCCAAGCCACGGGGAAGATTTAATGGAATTCCCTGTGGTGAGGAGAAAGCTGATCGTGTACTTTTGCCTGTGGCTCAGGGGGTTGCTTGGAACCAAGGGAGGTTTGTGGCTTGGCTGCAGTTCACCGGGCTTGTTTGGGGAACAGGTGGTGTGAGTAGGAGAGAGTTCTTGCAAAAAGAGTGTGGAAGAATCTTTCTGCTTGCTGGGCTATTAACTACAGCCCAAATAAGGCAGTTGGGCTGGCTTAGCCGAAAAGTGAAGACAAAGGGACAGTCAGCAACCAGAGAGCAAATAAACATGACTGTATTGGAATTTAAAGGTAGGGTTCAAGGAAGACACAATGATGTTGGTGTTAGTGATTGAACTTGCAGAAACAAAGAAGACAATGCAAAAGTTGCAAGATTTATGTGGTACTTGAGTACTTTATTGTTGAGAAAAAGTGTATTAAACAGATAAATGACAAGAAAAGTTGTGACAGAATCATGCAATCTTTCTGCCTGAGCATTACAGAATATGGAGGCAGCCAAGTAAAAATTGGCAATGTGTACAGGAGTAGTAATTGGAGGAAAGACAGACTGAAGATAGATCATTACACGGAAGAGAAAAAACAGCTAGTTAAACAATAGCTTACCACACCTGATTCAAAGACTGGGTATGAGCAATAAGAAATAACATAAACATGCAGCAGTAAATGACCTGGAGAACAAAATGTGAGATTTTAAGTTAGTATTGCAGACTGTAAAACTGGATGTCATATGGACAGCACATTCATACATGGATTGTTTTAACCCCCAGCTCTAACAAATGATTTAAGCAGAATACCACCTTCTACTTCCTTGAAACCTCGGATACAGCTTCAGTGACGCTTGTGTCAGGCTCAGGTTCTACACTTGGTGACTACAGTAGTTTAAGATACTTTTGCTTCCCTCAAGGTCTTCCGGCATTCCTTCCTGCCCGCTGTCTCACAGCACAATTATAAAGCCACAATGGTTTGGGGTGTCACTCTTTCAAATGGATTCCAGAAGTGACCCAGATGAAAAATCATCAAACCGCCCCCTCTTCCCCTATCCAAAAAAAGTGGTGTGTACTTTTCTCCAACAGATCAGTGCCCTGATTTCGTTAACAGAACATCGTCATGCACAATTGTGCCAATGGGACTAACACGGGAAGCACATTAGTTTAGTTTCACACATGTACTCCCTATGGCAGCATTTGTTGGACTTGATGAAATATACGACCTTTTGGAACAACTGACAGATGTGTTGATTATTGTAGCTTTGGACACCTTGATGGTTTTGCAGTTGTTGCTCTGGTGAGATCTGTTTTGATTTCATGTTTGCTGATCCATAGAAAATTCACTTTTGGATGGTTAGATTGAAAACAGGAATGGGGAGGGAGTTTTTTTGAACTACCATCTTCTTCCAGAGTAAGCTACACTTGTTTAAGAACCTTTCTGCACAAATTCCATTGCAGGATGAAATACAGCAAAAAGCAATGTATACTCAATGGAGTTTCCTTTTCTTATAAGTAAATTGCAATATCATGACTTATTCAAAGTGATCTACTTATTGTGCAGTAATCTTTTTACTGAAGAAAATAGTACTTAAAGAAGATGGAGGATGTTTCAAGTATTCTTTTCAGAGCAGATACCTAGGCCTAGTTGTCTACCACAACTGTGTATGAGTCCTGCAGCGTCCTGCTGCTGGAGATTCAATTAAACGTGACATGTCTATCTTCTGAAATTCCATTTTGATATTCTTCCACAAATGTCTCTATATATTTAAGTTATGATATTATTCCGCAGGTTTTTGCATGCTCATCACAGTAGCATTTAAAGTCTTACAAAAGTGCACCTAACAGTCTAAGCAATTAAAAAAAATTAATACTGTTGAGCTGAAGACATGGCACTTGCTTTTAGTTATGCAGAGACAGTGATGTGTACGGCACCACTTAATGTTTCTCCACACAAAAGTTAGGGCACAAACTCCTTAAGACAAAAGTCTTAAGATTTCATGTACCATGGATCTTTCTCTTTCCTCTGACAAAATTCTGCAGGTTGTCACTGTATTGATCTTCTAATGTCCTTCTCTATGTTTACAGCACAGAAACAAATCTTCTAAAATATCAAAAACACTAATAGAAGTGGAATACCAGAGAAGCATCTGTCAATTAATACTCAGTTATTACAGTTAATACAGTAAATCAATAGCTTTAATATGTAAAAATAAAGCAGTAATAACACTGCATCACATGTAAAATAAATGTTACCTTAATGTGAGATAGTAACAAGACATAAAGATACAGTACATTTTTGCTTCACAAACCCAAGTTCATGTCCATAGGGACCCTCTATATTACAGTCAGCTGAAGCTTCAAATTTAAGCCATATATGTATATAGTAGTTCAATGTTGTATTTTTATAGCTAGTTTTACACTCTGCTCAATAAAATAAATGACATACATCAAGTTACATAGCTGCTACTGGCAATTCAGAAACAATTTTGTGACAAAATGCATCAGTCAGTCTATCCATCTATCTGATACCCATTGCAATAACATCCATCAAAATACTACTGACAAATCTCTGTTTCAGAGCTGAAGGAGCAGAATTTCTCTCTCTCCTATGGAAACTCTTACTGGGAAATTCTTATGTCTATGCTTTGCATCAAAGTGACAATCAGGAAATTCTATGATGTGGCTATAGATCATTACTGTGTATACTGTATTTTACTGTACATAGAAATGTTCCGGTTCAACAGCTAGCAAGACTGGAGGATAGAGTAACCTCTTTTTGACTGTTTAAGTAAAAGGTCTTTTAAGTAAACATGCGGTTTTGTTATTACTATCACTTATTTGCATCACTACTTCACTGATTAACCAATAATTTTATATTTCTAGCTCAGACTTTTACGTGTCAAGTGACTTAGGCTTTTTACATTTATGATACAAAAATACTGATATGGAAGCCTGCAGAGTGTTTGGAGGCTGTTTGCCTGTGACTGAAGTGAAGGAAGTGATAAGCTCATCCCCTCAGCTTAAACAACTCTACTGGACCACGAGCTGTGCTGGGTAAAACAAAACGAAGCTATCAATAATGCCTATTGCATAAAAACCGTAGCGCAAGTATAGTGACTGAGACGAAACTGTAATGGGGTGGGGGCAATTCTGTATCTCCATTCTTTTTACCCTATATCTGAATAAACTCAACACACGTTAACAATACAGACCTGGATTCTTACGCAACTGGATCCTGCTGCCATCTCAGATGCACTCAGGCACATCCTGGGCAGCTGCCAACCCCATGGCACACATCTTCCCATTGGTGACAGCATTCTGCAGAAGAATGGAGAGATCACTGACTTGACCCTATCACCTAGCAACTTGTGGTAGCCAAGGTTAGTTGCTAAAGCAAGAAAGAAGAACAGCTACTTGATGTGAAGCTTACATTACCGGCTTTTAAAATACTTTTTTCGTGCAATGGGCAAACTGCTTATAGAGTGTGTAGATAATCACATATGAATTCAGCAAATTTGAAAGGACAAGCGTAGCCCAATTTTTCAGGAAATGTTTTCTGATTTGCTCTGTGGAGAGCTGTTGGGTCTGCTAGCCCTGACTCCCATTTCCAACTGTTCTGCACTAAAAGCAGCTCAAGCACGACGAGAGGGGCAGTGAAGGGGAAGAGAGGGGGAGGAAAGCACCACCGCTGAACAGCGGGCACGGCCGGGGTAGGCCAAGTTCCCGAGAGGCGCGGCGGTGCTCCCGCCCGCGGGACCCGGCCCTTGCCCGCCGTGTTCCGCCAAAGCCCGAGGTGGCGGGGCACAGAAAAGGTTATCCCCCGCCTGACGGTCAGGCACAACCGGAGCGCCTGGAGAGAGAGACGCCTTCTCCCCTCACCGCCCGCTTCTCCCCAACGGCTCTTCCCGCCCCGCCCTCACATGACGACCGCGAGGACCCTGGCGGACCCCAGCCACGCGGGGCCAGACCGCCTCGCACCGCTCCCCCCGCCCCGGTGATACAAACGCTCGTCCACGCACCAGCCAATCGGGCTCGCGGGCTCGCTTTTCTCTGGCCTCCAATTGGCCCGGAGCGCAGGGCGGCACCTCCGGTGACCCCCCCCCCCCGGCCCCCGCCGCCGGAGCGCGAGGCGGGCGGGCGAGCAAGCCAGCGGGCGCGCGCGCCCGCCCGCCGCAGTTCTGCAGTCCGCCGCCGCGCCGGGGCTCGCGCACGCTCCAACCGCCGCAGTAGCCGGGTCTCGGCGGGGCGGGGCCGGGCCGGGCCGCGCGGCTGCAGCGCGCTCCCCGCCGGTGCGGGTGGAGGTGGGAGCGGCGGGGCTGGGCTGGGCTGGGCTGGGCTGGGCGCGAAGGTGACTGCCCGCCGGCAGCGGGGATGCTGCTGCCGCCGCTACCGCCGCCGCCGCTTGTGAGGGGGCAGCAGGCGGGAGAGCGGGCGGCCGCGGGGCCCGGCGGCATGAGCAGCGGCGGGAACATTCCCCGAGCCCCGCGGCAGCGCTAGGGGCTTCTCCCCGCTCCGGCCGCCAGCTGCGAGCCGCGGCGGCGGGTTCAGCCCGCCCGGAGGCGCAGCGCGAAGGAAGGCAAGGCCCCCTCCGGCCGCCCGCGAAGGGGGCAGCCGGGCCGGCCACAAAGCACCGCTGCCGCCCTCCCTCCCTCCTCCTCGAGCCGCGGCGCTGCCTCTGCCGGCCCTCACCGGCCCGCCCGCTCCCGGGGAGGCGGCGGGAGGGAGGGAGAAGGCGAGCGGAGCCCCCTCGTCACTTTCTCGCTGCCCGATCCATGGGAGGAGCGGGCCGCCTCCCTCTGGGAAGCGCCGCCGCGGCTCGCCGGGATTGAGCGGAGCGGCCGGCCGCCGGCGCGGAGGGAGGATGCCACTGCTCCGGAAGGTGCTGCGGGTCTCCAATCGCTCCATGCTCGCCTTCATCTTCTTTTTCTCCTTCTCCTCCTCCTGCCTCTACTTCATCTATGTGGCCCCCGGGATCGGTGAGTCGGGAGCCGCCCCCTCGGGGCGGGAGGGGGGTGGGTGGGTGATGAGGGCGGAGGTGGGCGCCGCGGCCCAGCGGGCGAGGGGCGGCGGCGGGCGCTGCGGGACGGCCTCGGCGGTGCGCACCCGCCTCCCCCGGCCTGTCACGCCGGTACCGCGGCGGGGAGGGCAGGAGCGGCGCCGGGCGAGGGGCGTCTCGGGTGTCGAGACGCGAGCCCCCCTGCCGAGGGAGGGTCGGGGCGGCTGACAAGGGCCGTCGCGGCGGCGGTAACGTGTGTTAATCTCGCATCTTTGTTCTGTTGATTTCAAATGCTCTAGAAGATTCATCTGCCATCGCGAGGTAGGTAAATGCTGTTCTTGCTTCCCAGGCCGGAAAAGTGAGGCAAAAAAGCAGCTCACCGTTTCATCACGTTATAAATTAATGGTAGAAACCAGGAAATAACTGGAAAACTGCCTGCTGGAGTCACTTGAATGCATTCATCTTTTAAATCATTAGTAACTGCATTACTAATAAAGCATGTGTGAACAGAAATTAAGAACCAATTTGACTATTTGTTGTTTACTTCTGTCGGTGCGATCTCTTCACAGATTTTACAGTTTGTTAACTTCCACTCCTGCAGGAACCACTTCAGAGGGGAGACAAACAGTTTCTTTAAGAAAAGCTACATAAAATAACTGTGCAAGTCTGTGTCAGACAAAAAAATATGCTGTTTTCCTTAGTTCGCTCTTCTGCTGTTTCTGGGAGACCATCAGGCTTTTTTTCACTGGATGATCCTTTCAGAACTGGTTAGCCTTACCCCTGAGCTAAGGCAAGCGGTATCCTGTATGATGCTCTGTGGTGTTTCACTGTGTTGGCTGTCTGTTGGCTAGGCAGTGTTTTCCTTTTTTTCCAGGGAACATTGACACTTTCTCCTGTACTTGTCCTTGCTTACCAGGTGCTACCTAAATACCAGTGAAACCATCTTGCTGTTTGTCCTCAGTGCTTAAAACTCCTCTCTGCACTCATTACTACAAAACGTCCGCGTTGATTTGACCACTGAATCTGCAGGAGTTGTTTCCCGTTGACTGATGTCTTTATGCTGTTTGGCTTCGTCTTGTTCGCAATCTTCTATTTAGCTTGTAAACCCTTTCAGGGTGCAATTACTTCTCCCATACTTACAGCACTTCATACAATATTGACATCCCTGTCGATTATTACTACAGTTTAAAAAAATATAAAAAAATATTAGGGAATATGTCATGGGTTGGAGTTCTTGAGTTTCTTGTCTGTCAGTGTTTCCCCACTGAAAGGGATGTAATTTAGTCTTGTGAGAGAATGATGCTGCTAGGGTCCATTTAGACATCATAGTTCTATGAGACACTAGTGCAATATCAGAGTAGACTAATTACAAGCAGTTGGTGTATGATTTAGAAAGCAAAGTGCAGTTTCCACATCTTTATAAGTAAGTGAAACTTTTAACATCTTCCATAATGTGTGCAGCTGGAGTTTTACTTCATTATTTAAATGTTTCTTCTTCAATGGGTACCTTCTTACAAGTACATCCTCTTCTTACTAAACAAGGCTTATGCAGTATCTTGTTCAGAACCAGAGCCTCTAGTGATGAGACTTTTCTTTCCTGACTTCATCTTCCTGCTCAGCTATTGGAGTTTACATGTCTGTTCAGTTTCCTTTGTTCCAGAAATGAAATGAAATCAACAGTATGCACCAAAAGTATTCTTGAGGTAGGTTATTTAGGTCTGATCAACCTTAAGGAAAAAATCATACTCAAACTGGTGTCTCTTGCTATCTCAGATGTATATACTGCAGTTAGCCCTGTCAAGCTGTGGTTTAATGATAGAAAAATCTTCAGTGGTTACACGAGTTTGTGAGATTACGGCTCTTTCTGGCTACTGTTCAATGGTGTGCTGCCCTAACTGTATACAGTTGTGAACTCACCCAGCTTAAACATATCAAAACCCTACAATATTGGAGTTATTCTTTGTCTGTGGCACTTCTTGGATCCAGTTCGAAATGCTACCATGCTGTGCGGGTCTTACTGGGGGAGGGAATACAGAAAATGGTAAAGGAAAGGGCAATAGGAAAGTTTTACACTGGTAATCTAAGCCTGTCAGCTTGCAGATGTGATGCTGATTTCCCAGGAATCTGCTTCTGGAAACGTTACTGTGTAGAATGGAGAGAAAGAAGGTCAAATATTATCTTAAAACCAACAGGCATCCTGGCAGTATTCTTGGGGAAAATGTAAGTTGTAAGAATGGAAGATTTTAAAAAAAAACAGTAACACCCCACCCCCAAGTTTATAAGGCAGATGATTCATTTAATAATCCTATGCTGTATGCTCATGCCACTTGCATATTGCAATAGAGTAGAATATTTCAGTGTGCTTGCTCCTTTCGACTGAGTGTGATGAAATAGGTGTATCTAAGTCAAAGCTGATTGTGTGTGTGGAGAGGAGGAGGGCTTAAGATTGCTTATGGAAGTTCAGCCCCCTTACCTATTAGCAGCTTTTCATGAACTATATTCTGCAGTTAAGTCATAAATGGTTGGGATCTGTCATGATTTATGTGTACAGATATGTTTTAGTGAAGATACTTCGGTTCAGCAGAACACTTTCTTCCTCAACAAGCTACAAGGCACAGTGGCAGAGAGGAGGAAAGTTCTAATTGTGTTGTAGGAAACTGGAGCTGCTTCCTGGCTGGTTTCTCTTCATCGTGGTCAGAGGAACTAAAAAGAGAGGGAGACGCTGGACTCCCAAATGTTTTATGGAGCATCAGTGTACTGGAAGGTGAGAGGGGAAAAATAAGTGGGTTACGTAGCAGAATGGCTTCCTGAGACGTCAAAGCTGAGTAAAAATTCAAATTCTTACGGGCTAATAGAGTGGAATTCCCTCTTAGCAAGCAGTTAATGGCTTATCAAAGGGAGGAGATGTCTGCACAAGTAAGCCCTTAGCACTGGGAGAGTTCTCAAAGAGGTCATTATCACATTCCCTCTGTCCTTCATGCTAATTAGAAAATAAAGTTACTGCATTTTTTTAGTGAAATTGCAGATTTTGTGACAAATGCAGTTTGGGTCAATTTGGAATACTGACAGTTTGTTTAGAGGGAAAGATTTTAATTACTTATTTTAAGGTCTTTAATTATTTCTGTCTAATATTTAAATGTTTTTATTTGCACAATAAGTACTTGTATATCACTTTTTTTTTTTTTTTGAGGCCTCACAGGATGTTAGTTCTTTGGGAAACAGAAACTTTTATCCCATGTTTTTCAGAATATGAGGAGAGGAAAAGCATTTAAAATTCAGGTTGTCAGACACTGTTCTGTGTTTTGAGACTAAGACACATAATATTCCACAAAATATAAAAATACAGGGTTTATATGTTTGAGAAGAATTCATACACTATGTTGGGGTTTTTCATGTGGCTCCTTTCCCTTCTTCTGCAAGAACAGAAGATGGGATGAGGTAGAGATGGCCGCAACCCTACCTCAGCACCCTAGTGGTCTTTTGATAGTCAGAGGAGCTCAAACATGGAAGCAGATAGATTTCCGACTGCTGATTAGAGAAGACAGCTATTTTTCTGGTTTTAATTTTCCCTGTTTAATTGAGTGGATGTTTTGAAGCAAAACCTAGAGGGATAGGATGACAAGGTAAAATGGTAGAAAACATTTTAGATGTTTAAAATTTAAAAATCTCATTTAAATGTTTAAATGATACTTCTGTGTGATAGTCTCAAGTATTTGATGGAAGCAGATAACAGGTGCTACTTCTCCAGAAAGACCACTTCTCTGACAGTACTTCATCTGGTGCTCCTCTTGTGCATGAAATGAAAAGATACAAACTGAAGTTGCTGGTTTTGAATTAGTCAATGAAGACGGCCTGTGATTCTGAAACGTCCCTGGAAGTTACAAATATCCATGTGTACTGCAGTTAGAGACTGAAGAAGCTAGCTGAGAGCAGGAATCTTTGGCACCAGTACGTTCTTGTTCAGTGTTGTAGATAACAGTACTGATAAAAGGGACTTGAATAGTCGATGTCTGGTGCTGACAGCTATTCAGAACACATATTTAGGTTCAAGTTTACATCATGGAAAGGATCTGAAGATGAGGAGAATAAGACAAAGTAGCAAGGCAATAGTGACCAAGAGAGAGCATTGGCTGATCTTATTTCACTGCCAAGCCAATCTAAGTATTGCCAGAGATTTTTTTTCTTTGCTTTTCCCATTTTCTATCAGCATCATAACTGAAATCACATTGGACAGTATAAGTGATCTCAGAAAATGATCTCTTACTCATCTCGGGGTTATTCCTTTCTGTCTGACTCCAGCAGAGAACATTTACCAGATTGGGTGGAAAAGTACCTTAGAGCTCTCAATATTGTTGTCAATTCCAGTCTCACTTGGCCAGTTTGGACATGATGACCTTTGTAGTTCTCATAAGAACTGGTTATGGAACAGTGCAGCGGTCAGCGAAGATGCAGTCTGTCTTTGACATCAGTAACTGGAAATCCTGAACGGTGGAATGAGATTGAGGAGGAAGAAACAGCTACTGTTTTCTGGTCTTCTGCTTCTCTTAAAACTTTACTACTTCTCTGGCAATCCTAACCAAAGGGCAGCTGTGCAGGCTAGGTGGAACTTGGAAACATCTCCATTGATTTAGCTCACAATTTGATATCAATCTATTTCCTATTCTGTTACTATGAAATAATATTCCTAATAAGAAGGGGTGATATCACTCCTTTTTGAACTTGTGCAGAAATGGAAGCTGAAAATGCTATCAGCAAGATAAATGGTTGCCAGTGCTTCCAGATGCTGAGCCCATAGATATGGGCACAGCCTTTGTGCTAATATTCTTTGTTCCTGGCATCTGTGGCAGTTGTGGTATTTCTAAAGACTTGCTGTTTGATCACAGAATAATTTAGATTGGCAGGGACCTCTGGAAGTCATCTGATCCAACCTCCTGCTGAAAACAGATCCTAGTAGATCGGATTGCTCAGGGCCATGTCCAGTTGAGTTTTGAATAACTCCAGGGATGGAGATTCTGCAGTCTCTATGGGAAACCTGTTCCAGTGTTTGACAACTGTAAGAAAATTGTAATAATGTAATAGTAATTTCCTGTCTTGCACCTTGTGTTCATTGCCTTGTGTCTTCTCTCTGTGTACCTCCAAGTGTTCAATTTCATCTTCTCTATACACTTCTACTGCATAGATGAAGGCAGCAAAAAAATTCATCCTCCCCTTAGCCATTTCTACTTAAGACTGAACAAACCCGTTTCTTTCAGTTTCTGCTCGTACATCATATGCTCCATCTTGGAAGCTTTATTCTGGGCTTGCTCTGGTATGTTAATGTCTGTCTTTTACTGGGATCCCCAAACTGGACACAGTACCCCAAATATGGTTTCACAAGTTGCGAATAGAGGAGAATGGTTGCTCCTATCGATCTGCTGGTTATGCTGTTGCTAATACAGGACAGCATACTGTTGACTGTGTTTGCCACAATGATACACGGATGGTAATACCTTGTCTGAGGGTTTTGTAATAAAGCCTGTGTCTGCAGGGCAGTAGGTTTAATGCAGCTCAAGGGCTGCACTAAAATAGAAATAATACAACTAGCCTGTTTAAAACAAAACAAATCTTTGTTACTCTCCTCTTTGATGCTGTGTGGAAATACCATCTGATAAAACGCTGATGGGTTTTGCAGGATGTGGTAGGTGTTCACGTTTTTTCTTCTGCTATCGCCACCTTTTACTCCTTTTTAGGGAATTGTTCTTGTGGGTCTCACAAGTTTCTTGAGTGAATGAAACTTGTCTGTCCCTTTGTTTCATAATTTCTGCAGGGAAATGTCTGTACTACAGACCTGGTTGTTGTTTGGGAGCTATTTTCAGCTATAGTCTTTATTAAGGTTCAACTGTTACTAAAAGCTTCATTTGGAGGCAGGAGTAATTTCATTAGCTGCAGTGGTCTTTTGCTTGCTTGCATTGCAGTTTTTCACTTTAGTTCCACAAATTACAACCAAAGTCTTTAACAGAAAAATTCTAGTCAACTTTCTGATTAATAGGGTCTTCCCTTTTTTTCTTGTGCAAAGAGGAGTATGAGGTTTATTCTTCTGCTTGATTGCTGATTTCCAGTGATCAAAAGTTCCTTGGCATTCTGGCTAATGGCTTGAGCTCAATATGAACTCAGTTTAATGGGTAAGCTTTCTGCCTTATTCTGGGAGGTGTAAAGATCTTTTTCCGTGGTGTTGGCTCAGCACAGTCATTCCTAACACCTGATGCTGAATAAATTATTGCAGTTCAGTCATTCATGACTGTCTTTCACTTTTACCAACAGATAAGCTTTGACTAAACACGCATATTTTTTTTTTGAATCGGTTGTTTTGCATCTTTATCTGATAGTTTTCCTAAAGCCCTTAGGTGTGCTCTGTTATTAGTCAGGGAACTTGCCTGCGTAAGATTTCATTCAATATTCATTTTGTGGTGTTGCTCTTAGTCACAAAAGGGAAAAAAATACAGGCGCTTATGGTGTGCAGCTAACTTCACAAGGACAGAGTAATTATGAGACCTCATGTGATATGAATTTTCACCTAAGCTACCCAGTTACTTGAATGTATTCTCCTGTTGAGGAGGAGAAACTGTATGCCCTGTAAACATTTATTTCAACTATGGTGCTTTACTGACATGGCCAAAGCTTTAACCATTTCCACATCTCTCTGTGGTGAAAGACAACTTATCTACTGGCTTTTCATTAATAAGACTGTTTCTACAAGTGACTATCTCTGCTTGCTTTTCTACAGCTCTTGGTCTGTTGTGGGTAATCTTTTGTATTCAAATTATGCAATGATATTATGGGGAGCAGCATGCAATGATTGTGCACCGTGTGGGATCCAGTGCTGGATTCTTGTGAATACAGTGCAGAGATTGGTTTCAGGACTTTCAGATACAAAAGATGCTTCTTTGCAAGGTATCCCCAATGGTCAGTTCACTTTCCTAAGTTTGCAGTTGTCCTTCTTTACCTTCACTTTATTGTGCGTGTATTCTTTTTTTAATTTAATTTATGATAATACTTGGAATATTTGATTTACAGATACTACGGTTTTCTATTTTTCTCAGTAACTGAACTCATTAAATCAAAATTCTGGAAGAATTAACAAGGCTTAGGCTTAAAATGTCAGTATAAAATGTCCAAAGTCGGCCTGCCTAGAACACTCTTCATTGAACAAATGTCTTAATGAAATTTAATTATGTATTTTAAAGTTGGAGTTGAAATTTTGCTAAAATAGTAGACATTCAAGGAAAAATATTTACTTTCCTGATTGAATCTGCCTTGAGTGGAGGGAAAAAACAAACAAAATTAGTATCTAAGTTGTATTGTTGGTGGTTACAGCAATTTTGACTTTTAAATTTCTGTAGGATACTGTTTCAGAATTAGCTATTAAATTATTTCTGACTAGCTATGTAATCAACTAATAGCCCGAGACTGGCAGATAGAATAGTATCAAATGTGTTTGAAATTGTATTGAACATTGTATCATTTATCATGCTTAAACATATTGCTAGAGAAAGGAATTTTGATTTAATTTTTTTTTCTTCACCCGTAAATGGAGACTTGATCCATGAGATTTCCTCTTTTACTGGCTCCAATAAACAGTGAACTGACATTTATTCAATTCCTCAAACTTGCAGTCAGAGGACTCATCCATTTGGCATGTCCTTTGTGGCCGTGAGTATACAGAGTGTGTCTGGAGTATTGAAAAAACACCACCACTAAAAACAATTTTGAAGCCTCTCTGTTGTAACTGATACAGATTCGTCCATCTGCACCATATGAATGATCCCTATTAGCCTCCAGAAACATCGGTAGTTTTTGGTATTTTCAGTAGATTGAGGTGATCTGTATCTTTCTAATATATTTTCCTTACAAGGAGGTATACATGTGTAGACTCAAATGCAGTCTCACCATCCCTATGAAGTAAATTTGGATTTATTGTTAAATTACAAATAGTGCAAAACTGATATTAAATATTCAAAAACAAATCAAGTGAAAAATATGTTTCAAGGCATACATTTTTTTGCTTTTTTCTGGTTGTTGCATATGTTTTAAAAACAACTTCTGATTAACAACAAAGGTGTAAAAATAAATAAAATCCTATGGAAGTTGAACACTTACTATAGGAGTGTCTATGTTCACTGTAAATTTCAGTTTGTGAATAGGAGCCAGTTTACATTCAGTCTTACATTACTTTGGGTATCGTCCTTTACTGCAAAACTGTTTAATGAATCTGTTTTACAGACTAAAGTCCCTATCCTGTAGTTGTGAAAAATATTCCTAGCTCCTAGAATCGTGACTGTGATGTTTTAGAAACAATCTTCAGCTGAGCTCTACTTACTGTATATTTAGATTAGTTTTTAGAATTTAAACTTTAACACTTCTGTGTTAATTTGCCATGCATGAACTCTTCCAATAGTGTATTTATAACTCTAGTATTACTGAGAATAATATCATATAACCTTGAGATGAGAAGAGATCCATGTGGGACTTGTTCTAGAAATGTCCCCATGAGATGATTCCCCATTTACAATTACTAGTGGAGAACTTTCTGTTAACGCATTCGAATCCATGTCAATTTTAATGCAATGTGTTGAATGTGCTTTTCAGAAGTCCTGTGAAAACTGGTGTTGACTAGCAGATCAGTAACTCCAGGGGCAATGGTTATTTGACAAGACCTTTTTCTGTAAAGCTGTGTTTATTGCATTTGAATTTTGCAGCGTCTCTGGATTTTCTATGAAGTATCTCCTATCTGAGCTTTTCAGTATTTTCCCTCCCCCAGAAGATCAGTGTATAATGTTGCTACAGCTGCTCTGATGATCATCGTCTCACTTTTTAAGTATGGGGGGTGTTAACTTTTTTTGCTAATTGCTTTGAAAGCATTCTTGAGATAAGGCTTTTTTCTTCTGTGGTTTTTTTTGCAGTTGGTTGTTTTTTTTTTTTTTTTTGTACGATAAAAGCTGTATTTTAAAATGAAATTTGTGATCTCCAAGTCTGTTCATCTTTTCTTCTTTGGCATTTAAGAAATCATAGTTTGTAATCTAATAATGTTTTTCTGACTATCTTGTTAAAATAATCACAGTTCTAACTTCCTACTGTTCTTCAGAATGTTAGTCATTGATCCAGTTTTAACTTCAGTTGTTCTGTTGTATACTTTACTACATTGATTGCTTCTAAGTGCATGGCACATTGTTTTGGCTTTGCTTTGGTGTATATGTACAGCATGATAAATTACTAAGTTTCTATATAAAACTGAGTTTTGTGCTTTTTCTGTGAAACTAAGGGATGATAAATTAATGCAGTGTTGTGAGAAATGCTTTAATTTTTCGTGTACTGCTTGGAAGGAGCTTGATTCCCTAATGGAGAATGATCTGTGAATGAGACTTTTTTTCTTTAAAAAAGGTGTAAATAGTCCTTAGGTGAATATTTAAATAAGAGGAAGTTACCTGATGTAAAACATTGAGCCATTTTAACAGGTATTTTTATATTTTAAGAATTAATGCATTCCCCCCCCCAATGGTCTTGTTTTCAGTCTAACACATAAAACTATTAATAACTAGTGAGCTATAAAAACTGGAGACAAAAAATGATCCATCTGGTATTTTTAACATCTCCTCTGAAATACCGGATGATCCCTTTAATGCCCTAATGTGCTTTATCAGAATGAGTTTTAAATAATGCCCTAAAACCAGGACTTTTGATGACTGACGTGTGGCTGTGTGTCCATGATTGCTGATACAGATCTGGATCAATTGCTAGTGAAAATTTCATCTGAATTAGGTATGAGCTCGTGCTCACACTGCTGTTGCTTTAGGTAGAACATTGAGTATGGTGTTTATTCCAAGGTGTCCTATATGGGTGTGTTGTTTTATATCCTGCACTGCATTTCCCATTTGCTTACCTTGTAAATTGTGTGACAGTCTGGATTCTATATATTTCTTGAATCAGTGCTGTGTCTTTCTTACAGTGGACCATGTACAGTGAAATAAGGAGAATATGAATAAAACTAGTTCTAGGTGGTACGTTGTTAGAAGTTTTCTTCAGTTAAATGTGAAATTTTGCCTTCCTGGTTTCTGCATTGCCTTGCACTGTGACAGGAATGATGGTTGGCACAAATACAGAAAGACAATAGTGGAGGAAAATCACAGAATAGTTGAGACTGGATGGGACCTCTGGAGGTCATCTGATCCAACCACCCTGCTCAAGCAGGCCACCTGGAGCCAGTTGCCCAGGACCGTGTCCAGACGGCTTTAGAGTATCTCTGAGGATAGAGACTCTGCAACCTCCATGTGCAACCTGTGCCAGTGCTTGGTCACCCTCACAGTAAAGAAGTGTTTCCTGATGTTCAGGTGAAACCTCCTGTGTTTCAGTTTGTGCCCATTGTCTCTGGTCCTGTCACTGGGCACTACTGAAAAGAGCCTAGCTCTGTTCTCTTTGCACCCTCCCTTCTTATACATTATATACATACACACCCATCCTTTATATACATTAATATGTTCCCCCTAAGCCTTCTCTTCTCCAGGCTGAACAGTCCCGGCTCTCTCAGCCTTTCCTCATAGGAGAGATGCTCCAGTCCCTTTGTCTTCTTCATGGCCCTTTGTTGGACTCTCTCCAGTATGTCCATGTCTCTATTCTACTATGGAGCCCAGAACTGGACGGTGTACTCCAGGTGTGACTTCACCAGTGCTGAGTGAGGGCTGGGAAGGATCACCTCGACCTACTGGCAACATTCTTTCTAATGCAGCCCAGGATGCCATTGGTCTTCGTTGCAGCAGTGGCACATTGCTGGCTTATGTTCAACTTGGTGTCCACCAGGACCTGCAAGGCCTTTTCTGCCAAGCTGCTTTCCAGCTGGGTGGGCCCCAGCATATATTGGTGCCTGGTGTTGTTCCTCCCCAGGTGCAGGACTTTGCACTCCTCCTTGTTGAACTTCATGAGGTTCCTTTCAGCCCATTTCTCCAGCCTGTTGAGGTCCCTCTGGATGGCAGCATGGCCCTCTGTCGTATCAGCTACTTATCCCAGTTTTGTGTCATCAGCAAACTTTCTGAGGGTACACTCTGCCCCATCATCCAGATCACTAATGAGGATGTTTGTTAAACAGGACTGGACCCAATATTGACCCCTGGGGTACACTGCTAGTCACTGGCCTCCAACTAGACATCATACCACTGATCCTCACCCTTTGGGCCTGGTCAGTCATCCTCCTCACTGTTTGCTCATCCAGCCTGTACATCAACAGCTTATCTATGACAGTCTTACAGGATACAGTGTGAAAGGCCTTACTGAAGTCCTGGTAGACAATGTCCACTGCTCCTTCTTTATCTGCCGGGCCAGTCATTTCATCACAGAAGTTTATCAAGTTGGTCAAGCATGAATTCCTCTTGGTGAAGCCACGCTGACTACTCCTAGTGATTTTCTTGTCGTTCACGTACCTGAAGAATGGTTTCCAGGATTAGCTGCTCTATCACCTTCCCAGAGATCATTCGGGCTGACCAGTCTGTAGTTCCATGGGTCCTCCTCCTTGTGCTTCTTGAAGACAGGAGTGGCATTTGCTTTCCTCCAGTCCTTGGGCACTTCTCTGAGTCGCCATGATTAATCAAAGATTGTCAAGAGTGGCCTTGCAATGACATTTGCCAGCTCTCTCAGCACTCGTGGGTGCATCCCGTCAGGGCCCGTGGACTTACGTATGTCTGGTTTGCTTAAGTATTCCTTGACCTGATCCTCTTCCACCAAGGGCACATCTTCCTTGCTCCAGCCTTTCCCCTTGGTCTCTGGGACCTGGGGTTCCTGAAGGCTGGTCTTGCTTGTAAAGACTGAGGCAAAGGTGGCATTCAGTACTGCATCCTTTTCCATGTCCCCATCTCATTTAGCAATGGGTCCACATTTTCCCTGGTCGTCTTTTTATCACCTGTGTACTTATAGAAACCCTTTTTGTTGTCTCTGGCCAGATTAATTTCCATTTGGGCTTTAGCTTTCCTAACTGCATCCCTGGATGCTCGGACATTATTTCTGTATTCCTCCCACGTTACCTGTCCCTGCTTCCACCTTCTGTATGCTTCCTTTTTGTGTTTGAGTTTGGCTAGGAGCTCCATGTTCATCCATGCAGGCCTCCTGGCATTTTTGCCTGATTTCTTATTCATTAGGATGGAACTCTCTTGAGCTTGAAGGAGGTGATCCTTGAATATTATCCAGCTTTCTTGCCACCCTCTTCCTTCAAGCACCTTATCCCATGGGACTCTTCCGAGCAGATCTTTGAAGAGGCCAGAGTCTGCTCTCTTGAAGTCCAGGGTTGTGAGCTTGCTTTTCCTTCTCCTTCTTGCCCCCGGGATCCTGAACTCCACCATCTCATGGTCACTGCAGCCAAGGCTGCCTTTGATCTTCACATCCCCAGTGAGCATCTCCTTCTTGGTGAGTGTGAGGTCCAGCAGAGCACCTCCCCTTGTTGGCTCCTCTATCACTTGTGTCAGGAGGTTACCATCAGTGCACTCTAGGAACCTGCTGCACTGCTTTATCTGGCTGTGTTGTCTCTCAGCAGATATTGGCGTGGTTGAAGTCCCCCTTGAGGATCAGGGCCTGTGAATGTGAGGCTGTTTTCATATCTGTCTGTAGAGGGCATGATCCACTTGTTTTTCCTGGTCAGGTGGACTGTGGCAGACACCCACTATAATGTCACCTTTAATCCTAACCCATAAGCTCCCAGTTGGCTCCTTTTGCATGCCCAGGCAGAGCTCCATGCACTCCAGCTACTCTTTCACATAAAGGGTGACTCCTCCTCCTCATCTTCCCTTTCTGTCCTCCCTAAACAGCCTGTATCCCTGTGTTGCAACACTCCAGCCATGGGAGTCATCCCACCACGTCTCTGTGATCCCAATAAGATTGTAGCCCTGGAACTGCACACAGATCTCTTAAGTCATCATGTTTATTCCCCGTACTGCGTGCATTAGTATACAGGCACTTGAGGGACACCCCAGCAGGTTAAGGGTCATATTCATGATGACATAGGTAAGGTTTGTGGAAACCCATGCCAAGCGCAGGAAGATGACTAGTAGTAAAGTACGAAAGACAGCTGAAAAGAGGGTTGCTGTGGAAGTCATGAAACTCTAGCCCTTGGTATTCTGCTGTCAGTCTTCCACCCTCACCACACTAGCAGAAAAGATGTATTCTCTGTTACGCTTCTGGCCGTTGTGGATTATCTTGAATGCTTTGTTGCTGTTGCTGCTGGTTGATGTGACATGTGAACTGTACTCTTTTTCACAGGTCTTTGCTGACAAACCTGTGCCAGTAGATGAGATTTATTTTTAGGACTAAATTAATATCTTTGATTTTTGCCTGATGCTTTTAGCTTCTGAACTAATTGGCTGCTCAAGCATCTGCTACTACCTAAGCAGCTGTTGAATGACAGTGGAATAAAC
This sequence comes from Gymnogyps californianus, assembly GCF_018139145.2. Classification (NCBI taxonomy): domain Eukaryota; kingdom Metazoa; phylum Chordata; class Aves; order Accipitriformes; family Cathartidae; genus Gymnogyps; species Gymnogyps californianus. The sequence continues at coordinate 48,044,256 of NC_059472.1, forward strand.
TGATCAGGTCTGTACTCCTTGTAACTATGATTGTGCTGGAGACCCAGGCAGCTGGTACAAAGAGGGCACAGAAAGGAAGATGTTTCATTGTGTTTATGTATTTGAGTAGAGCTGGATGGCGAGTTGACAAGCAGATCAGCCAGGCAGAGGAGGTGTTGGATTGGGGTAGACTACAAGAATAGCTTGATGAAAACATGGCAAGGCTAGATCTTCCTGTTAGCAAGAGCAGTTCTTGAATACTTAGGCCAAGGTGGCAGCAGACTTTACCTGGTTGTTTTTTTAATTCTCTCTTTTCATAATGCCTGCTTTTGAGAGAAATGTCTTTTCTAGCTTTGTCTCTCACAAAGATCTGGTGTGTGTGTTCTAATTTTTCTCCTCTTTGTCAGAAGAAGGAATTTGGTCTTCAACAAAGGGGAGATGGAGATGCTTTTGCAGAAAATCTGTTTTATCAAGGTTTATGTCTGCATTATCTGGACTACAGTAAAGTTTCCCATAGGAATTGAGAACAGTTTTATGGACTTGTTTGAAGGTCTTAGTCTCAGTTCTGTACTGTATCAGGTTCCTAGGACTGCAACAGTAATGTTTAAGTAGATTTTTCTAGTAATCCTTGCAGTGACTTCCAGAGCAAATCTTTCATCTCAACCGTGTCGGGAGCAATGCTGGAGAGTATGCTCGCTGGCTGCACAGTGTCCGTAATTTCTGTCGCTGTGTACGTAGTAAGTGACACCTATCTATCTAACAGCTGATGTGTTTGCAATCAATGTGATTTGGTAGCAGCCAGAAAGAAATTCCCAAGGCTGGTGAACATGTAAGTAGAAGAAAAAGCACTGATCTTTCTCATTAAGAAAGATGGTATCATTCTTAGGAAGTTTGAAGATAGGGGCTAGTAGTGTCGATGATGAAAAAGGAACAAGAAGCAGCTAATGAAATGATTTATGGGCAATCAGAAAGAGGCCTAAGCATAGGTCTCCGGAGACACGTGCTTTGGATTTGTGACCAAAACAGTGTTGACAAACACAATGTTTTAGCTACTGCTGCATAGTGCTTGCACAGTGTCAAAGCTTTTGTGTTTCCCACTCTGTCCCCCACAGTGAGTAGGCTGGGGGTGGGCAAGAGGTGGGGAGGGGATGCAGCTGGCACAGCTGGCCTGTAGTGACCAAAGAGATATTCCATACCGAGTAATGTCATGCTCAGCAATAAAACTGGTGGTTTTTTTCCCCCAAAGTAGCTGTTGCTTGGGGACTGGCAGGGCATCTGTCTCCTGGTGGTGAGTTTGGTTGGGTTTGGGTTTGGTTTTGTTTTTCCTCACTTTTGCCCTTCTGATTCTTTCCCCCATCCCACTGCAGGGGAGTGAGCAAGCAACTGGGTGGGGGCCTACCTGCAAGCCAGGTCAACACCACACCTGATACATGTGAATTAAGGTTATGTTTCTATAGACCTGCTGTTCTGCAGTGTTAAAAACTCAAGTGACTTTGGCTTTTGGTCTCATGTTAAAAAGGAGAACACAGCACACAATCTTCCAGAGGTTATCTCTGAAATCAGTATTTACTAACTGATTTATATTAAAAAAGAACTTTTATTTTAGTGTTGGAATAGGAAGATATTGAAGAGAAGAGCTGTATGGTAATATGTGGGGAAAAGAGAAGGGAGGATACCAATTTGAAATATGTTAAAGTTTGGAGAAAGTCATTCTTTGTTAATTAGGAAAACTTTATCCTATTTGAAAGGCAAAAATCCACTTAGTTTTACTTTCAGGGAAGTTTTGAATTTTGAAATTGTTTGTTTGAAGGTAAGTAATTGTTCTTGGAGGAACAGATCAAATTGCCTTTATGTTGATTCCTAAAGGAGAAGGTTTCTTGAGTGGGTAACTTCATATGTGAACTCAAGAATTGTACAGATTCCCTGAAATGTTTAATACAGACACCCTAAAAAACCAGAATTTGAATGGAGAACTGCAAATGTAAGAAAATAATTGGAACCCCAGAGTGCTACTTTACAGTGAATTGGGTTAAAATTTTGAGAAGTTTTTGTGCAAGTTTTCTGTAAGGAAATCTGAACGTTATCTGTTCTCTTGGATCCCAGTAAGAACCATTCTTGTTGGATTTCCTACCTCTGTCATCAGGCCAAGGTTGTAGGTTTTCTGTTTTGTTTTCTTTCTGTTTTAGCCAGGGGGTGTTGAGACAATTTCAGGATCTTAGCAGCTGAGTAACTTTTACACACATGTAATCTCTTGTTAACCAAAACAGCTAGTCATGCTGGCCAAGAGTTTGAGAATTACATGCCATGCATAGCACCTGACATGTTCAGAACCTGTCTTTTAAGTGATAATATTCCTTGTTTTAATAAGGAGTTCTTTGAAAGCCAGGAGAGCCCCTCCATTCATTCTTTTAAAAACAAAGACATTATTGTAGGGTTTGCAAATAATATTCCTTAAAAGATTATGTTGGTATTTGTATCCCTGTGGGTGTCGGTAGTATTGTTTGCTAATGTGGTGGAATTAGTCATTGTGTTTTTCTCTGGAAATACCCCAATCCTTTATAAACAGTTCTCTGTAGTCTCTGTGTTGGGCTGTAATAAGATATCAACTGATCGGGAGTTATTTGTGTCATGCCACTGATGCTGGGTCATCTGATGAAGTGGAGTTCCTGAGATAATTTTCTAACTTTCTTTAATCTCTTTAGGCCAGATTAAGATTAGTCTGTTGTTTTTCTGGTATGATTAGTTCTTTCCTCCAAAGTCTCAGAGCATTTTTTGGTTAGGGTGGTTGCTAGTTACAGCGAGCCAAATATCTGCCAGACGAATGGGTGCTTAACATAGGTGAAGTGACAGATGATCCCTTTGATCCTCTTTGCTACCCACAGTAAAAACTGTTCTGCAAAGGGAATTTGTCCTTGCCATTACATTATTTTTTGTGAGTCCTGGATAGACATTTGCTTACTCAGACATAAATGCAGCTTCTTTTCCAACTTACTGTATTCTCTTTAGGACAAAGAATTGTCTTGAGATCAGATTTGGGGCTTTGAGTGCAAGGTTGAGACAGAGGAATATTTCATGCTGCTGTTGTTAGCGAGTCGCTTAATTACTCAGAATGTTGATTTACCCATCCTTGATGCCTATAATAAATATTTCACATATAATTATCAAACATTAATACTTTGAGATTGGCAGTGATTTGTAGCAGTTGTATAACAAAACAGCTGTTGGGGGTGAATGAATAGCAGTACATTTTGACTGAAAGTTGTGTTAACTAATGAGTAAAAAGGGGGACTATTCTGTGGGACTAAAAGATTCTCTAGACATTTTTTGTCCTGTACTTCTGTGATGTATATGTAAATGCCTATATGAGGGATGTATCTACATATGAAAACCTTTTTATTGGTAAATTCAATTGTTTCTTGGCACTGTCAGTTGCTTTTTGTAAATTAAAGAGAAATGAAAGTGTCATATAAAGCGTGTATTGACATTTTATAGTTTTGGGTTTTTATATAGACCTGTGGTTATGAATCCATTTTATTCTTTTGTTTTGTTGCTGTTAGGTTTCACTCTTTCTGGATCTTCATCTCGAAGGATTAATGTTCACTAGCCATGGATGCAGACATAGTAACAAATATTGAACACATTATAAATGGATGTTAGAATAATTTGGAAATACCTTATTTTAATTCAAATTCAAAATTGCTTTTTGTTTTATCAGCAAACACGTATCTCTTTATGGTGCAAGCTCGTGGTATAATGTTGAGAGAAAATGTAAAAACAATAGGACACATGATCAGATTGTACACTAACAAAAATACTACATTGAATGGCACAGGTAAGAATATTTCTTATTTAATTTAATTTTTAAAAGAGCTTTATGAAAAAAAAAAAAGCCAAACCTTAATGACATAGCTTGATTATGAAAACCTAGACCCAAGTCCTACTTCTCCGTAACTGGAGTGAAGGCCAAATAGTTACTGTTTATCAGTTCACTTTAGTAGGAAATATTTGTCATAGCTGTAACAAAGATACCTTAATTTAATTACTGTTCCTTTAGTGCAGTGAAATGTTCTTTTTTTTAATCATGCTGCTAGGAATTTGTTACTTACAAAGTTAATGCTCTCACCTGTATGATGATATGTTACAAATTCAGTGGATAACATAGGTTTTTACAAAAATTAATTCCTCTTTTTAAGATTATCCTGAAGGAAGCAATTCTAGTGACTGTGTTGCTCAAACACCAATGTATCTTCCAGAAAACTTCACTTACTCTCCTTACCAGGCTTGTCCAGAGAAGCTGCCTTACATGAGTAAGTTTTAAACTGACCTTAATGTTTATCTACTAAATTGGATTGTACTTAAAACAAAATACAATTATTTTAATATAAAATGTAATTGTAATGAGTCCAAATATATAGCAGAAAACAATGAATAAAATGCATCTGAGATGGACAATAATGCTTAGCAGAATTTTGCCTGTCACTGTTGTATCACTAAAGCTTTTGGCCTCTTTTCAAATCACCCAATGTGTTTTAAATTTTATTTACAAATCATTTTACTTTCTACAAATTAAATACTAAATGTTTTTATTAATATGTAGGAATACTCTAACTTCATAGGAAGTACCCATTCAGAGTTGCATATTTTGAGGAATAGTTAAAAATTTCCTTTTTGGAAATGGTATTCCTAATACAAAGATTCATGAGCCAGAAACTAGTTCTCAAATCTTCATCAGCTAATCACAGTTACCTCAATATATAGGAAACTGAACAAGATGGTGTAGTGAAGTGAGAATTGATGGAGGTAAGAAAGTGCTAAAGCCCTGTCATAATGAGGAGTAGTACTTATCTAACAAGTGAAAAGTTGTGATCCTCAGGAAATTTTAAAATTAAGCTTTCAAACCCAGATGTTTAAGATCCCAAGCTATTAAATAGAACTTGATTAGGTAACCCTAACTTTATTCGTCTTTGAGCTTAGAATCTAAACTTCTAATTATTTTGTTTAAAAGTGTTTAGTTGCAGAGGAGTGTCATGCAGAAATAAGAAACAGAGTTGAGTACCTTGGCACCATTGCTGTTTTGGTTTGCTGGGTTTTTATAAAACCTGTAATATCACAGCTGTCCTAAGTAGCAGTATCCCAGTGTATGTAGAAGGTCTTATAAGCAGGTATTGCACAATTAAAGCAGTTACACAAACTGAGATTGGAAGAGTTCCTTGATGTAATTCAGTGTGCTTAACCTGATTTAATAATGTGGCTGAAAGGCTGTTGGCATGACTTTTTTATCTTCTTTCTGTAGACAAAGTATTGTTAAGAACTGTAAGTTTTCATGTGAATTCCCCTTTCCTGCAAACTTGCCATTGTTCAGATTCAGACAAAATTCTGGGCATAATTTACTCTCTTCCAGCTTGTAGAGAAAGCAACCCTTAAAGACCAAGATGTGTTAGGTAGGAGACCAGTTTTGAACATTAAAAAGAAAGAGGCAAATCACTGCTGGTGGTGACTGCTTTACCTTGACCTTCCCCACTGATTGTTTGCTGTTAGAAATAGTTCTCGTATTTAACCTTTGTAAAATTGCAGTCCCTTGGCTAAAACAGGGTTCCTTCTTAGAAACTGCTACTGAGTTTTCAGCTTTTTTCTCTATGTTAGGAGTTGTTACATTATCAGAGTTGCTGTAGGAAGCAAGGGATGATTAAGTTTAAATGCTTTTTTATGCTCTGCATTTGGAAGAAATCATAACCTGAGTCAGTAATCCATGGAATTACTTCAGTTCTAGTACATGTTTTGTAGACAGACCTAGTATTTTTGAGTGAAGAACTACTAGTAGCATTAGTATAGATCTCAAAGCTAATTAGTTAAATTGAAATGTCTCATTTGGTGTCAGAATGTACCAACTAGAGAAGAAGAATCAACAACTCTCTGTAAATAAGTGTAAATATGTTACCAGAAGTGACTGTTCATTAGTATCTGTTATGCTAACATGTTTATTTTACTTGCTGTATTTAAAATCAAATGAGTAAACTACTGATTTGTAAGAGAGAAAATTTGGAATAGTTTCTGAAAATATTTGTGATGCCTTCCAGAATTTTAACCCCTTGTCTTTTAGGCTAACACCTCACTTAAGCTGTGGGCTGTCATTCAGCATGAGCAAGTAATTAAGTATTTAATATAGCAGTTCAGATCCATATCATACCAAACAATGTTGCTGACAGCCACACTGAATTGCTGATCATTTTTTCTTCAAAGAAAAATAGTGGATTTTATTAGGCTAATCTAGATTCCATTATAACTTCTTTTTTAATTTCAACAGAGAAGTTTATCCAGTGAAGAGTACAGTAACAGTGCTTGCTATCTGTGTTTCTTTTCAATTGTTTCCTCCAAATTCTAAACTTTGTCTCTTACATTGTAAATATACAGACATAGAGCCAAAAGTATAAATCAGCTGCTGTTTATGAGCTTAAATCATGTTGAAAACTGTCTTAAGCCAAGTAGCAATTAGCCACGGTGTGATTATATCCTTATTTCAATCTCTTTCCCTCCAGAAATAGGGTTACACTTTCAAAACTATGTGGATGTTCTTTTCTGTAATATTGCACATGTAAACAAATAGAACTAAATTATGCCAATAGTAAATATTTTAGCTACTTTGGGAAACAAATAAAGAGTTTGAAAAATACCAACTCTGGATAACCAGAGTAACAAGAATGATGATTATGCTGATTGAAAAATGCATATAAATTAGTATTTTTAATGAAACTCTCAAGGGATCTGGCATTTGAATTCTGCCAGATTAGTTAGCTCAAAACTGTATTGGCTTCTGCTACCTGTTCTACTTGTGTATTAGTCTTCTGTCCAGGAGTGGAGGGATGAGGCAAGTTAGAAGGTACTGAGGTACCTAGGTCAGCCTAGGTAGGTACTAAGGTCAGCCTACTTATAGCATGTTATCTTAAATCATTGATGCAGATTTGTTTGCACTGACAGGTGTTTAGAATTGCCAGAGTAGGAATGCATCTGCTCTGCCATCCTTGCTATCAGCCTCATTGGCTATATGTAATTCTACCAGAATTTGCCTATAAGTCTCCTCATTGCTGCTCTCTTTTCCATCTGTTATGTTAGTAATCTCTTTGTACTTACTCTGTCCTGCTTAATTTAATAGAGAAATTATAGTTTTAATAAAAAATAATTCACTGGATAAGTTACTGTTCAGCAAAGAGATGTATGTCTCATCCTTTGGTTTTCAAGTATACCTTTTTAATCGCCATCTGTGTATGTAATTATAATCTAAATAAAACTTCTCTGAAGATTAGTTAGTGCAATGAAATGTTGTAGGTGGTCCTGAGATAGCCAGGGAAGAAAGTTTGAATCACATATATTTTGACCTGCTTAATAGTCTAAGGTTATTATAGAAGTCAACTACGTTTCTTTACATCAACTTGCCAAATTTGTGTCGTGAAAGGAGTATGATAAAATCATGTTTTGTCCCAAGTACATATGCTCTTAAAACAGGACCAGCTAGTGCCTTTTGTGTGTGACTCAGCAGTTAATGTATTCCAGAATGAGATTTGCCGGTTTTGTGCAATTGCATTACAGTTTATTGTCTCATATTAATAGGCAATCCACTATAAACCGTCAAAATATCTTTTTGCGTACTGCAGCATAGCCAGGTATTTCCTGTTTTGTGTGTGTATGCTTCATTTCTCCTTCAGTAACAATCCATACTTTTTTTTTTTTAAATTAATTTCACTCTATTGATTTCAGTATGTATCTGATTTGTTGAAATAATTTTGTTTTCTGATTCTGTTCTTCAAAATGCTTTCTGCTTCCTCAGCTTTCTTTTTTTGCGGGTTGTATAAATATGTTTTATTGCAGCATGCTAGACAGTAATGGAAGTAGTGAATACTAAGTCCAGATATTTACCGAGATGCCTTCTCCTGCCCCCCACCAATGACAGGGAAATACTGCTGATTTCTATTTGCCCATCTCCTGTGTACTTTTGATAGTACCAATATTTCAGAATTTACTGTAGCTGCTTTTTAAACAGTCTGGAGGGAATTTCATCATGTCCCATCAAGTCAGAAGCACCTGCCTCATAGAAATACTGTTTTACCATTCCTTTTTTTTTTTTTTAAATTTTTTTTTATTTGAACTCTGTAAGCGTATGATCGCATCTAAACTTTTCTCAGGAGACTAAGGCACCTGAGTCCTTTGCATGATGTGTTGTTTGCTTCCTTTTCTGGTGTAGTAATTGACCTTTATTTATCTTTATTTTCCTGTTAGATTCTATAAATAAACTGAAAGGCTCTTGTTGCTTCTCTGTCTGTTGGTAGTTGAAATTGATTTAGTGATATATTTATTTTTTTAAATTTAATTTATACATGTTTATACTCTATATTGGTCCTTTGTTGATTGCCCTTGTTTCTACTTTTTGTAAGATTTCTTTTTCAGGTTATTGAAGAGTTTCAGTTACAAACATAATGATAATCTAAGCTTTTTTTATTTTTTTTTCTTTTTTATTTAAAGCTCTGTAGGATTAACTTGTTCTGGTGTATATTTATACAGTCTTTTCAGCAACTGTCAGGTTTCCTTTTTCTTCTTAAATAAATAAATAAATAAATGTGAGTTTGTTTAAATCTGCTCTTAAAAGATCTTCTCCTTATTGTGCTGTTCCTGATCCTTTTTTTCCTATAATTTTCCTTTTTTTCCTATAATTTTCCTTTTTTTTTAAAGTTATCTTCTACATTTACAAGTAGTTCTACATTTAATCAAATCCGAAACTAAAATAGCTCTTGCAGTATCTTCTGCCTTCTTCTGAAAACAATAGTTATTCCTAGTATGCTCCAAAAATTTCAATCTTTCCAAAAGATTTAGATAGCTAGTCAATTCAGTGTTACAACATGAAGCAATCTTTTGGACACAAATAGGATCTTTTGGGTATGGGCACAGGGGAGAAAATGGGAGTGATTTCTTTCATTGACTTTAAAATTCCAACCCTCACCAAAAGACTTAAATTTTTAGACAAAAATAAGTAGAATATTTCATGGTGTCTGTCAGATAGTTATTACAAGATTTTTATTTGATGACCTAGCATAGTAGTTGCTGAAGAACAACTTGAGCTTCTGCTTAATGAGTGTTACACTATTCTTCTCCCCAAATTTTCTTGATTCCTTCTACTTCTGCTTTTGAGGGTATTCACTGTGAATCATTATTTCCAGTTTTGAAATTTATACACACGCTAATGACCAACAGTTTTAGCTATCAACTAAGTGTAAATATTTTCTCGTAATAAGTACTAACCTGATTTTTTTGCTACCATATTGTGGTCTTTATTCAATATCTTACTGAATTCCACTCTTATCAGTAGCCATTTGCGAATGCTTTTCCCATTGGGCTCATTAGTTCTATCAGTGGTAATTCTCAAATCCAGCTGCTTGCTATAAATTGGTTTGATGCAGACAGTGGTGAATTAGTGGATGAAGGCTGTATGTGAAATGTGCGTAATTATCTAGAACTTAAATTGAGGAAGTTTGCTGAGTGTAGTGATGATGCATTTTCTTTTTTTGTGGAAGTGCAGGAAGGAAGACACCCAGAATTTGAGTATCAGTTCAGTAGTGCAGATGATGTGGAATTGTTAACAGTGGTACTTGAAATGAAAGGTGACTCTTATTTTCTGGAATAGATACAGAATTCAAATTACTCTGCTTGCTCTGTGTCCTCTGAAATAAGTATTTTGCTTATAGGATTTATTGAAGGAATGTTTATATTGGGAAATACTGAAATTCATTCTGTAAAATCTGAATATTAAGAAGATAGTATAAATTGTTGCTTTTTTATCTGTAGATAGTGTAACTACAAATTTCTGATGTAATTTGTCTGTGATATACCTTGTAGTATTAGATCTGTTGTCTTAATAGAAATCAATAAATAAAATTTTTTTCCTCTATTTAGGAGGCCTTATCGATGTCAATATGAGTGAAATTAGTTTTGATGAAATTCAGCAACTGTTTTCAAAAGATTTAGACATTAAACCAGGAGGACACTGGAAACCAAAAGACTGTAAGCCACGATGGAAGGTGAGATGCTGCTTTTCTGGTTTTTTTCCTGTTGGTGTATAAGAATAGTTTACCATTGCAAGCACTTAGTCTTTTACTGCTATATAATTTATATATTATGTAGTATGTTATAGTATATGTATTATGCTATCTGTGCTCAAGAAGAGACTAAAGCTTGAAGAAAAACTTGAAATGGATTGTCAAGAACTTCTAAAGGTTCATTAACTGTTGTTACTAAGCATTTTGTCATATGGATGCAAACTTGTCCTATGTGTATGTTGCTTAAAGTATAATTAGAAGCAAGTGAACATAAAAGGAAAATCTTATTTATATTTTACTCAGAATTTTTTTCTTTTTTTTGTTTGAGCAAAATTCCAACACGCTTTCCTAGTGGGAATGAAAGTGTAAAACACCAAGCCAATTTAAATGTAGAAGTTGAAAAGCTTATGTAGGCTATGGGAAACTTGATCTGTATTGAAACATTAAAATTTGAAAATGCTAATATAATAGCTTAATATATATATAATTTTTTGAAGGTGGCGATCCTTATTCCCTTTCGGAATCGCCATGAGCATCTTCCAATTTTTTTCCGTCATCTGATACCTATGTTGCAGAAGCAGCGGCTGGAATTTGCCTTCTATGTTGTTGAACAGGTAACAGCATTTACTTGAAAAGTGACTCTTCAAGGTTCCTTACTAAAGGGGATTTGATATTCTTATCAAGATTTGGATGAATCCAGAATTTAAAAATTGTTACTCTGCTGTTCTAATCCTTTGAATGAAAAAGGAAAGTTCAGCTCATTCCCGACTTTAAGCAGTGGCCAGATACATGTTGCTTTTCTTCAAATACGATATTTTGTAGGTGATAACACAGTCTCTTTGAATCTGTTGTCTTTGTAAGTTTTCAAGGACAAAAAAATGGGGCTACATCTGGCTGGTAACCAGTCACCAGCGGTGTTCCTCAGGGCTCAATTCTAGGGCCAGTTCTGTTCAGTATATTTATCAGCAATCTGAATGGAGGAGTTGAATGCAGCATTAGCAAGTTTGCTGATGATACCAAACTGGGAGGTGCTGTTGATTCTCTTGAGGGATGGGATGCCTTGCAGAGGGATCTAGATAGATTGGACCATTGGGCTATGATTAATGGGATGAAATTTAACAAGTCAAAATGCCGGATTCTGCACCTAGGACGGAGTAAAGCCGGGTACAAGTATGAATTGCGAGAGCAGTGGCTGAAGAGCAGCCCTTGCAGACAGGGAGCTGAGGGTGCTGGTTGACAGCAGGCTCAATATGAGTCAGCAGTGTGCCCTGGCAGCCAGGAGGGCAAACCGCATCCTGGGGTGCATCAAACGCAGCATAACCAGCCGGTCAAAAGAGGTGATGATCCCGCTGTCTTCAGCATTGGTCTGGCCTCACCTTGAGTACTGTGTGCAGTTCTGGGCCCCACAATTCAAGAAGGATGTTAAGGTCCTTGAATGCGTCCAGAGAAGGAGGGCAACAAAGCTGGTGAAAGGGCTGGAAGGCATGTCCTATAAGGAACGGCTAAGGACTTTGGGCTTGTCTAGTTTGGAGAAAAGGAGGCTGAGGGGCGACCTCATTGCTCTCTAGAGCTTCCTGAGGAGGGGAAGTGGAGAGGGAGGTGCTGATCTCTTCTCCCTGGTATCCAGTGACAGGACATGTGGGAATGGTTCAAAGCTGCGCCAGGGGAGGTTCAGACTGGACATTAGGAAGCATTTCTTTATTGAGAGGGTGGTCAAACACTGGAAGAGGCTTCCTAAGGAGGTGGTCGATGCCCCAAGCCTGTCAGTGTTTAAGAGGCATTTGGACAATGCCCTTAATAACATGCTGTTGTGGTTTAACCCCAGCCGGCAACTAAGCACCACGCAGCCACTCGCTCACTTCCCCCACCCAGTGGAATGGGGGAGAGAATCGGAAAAAAACCCAAAAAACTCGTGGGTTGAGATAAAGACAGTTTAATAGGACAGAAAGGAAGGAAAATAATGATAATGATAATAATAATAAAATGACAATAATAATACTAAAAAAATTAGAATATACGAAACAAGTGATGCACAACACAGTTGCTCACCGCTCGCCGACCAATGCCCAGTTAGTTCCCAAGCAGCAGTCTGCCCCTCCCGGCCAACTCCCCCCAGTTTATGTACCAGCCCTTTTCCAATCATCTTGTCAATGCCACCTTCCCTAGCAAGTGATCCCAGCTGCTTGGCTTCCCTACCCTCTAATTCCAGGCCACTAGCCCTGTATTCTCCCACATGCCATGCCACCCACAAGGACTGTGGCTGAACCAAAGAACCAAACTGTGCTGGTATCAGTCACCCCTATAGAGAAGAAGAAATGCATGATGTCATATGGTATGGAATAGCTCTTTGGCCAGTTTGGGTCAGCTGTCCTGGCTGTGTCCCCTCCCAGCTTCTTGTGCCCCTCCAGCCTTCTTGCTGGCTGGGCATGAGAAGCTGAAAAATCGTTGACTTAGTATAAGCACTACTTAGCAACAGCTAAAACCATCAGCGTGTTATCAACATTATTCTCATACTAAATCCAAAACATAACACTGTACCAGCTACTAGGAAGAAAATTAGCTCTATCCTAGCTGAAACCAGGACACGTGCTTTAACTTGGTCAGCCCTGAATTGGTCAGGCAATTGGACTAGATGATCGTTGTAGGTCCCTTCCAACTGAAATAGTGTAGTCTATTCTATTCTAGTTGACTATTTTAACAAGCAACAAAACATAATGTTTCTTCGTTTGTATCAGTATTTATTTAACTCGTAATGTCATGCTGTATTAATCCAAACCACCCATATTTTGATACTTCAGAGTTGCTAGTGCTGTTAAGTTTTGTGTAAGAGGGGAGAATATCTAGACTTTTTAAATCACAAAATACAGTTGATGTAGTTGGTGCCAACCAGAGCTATTGCTCTGCTTAGCTAGAGGAATAACAGGCATCTTTGTCAATGCTTTTTTTTTATGTGGTAGAGGATGTATTTCTCATAGTATTGAAATTTTGTGTCTCTCTTCTTGATTCTTACAATGTCTCCTTTGTTTTCTGTTTGAAGACAGGTACACAACCTTTTAATCGTGCAATGCTCTTTAATGTTGGCTTCAAAGAGGCTATGAAGGATGCTGTCTGGGACTGCATAATATTTCATGATGTGGATCACTTACCTGAAAATGACCGAAATTATTATGGATGTGGAGAAATGCCACGCCATTTTGCAGCAAAGCTGGACAAATACATGTACATGTAAGTAATTAGCTTTATTCACGTTGTTTCTTAAAGACACAGAAACATTCTTGCAGTGTGTATGAATTTTCCAACAGTATATGCAGTAGGTGAAACCAATAAAACAGCCTCCTACCATGCTATTTACATAAATGAATATCTAGTTATTAAAAGGAAGTTTTAAGTTTAGTGTCTACATTTGATATGTTGCTAATTTGAAGATATTATTTATAATTTTCAGTGTTGAACTTGTTGCAGTGAGGTTGATCTTTGGGGAAAAAAAAAAGGGCTATTTGTATCAAGGGGGAAAAACTTACCTTGCTTATTAGAAATCTTGTCTGGCTACATAAGCCTTTGCGGTGGCTGTTAACAAAGATAAGCAGATAATCTGCAGCAAAATACCACAGGAAAAATGTCTTACTTAATTTTCTTGTAAATGTACAATTTATTTCTGCTTTGTACTGCTTTTTAAACAGAAGATTTTCTTACTGCTAGACCATCTTGTACCTTGTATTCAGTCTCTGTTGACATTTGATGAATGTAGTGGGTCCTGCAGTTTTGTTACCTCCTTTCCTTCTGCTATTTTACATTAATGATGTTTCACTTGCTTTTTAACACTCTGCTGTCTCATGACACTCTTCCAATCACTTCACGTAAAGCTGTAGCTTATTGCTTGCTACATGTATGTATTTGCCATCCTGAAATTTTATTTGTGAAGTTGATCAACTTGACAACTTGGTCAACCTGACCCATCAGAAGCAATGCATTGAAAATATAACTTTGTTTGGACTTCAGGTTGTCAGCCAATTAGCAATCAAACCTTTAAAGATTTAATATGTATTTAAAAATATATAAATAAACATATAAATATATAAGAGATTTCATCTATCTTTATATGTATTTTTAAATACTTTATGTATTTATATATACATTTATAAAATGTCTAAATACAGATAATTTACAAATATTTACAAACTATATGTTTACAATATATACACAATAAATATATATAAATACATATTTATGAAATATAAAAAGAAATATATGTATATATACAAAAAAGTGCACGTGTACCACACACATACTTACATATGAATAAAAACCTCAAACAGTTCCATTAACTGTCATACCCCAGTTGTTTTTATTTTTGGTTGGTGGGTTGGTAGTGGTTTTTTGTTGGTTGTTTTTTGAGGGGAGGTGTTTGGGTTTTTGATGTTTTTTATTTTTAGAACACTTGTTATTTCAGTTAAATGTTGAAAGGGATATATAGTAACAACCTTCCCCAAAAGCTATTAAGATTTGGTTCAATCCTGTGTTTCCACAGAGATTAGAAATTGCATGACTCTGTATTTCTTTTTCTTTCCCCTTGCATTCTGGAGTTATTTGTCGTTCAGTGTGGCAATTGTGTCCTAAGCAATGGTAAATCTTTTTGTAGATAGTCCTAATTCCTTCAAGGTTTCAGATTTGGAAGCGTCTCCTGAGAAATGTGTTAAATTACGTTTATTTGATGAAATTGTATGCTGTTTCTGAAAGAGGAACGCACTTTACTGTAGCAGCTTCTGGGTTAAGGACGCAAGTCAATATTGATGGAAGTAAATATAGATACTTAAATACAATCTGTTTTTTTTTTTTTTTCTTTTTTTTAGATTGACAAAGTGTTTTGAGAACTGGAAATCACATTGCCTGGGCCTTAGTATGTTATGTTATATAGCTATAGTGGCTGGTCGTGTTGGCCAACTGCTGATTACTTAATAGTATGTGTTAGTAATTACTGTATGCTTACTGACAAAAAAGCCTTTTGATTCAAAAGTTTAGCTTCTAAAAAATGGAAAATTGTTTTTTAAATAAGTAGGTGTTTCACTGTGGTTGAATATGTACTGTTAAACTGTTCCTCTCAAGTTTTAACAGTTCTGTAGAATATAGTTATGAATTAAAATTACTGAATTGATGCATTGCTGATTTTGTCATTTTTTCAGTTGATTAAAGAGAGGTTTTTTCAGTTGAATAGTGTCAAAATACAATAGTTTGAGGGCTTCACTTAATACTCCAGCTATGGGTCTAAATCAGTGATCTGAAATACGTGATAGACTTTTGTTTCATGTGGTGATACTAATTTGAGCTACAGTTTAAGAGTACCTTTTATGCAGATCAGACACTACTGCAAACATTTTGTTCAACTTCCGTGTATGTTACTTAATGCCAGCGATCTGTGAACCAGTTTCCCTTAGTGAATACATTCAGCATCTCTTCATGTCCTTAGTTTGGGGTTCTTGTTTTTTTTGAAAGGTATTGTTCAGAGAAAGGGCTACCTGTCTAAGTTCAGCTAATAATACAGAATTTGTCTTTTGTTTGCAGTCTTCCATACAATGAGTTCTTTGGTGGTGTAAGTGGCCTGACAGTGGAACAATTTAAGAAGATCAATGGGTTTCCAAATGCCTTTTGGGGATGGGGTGGAGAAGATGATGATCTTTGGAACAGGTGTGTGTTCAGTGCTTATGTTTTTCTCATTGTTCTGTGGTATCCACCCTTTGAGAGCAATTAGGTGTCTTTTCTGTTAATTGTTACCTTTTTTTAATTTGTTCTAAATGAACAAATTCTAACATTTCTAAAGAGTTCACTTTAGAAATATCAGAACATACCATTTGAAGGGATAAGTATGATGTTCTTTTTTCTTGGCCTGGGGACAGTTAACAGGCTTTTAAGAGATGGGGCTTGTAACAAATAACGGATATAACAACAGATAACAGTATTAAGCATTTTTAGTCTCATTCCTTCTAGTCTTCTGTGCATTGCTTTTTGATTTTAATTTACATCTCTCTTGCTGCTAGCATTATGGAATACCATCCCGCAGACATGTAGAGTAAGCATGAGTTTAAGTATCTTTCATATCTTAGGAGCAGTGTTTGAGAGAGAGGTTAATTTGTGACTGTATTGATAGTCACAAATTGGACAGTGGACAGCAATGCTGACTGTAATACTAACCGCTCACGGTAAACGAGTGTAAAATGTTCCAGTTGAGCTGTTGAAACAAAGTGTCTGCATGAGTTTATGTATAAAGAGATATATTTTAAAGGAAGAGTTTGTGTGTTTTTATTCTTTTTCCTTACTATTTCCATATTTTTATGCTGTTGTTCTTTAAGAACAAAGCAGGAAATACTAAATATGAAATCATGATTTCACACTTTATTGGTTTTGCCAGCTTTTTTAGTTGTTGGGTTAGGAGTGGTTTGGGTTTTTTAGGGAGAGAATGTCAGTGAACACAAAGACTTAGCTTTAAAAGATTTGATGTGTGTTTTTCACTTTTGCTGTAACTTGTAAAAACATCTTTTTAATACTCC
Source organism: Gymnogyps californianus (assembly GCF_018139145.2). NCBI lineage: Eukaryota > Metazoa > Chordata > Aves > Accipitriformes > Cathartidae > Gymnogyps > Gymnogyps californianus. The sequence continues at coordinate 48,060,859 of NC_059472.1, forward strand.
TCATACCAATGTTTATGTATTATACTGCAGGGTTCACTATGCTGGATACAATGTAACAAGACCAGAGGGAGATTTAGGGAAGTACAAATCCATTCCTCATCATCACAGAGGTGAAGTCCAGTTTTTAGGACGGTAAGAAAAACAGAGAACTGTTGAAATACTAGAGCTAAAGATGTAAAATTTTTTTTTACACACATGCAAATCTTCCACACGTACAAATAAGCAGTCAGTGCTTATCAGTGTTATTCTCTCTTTAGTGCTAAACTTTGTATTTTCTTAAAGACATTATGTTTGTTGTTCATGTATTTTTTATTTAACCATGAGAGAGACTGTGTGTCAGAAGATATTATTGTCATAATCTTTGATGCAGAATGTTATTGTTCCTTAATAGTTTGGGCATTGGTGCTGGCAGGGCTCCATTAGTTGGTTAATTTGGATATTCTGCAAAAGGAAGCAGTACAGCTAGGGGAAATGACTCCTGCGTGAAAACAAACTTTAAAACTCCTCAAGGATAGGTTTCTTCCATCGTATTTCATTCTTTTCGGAGATGCAGGTCTTCTATTTCCTGCTTACATTGACATGAACTTCTTCTTTCGGGGTTCCTTTCTTTTGCTACAAAGATGCAAAACACTTTTAACTGGGCAGTAGGTTCTGGCTGCCCTAGATTGGAATAGCAACCAGAATGCAGCAGATGAGCTACACTTAAAAAGTAGAATGTGAAACGCAAAATAAAGGGTTTATGGGCTGCATCAAAAGAAGTGTGACCAGCAGGTCAAGGGAGGTGATTCTCCCCCTCTACACTGCTCTCCTGAGACCCCACCTGGAGTACTGCGTTCAGCTCTGGGGCCCCCAATATATGAAGGACCTGTTGGAGCGAGTCCAGAGGAGGGCCATGAAGATGGTCAGAGGGCTGAAGCACCTCTCCTGTGAAGACAGGCTGAGAGAGTTGAGGTTGTTCAGCCTGGAGAAGAGAAGGCTCTGGGGAGACCTTATAGCAGCCTTCCAGTACCTTAAGGGGGCCTACAAGAAAGCTGGAGAGGGCCCTTTTTACAAGGCCATGTAGTGATAGGACAAGGGGTAATGGCTTTAAACTGAAAGAGGGTAGATTTAGATTAGATGTAAGGAAGAAGTTCTTTACTGTGAGGGTGGTGAGGCACTGGAACAGGTTGCCCAGAAAAGTTGTGGATGCCCCATCCCTGGAAGTGTTGAAGGCCAGGTTGGATGGGGCTTTGAGCAACCTGGTCTAGTGGAAGGTGTCCCTGCCCATGGCAGGGGGGTTGGAACTAGATGATCTTTAAGGTCCCTTCCAACCCAAACCATTCTATGATTCTATGGTATGTGTTTTCAGATAATTAGAAATACCGTTTAATTGTGTTATCAATGGGTGTCTCTTTCTGGGAACATCTTTATTTTCTGCTTTATTCATAAGTTTTAAAGACATGTACAGTAGACATGAGTAAATACATGATATGAAACTAAAATGTACACATCAGTAATCTGAGGGAGTGGGAGGGAAACTTTTTTTAATCACCTCAAATTTAGATGTTTGCAAATGCAGGAGTCTCAAGAATGAAATGAGAAACAATTCAGACATTTAAATGTATAATGATGAACAATGAAGGTTCCTAAATCTTCTCTGAGCTCCATAGCTGAGATTCATAGCAAAAGAACATGAAGAAATTGAATGTTCTTTAAAAATCAGTTCAGTTTGGGACCATAAAAAGTATACATATTAAATGCCTTCTTTGTTATTTAGTTTTAATGTTAACTTGTATATGTGAACATAAAATCTAAGTGTATTAAAAAACAGAAAGTGGCTTGCTTTTAAAGCTTAGGCAGGTAATTTCGTAATTTCAGAGGGCTGAGAGGTAGTTTCAGAATTTAAAGCATATTTCAAAATGAAATGACTGTTAACAGTGTCGTGTCTAACATCAATTGAATTGTTTCTTGCAAATCTTTCTCATGTTTTCTTCTTCCAACTCCCTCTGCAGATACAAACTTCTGAGGTATTCCAGAGAACGTCAGTATCTTGATGGGTTGAACAATTTAATATATACTCCTAAAATACTTGTCAGTAGATTGTATAAAAATATAACTGTTAATCTCATACCAGAACTTGCTCCTGTTAGAGACTATTGATGGAAGTGGAATGACAAGCTACCCTACCAGAGCAGACTTTTAACACTGGAAGCTACTAATAGACATTGTAAAACAAAACAAAACCAACAAACAGCAGCTTAGAATTAGAGATTTTTTGACCATTTGATGATGCATATTTGGGATGAGAAGTAATTGTATGTACCATGCATTTTGTTCTGAAAGAAAAGCCAGCAGCTACCACTCAGATGTTTACAGCATGAGACTACTGTTCAAGCCTTCGTTCTTCATATTCTCTATCTTAACCACTCAACTAAATAAACTGCAGAAAACAGACTTGTAGCTTCTCTGGAAGTAGGGACAGAGGCCGCCTCTTCCAGGAATTTTTTATACTAACCCCCTACCCCCCCGCCTCGTATTTAAATGAATGCTTTTGTTTCTTTTTAAAATGTGTTTTGTAAATATGTGATGTAAATTAATGTGTGTACATTGCTTTTAAATTGCTCAATATTTTATGCTTCAGTATGTATTTGAGTGTGTTCTGGTTTGAATTCTATAGGAACGTTTTTATTAGCATGAAAGAACAAGTGTAAAATGTAAGTATGCTTAAAAAAAAGGTTATACCTTATGTGAAATGAAGGAAATATTAATTGTTGGCCAGCTATGACTGTAAACTGTTATACTAGTTTTGAGCTCTAGGCCTCCTGCATATCTATATAGAAAAATCAATTTCGTATATGAACTTGCTAGAAAGAAAGCTTTTAATTTTATTTATTGCCAGCAAAATTGTATGATACCCTGCCTGCCATCTAAATCCTATTTATATGCATATTGCATGTGTATTACGGAAAATCTTGCAGTTGTTGTGTATTATGATCTACAGGAACTCTTAACTGTTTCCAAGTGTGCCACTAGTGTCAATGTCAGGGATTTTAATGCCTAAAACAATGTGTCTGGGTGTGTACAGTATTTTGGTATTGTTCTTTTTTTTTTAAATCCTAGTAAACAGCACTTTTATTCCTCCAAAATAAGAAGAGCCAAAAATATGTCTTCACTGGAAGAATATTAAAGTTAGATTTTTAAGAAAATAATAAAACATAGTTCTAATAGTTCTAATGCTTGCAGGGTGGGATTTTCAGAACCATGGTGTTGGTCAAACTGTTCCGCTGATGATGATGATGGCATAAGTGGAACTGAAAACAGGCCAATCCCAAGTGCTTTTTAAAATTCCACTCATAATATATTAATCAATATAGCTATTTAAGGGCCTATTCTGGTAGAGTGCTGAGTGCTTCTATGATGCACTAAGTATCCTCAAGTCGATGACTTTCAATGAGATTGAGGTTGCACAGTCCCAGTAAGGATTGGTCCTGTCTGTTTTTCTATTTTTGTGGTGTTATCTGTATGAGTAACTAGCCTCTTTCCCTGGCTTATAATGAGAAATATACCTTCTTATTTTCTGTTTGCTTGTAATGTTATGCTACCTAAAAATGTCCCACTGCTAAGCATTATTACCTTTTCCTAATATTTTTTTACATCCCTCGTTAATACTAAGGAAAAGGACCGGATCATTTATTTTCTATGTTAATGCAAAGATATTGACCAAGATCTAGTAAACTGTTTTGTTTGTCACGGTTACTCAACTCTTTAGGAACCAAAGACTGACTTCTGCTCCCATCAAGAATGGAAAGCAGAATATAATAAGGATTGTTTATCCATAGAGTGTTCTGTAAGAGTGTTGACAAAGAATACTAACTTTAACTCATTACTGTGTGTTGGTTTCCTGAATTGCTGCCACAGATGGTGTGGTGCTTTGTATATTTGAGTTTGTTTGCCATAAACACCTTTTATTTCTTTGGCATCCCAGCAGCAGATTTTGCCCTTAGCCATTCTTTGGTAAAGTTATGAGCTTAGTTGTAGGCATCCCAAATATTTAGTAGAAATGTAATGATTTAATTTAAGTAGTTGAGAACAATTGTAAGGGATATTTTAAACAGTATTGGAATTACCTTAAAATCTACCAGTTAATCTAATATGCTTTAGGAATGATGTAATGCAATGAAAATAACAAAAAGTGAGCATAAAGTGAACAAAACATCTTTCAAAAGCATGCTTAAGTGGTTTGATCACCTCCTGCTATATTTTTCTATAACTGAGTGTATAGAATATTCTGAAGCATATGGATAAATGGGAGATAATTAATACACTGTATGAACAATTATATCTTCAAAATAAAATTAGTCTTATTTCATAACAGACTAATACAATTCTTTAAGAACTGTTGAATAAATTTTTAAATCCCTGATGTAATTTTGAAGTGATTTCTGGTTTTCAGTACAAGTTCACCTACGATTTAACACCTGTGATTATGAAACATCCTTTGGTACTGTAGGTCTGTACTGGTTTCTGAAGCATGCTTTTGTGCCCATTTGTTAGGCATTCTGTGAAATTAATGTGCAATTTTTAAAATTTCTAATGCATATATGTGTATATATATACATAATATATTACACATATGCTGTGGCTGAACTAATATAACTTTACAGCTCTAAGTGATTAATCATGTATGGTCTTAGAAAAATGTGATTTAAACCAGTATGTGATTAGATTATGACATATAGCTGAGTTCTTAAAAAGTTTACATTTTGGTGCCCCAAAGTGATGGATGTTAAATTATGAATTGTTAACCAACACTCTTCTCTAAATACCTTTTATCACTTTGTTGGGAAGTTTTAAAAGTTGCCATCTTAAATTACATCAAAATAGTGTTTGTATACTACCTGCTTGAACTCAGTACTATTCTGTAGTGAATTTTAACATAGACAGTGCCTTCAAACAAAATAAATGCGATGCAGAACTAAGAGTTGTGCACATTCCTTTTGATATTTTAATGATTCTTGTAAAATGTAGAGAGAAGCCAATCACATTGGCTTTTGCATTGCTGACAAGGCAAATGAAGGACGTCTTCTCTCCAAGGAGTGAACATGGAGGGAGAAGAAAGAGGGAGTATTTTACAAGATTCTGAAGATTTTGCAAATTAACAAGTAAAAACATTACAGAAATATTAACAGTGAAATCTGACTGATATGCTAAGATACTCTTAAGCCCATTTGCTGTATTTCAGATTTAAGTAGGAGAATATAAAATACCCATTTTGCAATAGACAGTATATTGAAAAGCAAGTGCAAAATGTCCTTTTTCTTGGATCTTGCCAGTCTGTTTTTCTATCATTATGTTTACTAATGACTGTGTTATAGTGGGTTACTAATGAGCCAGTTATTTAAAAATATTAAAAGGATCCATTGCATATCAGCAAGAGGAAGTGTACTTAAGATTATTTTATTTGTAGAGGTATGTAAGATAGGCTTAATGAAAAATGCACTGAAACAAATGCTGGGAATTTCCTGTGTACTATCATAGTTTTGGGTTTTTGTTGTTCATGAAAATGTTTGTACTTTTTTATCATTGTCTTTTATGAAATATAATGTTCTAAAGATTGTGTTGGTTTGTTTATTCTGAGGTTCTGTGGAGAACTTATCTTCTTTGTGTTTTGTTTATAGACAAAGTGCTCATTTTTCTAGTGCTCCGTTCCTCGAAGTAATAACAAAAGGAAGAGACACTTGGCCAGCAAATACATCAGGTTAGGCTGTGATGGGATCAGGCCTTAGGCTAACAAATCATTTTCCCTTTATTGGTATTTATATGCTTTCAGCTTTTGGTTTTACTAGGCTAAATGACTCAACGTTTTTGCGAACTTTTCCAAGATAGGGTTGCTATTCTGTTGAATCTCCTAATGGCTCTTCTCTGTACTTATTTCTGTTTAGGAGTAATTTTCCTTGTATATGGATTACAAGAATGGGAAGTAGAAGGATTCATCCATGTTTCTCCTGGCGTTAAATAGGGAGCTGGTTTTCTCAGGAATCATCAGTTATCCTTATTTTTCTTTGTATCTTACAGCTATTACAGAAGTGTCTGATGGTTAGAGGTATGCAAGTAATTTTTGGGAGTACTTCAACTGGGGACAAAGGTATTTGCAGAATTTTACGAAAATACACAAATAAACTTCAAGTATGTTTGATGGACATACTTTTCTGCAATATTGGATATGGACTCTCCTTGAAAGTGTCACCAGTTATAATATATTGGAAAGCAGGAAAGAAGGCATTTAAAGTATGTGTAGCATTTAAGGACGCTAAGGATGCTATTCTACCTTGCTGTCACTTTTAAGCTGCTTTTGCTTCTGTATCTTAAAAATCAGAATTGGGAGGTGAGTTTATCTGATGATTATATGGGGCCCTGGGTAGTAGTCCCATATGACTTCATCTATTGCGGGCTTCAGTAATATAGATGATGGTAGGTGGTGGATTGCCTTTCCTCTGTGCTTACTTTTCATGAGACACCTTTCAAATGTGTTTTGTTCACTTCCTTTGCAAGAGGGAATGTAGTTTATTAACTTCATGGAAGACTTTGGTTTATTCTCAGCATCCCAGTAATGGAGTTCCAATGCATTTTTTCTAAGCTTAATGTGTTTTTTCAAACCCTAAACTTTTATTCAGAAGAGCAATACTTACAGAATACAGAAATACAGAATACTTTTATTCAGAAGAGTATTTTTAAACAAAGTCAACACACATTCTTCTTAAAGTTAACAAAGTGAATAAACGACTGTTAATGTTAGTGATTTACTATGAAATCTAAAGCTGTTTATACAGTCAGAAACTAAGTTCTTATCATTTATGGAAATTTTAATTTACACATCTAAATTTTCATGCTTAATGTCAACTTCTATTCCACTGGCTCACTAACTACTGCTGTAGTTGAGTAAGAAAAGGGACTGAGGAGAACAGCAATGCAGTAATGTCGATAACCAGCATCATTAGCTGTGAACACCACCTGGAAAAAGAAAAAACAAAAGACAAATGAGAAGTGATCTCTAGATACGAGCCTAGATGGAACCACTGTGATCATTTTATCTAACCTCCCACAAAACTTTGGAAATATCTTCTCTTGTGGTGATTTGATCACTGTGATCTGAGATTGCCTGTCACACACAGTTTTTCCACTGGTTAAATATCCTTTGTTAAAAGCATACATGTCACTTATTTAAAATTTTGTCAGTTATATTTATTATCCAGATTGGGGTTTCCTTGTTGGTACTCATAAATGGCAACAAGATTTTTTTCCTTATTGAAGATCTACATTGAACCCCATTGATTGTCTTTATTTAAAAAAAAAAAAAAAGGCATTATTTCAAGTATTTGAATATTTTTGTTGCTCTTACGAAGTCCTGAACTTTGAGGAACAGAATTAAACATAGTGCTACAGTAACTGTCATCAGGTCAAAATACGAAGCAATGAGTTTCTTTAATCCCACTTACATATCTAGTAGATAGAGAAGGACGGACTGCATTAGTCCTTTGACCACAACGTGATAATCTTACGTATGAATGATTTACAACAGCCCTTTTAACATCTCCTTAATCAGCTCATGTCCTGTCCTTTGATTTCTCCCTCTACATAGTAGATAATTTTGTGTTGTGAGACAGTGAGTGTCAACTTTTAAAATAGACACAGTTTAATAACTGTGATGCATAGCTTGTGCTCCTTTCAACATTAATAAAAAAAAGATGCATATGAAACAACCAGTGAACTGAGCAAAACATGATCCCTACTGAGGCTTGTTTTTAAGAAAGGAGGCTCTTGCACTCTGGATTAAATTCATTTCTAGTCTGGAATATAGACTTAAACATTATCTTGATATATAATCAATTTACTTGCACGCTGTAAATCTTTCGTCTTGCCTCTTATTTCAGTTATCACAGAAGGCAAGGCTATCCAGCATTAACCTTCATTATTGTCTAGAATAAGAATGTCATCTCTCATCCATTTCAGGGAGGCAGAAACAAAATTTAACCCAGATGTTTGCCACCTTTTCTCCAAGGAGATGAGGAATGGCTGAGCAGCAGTTGCAAACTGCACAGCTGGTGGTGCTCACTGATCTGTCACAGTCCAGCAAACAACTAATACAGGACTGCTGCTGCTACTGAAAGGTCATATGAAAGGGCTGATGCTGTGGAGGGGAAGGGGACAGCCCCCAAGGAGTCCCAAACCCTGCAGCTGACCTCAGTTGGTACCTGGTTTGGACCACCTTCATCTAACCAGTTTATCTGTCCCATGCAAACTAAAAAGGCCTGTTACACTTTTTTCTGCTGTAAACTGACGATCCAAGCATCCAGAACACAGTTCATACTTTCATTATCTTTAAAAATCTAAATTATAAACTTTGTCTGCAGCTGTACAAATCCTGGATCCAAAAGGCAGAAAAATCCCTTTCCCAGGAGACTTAACAGAGTACCCCACCTGTTGTTCTCCCTCAGGTGTCTAGAAATAGCCACAGAAAGAACTACAGGCTTAAGTAGAGGTAGAAGGGTGGAAAACCTCTTCGTAAGTAATACATCTAAGAGCTTATTGAGAGTTATGGGGAAGCTAGTAACTAGGTTCTCTCATGAGTATGTTGTTACAAAGCTTTGAGATTGTGGATTTAAAGCAAAAATATTTTAAAGTGAAAAGAAAGTTCAACAAGTGCAATTAGTAATTGAAGCCTAGACATATAAAGTATTTTCATTCTTTGCAACTAAAGTACAGGAGAAAATGAATACTCACATCAGCATGGTGATGAAAGGGATTCAAGCCCAATTTCTTCCAATAAGAGGCTGTGTCAAGCTCAATCTTGTATACACCTGTTACAAATTGTTTTTTATTTGTGAGCTCATGGAGCTCTCCGTTGTCATTGGTTTGTCTGTGTGATGGCAGAAGAATGCATTTTTGGTTAAAAGCCTAAGAAAAGTGCAATTTTTAGCGATTGAACTTGAGTGATGTTGTGTAGCTTAAGTAGTATGATGAATACTTCTATTGATCTGGAATGGCTTACGTCCATCTGTATTGTGGATGCTTCAGAGCTTATCTTGGCATTTGCTACTTCCACGATCGGCACAGCAGATGGCTGCCTGCCATGTCACTACTCTGCATGGTTTGGGGGTGAGCCAAAAGCTGGCATTATTGTTCATAGACTCTTGGCAGAGTCTTGGAGTTAATTAAATGAACCCACTCAGAGGGAAAACTTCACTGCTGTAAGCAATGTGGAAGCTCTATGATGCACTTACTGTGCAACTAAGTAGGGTCAACTCTTGATTTTCCCATAGTTTTCTTTCTTATTTAAATGTATTGCGTTGTTTTAGCGGTATGAATATTTTTTACAGTTGGCTTTTTGAAATTTGAGATCTGCTGTTTGAAATGACTGTAGGTCAGCCAACAGTGTCGCCTTATGGAATTCCCTGTTGTCTGTATTGATCAGTTGTTTTTCCATCCTCAACAAACAGATGGTTTTGTTTGATTTGAAGATGCTATCAGTGCTCTCCAAGGCCATAGTGCTGGCTTGAAACTATACACCTTTGAACACCAACCAGTTTAGGGCTCCAGAACCAATATTGAATGCTGTCTCTCAAACATGTCTCTTGGTTGAGACCTATTTCTGTGAAATAAGTTACATAATACTAGGTTTTGGATTGGGTAGGTTATCCACAATTAACAGTGCGGCTAGTGCCTGATTTTAGTAGTTACAAACCACTGTTTTGTGTTCTAGCTGCCAAATCTTTTTCTGAACATATTTTATTCAAATTGCATGCAGAGAAAAATAAAGAATTAAATGTTTTTTATGTCATTGTCCAGTGCATTACTTAGAATCTGTGCTTATAACTGTGAAGTCATAGAACACCATTTATATCTTACAAGATGCTCTGTAGTCAGTTATCAGATTTTTTTTAATCCATTCAAATATCTATTTTTTTCATCATAGATTGATCATTGTTAGGTAGCTTCATTTCTCTAACAAGCTTTCTCAGGTAAAACCAAACATACCTTTAACTGAGAACAGTTATTTCAGAATCTTTTGCTAATGTTCAATTATTTACAAATTAACAAGGCTGGAGAGGTAGATTTAGTATTATCACAACTTTTGCATACCTCATGTTAAGGTTACTTTGTTCTTTGTTTCAAATGTTAAGTATGTTTTTAAGGCTTCAGTCAACACCCAGCTGTTCAGCCGAGTATCTTTATATAAAGCCTCTAAGCTCAGATTTGAAGATAAGTAAACTGAACACACTCTTAATGGAAAATTTCACGCATTTCCAGTGACAGAATGTGTGTGAAGTGATTTTCTCACTTGAGGGGTGGAAGGCAATTTAGGTAGGACAACGTGAATAGATTGTTCTTCCCCACCTTGTACAAATACGTGTGGCCTTCACTGTAGCTATATTTTTCAAGGACACATATGAGCGTACTGTTGCTTCTGCCAGCCCACTGCTCTGTGGCACCAGAGAGCCACTTACGTACAGTTTCTCGTGGACTTCATAGAAATGCATCTGAGTCTGAGATCCCACTATTGAAATTCCTGCACTATGTCAGCTTTAGCCCTTATGAGCCCTATCTCACTTTTTTAGGTAGAACAGAGTGTTAACAGACCTGGAAAGGTCTCAGGTGAGACCTTGCAACTATCTTGAGGAGATAAGTGTGGAAGTGGGATGCTGCTTATTGAATAAAGAATGTTCATTCTGTGTACCCCCTAAGAATTCTTTTCAATTTCATTTCAGATTATACTTTAAGTAAAAATTGCTTTTGAGTTTTTAAAGTGTTAATATATAGTAAAATTGAGGGCAATTTAAAAAAAGTCATCTACATTTGAAATTCTACAATTGTATTTTTTTAAGACATAGCAACATTTAAATATCTGGGAGATTCTTTTTCTTAGTTTAGATGTAATTGCTTCTCTGTGGGGGAGGAGGTGAGAAAGCTTTATCCACAAATTTTCTCCTTTTGGCTGATTCCTTTTTCTTGAAGCAAAGAAGGCTATCAGATATGATGTGGTATATGTCCAAAACAGTTCTGTGTTTTCTTTTTAAAGCTGTGGTGTTGTATGAAATGAAAATCCATTTAGAAAGAAGGAAAATAGCCAATTTTCCTGAGCTGGGACTCTATCCCAGCCAAAACCAGGACACCAATAAAGGATTCTCAACCAGAGTCTTAGTTTCAAACAAACTAAAAGAGTCTGCGTGATTCTTCTGGTAACAATGCAGCAGTTCATTGCTGGATACTAAAAAGTAATATAATCCTTTGTAATGAAATTGAAGAGAAGCAATGATTGAATTAAAGGATAGCTTAAAATACCTTCTTGTGCTCACAGTAATTATAAAGCATTATAAAGCCCTTTTGGTAGCTGAAACTGTCGTACAGTTAAAAGACAGTCTGCAGCAAATTCATTCAATAGTATGTTATCTTTCCTCTGAGTAAAAAAGACACGTTAGAGAATGTGAAACTGTTTTTTCAACTATTTGGTCTCTTCCCATTGCCTTTCCCTTCTTTCACTCATTATTTTGGTATGACTTACTTTGAATTTAACAGTTCCCAAGATCCATCTGCAGCTTCTTTATATAACTTAACTGGAACATTTGGAGCTGGACTTCCTCGGACTGAATCCAGAATTTTTATAAAAAGAGGATGCTTGGAGTCAGCAGAGTCCTTCAGATAGGAAGAGAGAATTTTTATGTTGTAAGAAAGGTAAGCGATGATGCATAATAAAGCAGTAAGGAATATTATTCTTTAGATCTACAGAATACACCATATTTTCCTCAACAGGATCACTATGTGCTGCAGAAATGTAGCCTGAAGCTTTGTGGGGGCTGGATTTTGTGGAACCAGGGAGGAAGATGTCGGGAGCTGTCAGGAGGACTGTAGCCATGTGCTCTGGGGAGGCACTGCGGCTGTGTGCAAGAACACATTTCTGTTTTCTCTTTGGCATGGCTTAGCTACACATCATCTTCAGCATGAAGTTGTAACTAAATTGTGACCTCAACAGGAAATAATTAAATCATCAAAGGTAGTAGGAATGTTTAAAAATCTGGCAACGCTTCCTCTGTATTTTGGAGTGGCAATTCAACCACGGCTTTCTGGATTTGAGAGCCTCTGATGTCTTGTTGCCATAGAGTTATCTTAATTCTGCTGTAAACTTGATAAGCACCACATACGGACTCTCTCCTAACACCACGTTGGATGAGATTTGTCAGCCCTGGCAGCTAGGCAGGGATAGGAGAGGAAAACCTTCCTTCAAAGATGGGATGGCTTTCTAGTTTCACTCCCAACATGTTCATCACAAGCAGTGGTTATGCCCTGATGTTTTACCTGTTCAAAGGTAGAGTTGAATCAGGGCTTTGACCTTCCGTTACCTAATTCTGTAGATGAAAAGCGAGAAGATAATAGAGCTTTGAGGAAGGTGCTAATCAGAGGTGATCTCAAAATAGCAATCATTGATCTCCATTTAATCATTGCAAAATGAATCGTGATGTAGATGGTAAAAGCTGAGCCCTCTCTTACATCCCTTCTTGCAGTCCGTGACATACTGAACATCCCATCGGCCGGGAACCCTGCCCTATATCAGACCAATGTATCAGCATCTATCTATACTGCCTGTATGCCCTGACTCCTCAGGCTCCCTTTCTGGAATGCAGAGGCTCCTCGCTAGTGTTTCTTTTGAGGCATTGGCAAGGGGGATTCTAGTGCCACCACGTATTTTCCTGGCTTTTACACTCCGGGGAGCTCAATGAAAGTCTGCTTCCTCACAAAGGTTGGTCAGGTATTCGTTTTCTCAAAGATCAGAGCTTGAGAGGAAGAATGAGTAGGGGAGGAGAGAGAGACAAGTCTGTTCTAGGAGAATTTCAGGCTGAAGCGTCTGTGTCTCTAGCTTGCTTTGCTGGAATGAATGAGCCCTCTGGAAGGGGGATCCTGGCTTTGGCTCTGTTCCTTGCTTGCATCAGTGAGCGTTCCTTGCATGGGATAGAGCTGTAGTGGGTAGAGCAGTAAGGGAGAGGACTAGAGAAGGCATTTCCCCAGCATGGATCTCACAACAAGAAACTAAATCCCTCACGACAGGAGCTTGTTCATTGTGTTATAAGGGCTATTAGTTATTTTTCAACAGGCCCGAGGCTTTTGTGTAGTGAGTATGGTATTTTTTTCCTTTCTTGTCTTACATTGCTTTTCACGTAGTCACTGAGTCTAATGACAAGTGCTGCTTTTCTAACCGTAAAGCCCTCTCACTAATCACTAGAGAAGGGGAAAGAAGGACCAGAAAAAGAGCAGTAGGAGAGAACTACAGTCAATACATACCATAGAAACAAAATAATTGCAATAAAATGGAATATTCTATTTTTCACTTACACTAATTAAAGTATTTAAAAAAAAAAAAAAAAAGCTGGGACTACATCAGTATGAAGGACCTCAATCCTGAGACACTTACCGGTGGTGCAGCTTCGGAGAAAAATGCCAGGCCAGCTAAGAAAACAAACACAGAATGAAAAGCCATTTTGCCTACCACTAGGAAGTCTCAGTGTCAGCAAGTAGAAACTGGTGGGATCTGTGATTTTTATATCAAGGCCTCTAAACTGAGGCTACTTATCAGAAAACCCATATGACTTTCAACATGCCGATTCATACTATTTACTTAGTAAACAATGAGAAAATAAGTAACCCATACAAACATGAACCTTGTCTGCAAAAATAAGTCTATTCTATCATTGCCTGTGGAAATATTGTGTATATTGCCTAGCTCAACTGCAGTGATCTGTTTGCTTGGAAGCAATGCCTATTCTGTTTTATTTTTCTCTTTTTGTTGAGGAATAGTGCTGTGTAGATCTCATATATTTGAGAGAAATACAAATTTCTTGTCAACTCAGCAATTTCAGTTTCAGTAAGAATTTCTCTGTGGTTATGGCTTGGCATAATTGACTCACCCATGTTTATCTATTAAGAGATTTCTCTCTGTGGTGGCCTTCTCTCTAGCGCTGATAAAAATTAAGTGAATAATGCGTGGGCTATCTAGTTATCTTATGCATTCCCCTGGAGGAAAAATACGTTTCTTTTGGTTCCCAGCATGATAATGAGATACCTACATACCCATTTCTGAAGCACAGTTAAAACAGTGTTTTAAGTCCTATCACTTTACTTGTCCCTTAGATGCAGTACAAGTTCAAGACTTTCCCTGTACAACTGCAAGTCAGCTCCCACCAAAAGCATCTGCTTCATTTTAGGGAAATGTTACTTCTTGAAATTAAACTTTGTCTTTCTGAGATTTGGTTAGACACATGTACGTACACTCTCTTACTAGGTTTATCCTGTCATCAGATGGATGACTATGTGCAGAGTAGTTTTTTGGTTTGTTGGTTTTTTTTCAGTGACTACACCTGTATGAACATATTTATATCCTATTTTGAGGGCTGGGCATAGCCCACTGCAAATCAAACCTACTGGTTTTCAAGCTCCAGGAACAGCAGGATCCCATGAAATCTGCATGCTTTAAGACGGGTGCTGTTTTGAAACTATTTGCACTGCTTACAAGAGTTGTGTAACTATGGTAGTGTCCAGAAATCAGGGAAAAAAGTAACCAAATAGTGAAATGTTAAGGCAAGCTTTTGTAACTTGTGAATTCACTTGGTATGCAGTCATCCCAAGCAGGCTCTGGGTATAGAGATAAACTCAAAGGTCAGTGGCAGATGAGTGCTGATGGTTTCTGAATGGCATGATTTCAGTAACTATCTCTAGTTTCTGTAATCCTGTTAAAAAACAATTTCTCTGCTTCAGGATATTTTAAATACAATAGGCCATCAGTCTACAGAAATTGCTTCTAAAGCCTTCAAAGTCTTTGGTCAGTTTATTGAATCACAGTCACTCTACAGCTTGCCTTTTCCTGCTTCTAAAAATATGAAGAGAATATTAAGATGATGCTTCTATTTTAGGACTTTTTAAAAATGATGGCTAGAGATTTGATGTAGGGATTTAATTGGAATGCACCTGAATATGGTAACCAGCTGGGTTAAAGATCAAAGTTGTTAAAAATGGTGCTAATTGAAATTGCTTCAGAACTTCTTAGATTGATTGAGCAGCAAACTTTCCTCTTGAAATGACAGTGTTGAGGTTTACGTGAAGTTTTAAGTAAAGGTACACAGATTTTAACTCTTTCAGCTCTCTGGTTATATATATTTCAACAGTCTTTCTGCATTGTTTGTTCTGCTGCTAGGTATTCAGAATTTCTCCTGTTTACCCTGTGACCTAGTTGATAGTGGGACCATCTCTGTGTGTAAACTATGAGTAGCATGGATGACTTTCTTATTTTGAGTACATGTGTTTGGTCAAATTTCTTAAGGTAGCACAACTCTGTAACTTTCTTATTTTGAGCCAATGCATTTGGTGAGACTTTTTTAAGGTAGTGGAGGAAGATAACAGAACTAAAACAAGTGCCATGCCATGCGTGTTTTCGAGATGTCCTTTGCACTTGAACACAAATTATGACACCTTAGAACACAATAAAACTTCACCAATAGAATCAAAACTGTTTTAAAGAAGTAACATTTTATTGACTTGTCTGAGGTTTGCCAGGTTACAAAATGGAAAAAAACCTAATGTAGCAAAAAAGTTATGCATTAGCAGTAGGAAAAACCTTCCTCCTAAAAGCCTACAATAGTTCTAGCGGAGGAGGGTGTTTGTATAACGACAGTACATGTTTATTCCTGGGGTTCGCTGACAACAGCAGTGGTTGAATAAGAGAAAGGACTGAGGAGAGCGGCAATGGTATAGTGGCGGTGACCAGAATCATTAGCAGTGAACACCACCTGGAAAAGAGAAAACTTGTGATCACGATGAACAACGTGCGTTCGAAACTACCTTATTAAGAATTAGGAAGCACACTCCATTTCTTCTGCAGAATACTTTGCCAGTTTTGTCCAGTCAATGATTTTACCCTTCTGAAGGGTAACACTCCCTGTTACTTTGTGATGTTTGCTGAAGACTGAGAAATTTGTGAGATTTGGACCAAAGTCCACAAAGAGCCTCGGCTGTGGTGAAGCTAGGTGGAGATATCTACGCCTGAGTCAGGCAAACTAGTTTGTGATGTGGAATGGGAGGATGAAGGGGAGGTATCTCAAACGACCAATAAGAAAGACAGAGAGATGAAATCCCGTCTAGTGAACTTACATACAATCTCTGTGTGAGGTGTCCAAGCAAGGTAGGCAGTTGGAGCTCAAAGCTGCTTTCTGTACTTCAGTGCCTCGCTCCTGTTTTTAACACAGCTGGTTATGGGTCAGTTCTTGCATTAAGAACTGAGTGGCTAGACTTGCCAGAACAAGGAGAGACCCTTGTCCTAAGATAATTCAAATTTGCTGCTCTCCAAATCAGTCCCTGGAACTTGGGACACCCAGTTCCCAGGAAAGTGTCATCACCTGGGTTAAGGTCTCACTTTCTTTGGCTCTCTTTAGCCTAATATTTGATCTATTTTCTGAACCATGATGTACTTTCTGCAAGAGGACTAGAGAGTTCCCTCCTACATGCCGGTCCTGCCAAAGTCTAAGCTGCTGGGACATGAGGACTGTAGGCTTCAGTTACTTTGTACACAGACAGTCATTGAATTCTGCCCACTTCCCAGCCTAATTTGTTGACCTGTAGGCTATTATGTCAAAGGAAATCTTCAGCAGCCTAGCTGGAACAGTCTCAACCAGGTGCTTTTAAGCACCTTTTGAGGTGAAGCCCTTCCATAGGCCCCAGCAACTTTCAGACATCCAAATGGTTAGGGAATATTTTTGAGGATTGTTTATTTTGACCTAAATGACCCAAGCCGCACCTCAGACTTTTATGGACCTAGGCCTCAGTCATTTGTTTTAGTCTTCCACAGAGCTTCATAAACTTGTGTTTTAAAATGTTCTGCAACACAACCTGTAGCCATTCCAGACTACTTAATTTGAGGAAACTTAAATTTAATGGCAGATTAAGCCTGAAGAATTTAAACAAATTTTTTGGAAGTGCTAAGTAAATGTAATAGAATAGAGCACACAATAAATCAGTGTACGGCTGAAAGCAAAGGGAGGCACAAGACATGATTATATTGCTGGCCTGCTTATGAAATTTGAGTATCGATGAAACAGCCAACTTTTCCTTTTCCACTATGGTTATTTCTTTATATTTTTATGCCTTTTTTTTTCTATTGCATATTTCCGTACTGAGCGTAATTTAAAAAAAAAGAAGACACATCAGAAAGAATTGGTTTTTCCTGTAATTACAGGTCATACTAGAATTCAGGGATTTTCAGGTGACTGTTATGGGGGAAATACCTCTGATTAAAGAATAGCTTATTTCCTATAAAATTAGGGTTTCCAAATCCCTATATTCCTTCAGCAACAATAAAAGCAGTCTTTTTTTTTTTCTTGGGTGTTGTTTTTTCTTTCTTGTTTGTTTTTTAAACACTGTGTACTTTTGAATAATGTAGCCCTTTTTGAACAAAGGTCCCTACTGGTCTGAATGGGTGAATGGGCACAGCTCCACTTTGGAAGAGCTGTGTCAGTATTTGCAGGGAAGTCGGCTACTTCCTTTGGCTTACCTGGCTAAATACTGCCTTTATTTGCCCAATGTTATGTGGCAGTGAACCATTTCACTGAATGATACCGCTCCTTCAGTATTAAAGGACTGGCCACTACACAGTATATCAGTTATTAGGTATATTTGCAAATACTTACATCAGCGTATTCATGGAATGGAGAAAGGCCAAGTCCCTTCCAGTAAGAGCTGGTGTCGAACTCAACCCTGTATATTCCTTCTACAAACTGTTCTTCTGTTGTGAGCTCATGGATCTCCCCATACTCTGTGGTTTTCCTGTAATGGTAAAATATCTACATAAATATTTTATACTGTCATTTAGATGCTAAACAGAAACAGTCGGTGTGGAATATTAAATAGCAGAGGTGCTGCACAGCCAAATTCTACATTGAATGGTTTCTAATAATCTGAAATAATTCCCTCCTCCTATGTAGTGTATGTTTCCATATTGCAGAGCCTGTCCTTGCTACCAACTCGTCCATACACATCACAAATCAAAGCTGCCTGGCTTTTTTGGTCATTTCTGTTGCTACGGCAGGGATTATAGTTAAGGCCCCTCTTTTAATATCATGTTTAACTTGTACCAAGTGCCCTCTGGAACCAAATGTTAGTGGCTTAGGAAAAGGATTGTCATGATGAAAGGCAAGATGCCAAATCTCAAATTATAATTAAAGAGAGATTTTAGGAGAAAATTATTTTATTCTCTAGTTATTAGCATTGAGGCTATAGGTTTTACCCCTATACACAGATGTGGTTTTATGTGACCCTGAGTGGTAGTGTCTTGGAAAAGCAATTTAGCATCACAAGATTTTGTTAATTTGCATTATGATGCTTTGGTCAAAGGGCAAGGGCCTCTTCTACTGGGTGCCATATAAATGAGCAATAGGAATTCCCAGCTCAGAGAGATTATGTACTCAGCTCATAACAAAAAACTGTGGGTGAATGAAGTCCAGAAGCAAGAAGAAAATATAACTGGGATTGCACCCTATTTGTTTGAAAAGGAGCAAGGTTTGTATGACAGCTGTTTAATATTTACATACTTAGCTGCTAAAGCCCATTTATCTCTTTTCCCTCCTTTTATTTTATTTCTGATTTTTTTACCAGTTTTTTTTTTTTTCTGCTGAAAATACGTATTTGATATTTATAGAACTTCATAACCACATGATGTAGTTGAAGGAAAAATGAAGAAAGCCTTGACTTGAAGAACTAGTGGAACTTTCCTGTCTTACGGCAAGGAGTAGCTGTCTAGGCAGAAAACAGAAAAGCTTGAGAAGGAAGAGAGGGAGGAGAGAAAGCAGTGACATGCTGCTTATCAGAGACAGAATCAGTTGTGCTATTGCAGCTTTTCTTTCCCAGCTGCTGCCTCCTCCTTCATCGTATTTGTCATCTTTGATTAATGGTGGTGAATGAAAAAAGTCTGAATGACAGAGCTTTTGCTTAAATTAAGAAGTAACAGGATTGAAAATCCCATGGTAATTTTCAAGTTGTCTTGTATTTCAAGTTTAGCACTTTGAAGACTGACAAAAGTCTCACTGGTCCAATACAAGTGAAATCAACTGTATCCATGGTAGACCAAACCTGCAGAGAAGCCAAGCCCTATTTGAAACATAGCTCACAGGCAATTTGTGAAGTGTACACATCTGTTTTCTTTTGGTTTAATTAGTACTTCCTGGCTTAACCTATATTGCCTTAATAAAAGGCAGGAGGTAAAAGGAGGAAGAATTCATGGGCGAGTGTCCTTGAAACGGTGAAACAGAATTGCTGAGATCCTGCAGAAGTGTTCAGAGTACAAGTTAGCAATTCACATACATCTGCTTACAAGCTGGACAGTCTAGACATAAACCAATTAGACAGAAAAATGGTGTCTGCCTCAAAATCTTTGTTCAGGTAAACAAATAAGTTTTAGTTTGAGAAAAGTGTGGATGCAGCTTGAATGGTGCTTTTCCTAATGGGTGCTGACCCAGAGCTGCAGATGTTAACCATCCAGAACAGCTGGGAAACTGGAAACAAGAGTTCACTTGAAGACTGCTACCAGGAGTTAATGGCACTTTCTTAATTTTAGTTATTAAGTGGTAGCCATTCAGTGCAAGTGGTCTCACAAGCAAACCCTTCAGCATTACTGCTGCATTGACAGCCAACAGGACAGCATGCAATTCAGAGCCTGGATGGGATTAGCACAAGGCAGAGGATGCCCTGCATTCGGCCCTGGTAGCAAAATGCTACAAGTGATTCCTTCTGAACAGCACTTGTATTTCTGTCTGAGTGGGGGAACAAATATAGTGTGGTTGCTTATTCTTAATAGGATGTGGACTGCCAGCATCTGCTGTAAGATGGACAGTTAAGTTAAAAAAGTTGTGCTTTTCCAGCAAAAAAATTGCAAACCACTGGTTAAGTTACTACAGCTCCAGCCTAGACTGCAATCCTGATCCTCTTTTTCACTGTCTGGACCTTAGTTGTATATTGTGACCAGGTTAAATCTACACTGTCTGTGCAATGATGTTTATGAACTCTTGGGACACATACTGCACTGAGATAAACTCTGCCCTCAGATGCAGACTGCTGAGGAAATATCTCAGGAACATGAATTATTATTTTGGAGTTTAAGAAAAGAAAGGTCAGAAACTTCAAATATGCTGTAGTCTTTTTTTTTTTGTCTTTTTTTTTTTTCTTCCATGATTTACAACCTAGGTCACATGAGAACTATGTTTGGTGAATGCAACTCTTGAACTACATGATAAGACCTAGATGTCCAAAAACATGTGAGGAGTGAGAAGGTCAAAGCTAGTCATGGGAGGAGCTCATACAGAACCCAGAGCATATGCTTCTCAGGTCTCTGTGCCCTAAAGCCTTCCTCAGGGTGCACCTCAGCTCGAGTTATCTCTTCTTGCATATTTTTGGCTAGACTAATTTTGAATTAAGCCACTTAATAAAGTCAGCTGTTGCTATGCTAACTTCCTCCCTGCCTTTTAAATACTATTACTCCAAATTCACCAGTTGCTACGTGCATTTGCTTAATTCCCTAAAATGTGGTAGCAAAGTAAGAACAAACAAACAAAAAGGTAAAAAAAAAACTTTGATAGACATTTGTACAGAACAGAACTTTTCCATATGCATCTGCTAGCTACTGTAACTTCAAAATATTATTAACCTGACAGGAGTAGTTACAGATTGTGTTCCTTGATTGCTTTCAGATTTTCATCTGGTTTAACACAGAGAAACTCTGGTTTTCCCAAAAGAAAAAAATTGCAATCACATGTGAAAACCCAGTTCAAACAAGTGTCATCAGCTACAATGGTATTGCTGAAAGCAGCCTTGGTTAAGATGCAAGTCAAGGGAAAGGTCAAAATCTTTACCTGCAATAAAAATTGTGTTTTAATGTTCCTCCACTGCCTTCCCCCATCAAAATGCTTCTCACTTGCCTAGGGTTAATCTTCTCAATTTATGTTTAAGAAGAAGTGATTTGTTTTTCTCAGGTGTGTACTGACCTAAGGTGTCAACAGAGGTTAGCTAAGAAGAACTGCGGTATTTGTCTCCTTGGGCTTGTTGAGCGCAGCATTGCAAACTGAACAAGAAAACACTGTTATGCCCAAAAAGTGAGGGCATTTAACACTGATTTTGCATTTATCTTATTCCTCTGTAAATTGTATTTTGCATTATATGTTCAAGAGCACTTGATGAAACATCTGAAATAATCTGGGTTTCCTAATAATGGCAGAAATGCTCACTAAGGACAAGTCGTTGTCTTTGTCTCTGCTTTCCTCGAAAACAACGTGTCATTTTTTCATGGGGTTTCTCTGTTCATTTGACTATATAAATCCATTCTGAGAGTCATTTGTTCCTAAATTAACACTCAGCATTTGGGAGTGGAGGTGCTTGTTCCTCCTTCAATCTCTTAACCTTTCTTGTTCCTTTTCAATGGGGAAAAGTATTTTTTGTTTTGAGTTTTATAAAAAGAAACCCTTCAGATGGAGAGAAAGGTATCTCTCTCCTTGTAGTCTTCTCTGTTTTTTTCTGCAGCTTTTATGTAAATCATGCTATAAAAATCCTGGTAAAAGGCAGCTGGATGCTCTGGTGGCTCCTGTCCATGCTTGTGCTTGTCATTCTGTACTTGAATATCCTGCTATTACTAGAGATTTCTCTTGACTTATTTAAAAATCTGATTCAATGAGTTGTTACAATGAAACTTAAATGCCTGAATACCTCACCTATTTGAATTTTAGTAAATTGCATTCCTCTGTTACCCACACTTTTCCCACAGACTGAAGATAATAGTAGTATTGCCTGCCCCTCAGGGATGTTCTGAGGATGCTTTGTAAGTACTAAGCTGTCATTCCAGCAAAAGCCATGCAGATCTACAGAAATGACCACAAACAAATGCTGAGATTGTGCCTCTGTGCTGTGTTACAATGGGACTCCTTAAAACTTTCTGGTCAAGGAGTTTCTTCCAACCAGCACGTTTGTTACATAGGAGAAGACTAATGTGCTTATTATTTTCATGTGTACAGACAAAGCTTACAGAGAGGATTTTGTATGTGACTGCTGCAAATAAAGCTCTATATCCACTGCATATGAAGATAGTAGGTTAGCCTGGATTATTACCGACAAAATTCTGGTAAATAGGCTTTTAATTTTTTTTTTCCTTTTTATAGAAAGAAAAGAAAGTACTGAAGCTAGGAGAAAAATTAGTTATTAAACCTATTCCCTTACAAAGATAAGATGAGCTTCTCAACATATTTTTGCAATTAGTATGTTTTTCAGTCATGGATAAGTTCCACTTGAATC
Source organism: Gymnogyps californianus (assembly GCF_018139145.2). Classification (NCBI taxonomy): domain Eukaryota; kingdom Metazoa; phylum Chordata; class Aves; order Accipitriformes; family Cathartidae; genus Gymnogyps; species Gymnogyps californianus. The sequence continues at coordinate 48,083,203 of NC_059472.1, forward strand.
TGGTGGATTTTAGACCAGAATTCCTGTGCTGTTAACAGTGGTAGTGTGACACGTGCTAGAAAACATATTGCTTTTTTGATCAGAGCTCCATTCCCTTTATTTCTCAATTGTTTGCCCGAGGCACCTTGAAAATGGGTCCATAAGACCACATAACTTACCCAGTAGCAAAGAGCTGCCAGCTTCCATCTGCAGCCTTTTTAAAGACTTTCACAGCTACGTTAGCTGCAGGGCTTCCTCTGACTGCATCCAGCACTTTCACCATGAGAGGGCATTTGGAATCAACAGAGCCATGGGAGACCTTGGGGAAAGCAGGAGAGGTTGTATAGGAGCTGTTCACCAGCCCTGCAAAAACTTTCTTTCAAAGAGAAGATGGATTCTTATTGCAGAATTAACGTCGACTTAAAAGCAAGTTCTTTGCCAAATGGTATTCAAAGCTAGTTTGCAAACGTCTGTTTCTTAAAGCAGAGTATCTTAGAGCTTTATACTGATCACTTTATTACACACACACACACACACACACAAACACACACAAACAGATTGCTTGATAAATATTTAGAATTGCATATGGCCCTGGGAAAACGTTATAAAGTATACCTTTTTAATGAGGTCACAAATAAGAAAATAGTAAATTGTTCTAAGTGCAGGCAGAGTATATTAGCCTAGGAAACCAACAAAGAAATACCTATGACATCCCTAGGGCTGAAAGAATATTTGTTTCTTAAACTTCATTTTACTATACAGAATCCTTAGTCATACTTCAAGAATATTCTTTTAGGGCTTTAGAGAAGTACTTGTTTGGTGAAGAAGGTAAAGCTATCTCTATAGTGAAGATACGGGATGCGAGTCACGAACTGACAGAAACAGACAGAAATAAAAGGTCACACCTCCTAGATCCCTGACCCTTTCATAATATCCTAAAATAGATGGGTAAATGGCAAAAAAAGTAGTTTTAAGAATTCTGAAAAAGCTACTTAAAAAATGGTAGTAAAATAACACTCCAGCAAAGCCTAATGGTTACAGAATTTCATGGATGAAGAGGATGCTAGTCATCTGGAAAATCTAGATTATCATTCTTGCAATGATTGAATTTGAATAAAAAGACACTCACCAGTGGTACAGCTTCAGAGAAAAATACCAGTCCAGCTAAGGAAACAAAGAGCACAGAGTGAAAGGCCATTCTGTTTGCTGTTAGTGAGCCTTGGTGCCAGCAGCTAGGAGCTGAGAGGATTTGGGATTTTATACCCAATCCTACAACAAAACAGGCTGCTTATTGGGTGCCCATATGACTCCAAATCTGCTGATTCTGATTATTTGCTTAGTAAACAGTCCAATCCTAGAGTCAGTCCATGAATAGCACTGCCATTGCAGTCAATGGAAGGACTGCAGGATCACTAGAGCAAAGAGAATAAGTAACGGACACAAACATGACCCTTGCCTGGGGAGATTAGACTCGTAGAAAGCCCTCCACAGAATAATGTAAATGACCTTTGTTTGCCCAGAAGTCCAACCAGTTCTAGGAGATCTTCTTTACCTTGCCCTCAGGTTGTGCACGATAATGCTCCAATGCTTTCTCTGCGCCTGCTCCATGTTTCTTCTTAATGCTTTTTGAAGACCAGTCACCACACATAGATGCAGACTCAGTATGGGTGATGGAGTTTGTTCGTTGTCTGGCTCAAGCAGTGCTAATGGTCCATGATGGGAGACAGGTTCCCAAGCAGTTCTCTTGCTTGTTTAGAAGGAGCAATGTTTCTTTTGAAATCTAATTTAGATAGGATCTGACAACATGCTGCCTCTCACCAGAAGTTCCGAAGGATTCATCTTGCCTAATCTTCAGGTAGACATTGAGGTTTCCTCGTAGTCACTGGGAAGATACCTGGAGAGATCTGTCCCCTTGGGAAGAGAAATGTCTCAGAAAAGTGAAATGGGTCCTCTCTTGCTCCATGTACACCAGAAGGAGCCAAGGCAACTAGCATAGACTGGTAGTTTATGTTAACATCTAGCTAACATTCTAGTTGCCAAATTCTTATTAACCTGGAAATGTTATTGTTATGCTCTGAAATGTACATTTAGGTAAGAGGTTTTTCAGGGGTGAACTCAGACGCAACATAAGTTGGGAGAAGATGTCAGCTGTGGGAGTAGGCATGGTGTAGCTGGGTTTCTCCAGCTGCATCAGATAAAAATTGTCCATACTGTACCCTCTGCAAGTTGAGAGACAAAGAAACAGCCCTGTTTGGCATTTCCTTCTCCCCATATCCTAAACAACCCTGAGAACTTCTGTTCTCAGGAGCTGGCATACTTAGTTTTTACTGATTTCACAGTATTCTAACAAAAAGCAATTTTGCCTCTTAACTTGAATAGGATTATGATGAAGGTCTTAAAAAGAAGTCATGGGCTGTATTCTCCAGTGGCTTTCATGCCTTCAGGCTGCTTTATGCAGTTGTTCTCTTCAGGCAAAGTTGTTTTTTGAAAAAAGTCTATATTACAGTAATCTCCTGAACTGGGATCAAAGTGCCCTTTGTACTTACAGCAAAGCAGGCTGATACGTAGGTAGCATTCTGCACTCGCTTTGCATGTACGTAAAAGTCAATGCAAGGTGCCCAGCAGTAACAAATCATGCTGCAATCTAGTGCTTATGGGTTGTATTCAGATCTAGGAAAGGTAAATACTGCTCTTAGATCTGAGCATCGACACTTAACTTCATTATTTTGCTCTCATTGTTTGTAAATATTTCACTGAAGCAGTAAAGCTTTGTATGTCAGGAAGAGAAATCATCTATATTCTAGTGCAAGTAGACTGTCCTGTCATTTGCTATCAGCTGTTCTGCAAGGAAATAATGCCAAGGAGCTAAAGATATTGGCACCTGCCTGCATGTGAAATTGCTCTCCTATGGGAGAATAACTTCAAAAAATAATTATTTTTCCTAGGTTTTCCTGCAAGGTAGCAGTTTCTGAAAAATCAGCTCTACAGAGATAGTACGTTTCAGCTGTCCATATTACCTATTTTACTTTTCTCTTTTATAACATTGACCTTTTGGCAGCTGGTTTTTAAAGTGAATAAGGAGCATGGAAAATTCTAACCCCAAACATGAATTTTTTTCTTGTCCTTCATTTGCTGTTTTTTTTCAGCTCTCACCATCCCATACGTAGCCTAGACAGGGATCCTTTGACTATTAGCAGGGGCACCATGCTGAAGGGAAATTAGACTTTGTGTGTTTGTGAATCTCCATTCACACATTTTGCAGATAGCTAGATTATTTCCGTAAGTTCTAAGTACAAGTGGACTCAGTGAGAAGGTAAAAAAAAAAAGATCTTTATTATTTCTCTGATCTGGAAGGTCATGGAGTATCCAGAATTTATACAGAATTCTATTAAAATCCCATGTGAACCTAATTTAAAATTACTATAGCCTAGTGAAACCAATGCTAGGTAGATCTTCCTCCGTTCATTGTCAGCCTCAACGTCTTAGCACAATACGCTAAAGCTTTCCGTAAAATATATGGGAGGGCTCAGGAATTTGGAATAGCTGGCTGAGAATAATGATTCTCCCTTGGTGGAGAATCGAAACGTGATTGTGGGAGGGAAAAGGAGAAAGGGGGTGGGTAACTGCTGAGCATCCAACAAGTGCTGATTGACTGTTGTCTGTCTATTGTTAAACCTTTTCTGTACAATGGCAGTCTGAAGCTGATAAACTGAATAACTTATCCCAGATAAAACAATATGGGAACGTGAAATGACAAGGGGCTGAGCACTGAGGAGTAAGTGGGGCTGGGAAACTCTAGGCCTTCTGAAGAAGCAGGGAAGCTGCCATGAAGAGCAGGAAACAGGGCAGCTCCCAGAGACTGCTAGCAGGATACATGCCACAAGGAAAGTGGTAATCCTTAGCACAAAGCAATAGCATAAAAGCCCTACTGTAAGAAAAGAGTAAACAGTAAACAGAGTCACTGAAAACTCCTCAGAAAGAGGTATTTAGGAATCCTGGTGTAGAAGAAACAGTAGGGTTACATAACTAATACAGAGATAGCATAAGGCTATTTGGGGGCTAGGGGACACAAAAAACCCAGAAGAAGGGGTGATCACCCAGGGTGATTAGGGGGCTGGAGAAGAGAATGGCAAAGATTTCCTGGTGTGCACAGTAACCACAGCCTTATGGAAGCCAAGAAGTATGAGACCTCCAGTTATGGAAAAATTTAGATAATCCTCAAATATGTGAATGCTTTAAGGCTTATCTGAATTCCAAATCAGTTGAAGTTCATCTCTGAAGAATTAGAATTAATGCCTATTTTTAATGAAAGCATGTTCCCTGCTTGGAAGCATTACAATGTTCAGGTCAAGAACAAACATGTCCCGCTAATACTCTTGTTTATGTCAAGGATTTTTCCAACTGCGCTACAGTATTGTTCTCTCTCTTCCATGTAGTCTCACACACTTATGCTTGTTTTACATAGATAAGCTCCTTATTCTCTGCTCCATTCCCTTCTATTTGATTTTATTCAGAAAGCCAACTGCTTCTACATGACTAAATGCTCAGACAGGCTGGAATATCTGACTTTGGCCATAAAAACCTGTAAGCTTCTCCTGTGACATTGGAGTGAAAGGGGCTGATAGGTGGCAAGCCATTCAGTAATCTGGATAGATTTCCCTAGCACTTTCCAAAGAATTAATGAATTCCTGAGCTCTAAAAAAATCCTTTCTATAGTATAGATACCTGGATGTGACACTTTCTTTCACTTTTCTGGAGTAACATTCCATAGGGACTTATAGGAAAAGACCTGAGATTTACCTCTCGAAGAAGTTTGCCTGAATTTTCTGAACGTCAGTCAAGAACTCTATGAGTTTTACTCCAGGTGTCTGCCACTGAGTTGCTGTGGCAGAGCTCTGGCACGTCAGCGAGTGCTCAATGCAGTAACTGCTGAAGCCAGTGAGAGATTTTCTGTTGATTTCACTATTTGCTAATTATGTAACATTTTCCCTCTCTGCAAAGCCAGGGATAATACTTTTATAATTAAAAAATGTGCTCAGGGAGGTTCATGTTTGAGCTTGAATTTCAATTTGTAAAGAATTGCATTTAAAAAATAGTGGCATTTCAGGTGTGTGTGGTGTGTGCATGTTTGTCAGCCTGCTGCCCGTTTTGATTTTCTATGAGGTGTGTGTCTGTATTTAGAGTTTTAATGATCATTCTCAGTTTTCTTTGTTCATAGGACTAGCACTGACTATTTTAATGGGAAGTGAGGAAACACTACTGATCTTAAACAGAAAAATAAGAAAGTCATCCTTATCTTGCATCTTATATCAAATCCAGTTAATTTGAAAACGAGGAAGTGTAAACTGTTAACAAACAATTTAGAAGACAGATAGGTTGGGTTGGGCTTCAGGTATTAAAATCACAGGTTTTGATCACTTCAAGGTTATGTTCAAGGAGCATCCTGGGACATAGCCCAAAGTCCAAAAAAAAAAAAAGAAATATCTAAATAGGTGATTGTTGCTTTGGGGCATTTGTAATGTATGAATTCACCTGGCACCTGCTCATCTCAGCAGGCTTTTGCTCTGAAGTGTTTAAACTCCAAGGTCACTGGGCACTGATCACTATGAAGTACTACTTCATTAGCTACCCCTATAGTCCCTGGGATCCCTCTGAAACAAACTTCTGTTCTTCAACTTTAATATGTATTCATGTCTACATACTAATCCATCAGTCTAGACAAGTGACTGCAAAAAAACCCCAAATCAATTTATACACAAAGCTAACTGAATAACCTTGTCCCAGCCCTGATGCCTTAATCTTTCCTATTGCTGAAAGATGCTTGGAACTTGCCATGAGATCGATGTTTTTAAAGGTCAATATCTTTGTTAGCAAAATGATTAGATGGTTTCGGTTATAAATTTATTGTTGTCCTCTTTTTACAGTAAGAGGTACACAGTAAATCTACAACATGATGCAAATGTTTCTGATACCAAAAAACATTAACAGAGGCCACTACTTTCATAGGCTCTTGGCTAGGCTCTTTTGGGAGTGTATGATGTTTTTTAAGGGAATCTCCATAAATTCTCAATTTATTCTCATCGGACTGCAGATGTCAAATAAATAATTAGATCAGATATGACAATGAAAATCTTCCCTGAGCTATTATGACCATTAAAAAGATTCTGTAGGGTTAAATTATAATCTTTTCTTAGGTTATATATATATTTGCTAAAGCTATTGCAGCTATGTACTTTGCTCAGCATCTTGCTGTTCAAGATTGTAAACTGCTGAGTCTAAGGCACTTCATTCTGGTACCTGAATACAAATAGGTGTGTGGAAATGCCTGTTTTTCCAGCATGCAGGGCCACCTGGGTAGTCTCTTCAAAAGCTTCTTCAAATTTGCACAGGGCCAAATCAGCCATTGGTTAATGGCTAATCATCCTGTAATGTCATTTAAATTACTCAATTCTTTCTTTAGTGGAGATCAATATGTGTAGATCACCACATGGACTCATCTGGATAAAGCTTGGATGTGAACTGTTGCTGGAGTGCCCATGAGTGCCTTTACACTCTGTCATGTGTCCTGGGCTGCCCAGCCCCTATATCCCTCCTGCCAATCTGCCCCACTTTGGAGTAAGATCCCCATCTGCCCTGGAATAAAATCCACCAGGCATGCTGTTGAGTGGGAAGCTACCAAGTTACAGCGACAGTCACGCATCCATGCCTTTCTTTTTATTAATTGAACCGGTGCCTGCTTCCTGCCAAAAGCTCTAAGAAAATGCTGTACTAATCATTTTATCTCATAAACAGTGTTCCTGTATCTATCACAGGCTTCACTGAACTTTTGCATCAGCTTCCAAGTACATTTACCAGTGTCACTGGTCTGGCAAAAACAAACGTGTACCACATGAAAATGGATCTGAGAGGAAACCACCTTGTATCTTTTGAGGGATAGAGAGAAAAAGGTATCTCAAAAGGACAGGAACAGGGCAGATTATGATCCTTATGTACAATACAGTAATAACGTCTGGATTTCCTTTTTTTGTCTTTTTGCTCTTCCTCAACTTTTAAGAACAAGAATAAAGTATACTAGAACATTTCAAGGAGAAAAACTGTTGAAGAAGGGCTAGACACTTCTATGCTGTGGAACCAGCAGTGTGATGCATAAGCAGAAGAAAAGAGTTACTAGCTATTGTAGACCAGCCACTGCTCTTAGACTAGCTTACCTGAGCCAAAAGCTGTTGCTGGTTATACCCGTAGTAGATGTGAAAGCTAACTCTGTGAGCAACATAGGAAATACGTGGTGAAGGCATACTATAAAAAATATGAGTAGCTCTGAGATTCCTAGTGCTTCTCACCACATTGCCAGTAAATAGAGCTAGTTTTGTACTACGTGGGACAAAAAGCATTTGTAAACTTTGAAATGCTGTGGGCTACATGAGTCAACAGGAGATTAACTGGCAGTCATGACTTGGTATATTGTAAGGGAAAAACTAGTTTGTGTATGCTTTCATGTATATAAACACACAAACTCTCCAGTATGCATTCTGTATGAAGTGCTGTCTGCCTTACATAATTGCAAACACAGATTGCTGCTTTAAACGGATGAACAAAGGCAACATGTGTATGCTTTTCCCTGATTAAGTCTCTGTGGTTATAACCCCCTTTACCTACTGCCAGCCAAGATGGGAGACTGAATTCTAATCACGTAACAGGTACATGCTCAGGTTTATAGAGTGCAAGCTTGTGAATAGTTCAGTGCAACACTTGCCGAGGATAAAAATAGCAGTTTCTTGCTCACTATCTCTGAACTAGGTTCAGAACACCTCTTGCGGTGCAAAAATAAGATATATATCAGCTGAGGCTACAACTTAGCTGTATGTATGGCCGTTGTGCCACTGTTCTAGATCTACAATCACAGCTATTATAAAATCTGCTTTTTGCAACTGGGGTATGCATTTTATCCCTGCTCTGTGTCTGTGTATGTTCTTTCTGAGGAGCATATAGCTTCCTTTTCTTGGTCTGCATAGTATATGGGCCCATCACATACCATTGCTGAGAAACTGTTCAGTCTCAGGAGTGTTCCGGACTTGTTCTGCATGCAGGGATGCTTTATCAATAATAATAATGAAGCAGAGGCCTGCTGTGCGTTTAGGACAAACTCAAGCAGAACAACAACCACCTCATGCGGCAGACCCTCTATGTGTCATGCAGTACGTAGTGTCCAGGAGGTGAAACAGGAGCTGGCTTACAGCAGCCAGTCAGGTCTCTGCTATAGTTAGGAAAAAAGATGTATACCTGTACTCAAGTCAGAGAGGTAAGAAGTTTGAGTTTCTAACTCCAACAGCTTGTTTTAAAAACCTGGAGTCCACATAGTGATTTTAAATATTGTGTAAAAAACCACCATGTGAGTGGAGTGATCCACAGCGCTGGATGAGCATGGAGCTATTGGGGAATTATTCCCACTGCTCACTGTCATGGGATGTGGAGGTCTGAAGCAACTTTCTATGAAGGTTCATTTTCCTTGCTCGCAGCAATTCAAGCTAGTAGCAGAGCTGTCCAAAGGATCCCTTGATTCTGGATGTTTGTCCACTGAATGCTATATACGAATGACTTCTAACTTCAATATAAGCCCACAGGTCTTTCATATTCAGGCAATTATTCTAAACCCTTCTCCTTGCTTGGCTCTAAAATCTATAAATTCTATAATGCAGATTATGCTGTAGAATGTACCGGTAAAACATGCCTAGGTTGTGTTTTACCTTTTGGGACATTTTTTTCCTCCAGAGGTTGAGTTTGGGTTTTTCAGATCTCTGAGGAATTCAGTGTTGCTTGACTAAAGTAATCCAAGAAAATCCGGAGTCCTTATAGTATGAACTGTGATTGTTGTACTGGTCCTTCTAATAGCAGTTCCCAGACCAGAGCTCATGGACCACTCCTGCTCCTCATCACCCCAGCGTTCGTGCAGAGCTGATCTGGGGGCCACACAAGGCCTCCTGCCCAAAGGCATCTGCCAGGTAGTGCCCTCCCTGTTTGTAGGGCAGCACCACGGTCCCTTCCCTACTACATGATGCAGTGCACAGCATCCCTTGTCTTCCTGAAGCTGCGTCGCAGCACATAATATTGGAGCCACTGGAAACCAGCTTAGGGAAATATGTACTGGTAAACTAAATTCGTTTAATCCCCTTCATCTCTGTGATTTTCCCCTCTAAGTGTGTTTCAAAGGAATTTTAATCCCCCTTCATATAGGCCAGAGAAGGCACCGAGGCTAGCAGCTTGTCCACACCTAGCAGAATAGTTACCACGCTTTATGTTCACATACTGCCTTAACTCTCAAGTGTGGCCAAATAGACAAGTCTTTAGGATCGCCTGCATCCCGCAAAATGCTTTGAAATGTTAGACTGAAATCCTTATCCACCCTTGCTAATTAGCATTCTCCACCAACAGAGGACAAAACGCACTCTGGATGATTTTCTTTATTCTGCTTTCCTTCATGCAATTTAAAAGATTCCCTCTGTCCTCAGTATTCGACTTCTCTACACTGTTGGCTACTACGTTGTACTGATGAGTTCCCATGAGCTTGACATCGTTAGCTATTGGGCTCCTGGTGACAGGGAAAAAATAAATTTTAACTTTTTCTTTAAAGAAGATACTCCCCAAGTAGGTGCTTTAGTCTTTGAAAAATGATGAAAGCAGCATAGCCTGAGATGGGCAAAAGCAGCAAATAACTCCAGCCCACGACTATTATCTGGGGAATATTTGACTATAGACAGAATTGTAGATCTTTTAATAGTATCAGCTTGATGAGTCTATTGAAGTTCCTCCGCAAAGTACGAAAAGTCACATAAAAAGAGGAACACATACTAATTTTGCTCCTTCTTTGTACCATTATGTGAGGAAGGCTGTAAATAGCAGGAAAAGTGTGTAATTGCTAGTCACACTCCTTTTTGTTGAGCAATTTGTCTTTTTTTTTTTTTTTTTTAAACCCAGGGTTGTCATGCAGAAGTTGGGAGAAACTCAGTGCATGAAAGCACTGAGCTATACATGGCTTACGAGACTTTTCCCCCCTCTGCCTGAAGTGGCATGCACAGCTGCATGCTGCTTACGTGCAACTGGCTTGTGGATGGTGGGTTTATTTCCTGCAGAGGTCCATAAGTACTCTAGTAACATCTACCAACACAGGTGTAGTTGCTTTGAGAAACCACCCCCTGGGCTCTTTTGAAAGCCAGAACTCCTCCGGCACTTCCTTTCACCCAACCATCCAAAAAAGTAGAGGAGAGGTAGCAGAGTGCCCTGTTCTGCCCTTCCTGTTTGCCTGCCTGTCAGCTCCTTCCTGAGGGGACCCTGCCCCGGGGCCCGTGGCAGGGCACCCAGCGGTCGTGGAGCTCTGTAGCCCCCTTGGCCAGACCCATGCCACCGTGGTTGGGTTGGCCCGGGAATAAACGGCTCCAGCAACCTGGAGCTAGAGTCATGTTGTGGCACAAAGTGACTCTGTTAAACAGGGTTCATGCGTCTGGCATAGGCAGGTCTTGGCTGCTCAGTTCCAGAGCAAAATATCACTGTAAAAATAAAAAAAAAGCCATGTCCTTGACTGAAGATAAACAAACCTTGCAAAGCAAAGTTAATCCCTTTAAAATGCAAATATTAAATTAAACTTTCATTTTAACAGCACCCTTGGGTCTGTTGCCCTTTGGCTGGAATACCTCCCCTCTCTCCTCTGCTGCTGGGCAGCACCGCTGGGATGGGAGCCCATCCCTTCCGCAGTACGGGGAGCAAATTGCTCAAGGTGGGAGAAAGCTGTCGTCGCTGGAGTCTCTGAGGATCATGCCGCATGCAAAGAAAAAGGCATCCGAGCTGGACTATCGGGGAGAATCTACTGAATGACAAGCAGGGCGTGCAGTCTTACCAGCCCCTCCGAGATGCGGCTGAGCCTGGCTGTCAAGCAGCTTATAGCATGTCTTTTAACTGCCTCTCTGCCCCCAGAATCATAGCAACATTGCAAAAGATGATGGCTTGTCTGGCTGCTCCAGACTCTTTAGTTAAACAGCACAGGAGAAGAAAAAAAGGTAAGAAGAAGAAGAAGGAGGAAAAAAAGGTAAGAAGTAGATGGAAAAAAGAGGCTGAGATGTAAAGAGCATGGTGGTAGGCACCTAAATCTAACACTTTTTGTGACGTTCATGAAAATAGCTGAGCCTAGGAGAGGGTTGAGGTAGGCTGGCACTCTCCCAGGTGTAGAGCCTCTCTCAAAGATAGGATGATGAAGGCCAGTGGCTCTGGGTAGGGATCGTTGCAGTAGGATAACACCCTCCTGCACCATTCTCTGAGCATCTCTGTGACATTGTGGATCCTCCAAAAGATGTGGTGACTGTTGTTTTTATCCACCAGTTAAGAGTAATTTCCAGTGCAGCAGTTTTGGCCCACCGGTCCCTTCTTCCACATTCCTCCTGCTTACGACGTATGATCTTAACACAGTCCGTGCATGTATTTGTTTGGATTAATCCTGTGTGTATGTGAGTAAAGTTTGCTAATTCTTATAAACAATTTTATTTGCCCAGCTGATCTGGACTTTGGGCAATTTGAAATTCAAGTGTCTACATAATAGTGCTGAAAGGCACAATATAGCCAGTACCTGGAAAGCTGTTGTGCCTGCCCAGAGGGACCTTTTCTCCTCTCTGCTCAGCAAAGAGAGGAATTTTAAGTCACCCTGGCATTCCATCCTCAGTTTGTAATTCTGTTGCTAAGTGGCAACGAAAGAAGATTATTGGATCACAGATTAACATAAACCTCTATTCTGTGCTTTTGTGTAATTATACATTTCAGTTACTTATTTGAGAACTGATTTTTAGCTGCGGTGCTCCTACCCCACCCTTACCCCTCCATAGATCTGTTATCCTCAGGGGCTGGTCAGGATCCTGAACAACTGGCCCTTCCTTTCCACACTCAGCCTCTGTGCCCCAGGGTGGCTCTGCCTACTAGGGTACCCCGAGGGTCTCTGCGCTTAGGGGGGGTCTCAGAAACTAAAGTCCTACCCTAGTCCTTCTGAATGGTTTATTTTGGGAGAGAGCAGGAAAGAGTGTATAAAACCGTTTAGAGAGCTCAGATCTTTCAGAGGTCGCCGATTCTCTTCCTTCATGGGGAAACTCCCCACTTCTTTTTCTCTTTTCCCAGCCAACGCGGTTCCACTCTCTCAAGCAAAAGTGGTCAAGCAGCTTCAGAAATTGGAGGAAGAAACAAGCCTGAGTGGCCAAGGTAATTATTAAATGTTAAGGGTGAACCTCTGGCAGAAATTGCTTAGAGTGGGGTTTGAGAGGGAACCAGTGAAAAGGGCACGGAAAAATCAGGAAACAGCATAGCTGGCCGGTAGTGGGGATGCAGACAGAAAGAGAGTCTGGGAAGGAGATGTGCTCTGTCAGCTGGGAGGAGAGGATGGTCGTGCACAGCACGTCCATTCACAGAAGCATGAGGAGCAAAGGCCTCTTCATGCAGGAAAGCAGTTTAGATTATTTTAAGTAGAAAAGCTGCACTGAGGAGAACCATGCAAGGAAGAGGAGACAGAAAGGACAGAGCTGCGTGGGGACCCGTCCCTGGGACTGAGGGGGAGGAAGGAACGCAAGCTGAGCATTTGATAAGAGCAGGGAAGGGGAGGAGAAGAATTGCCTGGCTAAAATGGAAGTAAAAGGTAGGATTGGCATGGAGGGATGGTGAGAAACAACAGCTGCAAAAACAACAGAAGGGAACGATGTGTGGAGGGAGAGAGGTAAAAAAAGGATACACTTTCAGGAGGTGATGGACATAGACTGTCATGCAAATAAAACACAGAAACAGAAAGTAGCAACGTATAGAAAAGCAATTCTGTGCGCAGTTCAATATACCTGCTTCCCAGCGGACTGATATTTTCAATGTCTTTTATGCTTGAGTCTCCCAGGGAAGTAGTAACTCAAGAAAAAACAAGGCTGCAATAATATTTTCTGGGGCAGTCTCTGTGTTTTAAACTGTAGCTGACATTAAATATGTGCTGCCCATGTGCCTACTCAAGGCCTTGTGTTTGATGGACATCCTGCTTTACAGAGCCCCTCGCAAAGGAGACATCGGGGTTTTTTTTGCTTTCAAATTTTAGAAGAAATGAATACGCACTGTCCTTTTTTCTGAAGAGCTTGTGTAATTCTCCTGTCACCCCACTCTGCCTTAGCTTTGCATGTAATTTCTCTTTGGAGGTAACTGTGCTATTTTCAAACAGGACACTGTTTGCTAAGATGGGTTTTAGCTCAGCGGCCACCAGGGCAGCTAGTGCCTAGAGCAGTGGGTCCAAAAATGGAACTCCTCTTGCTGGGATGTGCTAATTCAGCTGATCAAACACAAGGCAAACATTCACTTTGCAGTTCCTACCCCAGAACAGATTTTTCCCATGTACGTTATGGGTCTCCAGACTCAAAGAAGAGAACCGGTTTTGATTTCTCTTCATCCTCAGCAGCAAGCTGCAGGAGGTGTTTGCTGCCCTTGTGGCTCTTCTGTTTTGGCACAGCACCCTGGATGAGGACAGGAGGTTCCTCCCTTTCTTTCCTTCCCATCTGAGTCCATTCAGCTCTGAGACACAGTTTTTTGGGATTTCAGTCTGAACAGGTAGCATTGACTTCATCATGACAGTGCCCAGGGACCACTCCAGAACTAAGGGCCTGGGAGAGCTTGCCATGTGGAGATGGCGGAAAGCAGAGAAGCAAGCAGGCAGAGGGACCAGCGTGTACTTGTGAGCAGTGATACGCACAGCCTCTGCTTTTGATTGTTGCCCCCATGAGCAGTCTGCTTTTGGAAAGAAAAGGTTTTGCCTAAGATCAGGTAGGGCCCTTCATCTGAAGACATTCTGGAAGGAAGAAAAATACCCTTCAAAAATAGAGAGCATTCTCTTTTCACTCCTACAGACATCCTACTGTTTTCATGACTAGTCATCTGCGGTCTAAACTCCCTCTTTGACCAGAGTTATCAAAAACTAAATTCCTTGCACCCATGAAAACTAAATTACTAGGACTATGGCAGCCTTGCTATTTGTCAGAATATCCAGTTATGACAGGGTGACTAATTTGTCCCTGACCTTGTAATTACATATGTTTCCCTATATGACTGCTCTGATTAACATAGCGACTCCCATTAGAATTACACTTGCATCTCATCCCAGGCTGAGCTCTGCCCAGAAGGAAAAGGAGTTGCTGGACCCTCTCGTGGTGCCCTTGCCTAGATGCTGAGGAAACTACCAAGTGAACCCTGATGAAGTAAACATAATAGTGCCTTCGTGGCAAATCGGGTCTAGTCTTGACCCTAGGTCAAGTCTAGTCTCCTCTTACGACTCTTCCAGCATAGTGGGATGGAAAGGATGGACCATGAAGAAAGAAGCACTGATAGAAGAAAAACAGCTTTCTGCAGAAAACCTACCAAGCAAGGAGAGAGAAAAGGGGTGAAAGATGTACTGTATTGCATAGCACATAACAAGACTATTAGCTTTCTGAGGGAGGGGACATCCTGTGCTGTTTTGTGTAATTTTTTTTCTCGATCCCTTCTTAATTTTTGCTGTTAAAAAAAGATAAATCCATAATAGGTCTCTTTTCTAAAGGTGTCACTGATCGGTTGTTCCTTTTGACTTAGGGTGACAGTCATACAGAAACCACCACACAGTGAACTGGGGTGCTGGGATGTCTTTTTTCCCCCCTCTGTAGCTTGACTCATCATCTGTATAAGTCCGGCACACTGGTAGAGCTGCCTCAGGCTAAAACCATGCAAAGTTGAGAGGAAGAAGAGTGAAGGAAAAGGGGATGGAGAGGTGCTGCTACAGACCACTCCGGCATTACTCGATGGTAAGACCAATAAGGAAACTTACTGCTCCCCCAGGGTGCCTTTTGTTAGCTGCAGTTCTATTAATCAGGTTAAGTATTGTTTTTCTTTTCATTACAAAATGTGTCAAAACTTCTGAAAGAAAAATGCCCTAGGTGCTTCCTAAGGGATTCATCCTTTGAGAACAGGAAAGTGTTGATATGTTGCCAGAGAACATCTTATTTAAGAGATCAATGACAAAGCTGGAAAAATCATTATTCTTTGGAAGCGATTTGTTACCTACGTGAAAGGAAACACTAGAAAAGAGAGGCTGTGTTGCAGTCCAGGACCTTGTCCTTTCTTCCCATGGGCTTTGCTGAGCACAGCTGGTTACATTTCCATGCCAGTAAAGACGTCTTTCTAACCAAACCAAAAAATCTTCCAGACGCAACGACGCTGGGGCAGCCTCGCTGGCTGCGGCGTGGCGCTGCCGGGTGCGAAGGCGCTTTTGCCGGCCGCTCCGCTGCCCGTCCCTTGCAGAGGCGCCGGTAACACCGCGCTCCCGGGTACCGCCCTGTGCGCCGGCCCATACCCCCGGCTTGGCCGAGCCTCTCCCAGCATCCTTAATGTCACTCGGGATTTTGTTGAGCGCCGGGAGGCAAGGGGACACGCGCGATCGCAGGCTGCCACCTGGTGGCCTCAGGCACCCGCCTGCCTCCACCTCCCTCCGCTGTTTTTGGTTTTTTTTTTCCACCGACTCCGGGAAAATACCTTTTTTTTTTTTCCGAGGCGGTGGGGCGGGAGGCGCCGGGGCGGCTGCCTGCGGGCCGCCCCGTCGGCAGGGCCCGCTGCCGGCAGGAGGCAGGCAGGGAAGCAAGCGTCAGGCTTTCCTATAGAGGAGGAAAGATTTAATGTTTCTGCTGGTCATCTGTTGGTAATAAAGATAATAAACCAATTCTCTTTTCAGCGACACCAGGGAAAAGGCCTGCCATTCCTCTGTCACTGTCATTCAAGAAGCTTATTTGTTGTGGCAGAAAGAGCCGGCCATAAAAAACTAAAAATCATTCTGTCACCAAGGAAAACAAAGAAAAAAAAATGCTGAAGGCATTCCCTTCCCTTTGAAAGCCTGGATTTCTTTCCTAACGCTCCGCAAACAAACTTAATGCACTCAGATAGGTCAGATATTGTCAAACTCCCACTCCTCTAAACAAAAAAGCACCCAGTCTGCTGGACGAGTCGTCGGCCCAGTGGAGTATTTCTGTTCCTGTTGATCCCTTAATCCGGCTACAGAGCACAGCAGGAAAAGGTAGATGTGGGAGAGAAACAAAGAGGGGTTATCTGAGGGGCAGGGCTTTTCAAAGGAGGCTCTTTCTGAAATGAACCCTGGTGACACTAACTGCTAATTTATTTGTGATACAAATTCCTTCCAGTGCAGCACACATTCCTCGCAGATTATTTCTCTCTAACACACAGCAGATGATAGATAATTTTGTAAGTTCAGACCAAGCGGTACGTTCACCACATTCTCTTCCAGAAACAATTTTAAAAATAACAGCTTCTCTCCTTCTTCCACACCATCACATATTGTGTCACATATTGTCCTTTTCCGCTGATCCCAAACTTCAGCTGATGCAATAAATCAGCTTTCGGGAGCCTAAAATCATGTTTACAGCAGAACCTCACTGCTCTGGAGCTTTCTACCTTAAATTATTTTCTTGCTCCTCACACCAGATCACATCAAGAATGTTTCTGTTCCATTCATGCGCTTCAGAAGTATTCTTCTTTTTGTTTTGTCATAGGGCAGCATACTCCTTCTCAGTGAAAAACCTGAATAGGATATCTGAAAAATAAGTAAAGAAAGACACTCTGGGACAGCACTGTGTTCTGCCCTTCCTTTTGGATTTTGCACTGTGGGTGTAGTGCCCCGGCTGTGTCCCCTCCCAACTTCTTGCCCACCCCTAGCCTACTTGCTGGCAGGGCAATGTGAGAAGCAGAAAAGGCCTTGACGCTGTGCAAGCACTGCTCAGCAATAACAAATGCATCCCTGTGTTATCATCAACACTGTTTTGGTCACAAATCTGAAACGTAGCACCATAGGAGCTACTATGAAGAAAATTAACTCTATCCCAGCCAAAACCAGTACAGTGGGATGCCGGACTGCACTAGAAGTTACCAGTGGGGTTTGTAAGAAGGGGTCACAATAAAATGGTGAGATCTTTGGTAAATTGTACACTGAAATATCTGCTATGAGTGAGTTAGTGGGGGCCTTGAATGCTCAGGATCTTTTAGCAGAATATTTGCTTAAATATCTCCTTTAGAAGACTTCCTTAACCCTTGAACAGCTAACTATATTTCTGTAGTGACCTGGATTAATTTACGAGTCCAATTTTACTGTGGTTGCTTTCCCAGCTCTTAATACTCTGTTATGCTCAACAGGTGCAAGGTACTTATGTCTTCTTTTAATTTTAAGCCAGTTTGCAGGAATTTTCTTGGATTTGAAAGGAGGAGAA
Source organism: Gymnogyps californianus (assembly GCF_018139145.2). Classification (NCBI taxonomy): domain Eukaryota; kingdom Metazoa; phylum Chordata; class Aves; order Accipitriformes; family Cathartidae; genus Gymnogyps; species Gymnogyps californianus. The sequence goes on from NC_059472.1 coordinate 48,100,473, forward strand.
CACAACGGGAAGGGGTGAGGATTTAAAGGCAGCTAAGATTTTTTTTTTTCTAACTGTATGTTTCAAAAAATTGTGATTCTGAATGTCTCACAAGTATTTTGAACTAATCTTATGAAGTAAAATGAGCAGAGTGAGCCAGAAAATTTAGCAGAATTTATAATGGTGGTTGCCTCTACTCAAGTTGTAAGGGAAATTTTCATGTGAGAGAAGACTTGTGTTCAGTTCCATCCTACCTTCCCTTTCTTTGATAAGAGCATCCTAACTAACAGCTTCCAGGATGCTGTCTGGTCACTCTGCTTGGACTTGTTTCACATGGTATCAAATATTTAAATGCTCATTAATTCGAAGAACAGGGGTGTGAGAATGATCCTCCACCCCTTGTTCAGGACACGTCCTTGAGATCTGCTCCAGCTGTTTACCTGCTGTAGTCTGGGCTTCATCTGCCCCAGCTGACAGCCATTTATCCAAAGTGCAGTAAGCTCAACTACTACCTAATTCCACTAGCACCACCCATTAGGGTGGTATTTAACCTGGAAAAGGGTATTTGGGGTATTTAGGGGGCAACCACACTTTTACCCATCCGATGTTAAGTCTAATTTCCTTATTTTAAGAGATGCCTGAAAAACCTCACACAGAACTCTGAATGGGTATGGTTTGGTTTGTTTGTGTTAGGGAAAAGTATTTTATTCCAGTGAGGCAGAGTGTAGGGAGGAGGAATAGCCCGTCTCCAAGTTACCAGGACTATGGAACATTAAATATTTGCATGGATCTGTATTTCAGCTGTCCCACATCTTGCTTACAGGAACAAAACAAAGGCAGGATGGATGACAAAGAAGCTTTTCTTTAACAGATCTATTATTTTGACAGTACCTCTCTGGGGTCCTGATTCAAAAGGAGTGTGAGAGGCTTGGTCTTTCCTGCTGTTGCAAAAGTCAAGCTTGCTGGCTACAGGACAAAAGTGTTAGGTGTATCACAGGATGATAAATGGCAAAAGGGTGAGCGCCCCTGCACACAGAGCAAGTCTCTCCCTGCCAGCGCTAGTGGCATTGTCAGATGTGAGTTATATCAGGTGCAATGCATCATCCAGGAGACATGATTTGACTCCATCTAAAAGCTGGTGCCGTAAGTACATAATTCCTTCTAGTTGGAAGCTCTGCTTTTAGTTTTCTTTTCAAGAAAGGATGAAAGGAGTAATTGGTAATGCTTGCAGATTAAAAAAAATTAAAAAAATCTGCCTTACTTTAGAGAGGAGTTTTTCATGAGGGAAAGAAATCAAGGGAAGTGAGGAAGGCACCAGCTTGACCAGTGTGGGTGGCAGGAGAAGGCAGCGAAGGCAACCAACCAGGCTGGAGGTCGCCCAGGGAGGCTATCACAGCCCTGCCCCTGGTACCCAGCGCAGGGCACTGCTGCAGCCCATGTCCTCCTGCTGCCCTGTGCCGTGTCACTGCCATCGAGCTACTCCCAGCAGCTCAGTGTCTGCCCACCATTCTCTGTCCCACAGCTGCTCCCAGATACCCCGTCCCCAGCAGGAGAAGGGCAGTTGGCTGCTTCGGGAGGCTGGATTCAAGGCCTGAGGGAGACCCATCAGTTGGTACCAGCACTGTCCTCACAAACCCTGGTGCTCCCCCAGGCTTTAAAATTTAGCCATGCTCCAAAGATCTTGGATAATCATTAGCCAGGGAATCAATGCAGTTTGTTGCTTAATCACTGGGAGGTGATATCTCATCTCTGAGTTTTATTTGCTAGAGATAACAGATCTAAGAGAAATATTCTGATGAAATGTTTGAATCGTAGGTCAGAAACCAGCTTGGAGCTGAGGTGGGAGGGCTATAAACCCTCCCGCCCCCAGCGCCCTGCAGAACAAACTGTTTGCCATGCAGTTTTCCCCCAGCACATCCACAGCACCTTCTGGAGGCACTCCCACCATTTGGCTGAAGATGCTTTCTGTTCTATATTTCAAGAAAATGAATTTCAGGGCAATTTTAAAACCAGTGCTATCGCTTTGTACACCTATTTCAGTAACTAAAAGAAAATAATGAAGTAAGTAGAGGGAACATCTGCACAGTGTGAATCCCTCTCTCCCTGGGCTTCCCCAGTTAATACAAGGTAATGATGGAAGTTTCCCTCAGCATTTGGCATGTCAAAAAATTTGCTTAGTATTAAATAAGAAGACAGTTTTCAGCTGTGGCCCCTACCCTCATGCCCCCTTTCATTACAGCCTCAGGAGCTGTAAAAATGAGGAAAACCTCTCCACATACCACCCCTACGCAATAGGGGAACAGGTACCCAGCCCTTCTCTGCCTCAAAATTACATCTGCAGCTTTGCCTACTTCGGTGTTTTTTCCAGCTGTGGAAATAAAGACATGGTACAGTGAGGAGGACGGCATGGGCCACTGGTACCAATGACTGGTACAACTTATTTTGTCCGTATCCTCTTGGACTGCAAAACCCGAGACCCTCCAGCACTCGATACTGCCCAGGGAGTTGTCCTTCATGGCAGGCAGTCAGCAGAGAGCCATGGACACGGTGATGCTCTATGTGGCAGCACCTGAAGCTAAAGTGCCCGTTTTGGGAGCAGCTTTTGGCACCTGTACTGCATAGACTGCGTTGCCATCTATCCTCTTCTTGGGGTCGCAGTCCTGAGTTTGATTTTCAGCTGCTAGAGTGCTAAGCAATAGGACGTGCCGGGGAGACCTGACCGCCTGCAGTGCTGGCTCCTGAGGTGAGGCCACCTGGAGAAACCGGGAGCTGGAGACTGCAACCGCTTTGTGTGGTTCAAGGGTCACAATGGCTACATTTGTGCAGTTGTTTCTTGGCAGAGACTCTCACTAGAGGGTTGGGGCACTGGGCAATCTGGCAATCAGGGCCCTGCCCTTCATCAGTTTTTTATTCAGTGATTGCTCTCTCTGCAGGGAAAGCAAAACACCTTGTTTCTCCTCATCCAGTCACTTCCCTAATCTACTGTCCTTTTGCCTCAGGTGACTGCTGTCCTGTTCTCCCTTGACATCGAGCCTCTCCTGGATCACGCCAAGAATCCTTCTTGTCCAGTATCCCATCATCAGCAGTCACCATAAGGGGATGCCTATGGAAGAGGGTCTTCACACCAGGACGCTCAGCTATCAGCTTTTCCCAGAGCTGGAAGCCATTTCTGTGTATTCAGTAACCCCCAATGGCTTGCTTTTCCGTGCACTTGTGCCTTGAATCCGCGCAAACCCTATCATTTGCAGCAGCTTTTGTAGTGGAGTGTGTGCTTCAGCTTCAGCTTCAGGTGTGGACTGAGGGGCAGGAGACGTGGCGCCCCTTCCCACATGGAGCATCCCGGGCTGGGAGAGCAGTGGGTTCAAATCCCTCAAGGAAAGGCCAAAAATCCTGAGTCCTTGGCCACGCTCAGCCCCCCACCACCCCCAGCTATGACACACGGCACAGTGCCAGCACCACCACCCAGCTGCAGCCCAGGTCGGTGTGGGCAGGGCTGGGGTCTGCGTGCTAGCTAGCTGCGGTCCCCCAGCCACCTCCACGCATGGCCACTGGGCCAAAGCCTACACAGGCCCAGGTGGACAGGAGCCATTTTGCGTGTCACGACAACAAAAACAGGTCCCACCGGGGGCCTGCCCTGCAGCTCAGGGTGTGCTGGCAAATTTTGCATGATGTGCTGAGCACCTCTAGGACCTCAGGCACCTAAGGGCTGACCTTTCTAGCTTGTGTGCTACAAGATGGGCTCAAAAACTACACCCGACTGGCACTCTGAGCCCCTGGGGACCCTGTTCAGCCCAGCCTGGTGTTCTCACACACAAAAGGAGTTTGATTCCCCAGCCTCCCGCTACTGATTTTCACCCAGGTTGGTTCAGCTGGAGGAATGCATTTGAAAGCCTGCACTGGTACCAGGCAGAGGCCAACTTTCCCGCTCACAAGGTAGGAAGAGCAGATGGTTGTCACTGTGTTTTGAGCTCACAGGGAGCTCAAAGGCCACCAGGAGGGAGAAGGGGCCAGTAGAGGAGACAGCCAGAGCCACTAGCTCTGCTACCGCAGCGCAAGCAGAGGGAATGATGCATTTTTGGGATGCCTCAAGGCCATAAACACTTACCATCACTCTCCTGGGGAGAGCCCCTGATTTATTTAACTTTTTAAAAACTGATTTACTACTGATAACCCCGACAAGCTTTAAGCCTTTGATGGTGGACAATGGTCAAATTCCTAGGAAAGGAGCCTGGAAGAGATCATCCTGTCTTGCAAAGTCTAGCCTGGCTCTAAGTATATGCTGAAGCATGACAAAGGAAACACTTTCTCGTGGGTGCTCAGGACAGGCACTCCACTTGCCCTCCTGCTGGGGATGGCCACGTCCTTGTTGCAGCAGGCTGCTTCATACTTGTGGGGTCTGACATACTTGGTGAGGATTTGCAGGAAACACAAATCACAGAAAAGCAGTGTGGTTACAGTCCCTGTCATGCTGGTATTTCAGCATAACCGTGCTCTGTTATTTTTAGATAAGAAAATTACAGACTTTGTTTTTACTTCTGAAGTCAGAATGAGGCATCTCTGGCAAAAATAAGTGTCTAGGGCTAGTCCTGGTCTCTGGGTTATCTAGTGGTTGGATGCTAACCAGGCGTTTCCATTAGTTTGGGTCTGTACATTCCTCCCACCAGCCACCATAATTTACAAAACACAGCTCCATTAGAAGTGACATTTAATCTGATGGATGTTCTGCCAGCATTAGCACAGGCTGATAGCACCTGAAGTCTTGGTACAAGACTAACCAAATAATGGAGATTCACTCTTAACAAATCTATACAAATAGACTCTTTACAGCACTAGCAAATCTGTGATAAAAGTTTATATATAAACAATACACAGGGAAGTCAGGATTTCTGTGACACAGTCCTGACTCTTACATCTTCTAGATGTTAACAACTATACGTTTTAACAACTATAAAACTGAGACAATATTTTACGCCATGTTGTTTGGAAGTATAAACTGATTAGAAGAGTTTGACTCAAAGCCCAGTAAATCAGTGGATGGGATGCTGCTGTCTTGCATGAAGTTCTTACAGAATTTAGTGCGCTTAACCAGCAGGCAGAATTTTTTTTTATTCCCCAGAATCTGTAAGTTAGCAGGACACCAACTTTTATTACATCTGCATCTTTCAGATATTCTTTCAGGCTGTTTGGAAAAATCCCAATCCTCATTCTATCTTTAAAGCTTTTATTTGCAGTAGGAAAGTCAGTGTTTTCACGGGAGTAGCTGTCTTAAAACTGAATGAAGAATAAAAGAAACACAGCAGAGGTCTTTATTTTAAGATTGCATAAAACCACAGAAATACTCCAGTAAAAAGTCAGAAGTAAGTTCACTCCCTCTAACTGCAGGAAAAAGTGGTGACCACTTAAAACTGCATGCTTGCTTAAAGTGAATGCACGTACTTTAAAAAAAAAAGTTTAAGAGATAAATAACCAACAGGTCCAAGCAAGTGCGTAGTTTGATTTGCTTGGAAGTCCTCCTCCACTTAATGTAATGGCCCATCTGTCAAGATGCACCCTGTTGAGCATAGCCATGGTTCCTACTTTCTATGTTTATGTTTCTGAATCAACTTTTACATCCTTATCAGTAAAATCAAATACACTGAAAGCATTTCTAGTCAAAGGCAAAACATATCAGTAGAAAACATAACACTACAGCTGCAGGAAAACTCCAGGAGAGATGGAGACAACCAGAAAGCTCTGCAGGTGCACGGGCTCTGCAGTACCGTATGACCAGCTTGCTGATTTTACAGGTATGACATAAACATGGTACCAACACCTAATCTAAAATACTTCTTCCTACTCTGAGAAAGATGAGGAGTGTATGACAGTTTTTCCTTTATAAAATTCACTTAAAGTTTCAAACTGCATACAAATATTTACATGTGCATATATACATAGTGCCAAACAGTGCAGTACTGTCTTCTGCTTTTACCACATAAGATTACTTTTCTTTCCAAGAAGTTTAAGCGTTGCAGACTTAAAGGAAGCTTTCTCTAGTCTTGTCAGAGCTGAGGAAAGCTGCCATTATACAGCACTACACAGGCCACCCCAGCTCTGGTACTGGAGCCAGCACAACCTCACACACACACATCAGGCTGCATTTCTGTGCTTGTATCTGTGAGTTCACAGACAGAATTAAAATCACTTAGTTAATTGCACTTGTAAATCATATCCTATAGATGTCTAGGGGCCATAAACTTTGCTAGCAAAGCCACTGACTGAATCTCTGGCTCTAAAGCTAAGGTAAGTTTTGGCTGTTTCTCATACATTATTAAGGGACCAATTAGGAGCCAGTGAAAAATCGATATGATGCAAATGCTTACTTGTCCATGTCAGCCTAGACTCACACCAAGTAATGGAATTTTTACATCAAGGTACCAAAAAAACTGCAGTTCTCAGCTTTTTTGCTACTTGCTCTCTTTAACCCCGTGCTAATATGCAAGTATTGATTGCTTAAGGTACAAACGCTGATAACCTGAAATTGTGACATTCCTCCCCTCCAGGAGATCAACACAACACTGCCCTTAGGACATAGTGGCTTTGGTGGCCTGGGCTTCTCAGGAAGGAGAGATTTCTTAGCAATTCACCAAGGAGCAGAGATCTGCAGCTCAGGAGGAGCTGCCCTGGCCCACAAAGTAATAGATGGCAAACACGCAATGAGAAACTGATGCCCCTTAGGGGGGGACTTCAGCAGATACACTAAACAGCAGTTCAGTAACCTAACTTGTGCTTTGCACGCTACTATCCATCACTAGATTTTAGACTTTCTTCTGCTTACCCATAATTATGCAGCTGTGGTTATGTGGTATTATTACACTAACTGAATAATAAAAAGCAATTACAAAAATAGCAAACAAGGAAAAAAAAAAATGTATTTCCCACATCTTTCCACTTCAAAAGCCAATGTTACACAATAACAACAGCAGATTTCCTTACTAGCTTCCTGGTCATAATCCTTATTTATACAAACTATCACAAGTGAGTCCATGTCATTCTGAAAGCTCCAGCAAATTCAGGTCTCAAGAAAAAGCCTGAGGTGAGACGCACGCGGACACAAGAGTGCCAGACACTGCCACCCCTGCAAGGGGCCAGGCTACGAGCGAGTGTACTGCACCGTGCTGTATTGGGTGACCCTGGAAGACTTGCTCAGCGTGGCACTGGCAGGAGGTGGCCCTTCTAAGTTGGAGCCTGCCTGGTTAAGCAGGGAGTCTGTGATCAGCACGTGCTCTTGCCTTCCCGGGCCGGCACCTGCCGCCTGTTCAGCTCTGCTCTGCATCCCCGAGGTTGTCACCACCCTTTCGTTCACCACCGTGCTGCGCCCCTCTGCCAAAGCAGGGAAGCTGAGCGAGCCCTGCTCTGCAGCAGGCACAAGCACCCTCTCCCGCTCCCTCACCATGACGTACTGGGAGTCGGGGAGATCCTGAACCGTCAGGGCTCCTGTCCCGGCACCCTCCGACTTCACCATCCTCTCCGTAACCACCACGTTACTTCTGTGCGGTAAATTGGGGATTTCCACCATGCCCTGCAAGCTCGACGCGGGTGCCAGCACTCTCTCTGTCACCACTACGTTCTCCTTAAACTGGGGGTCTAGAAAGACAGCAGCCGAGCGGGCAGGAGCCCCTGCAGAAAAGGACGTTTCCGTCACGCTGAAATTGGTCTCCGCGTGGGCCGTGGGAAGGGGCTGGGCATTGTGCTGCCCAGAGCGGGATGCAAAGGTTGTTTCCATGACCACCTCCTTGGACAGGGTATCTTCTCCGGCGCCACCGCCCGTGTGCACGGGCGGGGCGGGCTGGAAGCGGCTGCCCGAGGCGAAGGCTTGTTCGGAGCTGGAAGTATTTTGCTGATCTAAGAACCGTGACTTTGCGTCATTAAGACCGAAACCTGATTCATTCCCAGAGCTACCGTCTTTCATGTTGATGTGTCTGCCTATGCATATTTCTGCTAGAGTCTTAAATTTGTCTCCTAAATCATCAAGGAAATGGTCATCAAGATCACCCTCAATAAAGCTGCAGCAGCCGATGGAGCCGTGGGGGGAGCCTGACTCTCCCTGGGAATAAACCAGGAGACAGTCATTTGCAGCTTGGGCTTCATCTTCATCCGCAAAAGAGACAGCTTTCTACAGACAGAAAACAAAAGCAAGCAAAAGTTCATTAATGTCAACTCTAGACTTAATAAATTTGAAAATCAGGAATGCTTCGTCAAAAAGGTTAAAATAAGAAAATTTAACTAAACCCACAGAAACCGTCAACCAAGCGAGGGCAGTACCTAAAAGTGCTTTCTGCTTTTTTGAAGTTAGTCTGAACTTGACAGTACACTGGATCAGAAGAAAAATCTGAGATTAAATTGAAAACCTTGGGTACTATCACCACCTGCTGCTATTCCTGCCAGGAACTGTGCCATTTGTGACACTGCTCCACCTTCACAAAGAGATTGCTTTTATTTTGGTTCAGTGAATGAACTTCACCTCTAACCAGGTGTTTGTGGGAGAGTGTCAAAACCATGCCTGAGAGTATCCTAATATTTAAACACACATTTAATGAGTACATGCTGACATGTTATCACCTGCCATGGCCCTTTTCACTAGCATAGCCTTCAGGATCACACCCAAGGAGCCCAACAGCAAACAAATCACAAGTTAAATGGCTTAATAAGTATGGGAACATAGTGCAGCACATAAATTTTTAGGCTCTATGCAGGCCACATTGCAACAAGGAGGGCTCGCGGGTTCTGACCATAATGCTTCCAGGGCCAGCTCAGTCTGAACGCAGCATTTGCAATGGAGTTGCTGCTGTGCTAGCACAAATACCTGTGTACATGCTTGCACCAGCTCCCGTTCCAGGAGTGAAGACAGCCAAATCCTGTGGGCCTGTTGAACCAGCTTTACCTAACATGGTTGCTGGCTTGTGCTCAGAACCACTTTTCTACCACATCTGAAGTTCTAGAAAGCATATTAGCTCAGGCATCTGTGTAATGTGGTACATATCCAGACCCAAATTGACTCTGTATGTTTATCTGCATTTGGTCCTGGAAGTAGGCACATTACCCGAGATGCTTCTACAAAAATCAGCACACATCTGAAACTATTTGGTTTGGTTACTTGTCTGGGGTTTTTTCCCCCCTATAATCTGAGATATTTTAACCTCCCAGAAGTGGTAAAGAGTACTGTACTATGACCTTTACTAAGCCCTCCTGCACAACTTCAGGAGGCAGCTATGCTTAAAGTATGTCTTAATATTAGGAAGCGCAAAGAGTGGAAGGAAAGCAGAATTGCTACTGTTGCATCTGTTCACCCAGAAGACCAGTAGCTAGAGCACTCAGGAGACATACAAGTATCTTAAGCTCAAATTCTTCCCTGGCCTGAGGTGCTAATTTAAACCTGCACAGCTACTCCCCTGAGGAACCCCATCATCAGCCAGCTGTAGAGTGTGAAGATGTTTTGTTTGTACAGGTGATGGACAATCTGTACACTCCCTGGCATATGGAAGTGAAACTTTCACTGTAAGGAGCTCATTGGCCTAAGGACTAGTGATGTGCGTTATGCAAAGAGAAATAGCTGCAATGACTACGAATAGCCTATTGGTCAATGGTTAGGTCACCAAAACAAGAAGTCAGAAATTGCAACATGTGCCCAGGCTGCTGGGCAGAGAGACAAGTCCAGCACTACTTACTTCATCAGCTACTTTGAAAATGCAGACCCACCCTCGACCATATGACATCTATGGCTTATCTTTCAAAAACCTGCTCCATGGTAAAGTTTATAGCTGTGACTCACGATGAGTCATAGGTGCCTCCTGACAGGCCAGTTTAATGTGCTTAAGTCCCTGAGATTTAGATTACACAGTCTTTCTCATGGCTTCTTTCCTGGGCAAGAAGCTCACTTGTCATTGATGAATATTCTGGATCCCATTCCCAAGTACCTCCCTTGAGAGAAGGGTCTTGTTGTGGGAGACCTTGTAAGCAGCCAGTGCTATAAGACAGCATTGTCATGCTCTAACTCCTACATGTGAGCCTAATCCAAAAATCCTTAATGCCCCCAACTCCACATGCACGCAACATTGGCCACTGTATCAGGACTGTTTATATATACATATCTACTCATCTGTGTTTGTAATAACATGAACAGCATTGCACAACGCTAAGCATAAATATCAAAATACTGTTATTTTTGGGTCATATGCTTACGTCACTGAAGTAGTCTCTTAAAAATTCTTCATTCATGGCTCCTGCTGCTCCCACCACGACTCCTCCTCCAGCCACCACTGTCTTGCCTTCTACACCTGCCATGCCTTCAGCTCCTCCAGCTGCCATGGCTCCATACTTAGCACCAGAAAGGAGATGTCTTTGCTCTTCCCATCCTTCTTTGGTAATAGTGCTGTGATGCTCTCTTACATGAGAGGCAGAGCTGCCTTCTCCTGCTGCAGTTTCCTCTCCACTCATTCCTGCTGCTGCTGCCGCTGCTGTTAGTGCTCCACTGGTCGCTCCTCTCGAGTTCCCCAGTGCAGTGGGTGGGATGAAGCTTAGCACTGGCTATATAAATAACACAAATTAGGATGTGACATGAAAGCCGTGCTGTCTAGCACATGGAACTCACCAAACCAGCAGCGGGGCTGGGTGGGACCTGGGAGGGTGCCGTCTTACAACTTGTTTGAATTCGCACTTATACATGTTGCTGCAAAGAGTAAAAGGCTTCCTGAAATAGGGTGCAGCTTCCACAACTGCGTTCCCAAGGAGGATCATGGAAATGTTTCTATAGATCATTGTTTTCTTGAAACTCAAAGGTTGGGAGTGAAAGTGGGAAAAAAACCCCACCAAAGAGGCTTGCAAAACTCCAGGGAGCTCAGCTGTTCCAAGAAAGACTCTGCCCAGCTTTCCTCAGACACAAAGTGGGGGATTGGGCACTGCCTGCTGCCTCTATGGTGCTGCCTGGCCCTTCTTTTCTAGCAGTTTGGCTTCCCTGTTAATTGTCTTTTAACAAGAATTCGGTGTGAGCATTGGACCTAAATCAAAGTCTTTCACCTTACTTCTCCTTCTTTGTTATTGTGCAAAAGCATGGCAGTGTCATGCCCTTTTTTTGAAAACTGGGTTTTGGAGCATAACAAGAATGGGCAAACTTCTCTTGGCATTCAGTGTTCCCTCTACAGATTTGCACTTTTTTCTGCCTTCTTTTCTAATTAAGAATTTTCTCTGTTTAAGACGACAAATACACAGGGAAGTAATTTAAAATGCAGCCTAAAACTTTAAACTAGTGAGGAGAAGCTAAGCTTTATAACCCATTCTCTTGCTGCTTTACCATGCTCCCAAAGGGGTGCAGAACATTCCAGGCTTGCAAATGCAAATGCTTCACTCTTTACAGCATGCATGCTTTTCCCACACTCCTATCTTCTGCTCAGATACCATCAACGTTTGCTTGATTGCTTTCCCTTTACTTTGGGATTTAAAGACTATGGTTGGTTTTTCTAGAGCTGCTGGTGGAATTAATCTTCCACGCATCCTTCACAGAGCCTCACAGGGTTAATTTTAATTAATGTTCATGTGCGGTTAAAATCTGCTGTACAGCTCTGAAACATCAGCCTGTAACGTGGAAGAGGTGCCAAGTGCCAAACTCAACACTTGGATAGAAATCAAAGAGAAACACTATTAGGGATACATGCCTTCTCCTCGGGAGCTGCTCCTTCGCTGTTCCACTGACGCAACATCGCTTCGCTGTAGTCCGGTATCGCAGCAAATCCCTTCGCTCCTGAGCCGCAGGGACACAGCAGCAGTAACAGTGGAATAACTACAGGGAAACAGAAGTTTGCCATTAACTATGTGATTATTAGGGTCAAAGCATGCTAACAGCCAGTACCGAAGCTTGGCCTGCTCCCATACTGAAATGTATCTTTAATGAGCTAGTGATCAGTATGAGGGCTGATAAAGACTGAAGACAGTTCCCAAATATTCAAGGTATTTTCTAGAAACATATGCCAGGCTGGTTTCCTAGAGAATAAACTGACAATTAACCCATCAGGGCCTCAATCCTGCAGATGACCATGTGTGTATGTAGCTATACTTCTATCGAAGATCTCATATACCAAACCCAAGCCCTAAATATCGGTGTACAACCTCAGCATTTCTAACTCCTCCTGTTCTTTTACTACTAGATAATGACATGGCGTCATGTAAATTCCACCTCACCGCTCCTATGACACATCTAGAGCGTTGCCTGGGGAACTCAATCCAGTTTCAGGAGCAGAGCATATTCACACGGCATGAACTTTGTTTTGCCACAGCTAGATTGCTACCGGTACAAGCAATAAACTATTGCCATCTTAAATGCAGCACTGGTACACATGGCCATACCCTGACTACAAGCATTCTTCTCTTATTTTCGAGCTTCTATGTTGTCTCAAAGAGCAATGTCACATGCTGCTCAGAGCAAGGCACCAGACCTGGGTCTGCAGTGAAGGAGAAGAGAGTGGAAAGAGTGCTGTGGTTTGAGTGGGAAGAGTTAGGGTTCACACGGGGAGGTGCAGGAACACCAAAAGGATTCCTTACTGCTTCCCCACCTGCTATTTACAGCACCATAAACAAATATTAAAGTTGTACATATTAATTTTAAAATGCACAGCTTGATATCCTTTGAGGGTGAAATGCTGATGTTACCAAAATTAGTTGGGGATTTGCCATGACTTCACACAGACTAGGAGTTTACACAGAATATATCAAGATGATAAAACCTGGGAGCCGGACTGTTTCTTTCCTGATGCCTTGCAGACCATATTTACAGTGCTTCTGAGATAATATGAAGGAATTACTTACGCAGCAAAAGTAAAAACGCCAAGACGATTAGTGCAACCGCTCCTGGTCCCAGACCCACTGATTTAGGGCCAATAACTTTCTCTCTGCATACGCCGTCATCCGTACACTTACAAACAGTCAGCTGCAGATACTGTGCTTGAGGACAGCTGAACCCTTGGAAATCCTTTATTAGGATGGGAACTTCAGTTCTGCCCAGCTTCAGGTTTTGTGGTACCAGCTGTATGCTGGTGCCTGAGGCAGAAGCGGGGGGGAGTTAAAGAAAAAGAAAAGACAAGAAATGAGTGGAGAGAAAGTTGACTCCTATAAACTAAGGGAAATAAAACCTTCACAGCCTCCCAACAAGCCCCCTCCAGTTAAGTCCAGCCAACGCAATGGAATTAAGTTTAATTAGCTACTGCTACAGTGTATGTGCTCTTATTTTTATCAAGTAATTCATGCCGGTAACAAAGCAGCCGTGCTCACTTGCAGTCTCAGATAATTGTGAAGAGTTTCACACCACCAGAGACTTATCATGGAAGACAGCTCAAGTGCCTGTATAGCGTTAACCTTCACGTCATCCGGACAGCTAAAGGCTGAATTCACAAAAAAACAGCTTCAGTCTTTAGGAGCTTAATCTGTTGTAGGCCACAGGCAGAGACTGGGGAGCCAACATACCACCTGCTCCTGTGGCCGTGTCACGTCAAGGACACAACTAGGCAAGAGATTCCCAAATGATGTTCCCAGCTGGGGAATGCCACGCTACTTGGAAAAGCTGTGATCCCTACAATTACTGCTAGTCTGGCTGCAAGCGGGGTGAGGAAATCTAAGAAGATTCCTTCTTGGTCCTAAACCTGGCCGTTAGGATGACTCTGCTGATTGCTTTGCAGTGTTATGCTGTAGGATTACGGAGGACAGAATAATGAGTCTGGGAAGAAAAAAGCGTTTCTTGATGCCTTCAATCTACCTGAAGCGTTTCCTTCAAGCATTTCCCGGGCTTGTATGAACGGAAATGTAAGAAGAAAATGCTCATCTCATTTTGAAATACTCATTAAAATTATTTATGATTTCTGATTTATTTTTGTTCCTACTGTGCTGGACAATCTTAGACAGGTTACACTGTATTTTCCCTTTTCAAGGCCCACTGTGCAGACAGATTTATTTATTTATTTGTAACTTAGAGCAACTGCAGCCAGTAACACAACCATATCTCCAAGCTCAGTTTTAACAAAAAGCATCCTCCATCACTGCGTGCTTTTTGTGGGAAGATGGGAATGGCTTGATCCCAGCATTACCCGTGAAATCCTGGTCACCACATACCGGTCATCAAGCTAGGCAAAGGTGGTCCAACTGAGGGAAGGCGACAGGCCCCAGAAGACATGACTGTGCTTTTATAGCCATTACAGAGAAGGGAGCAGAACGTGAGTGATGTGTCTTCATGCCTGACTCCATATATATGGGATTTTTTGGTCTGGATCAGCCAAACTGTCAGTTTGACTGGAATTAACAAATTACAACTCTAGGACTCCAAAGAACTAGAAGTAATTAAAAATATATTTTCTTACCATTTCTGGATGCAATCATCCATTTTTTTGCTGTCCCTTCTGGCTCATCAATGACAGTAAAGCTGAAGGGATCACTGTTTGGGTAACCATCCAAATCATCAGCTGTAACATCAACTAATTTTGCATCTGAACACACAGTCTGCACAGGGTTCACAATAACTGGGCAGTTATCATTCTCATCTTTAATTTGAATAATGACTGTGCCGGTGACCGTTTTCTTAGGAAAATCTAAGATTTTAAAATATGAAAAATTAAATTGATTTGAAAAGTGCAAAAATTTCATCTTAAAATAAAAACCCCAATATTCTTCAAAACACAAACATTGCTGAAATAAGTTGAAAGAGCTCTCCTTGGAGCTTATGGGAGCAGTATTTAATTCCTAATGTTAATAAACATATTGACAAAGTTCTTCTGAATGCAAGCTGTTTTACTATTTTAACTTATAAAAAAATAAGGTATTTCCTGCGTATGGTTACACAGTAACATGCAGATTACAAAAGGAGAACTCTAATTAGATACACAAGTAGTTCAGGGAGTCCTTCTTGCTTAGCGTTCAAGAAAACTTAGGACTCTGAAGTTCGCCGATTAGCATACTGAGATACTGGCAATTTCCACCTTGACAAGGGATGTTCCTATCAGACTTCGTCTTTGCAAAACTTTTACAAAAAGTTCACATCACTAGTTCCACCTAGTCGAAGAAGAGAAATGGGCACCTTGGGAACCCATTCCAAGGTTCATCCCATTTCAATGAGTTGCCTGTGTGTCTCCTCCAAATACAGAGCCTATGGGAAACTGCATTAGGCGCCTAACTTTTAGGCAGTTAAAGATAGGGAGGTTAAACCAACTATAGTTGTAGAAAGGCGAACTAAACCCTAAACAAACCAATTAGTGTGAAAACAAAACCCTCTCAACTTACCAGTAGTTATACCCAGCATGGTGATAGTGTAGGTACCATTTACTACATAGGACGATTCGTAATCGAGTTCTTTGGCAAGTCGGATTTCACCTGTGACTGAGTCTATTGTGATCCAGTTTGCTGTATCTCTTCCTTTCACGTATCTGATTAAAATTACATATAAAGATGTACACATTTATAATGAGGAAAACAACCATCAGCGGAAAAAGCAGCTTCACAGTATGTTTACTCTTCATTTAAAGCAGAGACCAAAACCCTAGGTCTTAGGTCTGATGCTCCTGCCACTGGAATTGGTTTCAACTACAAACCTAAGATTATAAACCTGCCCTGAATGTTGAAACCTGCTTTTCCCTCTAGAGCCAGGATTTAGGTGTGGAGGCATTATAAAAAGTAGACTCAGGGAGCGAGGCCGGAGCAGGAGAGGGAGCTGCGCCGCTGGTCATTGCCCTCTTCCCCTCCATCCCTGCTCCCAGCAAAAGCTGAGCAGCAGCCACCCGGGAGAGACTGCATTACAGGCGTGGGGGAGAGGGGTCTACCGTTGGGTATGCACCTCTGCTGGTCTGCGCCATTTGTAAAAGCCACGGTGGCAGTTCAACAACATTTTAGCTGAAGAGCTATGATTCAAAATCTAAGCATGCACATGCAGACTTATCTACTTTACACCCTTTCTGTCTGATTGCTAGATGTTTCTGCGTATTTCTTCCTAATGTTTCTGCAGACAATGAAGTCAGATGAGTAAATCTACTCTCTAAAGCAGACAGGCATGACAAACAGCATGCAAGCACAGACAACTTCAGCCCAAACACTCATGTCTCACCATATACAACAAAACAAGTAGGATTGTCACTTCAGCTATTTTATGCATAATAGAATATTGAAGATGATGCTAATGATGTTGTTTTGGTGTCAAATATGAGTAGCAGAAAACGATTGCCTTCGAAATTACTTCAGTTCAATATACACATTTTTATAGTAAGATGTGATTTCTGACATACTCAGTTATAATGGTTATAAAAAGATTCTTACGTAATGTGCTGCGCTATTTTTCCAGTGTCTTCATCATAGGCTTGATACTGTCCAATAACCTGTCTTATCTGCAGTTTCTCACTTGCTTCAATAATTTTTGTGCCACCAGGGAATACAGGGCCTTCCCGCACATTAATCACATTAATTTTGATTGGAATTATTTGTGCTTTATAACTGTGTTTAATTGACCTGTGGAACTCTGCTTTGTTTGTAACAACAAAGCCCAAGTTTAGGGTTTGTATTTTTTCATAATCCAGCTCCTAGAGTAATTAAAAAAAAACAAAACAAAAAACACTCAGAATTTAACAGAATCTGGTATCTAGAAAACATTCATATATTTAAAATTTAAATAATACTATTTAAATAATACTGTAGCATCCTTATTTAAATAACAAAGATGCTACAGTGCAAAGAAGAACTGTTGGTTAACATGTTACTCTCAATACATAATGTTTCAAACTCTTTAAAAGTACATAAGGAAGATTACTCTTCTATTTTTAATGGATGGCACTATAGGTATGTCTTCATATTATTGATTTTCAACTAATGTAAGGGAGGTGCAATGAGTCCTACCCATATATTCTGTCTTTACTTTTAGTGAATCTGGGCTCAATATTACTTGGCTCTTCCAATTTTTTTTTTTTTAAACCAATTCATTTACTTAATAATGCTTATCAATTTTTTTTACAGTTATCAGTTTTCAGATAAGGAAACCAGAGCAGAAAAGAGAAAAAAAAAAAAAGAAAAAAAAAAGGGTACTTAGGGCACTGTGCATCTTCAGTTCTTGTGGACTAAAAGGGAGCGAAATTCATAAAACAGAAATTTCAATTTATGGAAATTAATAAAATAGTCTGTAGCTCATGGCTTATGGAGTAGGTGTTGCCTGCAACGTTATCTGTGGCCACAGGAAATAAAGAAATTTAAACTTGGATCAGCAAGGAGAGCAAAAACATGGGAAAGTTTACAGCATATTTGTTAGCACTGTTGCCCAAATAACAAGGAAAGTTTGGGGACATCTGTCCCACTAGATATATTTGAGATCACACAGAATGTAAATGGTAAAGCTGGACAAAATTATTATTTTGCACGGAATTATTGAATACACCAACAAAGAATACGCCAAAGGAGGAATGTCCACCATGTAAATTTACAGTTTACATACTGACTGAATATAAATAATTTGTATGTCAACTTAAAGGGAATAAATTATTCTAATATTTAAAGAAGACTCTCTAACGAATATACTAACCTTCACGATAGTCAAAACTCCTTCATTTGTTTTGGCATCTGTTACTATACGAAAAAAGCCACCTTCGTTGCCAGAAACAAATGAAAAGTTTGCCAGCCAGTTATCAGAAAACTCTTCATCTTTGTCAAATACTTTCATTCGCAGAATTTCCACATTTGCTCTGTTTTCTTCAATGCTTCCTTCAAACTGCAATCGAAAAACGCCCTTCTTTAAAAAAAGATGTAATGATTTACCTCATTTCACCAGTGCAAGAAAGTTTGCACAACCTCATATTAAGCAATGGGATACTGGCAAGTGTAGGAACATGCCAAATGTTGTGATAAATGTACTTACTGCACGATGTTCAACCACAGGCAGATTGTCATTGACATCCAAAATCTTGATTTCTAAAGAACATGTTGCAGCATTCCCACCTAATTCACCACCACGGTCTTTTGCCTCCACCACCAAAGAATAGCTACTTTGTGTCTGCCACAATAAGAAAGAAGTGTTTAAACCAGGCTAAAAATTTTTCCTTCCCTGTATTATCATTACTACATTTTGGTAATCCCTCTCGTGGCCAATTATAACTCCTCTGCTCTCTAGCTAGTAGTAAATCTCACACACAACTACCTTGACAGGCTCTGCTGGAGTAGAGCTGAGGCTCTGAAAAGCATATGGGACTTTTGCATCTCCCCCACAAAGAGTTAGGCTGTACTTATGTGGCAAGTGAAAAAATTTCAGCGGCCATAAACAGGGACAGGACCAGTGATACCTGCATGTCAGGTCAGGGCTAGAGCCAGAGATGTTGCCTTCAGCTGCAGAGAGCTAACATCCAGATCACCATCTGCTGGCCAGTGAAAATTCATGCAAGCACAGATAAAGTTGCTAGTAATACGTGGCTTTCAAAGCTGTTGCACAGCAGCGCCCGTCCTAACTCTCTGCACCTCGATTTGCATAGCAGGCTACAAAAATCTAGATGCAGGTCAGCAGCTTTGCAGATGGTGATCTGGGTTGTCTTTGCCATATGCTCTCCAGCAGAAAGAAATGACCCCTCGCTTCATGTAACTGCTGCCCTGGCTGCACGGGAGGGACAGAAAGCAACAGCCATCAGGCTGGTGCTGTGCTAGGGAGGTGACAGGGGGAATACAACCTTGATCCCATCACACCACACCCTCCCCCAATCCCTGAAAAACATCAGGCATCAGAAGACTGTTGTTAACAGATTAAAAATGGGAGGGTTTTTTTTACCTCTCTGTCAAGGTTTATTTTTGCTACTCGAACCTCGCCAGTATCCTTATTGATACTGAATGCAGTGCTAGGGCTTTGGGAAATGATCCTGAAAGCAATTTTGGAATTTAGGTTATTTGGTTCATCTGCATCTGTTGCATTTATCCTTATTACAATTGTACCTGGAAAAAGCAAACAAAATACAGTATTTGTTTACACTGCCATGCACTGGCAAGTATTTTTACTGTAATGTCAAAGATAAGAGCATGTTGTCAGATGCACTGCACAATTTTCTGATGCTCTTGCCTTTATTTAACGAATAGAGCTGAAGAAGCGTTCCTAAAATCCAAACAGTACATGTTAAAAGTATATCCTCTAGCAAGCAAAAAGATTGTATCCACACATCTGTAACTCATAGAATTCAATGCACCAGAGTTAAACAACAGGCTGAATTCTGTCAAAAATTCTGATAGAAAACTGTAGAGATCATACAAAGAAAGAAGTTTTTGAACATGCAGCTACATTTCCCTCACACATTATTCTAAAGGCAGCACTACTAACTCCTCTACCTGAACGTTATTAAAACAGTTGCTCTGTATTGATGCCCTCCAACAGCTTTACTCAAAATACATGGCAGTCTTCATGGTGCAATGCCCTTATAACTCATGGCACACAGTTTTGTCTTCTGGGAAAGGGTGTACCTCCGTGTCCAGTGCCCCAGTTTGAACATTAGCTGGAATTCAGGCAAAGAGCAATTACCATATG
The DNA here is from genome assembly GCF_018139145.2 of Gymnogyps californianus. Classification (NCBI taxonomy): domain Eukaryota; kingdom Metazoa; phylum Chordata; class Aves; order Accipitriformes; family Cathartidae; genus Gymnogyps; species Gymnogyps californianus. Next base: position 48,119,992 of record NC_059472.1, read on the forward strand.
GCTGCTACTGACTTGAAAGAGAGCTGAGGGAACTCAATACCTCACCCAAGTGGATGGTCAAGAATTTGTTTCTTCAGATTATTGTGACATTGAAATGGACACAATGTCAGGTATTTATTAGGTTGTTTTCTTCTCTCCTGGGAAATAAGCTGTTGCTCTTATGTCTACTGACATCAGTAGGAAAACTGCCACTAACTTGTTCTTTGAGGGTTAGGTCATGGCCATATGCGCTTAACAGCAAAGTACCTCTCCAGCCCATAGATAAAGCAGGGCTTTTCATGAGCATGGCATAGTGGAGTCCCTCCCAAATAGGCTGGGATTGCTAGGCCAGAAGGTAGACTGCATTTCCCGTGCAATTCCTGCTGAAGGACTCTGGTTCCTGGATTTGTGGTAGCTTTGACACCAAACCACAGGTGCCACAAGAGGAAGTGTTGTTCTCTGTTGCCTTTAGGTGGACGCTTTCCCTTAATCACACCACACAGCTTAACCCTGAATAAAAACTTGCATTCACGTGTGGATAACCTGGCCTACGCAAGCAAGAGAATGTATCCTTGTTACTGCAGATATGCTGCTGCAAAGAGTATATTCACTTGTGCCCTTGCACGTGTTGGGAAAAGCTAAATGAAAAAAACAATTCTAAAAATAATGGTACCTGTTTCACTTAATTCTTCAATTGAACCAACAAAAACTTCATGTGAAAACACTGGAAAATTGTCATTTATATCCACAATTTTAATTGGGAGGTCTATTGGCTCTTCCAGTTTTGATCCAGTCTTATCTAGTGCATGACCTCTGAGCTGAAATAACAGACAGAAACAATAAGCAAATCCAATGAGTGACTCTGATACATATAAATACATAGGCAAAATAGAAATATATAGAAATATATATAACAAAATCTAAGCATTATATAAGCATATATAATATGCTTATAAATATAAGCACGTATACACACACAAATATCCAGAAACATTAAAACTAACTGAAGTAAACACATTTGAACAAAATAAATAAAAAAATGGATAGGAGGGCACCTGTAAGGAAAAAGTTACTATTCAACTTACAAGCAGCATTGGAGTCTTTTCTCTGTCAACCCTTCCTGTTATGTTCAGGTCTCCAGTCTTTCCATTGATAACAAATAATCCATAAGGGGGTTCTGTTACTCCTTGACCAGATATAGTATAAGTTACCACTATCCCTGTATCTTCAAGATCAGAATGTATCTAGCAGGAATATAACAGATTGAATAGCATTCGGTAAATAACACCACATTTAAAAATGCAATGAAAATATTTTTGTAATGAACAAACAAAAATAAATATTAAGCACATTTCCCTGCACTCCTTTGAGCATAGAGATATTGCGATGAATGCAGGAAAAGCTGCATGTTCTGTCTGAGGATCTGGTGCAGGGAGATGAGGAACATGATGGGCAGTGCAACAGTTGGGAACTGTGGAGTGGAGAGGTCTGTGGGAGGAGAAAATTGGCACTGCTTGGACAAAGAGAGTGGGATAGGATACAAGTGCAAGGAAAGGCTGGAAAATCACCGTGATAAGGTGTGCTGGTTTTGCCTGGGATAGAGTTAATTTTCTTCGCAGTAGCTGGTATGGGGCTATGTTTTGGATTTGTGCTGGAAACAGTGCTGATAATACAGGGATGTTTTAGTTACTGCTGAGCAGTGCTTACACAGAATCAAGGCCTCTTCTGCCTCTCACACCACGCCACCAGCGAGTAGGCTGGGGGTGCACAAGAAGTTGGGAGGGGACACAGCTGACCCCAACTGACCAAAGGGATATTCCATACCATATGATGTCATGCTCAGCATATACAGTTGGGGAAAGAAGGAGGAAGGGGGGGGGGCGATATTCGGAGTTATGGCATTTGTCTTCCCAAGTAACCGTTACGCGTGATGGAGCCCTGCTTTCCTGGAGATGGCTGAACACCTGCCTGCCGATGGGAAGTGGTGAATTAATTCCTTGGTTTGCTTTGCTCGCGTGCACTGCTTTTGCTTTACCTATTAAGCTGTCTTTATCTCAACCCATGAGTTTTCTCACTTTTACTCTTCTGATTCTCTCCCCCATCCCGATGCAGGGGGAGTGAGCAAGCGGCTGTGTGGTGCTTACTTGCTGGCTGGGATTAAACCATGACATAAGGTGAAAAGCTGGAGTGAGGTAAGAAGAAGGAAACTGGCTGATCAAATGGATGGGGGCAAATAAAATGTGGAGAAAGACCAAGGGGCGGGGGGAAGAGTCTGGAACAATGAGTTGAGCAGGGGAGACTGAAGTTACTTGAGCAAAGCCTGGAAATAAAATATCACAATTTTTTAAGGGCTATTAGACCTAAGCTAGTGAGTGTGACCAAGACTGAGGAAGTGACAGGGTGGAGGAAGAAAGGTCAGACCTGGAGAGGAACAGGTAGAAGAGGCTGCATAGACTAGAGATTATACCCTTCCTCTGCTGTCAGCAAGTATCTGAAACATCCGTAAAAGCACGAGTGCATTTGTGCCAGCATCACCATCAAGGGGCAGGCCAAGCAGAAGCTAACAGCCCGCTACTATCTGCAGTTACTTTATATGCTGAAATGACAGGTCTGGTGAATTCAGGTTTCAACACTGGTGCTGAACCAAATGCACATCACTCTTGAACAAAGGATAACACCTTGGTTATTTTTAGCTCTGTTCCCTAAAAAATTAGGCATACATAATCATGCTCCATGCACACCCTTCTGCCCAATCATCACCAGCAGTTTTGGGACCCACTTGCCAAGTTCAACCACAGCTGAGTAGGGGTGGTGGAGTGAAAAAAACTCAAAGATACTGCATTCCCAAAAGTTTTATGAAAACTGGTGGCTGGGAAAAGATGAGAGACTGAGCCAAATCAGGCTGCAAGAGTAACTCATCTGCTGAAGGAAGGAAACGGAAGGAAATGTGCCATTCTTTAACTGACATTCGATAGTCCTTTAAAATCAAAGAAATATTTGTGCATGTGTTTAGGGCAGCCACACCCTTATTTTACATTTTCATCTCTATGTTTATGTGTATTCTGTATTTCTCTCTTTTCTGGGCTTACTCTAGCAATTGGATTCTTATAGGAATTGTCCTCCTCTTCCCGTATGAAAGCCGGAGGGACTGTCCATTCTCGCTTCTGTCTGACTAGGCTGTTGGGATGAGACAACATGCCACTCCTGCCATTTCGATTATAAACCTGTGAAAAAACAAGGTTGAATGTCAGCATTACACTTAGCCATTTCAGACGAATGCTTTATTGCTGCTGTAGCCCAGACTTCTGAATAGCTTTTGCTCTTTCAATAGCTAGTAACTTCGAAATCACGGAGCAGCATTAGCCTTCCGAGCCACAGTCTAAGAGCTATATGCTCCTCAAGTTGTTTGAAGAGGAAAACTACACTAGACTTTTCATCAAGACTGAATTAGGTAAGACAGGCTGTAAACATATGAGCAAGTTCCCATGACCAGGGGTTGGTCAAATCTTCCTGTTCTGGAAGATTTAAGTGCTTGCCATCAGATGTGGGAAGAAGTTTGGCACTAAGGCTATTTTGAACCACTATTTCTGCCTTATTACCCTGTTTACCATCCCACCAATACTGCCCTGTACTCCACCTTCTCTCTGAAACAGAATACATGAAACAGCAGGCCTCTATTCAACCCACCCACTGTCTCTGCTATCCTTGCTCAATTACCCCTCATTCTCACTCCACATAACACCTTTCATCCTTCTGTCCAGCTTAGTCCCTACTGTGTCTGTTGACTTCCAGATTAACATCTGGAAATGTTTCCAATTAACATCTTCCATAAAATAGTTGTTGATTTCATTTACAGAGAAAAAAGATAACTACAAACTTAATATTTTAGGGGAAGTTTCTCAAAGTTGAACGTCACTCAGTTTGATGGATGTAAGAATCTATTCACTTACATTTTGGTTTTCATTTCATTATTCATTACACAGCTTTCGCATTTCAGAAAATGGTAAAACTCAAGATATTTATCAATTGAAGTAAGGCACGCCTTTGACACTTTACTCAGAGAACCCTTCTTCAGGCGTTGATAAAGAAAAGCACTTTTCCATTATTTCCTACCTTCACATAGAGTCCACTTCCATAATTCAAACAGATCTGCAATGGAAGTTATGATAATCATTATTAATTCTATGTCACTTCAGCAGTACTAAAACTTAACAGACATGACCTCCCTCATAAGAACAGCAAAGCCATAAGGAAGAGGGCATCTGACCTCTATCAATTAATATTTACTGTTTACCCATAATAGCTTCTGAAAAATTCACCCATAACCATTCATATTAAAAACATACACTATAATTGCATAATTGTTAAGTTTTGCACTTTTCTCCCAGCAGGAAACAGGTAATAAGCAACTAATAGCAGGAAACAGATAATAAGCAATTAATTTTTTTTTTCCAATAAATGCAGACTTTACAGTCATTTTTAAACAACCATTTTTTAGTGCTGAATAATGCTTCAGTATTCCAAAACAATGGGAATTTGCCATTGATTGAAGTAAGTGTTGGTTGCCAGCAGCACCCTGGAGAAGCTCCCTCTTCTGGGCAAATCATGGATTATAAAGGCTGTGGTGGGTTACCAACCACATCAGAGAACAAAACAGGTTAAATAACCTTTAAAAGCAAGGACTAATCAAAACATCTGCTGAAGTGTAACTGACAGAAGCAGCTCTCTACTTAGCATCTTGCTGGGAGGATAAATAGCATACATACATCCCTTACTTAAACAAGACTAAGACACGTGCATACTAGCAAGCAAATCATGCTTGCTCTGACAAAACCTTACACGCCGACATCCAGTATTGGGACTGCCCATCTCTTCATGCACCAGGATTGCTATGTATGCCCTTAAACACCTCAGTTAGGTGTCTCATCCTAGCTGGAAGGAACTGGAGCCTCAACCAAATTACCAGAGACCCTGTGTTTACATCTACTCTGCACACACCAAAGACTCCGCAAGTAACAAAAACCCTCAAACAGTGCAAAAACGTAGGCATTGGGAAACGACAACAACAAAAAGTAGGTTATTACAACATGTGAAACCAACAAATAGAGCTTTTGAGCTTTGCATAGGTAGAGAAGAGAATACTTTTATTGTTCTCAGCACTATTACATCTACCTACATTTTGCACCTTAGGTGATTTTTTTTTTTTTTTTAATACTAATGCCTAAGGCAAAGCAGGCTCAGAAACGGTGATCTCCTACTGAAATAAGCCAGGGATTATTTCTTTATATCCTCTTTGACTGGTTTCTAGACTGTTGACTGGGCTCTCCCTATTCATCCCTCTGACTCAGCCTTGATGACAGCTTTTTTTTTTTTTTTTTTAAAGATGTTATCTCTTTCCCACACAATGCAGCAATGCAGTGGACGGTGTTGAGCAATGTAGCAGACTGCTGTTTCAACTTGCACAACAAAACTGTTTTTCAAATGGCAATTTTCCCAATGTATATATTCTGAAGACAAAAATCAGCAAGCACTAAGTTCCTTAACAGATATGCATTGTGAGGACTACAGGATCTTACACCTTAGACCAAGTTGTTTTCATGAATATTCTTAATCTTATTTGGTTTTATTAGTTATATGGATTTTTAAAATTTATTTTTATGGTTAATGAGATTGTACCAGCAAGAGCGACAGAAGGATTTTGGTTTATAGTCAAGGTTTCCCAACAGAAGCTGCAACTCTTTTTGAAGGTGACTAGTTGTCAAGAGGTCATCATGAACATCCTTGTTTGTTCGTACTGGTAAACTGAAGGGAAAAGTGTTTCTGTCTCAGTACTGAATGGGGACAAGAGGCACGAGGTGAGAAGCTTCCTTGTATTGGAAACCTCAGAACCACAGTATAAGCAAAAGTGTCTGAAGTTCAAGAATAAGCAGATCTTCCATTGAGATGCACATCAAGAAAGCGGGGAAAATCCCATTAGTCATTATAAACAGAAAGTCTTTCATTAAGGTAACTAAAAGTAAAAATCAATGTTTGCAAATGCTGCAAAGCAGCCCGAAAACATTCTGTTTTGTTGCTAAGACAGTAAAAAATACCTTTGCTTTTGTACTTTTCAATCTGTAGTCCATGGGCAATCTCATAAGGGACTTTAAGACATCAATAAAAGGTGCTTAAGAATGGCAATTTTATTTACGAGATGCATAAATACATTTGGAACAAATATATAAAGGGATCGTGCATTTTTATTGAAAATTTTTAAAGGATCCAAAAACTTTAAAAAGGGGAAAAGCACTTTTCAATTAAATTTTCTTCAACAAAAAGTGAAAATTCACATATCCAACAGGTGCTGAATTCCAAATTTCCCCTTTTTTTAATATCCTAGAGCTGCCTCCTATTAAACGGCTTAGTAAGAGTAGGTAAGCCCTGTCTGCCATTTGATGTGGATCATAGGCTTGGCACAAAAAATAGACATCTACTGATGACATCTGTTGATGACACAGAGCTGAGAAGGCATTGTCAGAAGACAACTGGATAGTTACAGAAAACAAGGTGGAAAACCTGAGGCCTGAATTAATAGAAATGGAATGAAATACTACAGGAAAGCAGCAAGAGTAGGTGAGAGGGCAGGGAAAGAAGGGAGTGACTGCATGTATGGAGAGTGCAAGGCTGCTCTTGCCCAAATCCACGTTCATGTTTAGTCAGGAAGTGACTAAAGGACAGATTTTGAACACACTGCTTAGTTTTATAATGTAAAGGTGCAGACTGAGCAAGCAAGAAGGTATGTGTCCGTATTTGCTGCACTATGAAACAGTAAGTCCTAGAAATGTGGTCTTTCACGTATGCTGTGTGTCAGGAGATTTGGATCTCACACCTTCTGTGAGTCAGTTTGGTGTTGAAGACAATGGGCAAGTGGAAATCTTCCACACTTAGAGAAGCAGGCTGAAGAGACCATCCAAGGTTATCTACTAGTCCATCTCCTGGCCCTGGGGCAGGACGAACTACACTAAGTGCTTCCTGACAATGGTTTAATGTGTTCTCAAAAACGAGTGAAGGAGGTCCCACAGCCTCACTACCTTACCTAAGGCGGTGCCTAGCTAACCTTACAGATGGAAAAGTCTTTGTAATTTTGATCCTAATTTTATTATCCTAATTTTTAGCTCTTTGCAAGTTGATCATATTGCTGTTTGGATGAGATTCAGTTTCAGATTAAGGCACACAAATTTACATGTCTAAATGAATGCTAAGTGCCTAAACTTCTGTTACACTCAACAGAAATATAGCCAAAACAGACAAGGACATCAGAGAGCAGTTCAATTCACCCCAAGGCCAGCCCACATCTGCTACTTCTCTCTGGACTCCACCGACTGTAGCTATGTCTACTTTGTAAGCCCGATACGAGATGATTTGTAGAGCAAAACAGTTGCTGCTGAGAACCCAACACTACACAACCCACATTTTGTGGTTGTTACTTCAGACTAGAATCAGCCTGGTCCCACAGACCAAACACCCACAAGCAGATGGATGCATCTCCCAATGCAGTTTTACCCAGAAGGGGTCAGATTCACACACTCCCGAGATTTGCTTCGAAAGCACAATTTGATTCAACCAAATAGGTGCACTCTGCATCCACTGCATCTCCAATCACCATAACAGAAACTCAAACACCTATATTGAGATGTCTTAATCTCAAACCGTATCTCCCTCTTCGCCACGTTGACAATGCTCTCGTCGAACAGTGTAATTCCCTTTTCTTCACAATTACCTCACATATATCTCAAAACTTATCATGTATCTTACCCACTTTCTTTTGTCAGTTCCCAGTTCCTGAATCTCACTTCAGGAATCATAAAACAGGATATCCTGAATTTAGATTGCATTTTTTGCTTTCCTCTAGTCTCTCCTGGTAGATTCACTTTATTCTGAAGTCTGGTGTCCAAAATAATACACCACTTTAGTTCAATAGGATGGATAAAATACTAGATCTTATGTATTTCTCACCTGCTTTCATATCTCACCATAGCACTGGTTGTCCCCCCCCCCCCCGCTTCTGGAACAATATTAAGTTGTTGAACCAATGCACAGATGCTTGTAAATATTTTTACCATGTTTCAACATGTTACTGGCAATAGAAACTAGGCTGCTTTGAATTATCTCACCTTTGCTCTTTCTGAAACTAAGCATCTTTTTTTTTTTTTTAAATTTAACTTGTTTCTATGAATTTTGAAAAGTAATTGCTGCTGGCTCTGACATTAGAATAGCGATCTAATGTATTCTGGACTGAATTTCATCATACCCAGCCTAAGTCTAACATCCCAAACATCAAGGAAGTACAATCTGAAGGCGTTCAGAGAAAAAATAAGTTTTGCTACTCGTGTAGTAAGATTTATACATCTCTGTCAACTCTTCTTTCACTCCAACGTAGGAAGTGTTCTAAGGTTTCCTCTGTTGAAGACGTGATGTCCACTCCCTTCAGAAATGACCGAGAAACCTCCCAGTTTAATAATCCTCGAGAGCCGTGCCCACCCGGCAGGCTGACGGCTCTGGGTGTGTGCCCTGGACACACGCCAAGTCAAGCCCAACCCTACAGGTGCACTACCATCCGGCACGCCCGGACATCCCTGGAAAATGGTCGGAGGCAGGGACATGGGGAAAGCTGCTGTGACCTCTGTGAGGTACCCAGGGATGAAGATACAGTGATGCAGCCCGAAGGCAGGGAGGGAGCGCAGATGACCAAGAGATACTTCCAGGAAAAACAGGGAGAGGAAGAACTTACAGTTCTCGATGCTTCTAAGGTAGAAGACGTTTTGGGAAGACACTGCTTTTAGACTGGTTTTGGTTTTCAGTAGTTTCTTAAGGTTTTGAAATTATCAGTGACATCTTTGAGTGTCATAAGATATAAATGACTCTAAGCTGTTGCTCTCAAACAAGCAACCAGACTTGCTGCCACATGAACGGCTTTGTCCAGATTCGGGGAAAAAAACGAACAAAAACCCCAACCAAACAAAAAAGGCAAAACCCAGCAGTGCTTCTCTCTCTCCTGACATCAACCAACTAAGGTAGCTTTATTTGCTCTAATATTCTGTCCGACAATGTGGCATTTAGGCACCAAACTGAGTTTACTCTTAGTATACTGTACCCTGCCACAGCTTTAGCTGAGACTGAGGATGATGAGGATTGAGCAAAATAATTTTCCTCTTTTCTTCAGGCAAAACCAACGGCATCCTGCGCCAGCGCAAGCCACCAAAATGGACGACAGCGTGGCTTCAGGTATTACAGAAAGAATCGGTGAAAACTTTTGTACATGTAGCCCTCTGCATGTTTCCCATTGCTCTTTTGGGCAAAACGAGGATAAAACATTTTTCCAACCAAACCGTAACTCCCAGCTTGCTGCAAAGAACAGGGCTAACTGTTGCTGGCTGACTTGGGGCCAACCATAAGTCTACATTAAAGTTATCAGGCAACAGGTCTCCAGCTAACAAACCTGATTTGGCAGGATCTCGAGCTCAGGGAGCAAGGTCCCGATCTACAGCCCCTGCCAGTCTGACCATGCAACAAGCCGTTACTGAACCCTGCCCAGCTCCTTGGCGGCTCCCCGGCGCAGCCCATGGCCTGGCCTCCACCCTCGCCTTCATCTAAGCGGCGGCGGCCCGACTTCCGCAGGCATTCTGCCAGCCTGGAAAAGTGAAGAGCTAAAGAACAATGCCACAGATATGAAGGAGAGCTTCCTAGAACACATCTAGAAACAGCTAGAAAGCATCAGTCCAAATCAAACAAACCAGGCGTTTTGGTCTGTTTGTCATAAAATAATCCTTGCTTTTAGCCTTAAAAGGTGTTTCATAGGATGGAAAGTCTAAAGGCTGATGGCTATAAAAGAGCGAGGGCAGGGAAGGAGAAAGCCTTAAGTGTCTTGGATTGTTAAGAATTCGGTATCATTTCTCTAAGGCAATAAAGACTTCCATGAAATCATAGTTTATGATCCGTTTTCCCTCCTGGCACTATTCCTTCAAAAAGGTAACGCAATTTATTAATACAGCTAATACGTTGAACACGAAGACGGCAACAATATGAACTCCTCACTGCGTTCCTGTTCCTCCCGGCGTCTCAAAAAACCCCACCCATTTGACATACCGTTCTTATCGGGTTTTTCTGCCGCCACTTGCTTTCGGACAGCAAAAGGCGACTGCTTTTATCTACTTTGCAAAGAAAGGGAGAAAACCCGTTCCCAGCCGCAAGCAGCCGGCGGCGGGAGGGCTGCCAAACCCCGACGGGAAGAGCTCTCCCCCGCGGCCACACACGAGCCCCCCACGGCGCCGGGGGAGAGGGGGGACCGGCCGGGCGGTGCCGGTGCCGGCGCCGCTTCCCGCGCAGCGCCCGCGGGGCGCGCCCACGCCTCCCTCCCGCACAGCTCCACGCAACACCCCCCGCCTGCCCGCGGCAAAGCAGCGCCTTCCCCCCGTCCCGGTACCGGGGGAACCTCCGCGGCCAGGTGCGCTTCGTCCTGGCCCGGACTCACCAGCAGCGCCAGCAGCCGCACCGCCCCGGCGGGGTCCCGCGACATGGCCGCCGCCGCCGCCGCCTCCGCGCTCCGCCCGGGACGGGGTCACCTCCTCGGGCCTCCCGCGAGTGGAAATGGAGGCCGCCCGTCAAGGGGCGCGCAAGTAGCCGCGGGTGGGTGGAGTGTGCCGGGCGGGGAGCAGAGGAGGGGGCAGGTGATGGCCGGCCCGCCCCGGCCCCGCCCGCGGTGGGGAGCCCCGTCCGCCGCCCCGCCGAGCTCCGCCCGCGGAGGCTGCTGAGGGCCGCGGTAGCAGCCCGTCGGGCGGGCGGCCGGCCGGCCGCAATTTCCCTTGGGCTTTCAAAGTTTGATTCTTATTCCGCGGCCCCCCCCCCCCCGAAGAAAAGCAAGCTGGACCGCGTAGGAGGCACGCAAGGCAACTGGGACAACAAAACGATATATTAATGAGTAATTGATAGAGGGGAATACAGTCTCGTGGGAAAAGAAAATTGTGAGTTGTTTTAGCATAACCTTCCCTGTAATCTTCTTTTTAATACGCTCCAAGCCATATCCTCCGTACTCTTATCTGGCAGAGATCTTTCCTGGATACACCTGATTAATTGAGGCTTACGAAGGCATAACTGAGTCTTCATGATGGCGAAACAAACATACTTCCCGTACAGCCTCTCTTCTTTGAGGCAGTTACTTAATTAATCTTTCTAAGATAATTGTCAGAAATAATTTCTGAAGCGGCTGGTTATGATACTGTGTGTGATACTACTAGGGCTCGGCGAGGGAACCAGCCTTATGGGAGCCTTTCCAATTACATTATGTTCTCTTATTACTGTTTTAACAGTGTACGATAAATAATTTCACATTGTGCGTGACGTCAGTTGCAACAATTATAATTTACATGGGGATCACAAGGGAAACAGTTTTACCTCACAATTTATTCTGAAGTTATGCATATGTATTTGTATTATTTACTTAGAATATAACAGTTTACAGAGTTTACTGATACCCTTGCATTTATATAATTTTTTTAATTTAAAGAAAACAAAAGGCAGAAACAAAGAAACCGTTATACACAAAATGCACAGTATTAAGGGTTTCTGTATTCTTTCTTGGTTCTGTCACTGAGTCACTGCGCTGGACTGATCACTTTGTAACCAAACAGAAACGTGTACGTTTGCACAAGAATACATCCCAAGAGCCTCTGAGGATCTTCTTCAGGGTCTCAAGGGCAGGGGTGTCATCTGGTACAGGTTTAACAGCCAATGTAGCTAGTGCAACAAATGTTAGTAAAAGCACTGTGAAATTCTCTTTTAGTAATTCCTGTTTGAGATAAATGAGGCAGAGCACGTCTTGGAGAGGCTTCATATTACACTACTTTTCATTTGGTGATTTAGAAGCAGATTCCGATTCTAGCTGTATATTACATTTCCTGGCCTGACGGTTAAGCATAACTTGAAAGTATTTCTTTACATGAACAGGCTGCAAGAGAAGGACCTTGATTTGTGACTTTCTTCTTAATCTGGAAGTTAGCTCCCTGGAATTCTGAAAAAGTTTTTGGTTGCCTATCCAATGCACTATTAATGAGGCGTCAGTAAATATATATATTTACAACTATTTGCCAATTTTTTTAACGCTGATATGATACAGTAAAAAGCTAACTTAATTTCCTTTGAAAAATCCTTAGCACCGATTTCCCTTTGAAGTTACCTATGTGTTTACAAGAGGAATGAGTAGAATCATCTCTTCTTCACAGAGCTCAATAGCCACAGAGAGACAGCAGCTGTTCTGCAAATTATTTTGCCAGAACTTAGACATCTGTTCTTACGTTGCTTATAACTTTCACGTGGGACAGCTACATGTCCTGCACATCCTACAAGACCCTCAGTCATAAAAAAGTTTGGGGCTTTTTTTTACTTGTTTAATTGGTCAAAGCAGGAATAATTTAAATATTATGAAGGTTCCTCAGTTCCCTTGTATGGAAAACTTCTATTATTCATATTTTACAGAAGTAATTTGCCTGATGTTACGAGATAAATGTCAAACAGTATCAATTTGTTTCTAACACAGCTAGTAGCTCTGTCACCGACCACTGAAGTCGAATTTCTTTTTGCCTTTCCTCCACTTTAACCTGGCAGCTGCTAAACACTCGTCCTCCTGCAACCAAGCTGCAGTTCTGCCCCTACAATCAGTTTGCACAGGAGGATCCATGGAACATTAGATCTTTGTTTTCCCTCTGGAGACAGCAGCAGTTCAGAGTTCACCGACACCGCAGAACAAAGAGGAAGTTCATCCTTGCTTTTCAAACCATAAAAGCAGCTGAGCCCTTCTTCGGTGCCTGGTGAGGGAAGGGGCTTTCCAAGATGCGAGGCATGCACCAGGTTGCTCTTTTCTCAAAGTACAAACATCTGTCTAAATTCTCTTGATAAGCTTTTAACAGCAAATAAATTATCTTCTAAAACAACCTAACTTTTCTCAGGAGGGAAAGTGTTTGCTTTCAGGGATGATAGTTGTCAGCACAAGTATTCTAGCGAGTTACGATCGAGCCGAGTGGTCTTGGCGTAAGGGACAGCGGCTGGCCCTTGGTGACTCCCCTGAAACCTTGCCTTGCCCCCAGCTCTGCCTGCCACTCCCTCCTCATGCTGAGTAATGCTTTACAGCAGTGCCAGGTAACTGCTGGCTTCCCTGGGGTGGAGGACAAGGACACGCTTGAGATCAGACCAGCAGAGTCCACCCTGCTTCTTGCAAAAGCAAAGGTAACTTTACTGCAGCTGTGGTGTTTTTTTTTTTTTCCCTAGAAAAGTACAGCTGCTTCTTTAGACAAGCAATTCAATCAAATGAGACAAGTGCAAATGGTATTAAGGTGGAAAATCCAGTGTATATTCTTAGTAATGAAATGTTGAAATTCATTTATGATTCATATGAAGCTATTATGCAAATATGTCACATTGTTTGAAATTATGTCATTAATCTTTTCTGCATTGTTTAAAGATTCTTTACTGTACCATGGGCCTGGCTGCCACTCGTTTTTTGGGAAAAGATCCCAGTAGAAAGCAGTGTATCGAGGCTGCGCATGAATATATCAAAACTACATTTAATTATTCAAACTATATAATGGATAATGCATATTCTGTGAAAAAATATGAAAAAGAGAGGGTTCCTAACCCCCGGACAGGTCTTGGGACTGGAGCGGTTGCATGACGCACAGTTACCAGCTTCGAAGTGCTTGCAGGACCAGGGCCCTTGGGGGGAAAAATGAACGTACTGAGGAGAGAAGTACATTAGCGACAGGGTTTGATACTTTCAGTAAACAGTTGGCACTCTCAGAACGGAGTCATTGTTTTTCCCATGTGCGTTAACTGTGTTTTTGATTGTCCATGCCTCCTGTCACGCTCCTTAAACAAATTCAAGCTGTTTAGTCCCTTAAGACCACCAGGAATAATCCCCCCCTTTCTTTTGCTTCACCTCCTCTCTCTCACTCAGCTGCTTTCTCCTTATCTTTCTCTCTTCAGCTCTTTCCCCTATATCCACTCTCCTGTTTGCTGCCTGCCTGGTTTTTCTTTTCCGGTCTGGCTGGGTTGTTTAACTTTCCAGGTGCCAGCTGCAGCTGTAGAAATGAGTAAGCCTGCCGAGCCGCGAGCTGTGGGATTGGCGGAGTTGTAAAAAAGCCAGTCCAGATCCTTGCCCTGAACACAGGCGTTTTGTTACTGTCTGACAGCATGAAATACTGTCTTTTATGTGTACAAAACAAGGAGTGGCAGAGCAACTCTTTTGTTGTTCTCCTCTGCGTAGCAACTGAGGCCGCTCTGACTTCTTTCAGGGTAGTGTGACTGTCTTTCTGAGAAAACTTAAACGACAGAGAGCGTTTAGGTAGATACAAACAAACGATTGCTCTGCTGTGCAGCTGGTAGAATAGAATAGAATAGAACAGAACAGAAGAGAACAGAATAGACTATTTCAGTTGGAAGGGACCTACAACAATCATCCAGTCCAACTGCCTGACCAATTCAGGGCTGACCGAAAGTTAAAGCATGTTATTAAGGGCATTGTCCAAATGTCTCTTAAACATTGACAGGCTTGGGGCATTGACCACCTCTTTAGGAAGCCTCTTCCAGTGTTTGACCACCCTTGTGTTAAAGAAATGCTTCTTAATGTCCAGTCTAAAACTCCCCTGATGCAGCTTTGAACCATTCCCACGTGTCCTGTCACTGGATACCAGGGAGATCAGCACCTCCCTCTCCACTTCCCCTCCTCAGGAAGCTCTAGAGAGCAATGAGGTCGCCCCTCAGCCTCCTTTTCTCCAAACTAGACAAGCCCAAAGTCCTTAGCCGTTCCTTATAGGACATGCCTTCCAGGTCTTTCACCAGCTTTGTTGCCCTCCTCCTCTGGACGCATTCAAGGACCTTAACATCCTTCTTGAATTGTGGGGCCTAGAACTGCACACAGTACTCAAGGTGAGGCCAGACCAATGCTGAAGACAGCGGGATCATCACCTCTTTTGACCGGCTGGTTATGCTGCGTTTGATGCACCCCAGGATGGAGTTTGCCCTCCTGGCTGCCAGGGCACACTGCTGACTCATATTGAGCCTGCTGTCAGCCAGCACCCTCAGATCCCTGTCTGCAGTGCTGCTCTCCAGCCACTCCTCTCCCAATTTATATTTGTGTTTGGCATAAGTAGAAATATTAGCCTTTTTTTTGGTCCATGAATCTTTGTTAATGCTGGACAACTGAACTGTATTCAACAGGAAGATTATTTCGAAAATTTGCAGCTTGGGCTATGGAAGCAATCTCTGCTGTTCCTGTTGCAATTTGTCAAGTCCAGTATCAGCTGCAATGGTGCAGTACAGTGTAAGTTTTCAGGGACCATGGCATTCCCTGTCTCAGGAGAAAGAGAGTATTATTCTGTGATTTTTTTCTGTCACAACTGAGGTACATGAGCTAATATACTTAAAATTATTGTGTATGCCTCTACACTAAGTCAGCAGGTAACCTTAGAAGGGGTTGGCTTAGCAAAAAAAGAGGTCTCCATTTTAAAAGTCAAGAACAACACAGACGCAAAACCAGGTATCAACTGATCTGAAGTTTAGGCTGGAAATTAGAAGAACAGTGAACTCTCAGATTGGTGGCGTTTGTGGTGACTTTCAGTTGGAAATGCAGGGCAAAGAACTCAACCGTTTTTTTGGGCGGATTTCAGTCAGCTCATAAAAGAGATTCTATAATGTTGTTGCCAGTTATCAGTGGACTGGATGTGATAACAGAGAATGTTCCTTCAAATTTTCATAGAATCATAGAATGGTTTGGGTTGGAAGGGACCTTTAAAGGTCATCTAGTCCAACTCCCCTGCAACGAGCAGGGATGTCTTCAACTATATCAGGTTGCTCAGAGCCCCATCCAGCCTGACCTTGAATGCTTCCAGGGATGGGGCATCTACAGCCTCTCTGGGCAACCTGTTCCAATGTTTCACCACCCTCATCGTAAAAAATTTCTTCCTTCTATCTAGACTGAATCTACCTTCTTTTCGTTTAAAACCATTACCCCTTGTCCTATCGCTACAGGCCCTACTAAAAGGGCCTTTACTTCTTAAAAGGCTATTTGAAAGTTACATTGGTGTGCAACATACACATCTGAATGCTAACTAAAACCTCACCTTTGGTCATTTCACCACAGAGTACCTTGTTGAAAAACATGCTCTTTACAAGTGTTGGCTAGCTTGTTGGAGAGTGCGTGTCTGTCATATCAATAAGCGTAGGAGCTGGCTGATGTGTTAGGATATATTTTCACTACATTTAACTTGTGTTCTTAGTGGAGAGCCACCACAATACCATCCATGTGTGAAAACCTCTCATTAAATTATGTTGATGATGTTATAGTGGAAATGATACTTTGACCTCTGGCTCTGCTTTTAATTGTCCTGGTAATTTATCTGCACTGCAGTGAGGTTAACCCATTAACCCATTTGGAGCTGATACTCTTCTAATGCCTCCCCTGAATTCGTTACATGAGTCCACAAGTCAACTCACAGCCCTCCAGGAAGAAAAAGTCCTAAAATAACTCAGCTCATGCCAGCTGCAAAGAGCCGTCTAAGACCACTTGAAAAGCCTTGGAGCAAAAATAACTGCTCTCACCTTACGCATGGATGTTACCTCACATATATCTATGGTGGTGTTCATCACAAAAAAGTAAAATATTTATGAGAGATAAATCTATTAAAGTGATACAAAATACCCAAGGATGAAAAAATGTATGGAATTGAAATTTGTTCTATTATTATTTGTAAGATTTTCTAAAGGACTGTTGTTGCAGAACTTTGTGAATTGGCTTTTATATCAGTCATTCTTGTCAAGTTAGCTGGGTTGTTCTTTTCACTGAGGTACTTTGCATAGCTAAACTATCAAAAGAAATGTTTGATTTTGGAATACAGTGCCATTAGTTGTGTTTACACTAAAAAATTACTAGTGTTCTCTAAAAGTTTTATGCAGGATAAATGAGAATGCATATTGGGCCAAGCAAATATTATAAGCACTTAATAATTATAATAAATATATAATAATATATTAATAAAAATAGTTCCAAGTTAACTGAAAAGCAAAAAAACCTCAGGACACAGTCTATATACATATTCTTAAATTTTCTAAGTCTTTGATTTATAAAGTGAGAAGGGCACTCAGGAGGAGTCACATGATTCAAGCTAATAAACAGGTCGATCTGAATATAAAAGGAAATGTTGGTTCCCATGTCCTCACAGAGTCCAAGAAACTTCACTAAGGCAGGATGAATCACAAGCCCAGGGGACTGGACTAGATAATCTTTGAAGGCCCTTTCCAACCCAAACCATTCTATGATTCCATTATATTTAAAAGGTACATTAAAAAGGGCTTATGTGCTCTCTGCATTTACAGAGGATGAGAAACTGCAAAAAGGAAGATTTAAGTAAGCTATCAATTGAACTTTCCAGTAGTAATTAAAGGACTTGTATCAGCTGGGAAGCCATTGAATCCTCATTACTGGAAGATCTTAGGGTTAGGATGGCCGTTTGTCAGGAAAGATAGCAGTAGAGTTGATCCTGTGTTGAGTCCTTTCTGTTCCCATCTTCATTAGCAGAAGGCAATTAGACTGAATAGAACACAAAGAAGTTACATGGGACTGCGAGGTCCGGTCCTTTAAACCACTGGCTTTCCTATTCAGCATCTCCTGGTGATCTGAGAGGGGCTGCTGATGTAGTCAGGTGCTGTTCATTTGTGATCGGGGCTGTAGAATCTGACCCTGTAACTTTGTGTGCACTTGATTTTTCTTGTAATGACTTGAACGGATGGTGCTGAGGTCTAAAGCACTTCCCAGAATTAGACTTTTCTTTTTTTTCCTCTCTTTTTTCCCCCTCGTCCCCTCACACCACACCCCCCCTCTGCCCCCCAAGGAAAAGGTCTAGATGCTCTTTCACCTTCTCTTTCTTTTTTCACCTACAAATCAAATCAAGAATATATATTGCCAAGACTTTGCTATATTGCCTAGTTTTACATGAAATTTGCACCTCAGCCCCTGTTCTCTTGAATATTGCTTGTGGGCTTTAGTGTGAATCCTAGATTCACTCTTCACTTCTTTATGTTCATACTATAGGAGTTTCACGTGGCCAACCCTCTTTAAAAGTACTTACCGATGACAAAAGAGGAAAGAAGTAATTCTGTGAAGACTCATGCCTGTCATCAAATACTAGTGTCAAAGGCCTGTCAGAAGTGAAAATGCTTTAATCTTAGCTAAATTGAATCAAGGAAATTATTTTAAGGATAAATGAGGAAGTGACAAGCTATAGTTTCTGGAGCTTAAAATATCAGGTGAGTCAGTCTAGTCACAGCTGATTTCAACAGAGAGCTCAACTGAATGTAAAGTTTAAAAAATCAGCAACAGTTTGCTTTGTGGGGGAGAAAGATCTGCTCTCAACATAGTTAACATTTTTTGGTACCTCAGTATGAGCGAAATCAGGGCATATTGTATTCAGATATTTCATTATATATGCTAACTTTGTCCTGCAAGCTCTTAATTCATGGTGTGTGGAACTTTTGAGATGAAACTTTTGCTGATGATTTTGTCTGTGGCACTGAAATGCACACATATGAAGTACTGTAAAGTGCTGCAAGTCTGTCACACATTGGACCTGTCATTTTTATTCTCCAGTGGGCTTATGCAACTATTAAAAATGCAGCCGTTCTACATAGGCTTTTCTTAGAGAAATGAAATGTTAAGGATGATGCCAAAGTAGTTTTCACACACTTTTACTCTAATAATATTTTCTTTTTGAAGTATAAAATTATATTGATAAAAAACAATTACAGAGTTACTCTGTGAATCACAAATGGTGATAGAACAAAATAAGAGCTGGCTCTGGTGAGACTTCTGTCAGAGTGGGTGGTGCATGTTTCTGTGTGGGATGGTTACACGATGTGTATCCTACCACCTCGGGACCACTGATACTCTGTTGAATCAAAGTATGTTCTGATTTTGATGGCAAGAGGCAAAAAATCCCCAATGACCCAAGGGCTGCATTCATTTTTTTCCTAATGGTTACACAGCTATGAATGTGAGAAAGTGCAAACCATATTGGTTAACATCAGTGTTAAGACTGACAACTTTCCTTTAAGACTTGCCTATTTCAGATGCTTTCAGATGATTCCTCTATAAAAAGTGCAAATCCCAGACAAATTCCTAGAACTGGGACTAGGCAACTTTTCAAAGGTGATAAAGCAAGCTATTTGCAATCACTGCCAATACTCTTATTGAATTTTTGGATTAGACTCTGAATTTGGGCGTAATAAAATTGAAAGCACCCCCTGTATGACAGTGGAGCGTAACTGATAAGGCTTACAAGAAAAATGAGTGTATTTCTTTTCATTCTGTCTCTGACAGTGGCATTGGGAGATGCCATTTAGAAAGCGTGTGCAAGCCTGGCCATTTTTTGCAGTCCATCCCCTAGTACTCACCCAGATGAGGCTATTTAGTTTGTATTTATAGATTTGTTACACATTAATTTCTCTAGTCTCTTTCTAAGCCTGTTGATGGTGTACTGACAGCCTACCATGGTCATTTTTATTCAGTAGCATATTAACTAAGGAAATCAAGGAGATAAAAGTCAGACTTACATACCCAGAAACAACACAAGAAAAGCATTACTTTCCTGCTATTATTAATAAATTTTCCATGTCCAATAGCTGTTATTTTGCTATTTATATACGAATAATTGAGTGGATTTTACAGTCAAATGGCATTCATTTTAAGCAAAATTTAGCATCAGAGACTCGAGAAGTGTCCTCTGTATGCGTGCTACAGGCACATTGCTGGCAACATATTTATATGTATTACCAAAACACCTTAACACCTGAGCAACCTACAAACATTGATGAATTTACTATCATATTCCTAAGGGGAAGAGATTAAGTTGTCATTCACCTTTTCAAAGACAATTTATTGAAAATTCAGAAAAATTAAACAACTTACTGAGGTCCTATAAGGAGTCCTGGGGAGATCTTTGTCTCTTGAGTCCTGGTCTGGTGTCACAAGATGATTCACCTCCCTGATAACCTGAGCCTGCATTGATTGGCACATGGACAGATGCTCCCCCAGATCTTTGGTACTGGGTCACTGTAAGATCAAACCCTGCAGGTACAAAATTGCTATTTATTTTACCTAGATTTTGACTGGCTTGAATCAAATCTTTAATGAATGAGTTGGAAAAAAGCCTGTAAGTAATACATATTTTATTTTATTTTTTAGAGCTTTCCTAAAAAATAGGAAAAATAAAAGGGCTGAACAGGTAGCTAACTAAATTTGCAGGTAGGCCAACAGTGTATGATGAATATCAAAGGTCAGGGTACGTGATGGATGTCAGTTAAGCAGCTTTTGTCTTCTAAATTGGCTTTTCATGACTGTTCGTTTTCATCCCTTATTGTGCTGTATGCTGAATTACAAGTTGGTGTTTAACTACTGGTCGCAACAGGAAAATATGACAGATTTGTCATTGTACAAAAGTGCATCCAAAACTGTCACCAATTGTAATTTTGTCATTTTTCTCCTTTTTGTAAAATCTCAGTGCACTTGGAACATGAAAGAACTTTATATCTATTGACCCATTTTTGACTTGTACGTGCACTCCCACAGATTTCAACGGAAGTTGCTTGGGCATAACAAATGGTTTTGTTTACAGAATTTTGCTTTATTTCCACTTAAGCAGGTTGTAAGTGCCCAGAAGATAAATGATACATTATCTTTGTTGCACTGGAATTAGCAGTGTCATCAGACTGATAGCAATATCGTTGCTATAAATTGGAAGATGGATAATGATTTTTTCTAACTTAACTTCCCGAAAAGATATTTAAATCATTATCTGAGATATGTGTGAGTGCCAAAAATCATGCTGTATGAAATACTGAGAAAAAAGATGTCAAAATGTTGAGGCATAATAAAATGATACATTAGACTTAGAAGTAAATATATGATTCTCTTTTAAAAAGCAATATTTTACTACATTCAAATAACCCCTTCTGAAAAATCTCTGTACAAAAAATCATTGTTATCATGAATACTGGCCTGAAACATTAGAAAGAAATTTGATTCAGAAATGCCAAAATGTACTGTTTTTACTTTTAGAACCAAAGTGTTTTTGCTTGGCTCAACTCAGCTTGACCTGTATGCACTGAATGTACCTGTGATGCCTGTGCTGCCCAAACAATGTGATTCAGGTGTCTCTTGCTCTCTTTCTTCTCTGTGACTTGTACTCCAGCATTAATCTATAGCTCCTCTAAGCACTGTTTCAGAGTTGCAGGACAGAAGGGTATCACAGAAAAGGCTTTGTAAAGAGAGGGAACAACACAGAGAATGATGGATTGAGGAGATGATTGTACTATAATTCTTGTGAGACCTGACACAAGTTTCTGCTTGACGACCTGAAACAAAGTACCTTAGTGAATTTGACACATGAAATGGTTTCACCCTGAGATGCTCCGACTTTCTTAATCAACACCTTTTGTTTCATTTTTTATTTTTTTCTGAAAGAAAATTAAAACTGCAATTTTCCTGCACAAACCAGCAGTTTTAAGGAAACTACATTTCCCACTGATAAATGGAAAAAAAAAAAAGATCCTGAGCCACTCTGCTTAAAACATGATGTTCCAAATGATCATTTATTGTATTTTTTCACTGCCATTCAGAAATTATTACAAACAAATCTCTATTATTTTTATTTATGAAAACACAATAGCACTGTAATATTAATTATATTTTAAATAGAATAAAAATGATGCATTTGGTTACTCAATAGTGAGGAGCATTTGAATTATGCAGTTATGTTAATTCAAGCAAAACAGTAGACTTTTTTTTATTTTTGCTTAAATTGTGTGGTCTTTTCATATTGCATGTAGTAGGTGCTGCTCACAACAGTTTAAACGTGTTTGTTATTTATTACCACAAAATCAGGACAGAGTAAAAAGTATCAAAACCTGCAGTTCAAATTCAGACAGTGTTCCCAATATAGAAATCTAATGAGACCCTCAGCTTGTGGCTCTGTTTTCTTCCATGGCAGTATACTTTTCATGATGCCAAGATGTCAATGAGCCTGTGTAAAACTGTAGGATCCTGCTCCACAAAACCCAAGTAAAAAGAAGAAAGCCATAGACTTGGTGTTGCACACTGCTGACACTGTAATAAGAGTTTTTTTGCTTGAATGGTTTAGAGAAGGATTGATAACACTATTCAAAGTGTCTTTCTTCCCTGAAAACCATTCATTCTTCATTATTAAACAATATGATTAAAGGTAGACAGCAAGTGGGCTTCTAAATTACAACTGAAGGAAAAGAAACAAAACTAATGTCTGCTACTCAGGATTAAACTATATGCTGTTTTTTAATAATAAAGCTAGAAAAAGAATTTGCACAGAATTTTTAATGAATCAAGTATTTGTTCACATCTTCAGATACATTTTTCTTCCACAATTTGTAGTAACCTAAAAATGTCCACATCTCACTAAGAAAACAATTTTAAGAAAGTTTGTAAAAGTTACACAGCTACAGAAATTAATATTCAGAAATGCACTGGTAATGCACTGAGGGATAATGTGATTGCTGTTTGATGTGAGAAACTAATATTAAAAAATGCTAGAAATCTTTCAAGAAATTGTATTAAATAATAAGCTATTGATCTTTAAAAAGTTGGTAAAATATAGCACTAGAAGTAGAGAACCACTACATAACCAAAATCTGTCCTTTGAAACAACATTTTTTCTCTATTAATTATTCCTCTTTCTATTTCTAGACATGCAAGAGACCATAGTTAGTTCAGACACTCATACTTCACGCAGCATTCCTGTTCAAGAGTGCCACAAAGAATTCGGCATGTGCTCCCGAAGACTAGTTTTATTACTTTGAAGCACAATTAGGAAAAATATTTCTGATCTGCATAAGATGATTATGGAAATATTTACACAAGATTTCATTTTTTACATTAAAAAATATCTCTAGTGGCCTTTGGCTACATTGCAAAAGCTTTCTAAATGTCCAGAGAGTCATACATATTTCAAATATTTGCTTTTTTATGTAAATAGGTTGTTAGCAAAATGAAAGGGAGCTTGTCAGCATTTCAGTGAATTACAGCACAAATTCTCCAGATTTGTATTAAAAGGATACAGCTTTACATATTAGTATCTATTTTCCTTCTTTAAAGAATGGTTCCAGAAACCATACTTACAGTTGGTACATAACATACAGGAGAGACTAATTCCACTGAAGTCAATGCAATTTTAGTGATACTTAAGATAATCAAGGCTACAGGATGAAGTAAAAATAGCAATACTTCAGATATCATGGGGAGAGCATCTAGCACGCTCAGTTGCTTCAGAAAAGAACTTGAAGCCATGGAAGGGACCATTTCTCAAGGTAGCCTTGGATTTGGTCATGACTTGGGGATTACTGGTGTTAATGGCAGTGGCATTGACGCAGAGCGCGCTGCAGGTTGTCTTTGACAGCGGATCTAGTCACATTTCTGAAAGTATCTTTTACAAAGCCTTTTCCAGATATCAGACTCAGAAACTTGTCTTTCAGTTCTTCTGAGATAAGTTAATCTGGATACACAACTGAAAGTTTCTTTTCCATTTTATAGAGTGGGAGATTCACAGACAACTCTTAAACTAACCTATCCATCAAAGCTGAAGAAGCAAAATTTGAGGGAAAACTACTGATTTGGTGGTCTAGCAAAAAAAGCTGGTCCCTCTGTATAACTCTATTGTATTTACACTGAAGCGATGTTGCGTACACTATGGTTACTATACATATGATACAGAAGTAAAATGAGATAGATACTATATTTCAGTATTTTGCTCCTTCAGATCATATTCTAAGCCATGTTAAGGTATTATTAGAATAACAGAGTCCAGTAGAGCTGGTTTTGTGGGAAAATAAAAGCCAGATTTAATTAAGATTATAGAATCATAAAGACTTTTTCAATTAACACATTCAAATAAACTTTCAAAATATCAATGTAAAATACATTGACATATGAAATAACAATTCTCCACATTGCTTATTAGCAAATTTATATTGCTCCCAAGTGTTTTTTTCTTTTCATGAAGGACTTCAGCTACCAGTGTCAGTGATACAATACTTGCTATTGCCCCCCACATCACAAAGCTTCTAAGACTTTATTTTCTTGTCAGTATTAGAAAAGAGAACTGGCACAGTATATTATAG
Organism: Gymnogyps californianus; assembly: GCF_018139145.2. Classification (NCBI taxonomy): domain Eukaryota; kingdom Metazoa; phylum Chordata; class Aves; order Accipitriformes; family Cathartidae; genus Gymnogyps; species Gymnogyps californianus. The sequence goes on from NC_059472.1 coordinate 48,144,196, forward strand.
CCCTCTTAATATAACCTGACATTGGAGATTTAAATGGTAGTCATAGTTTGGCACAAAAATGTGACTAAGAGCTCCTGGTTGTCACTGAAGTCCTTTTAGATTTAAGTAAAGCTGTAACGGTAATGGACAAAAGATGAAGCCAACATCTTCCTGGGTGACAGTGTCAATGCGGCAGTGCCAGCTGCAGCAAGTTGCTGGTCACGCTCCTTGCCATGAGAGTAACAGCATGGCAGGCCATGGCAGAGTGTTTGTTTTACTGAGAACTTCAGAAAGCAGTGAAAATGTATTGTGTTTATATGATTATTATTTATAACTGTTGGTGGTGATGGGAGAAATGATTGAAAGTGCCATTTTGTAGCGCTTCTTGAATTACATGCAAAGTAAAATGATGCATTTGAAAGTGCTTATTTAGTCTTGAGTTGACTAATTATTAATTACATTCTTTTCCTGTCTTGTCAGTGAGAGGCTATTAACCCAAATCTGCTTATTGTGGGAGATCACTCAGCAGTACAGTGTTTTAACACTCTTTTATATGACATTAATTCATGCTGATACTGTATGCACACAAGGATCCCATCTCACTGCTCCGCTTGGTAATCAGATCTCTCTCCAAAAACATTAGTATCTGTTTGTACAATTGTAGTGCTAGGTGGAGAGAAAGAAATAAATTTAAAGCTAACTTCAACTTTCCCTTCACTGACAAAAAGTCCTGCGTTTGACCTTGAAACGGGGCACCCTTCAGAGATCCTCACACAAGCAGGAATCTCTGAAATTTTAGCGCTATTTCCTAGTTATAAATAATAACAATATTCTTGGTGGGTGGCAGCTAATGAGTGTTGGTGCAAATGGCGATTTCAGCAGGAAGGGGCACCGGCAGAGGCCTTACTGACTGGAGTACTGCACGGTGCTGTACTTTGTCACTCTTCTCCGGGAGGTGCTGGGGGATGCTGTGCCCATTGCCTGGCCAAGGTGACAGTCGGCGCTGAGCATCTGACCCGCGCTGCTCAGGCCCCCCAGATTTGCCCCCCCCAGGCTTGTCCCCCCCAGGCTGCTCATCCCAGACCCTGACACTACCCTCTCGGTGACCACCACGTTGTGGGCATTTGATAACTCCGAGGGAATATTTATTAAGCTGCCTGGCATGCCAGAGGCAGGCCTGAACACCCTTTCTGTCACCACCACATTTGACCCATCTACCAAATCAGGAATGCTCAGAGAGGTCGGAAGCCGGGAGTTAGGTGCAATTACTCTTTCTGTGACAATAACGTTGGACCCATCTGTGAGATCAGGGATATCTAGCATGCCACGCAAATCAGAGGCAGATGCAGGACCGACAACTCTTTCTGTTACAACAACATTGGATGCACGCAGAGGGTCAACGCAAAGAGAGGGGGAGCCAGAGGTGTAGGTCTCAGTCACCGTCATGTTGCCGTGGAGCAAAGGATCTGGCATGGGCCTTGGGGGCTGTATGGTTGACCCAGAAGTGTAGGTGTTTTCAGTAACAACCGTTGTAGTGCCAACCGGGGGAGGCATAGGTGTAACTCCATTGACAACGATGGTGGTTCCAGGTGGCGGGAGGTTTAGATCACTTTCAGGGTTGGGAAAGGTGACGTTAACGGATGGCCAGGGTGGGTTGACATCAGGGAAAGGTTCGATCTCTTTGCCCAGACAGATCTCTGCGAGGGTCTTAAATTTTGGTCCTAATGTATCCAAATATGTTTCGTCTGTATCTTCTCCAATAAAGCTGCAGCAACCCACGGAGCCAACAGGAGTACCAACTCCTTCGTGATCATATATTAATAGGCAGTCATTTGCCGGCCGACCTTCATCTTCATCTGCATACACAAATGCTTTCTGTAGTTTGCAAAAACAGAAAAAAAAAAGAAAAGAACAGAATGACTTTTCATCAGGTTTTCAACCATGAAGATTCAAACCACAGTAAGGTTTCCCTAACCACAGTAAGGCCCAGCTGACTTGAAAAACAGGACATCAACAAGACAAATTATATCATCAGCATTTTTGTAACCTTGAAATAAGTTTTATTCAAATGTTACTGATGTTTTATTCTTGTTTCTGCCAACACAGCATCTCAAATTTGGTCTGCTGTCAGTGGGTCTGACTGTGGGGTGAAAGGAGAGAGTGAAAGGGATGGGGGAACAAATGTACTCTTTGGGCAGCAATATCCGAACGAAGCGGTAGGAAGAGGAGCGAAGCAGGATGGCGAGGGGAGCAGTGGAGAGGCCAGGACAGAGGGGATGGGATGAAGGGTTGGCCACAGTGGAGAAGGCTTGGTGAGCCCAGAGGGGAATCCATTCTGAGCAGGATGGAGATCACTGATTTGGGATGGTGTTGGGGATGGTGGGGTGGTCAGTGCAGAGGCATCAGGCAGGAAAGAGGAGAATTTAAAGTGAGTGTGGGGTGAGGTTGGAGGAAGCAGGGAAGGACGGAAGGGGAGGCCTGGGAGGCAGAGGCAGAGGGTTTGGAGGTTGATAAAGTCAGTAGGAGGAGTAATCTGTGGAGGCCCATGGCTGGCAGACAACTAATACGTAGTGCTCCCAGCCTAGGCAGGGAGATTGCGGTCTGGGAGAAGTCCATGCTCAGGACTTCAGGACTGCTTTGTCCTCTCCTCCACTGAATCTTGTTTAGATTTTGAAATACAGCAATCCTTATATATGAATTGATATTTTGGTGACATATGCAATTATAGTATTTATGCCTCACAGTTCACGCTAATTATGAAAATATATCACATTAATCCATTAATCATGTAAACTCCATAACATTTTTTTATCCCATATGTAAAGGCTAGTTAATACGGTGCCAATTACAAAACTGCATATTTGTCACTTGCAGTTCACAAGTCTTTTGGGGAATAGAAATGGCAATAAAAATAAGGAAGAAAGTGAACTGGTGTTCACAGTTCTTTAAGGGTTAAAGTCACTCATTAAACAAGCTGTACAGGAAGTACATGTGAACAATTTCACAAAGTTATTATCTATTTATACACTGAAAAAGGTGGCAAATATATAAATTTGTTGGTCACTTATGAAGATAAAATAATTTAATTGCTTGCTACCCATACCTGTAGTGTGTCCATCAGTTTTACAAAAAGGCTATTGAGCAATCAAATCTACTAGGCCAGAAGCTCAAAAGCAGTACTACTAGTGTCGTAGTTTTTCCTACTAGTATGGTCAGCTTTGCTCTCACACCAGTCTTATATCATGGAGGTTTCAATCTGAGTGGAGTTATTTTGGATTTCCACCATGTAACTTGGGGAGGAGAATCTAACAGTAGGCTCACAGATAAACACAAAGAAGATCAGGTAATTACCTCAGAGAAGTAGTTGTCTAGGAAGGCCATGTTCACCCCCCCTTCTCGATACTCTTTTATTGTTCCTCCAATTGACCCTTTTGCTTCCCCTGTTGCAGAAATTCCTCCAGCTGTTCCGTAACCAGTACCAGTGCCATAGCCAACACCTGTAGTTTCTTCAACACCAGAAGCTACTACTCCTCCTCCTCCATATGTGTTTGTATATATATCTGAAAACAGAAAAAGAAAAGTTATCCTTCCTGTGCTCTGTGAAAATTTACACAGAATTTGCCAGTTGTTTTTACAAATAGTACAATGACACTACTGCGTTTCTAAAGGTATTTTAGACTAATTTCGTGCACAGGTGCCAAACATTGAAACTGCAATAAAAATGAAGCGCATGTTAGTGGACAATCTAAGATCCTGATTTTATTCCTGAGGCTAGGCAGCATGTGCATATGTGCTTTAGAAAATCAATGATTTACTTGTGTAGTTGACTGGAGAGATTCTTCTGACTGGTGTAGATATATGCTGTCATGGGATTTGCATTAGAAAATCAGATAATGCTTATGGATATTTATGCAAATACATAAATGTATATTTATGATCACATTGGGGTTAAAATTGTTTTGCCTTAAACTCTTTTCCAAAAGAAATAGCTTTGTAGCTCCTTTCACATTTTCTAGTCGTTAGGTCGTTGAGGGAGATTTGGGAGAACAACAACCACCAGTGTTCATAATGCAGAATCAAAATGACCTTTACAATAAATTATAAAGTCATACTTACAGGATTTTATCTTCTCCAGATTTTTCCATATATGATAACAAGGAATGAGTGGTCTTAAATATCAGCATGTAATATAATAGAACAATTGCATACAGTAGTCTTGACTATGATTATGTTAAGAAACATAGGCTAAATTATATTGTTTTTTTCATTTAATCTCGTTAGTCTCAGTTTATAGAATTCGAACCAAGGGCTTTCACCGTAATGGTACTGAACAGTGGAAATGAAGTAAATCACATGTGTAAGTCTTAAACTTTTCAATTGTCGTGGCAACAGAGCTTCCCTGAGAACGAAGACTCTTAATTCACATTTATGCCCCCAAATGTTCTCTTTTGATTTTACCTTAAGGATGAGAACATTTTTGAATAATCAATAATCATCAGAGAAGTTGTCTTGCAGAGTGACATTTCTTCCTGTCAGAAGCTAGTGAAAATGGATCTGTGCCAGCATCCTTCCTTCCTGTTGTGGAGTAAGGAATGGGGAAAAAGAGAAAGTGGCACTGCACAGCTTGACTTATTCTCTATGGCCATTGAATTCCTGGGGGAACCTTACCTCAGAAGCATAAATTTATTGTGCTGTGTACCAGCTTTCTGTCTAGGCTAGTGCACAAATGGTCAGTAATTAACTAGCTACTTGACAGGTGCTATTCTCCATTGTGGGAAGCAGAGCCTGGAAACTGGGAAGAACTGAAAGAAAATTTCCTTATTCTGGCCTCAAGATTACTTCTACTAAAACTGGTGTCTTGAAAAGACCCTCCATTCACTAGCTGGAATGATAAAGAAAAATTGCCTGAGATGTGAAAACCTTGGCAGATATTTAAAAATAAATGTAGTTTGCAGAAGTGAATCTGCTTAAAGGCTCAAACCTCAAATCCTTTATTCATATTGGAAGTCCTACTAGCATCAGTTTGACTATCTACAGATGTACGATTGGAAGGGTTGGGTTATAGTTGCAAAATCAAAGTGCTCCATGAATCAGAAGACATGAAGTTCTGAAAGATAGCTTTATGACAGCGCACATAGAAAATTTTAGGATCTGCTTACCAGAGGGTTCACCAAAGTCACCTCCTGCAGCTGTTGTTGGGGCAAGAATATGTGAGACATCCTGGAAAACAACATTTTGACTCCTTGAATGATGACTATGAAATTCCCATATGAAGACCAAGACTTTATGAATCACGTTAAGGAATTAGAAGTCTAAACTGTTAACAATAGCTATTAATTACCATCTCCATTTAAAACAAAAAAAAGACTCCATTCAAGTTTTTTTCATTGTCAACATAAAAGGTGATCAGTGAAGATGGTTTGTGTTACCTTATCCTACTTTGCACTGAAAAAGCTTGCTCGTTATTGTGTTTCAGCTGAGGGAATAGTAACACCAAATCGTTGGGCCAAGCTAACTGAACACAACTTAAACTACACAAACTCCATCTGCAAATGTTAATTAAGAATCACCTTTCGTATCTGCCTGGCAATTGTTGACAATGCCAGGCATCTTTTAGAAGATGACACTGTGCTACAATCACTTTCATGCTTCTAGTCAAATGCAGTCTTTTCTGTAAATATGAGTCACTGTGGGTTTTCGAAACATGGGATATACTGACCCTGTCTTCAGGCTGTGCACCTTCTATTCCCCATGGATGAATTGCCCCTTCTGTGCATTCAGGTACAGGTTCAAATCCAGTTCCAACTCCACCTGCAGCGCCAGGTCCACAGCCGCAACAGTCACTCATTGACATCAAAATTGGAATCACTTAATAGGAAAGAAACAGGAAACGGGGATTTAGGACATCTCTTCCTCACAGGGATAGCTGCTTTTCCCAGAGGGCAGGTGCTCAAGAACTTTTGAAAATATGTCTTTCGAAATGTTTCAAACCAAGCAGCCTGCAAGTCTGGCTTTCAGAATCATTAGCTGCTTTTGGAAATGTATGTATTTGGAAATTCAGAATAATTTGTACCTTTAGTTATAGCAGAGCAAAGCAGGGGTGGAGTAGGGCTGTTACTCCAAATTTATGCCTATACACCTGGGAACAGACTTTGATCTATCTCAGCTGAATAAATATAAGTTACATACATATGAAAATTAAACAAACAGAACCAGTCTTGCTATGTATAGCATTCAGTGATATTCATTCTTGATATATAAGCATACATTTGTCTCTTTAGATATTATAATTGAAAAGAAATACACATTAGTAATAATAGACATATGAGAATCAGTGGAGAGATATCCATCTGACCACAGTGATCTTTGGCTAAGGCTCCAGTTGCATTTTTCACATCACATATACGTAATGCTTGATTTGAAAAAACAGTAGAGGCAAACCCCAAACCCCAGTTTTAACAAATGATTACATAGAGTGAGTCAGGTTTCCCAGTGTGCTGGATTATGCTTAGTTGTTTCAAGAACTCAGTGTTAGAAATTGCTGAATGCTTTAAACGTCAACATTGAAAACATTGCTCATTTTAGAAAGACACTGCAATATTAATTCTGGCTGTCTTGAGGTCCTTAACCTAGATGGCTAAGTTAGCAACCTCGTATCACTGCAGAGGGAGTGGAGAGAGACAGTTGCCTACACCAGACTAAGCAGAGTATCTAAAACTCTCAGTTTAACATCAAAGTGAACTGAAAAGGGGCACTTTTTATACAGTGTACAAAGTGCTACCTCACGCTGCACGACTAAGGATATATTTACTCCAGACTACCAGCTAGGAGAGGAGATTTCCAAAGGCAGAAAGACAGTCTGTCCTGTAACATTAACCACCTGGGAACTACAAACAAAACAGCCTTTTGCAGCTTCAAAATTTGTATTTGATTCCTACTAATCAAAGATCAAAACCCAAACCAACCCCCGCCTCCGAAAAAAATCAGGGGAAAAATCCGTTTCCTCTGGTTTTGTAGTCAGTATTTCTGCACTGAAAAATTTTAGATGTTGATTGCTTGAAGCCCAGGCCATGAAAGTAAGGTGATCACATCTGATTGTGGTGGTCTGAGAAGTAATTGCTTGCATAAAGTCTAACTTGAGTTATTCTTGTCCCTGAAACTCCTATGTCTTAAAAAATACTAGGACATACGAATGAATGATCTGTTTTGATCCTGTTATCACAAATGCTACTTGTTTTTAATAGATGTAATGTTTGGCAGCAATAGCCAAAATGTTCAAAATTTAAGATGATTATATTTATTGTTCTACTACTGAAATCTGACTTTGAGTTCAAAGGAAGCTTGTTCTTTACATCTTTTCATACCCAGCTTGGAGCTGATACTTGTCCATTTCTTTTAGTAATGTAACGGAAGTACGAATTGCAAAGTGTCAGTGACAGGGACAGCTCTTGCCCAAAATCTTCTGAACCTTCTACTAAACACTTTTACCTTATCTGATGGTCTGAGAGCTGGATAACACCTTAGGGAAAAAACCCCTAAGTCTTAGGAAGGAAATAGTTATTTCTGAATGAAATACGTATATAAATACGTAGAACATAAAATATATAGAAATTCTTATAATTTAAAAGACAATTTTTTCTCTGTCAAATGGCCCATGGGAGCCAACATGTTGATAACCAACCAGAAAAGTCACCTTATTTTAGAAGAATTAAAAAAATACACTTTTTAGAAAATCAATAAAGTTATTTTCTTAATTTTATACTTACAAACAAATATTAATCCACCAAGAAACATCAGGCCAATGGCAGCACTGCTAAGTGTGGTAGATGGCAAATTTCTGCCGTAAATTCCATTATAAGTATCATCATCAGTGGCTGCAGTATATCCTTCATCACCATCACTGTATCCACCAGTGTAAACCTGCCAGTCTGTGTGGTCCTCATTTTCTCTTCCTCCAGGTCCAGACTCACCATTACCACCACCTTCTTGTTCTGTTCCTCTTCCACCTTCCTGGCCTCCTCCACCACCACCACCTTCACCACCACCACCTCCAGCACCACCACCTCCAACACCACCACTAACACCGCCACTGCTGCTACCACCACCACCGCTGCTGCTGCTGCCGCCGCCGCCACTGGCACCACTGCCACCACCACCACCACCACCGACAACAATTATTTTCGTGGCCCCACTGGTGCAGTAATTACGACTGTCACACTGACACGCTTGCACAGGAATTATATGGGGTTTACGGCAGCGTCGGCCTTGGTTATCTCTTACGCTGATATAGATCCTATACGTGTAAAAGTCAATATGCTGACTCACTAGTTCTGCAGAGGAAGCTTTGGGGGGAAAAAAAAGAGAAAAATATTTAGATTAAGGTATTGACTATAAATACTGTAAAAATCTATAATTTTTGTGAGTTATGGTCATAGAACAGAATGAAGACTAAGTGTTCCCATTCTAAGATCTTCAGTTACTTATTCGTCTACAGTACTTATTCAAAGCTGAAACTTATGATATTCATCTATGCTAGTATTTTCTTTTAAAAAACCTGAGCCAGGTCAGTCTAGTCATCACTTTTTAACCTGAGACATATAAAAGGAGCAAATGCAGTTTTTTATATCTACTGCTGCTTTTCCTGATTTTTATTCGCACAATGGTGAACATAAAAAATGCAAGTTTTATATGTTTTTTTTCTCTCACAAGGAATTTACATGTCTTTTTCAAAAGTTTTTTCAGTAGTTTTAAAATATTTAAAGTTACATATTTGCATCTGTTTAGGACAAATAGGAGACACAAGAGTAGTTGTAATTGAGATATTTACCATTTAATATAGTCTATGCATACAGTAAGTTATGCAAATTCTGTCATTTAGTAATGTATGAGAATTGATTAATTCATTAGTTTTTATGTCCTATTGAAGGAAACTGGAAAAGCTCTACTGGGCACTGATTAAAACATTTTTCTTAGCAATACAAGTAAGTACGATTTGTCCAATAAATTGCAACAGCTGTAATCTTTATTTGCCATTTTCATATGCCTCATAAAAGTAAAGCTCTGCCAACTAATAACTTTATACTAAATAGAGAGTTTTGTCATATGCTTAGAATTTTTTAGATAATATACAAATAAAAAGGTATCGAATTACTCCTTTTGAATTACCTCATTAGGTTTAGACCAATAGAGGTGCTTATCATAGCTACACTCAACTAAAGTACAGTTTTTCTGCTCTATTTTTATCAGTATATTTTTAGTTTCCTTTAAAAGGTGATAACTAGATAAAACACATGTAATGATTCTGATTCTAGTTCTAATATGATTTTTATCTCTCTCTCTCTATGTGCAAATCCAGAGCAACTTCTTGGATTCATATGAGCATAAAATCACATTTAAGTGAGATTAGAATAGCTTCTAATAACTATTTTGTTTGTTATTAAAAGATTATCCTAATCTGTAATCTTAGATAAGACCTTATTACTATGGTTTATTCTGTTATAAAATGTAGGTTAATTTACCATTTATTGATCTGATAATCCATGTAGTTTGAGGTTCACCATGTATGCTGAACGTAAAGGGGAGACTATATGGATCACCATCCATAGCCTTTGCTGTGATAATCACTGATGGGGAATGCATACATACTTTCCTTAATTCAGTATTAATAGTTGGGCAGTTGTCATTGATGTCTTGTATCGAAAGCACAATGGTGCCAGTAGCAGTATGTCGAGGAACCCCTGTAAAAAGAAGATATTTGTGGTCAGGAGGGAATATTGATACTATAAATAATGCAGTTCAGGTGGGACAACTAGAAACAGGAGAAAACATTGAGAGAAATCTGGAACAAAGAGAGTTTTGTTTCAGAAAACTTAATTTCTTTTCTTACCTCTGGTGATAGCCAGAACCTCTGCTCTGTACTGCCCATTGGTTACATAGATTGATTCCCAGTCAATAACTTTGTTCAGTGTGATTTCACCAGTGTTTTGATTGATTCTGAACCAGGCACCTGGATCACGTCCTATACTGTATCTGTATTTGGTGAAGTAAAAATACTCAGCATTATGTTATGAATATATGTATTACATATTCATTTTGCAAATACTCTTTGTCATTTTGGAATATTTTTCTTTAGGCTGCACTACATCCTGTTGCATTTCACCCTGTTCAAGCAAAATTCCTGTAGACTTCAAAAGATGTAGACCAGAAACATAATTAGGAATAAAGTAAATGCATAGAAGTCCATTATATTTTGAAAGTGGTATCATAGTCTAAAAGTAAAATCTTTCTGGACCCTGTAAACCTTTTACTAGAACCCTTGTTGATATCAGTAGTTAAATCCACAGCTCTTCCTGTAACATTCTACAGTTGTATTTGCTAACATATTTCTCTGTTTTTTGAAAACTTTTCAAACTTCTGTAAATTGGATGTATTTATTTCTACATACATTAAAAAGCAACTTATGGTCCCATTAATTATCATTAATTTCAGCAGAAATAAATGTCAAATAGTATATATATATATTTTACTATAGAATGAGGTGTTAGTGACCTCTTCTATTCTGATTGTATAATATTGCCCATTATTGGGGTTTTCTTCTTGCTTTTTTAGAGTTGCTAACAAATTCCTTATTTGTAGCAAACATTTCAAGAAAAAATATTCTTAGCTTGGGTTAGAAAAAAAATCTGTTCAGATTTATTTAAGTTACAGCCTGTTAGAAAAATGGTATTTTCTTTGTCTTGTGCACAAGGCTAAGGAAAGTAGTTCAGGGAACAAAAGCAATCATAGCATAAAAATGGGCTGAAGAATATACTATTCTATTGCTATTATTCTGTTGCTAATCTATTAACATTTTTAAAGTTGTTTTTTAAAGCACCCTTTAAAATACCCATTCCTCATCCCATTGAAATCTCAATTAAAAGAATTATTCCATCCAGGGAGTTAAGCAGAGCAGAGCTTACACAACATTTGATGCAATAGCTCCAGTGTCCTCATCGATGGCTGTGTATGTTCCCACAACATAATTCACTCTTGTGCTTTCTGGTACAGAAAACACAACTGAAGATGGATGAAATCTTGGTGGTTCAATCACATTTTTTACTTCTATTGTGAGGGGTGTTCCAGATATTCGGAAGTCATGCGCAACAGAGTGGTGGAAGGCAGCTACGTTCCTGACACCAATAATCAGTGAGTGAGTTTGGAGTTGTTCATAATTCAGTTCCTAAAATATAAACCACAGAGAACTAGATAATAAATAAAAGTTCCTTTAATTTTATTTAAGTATTTTCTATTTTAAACGGTTGAGTGACAGTGTTTTTACTGCTTGTTTAATTTTGTTAACAATTAATTAAAACTATTTTAAGATGATTATTTCAACAGTTGAATCACGATATTTATCCATACCTTAATTACTCTAAGGATTCCTTGATTTGTAGCTCGATCTGTAACGATTTCAAAACAGTTATCTTCATTACCAGATATAAAGAAAAACTCTGCTAACCAATTGTCTGTAAACTCTTCATCAGCATCCAGAGCTTGTATTCGTAGCAGTTCTGAACTGAGTGAATTTTCTGAAATACTTGCTGAAAACTGGAATGACAGAGAAATAGCTATTAGCAAACACTAAAATATATAATGTGAGGGAAACACAGCTGACTGCAGAGATTCTTTTAAAGGGTGTCCTGCCCACAGTCCATGCCAATTTAATAAAAATTGTGTGTTCTGCGTAAATTGTGATTCTGGTTGCAGATCTGAAGAGGTGTATCACCTCAAGTGCTTGCAGAGGCAGCTTAGAGGAAATGGATTTGTGCTTTCTATAAGAAAAAATCATACAAAGATTGGGTTAATCTGCATAATCTGGCCGTATTGCACGGGTTTGGACACCTGAATGACTGGATTTCTCTGAATACAGAGAAGTCAGTGTCAGGACTGACTTCTCTGAATACAAAAATAATCTATGTGTGTATTATCAGAATTGGTGCTCAAGCAATGGATTGGATTTTGAGCACTCTTCAAGGAAAGAACCCTGTTAATCCAGTGGAGCATTCAAATGTGAAAGCGCTCTACAGGTTAGTAAGGGCTCTGTTATCAACTGGGTTTTTGAACAGGGTTTTAAAACAGTGATGTTGCTTTTGGTATTGAAAACTTACAGAGCTTTGAGCAAGAGTTGGGAAGTTGTCATTGACATCAATAACTTTAACGTTACAGCTACAAAGGGATGATATTCCATCTGCAGCTCCATCCCGGTCTGATGCCTTCACAACAAGAGTGTAGCTACTATGTTGCTGTCACAGAAAGAGAAATGAGCGTGTTAGAAGGACCACCTGTGCATCTTAAATGTTATAAATACTCATGTCTTGCTCCTATTTCCTAATGCAGGAATTTGCCTTAGACATTTTATTGTAACATATAGAAAAAATGCATTTCTCCCTTAATTTTCGTAAAAACCACAACCTTTCTCTCCTCCCCCCCCCCCCCCCCCCCCCAATAACACATATACACCACAACATCATGTTATTTAACTTTGGAAAGGGAAATGTTACCTCTCTGTCAAGATAATTTGCAAGATGGAGTTCTCCGGTATATTTATTCATAATGAACATGGGTGGACCTGAAGGTTCTTGACTCTCTATCTTGAAGGCAATTTTAGAATTCAAGTGATTAGGTTCATCTGCATCTGTTGCAATTATTTTCATCACCAGTGTGTCTAAGAATAAAAAAGAATAATTAGAAAAACAAATCAGAAAATCTGTTTTGTTCCTGCAAACAACTCATCAAGACAATGCTAAAACTTGGTGTATAAAAATGATAGAATGCTATCTATTCATTGATTTTACAAAGAAAAACAAAAGTTTAATTTTGCAGTACTGATTCTCACTGAACGTTAATGACTTTAAAATGCATTAAAAATTAAGGTCAGATGGAGTAATGCAGATTTTCACTGAACTTCTTTAAGTCACCAGAGGGACTATGTAAAAACAGTAGGTACTGAGCTTGTAGATACTGATGTAAGAAATCTCCACAGTTTTAAATGAGAATTTCTAGAAAGTAGAAAATGAGCGTTAGGCACCATTGCCTCAGGGCTATTTGCTTGTCTAATGTTGATTGCTGTACTTTTGGTAAAAAGAATCATTTTAGTGGTTTAAGTAAGGGTTTATGTAGTAATATTCTACTGCAAGTGCAATACTTAGTCTACAAATACAAATATTTGAAATAGAAAAAATGGGAAAAAACATATTTTATATACCCTCAAAGGAAATAAGTGTGGAAGGAATGAACTGATTTATTTTAAATTTTCACATCTGAAAGAATTTGCATGATGGTATGGTTAGAAGCTGGAACATTCAGTGTTCATGTGTTGGAGAAAAGGAGGAAGGAAGCATTGCTACTTAATTTTAGGCAATAAGCTTGGGCCCCGGCTCGAATAGCACTTGGAGAAGCATCTGCTGCTCCTTCCTCTGCAGTAGCCCTGGCCAATATATGTCATTGCCTAAGAAAAAGTAGAATGAGCACCCTAGGTTTATATTAACTGTTTTCTGGGAGCTTCACTAACTACACTATAATAGGCATAACATAGTTACTTACTGTCCATACTGCTTTCTTCAATAGATCCTGTAAATACAGTTTGTGCAAATATAGGAGGGTTATCATTTATATCCAGAACTCTGACTCGAAGTTCAAGAGGTGGTTCCAAATCTACACCCGTCACTGAGTGTTTAGCAAAGCAACGTATCTAGATAAAGAGATTTACTCGTTTTAAAACCAAAAGTGAAGTAAGCAAAGTGACAATCTGAAACAAATGAATTTGTCTCCTCCTGCTCTCCCTGCCCCACCCTGGATCCATAATTATAAAGGTAAAAGAAAAAGGGGAGTACTTACAACAAATACTGGGGTTACTTCCCTATCCACTATTGATGTTATATTAATTTCTCCTGTTCTTGGGTTAACAACAAATATTCCATAGGGGGCACGATCAATTCCAACTCCAGAGATGCTGTATGTGATTGGATGGTTTTCTTCACAATCTGATCGGATCTACAATAATAGATAATAATAATTTATGCCAGTTTACTGAGGATACCTGCAGGGCTTTTTTTCCTATTATTAGTTCCTGTAAAAAATTCTATATAATTTCAGTTTCTCAACCACTTATCACAAGGTTCAATTGACAGAACCAATGGAAAGCTCTTCTACAAAACAGTCAGCCTAGAGATCCATCTCCCCTTAAGTGCTGGACAGGCTTTCTATTTCTCTTAAATCTTCTGGCAGGGAAGTGGAGGAGAAACTTCCAAGAGTATCACACTGTGGCTGGACCTCAGTAAGGGTACAGTCATGGTGAGAGGATAGGAAAACATCTTCTTTGCTCTGTTGCCCACAGAAGTCATGCACTATCCTTGAACTTCTGCTCAGGGCTTTCTCGGGGTAAGAGAGAAAAGAAAAATATCATGATCTAGTACACAGATGCTGCACACGAAGAGACTATGGTTGGAGCTGTCCAGGAAGTAGACTGATAGCAATGTTCTAGGAAGCCTTGGTCACTCCTCAGCAGCCACGTGGGTTCACCCTATGAGACTGTCTCAGCAGAGCTGGAAATATTGCGTCATCTTTCTTTTATTCTGCATTCCTTGCTTTGACTACTCTAAGCAAATATACTTTTAAATCTCTGCTTTTGTCAGCCTGTCTTCAGAAAAACTTCCTTGTCAGTGAACACTTTTGTTTTTCTTTCTACTTACTTTGGCAATTGGATTCCTCTTAGAATTATCTTCTCCTTCTCTACAAGCTGCAGCAAATTTGATCCATTCACGTTTTTGTCTTCTGAAGGTTTTCCATCTTGCCATTCCATTTTCATCCCATTCTTTTACCTTTGACAGAGAGTTCCAGTATCATATGACCAGTAACCTCAATCCATTTTAAATTAATACAGCCATTGAGAATTTCCAACAATAAGGAGAAAAGGGATTTTTATAGATCATGTGCTTTTTTATATGTCTGCGAGTCCCAAACTCTAAGACTGTACGTGTTTACTTTAAAATTATTCCTGTGTATGAGATACTCATTTAGGTTCAGGAGAACTTCTCTTGAGACGGTGAGCAGGTTATTACCTGCAACTGTTTAATATTTAAATATGTTTTCAATCTTCAAGTTCAGAAATGTCTTAGTTGTGTGTTTTCCATTTCATTTGGTTACATTGGTTACAGTTCATTTGATCAGAAAATCAGTTTCTAAAGAAATATATATTACCTCTACATGAAATCCTGTGCTGAAATCCAAGAGTACCTGCAAGAACAATAAGATTGGCATATAAAAATGCAGGGAAAAATGCAGTAAGCAAACCCCAACTGCCATACATTGGCAGTTACTTTTTCTCAAGTCTATTGCAATACCCCATCTAGGCAGTAGCTACAGAATTTCCATAAATGACTTTGTGCAATTCATTTTTTTCTATATCCATCACTTGAATTCCTTGACAGTTAACACCTTCAAAATTAACTCTGTCTTTCAGGGTAGAACTTTGAGTTTGAATGGATGTGCCATAGCAAATTTCAAGTTACACCTACATCAAAATACAGCTTTCACACAGATTTTTAGATTGTAACACCTCAGCTGAAGAGAGAAGTGGTTGCAAGAGTTGTTATTAGAAAGTATGTCTAGGAAACTAGAAAAGGAGTATTTATTTATTCTAAAGAATTTATTCTCTATTCTTTACTTTTTCTTATTTAGAAAGTCCATAGTAGACCTGGAGTACTTCACTATGTAGTTTAACCAAAAAGAACAAAAATGTTTTCTTGAAACTTCCCACTGAGGTTGAAGAAATTCAATGTAAGATGGAAAGCCAACTGCAGTCATTAGGCAGATTTCCCTGGAGTGCAGTGGGCTTTGATTTGAGGTCTAACTATGCAACCAAAGTCTTGAGTAAATAAAGGTGGCAGGATCAGATGCACCATGTAATTACTTTAAAATTAAAATAAAAATAATAGAGAATCCTTAATTTCCTGATTAGCACAATTTTAAAAAAGGCAAAGTTTAATTAACCTTGTTCCTAAATAAGGTGTGAAAATGAAGTTCACTTGGTTAATGTACCTCTACAGAGCATCTCTTTTGGGTTTAGGACCTGCCTCTGCTTTCTTCAGATGATAAAGGGTGAAGAATATGGGATTTGCAGGACTGGATGCTTGTTTCATTCATCATTGGGAGAAATAAAATATCCAGGTTACTCAAAAAGTGTTGCAGAGTTTCTCTTTCTCACCAAATGTGGTTAACAACTGTAGTTATCAATTTTTCACTTTCCTTATCATTTCCCAGTACTGTTCAATAGCTTTTTTTTTGTTTGACATGTTTTATCTGGTGGGTTTTATGTCAGTTCTACTTGGATAAAATCTGTGACAATCTTTTTCTCTGTGGTAGCTTTACCTCATGGAACTTTCCTCACTTCAAATTTATTGCATTGTTCTTTCAAGGCTGGAAAATGGGCACAAACTTTTTTCCACTTACTTCATGTTAAAACAACCTCTTACATGCAACAGATTAATGAACAGCAGCTTCACCCTCCTTCCTCTCTCTTCCCCCTTTTCCCCGTTTACCTATATGCCCTAAGAGGTCCACTGTCATTTACAAAGCAATGTCTCCAATGATCTGATCTTGCCCAGAACATTCCCTGAGATCTCGGCACACAATGGCTGCCTTAATCTGCTTCAGAATGAGGGAATTTAGACTGTGGATTTGCCCATTTGGTGTGCATATACCTTGAAATTTATTGGACTATTCATGGAGTAAGGATTTTTTTCTTGTTTCTTTGAGCAAGCTATTGACATAAATGGTTAAGAAAAGTACTCTGCAGGAAAATCATTACAATATGTTCATGTTGTGCTAAAAGCATCAATACTTCTTTTAATCTGAGTTTATGTCTTGGTGAATATTTAGATCTTCAGCTGCAGAATTGGGTTCAAATTCATGTGCAGCCATTACTCATCTCAAAGAAGGGACAATATCAGATTCCATTTAAACTGCGGGTTTTTTTCACCTCAGTGGGAGCTCAGGCCTGTCCGTTTATAATGTCCCTTGGAGCTTGGGGAAACATGGGTGAATAAAAGGGGCAGATTACACCCTCACCAGAGAACCTGAGTGATGAAGTCCACCAGAAATAGCACTGATTCAATGTCTCTTATCAGTTGATCCCACCGGCAGAGCAGAGTCTCCTTGGGTGACTACAGTGAAATCCTCTCCACCTTTAGGCTGAAATCCCTTCTGGCATGCAAGCAATTGTCTTGACCCAGAAAAGTATGGGTATACACCTCCCAGTGCAATGTTAGTGAATCTTGTCTACTGTCTGCAACCTGTGGCCTGTTCTGTTATTTAACAGTGAGACTAATATCTCACATCCAGTCACATCACTCCCATACTCAGGAGGCCTAACTGAAAAACTGTGTTGAGTATCTCTGAAATAAGAATTATGCTTGTAAAGAATTCTGTTCTTTAAGGACATGAATATTCGTAAAATGCTTGATTTCAGCCTATAGGGAGTTCTGTTTTCAAGCAGTGAAGCATATACATTTTACACTGGAGTTTCATCCTTTGTTTTTGAGCACCAATAATGGGAATGTCAGGAATTTGTTCATCAGTAATGCTGGGGATTGTAAATTTAGGCCCCGAATTTCCACACTTGTCCCATGCTAACTAAGGAAAACCCATTCTGCTATGTATTGCTGATGGAAGATCTTGAAAGAAGTCTTGATGGTTTTGAATCCACAGTCTTTAGTACAGTTTGTGATATTATTTGAAAAGGCTGATCCAATGAACTTGATGTCTGCGTTTGGTATGTCTCTCTCAGGTACTGCTGTGTTATAGGAAGGAGAGCAGGCAGACACCAGACAAAGTTGTCTTGTTCACCAGCTAAACCTCAACAATTCTGGAGTGACATCTATCCAACTTGATCCAGGGATGGAGGTTGCTCTGCCTCCCCAACTAATCTTTTCCAGTTCTCCACTATCACCAGCAGTTAGAATGCCCCCCCCCCCCCGCCCCAGTTGTCTATTTCTAGTATCTCTCTGCGATGCAAACCCTTTTTTCCTAGTGCTATTTCCAGCAAAGAAGTACTGTCTCCTAGCAGCTAACTCCAGCATACTTCTACGTAGTGAACAAATTTCCCTTCTAAACTAGTATCCGAGTACAGTACTTTCCATAGGTTCAGTGATTAATGATAATTAAAGCAAAAGGAGCCATGGAACATGTGGGATGCATCCTGAGGACCTTGGGGTAGGCAAGCTGATCAGAATGATATCAAGATTTGCTGTCCTGTTAGTCTCTGAGAGACTGAAAAAATGGAAACTCTGTAGAGAAGCTAGAGGCTCGTTGCACAAGCTGTTTCTGGTTCGGGTTGGAAGAGGTGCAGGCAGGAAACATTTATGGTGACTGTCATTTGCACAGTGGCCTGTCTGAAAGCTTGTCTTTTATTGTAATGATACAGAGCCTGAACCTTGTGTCCAAAATGACACCTTAGAGTCACACTGGAGTTATTCTGGATTTATTCTGATGTAACTGGGAACAGAATTAGTCCCATAGGATGTGTATGGTTCTTTGCACCTTCAAAGCAATTTACAAACAAGAATTAATTAATCATTAATTGACTGCCAAGCAATATTATACGCAATTATGGAATCCTCCCTCCTCCACCTACTCAAATCTAAATGACTGAACACGCCTTTAACATCTTCCCAGCATTATTCATATTGGATATGCTTCTCTCTCTTTGAAGTCAACAGCGGAATTGTTATTGGCCTGGATGGGAGGAGTGCTGAGAACTCACACATATTATGTTAGTCATCAGGGTGCCATGGTAGCTCTGGTTGTGTCAGCATTTTGGGACTTTTACATCTTTCTTACTCAGCCAAAGCTCTGACTAGTAAAGGGTTGAAACAACGAACCCTTCCCTTTATTCATTCTGCATCTCTTTAAAAAATGATAAATCAGTGCATATGAAATAATGAGAAGCAGAGTTGAAACATAAGACAAAACCTCATATTTTAAAAAGAAGCCATTTGGTCACTTTTAAATTGAAACATGAATGTGTTTTTGTCTATACTTTTCATTTTCGTAGGTCACTAATGAATGTGCTTCTTCCAATTTAAAGGGGAAGTTTTTCAGGATGATTTTTCTGGCATTTTGTTTTCTAATTCTGTTGAAGTCAGGTGTTTCTATTGCTTCCTGTGTTAGCAACTGATGTCAATATTTTGTACTGCACCCAGGATGGAGGATCCATTGCTATTTCAGCAGAAGTATGACAATACTCATGTCGGTCAGAAGAACATATTCCAAAGTTTTGTTTATTTTAAAATATGTTTATTCAAAGAACTGACCACTTTGGGTAAGTTTGCACTGAGATTGTTTCTGTTCTGCTGAGTCATAGAGATAGAATGAATTTCCGTACAGTAACTGAGCTTAACCATTAGAAAAATGAACAGAAAAGTAATTTCAATACAGGATGTATGCTATTATCATTCAAATTTGAGTTTTTCAAATTAGTCATGCTAAGTCTCCTCAATAAATCTCCTCAATAAAACCTGAATTCTAATATGGCTTAGAGTGCTCTAGCTGCAAATGCACGTTTGCTTAGGGGCCATTTTTACTTAGGAATGTAAAACTGCAGACTTAAGAACCTAATCTTAAGTGATAATTCCTGGACGCAGAATTGCTTTACTTTCTATTTCTACAACAAAATTCTTTGGCTGAAGAGCCTGCAGGTTCCTGGCTACATCCTGGCAGATGTTTTGTATGCATATGCGAGGAGAGGATTTGGCCCCTTAATATTTTTATGTGCAACCAAGTTGTGAGTAGGAGGTGTAACCATAGCGTAACAACTGGGAAAAAAAAAAAAAAAAGAAGTGTAGATAACACATGGGAAAATGTAGCCAGACAAGACTGCGTATAAGAGATGTGGTGAATTTACAATTATTAGCTGTCACATGATAGCTGGCAGGAGAAGAGTCATACCTGATCAAACAGGTTATTTCCATAAAACATGTCTGTGCAAGTATCACAAACAGAACTCCCTTACTCATGAGAATAACGCCTTTGAAGTCACGTGAGCAAGGGTTGCAGAATCAGTCCCACCGATGGTGAAATGCTTATAGAAAATTATTAGTTTCAGGGCTGGTAAGTTTTCTTTTTTTGAAAGTGTAGTAGTGTACTAAAGTATGTATAACTCCACAGCAATTTTATTTGATACAACTTATTAACAATATACTAACCAGACACACCATTCAGACGGGTAATTTTCATGAAAGATTAATCAAGCTGAAAACCAAGACTGTTTCTCAGAATACACTAAAATTGGATATATAATTTATAATTTATTTAATCTTTACAGTTTGTCCGTCAGCTTTCTATAAAGTGCTGAAAGATGCTATTAAGCTGTACAGGCCACCATGAACACTGCTGTGCAGAAGAACGCATAATAAGAACAACAATTGTTTCTTCTTGGTAGTAAAAGTTCAAATATTTGATAGTCATCAAAACATATTGGCAGTTTTCACAATTGCTCCTTTTTCCTGACCCAGCACATATCCTGCATCAGTCACAATTTTAACAACAATATACTGAAAGAATGAAAATGGCTCCAGAGTTGCCGAGAGAAGATAAAGCAGTAAAATCTCTTTTGAATGGACAGATCTTAGATACAGTACAGTCAACTTTTTTTTGAACTTTGACACATCAGGAGTATGCATCATCAGGTAACTGAGTAAAACAAATAGTCACTAATACTACATGAAAATTCAGAAGTGTTAGTGTGATGTGCAACATGCCAATCTCAGAGACCTCTGTGCTGCGTTAAACAAGCAGAAACTCATCCGAACCGTAACTTGCTTTTGCCAAGTTTTGTTGTTGTTTGCTTGGCAGCTGCCCTGTGCTGGTTAGTTCTACTTCACTGACTGCAGAGCTGTCACCTAAAATTAATGGGTTATCTTTTCAAAGAAAGTCTTAGGTTTTCATATTCTGTAACAACAAACACTTGTTCTCTGACTATAACATTTCTAGAGGGGTCAGTAACGACAAGTTAACAAACATGTACTCTTACTAATACATTGTGTGAAATGTAAAATTATGTGAAAGCCACAGAAGGACATAACTATAATAGAAATCTTACTCTTTTCAATCTTCAGGGCCTTAAAGCTCTACCTAATTTCAGAAGAGCAGCACAGACGAGTAAAAATAATCCACGCAAAAAATCAGATTGCAGCAGTAGAAGGGCCTCCATAATTCTTTTAAGTCCTTTCTGGGTAATTTCCGTGCCTTGATGAACACATTGTACAACTATGCCACTTGACCATAGCCACAACTTTCCTTTTACAGTGAGAAAAACAAACCCAAAGAGTGACACTTTCATCATGTCAGCACATGGCGGCTCAGACACTAAAGCACTACAAGACAGGAACTTTTTGTAATGTGAAATAATAGGCCAAGTCTTGCTTTTTACTCAGCTAAGATCTTCACTAAATTTCAAGTTTTTCTCTTGAATATGGCCGTAGGATTTGGTCAGCTCTGAAGCGCTCTTGCTAATCAGTTTAGAAAAAGAGATTTGCTCTTCATATTCCCTCAACTGATAAAAAAAATAAAGACTTAGGACCAGATGATATCCAGTCAAGTTATTAGGATTTTTATAATAAGACTTTTATTAATAACAGTGACTCCTTAAATAGTAGCCACAGACAACGTTCACCTGAAAAGTCGTGCATTAAACATAGAAAGTCACATATTGAACATCACCAGACTGCAGAAAGTCAAAATCAAAAGAAACATTTGTCAGCATTTAATGAAAAACTAAATTATTTGTATAGAATCTTCAGAAATGCAGTTCAAAATAAGCACAGGTTTGTTTTTTATGCTAAATTTCACAAGATTTTTTTGGGGGGTAGTTTACATTGTAAAATGTAATGGTCTGCTGAGGAAGACTCAAGTGGCATAATCACAGAGTTTGCAAATATTGTTTTAAAATCTGACTTACCAATAAAAGGAACAGAAGAGCAGCCGTTCGGTGAGGGAGCCAATCCATGGCATCTGCCTTCTCGGATACAAGTCCAACTGAGTTATGGTTACAAGCCTGTTCCTTTTCCCCTCCCCCCCCCACCTCTGGTGTCTATTTAAAAAGACACTCGGTAGATGTCCTTATACTCAGCCCTTCAAGGTGTCTCTGCCTCCCTCTGAGGGAAGCACTGAAGATGCTGTATAACAGAGTGTCTTTCCCCACCCCAAAATCCTGGGCTGGTCTCACCTGAAACGCTTGACAACATCATTATTGCTTGCAGGTAAAAGCTAAGAGACACACCTTAATTCTTATTGCACTGAAACCCTTTGTTGGATATGAAAGAGTACATTTTAAAAACAGAAGGCAAGCTTCACTGAGAAGATACCGAGTGATTTATAAATTACTCACAACATAAGGAATCATTAAAATGGTAACTTATCATTGCTTTGAATGCAATTACCAGTTTTCTCCTTGCACCAAGTATAATGGAAGAGCTTAATGAATATTACCATAAAGAATATAAGTCTGTTTGTTTACTTCCAGGCTTGAAGAAGTCAGTTCCATGCACATTGTTCACAGAAGTGCAGCACTCAGAGCAGAATGGGGTTGTCATTAAAGAGGTAACATATTAATTTGGGGGAAAAAATAGTGTTTTTATTCATTAGGCCGCAAGAATATCTGAAGCAGAGGAAGGAGACTTTCTGCTTTCACCAACTGCAAAGCCTCCGCATGCCATACCTTTCCCTTCCTATGGGTTGTGCTCTCGCTGACACGGTGGAGAGGGAGACGTACACGTCTCGTGCCAGAGAAACTGGAGAGCTGCTCAAATCAACAGGTAGTGGATGAAAGGGAGGATGTGCTGCACAGCTCACTTCTGGCCTCATTTCAGATGGCATGAGCACGAATATGTGAGGGACGGAGAAATCAAAGAGGATTCCCCACTTCGCTCAGCAATAGGTCTCTCCGTTCTGCAGCAGAGGCATTGTAAGTCCCTCCTTGCATCCTTGGGACACCTGAACCACCCCATAATGGGCAAAAAAAAGATAAGAGTGAGCTTCTGCTCTGCCACTGAACCTGGGAGGAGGGTGCACGCTTCATCCCTAAAAGTGCAATACAACTGGTGTGCTCCTGAGCCTGCCAAGCCCACCACAGTGCTGGGCATCTCCGAGGACTGAACTCAAGCTGGGAAAAGAGTGCTCAGCACCTCTGGGGTTACTCAGCACCTCCCAGGATGAGGCTCCATGCTCCTGCTGGGTAAGCAGCTTCGCAGCATGCCATGCCTACACGCTGCTTGGCATGGGTGCTTTGCTGCCTTGCAGCTGGCTGGGGCTGCCAAAGCCAGTTGTGCATGTCCCTGCTGTCACTCAGCTTTTGGTACTGAGATCAACATGCCCAGCAGTGATTCAGTGAGGCAAACTGGGACAGGCAACGTTAAATGGATCACATCTATATTTTCCCTTTTCTGGGAAATTTTCAACAATCTGAAATTTTCTTTTGGATTAAGTAAAAATAAAAAGTTATTTGTTGCGCATATAACATATGCGTAGTCTTTTATGAACCAAAGTATCTTATTTCAGAATTTTTGCTTAATCAAATATTCCAAAAGATGCCAATTTAAAAACATTTTTCCTTCTAGATTTTTCAAATGTTTGGTTTGGAGGGTTTATTTTTTTATTTTGCAGAATTTTTACTGATATTTTTGTATGTTTTTTAATGTTTCATACCATAATGATATAATTATTGAAGTAACACATAAAATATCCATATTACTAATGCAATAGTTAGTGATTGAAGTGGGCCAGTATTCTGGCATTTCAGAGTTAGTTCTATACTTTCTATATAGGGGAAATACATAGAATAAGGGCAAACATGGCTTCAGAATGAGTAGTTCTCAGACTTCTCTACAAAACTTCAGAGAGTTGGGTCAGTAGACTATTTTTGGAATATCCTTGAAAGAAGACTGAGAAAACTTATTTTATTTAGATTATCAAGAAATCATTGCATGTGAAAGCTATATAGGAGCCTTGATAAGAAACCAAGGAAGGCTGAAAGTGTGTATCACTCAAAATTGCTCCTGGCAGTTCTGAATTTCCATTTTGACCACTGGATAGAAGTTGTTACTTCTTGCAAATGTAAAACATGCATATTCTTTTACAGACCAAAATATCTCATTTTTGTTATATATGTCAATATACATATGTACGTATATACACTTCAGTCAACTTTCTGAGCATCTCACAGGAAAAAGTTTGGTCCTGTACCCCTCCTGGCACAGTCCTCAATATGATTTATGCCTGCCCCTGTCCTGGGGCTCAGAGGGGGGGCTTTTGCCCCAGGTCAGCAATGAGCAACTCCCCTAGTCCAGGCTCAGTTGCTGTCCTCGCTGGGTCAGTGCCCACTCAGTGCCTTTCTGAATTTCAAAATAAATAAATCTGCTCTGCACTTAGAAAGGCTGCTTTACTTCCTGCCTGTAAATATAATTTATTTTCATACTTAAAAACATTGGAGAGACATTCTTTTTTAACATTTCCCGTGGTGCACAGTATGTAGGAGCGAAAAAGAGCTTCACGGGACCTAGAAAAAAAAGAACAGGAAATAACAAAGAATGACACGATGAAGTAATAATAAATACCTTCATTACAGAAAGGCTAGGGATATTTGTGTATTCTGATAAAATTTTGGTACTCTTCATATTTTGATATTCTGAGAACAATTTAGGTAATGTGCTAGGGTAGCCTTTCTATAAAGTGGCCAGGTCTCACAGACACAAAGGTTGATTTTTTTCTCAGAATCTGTAAGATGTCCAGTAAAAGGGAGACATGCAGGAAAGTTAGTACTGTAAGATACGTATAAAAGCAGTAATAACAATGATACAATGCTGCTCTCTGCATTTAATTTCAACAGAAACTTTCTTACTGTTTAGATGGCTAAGTACAACTTTTGTGTCTCATCTAGATGGCAAAACACGATAAAATTTTTCACTTGATAAAAGTTCTGGCAATACTGTGATTGTTAATTGTGGCTCTAAATTAGTGCTCTTCGTTGAACAAAACTGACTAACATATCATCTGTCATTTGCAAAATGCATGAAAATGGAATCGATATGATCTGAAGTTACCCATAAGCCTGTTCTCGCTGCAGACGGCTTGAAGAATCAGTATCATCTTCAGTGTGATATGACTACAGAGGGAAAGAATATATGATTTTTTTTGGCTTGTTTGTGTCACGGGTGAAGGAGGAGGTAGTCACTGATGATGAAGAGACAACTGAATTGCAGATAAGAAATTCCAACTGGCATAAATCCATCTCCAGCATTTGCTTCAGTGTGGGGGTTGGCGAAAAGCCTTGCTCAAGGAGAGCTAATCACCAGCTCCCAAGACCCCCTCCCTTCAGGACGAGTGATCAGGTTACCAAGTGGGAATGCTGAAGGACTCAGGGAAATGGGGTGTCAGACTGGGTATCTCAATCAGATGTATGTTGTAGGTATTTTCATACATGCCTAACATTAATGTTCCTGTAGGCTAAAGCTCACAACCTTAACTCAAGAGTTGTACTGTAAGGCAAAAACACATGAAAGAAACTAAATGTGCCTTTAAAAGTAAGCATAGTACAGTCTGGGATGATAAACCCAGAACTGACTCATGCATAAATTCATCATGATTGTATTAGACTGTTACAGAGCAGGCTAATGTAGATGTCTTAATTGAATTTTTAAATTAAAAGATTTATCACTTTTAATTTGTTCCCTTTAGTTCTTCAGTTTCATAATATTGATCACATCTTGTAAATTTTTTCTTTTTTATTAATATTTATTTTTCAGTTTGACTTTTTTTTTTTGCTTTGCTTCACTTCAGTCTGTTTTTTTAGGGGGAGTTTCATTCTGATTTTTTGTTTGGTTTTTCTAGAAGTTTATGATAAATATTTTCCCAGTTTTTCTCTCTTAACTAAGCATATATATTTACACAATTTTATATTACCCACAACTGTAAAGAACATGCATATACTCACTTGTGTGAGAGGCTGCATATAATTTTCAGATTTCCTGAATGGCTTAAACCCTGCATTTTTTAATGACACTAAACATCCAGAGCAGATGATGGCAGGGAGGAAGAGCTGCGGGTGCCAAGCCAGGGGCAGAGGATGGGTAGGACAGCCCCTTTGGGCTGTAGCAAGGGCTTGGATCTACATGAGATAACCATGAACACACCCCCTAGTACTGCAGTCTCAGACTTAGCCTTGAGTGAAAGTCTCCTGTGTGGGAAGTGAAAAACCCCAACAACTTAAATAATTAAACTTTTCTGCTGTAGCCTTACCATCTTGATTAAAGGAAGCGTATTTCCCCAGCACTTACCTGGAGGATCTGTCATTCCTAAGTCAATACAGACCTCCATTCTGAAAGAGGAAGTTAGCCTAAGACTTTTCTAAACTATTTGCTTTCTGGCAAGCACCCAGGAACGTAGATTTAAATTATTTTATCAATGCTATATTTAGACCTACATGGAAGGCTAAACAAGAGAGTTTCTGTAATAGCAAGAGAAGGCAAATGGGAAATGCCATTAGCTCTATAAAAACAGTGGATGAGGAAGTCTGCACCATTCGCCCTATTTTAATGAGGAACCCAAGGCACAGAAAGATGAACCAACTTGTCTGAAATACCTCAGCAAAGCAGGGAAAGGACTCTGTCTCACCTGCTGCACTTTAAAATATCTTACAAGTGACATGGCAATGCACTCACCTCTGATATATCTTATTTTACGTTTATGGAGCCAGAGGTCCTGGGAATTACTTGACAGGTAAGGCACACTGACACACTTTACCATGCTTATGATACAGGTCTATGTTTCATCATATACTTTGTATTTTGATGTTTTAGGAATCTCACTTGAATATCAGCAGGATCACTGTTGTTGCTGATAAAATTGTTATGGAGTACGGGCTTCTCCTGCAAGATTATTTCAGACTTAAAAGCATCCATTTCAGTCCAAAAGAAGTTCTCTCTAACAAAAAGAGTTGCTAGGATGGGTAGTATCTCTTGTTATCAGCCTCGTTAACAACACCATGCATTATATTATTGACCCATCTGTCTGGATATGAAACTGAATATTAAAATTTGATTTAGGCAAGATCATGTCAAAGGCAATTTTTCAGCTTCCTCAGGATAGATGATTTTTGCAGCCTATTCATTTCAGCTTACTTATTGTTAGTAACTGTTGGTAATAATAATCGTGATGATAACATTGTCATTTCCGAGTTGCTGAAGATGTGCGGGGCAAACCTAGGAACATAATCAGAAAGACAGCCTTGCAACAAAACTAGAAAAATTAAACATGATGCAAGGAGTAGAAGGTAAGGAAGAAAAATAAGGTGTGTGGAAATGAGAATGATTAGAGCAATACAGTCATGAAATTGCTCACTCTGAGATGATGCCTGCCTTCTCTGTCAAACCTTTGGAGTCAACAGCACCAGAAAAATGTTCAGATTCATAAATGCTCTGGATAACAGTCACCTGCTACTTGTTAGTCTAATCTCAGTTCCTGGAAAAATTATGGAGAAGATTATACTGCATACTGTTGAAAGGCATTTAAAGAATAATGCAATCATCAGGCACAGTCAACATGGGTTCACAAAGGGAAAGTCCAGTTTAACTAATTTGGTATCCTTCTATGATAAGGTCACCTCCCTAGTGGATGAAGGGAAAGTGGTGGATGTAGGTTTTTTGGATTTTTGTAAGGCTTTTGATACTGTCCCTCACAGCACCCTTCTGGACAAGTTGTCCAACTGTGGGATGAGTGGGTTCACGGTGCGCTGGGTGAAGAACTGGCTGAAGGGCAGAGCTCAAAGTATTGTAGTGAATGGGGCTACATCTGGCTGGTGACCGGTCACCAGCGGTGTTCCTCAGGGCTCAATTCTAGGGCCAGTTCTGTTCAGTATATTTATCAGCAATCTGAATGGAGGAGTTGAATGCAGCATTAGCAAGTTTGCTGATGATACCAAACTGGGAGGTGCTGTTGACTCTCTTGAGGGATGGGATGCCTTGCAGAGGGATCTAGATAGATTGGACCATTGGGCTATGATTAATGGGATGAAATTTAACAAGTCGAAATGCCGGATTCTGCACCTAGGACGGAGTAAAGCCGGGTACAAGTATGAATTGCGAGAGCAGTGGCTGAAGAGCAGCCCTTGCAGACAGGGAGCTGAGGGTGCTGGTTGACAGCAGGCTCAATATGAGTCAGCAGTGTGCCCTGGCAGCCAGGAGGGCAAACTCCATCCTGGGGTGCATCAAACACAGCATAACCAGCCGGTCAAAAGAGGTGATGATCCCGCTGTCTTCAGCATTGGTCTGGCCTCACCTTGAGTACTGTGTGCAGTTCTGGGCCCCACAATTCAAGAAGGATGTTAAGGTCCTTGAATGCGTCCAGAGGAGGAGGGCAACAAAGCTGGTGAAAGGGCTGGAAGGCATGTCCTATAAGGAACGGCTAAGGACTTTGGGCTTGTCTAGTTTGGAGAAAAGGAGGCTGAGGGGCGACCTCATTGCTCTCTAGAGCTTCCTGAGGAGGGGAAGTGGAGAGGGAGGTGCTGATCTCTTCTCCCTGGTATCCAGTGACAGGACATGTGGGAATGGTTCAAAGCTGCGCCAGGGGAGGTTCAGACTGGACATTAGGAAGCATTTCTTTATTGAGAAGGTGGTCAAACACTGGAAGAGGCTTCCTAGAGAGGTGGTTGATGCCCCAAGCCTGTCAGTGTTTAAGAGGCATTTGGACAATATGCTTTAACTTGGTCAGCCCTGAATTGGTCAGGCAGTTGGACTGGATGATCGTTGTAGGTCCTTTCCAACTGAAATAGTCTAGTCCTATTCTATTCTATTCTATTCTATTCTATTCTATTCTATTCTATTCTATTGTGGTGGATTGATACTGGCTGGATGCCAGGTGCCCACCAAAGCCGCTCTATCACTCCCCCTCCTCAGCTGGACAGGGGAGAGAAAATATAACAAAAGGCTCGTGGGTCGAGATAAGGACAGGGAGATCATTCAGCAGTTACTGTCATGGGCAAAACAGACTCAACTTGGGAAAAATTAATTTAATTTATTACCAATCAAATCAGAGTAGGATAATGAGAGATAAAACCAAATCTTAAAAACACCTTCCCCCGCCCCTCCCTTCTTCCTGGGCTTAACTTTACTCCTGATTTTCTTTACCTCCTCCCTCCCACCGAGCAGCGCAGGGGGACGAGGAATGGGGGTTTCAGTCAGTTCATCACATGTTATTTCTGCCGCTCCTTCCTCCTCAGGGGGAGTACTCCTCACACTCTTCCCCTGCTTCAGCGTGGGGTCCCTCCCATGGGAGATGGTCCTCCATGAACTGCTCCAATGTGAGTCCTTCCCACGGGCTGCAGTTCTTCACAGACTGCTCCAGCGTGGGTCCCTTCCACAGGGTTCAGTCCTTCAGGAACAGACTGCTCCAGCGTGAGTCCCCCATGGGGTCACAAGTCCTGCCAGCAAACCTGCTCCAGCGTGGGCTCCTCTCTCCATGGGTCCACAGGTCCTGCCAGGAGCCTCCTCCAGCACGGGCTTCCCACGGGGTCACAGCCTCCTTCGGGCATCCACCTGCTCTGGCGTGGGGTTCTCCATGGGCTGCAGGTGGATATCTGCTCCACCGTGGACCTCCATGGGCTGCAGGGGGACAGCCTGCCTCACCATGGTCTTCACCACAGGCTGCAGGGGAATCTCTGCTCTGGCGCCTGGAGCACCTCCTCCCCCTCCTTCTTCCCTGACCTTGGTGTCTGCAGAGTTGTTTCTCTCACATATTCTCACTCCTCTCTCCAGCTGCAATTGCTGCTGTGCAGTAACTTTTTCCCCCCTTCTTAAATATGTTATCACAGAGGCATTACCACCATCGCCAATGCGCTCGGCCTTGGCCAGCGGTGGGTCCATCTTGGAGCTGGCTGGCATTGGCTTTATTGGACACAGGGGAAGCTTCTAGCAGCTTCTCACAGAAGCCACCCCTGTAGCCCCACACCACCAAAACCTTGCCACGCAAACCCAATACATCTGTTCTATTCTATTCTATTCTATTCTATTCTATTCTATTCTAAGGGAGGGTAATAGACATCAAATAGGCTCTAGAAAGCAGCAGTAAGCCAGGAGCAGTAAAGATCAAAGAGGTCTTTGCTCAGGTGGCAAGGTTCACATGCAGTGGGCAGTCTCACAAGTTATTCCTTTAAAGATAGGGATGATGACCACCTTAATTTCCTTTTCTGGGTTTTACTGCTGATTGATGCCTTCTCTGTTTGGTTTTTGGAAACGCCCCAGATGCAGCGTCTCCCACTCCTTCCTGCAAGATCCAAGGGTGCTTGGCCTTGGCCCTGTAGCAACCTGCGTCTCCAAAGCAGTAGCTGCAATTGTGTATAAAAGGTTTCTGGTATTTGTCTAGACTAGATTTTGCTTTTGTTTCTGGTGAAAGAGTATCTGTTTGCAGGGAATGGACTGTGCCTTGCTCCTATCTCACTTTCACCAGAGAGAGTAACAGAGAGGCCCAGGATCATAGGTCTGAGCAGGAGGCAAGAGTGCTGGAGGAAGGTGCCATTTCGAAGCTTCTGGACATAATCCATCGCAAGTTTCTATTCTTATAGGGTTGGAGACAAAGAAACAAACTCGCAGTTTCTGAATAAATGATATAGTCACTATATGGATGCTGTAAACCAAGTCTAAAATTATTCAGGTGATATTATGTCCCATGTATCCATGTATGTACATGGGTATATACATGGTGCATACAAAGAGGCAGAGCAGAGAAAGAATGGCCTCTCAGGAACATCATCTCTCTGCTTCCCTCAGAGAGTGTGTAGTACTTTCCAAAGTACTTATCTCTAAAATAAAATATCTATACACATTTGGTTCCAGACATCTTGCAGCCATTATAGATTATTAAACAAAAAAATTATACTTTTTATATTAATTTGCAAATATTTTAACATTATTGTCTCTTCAATTATTTATTTCAGTTTTTTGAATCATCGGTGTTATGTGAAAGATAATGGTATCTGATTACATTTCTGG
Organism: Gymnogyps californianus; assembly: GCF_018139145.2. Classification (NCBI taxonomy): domain Eukaryota; kingdom Metazoa; phylum Chordata; class Aves; order Accipitriformes; family Cathartidae; genus Gymnogyps; species Gymnogyps californianus. Next base: position 48,175,248 of record NC_059472.1, read on the forward strand.
AATTCAAATAATGCTAAAGGCTTATATTATATCCATAGAAGCCAAAAGGAAAAAAAAAAAAAGGGAAGTGTGTGTGAGGGAAGTTAAAGCTAGGTTTTGGGAATAGTAGGGTGGCTAAACCAATGTGGATAAATAAAACTCAGTCCTAATGTTTGAAATGTGTTCTATATTTTATTGTTTAGATCAGGCTTTTCAGTGGCTAAAGAGTAAAACAGTAATATTCATTTGGAAAATTTGCTTTTACCATATAATTTGTTCAACTGAAAATGCATTAGAAATCTCATGAGCTATCCTGCTTACAAATAAAGAAGAGAACCTCCATGTTGGGACAAAGAACAACTATAATCCTAGATTTAAGGGAGAAAAAAGTCAAAGAAGAAAGAAAAGAAAGAAGCTCTAAGAGCTATAGGAGCAATCTGGAACTACTCAGGACCAATTCTGTGACAGGTGGAGGCTCAACTTCAAGCAACATTTCTAAAAGGCTTGTAAAGTCATGTCCAAGCATCTGAGTGGCATGACTTTCAAACATGTCAAGCATCACCAGATTAGTGCTGCTAAAATCAAGCCTGCTAATTAGAAAACCAAGTTGGGTAATAGTATCACAGCATCACTTTAAAAGAATATGATTTTAAGAGTCTAACTTCAGCAGCCACTAAAAAAAAACCAGCCAGAAAATCTTGGCTTGGCAATCTAAAGCATGAGCCCCTATGCTTACATGATTTAAGGGTGAATTTGCTTTAGATGGTGCAAAGTTAGGTATCACTTTCAACAGGTTTGACTTCAGATAAGCAAGTGGAAGAGCAGAAACATGTCTGGGCATAAAGGACAAAGTTATAAAACTGAGTCTGGAGCACTTCTTTACTCTTCCAGCGTGCCTCCCTCAGCTGACTTGCTAACTTTTTGCACATGGCAAGGAGAATTTTTTCTGGGCTTTAGCAATAATTTCACTGACTTTCAGTGTTGTTAAAATGTGGGGTACTCAGTTCAATTTTGCAGTTTGTTCTCTCAGCTGAAAAAGAAAAATCTATACTGACATTTCACATTTTTACAATGTAGATGGTAGTAAGACCCAAAGGTATGTGCATTTAGCCTTCTAATATCAGTTGCAGCTAAAAATTCCCATCTTACCTCAAAATAAGCTATTTTCTGAATGATGATGCTACCTCACACATGCTGCAGAAGTGCTGTCTTCACAAGTGGAGGGCATGCAAGGATGCATACCACTTAGGAATTGGAGAAGTAAACACCAAGGATAAGGTCTGTATATAAACTTGAAAAGCTGAACATTCATGACAGGATCGTTTGGATTTTTTAGATATATATTCATATATATATATATACACACACATATATATTTATATCTATATATCTATTCCAAGCCCATGATCCACCCCAAATGAGCCAGGAATGTATGTCTAAATTCACACAAGCAACCTCACCATCTCAATTTAAATATATTGTATTAAAGCACCCGTGGTTTCTAAACCCTGAGCAATGTTACATTGTTATCCAGTCTTACTGCTTTTGGTACCCAAAGGCAAGTAAACCCCCGAAGCATAGTGCTGTCATCCTGGTTTTACATTCAATTTTTTTCCATGCTTGCCAAGAGAATGTGATTGAAAGTCACATTCCCACATTGGCTCAAGAAAAGTCCTGGTTGTTTGGATGACTGTGTTATCTCAGACACCCTGCACAAACTCTGCACCTGGATCCTTCCCCCTGAAAGCTGCCGAGCAGGATGGGCAGACGAGAGGGTGCTGAAGGCAAGAACTGATGAAGACGACGGGTCTGAGGGCTGTGTGTTAGGAGTGGCATTAGAGGCGGGCACCCGCAACAGCACTGGCATGCTTTGCCTAACTCTGGATAGTAGCTTAAAGGAGACATCTTAAGGTTTTTCACCTGTGGGTTTTAAAAGGCAGGGCATTTTAATGAGCTTTTCCCATCCTAATCTCCATTGGCTAGCATCAGACATATCTCAGAACAGACTGCTTGTCAGTCTTAGCACTTCATACATACACACTCACTTGTTTCTGGTTTTAATTAGCAATGAAATACCAGATTACGCTATCTGGTATGGTGCCCTGTCCCACCTCTATTTCTAGCATAATTTGAGAATCTCTTTCTCCCAGCCTGTGTACGGCTTTAGCCATCTGTTTCCACCTGCAAGTCGTGTGAGAGACAGACAGGTACGCTCTCCCTCCAGATCTCCCTCCAGCTCCCTCCACTGCAGTGGAGCTAGAGGAGAGGTAGCAGGAGTTTTGCTGGGTGGATGCTCCTCGCAATGCCTTCACACGTGGTGGAAGGAGAGCTAATCCTTTAATTGCCCCTTCTTCCCGGGAAGAAAGAAAGGATGGATGAGAGAAAGGAAACCAGTGCCTTTCTTTCTAGCCCTTAGAGCCTGTACTCTAATTAATGGAGTATGCTTGAAGATGATTATAAAATTCCCAACACAGGCTTTAGCAATGACCAGATATTTGTATACGCTGCTACAGGGCATGGTCAGCGGTCTTCATCTGCTGCCTTTGCTGAGGCTCAAGGAGCATTTACACTTCCATAGCACTAACAAACCAGCTGTCATGACACTACTGGGAGTGTGATCGCTTCTTTTCAACTGACTGTATAGAGCAGGTATGTGAGCCACAAGCAAAGCATGCAGTTTCTTGTCTAATCTGACTGCTCAGGCAGTGATTGCTGTGTGAATTGCATGACTAATAGCACAAAGACATTCTGAATCCAGCCTTGTTCAAGTATGAACTGGGCCCCTGAAGAAGTAGCCATTTGCTCGGATGTTTTTACTGTCTTAGTCATCACTACATTGATAATGACTTCAAGTGCTGCCCTGCCCCTCCAAACTATTTTGGTGCATGGATACCCATGTCTTTTTTCAGAGCAGATCTTTGTGGTGTAGCCTGCATCCGAGCGTTGAGGCAATGAGAAAGTGGAAGTCATATGGTTCAGCAATCATCATTAAAATATCACCGTTGGCAACAGTAACTAGTAAAGTCGAAACCATCTCTCTAATACACTACTTTATTAAAAATTTGTAATTAGACATGGAAATCACTGAGTAAAATTAAGGTTATTTTCTTTTTCCTTTGAAGAGGGAGAACTGTGGTATTTCAATACTCTGTGACCCATAGAAAATACTGAATTCCTAAGTAGTGACCCCTGTTCTTTCCATTTCAACAACTAGCTTTTGTGAAATGATCACAAATTTCCACATCACGCACAAAAAATATTTTAAGATGTCAGATTTTGAATTTATTTTCTTGGGGAAAAAGCCAATGCCCAGGCTTGAGCCTGAAATATGTATTTTAGTGTTTTCCATAATGTAATACTTCTGTCTTACTTTTTATTTACATAACATAATACACATCTATCTTCTTTAATGCTATGGCATTGTTATTTTCTGTTTTTATATGAGCACTAGTAACATAGGCATCTGAACTGTTTTTATGTTTCAGACAAAGCCTATAAAGCATTATATCTGGCCAAGGATCTTTGCATATTCTATGCTTGTATATTGAATTTGTGAGAAGATGTCTTAATAAAAATATTAAGTGGAGATAATGACATAAGAATGTATCACATCACTAGCCATAGACATCAGACCAAAGTTCCCTCTAGCCTAACAGCTTGCCTTTGAGAGTAGCCAACAGCAGTTGCTTAGTGTAACAGCCAAGTTCAGAAAGGAACTCCCAGAAAAGAGTCATTGGTGGTTAGGAGTTTCATGAGCTGGAAATTGCATCTGTACAGCTATGCCTAATAGTATTCAATGCACCTTTCTTCCATTAATTTGTTTTAACACTTTTACACCACCAAAACATCCTCTGGCAACGAGTTCCTCAGGTTTAGTTACGTGCACTGTGAAAAAGTTCTTCCTTCTGTTGTTTTAAACATGAGGACTGATTATTTCACTGAGTGCACTCTGTTATGAGAAGCAGCAAGCAGTTGTTCATTAGTCACCTTCTCCAGGTCATTCACTGGCATCCTACTGAACAATGGGGACTTACACAACAAAATAAAGTGCATACCTTCTAAGAATGACTACTAAACTTCTCTTTTAATCAAGGTCAGCCTTCCCTGTAAATAACAGTCATTATGCACCATTAAGGATGAACATGGTGCATTGCTGGAAATAAAGATCAGCTTGTTTTATCTCTCCGGTTGTTCTGGATTCTGTCTTTCATCTCGGGGAAGTGACTGACCCAGAGACTATTGAATTCATGGAGAAGGATGTCTTTGAGTTTGCTGAACTTTGGAACAGGTCCAATGAGGGGAAATCTGCTTCTGTAGGTGAAATGGGTTTCCCTAATTTATGTAATCAAGGAGAGCAAGAAGTGCCTGTACAGGAGGCTTGAATACAGATCCATGAAGTCGGAGTCCTAAATTAGGTGAATCATGCTTTTAATTTATCCTCCTGACACAGGTGCATTTGAACACTATACCAGAAGACCTCAAACAGCCACCCTTGCTAGGCCTTGCAAACCTTCTGCTGAAGAACAGATGGTAGAGATTTCTCACATCCCTAAATCCAAGAAATAAGTCCCCACAGGGTCTAAAGTGGATCACCAGAAGCTGAGAAGCACTTAGTGAGTTGTGTGTCTGCTATTGGTACAATGCAGCCTGTTTCCCATAGCCTATCATGCCTGCTCTGAGGACCAGCTTTCCTTTATATCCCTCCAAAGCCTAGATTCATATCACCTGCCTATGTAAGCATCAGAAATACATATATAGTCAATAGAGTGTCACCTGCTCAAGACAACTCCAAGATGAGCCTCCAGAGATGGCTCTTTCTGACTATTTGGAAAGTCAAAGTGACTGTGCTTCTAACATTATGCCTTTGATGGGTGGGAACTTAGTCAGGCAGGTGGGATTTATCTGGGCCTGAGTTCCAAATTGTGCGTGAACTGAAGATGTGACCAACCCCTGCACTGGTCACTTAATGACAGACAGGCTTACTGTGTGTTGCTCCATCATTCCTGTGTCAGGTTCTGTTGCAATCTGGCCCATGGACATCTCAAACAAGTTGCTGAAGAACATCTCGACTGGGTTGGGTAACTATTGCAAGTCTAATTAGAAGGAAGCAATTACTGGGATTACATGTACAAGTGAGATTCTGTGCAAGCAAATATCCACTTTGGCATTTACTGAAGCTTCTCTTTTAAAATACTTTTTACAAAAATGTTTGTCTACTAATTTCCATTAATTGTGTACACAATGCAGAGATTTAGGTTTGTTATAAAGTTCTACATTTTATCCAGGTCTTTCTCACAAAATCAACCTGTTTTTGTTTCTTCTGGAATCTCAAGAGACTAATTTTCTAGTTTGGTCACCATAACATGGAGGAAAGGCATTGCCCCTCTGCAAAGTTTCAGTTCCTATTGCTCTCCAGTTTAATTAAGGCATCTTTTACTATGCCTCTTAAAACTCCTTGCTCTCTGTTGCCTACTCTCACTTTTCCCAGATACCACCTGCCACAGCAGCCGCAGGTCCCAAGGAACACAGTGAGGACAGGGCTGCCTCTGCGTACGGGGGGAGCCAACGGGACTGCAAAAACTGATGCCAGGTGCTCACTCGCCCTGTTCATGTTATCTAAAGGACACATTACATTTTTTAAGTCGTGCTTGCTTTAAGACACTTGAACTTAGGTATACTAGAAAATCTAGGTATACTAGATTTCTAGGTATACTAGAAAATCTAGAGAAATATGTATTCTCCATGTTGACTATTTTATTTTTTTTGTTATTTTCCACCTTCTGGTGGTTTATGGGGGAAAATTGCCTCTAGAAAACCCTTTTAAATCAGCAGATATATATTTTTCTGATTTTGTTTGCATGGCATTTTGGCTAAAATGGTTCAGACCTCAGTCACACAAATCTAAAAGTGACCATTTTTCATTAGTGCCTGCTACACACCCTCAGTGGCAGTACGTACTTGCAGGGACTGGTGCTGAGCCCCATGGCCTCTCAAGGGGTGTCTCAGGGGTCTCCCTCAGGAGGGCAGACCTTGTCACCGTGGTAGGTCCTTCCTTGGCACATGCAGTGAGGGATCTTCACCCTCCAGACCTTTACAGCCCCCCGCTTAGCTTCCTCTTCTGGTGTCTTCTCTGAGGAGAGCTCCCTTGCTACTATGGAAGATACACAAGTTATTCCAGGAGCTATTTCTGATCATTTGGTCTGTCATCTAATGCATGCATGAAATATGACAGCGTACTTGAACATACATTCACAAATTAATGAATGTAACAACGGGAATGTTTAAACACCTTGTATCTGCCAAAAGATGGTGATATACCTGTGTAACTTCAGACAATATTAAATGGTCTTCCATTTGGCTGAATTCACAGTCATCCACTCCTCACCTCCCCCCTGCATACGTTCCTCAGTTAGGGATGTACTGACCTTTGACCTTGAGAGAAAGCTGCCTCTTGTAGCAAATTTTAAAAAAACCCGCATGCCACTGACCCACAGATTGCCATCTTTGAGCTTCTAAGATACTTTTAAACCATTTGGGTTTCTTCATATACAAAGAAAGACAAAGGGTGAGAAAGTGAAGCCAACAAGAGAAAAGCAGGTATTAAGAACAAGGATAAGTCTTCAAATACTGGATTTCACACTAGTGTTTTGTTCTGAAAAAAGTAAATCATTACTGGCAGTTTATGCCTTTATGACTGTGATGAATAAAGGACGTTGTCAGAAGAAGCAAAGATTAAACACTAAAAATGTCTTAGTCATTGTTAGATATAAAATTGATGTCTCAACAACGACAACAAAAAAGAGTTGTCGTGATATTAGCAAGTTACCCATTCGGTTTCTCAAGAGTATGACAGTGCACGTGTAATTAGACAGGGAATGAGAGTGGTGAAAATGGAGAGGTGTGGCTTCATAGTGCACTGAGTCCAGGCACACACCTAAGAAAACAGCCAGTCACTCAGGAAACTGATAAGCAGTTTCTGTACCCCACATCCAAGGTGATAAGCTGAACTCCGGTGAGGCAGAACGCTTTGTCCACTGTTTCAGCTGTGTACCTGAGAAGGGAAGGTCTGCCAAACTAGCTTTAGAAAGGTGCGTGAACCCTAAGCGTACTTCAGCAGAGCACTGACTTCGGGTCGACTGGGAGAGTGCAGCTCCAGGAAGCAACGCACAGGATGCTGCACGTTGTGCAAGGATATGCCACTCTGCTAACAATATATATATATATATCCTTTTTGCCCTCCCACCTTTGGACTATGATCTGCCTGTAACTGTGTCTATCTTTTTTGTTAATTAATGGCAAGCCTCTTTGGGAAAGAGAATTTGGTTTTAGTCATGTTTATAAAAATTACAGTGTGGTATAAATGTTTTATATATATGTACTATTAATAGTAATGGTATTAATAATGGTAATAACAATGGGGAAACAAGAAAACTTTTGTGGTGCACAACAAAATCTTTCTTGAAAAGAAATACTTGTTTTTTCCCCTCTAAGTGATTTCTCAGATATTTCAGACTTGCAAGGAACAGCAGACAAAACCAGAAATGTAAAGAATCTATAGGAAATAAAAAATGAAAAAAACTGTTAAAATAAAGGAATCCTGAATATTTTGGATAATGGGACTAGGTGCCTATAATAAGCTTATAGGAGAACTTTGTATATTATGAATGCTATTGGTTCTCTCTGTATAAAGTACATGATCTTCTAAAATAACCTAATAGTCTTTTTCTTAACAGTTGTCAAAAAAGCTAAAAGAAGGGTAATAAATCAACCTCACTTTACTGGTACAACTGGATTTAGGAAACTGCTGAGAAAGACAGTGACACAGCCTGTAGTTTGGTATGGAAATTGCTAAGAAAGCAAAAAGCAGGCTGTCATTCTCTTCAGTGAACATAGCTCTTTCAGCTTACATCAAATCCATAGATTAGGGGCGGAAACAGTTTTTCTAAGAATCCTGTTAAAATTCAGTCATGATTTATTATGAATAAAAAGCCAATCCTTCAAAAAAAACCCCTACCAAAACCAGCTCCCACTATGGACACTATTTCTGCTCTTTGCTGTTGATCACTAGAAATGGCTGGAAAATATTATCTGATATATTTATACCTGTTGGCACAATCTTGGAGCTTCTAATTTTCTGGGAAAAAAATTAATATTTTGAAGTCTGATTTTACCATAAAGTTGAAATGATTTAGGAAAGGTCATCAAAAACTTCACATTTTTCTAAATCACTTCAGATTTGATTGTTTACCTTAGAAAGGTATACAGTGCAGGTTCAGCCAGTTTTTGAATAGGAGGAGGCCATCTGGAAAAGTTTGAGGAATCTGCAGATAAGTAATTTGTGGTGGCTGTGGTGAGCTGAGATTGCACTTGATATTTTTTCCTGGAAAAGAAAGGTACCACCTTCAAGAAAGGTGGTACTTGGCTACTGTCTCTGCACAGACATAGCAAGCAGAACAAAAGGGTTGGACCACCAGCACCAGTGGAAGAACATTCCTAAATCCTGGTTTTCACCCTCAGTTGTGATTTCCCAGATGCTTCTCCTGGTCCTCCTGCCTGCTGGTGCAAATGCTACTCATGCAGGGAGCAGTATAGATGAATCCTCTATTTGTGTTGGTCACCGTTGCCTTTCATTAACCTACTGCACCAATTTCCTCTCAAGCACCTTTCCTTTGGGGTGTGGTTTTAAGAACAGCAGCAGTGGCTGGCGTAATAAACTCCTTCTCCCCTCAGCCCGCTACGTTAGGTTGCTACACCAGAGGAAGCTGTTCGTAAGTTCTAAGGCTGGAGGGGACCATTACAATAATTTTACTTGCCATGCGTTAGAAACAGAGCACATAATTCAGAAATATATCTAGTCTTGACTTAAAGCCTTTGTGTGCTGGAGATTCCATCGCTTCCCCTGGTTATTTTCATTTATTATACTTCCACCTGAAAAGTTGGCACTGCATTTACAGCTTGTGTTTCTCTAGCGTACAGATTGCAGATTCTGAGTCTTGCTATGGCTTAGTTTACTGAAGTTAGAGAGTCCTCTAATGTCAAAATCTTCCACTCATGTACATAATTATGGCACATGAAAATACCTATGGACCTCTCTGCTCCCAGTCACAAGTGGTAACACCAGCAACAGTCACAACTCGCTTTTCCTTCTAGAAGAAGACATCGTGAGCTGCAAGTTTTCCTCAGTGTCTGTTTCCAAAAGCAGCCTCCATCTTTTAACCAAGAGCTCCCTGTTTTCCTTCTCTTTGCATCTGAACTATGCAATTAGATTTAAATACATAGATGGCTGATTACACACTACCAACAGCAGACTTTGAGAGGAGAGAAGCGAGAGAGGTGGGCAACAGCCATTCAAAAACTCCTAGTAACTGGTTGTCATTGTAAGAGTGATTGATGAGGGGATGTTAGACTGCATCCAAACGCTCCTGTGCCATTTCCTTTCTACCTGCCATAATTCCCCCGCACACCAGGCCACAGTCTGCTTTGCTCTCCCTTCTCCTTTCCACCTCACACAATCATTCACTGGAAAAGTGATCCCTCAGAGAGCTTACTTCTCCCAGAAGGAAGTACCCAGAAAGGCAATAAGCATATTTGAGGAGGAGGAGGAGGAGGAGGAGGTTTTTTGTCTCCTTCCACCGCCTAAACTGGGTCCATCAGTAAGGCTGGAAGCTCCAGTTGTAGGAGCATAAGATTTATGGCTAAAGAGGAAAGGAGCTGAGTGGTCCCAAACCATTCCCAAAATCTTTGGGGTAAAGTCTTAGTGCAGTTGAGGATAATAATAAAAAAACCCCTTATTATTTCTGTGAGAAAATGGTATCATGCCCAGTCTATATATGTCTTTCTCATATGCAGAAGGGAATACACATGTTTTAAATACAAATTCTGTGTAACTTGCTTTCCAGGACAAAACAGAAACAAACAGGGAAGAATACAATGGAATTCCCCTGGCTAGTCTGGAGGAATTTTTAGGACATTTAACTTTATGCACCTAACTTGGGTAAATCAAATAGGAGCACAGTCTCCCTGTGTAGTCGGTGGAGAGGAAGTCACCTGTAGAAGATGAATCAGAGCGTCCAAGATCTCAATTACTTGCTGGAGACGCTTATCTCCTCCCAGTGACTACAGAGGAAGCACATGATGATGACATTTAGCAAGTCAGAGCATCAACTAGAGGCCTACAGTACGTTGGCTTTCCATCCCTCTGAAGAAATCCACTGTACAGATATTTCTCTACTTGCAGAAGTTATTCCGCATGGTGTGACTACAGAAACAATGTTGTATGACTTAAGTGAGCTGCATGGCAGGTCCAACTCTAAACTTTGTCTTTTGACTGTTTAAATGAATTCTTCAGCAGCTTTTGCAGTGACCTTGCAGCATCACATTGCCATTTTGGCTAAATTCAAAGCAAATATATAAATGAATAAACTGCTCTTAACTCCTAAGTAGTTTGCAATACAGGCTCTTTACATACAGTATTAGCTGCAAATTGGTCACACAGTCATCTGCAGATCTTTGTGGACACTTAGCACAAAGCTAAAGCTGACTCCTAAAAAGAGAGAAAGATGATTCTGTGATTAGAGTGTACGTGTGGCTCATTCCCACTCCTGTCACCCTTCCTCTGTGACACAGGGTCAAGCATCTACTCACATTTCGGCTTCAGTGCTCAAACTATCCATTAAATGGAAAATACTGTCCTTTTCTAGACTGGTTGTTATAAATCATACTGGAGTGGAGCACCATCAGAGTGCAATCTGGCCAGGTACAAGATCAATTGTTCATCCCTGAAAGTATTTTCAATGAAGGACCAAAGTTTTGCTTGGTGAACTCAAGCTTTCAAGCGGCTTGTATAACTGCAGAGGCTTTTACTCCTTTGCAGCTTCTTTCATCTTTTACTTTGTCACTTTGTAGCTCTAATTCGTCAAGCAGGACATGTAAACTTCCAGAGATAAATGAATACCGCACATTCCATCAGGCTCATGCTCCACAGTCCTTTCAGTGCCTTAAACATACGACAGTGTCAAAGCTTTGACAGCTGGCTGGAAAAGAAGCCTCAAGGCTTATGTTGTTTAGATATGTTACCAGCCCACTTCTGCATAGCTTGCAAAACAAGCTCCAGTGTCTATGCTGCAGCTGAATTTACGAGAAATTCCACAGAGGTACGAGAAGGCAAAAGAAAATCTATCCTATCATTTGCAGGTTACAAATTCAGCCAACAAGGAGGCATTCATGCCTCTTAAACTTGGTAATTAACCATACAATCCACAGCAATGGCAGCTGAACATTTTTTGACCTAGAAACCATATGTGAGTTGAAATATGCTGATTTTGAGCATGCTTGGAGACATGGGCACGAGAAGGATGAATCACCTCTGAGAGCTGGCATAATTCAAACTGCCCTAGCCAGTGTCAGCAGTAGTCACTGAGCCTGAGGGACAGCTGAGCTCCTCAGTGAGGGGATAGGAGTCTGCACAGCAATTTTGCAGCGGTATGCAAGGCAAAGGAAGTTTAAGAGAGTTGTGCCTGCAATTCCTGCATGTCCGGTTGCCACAGCTACATCTCTCATAAGGTTATGCCAGTAGTCTGCAGACAGCCTAAAGATATATGCATGATTGAGGGCACTGTATTGCACTGGAGTCCTCTGCTAGGAAGGTTATCTTCGCCAGGGACTGTAGAAACCTGCATAGCAGACTTCCTCTGGGTTGTGTTGTGGTTTAACATGGTAAGAGTTAAAGCAATGTTTCCCTCTGCAAAAAGCAATCCTGCTTTCCCTCCTCATATGAGCATTCCCACGGAGCCAGAGGAACAAGCTGGGCTTGTAGGTTACATGTGTATCAGCCTTTGAATTAAACTCTGCCTTCAGTTACACCTCCGTGAATTGGAGTAAGTCTTGCACTTCACTGAAACCAGCTGGGATGTTTCATTGCTGTTACAGAGGAAAGACGACAGCACCAGACCTTTTCACTCATTTCGGAGTTCCAAGAGCAATTTCCTAGTACAACAGCAAAGGGCCAAGTGAAACATATGATTATTACTGTAATCATTTGGTCATCTTTGCTTTCTGAAGCCAAATCCATTCAGAAAAATAAATATTTCTGACCAGGCTTCTATAATAAGGCATTCATTGATTAGAATTCAGCTACAGCTTTAAGTAATCCTGAAATTCAGAAGTCTAAGGAAGCTTACAAAGCATTTATCTGATTTACTGACCTTATGCAAGCATGTGTTACTTTAAATTAAAAAAAAAGGTAGCAGAACTTTTCTGCAAGAGAGAGGTACAGTTTTTCTTCCAACTGGGAGAAATATAAACCAACAAGGATAAGAAGACAGGCCCATGAGGCAAAGGAGTCTGCTGTGAACATTGTGATTTTGCTTGCTTTCCCTAAAGCAAAAGATTTTAGTGTAGGTTCTGAAATAAATGTTTGTAAAAAAATATTTTGCAGAGAAAGATACATTAGCAATAATTTTGACTGAGAAGAGCAGAGGAAACCTGTGAAGCGAGAAACAACAGTTCGTGTAGAAACTTAGTTTTAATAAGATCAAGTTTTGCCCTGCTGTGTTTTGAAACTATCTGGAAGAGCCTGTTGCCTTCCACAAAGAACAAACACAGCTAAAATTACTAACGCAATGACTCTACTTAACAAACAACTTAATACCTGCAGACTTTCTAACTGGGTGTGGAGGAGTAATTTGCTCTTTTGGATCTTTCTGCTTGGACAGAAGCCAATGTAAACTCCCAAGCCAAGTCACCCTGATTTAAAAAACATTTTCTGAAGCTCTCGGTTCCCATGAAAGCCTGATATCTATTTACTAACCAGAGATTCAGATACAATTGAAACACTTCATTTGGAGGCTTTCTCTGAGTAAAGTCCGTAAAAGCAGAAGCACAAACGTGCTTTAGAACATACAAATACCTATGCAGCACACCTTGGTCCTTCTAGGTTAATAAAAGGAACTACTTACAAATTGAAAGTATCTGTTCATATATATTAGATCATCAAGCACAGGCATGTGCATTAAAAAGATTTTTTTTTATATGAAGGCTGCATTGTACTTCTAATATCTTTGCACATCAGGTGTTGTTTATAATTTTAACTGGAGAAAATCTTTGTGATGAATTCCAGCCACTTTCACATTGTCAAAAAAATATTGTGAATATTTTTTGGAGGCGCAGCAACCAGATGTGATGGTAAAGCTTTCTACTTATGACTAAGAGATCAGGTACGTTTCTGTTTACCTTTTTATAAAATACCCTTGGACATCTTTAACCTGTGAATGCTGGAAAGGCTCCAAGGCTCTTATTGTGCAATTGCATTGACTTTTTCCCCCCAAATCCAGATGCATTTCCCCTCATCAAGATATGTGATATACTTTCATCGGACATGTAAAACAGGCAAAACTGCAAATTAATTTAAAAATACAAGGATTTAAATCAATCATTGGAAAAGCTTTTAAGCAGCAGCTAATTAGACGACCTTTCATAACATTCAGCTAGATCTGAGTGGTCTGTAAAGTATTATCTAGTCATAGCCTGGCTGAAAGCTCAGGGCAGAAATCGAGAAAACAGATTTCTGAAAGTATTGCTCTTTAGAGAAAAAGGAGTGGAAGGAGGAAGAGAGAGCTGGATTCCTGCCTTCTTTGTGTGACAGTCACCAGAGATGAGTGGATACAGAGGTAGGAGACAGACAAACTGCCATTGCAAGAAGGGTGCACAGGAAGGACTGCGTTCTAGCGATTGAACCTGCTGTGTCTGGGCACAGTCCAGTTTATACACCCTGTTACACTCAGGGCTCTTCTACAAGTCTAAGTTTATTTCAGAAGCAGAAGGAAGTCATAGGCCTCATTTCCGCTCAGTTTAACTTTTGCCCTTTGTTATATATAACATAGATATATTTTTTTCTCCTTGTAATAATTATTTTTTATTCTGCTGATTATTCAGAATGGCAGGTCAGTAACAGTTGCCATTAACTGAGGTCATAGCACTCAGCTCTTCCAGTTTCCTTTGCGATACACTCCGACATGTTGTCTTCACGTCTCGGTCTACAAGCACGTCTGGAGGGCAAAGTGGCCCAGGTGAAAACAAAACCACAGCTATAATACTGATGATCGTGCAACCGCACCAGAGGTGAGCTAATTCTGCCTTGGCAGAGCTGGGGCCAGAGGCAATGAAGTGGATCTCTGACAGCTCCATTTCTGCCAGAGAGAAATGATAAAAAAATTTTTGGAGTGAAATTCTAAAGAAGCTGCATCAGGAATTCCCCAACACAAATACCAGGCTGTCAGCACCGGTGTCATTTCATCTGTGCTAATATTGCAGATGTTATAGGAGCACAGAATAATCAGTCGCAACTATCCTGATTTTACTGAGGTTATATACACATTTTTACAGAGCTGTTAGTTAAAGTCTTCCTGGCTTATCTGTTAACGCAGGGAATGCTTGCTGTAGGAACTGAAAATAATGAGGGTAAATTGCAATACTAAAGCAGAAAAAAAGCCTTTTGAAGTATTGCCCTGTGGGATTAGCTTAGACTAGTTTGGTCAGGTTTGGGAAGCATTAGAAGACGGAGGATCTGAAAATGCAGAGAATCTTGGTTCTGATGAGAGAAAAGGCATTTTACCCATCTCATCACTTACAGATGTAAGACTGAGCAAGACAGAGGCAAACCTTCTAAAGGATTTCGATGTGGAAAAAACCATGTGACAAGCAGGTAAGCTAAGTATTATTCATGCTATTTCAACATTTTTAAGGCATGTTTTCTCCTAAATACTTTTTCTAATTAAATAGTATGTGCTTTACGGAGCCGGCTAGTTCCTGGGTGCCTCTGGGAGAGCAGCACGCCGGCAGAGGTGCAGGGAAGCCAGGCCACTCTTGCTAGCTGAACGAGACCCAAATGCAAAACATTGGTCCAGAGGTTTCTGCTCCGGGAACCTGACATACAAAGGCCTGTGCTACAGAGGGGAGAGAGTCCTGTTGGACTGGAAAACGTGCTCTGCATACCAGAAAATGGCTAGGAAGAACTAAGGGCTAGTTTGCAACATTTAGGTGTAGCCATTATTAAGGAATGATGCAAATTCTTTCTTCCAGGAGGAAGCACCGGGGAACGTGCCCACATATTGCTTTACCTTCCCGTAGCTATGCCACCTTGCATGGGGTGGTTCGTCCTGCTTAGCCAAGTGTGAAAGACTGGACTTGCCCTCTTTGAAAAGCCTGTTTTTTCCAAGGAGATGGGGATGGAGCAAAGCTTGCATGCCTCTGGGGGTTTCCCTCCGGCTGTCCCAGGGACTTTGCAAGAGCTACCTGTACCTTTTCTCTGCTTTTTCTGATTTGAGTCTAGTTAAATAAAAGATTTATCCCATAATCTTTAAGCTTAATGGAAATTTCCCCCCCCTGTTTTCAGTATGATCTCAAGTGTTTGCTACCAAGGGCAGTTTTAAAAAAATTTGCTTATGTAAAAATGGGTGATTCATGCCTCTGTATACATAGGGACAATGGTGGGTGAAACCCTTATCCCCTCCTTCTTCTGTAACCAGCCAGCCTACACAGACATAGCTAGTAACTACGAAGAATAAAGTGAAAAAAACCTAAAAAATACTTGTAGGCAAATGGGCACTCCCTACAGTGTTCACTTCACATTATGAAGAGGGCTTTAAAGTGAACAGAGAAGACAATCCATCTATGATGAGAGTCCTTTTACAGTGCCTGTGTTATGTAAAATGATCTTTGTCAAAAAAAGAATCAGGCCAAAAATGTTCAAAATTCACCATTTCTGGTATGTAATGCTTATAATAATTCATGAAGACCAGTAGCATGAAATGCTAAAAGGCATCTAAGGGAAAGGATGCTCTTTTTAAATTTTACAGCTCAGGAGAAAAACATGGGAAATACTCAGTGCAAACCTTGAACCAACTGCTAGCACAGAACTTACTCTCAGTTATACAAATTAAAAGGTCGTATGCAGCACTACTGTTAAATTAACACTTATAATTGCATGGTCATGTTCTGGGTTTTTGCATGCATTGAAGGCTGTATATCAATTTGCTCATGATGCTGCCACCTTCAGGAATTAAAAGTTTTATGTAAATTTAAAGTAACTGTAGTTGTGAGATGAAATAACTCTAGCGGTAATCTAAGTTTATCTAATTTGCCAGGTATGTAAACCACCTTAGATCCACACTGGATTCCCTGTTCATCTGATAGATCATCTCTGAATTTAGCCTTCATAGTCTAAGGCAAAGAAATTCTAAGGCAATCTAAGGCTGGTTCAATTAGTGTGCCAAGGGACTGGCTAAGGGTGTGCCATATTAAGCAGATAGATAGTAAAAAGCTATATGAATGTGTAAATTAAAGTAAATCAACTCCCCTTTTAAATTACTCCCACTCTCTGTATATGTTCCACCAGATGGATCAAAAGGGTTAGATGTTCAAATGTGCCTTGGAGGCACAGACTGTAGGAAAAAAAGGTGTGGAACTGAAATGAGCAAAAGATATTTTTTCTATCCCTTTGAACTATTAGAGATTTTCAAATGAATCCTGTACTCCACCGGAATGAAAAGGGGATCTTCCAAAGTTTTCAATGCCATTCACATCAGAATAGTAACTATGGTAGCCCTGTAGTTAGTATACTGTGATATGATGTAAAATACAGAGATTTCCGTCCTTGCTTTGAATAATTAAGAACAAAGATTTGTCCCAAGGTCTTTCCTATTCCAACAAAGTAACCTAATCAGTTAGCTATTTTAAACTATGCCTTGTTCAGGCTCTTCTATTAGATCTGTTTAACATACGAGTGAATCTTACAAAAACAATGTTCACAGTATCACAACGGCCAATATTAATTTATCTAACTTTTTGGTGTCTGCGATGTAGAAGTCTACATCTGTGCTAGTCACACAGATAACCTAGGGTCACCTAGTCACCATCTGTAGTCAGTGGAAGTAGAGTAAATACGATCAATGCCACACAGGGCAAAATTAATCTGACCAAATGTAGGCATCTAGTTTAGGATGAGACATATCCATCAATTATTGGCCAGATCTCTGCTGACTATAAAAAAGCCTAAGCTCAGATGTTTGTGTCAGTGTAGTAAACATCCATTTAGTCAGATGAGTCTCACACAATTCCCCACATTAACTAAATTTCAGGGATTGGTTATGATACTTAACTTGGGTGTTTGGGAACAAAGGTTAAATGTTTCCTTTACTAATTTTCTCACATCCTCCTAACCTATCAGACCTGGTCCACACTGTAAAAACAATTAAATACTTTTTGGTCAGCAAGCCTGATTCTACGATTGATCTGATTTTTGTAGGATATAGCTTCAACTTGGGTTTGTAAGCAAGTATTGTCCCAAGTCTTTCTCTGTCCTTTAAAGCATGTTTCAGCTGAAATAAAAAATTGCATGTATACATTTTATTACTTAATTTTCCTACAAATTTGCTCAGAAATTGAAACTTGCCTGCCTAAAACTGAGTGTATGCCATAAGAAAAGGCTTTCAGCTTATGAAAGGTATTTTTTCTTGTATCAGAAGTAGAATTCATCCTTCCTTACTTTCACTTTTTAAAAATTTCATTTAATGAAGCATTATGGCATTTGTGTATCATAACTTTAAAGTTATCATAAGGGAAAAAATGTAAATATCATTAAAGTTGTTATTATTCTTTGTTAGCCAGTCTCTATCCTATGCTGTCCATTTTCCAGATAATATAGTAAACAGAAAGTTAATTATCTTATAGGAAGAAAAAACCCCCTGACAACTCTGTAATATCGTTGTGTACCCTACAGATTTTATCTGCTTCTAACACCTGATGATCTCAGTTTTATGATTATGTATAGGTACCTAAAATAAGACTTTGAACTGCTTGAAATGCAACATAAAACAACTACACACTCCAAATGCAGTATTACCTTGGTTTGCTATAATATTGGAAGGTAGCATGCAGATAAATTAATTATGGGACAGAGGGTTTGTGTCTTGCCCAAGGCTATACCACAAACTCAAGAAAGCCCAATTTAACTTCTTGCTCAAGCCAGAGGGATTCTTTCTGGTGACTTCAATAGGAATTGGCCTGGATCCAGAAAAGAAAGAGAGGATGCTATCAAGCATCAACCACTTTGCCTTGATAGGAACTTGAGACAGATATGTTTTTGGAGAGTTACTTTCAACAGCAAGGGAAGAGCCTTGATGGTGTAAATACATGGATGCAGCCTCACCCTCAAATACTTCTCCTTCTGAATCTGAAACAAACAGGTTGCCGTGTAAGTTTTCAAATATTGCCCTTTCCTTTATCATTTGACTGCAGCTTCTGTTGTGGCAGTATTACACCTCAGGTGTAACAGCATTGTTTTTTTCTTTTTGATGTGTGAATTCAAGAAAAAGAATGTGAATGAAGGTAGAAATGGCAGAGGAATCCGATCTGCTGTAAACCCCGTGGAATAATAACAATTTTCATTTTAGTATCGAAACATTTTGTAGTTACAGGGCAATGTTTTTGTCTTCGCCAAAACCAAGACATAATTTTGGTTGATTACGCTTTTCTAAGTCACTGTATTTTATACAAGAATTCATGGAAAGAGAAACAAATGCAAATAAAGACAAATGACAAGGCAATTCAGAAAAACTTCAAAACCAAAAGTTATGTGCATTTTTACAAATACATTTTTTTTCTGTTAAGTATCTGAAAGTTGTGCTAAAAAGCTTGAACGTGAGTTAGCTCATGGAATATGGCCCTTTGGTTTCACAATTACATGCAATAATAATAATTTTATTGTGGGAAGGGCTAATTTCTATGTCCAATAGAAAATAAAAGATCCCTGCAAGGTACTTTCCAGTATAGTGGATTACCTCAACAACATGATTTCGTCATCCCAATATAATCACCATATGCAATAACTAATCTATCAAAGGCTTGGCGAAATGCCATCTCCCGTCCATCATATTCAGGATATAAATATTTCTTTTCTTTTAGTTCTTTACTTCTCCCTTTGCAAGAAAGGAGTAATCACTTTCTCTATAAATAAAAACATTAGAATGAAGAATAAAGAATTTTATCGGGAGATTTCATTTTGTACAGCAATTCAAGTTTAAAGTACAGATAGTTGCAGTCATAACTGAAATGTGTGCTTTATTCAAAATGTATTGAGTAGTATTGAGGAGTAATATTCATTCTTGCATCCACTAAACACACAAACAAACAAAAACAAACAGACAAAAACCTCAGCCGTGTTTCTTACATTTTTATTTTCTAGCCACAATACATCTCTCAGGAAGCCAACAAAATGCATTCAGACTTTATATAAATCAGCAAGTATGCCTGGTTAGTTAAAACAATCCAAAATTTACAAAATGATATCACAGGTAAGTAAGTGAAACAGTACTTTAAGTTTATGGACCTCAGAAAGCATGTGGATGAGCTGCAGTTTAACAAGCATCTGATAACAGAGGAATGTGGGGCCTGGTTTTGAGCCTTTAAAAAAATGAGTGATGAGTTCACAAAATAACGAATGAACCTGTTTTTCAGTAGGGAGAGAATAACTTATTATGAACAGGCAATCTAAATATAGGGAGAAATGAGACAAACTGTTAACACTGAAATCAGCCAGTCCAAATACAGGCGTACTTTAAGTAAGTCTCTCTTTTATATGCCTTTCAGATCAGTTTTCAGATATATAAAGGTATGGACTGAGTGTAAGTCTACCAAATAATAAAATGCTTCTTTTTTCTAGAGAGATGAATTTACTGTTATAAGTTTAGAGGATGAAGCCCAAAGCCCAGGAGTTCCCGTCTTTTATTCTCTCCCCTGACACTGATTACTTCTGCAATTGAAGAAGTGTGGCAAGACACACCACTTCCCAGGATCTGTTTTTCCCTCTGAAAACCAAATGGACCATATAACAGTATTTAAAAAGCCCTTGTGAGTGCTCAAGTAGTTAATGTTTCTGCAATGCTTTAGGCTTCCCCAAAAACAGACTTGCAAGTTATGGTATCCTATAAGTAATACAGAACTTCACTATTTGGCAGTCATGAAATCCTTGAGGGCCTTCACACAGAGCCTGTTCAAGGCTCTTTGGAAATATATGCTTAATTCTGGGGGTGGGGGTGGCTGAGTGAGGCACAAGGGAAAGGAAAGGGATTAGCAGTAGGAGGCTGTTCCTGTGTCAAGGGGGGCCAGTGGTGCTCTTGGAGAGCTCTACCTCTCTGGGACTTAGGGAGGGATGGGAGAGGTGGTCCAGGAGGGTGAAGGTAAGGAAAGAAAGCTAGGCAGGCACACTGCCCATGTTGAGGGGCTGGGAGATGCTCATAAATGGCACAGAAAAGGGTCTTCCTCTGTTTTATCTCAGATCACCTTACCTCTGTATGGAGATCCTCCCACAGATCCTCCTCCAGTTTCATTTATCTTGAAATTACCTCCCTCCTTTTCTACTTTCTTCTTGCTGCAGCAACTTTGAACACGTTATGATGCCTCCTCTGGGTCTCCTCTTCTTTGGACTAAGCAACAGAAGTTCTTTCAAACTGTTATCGTAGGCCAAGTTTCTCAGGCCTTTGATCAACCTTGTAGCTCTCTTGTAGGCATCTTACAAATGACCCACATGAAATAAGACTTATCAGAGATTAGGAGGTCAGAAAGTTGGGTTGTATGTCTTACAAACAGTGCTTCTGTTTATGTATCAGGGTTATGAGGGTAATAATAATTTTGTTGTTCTTATAAGTTGTTTTTCTACAGTAGTTGAAAACCTCAGATCCAATTTAGCTGGTGATCCTCAAAAACTTAGACCCTATTTTGCATACTTGTTCCTTAGTTAGCCATTCTCCATCTCATATTTGTGAAGCTGAGTATTTTTATGCAGAAGCAGTAAATTTTTGACACAACTCACAGAGGTGGAATTACTTCCTCCTTTAAAATTTAAAAACTACATGTATTGCTGAATAATGTTAAAGCCAATCTTACTGCTGTTACACTGAATAGAATTCGTTCCCATAGATACAAGTTTTCTAGTAGTAAAGTTGAATGTGTATTTTGTGTTGGCATGTGTTGATGTGGGTTGAATGGAGTACTTGAGTATGTGGAAATCATGTTAATAAATAAATACTAGAATTTGTACATCAACATGCATGTTGCAGCTTGGTTTTCCTAGCATTCCTCTAACACAGATCAGAGCATTCCTCGCTCTTTTCAGTACCTATTAGCCTTGTTTAGGAGTACAACACATCTGCATATCTCTGAAAAACAAAAGAAGGAAAAGAAAGTCTAAACTGGTACAAAAGCTTTTAGCCTTTATAGTTTTCTGAAGGTGGAATACATTTGCTGTTTAACGTTCATTTACAGAATATTGTTTTCATCTGGCTTTTTGCAAAAAGAGACATGAGTAAGGGTGGGCAAAACTGGCTGGAGGTAGATTTGGTTTGCTAAATCATTCCTCCTGGATTGCATTTAACCGCATAAAGGACAACTGAGTGTTTCAGATCTGAGTCGGATTTTATATGATCTTTGAGGGAATGCTTATCATGAAAGTGATAAACACACCAGGAAAATATAAACAGTGAAAAGGACAAGTTGTCTTCTTCAGGTTTGATGTGGTTTGATATGGTGTAAATATGGTAAATTGTGAAGAAATGTATCAGCAAGCTCTGGAGAACTTCAGAGATTGTGCAGAACCTTATGGCACACAGACTTTAAATACAGAACAAGATACTGCCTGTTGCTTAGCTTTGACTGAATAACACAGTCCAAGAAAACACCAGAAAAATAGTCTTGACAAGTTACTCTCCACTTAATTGGCATGCAATCCAATGTGTTTCATCATGCATATTAATTTTTTTGAAGAATAGTGAGTAGGCTTGTTTCTCAGTTCACTTCATTACTATCAATGCTATCAAGAGCTGTTTCAAAAAAATCAACAGCATTATGCAGATGTAAAAAGGTGCAATTGATTAGGAAACAAGGCCCACTGTGCTTACAGTTGTTCACAGAAGGTGCCACTAAGTAGTTATTATCCATTAGTCTCTACTACATCTTTCCTTGGACAGTCATTTATAAAGTGAGAAGTAGCAATTATATATTTCATATTACAAGTGTTTATAACTAATTATTTTCTGCACACTTTCCACAGGGAAGAATGACTACCTAAGCTAGAGTGCTTGACTCTGAAGGTCACTTTGACTGAGTAAGGACTGTAGCATTTGAGTGTCAATCAAAATATTTTGGAGGACTGCAAAGGGAATTAAATTGTTCTGGAGACATCTTCCTTTTTATTCTTCAAAGCATTTCCTGTCTGAAAGACTACTACTGCCAATGACATACAACATGATCATGCTTATAAAGTAGGCGTGAACAACAGTGCTCCTCATTGGCTCAAAATTGTTCATTATGCATTACGCTGACTAACAATACTAAAAGTAGGGACAAAAATAGCTAATATTTCTCATATAAAATGTGTTACTGAAATCTTATATGTAATTAACTCTTTCCTAAGAGTAATTTCTTGGACAGAAATAAACTATCTTTGTCGACCATAATTAAATGAAATGTTAAATTTATGATACAACATTTTAACAGTTTATTATCTCCTAAGATAATGTTCAAAGCTGTGCCAGGGGAGGTTTAGACTGGACATTAAGAAGCATTTCTTTACCGCGAGGGTGGTCAAACACTGGAAGAGGCTTCCTAGAGAGGTGGTCGATGCCCCAAGCCTGTCAGTGTTTAAGTGGTATTTGGACAATGCCCTTAGTAACATGCTTTAACTTTTGGTCAGCCCTGAATTGGTCGGGCAGTTGGACTGGATGATCGTTGTAGGTCCCTTCCAACTGAAATAGTCTCGTCCTCTTCTCTTCTCTTCTCTTCTCTTCTCTTCTCTTCTCTTCTCTTCTCTTCTCTTCTCTTCTCTTCTCTTCTCTTCTCTTCTCTTCTCTTCTCTTCTCTTCTCTTCTCTTCCCTTCTCTTCCCTTCTCTTCCCTTCTCTTCCCTTCTCTTCCCTTCTCTTCTCTTCTCTTCTTCTCTTCTCTTCTCTGTCATACCTTGAGAGGCTTCTTCTTTAATCATGTTTGTGCCATCAGCCATTTTTGGCTTCAGTTTGTAGAGAATGTGCTGTCACGCTTGGAGAAAAATATTTTGTTTATTAATATGACTGGAACTAAAAAAGAGAGCACCTTGAGCCTCAGAACTGTCCCAGGAGACTCAGCTGAGAAACAACTGTACTTAAAGACTGACAAAGAGTAATCAAACAACAGATAAGGACTGAAATATGGTTGGGTGGTAACCAGACAAACACTAAAATCAATTTTTGACAAACATGTTTATCTTTTCAATACCTGGAAAGAAGCAATTATTAAACATAAAAGAAACTGACAGATTTCCTGCAGTAAATGTAGGCTTAATTAATTATTTTCAAGTTTTTGTATAAAAATGTTGACCACTAATCTCTCATACAACAAAAAACCTGTTCTGAAATGGTACTATAGATCAAATAAGAAATTTCTACTCTGAATGATCAAATATTAGTATTAACTATACCATAAAACAGTGTATGAAGCAGTGAAAAGGCTACACAAAGGACTGCAACTGTGAGCTTGTTTTTACAGTCATTACCTATTTAGCAACAGAATGAGAAAAAATTATTTCATCCGGTGTTTTTATTACTGACAGTAAATTTAAGTCACATTCCATTTGCTTTGGAGGAAGAAAAGCACGGAGAATTTGATGGGCTTCCACACCAGATATATTGAGGAAAAAAACACACTTGTGAACTACACGCACAGTACAAAATGCCATAAAAAAGTTACAGTATTATAATTTTTGCGTTTGTAGAAACATTGAATTTTCATTTGCTGGCTGAAGGGATATGATAATTTTTTAATCTATTTTACTCATTCTTTCAAAAATAACTGCATCCTTTGCTTATTATTTCTGTGAACTTTAATTTTTACCGAAGCTGGTATCACACTGACAAGAGAAGCACCCTGCCACCTCCGTGTGTTTTCCTGAGTGCTCTGTTTTTTCCTAGCTCTCACTCCACAGTATCTAGCCCTCTGCATATTCAATGCAGAGCTGTAGTCCTCCTAGGACTAAGCAACACCTTAGATGACAGAGCAGCTAACGCACCCTGAGCCCTGCTCTGGCACCTCAGGTGGGCTAGGATAAGCCCAGCATTGCCGGCAGCTGGCCATGGATCCGTGTGCTTCCCTAGCAAAAACATGGAGATTGAGTCTACCCTGAGGAATGGGGTGGGAGGGGTGTTAGTATATATTCTACTTACTTACATTATCAGTCCTAAATAGCCCCATAAAACAGTATTAACAACAAAGACCTTTTGTTTACCTGACTACATAGAAATAGTTCCAGAAGAAATGATTCTTGTTCGTGAAAAAAACTGCTTAGAAATACTTCTGGAATAAATCATTCTTGCTCACTAATCAAAGCAGATTTTTTTAAAATGAGCATATGATTACCAATGCAGGAAACCTTTTACTTCTTATAATAATATTTGTGATTTTTATATTTATTCATGTATGCATTGCATGTATGTTGCATATATGTTGTACATATGCATACAAAATCCATATGTAAAAGACACGTTTTTCAAATAAAGAAAAAATATTTCTTATTTTAACTACAGATTTACTGTCTGAAGGTGATAACCACATAAGGAAATAAAACATCACACGATCCTAAAATATTTCACCTGGCAAGCTTGAATTGTTTTTGACACCACAGAGGTGAAACATGAGCCTCCAGTGAGTGTGAAGAAGCCTGCATCTGCAACCATCAGCACAGCCTGGAAATCAGCTCTGCCTGCTTCTATAAAGAGGCGATCACAGCATTAAGTGAAAGAAAATATGTAAAGAAGAGCCATGGAGTGTGGCCTAGCTAACCACAGCAAGTTAGGTACAATCTCGCCTTTCTAAAGTGACTCTTATTTCAGACAAACCAGCTGAGGCAAAGCAACAGCTTAACTCGTTTAACTAGTTCCATTTTGGTTAGAGTAAAAGGTGACGTTTACATTGAAGCCTGAAAGCTTAATCTTCTTTTCCTGTATTTTCTCAGTCTGATCATGCTCTCTAGTTTTTTGCCAGTTCTAGAATTACAAGCACCTCATACTAAAATAAATGCTGAGACCTTTTAAAAGGATAGCACTGGGGATGTCTGCCCCACCTTTCTGCTCGTGGTTGCCTCCCCACAGCCCAGTCACAGAAGTGGACGTGAACCAGTTCCTCAAGCACAGCAGTTCACAGCCCGGCGTGTTAACGTCAACCAAAGTGGATGTTGGTTAATGCACCCGACCGTGAATTACAGCAGCCAAACGCTGGCCCGATCTTGCTGACACTGTGAGAAATCTGAGGGGGAAAGAAATTCTTACACCTTCTGTTATCTTGTTCCTCATAGATTATAGAGGTTTCTCATCTTTTCCCACTAGGATTTTTTGCTGATGGGCACCATCATTCTCAAACCTGTAACGAAGTGGGAATTGTGTTTTGTCCAGGGTTCACGCTGGAGCGTGTGTCACACTAACGCAGAATTTTATAGGCCGGCGTTTAGCAGAACAGGGCTAATGAGGGAGAAAGAACAAAAAATAAATAGTGATTCTTTGAGCATGCAAGTGAAAAGTTCATGCTGGAGTCAGAGCTTTTAAAAACCATACTTGAGAAACAGGGAAGCACACTACACCCACAGCAGGAACAGAAGACTATAGAAAGAGCTGTGCAGTGTGACTGGAAATAAGGCTAACGAGGGGACCGGGTAGCACACTACTTCTGAGCTATATGCTGGACAAATCACTTGGTCCTCCAGTTCTGTTGCCACCAACACTGTTAGCAAAAGTTTTAGAGTGCTTGAGTATATGAATCCCGAACTAAAATGCTAACTGAAGTGGATTTTAGCCCTGTAAGAGCTCACCAAAAGCATTTTGCGTGGGTCTTTAAAAGAAACCGCGCACTGAACATGTTACTTGGTATCTCAGCATGAGAGACAGTGTGTAGCCAAGCAAAACCACATTCCTCTAATTTTCAAGTCTCTTAAAAATTTTATTGCCCATTAAATATTTGTTTTCTCAGCCTGAAGTTGAAACCACAGCACCGTAAACATTGTTAACAAATGCTGTTTGAGGTTTTGACTGAAACCTCACTCAGATGCGAGATTCATCAGACTTTCTCGGAAAATCAGCCGTGAGTCTGAGCACAAAAACAAGCTCGGGTGATGACAGACTGCAAGTATCATGCTGCTGGAGCTGAAAAGCCGTGTGGGCTTCTCCCTTGTGGAGGGAGGTGGGTAGTGACCCCCACCGGGGGTGTCCCCCTGGCTCCACTTCTTCTGGGCAAGTCCCACGCCTGGGACTCTGCGTGGTGGAGCCATCATTGCTGAGCAGAGGGTGCAAGAAGAAGGATTCACAGCTTTTTTTGCAGTTTGAAAATAAGGGAAGTCGTCTATTCTGAGCCTCCTGGCATCCATGGGATCATAAAATCAGGTTTTTTGTCCTTAGAAATGTGCTTT
This sequence comes from Gymnogyps californianus, assembly GCF_018139145.2. Classification (NCBI taxonomy): domain Eukaryota; kingdom Metazoa; phylum Chordata; class Aves; order Accipitriformes; family Cathartidae; genus Gymnogyps; species Gymnogyps californianus. The sequence goes on from NC_059472.1 coordinate 48,201,702, forward strand.
TGGGGTTTTTTTTTTGAGATAAGAATGGACAAAACAATTGAACTGATTTAAAAATGATATATTAAACAAAGGTGAAATTTAATGTGTTAAAGCAGCATTATTTTTTTTTAATCCCTTTTTAGACATTTAGTCCCAGCCTAGTATGGAACTCCCTAGAGTTGACATTAGAGAATAAACCATGTTGTGTTTCCGATACAGCTGCATAAAAGTTTAAGTGAAGAGAAATACGTGCATATTCATGAGTTATATCTGGAAATAGGAGTATATGCCACTTTATTTTTGTCTGTAAGGAAAAATATTAGTGTATTTTTATCAGATGCATTATAATATGGTCATTACAAAATGCTTAGAAAATGTTGCTAAAAGGCTTTTTCTACCTGCGTATAAAGCACCTAATTCACTAAAACTCCTGCATAATATAGAAGGGAAGGGATATTTATTATTCTAAATTAATCTAGCTCATAAACATTTTATTTTTAAAGTAGTTCAATTTAAAAAATTGTCAGAACGTGTAAAAAATTTTGCTCTTTGAATATGTCAATATTGAAAGCAAAATGAAATTAAAGTGCCTTTATCTTGAATTTCTCTTTGGGTGTGCAAATTAGCCTGACTTCTTCAACACTCTAAAAGATACGAAAGAATTACAATTCACAGGTACTTCCCGATGATTTATCCACTAGTCAGATGGTTACTTCTTAGTGGTATCAACAGCACCAGTTCAGTAAATCTGAATATTCATGTGAGGAGTGTGACTGAAGCAAATTCAACAGCCCAGCCACACAGATACATGTTGACGTTATTGAAGAACTGCAGATAGCAAAAAGTTAGCACTCACAACAATATGTCGGGCCTATTTTATTAAGTGAATACACAATGGTCTGGTGAACTTCTCAGTTCAGTGGGTAAGGAGACCAAGTTTCTAATAATTTTGTATGAGTAATTTTTCTAATCGTCCTAGAGCTTTAATACATAGTTGGCATGCAATTCTTTTTTTTTTTTAATCAGAAGCATTTATTGCTACACATGGTGAAAGAAGCAAAGTCTTTTGTTCTTGACAATTTTCATAACAACATGGGCATTTCCCATGTGTATTTGCAGAACTTAATGATAGAAGAGACCTACAACATTAAGTATGAGGGTAGAAACTGTGTTTGAATTTTTCTAAATTACACAGTCACAAGATACTACATTGGTATAAACAAGAGAAGAATGTAGCTAACAATCTTCAAAATGGCAAACAAATAACCAATTAATTCTATATTATTATAATTCTTATTGCATGTATAAGATAGACGGAGAAGTTCAGGGATTTGCCCAAGGCCACAGGTAGAGCTGGAAATGCATCAAGGATTAAAATGGAGGACAAACTGCTTATCATTCAGTTCACACTTCTTGTAGACTGTCCAGTAAAGACCATATGCAGCTAGATCAGATACATGAGACTATTTGACCCTTTCTCTTCTTTAATAAAACTTGTCTAAAAAATGGGTATTATGTGTAAAAAAATAAACATACATGTTGTAAATGATTAATTTATTTCATTTTACAGTCTTTGACAAGTGTACCTACTAAATAGGTCAGGTAAAGATTCTGCTCTGTCAGCACACTGATTGTCGTACGTACTGTTCTGATGCCATCAAGAAAGAATGTGTCATTGAGTTTCACCTTTTATGTGAAACAAAGAAAAAGTAACAAATCCTAAAAGTGATTAAACCACACCAGAATGAACAATGAAGAAACATAATTGAATGGTGAGCCTTAACATCCATTTTTACCATATATATATATGTGAGAGAGATATATACATGTATACATACACACACATATATATTTGTTGCAGTATGTATGCAAGAGTAGAGATTTTATCGCCTGCAACATCAGGATAATGCATAAACCCTATAACTCAGTTCTAGCTGTATAAAGTCAGATCAAAGATTCAGCCCAGGTGTGGCTCTGGAGTTTCATTGCTCAAGGCTAATTATTCATAGAAAGTCCCCACCCTAGAGAGTTGTCTAGCAGGTTTATCTTTTGGCTGGTAGACATCTTAGAGAAGACACTACATAAGCTCAGCTATTTTGTATGACACACTACAGCATCCAAAACAATTTCACAGATTTTATGAGATATTTGACCAACTGCAGATTACACGTGAATGTAGTTTTCTCTCCCAGAAGCAGACAGGAGTTTCCAAGACCTTGAGCTCATACTGAGCTCTAATTAAAACCAATTTCAGTGAATAGGCAAAAGCACAATACTGTAAAGACTGCTGAAACTTTTAACTTGATAAAGAGCAAACCTACTAAAAACATTTATTCTGAACATGACCAAAATATGTGAAACATTATACTACATATAACAAAATAACTCATTTAAGAATGCACCAACTATTATCATAGTTTAAAAAATGACTTTTAGAGACCTTTTTCAAAGACAGCCTCTACCTTTATTTGATTATGAGTCGTCAACTGTGATCAAGACTGCTCCAAGTCTGTCTCAAAAAAAAAGCAAAAGATTTATTGCAATCATCTGTCCTTGTCATAGCTACAGGGAGGATTAGCAAAGAAAAACAATAGAACTTTTATAGAGACAATAAGTCTGTCCTGGGCACCAAGTTAAAGCTAAAGAAGCAGAGACAATCCTGTTTCTTGTTGCAGTGCTCTGAATCTGTTCAATGTTTTCTTCTGGATTTCTTTTTAACAGTACAGCTGGACCATTCAGGAGCATCACTCAATTATTTGAGCAAGAACTCTATAGAAAACATTATTTCTCAGTAGTAGCAGCCCATTTATTAAAATGGTTACCAATATTTTATTTAAACAAACTATTTTTTCCTAGCAGTTGAGATTGTGGGGACACTGGTTCTGCCTGCCTCAGTTCTCATTTAAAATACATCTTTCTTTCTCCTCTCTGCCCTGGTATTTCTATATCTACCTGTTAGAAATGTCTTGATAGTACCAAAAAGTATCAGCATCTGTCACATGTAGAGTTTTCAAGAGGTAAGTAAGCTAAGCAGTCAAGTTGCATGAATATTTGAATTTAACAATAAAAGCTGAGATTCTTACTCAATAAAAATTCTCCTGGAAGACAATACAATTTCCACCTGACTCAGGAATAAGTAACAGTTTCACACAAGAGGATATCTGAACAACTTTTCAGCTTCCAATAATATTACAAACATCAACAAATCAATAAAATACGTTCATAAGGAAGGTGTCATCATGCATGTTTTGGGATGCAGACACTTTATTAGCGGAAAGAGAAATACGTATGAGTGATTATGTGAGCTCTTAGTGGGATCAGAAAGGCTAAGTTTTTAATGCTGTGTTTAGTCCACTATACTACACCTGCCATAAAATATTGCATCCACTTATTAAGGGCTGTCCCTGCATAGAGAGAGGCTGACTGGGTCACTGGACAGGATGCTCTGGTATGGCCACAGGCCACAAAAGACTGGCTTCCTCTCTAAGGTACGTAGGCAAGTATCCTCTTTCCCTCTGTAAAAGCAATATTTTAGTCAATTAACTTTATTAGGTGGTTATAACTCCCATGAATAGGTAAACAGAAACCGTTTCTGTGTTTTGTGGCTTCACAGGATTCAGCCTTTCAGGAAGATGGAATGTGTGTCGAAATGTCAATGCATTTAATACTTTTGATACCAATGAGAAAGCTTTGTATGACTTTACTAGCAGAGTAAAAATAAAGTTGTAATAAATTAAATAACACTGTTTCAGGTAATTCTGATTCCAGGCATGATTCTCCCCTTTGTTCAGTTTGCGCATGAACTTGGCTATTTGTATCAGATTAGAAGATCACAAAGATCCCTTCCTTCCTTTACACTGATGAATTAATTTTTTCCTCAGTTCCCATCTATGAGCTGTGTAATTGGAAAAATATTGTATTACTATACTTTGGATGGCACTTTCTGTCACTTTCTAAGCAGACTAATGTATCTTTAAGTTCTTTTTTTTTCAGTTCAACAATATGATGTAGAAGAATTAAAATAATAATAGTGTAAGTAGCTTAATCTACCTGCCATTTTTACACATGTGTTTATGTACATGCTCTCCTCACTATGTTACAGCTGGGCTTTTGGCAAGAGTACAGTTTTCTTGAAGTCCTACAGAAAACAGTAAGTTCAAAAAGATTCTTCATGATGTCATCAGAACAACTTTTGTAAGTGACAGCAGGTTGGAGGAGGAAGTAGAAGTTACCTGCGATCTTAGGAACGGGTGCATGAGACTGGCTTGATCCATCTGACCAGGGGTTCATCCTAACAAACACAGTCTTGGCATAGGTGGAGAAATAATGTTATTTGAAATAAATAAGAACTTTAAATACTTTAAACGACTGTGATATCGTTTACTTGATTTTGGGTCCTGTGTGTGATATGAGACTTGTGAGTGATATGATGCTTAAGATGGTTTTAATCGGAGCAATCAGGAGGTGTTCTAGCTATAATGTAGGCTGTTAATATGGATTTTGATGACCACCTGCAAGCTCTGATGGTTAAAATGCAAAGTCTTTTGAAGAAAGCATATGGATGGTGGTCTGAAATTTGATCACAGACTATTAGTTATTCTATATTAATTATTAGTACTTTTCTGTTCAGTAAAACGAAGACACTGAAAAAACTGTATAGAAGTACTCTCTGTCACTTGATGTCATACCATTAGTGAAGTCTTTTTTGCAATTATCTAATAGCAAAAGGCTGGTCTAATTTGTAGCACATGCTATGTAAGGAAGTTAGATATAAGCTACCTGACCTTGGGCTCAAATACATGTGGACTATCATAGCTTGCATGCCCGGTAACTCCACTCAGATGGGTGGGGATTAAGTAAACACTAAATAAATAGTGTTTATAATAGCTTATACTTTATTTAGTGTAAATAACTCTACATAAACAGCATATAAAACAGCATAACAAGATGACACAATTTGCTAGTGGTGTTTTCCACAGCACATGTATCACTTCTTCCTCTGGGAAAAGGGAAAGGAGGGAGAGGAAGAGGCAGCAGAGAGCTCTCTCAGGGACATAGTGCCTCCTGAGGGTACCTGAAGGTGAGCTAGAGCTCACTGGCCATGCCTGGCTCAGAGATCTGACCTGAAATGTTTGTCACGCTAGTATGGAAATAGCAGCAAGGAGCTGATGTCGTGCATAAACATGTGAACATGTGTAGTTCACCTGTGCATACATGGAATTGGATACAGAAAATCATAATGTGAGGAATTTTGTAGACTAAATGTGACTGGAGATTTCTAGTTTTCTTTTAAAGTTGTGTATTTTGGAGGGGAGAGGAGGGAAAAGAAGCACTGCAGAAACTGGGTTATTTGAATATGCAGTCAGTGTTTTCAGGAACTTTGCAAGTATTTAAGAAGTTAAAGCTGCTAAATAAGAACCAGAACGTTAATTTTTTCATGAGCTTCTGCAGATGACACATCTTATTTTAACTGATTATTATACAAATCATGAACTATGAAGATAATTGCTTCCCTGGCCAAATGACAAAGGAATTCTTATTTCCAGTATATGCTCTGTTGAATGCCGAAGGCATTGTACATGCTAAGGCTAATGCTTTGCTGTATAATAGACACCTACTGATTAGTAGTTCTCAAGCTTAATTTGGTTATGGTATGATAAATTAGGGAGTGTCTTTCTAAGTAAAACTGACATAATGCTTTTTTTCCACTGGAAAAATCTGTGCTTCCAATACAGCACGTCCAGAAAAGTTAATTAGATTAAAATTAAAGCATCTTTTGCATTTCATGTATTTGACAATTTAAAAAAAATGATCGCATTCTTCTCCTGTTTGAGTGTTGTGCCTGTCTAATTGTTTTCCAAAGTTACATTAAGCAACATGACTACCAGGCTCACGTGTGGCTCCTTTGTCTATATTTCTCCTCAGGGGAAATTATTTTTTTTTTCTTTACATTCTACTAATGCTTTTATTTGTAAGAAGCCAAAGAAGACTGCCTTTAATGATTTGGCTTCTGTGTGGGATACATACATTTCTCTAGTTTGAACCCTAGCAAAGGGGAGGAAACTAAACTGCAACTGAGAAGACTGATGGTGGAGTGTCACTGTAAAGGGAAGAGGTGATGATTATATTGATGGTGTCTCACTGGTAACTGACGGTGAGAGAGAGAGCACAATGTCTGCTGCTTCAACAAGAGTGGGCTCTGTGTTTTGGGAAAAGTTTGTAACAGAGAGAGAGAGGGAAGTGTTTTTGTATCCCTTGGACCTAAGTGACTGCCCAGCAATCAGCTAAGGCAGGAAAGCACATGCAGCTGGCTGTTATTTTGTCTGGATATGTAGCTCGTTCTCATGCTTGATTGATGAAGATTGATAAGGTTTTGAACCCTTGCCAAAAATATACCTGTGTGACTCAAATCAGGTTTGTCCTTGGAAAGATGAGCTATACATATTGAAAGCCTTTGAGACTGAGGCTGTGAGGAAGAACAAGCATTGGGGAACTGGGTCCAGCTTAATCTGGCGGGCTTGGGCAGTCCCATATCCATAAGTTTGGAGGAGGCATGAGTCTGTGCTGAGCAGGTGACCACAGTAAGGCCCTGATGTCTGCTCAGGTGAGCAGATGCTGAGGAGCCTGGTGGACCCCCTAGAACCGTGCACAGCAACTTGATATAAAATGTTTTGAGATTAGTGGCTTTACAGCTGTTTACCTGCCCTAAATAAGCTCTGGATATCCTCGCTAAAGCATAAGGACAAGGAGCCAAATTGCTACCAAAAATATGCAAAATGCATGCCAGAGAAATACATGAAGCATGCAAAAAATATTTGTGCAGGCAAATAAGGGGCTTTACAGGCATCAGTAGGAGGGAGAAACTTTACACCATCCTCCATGATATGTTTGCACTGTGCTGTTCATGTGGGAGTATTTACCAAAGATCAAAGGTCATATTTCAACAGAGGAAAAGAATAATGTATTCACACACAGCCTTATTATTCCCACTTAGCCAGAAGATAAACATAACTGTTATTTATGTATTTTATGGATTCTGTCTTTATATTTGTGGGTCACACAATGAAATCCCACAGACATTACATTACAGGCTCCACCTTAAATTTAATATCCCATAAGGACAATAAGGCTCATATGATGAGGAGAAGGTGACTCTTTGGTGTTCCTGCCATTACTGGCCTAATACTGTAAGAATATCCAAATAAAATTGACTCAGTACTTAAATCAGTGATATTCCTGTAATGGAGGTTGTAAATCATGCCATATAACTAGCATGTATGTCTATACATATTTCAGCCTGGCTTCTCTAGAAGACAAACATTGTCTCAGGGAAGATACAAAAGAATTATTTCAATTTCATTAATAACCGTTTTTAGTTATTAATAGGTGAGTTATTAAAAGTGTGAGTGAAAAAGAAGAGGGAAGGAAAGAGACAAATGCCCAAATTATAAATACATGAAAAGCAGAATCCTTTTCTAGTTACAGAAGCACAGAATGGTTGAGATGGGAAGGGACCTCTGGAGATTGCTGAGTCCAACAACACTCAAGCAGATACACCTACAGCACATTGCCCATGACTTAGTCTTACGCTAGCTACTTTAATTTATCACGAAAACATCCCCTACTATTGGATCTATTATCTATCTAACTTTCTATAAGATTGGAAGTTATAGGTGGATGTTAGGAAGGATGCATCATCTACCCTCTCCAAGTTCACAGCAAATACCATCTGTCATTCTTTCTAGATAAAAGTTTTTAATAGGAAAGTACTGTTACAAATGCTTAGAAAACTATCCAGATTTACCCATTAGGCAGTAAGACACAGATTCTACCGCCGACTTTTGAAAATTGCCATGTGGTTGAAGACCACAGGACATGCATAATGAAGCCTGAAGAGCTGAGAGGCAGAAGAAGTCAGGATGTGGTAGTACGTCCCAGATGCCCACTGTCCCGTTTTGGGTACAGCTGGCGTGGGTATGCAGCTGAGCTGCAAGGTGACCCAGAAGTCCCTGCTGACTTGCTTCCACCCAAATCGGCATGCTGATGTAAGTCCATTCCTTCATCCTCCACTTTGGGGCCCAAAGTTAATGGAAGCCATTAAAGAATTGCAGTGAATCAAATATTTATTAGTGGTTGAAGAAGGAATGGATAGATCAGGAAAGGCTGCAATGAAGAGGAAGGGCAGGGACAATTTATTGTTTCAAACAAACAAAAAGTCTGTATAAAAAAAACCAAACAAAACTTTGCAGCTCTATAGCACCTTGAAACCAAAGCTCTCCTAGTTGGAGAGACCTGAGCTGGATAACCTGATTTGGATTAATTTATCATCCTTGACAAATATAGAAATGACACAGAAATCAAACAAGGTCACATTTGACATTCAGACAAACATGTAAAAAAGTATCTACTATCTTGTCATCACTACTGCTTTATTCATAAGTAACAAATAATTGCACAGTTTTTCCAAAAGGCCAAAATCTTGCTTCTCAGCATTCTCCTTACATGGTGAAAATAGGACACCTGAAATGACCATCATCTGCCATCAGAAATAATTAGTGATGCTATTTGTTTCAAGTATTCTCTACCTAGGTTACAGAATAATGAATCAGTCCTGATAGAAGTCAATACTGCTTTGTATCAGAATATTCCACAAAGTCTGTTCAGCACAAGGACACTGTTTCAAATTTTAAAACCAAACCAATTTAGGAGAACATCTATATGATGCCATGCAGTGTGTGTATTGACACCTGAGCTAACACATGTGTTCATAGGCACGTAATAGCACTGTGAAGAAACACTAGGTAAGGTTTTGAAATGGCATAGCAGCTTTTCAGCTAATTGGTCTGAATACAATGTGCTACTGATGCAGTTAACAGTGGTAGCTCAGTACTAGTGCAGGGATATCTGCTCTATTGCACAGTACAGACTTCCCTGTAATGTTATGCATGTTACATTATTTAGGTACTTTTACAAGTTTCCTGGTTGTACATACAGTTTCATATATCTCAAGCAGATTCACACTGAATAAATGTAAAAACAGACTTTGTGTAAAGCATCTGGAATATGTGCAAAATAAATTGGTTAATTCTAGATCTGTTTCTTGGTCTAAGCAAGGTTGCTTGCAGACACAAAGTTTTAGGGTTGGGATCATAATCCCAGAGAATTAATATTTTGTACCCCTTCCTTCCTCTTTCATTGGACGACGGGCTGGGAGGTGGAAGGAATAAAAGAAAACAAATTCCCTGTTACCATTCATGGTTTGAGCGCGGGCAGGCTCAGCATGCTCTCTTGTGCCTTGAAGTGGGACCCTGGATGTCAAACTTTTCTTTCCCATTTGGCTCCCTTGCCAGAGTAGACTCCAAGGCTCAGCAGGGACTCAAGCCAGTTTTCCTGGCCCTGCAATCCGTACCAAACCCACACTGCTTTGAACACACACACACACACGTGAGAGAGGTGAAGGATCAGGGTGCTCTGACTAGCTCCTGGCGGAGAGCACAGTGGTTTCCTATGAGCCACCTTACCCCATCATTGGACAAGGCAGGACCTAATGTGCAGCTGGGCCCAAGGCGGAGCTGCCCCAGCAGCAATGACTCCCTTGCTTTTTCCCTTTACCAGGGCTTTTGGGCAACACAGTAACTGCCACAGCAACACCACTTTGCTGTCAGTCTTTTGGTAGAGCAACCCTGGCAATTGAACCGCAATACAACCACAAAAGGGACATGCCTGACCACCCCTGAGACAGAAAACCCGAGAGGAGGGATAGCATTTCCTGAAGTGACAGCACTGCATACCAGGAGTGGAGAAGTAAGCCACGAAAGGGATGCTGACTATAAAACCATGCCACTATTTCCTTGATGCTGTTTTTTAAAATGCGTTCCTCAGTAACCCAGCTAATGCTCCAGCTCCCCAGCAAACTCTACAGTGGGGCTTCTCTCTGTGGCACTCTCTGAAAAATAAGTTTTAATGATGACTGCAATATAAAACACAGTCAAATCATTTGGCTTGAGTTAATGTTGATCCAACATTTTAAGACAGACAAATCAGTCAAGGGTTGAAGGCTGTGCTAGGACCCAGCTGATCTGAATCTTTTTCTGGGCCCTTCCAGCAGACTCCACATCCTTGGACAAGCCACTTCATAGCTCTGTACCTTGGTTTCCCTCCCTGTAGAACTGGCTACAGATATTCCTACCCTGTGAGATGTTTCAAGGAAGTTTCAGGAGAAGGATGATATTTATGAACAAACAGCCACAAAACAGTAAGTAACCTCGTATCGAGTTTAATGGCTGCCCATCAATCAGTATCACAATTATCAGTGTGACTATGTGCAGAAGATCCAGTAATGTCTGTCTTTAGGACTGCTTTCACTCTCCTTTCGTGAACAATGCATTAACTCGGCATTTTTAACTGTTCTTTCTTTGTTCAAAACAGTTGCCTTCTTTATTTTTTCTGCTTGGGTATAAAAATGAAACAAACAAACACACCAACCTAATCTAGTGATAATTCATTTGGGGTCTGGGAACACACAAGTGAGAAAACATGCAGTATTTCTTGATGTTTATCATCCCTGGGCCCTCTGCTTCTTTTCCAATAAAACCCGCTGTGGTATGCATGCATCTCACTGTGTCTGCACACCACTTCATTTACTTATACTATTCTATGCCTATCTGCCCCTCCTATGTATACATTTATTATATAAATAGCTATGAGTTAGTGACTTTTCTGTGATCTACCCATGAGATTTAATAGTAAGGTGTTCAAGTTCAAAAGTAACTTACTGATATTAGAAACAACAACAAAACTCTCCCAAAACAAGAAAACACAAACATTTAGCGAGTGCTTGACCTTGATGTGGTGGAAAAGCTTGTGTGTTCCCATCGTCCTGCAGCTACTCCAATGGCAGTGGTGGTGCAAGCATAACACTGTGATCACCCAAGCTGGACAGATAGGGTCCAGAACAAGGGATGTGGCACTGGTTTTTCAATTTACCTATAAAAACACCAGGAAACTCAAATAAGCCATGGAAAGAACAGAAATAACAAGGTCATCCCATAAGGATGTATGGCCTTGACCACGCAAAAGCACTAACTGTTTTGAGTGTTTACATGCATTTAAACAGGAGCTAGAAGACTGTCCCATATGCTTCAAAGCCTTGTAAGAGATATAGTGGCTGGGAAAGGTTAGCAAACTTACCCTGTGAAACAACTGTGGAGAGATCGCAAAGCATTAAATGGGAAGAGATATTTTAGAGAGTGTGCTGCTCTACTATCAGTAGTTATTAACCATAAAGACACCAGCAAAATAATAAAAAGTATGCTCTCCCCAGAGAAACACATGAAGTAAATATTGCACCAATGAACATACAGCAGTCTTCCAAAATGATTTTGCATTGAAAGCAGCAGCAGTGAATGGAACAGAAAAAGTGTAAAAATCAGCTATGTGGAATGAAAATTTTCATGGTACAACTCATGGCAAAGGAATGAGATTAATTGCTATTGCTCCATTTAAAGATAATATTGGGACAGACACATTGTTTTCTCATAACTACATTCACAGGCATATGTGGTTTTGACTATCAAGCAGACTGGCCGAAGGGGAGCTAATTGCAAATTGGACTATTATCTGCATTCAATGACATAATTTCTTTAACATATTGACCTCAACTATTCATTTTAATTGAATTTATTTTAATGTTTCATTTTTTAATAAGTTTAGTGAGTTCTCACTTCAGATTTTTTTGAAAGCATTGCTTTAATCCATCCTACTGTAAAAGAGACTACCACCTTTCCATGTAAGAAACAAATGCAAGCTCATGCTCTATTAAAAGAATCTTTATTAAACTTATGTCTTGATATTAATATAAAAATTCTGTTTGCTTTTCCCACTTTTTTTGCTTGCAGTATGATTTTTTTCAAGGGCATCATCATGTTTTCCCCAACTTTGAACAAACAATAGTCTTCTGGAAATCAGGTTTCATTCACAACAGAGGAAATGCTAAAATAAACCTTCAGCTAATTTTGTAATATATGTCCTAAATATTTATATGTGTACATACATTCAGAAATATTTATTGTCCATAGAAGAGGGGAGAAAAAAAGACAAATGTTCTTTTATTTAAAATTAAATAGCTCAGGAATTCCAGAATAATGATTTTTTTGCCGAAAAGTAGTAGTATTAGTAAAAACTTGTTGTGGTTTAACCCCAGCCGGCAGCTAAGCACCACGCAGCCGCTCGCTCACTCCCACCCCACCCCTGGGATGGGGGAGAGAATCAGGAAAAAAACCTCATGGGTTGAGATAAAGACAGTTTAATAGAACAGAAAGGAATGAAAAACAATGATAATGATAATAATAGTATGACAATAGTAATACTAAAAGCATTAAACTATACAAAGCAAGTGGTGCACAATGCAATTGCTCACCACTCGTTGACCGATGCCCAGTTAGTTCCCGAGCCGCGATCCCCCCTCCCAGCCAGCTCCCCCAGTTTATATACTGGGCATGATGTCATATGGTATGGAATAGCTCTTTGGCCAGTTTGGGTCAGCTGTCCTGGCGGTGTCCCCTCCCAGCTTCTTGTGCCCCCTCCAGACTTCTTGCTGGCTGGGCACGAGAAGCTGAAAAATCCTTGACTTAGTGTAAACACTACTTAGCAACAGCTAAAACCATCAGTGTGTTATCAACATTATTCTCATACTAAATCCAAAACACAGCACTATACCAGCTACTAGGAAGAAAATTAACTCTGTCCTAGCTGAAACCAGGACAAAACTATTTTTTTTAAATGACCACACTGTTGCTTATTCTATAGCAACATACTTTATTTCTTTAGAGTTATATTTATTTAGGGCACAAAGAAGAAAAGGGTATGTAGGACAAATATATTTAACACTAGACATTTAGAACGCATGAAAACTTACTTTTTTTTGCATTATATGTAGAATATCGTAAATAAAAATGTACAATATAGTCTATATGATATAAGGTAAACCATTTGGTAGTAAGTACACAGAGTCTCAGTTTTGTACTGTTAAGATCTGTGAGAAATTAAAAACAAAGATTATTTCTGGCAGTGTGTTCTTTGCTCTACAAACATGAGACATTGGTTGCTTTCCAACTTACCTCCCCCTAGACCTCTTTCTGTGAAGGACAAATTTTATTCAACACTGGTAATAATCAAAAGCCCTTTGATCTCAATACTATCCTCAGTCTACTCTCCATGTGGCAATGAGCTTGAAATCCACCAAAATCATTTAGCTGGTCTGTCTTTTGTCATCTCAGTTGCATGCTCAAGGCACTGTTTGTTGTCTCTTATATATCAATGAATATTTCTATCTGCTCCATCTTCTCTGCCAAGTCATAGTGAACTTTGCCAGACTCTTGGCCTCCTGTTTGTCTAACAGTACAAAAAGGACTCTAAAGGTAAAAAGATTCTACCACACAATGAAAGCACTTTCCTACAATATTCTTCATCCACTGAGTTTGTTGTAGAGTTTCTTCTGCAGTTCTTCTTACCATTCTTTTACAGGCCTTTTGCTCATTACTGATACCCTCCATAAATGCCACATGATCTTCTAACTGGTTCTTAATTGCTATCTGATATTTCCCTATAGAGACTGAATTTTTCAATGTTTCTGATATACTCGTGGCTAATATATTTTGTTGGAGTCTTTATGTCTCTTTCTTACCCACAGAAAAGCTGGAAAATTATCCTGGAATTGAGGAGTTAAAGCTTAATAGCTCCTGGGGAAAAGAGACAGGCAATTGCTCTCCTTGTGAGCCATCATCGGGTCAGCTGGAGCAGCAATATGAAATGCTTCTAGCAAAAGGCAGGCATCGGCCACTCAAGCCATACCAGCTGCTGGAAAAGCTGATGCCCTTCCCCTGGTGCCCACGCAAAGCCGCTGCCGCAGTAGTGCCTCCACCAGCACTGTGATTACTTGGCAGCCTACCGACCTAGACTGTTTTCTCTTTTGCCTGAGCCTAAAGCCATCCCCGGATCCACATTCCCAGTTTGGCAAACGACAACGGGAGGCACAGGTATGACAAACGCTCAATGGCATTACAGGCTGTCCTCGCGTCAGACTTGTAGGTGCCGATGGGTCTTTACTGGGGGTAATGTAATGATGGAGGAATGCAGCTACCGCCAGTGGAGACAGCAAGTGACGGAGGCTTTGGAGATCCTGCATACATACCTACAGTATCAATTATTTCCCTACATCCTTTTCTGGCTGTAGTTGTAAGTAACTTGCCAGTGTATCTAGGATGCAACTTTCTTTATCTAAAAGCATTAATACCGAGCATACTCATTCCAGATTCAGCTGAATTAAAACTGACCATAAAAACATACTAAATAGTACTAAATTTTTGTAGATATTTGAAATTTATTGATAAATAATTGATCAACAGACAGAAAGAGGAGAGGACAGAAAATAAATTCTTCCTAGGGAATCCCATATTTCATATGACCAGAAAAAAGAAGTTTTACTGACACTTCTGATCAATTCCCAAACACAGACTTGCTATATGTATCCATATTAATAAAAACCATTAGCTTGTTCTCCTCCCTCTCACTCTAATAACCATCCAGTCTGAGCTTAGAAGCACCAATGAATTTTAGTGTCTGTTGTCCTTGCTCAGCTGTATCCTGCAGGGCTCATAGAAATCATTGCAAGGACACACCTAAAACATAGGAAATCCACAATTTCTTTCCCAGACTCCTTCACTCCCTTCCCTTCTACACATACACCCACTTCTGTTTCTATTTTCCATGAGGAGCAAAGTTCAGAAGAGGAGATGAGACTGCTTTCTAGATAAGATAGAGACAGGGAAAGGCAGTTCATGTGGCTTGGCCCAAGTGAAACCTGCCCTTCAGGGTCAGTTCCAAGTTTCAGTGTAGACAAATCCATCCTTCTCACAGCATTCATTACATCGTGCACTGGAGGGCAAAAGGTTAAAAAGGCACGTATTTCCATATGTCCTGTTTATATGAATTGCTAAGGTCAGGTCTGAGTTCTTCCAGAGGTATGGGGAGACACACTGGCAGAATCTACTCTCCAAAGGAAGCTCCCTAGGGTTTAGACAGTAATTTCAGAAGTCCTGGACAGTGTCTCAGCTGACACATGGGCTGTAATCAGTGCAGGCTTTTCCTCTAGGGACAGGTCTACATGCCCATAAAGACATGACGGAATAGAAAACAAAAGAAAGTTCAGAGATTTCAAATCTCTTAGAAGTACTGGGTCACGCTGAGCTGTGCGATAGCTAGCGAAACAACAACAGGAGCACATTTTTATTGTTGTCATCGTCCTTCCCTTTCTCTTCTCTTGTTCACTGCCTTCCACTGGGCCTGATGCGCTAACTCGAACAGCAGAAACAGCATAGCTATGCTATTGCTTTGTTTTCCCCAAATTGTTTAGCCACACCATGGTTCAGATTACACTGTAAGCACTCCTGATGAGGTCTGTGTTTATCCAGCAGTTTGTGAAGCAGCAGCAACAGCACAAGAGCCTTGACAGCCACAGGGCACTGGAAATCACTTAGTAAAAATAGATTATTGTGTATAGATCAATATTTTTAAAGTATTCAGTCTACAGTGTTTCAAATCTAACAATATATATGGTGAAAAGTTGTTTACTCCCCCACCATTGTCACTGGGGTTTGAGGAAAGCTAGGCTGGATATGGAAAGGCAAGTCATTAGCACAAGATCCAGCCTTGAGAAACCCTGAGTCAGCTCTGTGAGGTCCTATTTGAGGTCCCTATAAGAGATTTCTTGGCACACAAAACACAGATTTGGAGGAGTGGGTAGTCTCCATTTACCAGTAAACATTAAATATGTTACGTTGTGTTCTTTGGAACAGGGATTCAAAGCTGAGCCTCCCAACTCCCAGCCTAGTGGGAAAACCAACAGGCTCCTGGAGCCTTCTCTCTGCAGACAGTTAATACCTAATAACCTTGGGCACTCCCACGAGTAGTGCAGAAATGAGGCATAAGATGAATTTGAATGCATATGCCTCATAAATAGAGTAAGTACTACAGCCTGAGTACTACGGACAGCTGGATTAAACTCTTATCTTCCCACATTTTATGAGAAAGCACTGATTTAACCATCTAACTTGAACAGGAGATTCAAATAGCAAATAGATGGCTTCTTAATCCTCTTTACAGCCATGGATTAACCGCTAAGTTTCCTTCCCAAATACCGCTGAGTAATCAGTTTAGCTTGCTCCCTGGTTCTTCAGGATCCTCACATAAGATCTCAAGCTTTGTCCCTACATGCTACAGAAGATTCGGCATTGAATTTAAGGACTGCGTGGTCTATTGCTGGTGAAATGGCATAAAATGAACATTAGCACCTTTTACACAACTTGTGTTACATGAGCATACTTCTGGTGGTTAGGAACTGTTCCTAACTCTGCTGAAGTTAGCAGCCGAACCCACACTGACTGCAGTGCTGCAGAGTCAAGTCCCAGTGTCATGCTGGCCAGAGTTCTCCACTGATGGAGCATGTCCTGAGGTAAGAGGTACTTTCATGGAGATTATGAATAAAAGAGCAGAACAGAGGGCTCAGGGCCCATGGAGTCTTGAGGGTTTAGCCAACACAGATCACAAAGTAAAGAAAGAGCAAATGAACTTCACTCATCAAGTGCTCCTTTCTAATGAGAGGGCTAGTTGAGCCTCATTTGACTAAAAGCTTTATTACAGATTGTGCACTAGCTATATCAACCAGAAGGCAGGAAAGGTCTTTTATTTAGTTTTATATAAATTGCTGTGATTGCTGACTATAGGAATCTTTGCTGTTACCTAAAATGATCCCTTCTTGAGGAAGTAACAGCAGAGTAAGACAGGTGATCATCAATCACTATAGTGTAATAGTTAGAGGAAAACAAAAAAGGGCACAATAAAGTTAAATATTTTATGGAGAAACATTTTAATTTTATAATTAAAAGTCATCATTAAATCATTTACTCTTGATAAAAAGTCAGTTTCCCACAGTCCAGCTTCACAGGATAGAACAGTTCAAACGCCTGGTCAGCTTTGGTTTACTTCCAGTAGACATCACAGTGCTGTCACCTTGGCTGTGACCCAGAACAGGGATCCGTAAATGTGGGGGCTACACACCTTTGAAGAAGCTTTTTTATTGCCCCACTTCAGCTCATCTCTTATATTCTTCTGTCATGGTGTTGGCACCGCTCATATTCCTGC
This sequence comes from Gymnogyps californianus, assembly GCF_018139145.2. NCBI lineage: Eukaryota > Metazoa > Chordata > Aves > Accipitriformes > Cathartidae > Gymnogyps > Gymnogyps californianus. The sequence continues at coordinate 48,218,880 of NC_059472.1, forward strand.
TATTGGATGATCATAGCTGGACTGCATGAAACAGAACTTTGGTATTGGGCCCTATGTGCAATATCAGTATATCATATAATTATTGATGTGGTTCTGTGCTACAGTTTTAATTGTAAATATCCTCACGGCCCTCATACCATACACAGCTGAGTAACTTCAAGAGATGGTGTCTAGTCATTCACTGGATAAAGCTGGACTGTGGTTAGCCCTTTCCTGGGCCAGACTGCAGTAAAATGATTGCAAGGAAAAGATGTGTGATTTCAACATGGTACCTCCCATACATTCATTATCACTTGTTCATTCCTTAACAAGGAAGTTACAGTTTCGAAGGATTCATCTACAGCCTGTCCAGACCTGTCAAGTCACATGTGCTGAGCAAAGGCTCGCTCACCCTTTTGGCCCCCTCTCGGCCTGTCCCCTCGTGGTGATGTCTCAGGTTTTGCAGCATGTAGAGGCGGCCTCTCTCTTTGTTGACCCCATGCGTCACATGCAGCTGGCAACTGTTATCAGCTCTTCCCCGGGAACAACCCTCTGAGTAGGTCCTGTCTTATCACGAGCTTTTCCAGCACGATTCCCATATCTTGTAAAATCTGCTTGCAACACATTCAGCAGCTTCTTTTACTGCAGTGTTATTTACGTTCCTCTAAACAGATGCCACTTGTATGCTAGTTGGGAAGTAAACGTAATCCTGACTCCATTTAGTCAAATTTATGTCTATCTTGGAAGGCCAGACATGCCCGAGTGTAATGTGACTACTGAACTCTGTACAACCCCATCCTCAAAGCGCATGGGAAGAATTCAGTACTTTTTTTGTTGATTCAGTGCAGAGTATTTTCCATTGTTTCCTCCCAAAGCAAAGTGGACTTGTATGACATACACTTACTAATTCATTCTTAGTTTGTATTTTTCAATAATTCTTTTCATTGCTAATCTTTCATATACGCATGGGTGGAGTACTCGTGGCAACTCAAACCTGTTCAGCAAGAAAGAAACTACTGCATAGGAGATGTATAAATCTCCACTACACATTTAAAAATCATAAGTGATGATGTATTCTGGAGTTTCAGAGTGATTTCAAGAGTCTTTCGGTAATTTTTCATTAAACTTTTATTCGGAGAAAACTTGTTAGCTGATGTTAGATATTTTTGAAGAAATATGCCAGTTTGGTAACATTTTCTTAGGCACAGGGTATGGTCTCTTATACTGAGATTGTTGTGTCTGGTTAATTCACAGTTCCGAAATAAGGAAATTCAAGCTTTTGTTGTATTATTTAATTGATTTATTTCTTGCTGAATGCAAAGATTGGGAGAAATATTTTAGTTGTCACAGCAGTGTGATAAGACACAAATACTCCAAATTATTCATATGACAGGAAATGTGAACCTCAAGCACCTTTACATTGTGTTAGTCAAATTTTCAGTCATAATGTTGAACTGACAACATTTTTCTCATTGCTTTAATTTCCTAAGTAATGCATAGAAATAAATGAATGCTCATTAAACTATGTATTCACTTTGGACTCCCTGAATAAATTTTTAAACTTGTTATGGAAATACAACTTATGCATAATTAAGGGAAAATAGTAAAAAAATACTTGCCATAGCTTTATTTTTGCAAAACAATCCAGTAAGAAATCCAAGAAACACAATAACGCCTAAAGTAAAAACACTCTTGTAAAATATAAGCAGAAAGTTGTTTTATTCCAGAAAGACATGCCTATCTGTTGAAACTTCTCTGTGCTGCTGAGTAGGTCATATGACACTACGATCCGGAATGAATTGACTAAATTGGTTAAAGTACCATGTTTAGAATTACCTGATGAAATATTTAATTTTAAAAGAATATTGTAACTTATAGGAGAAATCCCTGTTCCTTAAATAAAAAACTGAAACAAAATTATAGCGCAAAAAAAGGATAAACTGTGCCTGTAAGTTATAATTCTAATAGAATTATAGCAAGTTCAATAAAAAATGGAGTCAAATTCTCCTATCACTTAAATACAGTAAGAGCTGATTCGGGCCAGTTTATCCCCTGTCTACATTCATAAATGGCCTGTCAGATGTCTGGGATGAATTTCCACTAAATAATTTTTTGAATAATTGCACCAGAATATGGGAAAAGGACAGGGCTGGTGTCCTTTTTCAGGGTGTGCTCTTTTGCCTTGCTCTTTTATACCATATGACAAGTGGTCCCAGAGCAGGGACACCTTTGGGAAGACACATCTCACTTGCATTGCTTGTTAGTACATTGGACTGCTCTGGTCTATTAACAACTATGACTCACTTGTGTCTATACCCCTGTTTAATATATTTTATAATAAATTCTTTAGTGAGCTGGAGTCGAACTGTTCTAGACAGCCTCTATTAGCATGACTCATTATTATCTAAACATTCAAAGGTAGAACTGGATCTACGTTGTCTGGTTTCAGCATAGTCAAACTTAGCTTGCAAACGTATGCTCGCCTGGAGCTGTATCACTTAAAAACAAACTTGAATTTGCTATGCCAAAAGCAGTATTCATTAGTCAATCTTCAATCTCAAATCCTGACTTGTAATAGGAAATTGAGAGAATTAAATGTTTTAATAAATGTAAACACTTAAATTATTTGAGAAACGTTTCTTCTGATTATCAGGGTGCTGCTTTGTCCCTACATAATGAATGTTCTGTGCAGCCCTGATTCTCCTACCTCAAAAAAGGATATGGAAGAGCTGTAGCAGATCCAGAGAAGAGCAATAAAGATGATCAAAGGTATGAATGACTTCCATGGGAGGAACAATTACACAGGCTAGGAAACTTCAGCTTGGAAAACAGACAATTGAGGGGATATATGATAAAGTCATAAAAAATGGGGAGTGGCATGGGAAGGGTGAATAGGCATCACTTGTTCATTATGTCTCTCAATAACAGAAGTAGTGACATCTGATGAATCTATAGGTGGTTGGTTCAAAACAAACAAAATGAGGTGTTTTCTTCATGCAGTGTGTATTAAGGCTAAGCACTACTTGCAAAAGGGTTTTGTGAAAGTTAAAGTTTGCACAGGTTGAAGGACAGACTGGGGAAGTTCATGGAAGAAAAATCTATAGGGTCACAGAATACACAGTGCTTATGAACTCCCCAAGTTGCAAATAATCAGTCTGTTGCAATGCTTGGGAGAAGTATCACTACTCACTTGCCCTGTTTTTATAATTTTTCTCTTGGTATCCTGTTTTATCTGTCATCTTGGTCTGGTCCAGCACAGTTATTCTCATGTTCTTTGTTTATTAACTGACTATTGTGAATATTTATATAGTGCATCTACTTTTTGGGTACGTAGCCAATAACTATAAGCTTGTCTCTCAAGACGAGTTCCCAAAGAACATCACAGCAAATCTGTCAGAATATAAATAAAATATGAATGAATATAGTGTGATCTGCATTTAAAAATGAAAGAAAACATAAAATATTAGTCCAAGTATTTGTAGCTTAAATATACATTTATATTTTTACCAAGTCTTCCATTATGGTATAAAACATTTAAGAGATTTTAACATTGTTGTGAAAATACATGACAGGATTATCTTTCGCCATCAATGAAATTAAGTGCTAAAATATGTTTTTAAAAGTCATTATCTGCTTATAACCATACACTTATCTATTTAAAACTGAAATGAAATGCACAAAGTATGTAATAAGGACTGGGAAGGCAGACAATTATAGGTTGAAGAATCGGACCTGTAATACAGGTAGTATTGTTAATTTTTATATGGACCTCTCATATTATTAGCCTACTTGAAAATCCAGTGAACTATACTCTGTAATTGAGCAGGGTCTGAATCATGAAATATGACAGTTAAGTATGCGTTTTACTTGACAATTTTCTCATAAAAAATTCAAAATCTGGGTATGCCATGGACAGACCTCAATGAGACAATGTATGGGGAGGTATTTATTTGGTTCTGGTGGATCTGCTTTACTTATCTGGCAGGTGAAAAAACTCTTCAGTTTTAAATGGAAAACTGGAGTGCTCAGACAGACTGCAAAATCGATAGTAGTTTTAAACTCATGGTTAACCTCATCTCTCTGGTCTGATGATTTCATATTTTTTCAGGAGATCTGGGATGGAAAAGGGGGTAGACTATGTGGACATTTTCTGAATAATATACGTGGGTTATTGGTGTGTTTGTAAAGGAAATGTGAATCCAGCCAGCAAAACACACAGATGTCAACAGGAAAGTTATGACACTTTTGCATAAGCGAAAGCAAAGGGCTTATGCCTGCTTTGCTTCTTACTTTCTTTGAGGAAGAGGAAAGTATTTGTCTCAGTAACAGTGACTAAAAATCAAAAGTAACAAACAGACAAGGACATCTGTTCAATAGTAATGGAATATGTGAAACTAGATGTCAACTAGGCTTTCCAACACTTTGCTATGCAATCAACAGCAATTCCTTTTCTGGCACTTCTCCTGTCATTGGGCTACATAGCACGGGTCCTCAAATGACCCAGTAGGAAGTATCAAAGAAATCTGACTGGACTAATCAGAGACTCCTGACTGCTCCAGAGGGCAATAAGTGGGATGAGACCATGTATCAACCTCCTGGGGAAGCGCTGGAGGGGAAGGGCCATTCACTGCCCAAAGAAACCGCACTTTGGTACGGAGTCACTTCCCTAATGTGCCTTTTCTTTTCTAGTAGCTTGCTCACACTATCCAACTATAAAGAAAGCATAAGTTAAGGCCCAGTCTGTTTACAATAAAATAGCATAAATTAACAAGAAAGAGAATCAAAAATAACAGCAAACTTCTGAGTATCTTTATTTTGAAGGATGTAACCTACTTCAACTTGCATGCAGACTTGTACACCAGCAACTCTCATCATAGCGTAAAACACAAAAACACATCAAAGAATCTCTGAGATACAGGTGGTTTGCTTTGCTATTAATATGTGTATCCAGCTGTCCTGGTTTTGGCTGGGACAGAGTTAACTTTCTTTTTAGTAGCTGGTACAGTGCTGTGTTTTGGATTTAGTGTGAGAATGATGTTGATAACACTCCGATGTTTTAGTTGTTGCTAAGTAGCGCTTCTCTTAAACCAAGGATTTTTCAGTCTCCCGTGCTCTGCCAGCAAGCAGGTGTGCAAGAAGCTGGGAGGGAGCAGAGCCGGGGCAGCTGACCTGAACTAGCCAAAGGGGTATTCCATACCATGGAACGTCATGCCCAGTATATAAACAGGGGGGAGTTGGCTGGGAGGCGCGGATCGCGGCTCGGGAACTAACTGGGCATTGGTCAGCGGGTGGTGAGCAATTGCGTTGTGCATCACTGGTTTTTTTCTCCCCCCCCCCCCCCTTTTTTTTGTTATATTCCTTTTCATTACTATTATTATTATTATATTTCATTATTATATTGTTAGTATTATATTGTTAGTATTATATTTTACTTTAGTTATTAAACTGTTCTTATCTCAACCCACAAGTTTTATTATTTTTTTTCCTTTCCTCCTCCTCACCCCACTGGGCGGGGGAAGGGGGAAGTGGCTGCGTGGTGCTTAGTTGCTGGCTGGGGTTAAACCATGACACCAGCAATAGTTTTACTTTCTGATTTTAATCCTAGACTGAGTGTCCTGTGCAGCTCAGAAAATAACCTTCGTTTTAGCCTCACCAATAATACTTTATAATCGACACAGAGTGATGGATTAATGCACGGTTCTACCTGATGGGGATATTCCACTCTGTGCTAAAAAGGAATGTTTAAACATAAAAAATCTGATTAACAACATTTTCTAATAAAATTAATTTTTCTATATTACCTCACCATTTTCTGTGGTCTTTCATCATGTCAAAATTGAAGGAAATGAAACAATGGACCAGCTGTAATACAGCACACCGCCTCAAACTGTCAAGCTGAAAAAACTGCTGTCACCAAAATAAATCTCAGCAACAAAGTGATCTCTTATTTTGTGTTAAGTATATTGCCCATCAAAAAAAAAATCTCCTACCAAAAGTTATAACATCAAAGCCTCTTTTTCAGTCAAGAAGGATGTTTCATTATTCTACAAAAGTCACAAGGCAGTGACCAGTGAAAGCACTAGCTTATGAGAAATCAGTGACTTTTGGGATAAGGGGAAAAGAGAAGGTGAAAGAATCATCTGAAGGCAGAGATGGGCCTTTCTTACTACAGGGGGAAGTCTGGTGGAAAAGAGTAAGAGATCTTTCCAGTAACAGGTGGCATGAAGAGATGAAGTAATCCATTAGGAGACACGTGATTAAGTGAAACAGAGGAAGTGTGTGGAAGGGGGGTCAAGGGAACCAGACCTGCAAATGGGTGGGTAAATCATGTTAGCACTGAAGGAGCCTGAGTTTAACAGACTATGGAAAAGGGAACCATAGAAAGATGTTCAGAGAAAGGAAAACAGCAAGAATGATTCAGGAAGAGGACTTTGGAAAGTAGGGAAATGTAGGTGACCAAACCTGCCTGAAAGTTTGAAATAAGGAATAAACATGGCTGATTGTATAAAAAGCTAATACTGGGATGGAAACTCCCCCTCCCTCTCAGATTCAGCTAAGATTGAGTAAAGAGAAAAAGGAAGCGGGAAATTTAAAACGAAGTGATAGTGACTGGAAGACAAGCCAGATCATTGACTTTCTATTTTAGAAGGATCTCTGAAATAACTCCAAATCACGGAAGCCAGAAGTGGGAAATCTTTGCCTCTGTCCCCTTCTGGTCACTTTGATGCATCTCATAGTTGTCATTTCCATCACGTAGTTGAAGTCTGCAAGTCTGCCACTCCAGGCCAGTCAAGTCCTCAGGATATAACACACTTACCAAGCCAGCCTCATTGAAATCAGAAACAACATTTCTTCCCTTAGGAATTCCCAATTTCTTAAATTCAAACTTCTATTTACCCTCACAGTCAGAAACCACATCTTTAGAGGAAAATCAAGTAGACAAACAAAAATTGCTTATATACCCTAAATCTTGCTTTTCTCTAATGTTAGCCCAGGAGGACTGAAGTTCTTCAAGGACTGTCACGCCTATCTGTGTGACACAGATCCTCTGAGCAACACCTTCTCACCTGGAAAGACAGTCTCCCTTTAAAGATGCCTATTTTATATCTGGGGTCAAGGACATTTTTCTGGCTTTGTCTTGTAAAAAGCTTCAGTGATTTGTGAAGAATTTATTTAATATTAAGAATAAAAAGTCATTTTTTTTGTCTTCTCATTTGTATTTCTTTACAAAGCTGTATTACAATGAATCAGTGCCCTATTACAAAAATACTCTAATTGCTGAGCATACACCATTCCCACAAATTATAGCAGAAATCCTATGGTCTTGTAATACACACTTTAACTACATCTTGTTACAGTAAGTAATAGGAGTGGATTATTACAGTAACTGAAGGAGAGGAACCTGTGCATGTTCCACCCAAAGGTGTACTACTTTTCCATGAATTAAAGCAATGTAAACAAAGAAGGGATCAGTTTTCTGCAGTGTCACTGAGGTTATAATTAAAGGATAGTGAACACATCTAATTATTAGGAGATGGGAACTCGATAACTTTGAGAAAAGGACATCTCTGACGTTTTGCTTACAACAACAAGGAGCTGGACTCAGTGACCCTGTAAATGTCTTTTATAGCCTTATATTATGAAAGTCAACTCTGGGCTGATCATTTTATCGCCATTTAGTCAGACTGGAGACAACGAGGACAAAGATTTGCTTGAATGTGTCAGCCTTTTGAATGTCAGGCAGATACTAAGTGCTTATTGAATCCCTGGCACTCTTCGGCTCTTACAAAAAAAATTAAATAGTTTTATCAGGCTATTTAATCACTGAAAATATATCACTGTTGTCCTGTATTACCTTAAATTCATTGTGATCTGCTTTTCCCTCATTATTGTTCATTTCCACACCTACTAATACATTTTCAAAACCAAACTTAGTAGTCAAGTTTGTGTGATCTTAGTCCCACATTTGTTATACATGGAAGGAGTACAACTGGTGCTCCTTTGGAGTGAGCCAATGGGCTGTAGCTAGTGTAGGATGGTTTACAAGACTAAGGTTCCTATTTTAAGTGATTTAAAACTAAAAACATTGAAGTATGAGGCAATTTAAGTATCATTCCTAATCAGGATATGTCTCTGAGACATCATTACCTAGTCTTGCAAGCCAATAAAATATTCAAGCCAGCACAGCCTTGGATACACAAATCAAACATACGTGATTGACATTGGTCAGTGACTGTGTTTTGCGGAGTAAGACTGTCTGAAGAAAGATAGCATCACAAATATTGACAGAAGGAGAAAGGTGCTGCATGAAGGGGTGGTTAATGCAGCCTTCTACGGTTAATTTAAAAGTCCTGCTGTGCTGAAGAAGGCTAGTAAAGTGTTTATGCTGAGTGACACCCCAGGCACAGCGCCACTCACTTCAGAGACGCCTGCCAATAGATGCTAGTTGAAGAACTTGCATTTGATGGGGTGCATTTGCCTTCTGTAGTTTACTGGTGAACAGAGTCAATGTAATGAATAGACAGAATTCAGCTCCCAAATTTCATTGTCAACAAATTAAAAACTATAGGACCTTGGTTTTTGCTTAAACCATCATATGAACTTCAGAGCTGGGAAGTCTGGTATGCAGGAATCCTGCCTCATCATAGCAGGTTTACATATACTTTTTAATTTTTGTTTCTGCCGACACCAGTTAGTCTGTATGAATTGACACTGAATGTTATTTGCTGCTATTAGCTCTCTGTCTCTATGAATTATCTGCATTATTTTAAAATGGCAAATAAACTTTCAGGCAGGATATGCAAAAAGAAAATCCTATTTAAACAAAAGATAAATAATTTCCCCCAGGAGCCAAAGTGGTACTTTAAGGCTCAGTGGTATGGACCTTTTCCACAGTTTGATTAAGAATAACAACATGTAATCTTTGGAGAAAAAAAAAATAAGCCTATGAGAGTAATAAAATTACTGGTTGGAATAGCTACTAGAAGATGTCTGCTGACATTTGATTCTCATTAACGTTATTGGTTTTTTGTATTACGGAAGCACCAATAATGCAGAAAATGCTATAACACCATAAAAACCATAATACCTCCACTGAAAAGCTCTGGAGCATGTTGCTAAACAAAGCAAAGGTAGCGAGATGGTCAGAGACAAATCTGTGGGGAGTTTCTTCAGAGTGTTATTTATTTCCTTTGGAAAATATGTTTTTTATGTCTAACTTAAGTAAGAGGGCATGAATGACAGTGACAGGGAACATGTGAAAAATGTAGGTCTCAGAGAGTTTCTGGCTTTTACTACTTGTTGCTTTGAAAAGGGAAAATGTAAATGAATCAAGTTTCATCTTGTACAGAAGATAAGGCCCTTGAAGCGATCATGAAGAGTAGGAGGTGTTGACGAGTGATATCTACACGAGTGCCACCGGGAGAACTTGTATTGCTATTTGATTTGGACAGTGATAGGGAAATATAATTTTCTTCATTATTATTCAGACTAATTCAAAATATTAGTACAGACCAAAAGTAATTGTTGCAATTGTTTAAAATAATCAAGCTCTGTTTTCTGATTATCTAAACATTTTTGTGTTTATTACATGAGGAAGTCAAGAAGGCAACCCCTTATGTCGCAACATCTCACATGTTAATGTGTGAATACATAAGCCAAGTATCAGACACAATATGTGTAAATGACAAACATCTAATTTGTATTCACAGTTATCACAATTATTTGCACAAATTGAATAGTCACATACATATGTATAGATACATTCAATAACCAATTTGTTTCCAGATTGAAGTGTGCATTTTCCATGTGCAACACCACATCTGAAAAATTTATTATTTTCCAGATATTTTCATGTTTTTGATCTCCAAGATAAGCATTTTCCTCTCCAAAAAAAACCCCAGAGGTACATTTCCAAAGACAAACAGCTGTTGTTTTGTTCTGTCTGTATGTCACCTAGAGGAAAGGCATCCTTGTAGTATCTTTTGTCTTCTCGCTTAGTGTAAAATATCTACAATTAATAAACTTAAAACACTGTAAATCTTCTTTCTTGCACTCTACAGTCATCAAATTCCAAACACATATAGTTTTCCTCTTACAGTGGAAACAACATGTAATTAGGCTATGCCCAGAGTAATTATTTTAAAGAATTTAGACTGATGGCGGAAATTATTTTTTTCTGAAACCATCATATGTAGTAGAGTATGCCAAAGTACGGCAGTAATACTGAGGATGTGAAAGAAACCACAGTAAACAAAGAAGAGGCACTGGGCGAAGTTGCAGCCACTCGCTGGATGAAAGTCACGCTCCTATCTCCCAGCAGTGCTTCTGCCTCTGGCTGCGATCCAGGGAAAAGGGCCGAAGGGAGCGAGCGCTCCGGCCGAGGCCACGCCAGCTCCCCGGCGAGTCACGGCGTCTCTCTCCAAGCAGGCGTGACATCTCCTACAAAATCAGACGTGGCCTCGCCCTGCCTGAAAGCAACTCTCTGCCCAAGCTAGGAGTATCTAAGTTAACTTCTAAACTCAGTACCAAGCCCATTTTTAATTGGCAAGTTAATCGTGTGAAAATGCTGACTGAACGTCACCCATAAGTACTAGCCTTTTAGTTAAGCACATTTGTAGGTGGGGCATATATAAGCATGAAAAGGCCTCAGGACAAGTTGGAAATTGAGCTCTGGCAGTCACATTGTCCCCAGATTACAGCTCACAACAGATGTTCACCAAAGCTACATAAACTTTTCCAAACTCTGTACAATCTGGTAAATCCCATGAAATATGAGATCTATGCCTTTTAACAGTGCTGGAGAAACTTGGTTTCCCCTCTGTGTTTGCATGTTCAATCCACCTTTGTGCTTTTAATCAGATTTTGCATATCTTTATAGGACTGTAACTAGGTTGCATTAAAGTCTGCATTAGAAGTAAGAATAAGAAGCTAAAGTCTGAGTAATTTCAAGCTAAAATCTCAAATTGAGTCAATAAACCAAGTTCCCCTTATCTTCACATTTAGGTCATAGAGAAGTCTTTGAAGTCAATTGTGTTACAATCCTCTAAAACAGTGTTATTGGCCCAATTCTAATTTAAAATCCAGTTTTATGACATTCCATTCATTTCCCTGAAGTTTGCTTCTCATTTGCAAAGTAAGTGAGATTAGAATCAAATCCTATGAGGTTTGCTGCAGAAGGTCAGATAAGACTGAAAGAGTATCTCCAGGCTTTTGTCTATGGAAACAAGTCTTCTAAATCATGTTGGTTCTTGCAAAAGTATCAGGAATGATTATTAAACAACAGTTGTATTGCCTTAATTTTACTTGTTTGTTCTGCATCTTATAGGATGAGCTTAAGTCCTCCACAGACATCTAAGGCTGTAAAAGCAACCGTACCAAATCAAACCACAGCTGGCACAATTCCCTCTCTCTGGTAGTGGCCAATAATGGAACCAGGGAAATGTATATGAACAAGGAAGGTATATAGTGGCACGTTCCTAGCAAGCTCATACAGCCTACAGCAATCTGGTGCAGCGATTTCCTGAGGAAAAACGTGACATGCTCGTTTCTTACAGCAGACTGCAAATCAAGAGTAATTGCATTGAAATTTTGTGGAGTTATAAGGGTATACAACCAACAACAGCAGGTGTGTATTTTTTTTTCTGTAGGCCCAGGCAAAACACTTGATTTAAATATCTTCCTGTCCTTATGAAGTTCAAATTATGTTCAAAAATATGACATTTTTATGACAATACCTCCTTACTTTGTGGTAGTAGTAACACAATAAGAAAAATAAATGCTTTTGAAAGATAAATGTTAATTATAGTGAAGTCTACACAGTTGTTAAATTTGAATTCCACTTATTATTGATAAAAGAAATAACATTTAAATATCTTTAGTATCAGTAATGTTTATGTTCCAATCATAACTTTTATTGTAAATTTTAAAAGCTGTTTTTTTTAAATGAGTACACTGAAAAAGAGTTTTAGGCACATCTGTTATTCACTAAGATTCATGATCCTGTACTGTCCATATGGTGCCCCAGGTGCAGAGTATGTGGACGGTGCTTTACAAATACAAATGTAGACAAGGTTCCCGCCCTGAGAAATTTGCAGCCTATTTTGAACGACCGCAACACTAACAATTTAAGGATTAGGCACAGGAATAGATGCAAAGAGACAGAGGAGGTCAAAAAGGTTAGCTGAAGGAGGTAGGATTTAAGAGGAGATTTAAAGCTCATTTGGTTCACAGGTAGAGCAAACTTGTTCCAAGAAGAAATACTGTCATGCAAAATTTTTTCAAAATCTTATTCTGAAAGAACTTTGAATTCTGAATGTTTAGGAGGTTTGGGGAGGCCACTGACCTTCACAAAATACGGGAGATGAGGACTGATGTGCATATGAGAAGTTCATATCTAAAAACGATGATTTAGTGTGACCTAAATTTCTTTCCTTTTTGCTTGCAACTGAGCTAGCAGATGAGTTCCTAAGTTTATAGCTTTTGCCATACTACAAACTAGTAAGGATTGCATGATTAGAGTTTTAATTTGCTCTAGTCTAACCATTTCTATTACGACCTGCAGGCCAAACGTGGGTAATTGCAGAGAAACCACACTTTTCCAGAAACGAAAGACTAAAATTGCAGGGCAGTCCTAAACCAGCTCTCTCCTCAACAAACATGCAATGGGGTTTGCACACTCCCTAGCTCTTGTCTTAGCTCTCTTTACTCTGTGAATTTATTCTCTGTCCCTACTTAGAAGGGGTAAGCTGTGTCTGGTGGCCAGTACAGCACACTGGAGAGCATACAGAACATCATACCCTCTTCCCAAGGGCCATGTGATGCTTCAGGCGTCGCTTGGGCTTTGTCACAGAAGATCTGTTGAACAGCTCGGACACGGGACTCTGCAAACCTGCATGCGCTCCCAAGGCCACCCAGATGTGATACGCACAGCCACGTGTCGTCTGCTGTGGCAGCTAGAATTTGTTACTAAACATTTAAAGTACTGCTAGCTTATACAGCATCTATAAATCACTTTTTCACCTCAAAATATAATGCTGACCACAATTACTGGTTTTTGTGTCACGACATTTATGACTTTACTTTAGACTAGTGTTTTAGAGCTTTGTTTTATAACCCTGTATAATAAATCCATTAACACCCCCCCCCCAAACCTGTGATTTTTTTCTGGTTAAAATCTCCTACATTCTCAGCATTAGCAATTGATTTTGATCTTTTTTTTTTAAGATAATCTGCAAGATACTTGCAGTAGCACCAATGAACACGTCGGGTGAGTCAGTGCCAAAAGCGTTGTGTAACATCAGAAAGAAAATGTATAGCTTGCTAGTTTGACAGTATAATTTCACTTTTTAATTTTTTATTAGCAAACTAATTTTACATGATGAATCGAGTCTTTTAGGTTAATTTTAAAGGTGTACAGAGATATTAAGAAAGGAAATCCCCCAGTTAAGAGAAATACTGAACTACAATAATCAATCTCCTGAAATGTATTTTGTTGGAAACATATGAGAAACGGAACAAATGCATGCAGAAGCACATACCTATCATGTTAATGAGTTACATTGACAAGTTGGGTGAAGGGTATGCAATGCTGTATAGTGTACTAGATTGCAAGATACACTTGCGATTTTTGCTTTTGATTTTCAGTATTTTATTGCTTTCTTTAGATACTTTGAAAGAAATACGCTATGAAATAACATAACTGTAAATCATAACTGGACATCAATATAAAGCTTAACCCTTACAAAAAGCTGTCATGACTGAAATGCATTTAGTATCATGAAAGCAAGTAGGAACCTGTTAAATTATGCATTTTAATACAGCTGTCTTCAAAAGGACACAGATGAAAAGGATACAAAAAATAATCCGTGAAAACAGAAGAAGAAAAAAAAGTAAGAACTACAAAGACACTTTATAAATTGTGCTTCTCTGGTGCCATTCAGACCATGGTTGGAAAGCTGATATTTCAGCTAATAATTATAGAGATTTATTCTTTGTTATAGTTTGGTATTCATGTGAAACATAAAATAACAAAGAAATAATTTAGAATGACAAACAGCACATCACTCTGTCTCTATACTTCAGAGGATACACAAAGACACACATGAAATGTGTTTATTTCACACTGTAGCCAATGAAAGGAAGGGAATATAACCTAGTAAACATTTGGATTTCCCACAGTATACTGTGTCTGTAGAAAAAAATGAATTGTGGAGTAGAAATTATTAATTTCTTTTTTACAGATTTTCAAAGGAACTGTGTTGGTATTTCAAATCGGATCAGAAAAAAATAAAAAGAGGATGAAAAGTGAAGAAGAAATGCTGAAAAAAATACAGGATTCAATTAATGGCTCTGGAAACGAAGACAAACAATACCCATATTGCCAAATGACAAGTACAGTCTCTTCCCCTGAGCAAAACGAAACAAGCCAAGACAGCCCCAGAGCATAATCCTGTGAAGCTATGGACCTGGCAGAGATGGTGCTTCAAACACAGGGCTAAGGAGGAGCAAGCACAGCTGCAGCATACGCCCCAGTTCTGACGAGTGGCCTTAAACATCCTTACTGCACTCTGACCCAGCCTGGGTCTCTCCCTTAAGAACCGAAGCCGTTTCTGCAAGTCTGTGGTAGAAAAGCAAGTGCAAATGGACTAATAAATCACTTTGTCATTGACAAAGTATCCATAAAAGCAGATAATCAAGCATTAGCTGTATTTAGTTTAATCACACAAACTGTTTTGAAAACAGAGTTAAATGGGCTCAAACCTATTTCCCATTTATGCAATTAATAAAAATAAAAACCACCAATGGAAGCGTCACCTTCTACGCTGAGCTCAGGTCCCGTGCCAAGAAACACAACGCTTGCCTGCACATTTCAGTTTCTCCCAGCCAGTTTCTAACCTAGCCTGAACTCCGATTTCATACTTATGTATAAGTAATATGCTTCATGTGATCCTGCAAAGACTCTCTCTTAATTACCCAAGGCTGGAAGAGGGACTGTTTCTTTGACAATGGAAATGCACCAAGTCTCCATAGTTGGGGTCCATCCCTACAGGCCTGAACAAGCCCTGCAACGCTGGGCTCCCTCCGGTAAAGCAAAAAGCTGAGCATGGTGAGCCCCCACATTTCCAGGACTTTCCCACATACCTGTGTTGCTCTCTTTGTTTTTCTCATGCTGAGCCTTTCTTTTAAACACACCCAATAAGCAGGGAGAGAGATGCACCATTTCCATCACAGTGACCCGGGGAACAGGGATAATCCCTATAGGAGGAAGCCAGGAGATGGCATCACTTTCTGTCACCTCTTTTCTGGCTCACTAGAGGGGAGTCTGATTCCAGTCAAAATGGGGATCTCGGGGTGGATTTCCAGGGGAGTTGGGGGCAGGGGGCACAGGGGGCTGAGGCAGCAGGTGAACACAAAATGCTGCAAGCTGGGAGGGAGATGAGGGACAGAGGGACAGTTGACTGTTGGCAGTGTTACACTAAGAAACTTTGAGATTTCTGTAACCGTTTTTTTCTCTGTGCTATTTTGTAACAATGTGGGAAAGCTGGGTTTATGTTTGGGGGAGATGTGTGTGTGTCTGTGAACGTAAAATCTGAAAAGCAACCTATGCCTGGAAAATTATGACAATAACATAACATATATCAGAAGCCTTTTTAAGGAAAGCTGTCTTACTATGTCTTCTTAAGGGTACTTATGAAATATATTTAATTTGTATCTCTATCTCAAGCTAAGTGTGAGGCTTCTTCACAAAGCCAAAGTAATAAAGGCATGCCTCCATGCCTGACAGATATGGAATTAGGATTGCAAGCTCTGACATTGAAAGCAGTAAGATAATGGGAGATAGAAGCTAGCAAACATCTTAAAAATAAATATTTTAATATTTATAAAACAATCCCTCACCTTCCCTTGAAAATGGCTAGAACCGTATGAATTAGAAGAAAACTCACTTGTTATTTTCAAACTGTTATACTTCAATGTCCATGACTGAAAGATGCTTTAAGAGTCTTACTTTAGTAAGAAAATGTACAATCGAGATTTTCAAAAAGGATTTCTATCTTAAAGAAGCTATGTTGCCAGAAGGTATGTTTTCTTGCAAAGAAGTTGTTTACACAGACTGTTTACCAGGTTGTTTACTTCTACTGATTAGTGAGTAGTGACTTCGCGGTTAGCAGCTGGGAAATAAGATTGCTATTTAAATGGGAATTTCATGACATTTTTTCCAAAGCATGTATCTTTCTTGATCTCATGCATATATTGTAAAAAGTTTGTAGTTGGTCCAAAATTGTTGGTCATAATTAACAGGAAAACACATATTGGTAGTTCTATGTAAGTAGGTCTAGGTAGACCCTACTGATCTGTGAATAAAATTGGATTTGTGAGAGATAAATAAAGTAATACAGGAGTCACTGATCTTGCTTTGTCTGTTGTTCCTTTTAGTAGAGATACATGAGAGTTTGCAGATCTAATATTTGAAACCATACAGGAGTTTACTAATTATTTTCTGAAACTTGATAGGAAATACAAAGATCAAAAGCTTTAAAGTATTAAACACAATTAGGAAATACTACAACAGATGAAATTTCCTCACGAATCTGAAATATCTGATAAAATATTTCTGGCGTGTACATACTACTATTACCATTTCAAAATCTGGTCTTGCAGAAGTGAGAGGCAAGGCAAGCTTCTGTACAGTGACTACACCTACAATGAATAATCCAATTGCAAGAGCACGTGAGTCATGCTAAGATTTCACCTGACTGCCTGTTCCCTGGGATGGAGGCTTCAGGAGATGCACTGCTACCCAGGGGAAGGTGTGGCTGTTGCCTTCATTTTTTACAAAATAAAAATATTGATGTGATCTGATTTGATTAATGAGCTCGGTTATAACTAGATCAGACCTTTGGTACAAAATTCCTTTGGGGGAATGGTACAGAATTGTATTCTGAGATATCACAAGAGCATTCCCCAACAGCTTATTGGAACTATAATTAGTCTCACTGAAATATGTGGCGTGATTACTCTGAGCTGGTACACAGCTCTGTTCCTGCACTAGAGAAGGTAGCTGGGAACAGAACGGCTGCAGAAGTGGCATCCCAATTTTCCAGTGAAAGGAAAAATCACATCAGCTATCATGCAGAAGAAGCACTCGAATACTCCTTCTCCTGACAAAGATGGTCAAACTCTTCCTGACTTCAAAGAGAACGCCAATAAACTTCAACGAAGAGAGGACTGGCTCCCTGCCAGCCTCTGAGAGATCCCCTCAGAGCATCTCCTGGACAAAGCACAAGTCCACTGACAGACTCTGCACCGTGAAAAGCAATCTTTCCCCACCAATTTAGAGGCACAAAATGTTTGCTAGAATAGTTTAGCCTTTAAATTGTCTTAGCCTTGTATCTGCTTTCCATTGGTGTCAGGTTAAATTTATTAAAAAAGAGAATGGCTACAAGTCTACTGCTTACAGACTTACACCTCCAAGAGCACCGAGCACCAAGCATATCAGAGCTCATATGAAGAAGTAAGAAGTGTAACAAAACCAGTGTGGAAATGGCAAATGAGAGAGAAGTGAGGGAAAGGAGACAGAGAATTGTACACTTCCAAGCAGATGAGATAATACATTTTTTAATCCAAAACTTTAAAAGCCACTTTTAGTATGATTGAAAGAATGGACTATGCTTTCTGAATTTAATGTCACAATCCTATTTACTTTGAAAAATCCCAGTTCCAGATGAGACGGAAGATTTGCACACTTAACTATAGCTAAATGTATGACTGGGAGAACTTATATGGAAACCAACCACTAACCACAAAGTCAAGAAACATGGCAAATCCTGAAATTTTACTTTTATCTCTTTCTGAGGCAAAATTCTTATTGGATATGTATCAGACTTGGCCCGTAGAACAAAAGTGAAAAAACACCTATATTTATTATCCTTAATATTCAAAATTCAAAAGATTGTTTTTCTGGCAATCTGAGGTAATTACTACCCAAAACTTATTTAAAATCATTGTGCACTTTTCATAAAGATTTGTAACACTTTGGATAAAATGGACATTTAGAAATCCTGGTAGATGTGTCACAAACTACAGCTGTGTTTTGAAAAGTCCTAATATACATGTTGATATATAATGTAACAGGCATACCTTCATATACCATTTTCTAACCACTCTGTTGCATATGTGCAAGTAAATTCAGTGTGCATGGGTATGTTGAGGTGCATATGTGAGTGTTAATGTAAATGGACTAGTACAGACTACCGTTACAATACTTTTTTACTTGCCAAGATAAACAGTTGTAGTGGGAATATACAATAAAAATACTCGTTTTCATGAGGGTCACAGGTGGAGATTTCCATCGTCTTGAAGGTTGTCTTTTTCAAGCACAGGACACCTTTCTCAGAGGTGTTCTTTTGAAACATAGCCAATTGCTGTACACCTGCTGAGATGGACAATAATCTGACCCTGAAATACAGCTACACAATACGATGACATACATTTAAATGTTTAATATGTAACATTGCTTAATAAGAAATGAGAAATAACTTCTTCAACATTGTTTCAAAGACAGAGCGTAACTCACATTTTCCCAGGGGACAGGGTAGATATTCCTGTGTGGCTCTGTCTCATGCCTGGGATCACCATCTCCCAAAAACTGTTAGCCCCCAAACTTGCAACATACTACGTATAGTCCCCTGATTTTAGTACTGGACACATACTTTTCTTCCCTTCTGTGGTGAGTGAGGAACTCAAAGGCTGTTTTTACTTCCTATCATGCAGAGATCAGGGAGCGTATGAGACTACATTTGTATAAGAATACATATCCTTTTTGGAAAAAGGTACAAATTTAAGTGTACTAATAACTGCTTGCTTACAGCAAAGTATATAAGCAGAAAAATGTTATAAAGACCAAGAATATAACTGTAATCTGACTTCAGTTTCTGAACTCCAGTGCTTCAACTAAATACAATGCAAGTGTGGGTTAGTAGGGTAGAAAGAGCTAATTTTCCCATTACAAATTTTCCCATTTATCCTTAGATAAAAGGAAGTTCTAAGTTTTGCGCTGTGCATAACATCTCCAATGACCTGGTTTACATTAACGGTAAAACTATCTGCTTAATTTACAATACTCAGATGATGTGACACTAGTTTTCTAAAAAGAAAGCTCTTGCTTATCCAGTAAGGCAGCTAGATTATTGATCAAATACTCCTCCCAGTATTACATTGAAAGTGTAACCACTTGCCTATTTTTTTAATTGAAAATGTATTAACACTTATAACTTCTTGCCTGTAATCTCTAATTTACAAGTGACTACAGTATGGCAGATACCCATAAACTTCTTCACATATTCACATTTCTGTTACAGTGAGAAGAGAAATACAAAGAAAGAGACAGAGCCTAGAGTTGTATATGCCTACTTTCAAGGCACTTCAGAATATTTCTCATTCCTTAACTTTTGTTATCACCAATCATATGAATGTGAAATACAATTATTTTCAAAATTCCTCAGTCCCTCTGTGACTTTCAGGTACTCTGGTTGTGTGTTCCAAAAAAACCATTTATTTTTTCACCACTACTCATTTTTTGATTCAGGTGATGATGAGAAAGGCAGACATTTCAGCATGGATTCTCTCTGTCACTAGGTACACATGTTCTGCTAACACCTTATGCAGCTTTGTATGTTATGCAATATAGGAATATTTGTTAAGCATATGTAAATAAACATTTTGAATTCCCTAAACAAAAAATTGTCCTAATCTTGAAAACATTTAATGATGTGCATAACAACTACTACTAATCTCAATGAGTTACAGTTCAGCATGTGAAGAAATGCTTTCAAAGCTAGAGGACAAGAGTGTCCTTGAATTTAAATTACATTAATATTCATGGCATATAATGTACAAAAAGTATAAATTATAAAATGGACTATGTATGAGTTCGCATGTGTGCAGGCTTGCAGCCTATGCAAAACATCAATAACAAACTTACTTCCATACCATAGGGCTGGTTCCTTGCAAGAAAACACCTTCAACTTACTGGGATTCTTTTAACTATTCACCTGACACTGGAACAAACTTTCAAAGCAAGAAGGTAGTATGTACAAGCATGTAGTTATAGAATGTAGCTTCTTATTAGCCAATAAAAAGTATAATTTTTCACATTAGGTCTTTTACATAAAGTCTTCACTCCTGCCACTCAACAATAAACTGACAGAATACTGAAGAAATCTCAGTTGTTCAAAACTTTAATGAACTTCTTTTATACTTTATCAGAAAAAAAACCCAACCTCTTATAAGATTTTTTTTACTCTGTGAAGTCTTTAAGGATATAAATATTGGCTAAAAATGTCTTGCAATAATAGACTCACTACATAAACCCAGTTGCTGTGCACATTTCTTTCAAAAAAGGAATACATTAGAAATGGGGCTTTTGCTGACTACAGGAAAAATTTTTTAACACTCCTTCACAATTTCAGTTTATTTACATCGCAATTTAAAAACCCAAATAAATAGGAAGAAAACAGCAATCGATCTTTGATCACAGACCCACTTAAATCAAGTACAGTCCCAGCAACATGGGTTGTTAGATTGAAACATGAATTATTACACTACGTTTTCATCTTGTTTATAAAAAAATGTTTTAGGAATTTAGGAGTATGACTCTCATTCAAAGGCATCAACCTATCATAGATTTTAAGGTCAGAAGGGACCATTATCTCACAAAGGTCAAGCTCTGTAATCTGCATCAAGCCCATAACTACTATTTGAAATATATTAGTGTCAAATAATCCGTAAATTAAAAGCACAGAAGGTGCTGGCTATTAGGACTAGGGCACTCTGAGTGCTTTAACCACTAAGCTCCTTCTTGATTCCTTACATTGCCCATTCCTGCCCAAGTAGGGCCCAGCCTCAATAGGAAAGGTGGCTCCACCCCAATTAACCTGATATTCAGGGCAGTTGCAGAAGAAATAAAAAAAATTTGGCCTTAATTCTGCTAAGGCTGAGCAAGGCATTGATTTAGGATCCCCTACTACTATTTTAGTTAAGTACATGCCTGCTTGCTGCTGTGGGCACTGCGTGTGGTCAGCCCTGCTCAGGTCTTCCGCGGAGCAGTGAGTGTGCCTGCTCCCAAGTGCAGCCTGGCATGGTGGGGTTGGGCACCTCTGGAAAAGAGCAAGCTCAATGTTCATCTACCAAAGTCACACTAGTAGAACTTGATATTTTTGAAGTCCTTTGTCTTTAGATATGTTACAGGTCAACATTAATGGTTCAAACACTCCATGACAAATTCTTTTAATATCTTTGATACAAGATTGAAAAACACTGCCTTGTAAAAATTAAAGTTGTATATCACCTTTGAAAGCTAGAGTGTGACTTCAGAAGGTGTATACTTCTTGAAATTTATTACATAGTCAACAACTTTGGCTATGGCTTGTTATGAATGTTTTGAACTGGTGACTGAGTGTCCAATAATAATAATTCATCATTTTGTTTTCGGAAAATACTGAATATAAGAAACAGTATTCTTTTTAATTTTTTTTATTTTATTCTGTATAAATAGAAATCTCTCCTAAGGGCATACAAAAGTAATAACTTAGTACTCATAAATTATTTTCAAGACACTAATATTTTCAGAATATTATAGGTAAGTCAATTTACAGACATAAACAAAAGGTATTTGGAGAAAGCTGATACTGAATTACCTATTAATGTAATAAAAAATAAATTAGAAGTTTGCATTATGTGTTGAAATAATATAGAGAAACTCATGTACTTTTTCTCATCACCCCCTTAATCATGAAATATAGTAGCACACAGATTTCTGCGCAGGTATAGTCCTTAATACCATAATTACAACATAAACAATCTAAAAATTATGTAGATATCATAATAGACAATAGCAAGAATAATAATATTGACTTTTCTTTTTTGGGAAAAGACTTACCAAATGTGTTTAATCTGCTTTTCTGCTTTATTACTCTAGCGACAGTATAAATATGCTCTTTTAATATTGAACACTTCCAAATGACTACATTTTTCTTACAAATAGTTATACTTGTGTAGAGTTATTTTTGGGGGAAAGTAAAGTTTATACATTTTGTCAGTTAGGAGAAATTTTTTTGAAACTTTTGTTGCAATGGAAAGCTATTCAGTGATGAAGAGTTGACAGGAAGGAAGCTGGTGAGATGGTGGTTGAAAGGCAAGTGGTTGTGGTATATCTGATGTGAATATGTAATCAGTACATTTTCTATTCAATGTCAGATTTTAACTATTCCCTTTCTATACATATGGTAACATGGATATGTATTTTTCCTTTCACTGAAAGGTAATTTATAATTTAATACAAGAGGAAACTATCTATATTTAAGCAAAAGTGTCGAAAGATGCATGAATACTATAATGATACCTAATGGAATATATATACATACTAAACATAGAAGACTTCATCCAAAAATCTGTACTGGGAAATCTAGCTTTTGCACTGAAGCATACTACTGCCAAGTAATACTGCATAACAGCAGCACTTTAAAATAATGGCACTGGTGGAAAAAAGAAATAAATAACAAAATGAAAAATTAGTTGTTTTCAAATGGGGCTTTTGTTATAATTCTGATCTTCAAGCATTTGCATTCACCTTCTTCCTGCAACTAAAACCATGGAAATAGTCTATTATTTTGAAGTGACATTTGAGATTTCCATGTATAACTGGAGTCTACCAGTTGTGATTTTATCTCGTTTGTGATAATACTATGATAGTTGATATTGCTTATGTTAGTAAGGCATTGAAATGAACCTACACCGAGCAGTTCCACATTTCATAGGAATTTGATTTACTTTAAGTCGTAATGAATGTTTCTTATTACATATATACGGAGTTTATTTTCAGACAGATATGTCTGCCTATTAGTTTTTGACACAGGAAACAAGAAAAAAAAGATGATGACCCAAAGATGTGAAAGATGACCCAAAGAAGTGAAAGTTAGGAGAATTTTGTAAATGAAGTATGCATTGAGCGACATTTTTTGATTCTGTCCACTCTTCATAACTATAGAAGTCAAAATCATAACTACTTTGCTCTTACTTTTCTTATTACCATTACTTATTTTCTTGATGCTGACCTGTAAACATTTCTCTTATATACCTACATGATTGCCCTGGCAGAGAGCCAAGTATACTACAGGTGTTTGGGAATTTCCCACAAATATTCTAGCTGCACCTTGAAGGAAGGACTTAACTGGCCGTGGTAGGTAATCACTCAATTGAAATCATTAATCACTGGAAATGTGGCAGCCCTCAAAGATCTGCTTTTGTCACATTACTCTGCATTTGCAGGAAGTCTCTTCTAAACGTTACTTCTAAGTAAGTGCTGTAAACACCAGCACTGGAAGATTCATCTTTTTTCTGGAGGACTACTTTACCACCGGACCGCATCAGAGTTAGCCTTGAAAACAGGGAAACTTGCCAGCTCTGCCTTCTTACTGCTTCTGTAGAAGGCTAGCTCTTAAAACTTAGTGGTGCAGACGGTGTTTACATGCAAGCAGGATCTCTTGAAAGCCGTCGGTGTTTTTCTCGCACCACAGTTGTGTTTGCCTACATCACCACAAGCTGTGCTGGCCCTCGGCTGCCTCCCCAGGCAGGGCCAGCCAGGGTGCTCTGAAGTGGGAGAGCAACCCCCTTCCCCTCTTGTATCCCCGTGCAAAGACTGGGCATGTTTCACGTACACAGAAATGACTCGCTCGGGGGAAAAAAAAACCGCAACCACAACACTTAAGCTAACTTTACCTAGATTGTTTTTCACCCATACCAAGTATTTTGCTGTTTTAGCTATAATCATTGCCCACGTTCAAACATAATTGCTCATGATGCTTTGAGGCTCCAGTGCAAAATCTCACAGCTGGGTGAGGTTCAGATTTCTCACCAAACTGGCATGACTGAGCTTGCCTTGCTGAACTCATCAGAAACGATATCACTTGCTGCAACTTTCTTAAATTGGTTCAAAACATATCCTCATCAATCGAATGTATTTCTACACAATATATCCTGGAGTTTTAAAATTATATATTTTAGAATTCATTTGAATAAATGATACGGTACACATAAAATTTTCTCAAGGTGTTCTGCTGTTAAAGAGCGGAATATTCAGATGTAGTATAGCACATTCAAAAAGAAGGTAAGCTTATGGGAACCACCAATATATATTTGCCCAGTTCTAGTAAGTGTGAGATCACAGTTTCACTTGCATCCATATGCCTGAGGTACGCGGGGAATTTGTCGCTGTCATGTGACTAACCATGTTCACATGAAGATCAAGCAAAAAACATGAGAAAACCCATCTAGTATCATGTCTTTTCTTTTTATTTTGTGTTTTTTTGTTTTGTTTTTTACCTAGCCAAATTCATAAGAAGATCTGCACGTACCAGATCAGGGTACAGACCCTTGAATTTGCCTTCTGTAGACAAGTCAACAAGTCTAACCCGAACTTTGTTTTCCTCAGGGTCTACTTACCTGCTTACAGACTGGAAACTACTTAAATCTAAATCAGTTGGACTGCTGAATAATGCGCAACCACTGTGTTGGCCTAATTCCGTGGTGCCCCGTTAGCCAACGGAGGACTTCAATTCACTTGTAATTTCCAATGAGGCAAAAAGGCAGTCACTGCCACGAGGCCAGTAGTATTACACCAGCTGAAAACAGCACAGCTGATGAAGAAAACTGGGCCTCCCCATTCCAGTTATAACGAAGCTCCAGGAGCCTATATTAAACACACAGAGGAGAAAAGTGCTGAGAGCTTTTTGAGCTGTACCACCATCAGTAAGCCACCTTTTTTTTTCTTGTTTGGAAGAGGAAAGGGGCATGAGTTTTGGTATGGAGTTGTCCACCCCTTGTCCTTGCTGGACACGCACTGGGATTCTCCTTGAGCCTCTTTCCAGCCTGTGAATACCACTCCTGAAATGGGGAGAGGTGATGGCTACTGGGTGAGGTGAGGCACTCCTGTCTGCCCCGGGGCTGAGACTCCATTAGCCAAACACTCCCTGCTCAGGGAGTGACAGCTCATTAGTAAGGAAAGGAGGCGAGAACAAACATTAAAAAGGCCTGAGCTACTTCTCCTCTACCTTCCATTTTACCTTTTTTTTTTTGGGGGGGGGTACCTTTTGCAACTTTCCTCCTTGTTTTCATATCTGTTTTTGTGAATCTTGCCCCTAGCTTATGCTGTGACATTTCACAAAGTAGTATTTATTTCTTCTCCAGCACTGAAAAGAAAACATTTTTTTTTTAAAGCTGCCTTTTCAATGTAGCTTTATTTTTCTTTGGTTCATTTTTCCTGCTTCCTAATTATTTTCATATTTCCATATTCTTGCTGTATTCTTTTTTTAATTTCATTATTTTCTTTTACTTCTTGCCCATTCTTGTTACTTTATTTCCTCTACTCATTCATTCCTCTTCTCTCCTTTCTGAATTTCTTTCCCATCTGTCCATTCAGTTCTTCCCTCACGTTCCTCTTTTACTCTTGTTATCCCTCCTCTAATTCCTCTGTAGTTTTTTTTTTCATAATTTTCAGGCAGTGTCCTGTATGGCTTGCTCAGCCTTTCAAGCCCTGGGGATGGGAAGGGAGAGGACTGGGAGGAGAGAAAATGAGGAAGGATGCTGACTTGAACACACTGTTGTCCTACAGGAAAAAAAATGCTATCTTTGCAAAGTCCGTAAACACAGTTTGACTGACTCACTGTACACCATACTGAGTAGCAACCTCCTCTCCTAGGATAATGAGAGCCTCGGAGGGATGGTGGTTCCCTGAAGAATGAAAACATGAAAGAGGACTTCCCCAAAGCCATTGGGTGGAGCGCAAAGGATGTGGAAAGACTGGAGGGCTGGAGAGTAAAGATGATGATAGATAAAGGAGAGGAATTTAAGCACCATGAATATCAACAATTGAATAAGTTGACATAAATGTTTTGGCCTCTGTTGACCATCAGCTGGTGAGGCTGGTGGAGTCCACAGTTTTGTTTCTGTGAGTCTGAATAAGTCCAATGCTATGAATTCTATAATGAATGCCAGTTTCAAGGTATTTAATGACATTTTAAATTATTCATGAATTAAATTAACTGAGAGGTTAGAAAGAATTTCTACTCTTTTTAAAGGTACTGACAACAAGATTTCAATTTCAGTGTCAGTACAGGTGCCTCAGCAGATTTTATTGAGGCTATTTTCATGCAGAATACCCAAATCAGTATACAGTAGCCAATCAAAGCATGGGTATATTAGCAACACAGTTCATGTAAGCTTAACTGGAAAAAGGACTTTTTTATTCTTAAATGTCTGAGATATAAACTTCTTTACTGCAGATACAGGCTTAGTTTTTACAGGTTGGTAAGTGATGAAATGTATTTTCTATATCCTATATAAAATACCTTAGTAATGCTGGTAAGTCGCTTCAGGATCTCTACTTGTATGTTTGAACACCACCATCTATGCCAATAATGTCTGACTTCTGTATTTGTCATTTTTCTTTCTTTTTCCCCTTTCTAATACCAGTTGTTTGGGTGGTTTAATAAATCCAGCTGGATATTATGGATTAATCACCCGTATTTTCTTTCCTTTCTTCCTCCATGCATTCTAATCAGCATATTTTCATTGCAGCTCCCTATAATGGAAAATTATGAAAAATGTATCTCCCTGTAAGCTGTTTTCTCATTTTATCATGAGAAAGAAACATGTGTGACAGGATTGTACTATTCTGCAACTGTCTTTGTGTTTTTATTTAGTCTTCTAAAAAGCGAGCACAAAGTCATAAACCAAGATCAAAGTCTAATTTGCATTTATTTTGCAAAGATTTAAATTTCTATAAAAAGCTCCAAGAAGTAGAGTCAGGCCCATAAGCAGGACCGTCATGACCATGTTTCTGGTTCTGAGTTGCACCAAAAATGGTGTTTTATGATATAGCTTGAAATCTGAAGGACCAACTCTTTGTTCTAATGTATAGTTTAATTCTTCACACAAGAACTCAAGAACAAGTTTCAAGGTGGAGGAAAATCCAGGAAGGTTTGTCCTGTCATGGACAGCTCATGCCATCTATACAGTTGTGCACCCTCATAATGCAGGTCTCTGTCTGCTGGATCTGCATATGTCAATGAGAGATATATATGCTGGTAATATTATAGATAGTATATGATATTCTGATACAATGTGAACTCAGGCCTGCTCATTCTTCACATAATTAGCTAAAGCTCTGTTTTATTCTGTGGTAGTAAACAATGCAACAATGTACCAAAGATCAAAACTTCTTAATGTCATTTGCTCATAGCAACACAATGAAGACAGAAATTAAAACTGGTTTGTTTTATTTTGTTTTTTAAATAAGATGTTCATTCTTTTGAATATCAGACAGAAGTAGAGATCAAATGAAAGACAGAAAATAAAAGATACATAAACCAAATTGATTACAAGAAAGGGTATAAATTAATTAGACTGG
The DNA here is from genome assembly GCF_018139145.2 of Gymnogyps californianus. Taxonomy (NCBI): domain Eukaryota; kingdom Metazoa; phylum Chordata; class Aves; order Accipitriformes; family Cathartidae; genus Gymnogyps; species Gymnogyps californianus. The sequence continues at coordinate 48,246,322 of NC_059472.1, forward strand.
AAAACATTTTGGTTTTGCAGCCATCTTCCTTTATAATCTCAAAAACCATCTAAACCAATAAATGTTAAACGTGTGCCGAAACTAATGTACGTGTATCAACTTGTCTATGCTTACAAATGGAATAATTTAGACAGAACATGGCAAGGGAATTAGAAAAATAAAGAAACAACCACACCTATCCTTGTAAAGCATGTAAAACTGAATAACATGAAAGAGCATGAGTGAGTGAAAGAAAATTGTACGTGCGTGTGTATAAGCTACTTAAAGTGGTGATATTAAAAGAATGTATCACTAACGCAGGGTGGATGAGGTGGACCTGGTCAGCTTCCTCTTCCCATGACAGAATAAGATCTGATCAACGCAATAATTAAACAAGTGTTTCATCTGTTAATTGCACTGTTATTGTCAGAGTTTTAATATTTCTTGTGAATGCAAGCCATAATGCTTAGATTTTACAGGAAAAATCCTTATGGCATTAAACTGATAAAATTTCAAGATTTTAATGTGGGGTGCAGTAAGGATGAAGACATTCTAAATGAATACTTCTGGGATTATAATTTTATCCAAAATGTACTCTACACATTGTAGAAATCACAAAGGGTCTTCTTTTGTGGTTTCTGTAGTCACCAAACCAGAACATCATAAGAAAATTCTGTGGAACCTGAAATTGATCTCAGCAGGAACAGTGTGTCTTCATCAGTGTAAAAACATCAACTAGGGGCTGAGATACCTAATTCCAAATTCAAAGTTTTGCCCTAGTAACGCAAGGCAATTTTTAATTTTTTTTTTCAAGCTGGGCACATATTTGCAGATTTTTTTGAGCATTATAAAGTAAATGGAACAAAAATGACCAAAGGTAAGCAATCTGGAAGTAATATGCAAAGTGAAATATGTGAGATTATTTAAAATATCCTTCTACTCTTTATCAATAAGTAAATACTTATTTTGTAATTTGAAAACAGCTTTCGGTAGTGTAACAATTCTATGCATACTCTAGCACATATAGTGAGACTTGGGAGTGCTCCATCATCAAGCAGAGAACCCCAACCACGTCCTGACAGAAATCAAAATCATCCCACCTTCCCACCGTCTCTTCTCCTCTCTGTCCTGATTTCCCCTGGATGGGAACTTGTGCATGCGGACAGCCCTTTGTATGTCAATACGCTGCTACATATTTCTCTGTTTGGGCAAGCACGGCGCCAAGGCTGCAGGAAGCACTGTGGACACCCAGGCTCACCAGTTAAATGCAGCCATAAGTGTTATCGATGCCTGCAGAATTGCATGAGAATTTTTATTCAACAACACCGAGAATGTGCTGTTATATATTACTAAAATTATGCCAAGCATAAAAATGTTTCTTCTTTCTTCAATTGCCATTAAAAGTTGCGGTTGGGGTTAGTTTCTTTTGTGTCATATGGTATACAGAAAGTAACAGTCAATCTCCATTCAATATTCCAAGAACTTAAACCAGAAAGAACTGTTACAGTATCTGATCTTTTGACCTTTTTTTACATCATACGTCAACTCCTCTACCAGTAGGCCCAGTAATTTGTGCTTGATTAATACCTAAGCATCCTTTTGGTCTTAAGAAGTAATTATTCTGAAAAGTCTCTGGTCTTGATTTAAGATCTTCAGCAGCATGAGTCTCCAATTCCCTCACCCCTTCTTTTTACCATGCTTAGCTTTTAAAATCTCTCATAGTGTAGAGTATCTACCAATTTTCAAATAATAATTGCAACTTTTTATCTGTTGCCTTTAAATTCTTTACCATAAGAATCAGGTACTTTGTTCTAGTACTGTTCTCACCAGTATTAGACACAGATGTAAATCTTCTGGTATTTTCCCCAATCTCTGTATATCTGAGGGTCATATTAACTCTGCTTTGTTGACTCCTTGCATTGGAAACTTGTGTTCATTTGCTGCTTCTGGTATAATTCCTCCACTACGACATGAAAAAGACCAAGGTACTCAACACCTTCCTTGCCATCATCTTTATTGGTAAGACCTGCCTTCAGGAATCCCACATCCCTGAGACCAGAGGGAAAGTCTGGAGCCAGGAAGGCTTACCCTCAGTGGAGGAGGATCAGGTCAGGGAACATTTAAACACACTGAACATACACAGATCCGTGGGACCGAGTGCTGAGGGAGCTAGCTGATGACATTGCAAAGCCACTGTTGATTATCTTTGAAAAATTGTGGCTATTGTGGGAGATTCCTGAGGCTTGGAAGAAAGCAAATGTCACTCCTATCTTCAAGAAGGCCAAGGAGGAGGATCCAGGGAACTACAGGCTGGTCAGACTCACCTCAATCCAGGGAAGGTGATTGACCATGTAATCCGGAAGCCATTTCCAAACGTATTAAGGATAAGAAGGTGACTGGGAGTAGTCAGCATGGATTTATGAGAGACATCCTGTCTGACCAACCTGATGAAGTGACTAGCTCGCTGGACAAGGAAAAAAACCAGTGGATGTTGTTTGCCTTGACTTTAGCAAGGCTTTTGACACTGTTTCCTGTAACATCCTCAGACAAAATATTGAAGTATGGGCTAGATAAGTGGACAGTGAGGTAGACCGAAAACTGGCTCAACTGCTGGGCTCAAAGGGTTGCAACTAGATGCACAAAGTCCAGCTGGAGGCCAGGCACTACTGGAGTACCTCAGGGGTCGACACTGAGTCAGATACTGCTAAGCATCTTCATTACTGACCTGGATGGTGGGACAGAGTGCGTACCCTCAGAAAGTTTGCAGATGACACAAAACTGGGAGGAGCAGCTGATACACAAGAGGGTCGTGCCACCATCCAGAGGGACCTTGACAGACTGGAGAAATGGGTCAAGGGGCAAAGAGTCCAGCAAAGGGCCACAGAGATGATTAATAGCTGGGAGCATCTGCAATCAGAGGGTGAGAGAGCTGTGACTTTTGAGCCTGGAGAAGTCTCAGGTGGGATCTTGTCAATGTGTATAAATACCTGATGGCAGGAAGAAAGAAAGTGGAGCCAAGCTGTTCTCAGTGATATGACAAGGGGCAATGAGAAACTGAATCACAAGAAATTTCACTTAAACGAAAGAAAAACTTTTTTACTGTGAGAGTAGTCAAGCACTGGCACAGGTTGCCCAGAGAGTTTGTGGAGTCTCCATCCTTGGAGATATTAAAAATCCAGCTGGACACAGTCCTGAGCAACCTGCTCCAGCTGACCCTGCTCTGAATAGAGGAGTTGGACAAAATGATCTCCAGAGCTGCCTTCCAACCTCAGTCATTCTGTGATTTTGTGGTTCTGTAAATCTTCACTTGACAGGATATAGTATTACATTGTTAGGTGCAGCTTAGACATGTTCTTTCAACAAATAGACATCTTTATTTTAATGTAATTTCTTATAATCAAGATACAGTACAAGTTAAAGAAAACTTTAAAAGTCTCCAGGGGTAATTTCCCTAGCCTTTATTAATTGTCAGTTCCCTTCAGATATCACAACTAATTTTATAATGGTATTCCAGCCCTGGAAGAAATTGTTACAGAAATGTACAGAACAGTGCAAAAAGATCATACTAGGGCCAGAACAAATAATAGGACAGCAATAAAGACAGAAGCAGAAGTTTGAAAGAGCTTTAAAGCTGGCTACAAGACGCTTCCATGTGAAGTGACAGGGAAAGTGAGAGTGATAAATTACTAAAAAGCAAAAATAGAAGTCAAAATATCATTTTATGTACTGTTTTTCCGCCAAATAGGCAAAGACAGAATTGCCCGGTTTTATACCATCTAACACAGGACAATAAGCTGAGACCACTAGGCAGGGCCAGTAGTGACTGAGAGCAGAGAGGAGCATCTCCCAAAGGTGAATCCCCCTCACCACCAAACCTTTCTGCAGGGGGCCCATCTCACCCTGCAGAATAGTGAGGGAATGTGGGAGACTGTGTTCATGACTTAATGTGACTTCAGTATCTAAAGTGCAGAAGAAAGACTCTTGGCCAGCCTTTCAAACCAACACGCACCGGTGTTAAAAGCTCCTAGTAACTTCAGGTGACTGGGAACAAAATGACTGATTCATAGATCTATGAATGCTGTTTTTAGATAATGATTTATCTGAATTATGGTAGGCTAAAGACTGGGTATTAACATGTTTCAGGGCATGTAGATCTCAAAACTAATCTCAGAACTGGCTTGAGGCACCTCAACAATGTAGGCAAAACTAGGTGGTGGCAAAGGGCATTTCACATGCGAGTGGGTTAGGATAGGGGAAACTGGGAGTTTGGTCAGACACTGGAGATCTGGCAGGGTAGGAAGGCTCTGAGGGCTTCAGGAGACACCTGTGTGTGATGAGGTAAGGTTGAGATACATGGGTTACTCAGGGAGCTGCGTTGGAGGGAACAGGAAAAGCCTGTGTGGATTCTGGGGGCTGGAAGAGCTCAGTGACTTTCCAGGCTATGAAGCTGGGCAGAGGCCTGGGACAGGACGTGGAGGTTTCAGGAGGCTGCAGAAAGTGTCAGAGAGGTCCAGAAACTTCTTTTTCTCTTCCCACTTTTGTCCTTGAAAAATCCCTTATTTACCAGCTGATTGGATTGAAAAATCTGGAACACCTGCCTCACAGACAGCAGCCAACTCAACCTCCCATATGGAGTTATATGGGAGGGTTATATGCGTTATCCTCCCATACCGAGTGCTGTGGTGTGCGCAGGACGGGGCTTCTCCTGCCATGGGAAAGACAAAAGAGCGAGGCTGGGCTGGGGGGTCAGGGGCAGAACTGGGCTGCTGACCTTCGAGCAAAGCCTGAGAGATGAGCAGAGCAAGATGCAACTGCTGTTACAAGAAGGAACCCAAAACAGCTGCCGACCACTGATTTGGACTGGTTCTTTGGAGGCAACTGTGCGGCCACCAAGTACAGTGTGGGTACACAGGGCTGTAGAGTCATCTGTTTCCTCTGCCTCTTACAAGGCTGTTTTACACCGTCCCAGAAGTTTGCCACCCTATGTACCTGCTTATTTTGCTCTTTCCTAAAGCCAGCTGTGCAATAAGCATCTGTCAAACTTAGGAATAGATGCAATTTAAAAAGAAAATCAGTTGAATAAGAAATATCCTACATCTATTCCTGTGTGTAGCAAAATTTGCTAGGAGATCAATATGCCCTAAACACCAGTGAAGTCACCCATACAACTGCATGTATGTCAGTTAGGATATTACACGGCCTTCAATGTAAGCTACACAACATAATACATCTTTACATACATCTCTAAGAATGTATGCAGGTTTCGACTCTGTTTGATTGACTCTGAATACCTCTGCCAGCATTGGCTTAGCTTCTGAATTATTTCTACATTTCCTTAAATAATGTTTCACAGATATGCATGAGAATAAAGAATTTCACATTTCTCAATACAATTCAACTAAGCAGCTTTCATTTCCCCTGTCTTCCTGTAGGATGATTCTTTAGTGGTCTTGATCAAGGTCATAGCTGGCCTTGCACAATGGATGGTATATAGAAGGACTCCATCTTGTATTTTCAGACTGCACCCCTTTTTGGTCAACACCAAACCATTCAAGTCAAGATTAAGAACCCCAAAAGGATGTATTCTCTGCTTTTCTTAAATCAACAATGCAGTTTCTTTTGTTTGAAATGAAGTAATCTGAATATTTTAATTGCTTTTATTCTTTACTGGCCACAGAAAACTGAGAAGAATCCAAATGTAAACAATATAAGTAGGAAGTTTTCATTTAGAAACATCAGCTGATCAGGTATACAATTTCTGCATATGTTGTGGATAGTGTACTAGCCCTAGTGAGATAACAGAGAATACACTTTCTTTTAAAATGTTCATTTCAGAACACAGAATGAAACTTTACATAGTACAGATTAAAGAAAGTATTTTTTTTTTTAATTTCATGGAATTAAATCTACAAGGTATAAAAAGTTTCTGAAACATTTTCCTCTAAAACTTGTCACACTGATACATAAGAGTTTGTTTGATCACAAATGTATACTTTTGAATGGAGATAAAGAGAGTGCTCTTCTCAGTCATCATCTAATCAATACTCTAAGAAAGCCCTAATCATTTCATCCCATATTTACTGAAACAGCAGCTCTTTTGCAAACCTTTTCCATATTTTTCTGGTAGCAATTCTAGATGCATACAGAATAGTAATAGTAAGATAGCCAAAGTACTGGCAGTATTTCAAGCTGCCACCTGCATTGGTACCATTGTGTCATTTAATTATACTCACAGAAGCTCCAGCTGCCATTTGATTAAAACAAATTGGCCATTGGCATTTTGCCTATGTTCCTATTTACACTAACTGAATTGGCCTAATGATAGTAACACTAACACATTTACAGAAGTTCATACGAGCTAAAAGAAAAAATTATTAGAAAGCAAGAAACATTTTGTAATATGTCAAAACTGTATTGGTGAAATGAAAGTTGTATCTACAACTTTATTTTGGATTTCAGTAGCACAACATTGGAATTTGGGTTTCAAATTTTTCTGTTCCCTCCTTTTTCTTCTCCTTGAGCTCAACAGTTTCCTGTTTCCTCACTCACAAGAAATACTACTGCCCTTTCACAATACCCAATCCCCTGCACAGAGACCTTTCCAAATGTTGTACGTCTCAGAAATCCTTCGTATCTGCATATTTTACTACTCTTTAGGGGAAAAAAAAGAAGTAAGCCTTTGGGGTTTATGTTGTTCCCAATAGGAGGGCATATTCAAGGACATTTTGGAGACATGTCCCAGGAAACTGTCTTAAATGCAAATATTATGTGAGAGGAAAATGAAGAAGTATGTTAGACTTGTACAGATTTCCAAGTGCCAGTCAAGGGAAGCCACAGGAACCTTGGGCTTCTTTTCTTACTTCTTTTCTTCTAACAAAAGACAAAATGCTGTAAAACAATTCACTGCCAACATCTCCATTTGCTACCTTCACCTATAGATGTGAAAGCAAGACAACAATGAATGAAATAGAATGAAAATAGAACGAAAATGTCTATGCACAGCTGCCAAAGGAAAGGCCTTTTTTGGTTACCAATGCAAATGACTATTTTCAGATTCTCAAGGCTAGTTTAATGCATGTCATTCATTAGCTGAAGCATTACACTTCTGTAACACATTTTTCATTTTCTTTATACTATTTGCATACCTCTCTCTAACACACCTATAGATATCCTTCCCTAGGATATTTGTATCCAGCAGAGCAAGGAAACAGACTAGATGTAGCAGTACAAGATGTAGCAGTACAAGAGGTAGTAATAGAATTACAAAACAATATAGCTACAAAACTCATACCAGATGCAGTAATATTTTCAAAACCTGTTTAGTCATTCTACTTTCTTCCTTGTGTGTGTAATACTATTCTATTTTTCTGACATGCCACAGTATATAAATGCCACCAAATGACTATTTTCTCTATAGTATTAAATAGTTTTTCTTCTTGATCATAAGAAAATTAAGGTTTGAAGACATACTTGCATTTGTTAAAATCATATTTCCATTTGTTAAATTAACTCTGTGATTTTGTTTAAATAATCAGATGACCTAAATGATCAATTTACACAGAAAAAGAAAGGAGAGAAAAACATTCTTGGGCAATTCTGTGCTTGCACATAGAATCCCAAATGGTTGTGACTCATTTTCGTTCTGGCTTTTATTCTCATTGGCAATTGCTGAGTTTTTCATGATATTACTGACACATATAAAAATACTGAAATTTCTCTTAGAGGGTTACCCTTCCAGGAAGGTTCACCTTCCAGAAAAAGTTTTCATGTGATGCTGTAGGAAAGAGAACAGGGGAACATGTCTACAGTTCAATGATATGTACATAGATTATAGGTCTGTCTTCAACAGAAACCAGTCTGAAGGATAGACTAATGTATTAGGAACTTAGCCAAATCTTTTACCAGTGAAATAATAACATGCAACTTTGAACTAGAGTCCCTCATTTGCCTGAACAAATTGCGTTTGATTCATTAATTGGAGTTAAACAATAGTTGTTCTGGCAAGCTTTCAATGTCAGACTGCCACTTTTGCCTTTTGCTGTGGTCCAGCAAGGTTCTTTCATTACTTTTATAATAGTTGTCTCACATATTCTGATCAGAAATCTGTATCATTAAAATAGACGTTTAGATTTAGGTCCTTGATACTAAATCCTCCTACCCTTTGTTCTACCCTGTCCACATCACAATATTGTTATTCTATTATCTTCCTTTTATCGCTACTGTGTCAGTTGGTACATTGCTACATAGAGTATAATCAAAGCAAAAGCATTATAAACAAAGTTTGTCAGTGAATCAATATCTTCTGTTAAAAGTGATGCCCTAATATTTACTGTTATGCTTCAACTGGAAATTATTCTATGGTAATCCACATTCTAAAAGCATCCTTAACAACACATTGTTAATTACATATTCTATGTCTAAATATTTGCCCAATATTTGCTAAGCTTAAAGGAAAATATTAATGTTCATATGCAGGTGTGCATATAGATTAACTCCTAAAAAGTATTCTCAACTTTATTTTTGCAGAGCAGAGAACTAAAGAAAGCTTACATCAGATTCTCTTCTTAAATTTCCTGAGTTTTCACCAGTGCAAAAATTAAGGTCTAGGAAATTGCACCAGCCTAAATGACAGAAGAATACAGTCCTTATTTTTTATGCTAGGGAATTTAATTAAGTTTTAAGCAAAGTCCAGAATACATATAGTGTCATGAATGCAAGACAAATAACAAAACATAGCTTATTAGTGAGTTGAGAGGATACACTGCCTGATGCGGTACCATCAGCAAATCAGCAAGAATATGAAGGCAAAAGGGAAGGGGAGTGAATCAGAGGGAAAGAGCAAAAGGCAGGAGTAAGACTTAGTCAGTATAGAATATTTGTTAAGGACAATCAGAAGTATCATTTCACAGAACAGCATAGCAATACTTCTATCATCACAGTGGTAGTATTACATTCACATTGTTCCAGTCCCCTGTTTCAGTTGTCTTCTAAATCTGTCCTGTTAGAGCTTGACTTTCTGTGGCTTTGGGAGCTAAGCAAACTCTCAGAGTTGATCCATCGTATCACTGTGTTTTACCAAATGAACGCTACAGTTAAAGTCCAGGAGTGAAATCCTGGGATTTTTGCCAATGACTTCAGCAGGGACAGGTTTTCATACCTGAAGCTATGCAGAGTCCTAACTATCGAGACCTGCACAGCCGGACTTCAAAGTGCAGAGAGCTTAGGGATCCATCCCTTCGCCTTGTGTCACTGGACACCCCTGAAAAGAGCCTGGCTCTGTCCTCTTTGCACCTTCCCTTTAGGTGTTTATATACATTGATGAGGTCCCCCCGAGACTTCTCTTCTCCAGGCTGAGCAGTTCCAGCTCTCTCAGCCTTTCCTTATATGTGGGGTGCTCCAGTCCCTAAATCATCTTTGTGGCCCTTTGTTGAACTCTCTCCAGTATGTCCATGTCTCTCTTGTACTGAGGTGCCCAGAACTGGACACAGTGCTCCAGGTGTGGCCTCACCAGTGCCGAGTAGAGGGGAAGGATCACTTCTCTTGACCTGCTGGCAACACTCCTCCTAAAGCAGCCCAGGATACCATTCACCTTCTTTGCAGCAAAGGCACATTGCTGGCCCATGTTCAACCTGGTGTCCACCAGGACCCCCAGGTCCTCTTCTACCAAGCTGCTTTCCAGCTGGGTTGCCCCCAGCATGTATTGTTGCATGGGGTTGTTCTTCCCCAGGTGCAGGACTTTGCATTTCCATTGTTGAACTTCATGAGGTTCCTGTTGGCCCATTTCTCCAGCCTGTCAAGATCTCACTGGATGCCAGCACGATCCTCTGACCTATCAGCCACTCCTCTGTGTGGATGATGACATTTCCAAGACCCTGAAACTTCAACAATAAATAAAAACAGGTATCTACATATTAAAGTGGAAAAATATCAATATCAGATGTTATATGGATAAAATATTGTTACTATTATCTGACATACATAATACATACTTGGTCAACTCAATATGAAAGTAATCAAAATTACGCAAAATCTCTGGTGTTCAAAGCAAAGCTGTATATTCTTCAAAGTCATTTTGTTCTCTGTGTGTAACCCTTCAGACATTATTCACGTGCTTCTTCATGACCGAGAGAAGCAGTTGGTGTCAATTAAGTCCTTTATTTTAATAGCAAGATGGCTTTCCTTGCTATCACTGTTCTCACATGCTCAAAAATTTCAGTAACAGAAACCAGCAAAGTCAACATTTGCTGTTTTGTTTTTTTCTCTGCCCACATGTGTCCGTTTCTTTCTCACTTGACTTTCTTTGAAAGTTGCAGCACATTTATTTTGATCTTTGTTCAGTTACCAAAGAGGAAATCAGGTTTTTTTTTTCATTATGAGTGAAAATGTAACTACATGTTCTTAGACACTGCCACAGCAAAAATTGCTTAGCAATTGTCTGGACATCGCAAAATTACTTCTGCTAAAGTTAACAGGACTTTTAAAAACAGTATTCATGAAGAGTATAGCATTGCAGAGACTCATTTATATCGTAAACTCTAGCTAGCTCTCCACCATTACAGTGGACAATGGTATTATAGTCTGTAATCAATGTTAATTTCAGAAGAATCCGTTAGAAACTGTAGTTCATCTACCCTTCCTTGCACATCCACTGGAGGACATCACAGAGACTTCCTGACATTTGTTATAAAAAGTTTAGGTTTTTAGTAAAAAGCTATGTCTCGAGGCATATTCTCTCTACCTGGAGAGAGAAAAAATGTTGCTTTGGCCTCTGATACAAGGAAGATTCAGAGCATGAAATATTCTTAAATGATCTGATCCAAAGAAATAAAACATCAGGCGTTCTAGAAGAAGATGCAAAAATAAAGGAGTAATTCCAAAACAAGGGCTTACTAGGATCTACAGGAAAATTACTTTCTGATCCTAAGTCTAATGATTGATGATATCTTATCCCTGACTGTTGCCAGTCTTTGATACCTTCCAAACTTCGAAGTAAGGGAATAAAAATTCCCCTGGAGTCTAAGCTGTGCATCAAAACTTGTAAAAATTCCTTCCTGTCTCACGTACAAATTAAGTGAATCCATGATCCATGGGATAAACTGAATTCAATAAAAGACACTGCAACAAATATTGCCAGTGTATTAAAAGCAAGTATGAGTCTGTAAAACAATTCATAAACTTCATGAGCATCATATTTAAACAATGAATGTTTCTGGCCCACTTTACTTCATCTGAAAAGCACCTACAGTTTCACTCTTTTAATAGCTACAGACCTTCTATATCCCTTTTGCAAGATTATTATGCCTAAAAATCTCTCCAGCTCTGATCATTATCCAGATGAATTTTAAAGAATAATCATATCTCCTCTAAAACTTCCACTTTGATAGCTTAAATAGACTTTTTGACTTTCTAAAATACCTTCTCCTATTATTATATTACCCCTTCTCTATCTCTGTTCAAATTTCTATTATTTTATAAGCATGGATAATAAACCCTTGAAGTGACATTTTAAAGAACATCTTACTAATACTATGCACTGTAACACTAAAATTCCTCAGTCTTTACTGAAAATTATTTTTCTGATCTTAAAATGACTCCCTGTCATTCTAGACAGGATAGTCCTCCTGTGATCTGTCAGTAAATTCAGTTCCCTCTCTTGAAGTGCCAACTCCAGTTGACAAGCCTTCAATTTAGAGTAAAAATTCTGGATTTAGTTCTTATGTGCATTAATTTCTACTATGCTATTTTATGCTGCTTCTATAATTCCAGTTCACAATGTGTGTCCCACCTGTTCCTATCAACACTGGCAGGATTTTTCAAGTGTTCCATCATCCATACCATGGATTATTAATGCAAACATTAATCTACATTTTTTTAAAGCAGTATCATGAATAACGATATTAAGCAGAACTTGTTCCAAGATTGGTTCTTGGAAAATATAATTTCTAGCCTCTGTCCATCTGGACAACTCTCTTATCAATGTATCTCATTGTAGTCTTCCCTTCAGCGACCATGTTAATCATTCCATAGTCCTTTTTTTAATTCCCACTTTCATTTCATTTCCTTTGATATTCATTTTAATTCCTTTGAATCAATGCTTTACTTAAATCTAGATTATTAAATTGACTGCACCGATCCCATCCAAAGGATATCAAAGAAAGAAATAGTATAACATGACACAATCTACTTTTGCCAAAATCATATTGAATTCATTTTATTTAAACTCCACATTCTTGGTTACTCTTCCTTTCAAAATCTGCTACAGCATATTGTATTAAGGATAAATGAAGAATTCTTTTGGATATCCCACTTTTCCTTTTCAGATACATCTATCACACTTACTATTCTCTAAGGGGAATAAATAAAGTACCACTCCCAAAATTGCAGGTTCTTTTAAAATAACTGTTACTGGACATTATCCAGGCTGTTCAGATTTCACACAACACATGCTTATTTTTGTATCCACCATGGACGTGATCCATAGTTTCTTTGAAGGATCTAGCTCAGATAGATATTCTGCCATTTTCACTGTATTTTTATACTTTCCAACCTATAGATCGATAACCTTCTCATTTCAGTAAACTCCCCGATTACCTGCAATGTCCTGTGTTAGGTGTTTAGTGGTCCAGGCAGGTCCATAGTTCTTCCCTATCTACATACTTCCTCTGCTTGAAACTCAAGCCCAGACCATTGAAATTTTGTCTTCATGTGATTCCATGTTTCTTTCACATTTCAGTCCATCGGTGCCTCTTAGTTGCTTTACAGCCTCAAAATTTGGTCTCCTGAAAACTGAAGCTTTAATTATTACCAACCTGTTTGTCTACCCTGCACTTGAACCTACGGTGGCAGTTTTGAATCTATCTGTGCTCACTCATTCCAGGATTACTTTCTCAAACAACTTTTCTCACTGCTCAGTCCGTGCTCTTAAATTAAGATTCATGGCTTTTAAAGTGAATGTAACATGGCAGTTACATTCTTTAACTTAGTAAAGAAATCTGTCTGGTATTGTCTCCAAGAATACTTGAGCTGCTATCACGGTATGATTGACTACTACTGTAACCTGTTAGCATTTTTTTGTCAAAATTGTGTCTAGGAAATCTAAAATTTCCCGTAACTCAGACTACTATGTATTTTTCTTGTAGTTGCAAAGAGTTTTCTAACCCATATCCAACTCTGTTTTGCAGATTATAAAGACTCTCCAGTGTGTTAGCTGAGTGCTCTTGTTCTTTTTAAAATAACCTTTTCTTTGAGTGATTTCTACCTAATTGTTCTCTTACATGCAAGGAATATGGATATAGAAAGTTTCACTTTTGATACCTGATGTGAGTAAAAAGGAGTCATAGGATTAGTAAAGACAGTACATGAAAAAAATGTTTAATGAATAATACTTGAGCAACTCCCGTATCAGCCCCTCCTATGCAATTTTATTATGCATCTTTGATGTAAGACAAAATAAAGCTGTGCATAACAAACACTTCCTGTTCAAAAATACTCAACAAGCTATTTTCATTCTGTTATAATTTATTTTTTTTCCCATTTAGATATACTACTTTCTTAAATAATTTTCTTAATATGTATCTAGGAAAATAGAGAAGAAAGCATAATACAGAACTAAATCCAGACTTTAAATGTGCCCTATAATCTTTTTAAAAAGCAAGAAATCATATTTGTCTCATATCACTTAACGCCCTCACCTGTGCTAGATTTCTAGGAAAATTCAACAGACAGACTTTGAGAGAAGAATAAAATTAAACTGCTTTACCACATCCTGTTGAAGGTCCATTAAATTCACCCTATTTCTCACAGCAGATAGTAACTGATGTTTAGGGTGAAAGTATAAGAAACAAAGAATGTGTGTGGCATAGTCTTTTCCCTGTATACTCTCCAACTCGGCCAATGAGTATTTAGGGACTTCCAAAGTCAAGGGTTCAGACCTGTGTCTCTAGCAACCACTGATGAGCATGCCGTGTGTTATTTTTTTCTTATCCTTTTTCTGATGTATTTATGCTTCTGTCCTCCATAATATGACAGCACTGAGTGGCACCATTTGATTATTTACTGCACAAATAAAAGTGCCTGCTTTTGTTTTATCACTATTGCCTGATCATCTCCTTTGATACCTTCTAAATTCTCAGCTTGCAAGAAACTGTGACTAAACATTCCTATTTTTCTCTATATGTCACTTGTTACATTGCAAATCTCTGTCATAGTACTTTTCGTCACACATCTGACCTTCCGTCCAACTGTCTTCCATTGATGATTGTCCTGGTTTTGGCTGGGATAGAGTTAATTTTCTTAGTAGCTGGTACAGTGCTGTGGTTTGGATTTAGTGTGAGAATAATGTTGATAACACACTGATGTTTGAGTTGTTGCTAAGTAGCGCTTATCTTAAGTTAAGGACTTTCCAGTTTCCCATGCTCTGCCAGCAAGCAGGTGTGCAAGAAGCTGGGAGGGAGCAGAGCCGGGGCAGCTGACCTGAACTGGCCAAAGGGGTATTCCATACCACAGAATGTCATGCTCAGTATATAAACTGGGGGGGCTGGCTGGGAGGGGTGGATCGCTGCTGGGGCATCGGTCAGTGGGTGGTGAGCAATTGCATTGTGCATCACTTGTATTCTCTTGGGTTTTATTTCTCTCTTTTTTTTGTTATATTCCTTTTCATTACAATTATTATTATTATATTTTTATTAGTAGTAGTTAGTATTATATTTTATTTTACTTTAGTTATTAAACTGTTGTTATCTCAACCCACGAGTTTTATTTTTTTTTTCCCAGTGCTCCTCCCCATCCCACTGGGAGGGCAAAGGGGTGAGCGGCTTTGTGGTGCTTCGTTGCTGGCTGGGGTCAAACCATGACACTGATACTATATTTAGTTTCATTATATGAAACCCACTAATTTTTATTTCCATTCTTGATAGCTCCTCTGCCTCCCGTAGGTGTTTTCTGAGATGAGTGGACCAGCATGCAGTATTCAAAGTGTAAATTCGTGGATTTACACAGTGGCATGATTGTGTTTTCTATTTTGCATCCTCACTTCCTTTCCTAATAATTTTTAAGATTCCACTTGCTTTTCAAATGCCCCTGAATAATTACTTAAGATTTTCTGAGAAACAACAGTAACCTTTACTGTGAGGGGTTTCTGCATTGAAAGTTGTTTATGTTTTTTCCTGTAATTCAGGACCGACTGTGTACACTTCTAGAAAACAAATACTTGTGCTTTGGTAATAGTCAAGATTAGTTGGTTATAAATACCATTAGTTCTTATCATAGCTACCACTTGGCTGTCTAGATCATATCACCTATGGTAGATCTTTCTCTGTCATTTCTCATATCAAAAGAAGAGAGGAAGAAGCAGCATTCAGAGGAACTTGTTGAACACACAAAAAAGCTGCACTGAATTTCTTATTTACAAGATATATTTTGACTCCTCCTGCTGAATTTTCTGCATTAGGTTAGTTTATGACACTTCATCACCAACCATCTCCTTTTAAATTCTTTCATTTTGGACCAAGTTTTTGATCTAATTTTGAAGAAGCTACTTTTAACATGAGCTCTTTGCTTCCTTTTGTTCTTGATTTTGGCCTGAACATGGCAAAAAAACCTTTAATATTTCCTTCATTGTAACTTAGAGGTAGAATATTCTGGGTACTCACTTCCAAATAAACTGACCAAATAAACTGACATAGCAGCCAGTATTTTCCTGGCATTTCAGCTGAAGAGACTTTTTTTTTGAACCAAGTGTTAAATATGCCCATGCAATATGAAATAAATTATTTCAATTTAATTTAAACATTCATTATCTGTATTTAAACTGGGTTTATTAAAACAAAAACTATTTAATAAAATGTATTGATTTCTAAAAAGATCTTTTTATATAAAGATCTGGAGGTATATATATTTAAAGGGCAAAGAAAGAAATTATCTAGCATTTGTTTGAAATAGCACAATGAAATATCTGATTATTTTCCAGTTCCAAAAAGCACAGGAAAATCAAGATCTCCTGTGACAACAGGTACACTCAGTACATGAAAAGTGCACCTTTCGCTAGGCAAATAGTGGCTTTCATATAAGAATAATAATGAGAATTACTAAGCGCAAACAAGAAAAGCTAGGTTAAGTACAGAAGGTGCATTTTATTATTCCGTGATGTAAAACTCATATAACCTAAAATTTAGACAAACATTTAAATGAAAGCAATTTCAAAACCGTAGATTTCACCTTAAATTTCAGAGTATGCTTGCATTTTATTACAAGAAAAAGAGAAGTGCAAAAGCATGAGGCTATAGGCTCCAGAGTCTTATTCAATCCAACCCGCGTGTGGGAATGAGTAATGCGTAAAGCTTCAGACCACTGATAATAATTATTCTCTAAATTAAAGATGAGCTTTATCCCATCTTCTTTGATGATTAAGAAAGCCAAATTTTCAAAGCTAATTAGTTTCTCAGTTAGGGTCATTGTTGTTTATTGTTCAGGCACCCTTAAGGTAATTAGTATGCCTGACCTAAATTAAGAACATTTAGCACATTTTATTAACAATGCACAGTAACAGAAACCCCTGACCAAAATATGTGCTGGGCCTCTGTCTTCTGAGGTGGCCTATCAAGGAAGCAAATTCCACATCCAAGGATGCTTCCAACATAAACATCTGGCTGCAGTTTCTTGGTTACGCGACTAGCAAAGGTTGCACCATCCCACTGCACAGGGAAAAGTGGCCTCCATGTTTTCCCAGTCCTTTGTCGTTTTATATTGCTCCACGTGTTGTGAGGAGTTGAGCACAGCCAGCCAGGAAAGTACTCTGAACTACCTAAGGAAGCAGTAAGAACAGGTCTGCTCTTCTAGCTCAATAGTTTGCTGCCCTCAGCAGTAGAAAGTAGCTGATTTTTAGAGAAAAAGAGTAGAAATCAGAAAATATTGAATGTTCCTTTCTGTCATATAACCTGCCAGCTTCCAACAATAAGCATTTTACAACTTCCTGAACCAAAGGTGGCACTGCTTTTAATATCCATGGTCTAATTATTCTGGTACTTGTATTATGAGAAACAGTAAGCAGTCCTTCCCAACTCATCTTCTCTGTATCATTACCAATTGTGTAGACCTCTACCATACCACTTCTTTTTTCCAAGCTCAAGAATCCTGCTCCACTTAGTCTTCATAACCACCATCTTTTCTTGTTGCTTTTTTGTACCGTTTTTGCTTCTACTAGTCCTTCTATGAAATGGGTTAATAGAATTGCAAACTGTTTTTAATGTATGAAGGTACCTGTGGTTACAGAGAATATATAAAATTAAACATAAAGAGGTTTATGTTGTTTCTTACCAAATAATTACTGCTGTTTTATTTCCCTTTGATTGACATTGGTCACTGAGCTTATGATATTCCCAGAGAACTATCCCAAATCTATTCTCAGCGAGGTAACAGCAAGGCTAGAGCCTGTCATTCTGTTTTCATCACTTTAGTTCATCTTTCTGTTATTATATTAATTTAAAATTTCAGTTATCAGTTTATCACCTGTTCACTCAGTATGGTAATATTCTTGTGTAACTTTGGGTCGTCAGCCTTAGATTTGGCTGTCATGAATATGACATTCTCCACTGTTAGTGTTACTATTAATCTCCTTTCCCACATCTTTTATGAACACATGGACAGGTTCCAGATATCAAACTCCCCTACAGCAGAACTTCCATAATTCTGCTTTTCCCCATTTTAAACCACCTACGATCACAGTAAAACCTCTCCTCCTATTGCAATTTTCACTAGGATTTTTTGGTGATGGGCTTTATCAAACTTTTTGAACTCTCCTGCACTGATCAGGTGAAACTTAGCAATATGCTTATTGAGTCCAGCATTACACTGCAGTTGATTTGTGAGATATAACTTCCCTCTACAAAAGTCATGCTAATTCTTCTCCAATATTTCATGCATATTCATGTGCTTACTGAGCCTACCCTTTAATAATCCCATATACTAAGTGGGCTCCAAGCTAACCAAATTACAAGTAACTTTTTTTTTTTAATTTTTTTTTGGACTTAACAGTGTTGCAGGATTCACTCTGCAATAATGTGACTCTGTTGTGGACATTTGTAGGGTCTCTGTGCCCAAAGTAGTATGAAACAAAGGATTGCTTTTCCCTCGCATTCTTATTCCTTGACTCTAGCCCTAAGAATGCACTCACAGGAACTTGAAATATAAGCATATCCATGCACACCCACGGTCAAAAGCACTGCAAAGGAAGAAAGTTAATTCAGAGCTCCAGCTATGAGAGATTCCTCACGTTCAAACAAAAGCCTTGAAATGTGTCCATAAACTCATGGATACATAGCAAATAGGGCAGGGATTTACTGCAGTTACACAACAGAACTCTTCCGATGGGCAGGCCAGCCCATTTTAAAATACCTCTCTGCTGCACAAATGCTTCCTGGTGATGAAGAAGGCGTGAATGACTCTAAAAAGTGCTGCAATGAAAAGGCATTTACTCACTCAGGTGGAATTTCCAACTGGATTTTTGAACAGCAGAGCAACTTTGACGCTTACTGACACTAAGGAAGGCTTCAGATTTTCTGGGAGAGGCTCACGGAAGCACAGGAGCACATGAGTGACCACCCACGCTGTGTCAGACCCAACGGCCTACCCAGCCCAGCGTGCTTTCCCCAACGGCGGCCGTAAGCCGATCCCCAGGAGAAGTAAGAACAAGGCTGCCAGCTATGACACTTCCAACAGCCTTGGGCTGAGGGCACCATGACCCCATCCCATTGCTATCCCTGCCTATATCTCTCCTGCCAGTGTTTGCCCAGTTTCCCCTTGAACTCCTGCAGACTTCTCGCAACCACAGAAGGAGCTTCACGTTCAGTGTAGGGGTCCAGTGTGTTACTGCAAGTACTGAACTTGCAGGAGGCGGAAAACACGAGTGGTACGAAGTCAGGCCAGAGTTCTAAGATTGTTAATTAGGGCTTTGGAATAGACAGTCTGGGTCAACCGACTCTAGGCACCTATTCTGACAGATGTGGGTTTGTCCCACACTGACACTAAACAAAGAATTAAAAAGCTCAAAAAATGAAATTCTGACCACAAGGTTAGTATTCTGGGTTATTATGTTTGGAAATTATTGCAGGTCCAGACAAATTCATTCCCTTTCTGTGTCCACAATTACTTGAACGGAGCGTAAGGAATTAAAATATTTAGAAATTAGGCCCCGTGCTTCCCACCTAGCTGTGAAACCCACTATGGCGAAGTGAAGGGTTGGGTACAGCTGCAAGGGACTGCCGGGGGCTGCGGGCTCTCGCCGTGTGATTACGTCAACACCTGAGGTGGGACACGCCGGGTGAAGCTAACTGAAGGCCAAGGATACGAGGCTGCTTCTTAAGACAAATCAGGCTTTACCAGTTCAAACAAAACAATGAACCATTGCAGGCATTCTTCCTCTGCTCCCACTGAGCCTGCACGGTGGAGTTTGGTGCAACGTTGTATGTTTATGGTGCAACCATCAGCAGAGCCAGCCTGAAACACCAACATGCCATGGGGTACTGCAGCACAGTTGTGAATGTTATCATAGGTTACCACAGGTTATCACAGTGCCCCATGCCCAAGGAACTCTTTCAATCCACTTTTCGCTTTCCCAGCACTCCAGGCCCAGGGTGCACTCGTTTGTAACCAATCCATAGGGCGCACACCTCTATGGATTGCCCACATGACTAGAGGGGGGCATGGCCGTGGTTTCAGCCATTCCAGCATTTCTTATGCTCGCACAAATGTCTAGGTGTCCCACTGCAACTGCCTGTTGGTTACACCTCTCCCTACCTTCTTGCCACCTACAATATCAGTGACCTCAAGAAGTGAATGTCTCATTGCTTTCAGACCTAACAAGGTCATTGACCCCCCTTATTAGCTTGAAATCGTGAGAAACTGGAAGGTTTTTTTAGAATTTTTGCTTCTTAATTGTGCATTTGAATGTAAACAAATATTGAAACGTATCTACCAATCCTCTTGATCTCCTTTTTGACGTGCTTCACGATTGGCAGATAAAAAAAGTTACAAATCAGTAACAATTGTTTCTGAAGCAAAGCGTGAAATAACCCCCCCCCTGTACCTACTAGCTTGCAATAGAAACACCATTCCCTGCTCCGGCTGAAAGGTCTTCAATTGCAGGGTGTTTCCTTGGAAAGCCCACCTCCTGTGCGTGCAACCGCGTTTCTGCGTTTATCATTATTGTTAATTTCTGCTTTTATTCGTCTGAAGCGACTCTGAAACCGAGGAGACACAGGTGAGCACACGCGGCCTGAAACAAGCCACAGCAACCCTCCCAAAAAAAGAAATCCGGCCGAAAAGCCGAAGGTTTCGCTGGCGGTAACCACCCCCACTCCTCCAACCGCGCCATGGCGGCCGGGGGGGGCTGACACCGCCCCGCCGGGACAGGACCCGAGTGCGCGGTCCCTGCACGCGTTGCGCCCCGCAGAGCGCGGAACGGCGGGCGGCCGCGGCGGGGCGGGGACGGGGCCGCGGCCGGGAGCTGCCCGCCGGGGCAGGCCGGGCGGGGGCCGGGGCTGAGCCTCCCCGAGCGCGTCTCCGCGCCGCTCCGCGCATAGCCGGAGCCGCGGCGGGGCGGGGCGGCGAAGGGAGGGGAGGGCCAGCGCCTCGCCACGAAGGTAGGCGGGCAGGGCAGGGCTGGGCTAGGCGGGCGGGGTGTCCAAGCGCCGTGCCCGCGACAGGCATTACCCAAAAAGGGGGGGGCGGAAAAAAAAAAAAAGTAATTAAAGTCGCCGCTGCTGCGCGTGGTCCCACCCTCCCCACCGGCCGGCTCCTCTGGCAGACGGGAGGGGACAGAGGGAGGCGGCCTACCGCGGAGACACGCCACCTTCACCTCCGCCGGCACCGCCACCGCGCACTCGCTCGCTCGCCGCGGCAGCACCGACGACGGCGGCGGCTCCCCCCTTCCCGCGCACCCCCGCGCACCATGGCCCCCGCAGCCCCCCGCCTCGTCCTCGGCCTCCTGGTGAGTGAGTGGGGTGAGCGGGTGGGCGCCGGGGCGAGCGGAGCGGGCCGGCGGCGGTGCGCGGCCGCGCAGCTCGCTCACGCACCTGGCCGTGCCGCGGCGCTTCTCCTCCGCGCTGTGACTTGCTTCACCGCGGGTGCGCAGCGCAGAGGAGAAACTTTTGAGGGGTTGATCTCCGGCTCTTTATTCCCGATAAGCTTTCGCCTCGGCGGGGTCCTTGCGAGAGGCGCGCTCGGGTGCGGGCGCGGGCGCAAGGAGTGGCCGGCAGCCCGCGCCCCGTGCAGGGGAGCGCGGTGGCTGCGCGGCCCCCGGGGCGCATCTCGGGGTGCCGCGGCCGGGGGGGTGCTTCGGCGGAGGGAGAAAGCCGGTTGGTTGTTGGGTTAACTTTGGGACTGGTGGTCGTGGTCGTGCCCGTGAGGTTACGCGGTGGACACGTGCTCTGGTCGTTAATGCTACTTCTGGTTATTGATAGAAAAAATTAAAACCGCAGTTCACTTTATTTAAATCTCCCCCCTCTGCCCCCTCGACGGTTGTCCCTTTCCGTGGGAAGGATTGTGCGTATGGTGTGGAGCGTGTTAAGCTCCTCTGGAAGAGTTAGCTGTGCATTGAAGAATTTCAGCGATTTCCTTTACCTTCAGTTTACTGTATTTGTACGTAATTATCAGATACAGAAAGGCCATTGTCGGGGAGAGCGAGGGAGTTCTCTTTTTTTTTTTTTTTCTTTTTTTTTTTTAGTGGTGAGTGAAACTGATCTGTTTCTTACCCCCTTTCTTCCCTATTATCATTGCATTCACAAAAAGAGGGCAGATGATCGTTTGAGCCTGAAAGAAAAATACTCGGTAGTGTTGAAGCACTGAATTTATTATTTTTATATTAATTATATATGTACATTTTAATGGAAGTGTTACTATTCCAGACACTATGCATGCCTGCCTTTGCTAGGATATTAATAATAAAACCCAAAGAAACCCAAGCGAGTTTACTCATACATCTAATTAAAAAAAAAAAAAAAGTGAAATTCCCCTGTCAAGTAGGAAAAAACCAACACCCAAACCCAAAAAACTGCTGAAGTGTCTTCTTTGTATAAAATGAAAGGACATCACAGCTTATTTTTACCTGATGTTTCCTTATATCTTGATATCCACGAATAACTGCCATTTACATTTGTTTAACTCCTCAATAGTTCTTCGTGCTGACCTCAGACTAGCTTGGCATTACTATTTCAAAATTAGATGTCATTGATTCTTAAAATATCTTAGAACAATGTAATAAGATGGAGTGAGTTTAATAACTTAAAAAATAATACAATGTCTACCAGGAGAGAGTGTTTTATTAAGTATCTGCTAATAAGGAAGGTGCCTACTAACAGATAAACAGGGATGTTTAAATTGTTTTATATATACATATTTTTATATCTGTATATATATTTAAGGAACAGTATGAAGAGCTTTTCTGATGCAGACACAGCATTTAAATTGCTTTAATGCAATGATTAAATTCCACATTTCAACTTTACTTTTTTTAGCTGATCATAGTTTTTCTAAAGGTTCCTAATGTCTTACAGATTTTAAAGTATTTTTATTTAAATATTTTCTTAGTAAGAATCACAAGTCATTTTCAGAATTTCCATTAGCTATTTACTTCTTTATACCTTTCATCCTAAAGGTATGTGCAAAATAAAAATTACTTTCCTTTTTGCTAGACTTTCATCCTGAAAGAATAAATGTACTTAAAAGGGTGAATACATTTATTTACATTTCTCTATTTCTTTGTTTAATTGGCTATGTGATTTTTGGATTACAGTTTTAAACATCTGGATAGAGACTAGGCGAGAGATATATATACACACACACAGATATATATAATCTGGGGTCGGGGCTAAATTGCTCTGTGCTGAGGAAAATCTTTGTACCTCTGTATGATTCTTTTTATATAAAGGTCTGGTTATCTACCACTCATTTGAATTTTGAGGAGGACCCCATTTTGTAACTGGTTATATGGGAGTGGACTGCTGTGATACACGTTTTATTTATGTCATATCTAATTGGTGAAGCTAGATTTAATTAGTTTGCTGAGAATGTACTTTGAAGATGCAGAGTGATATGTAAGTGTAAGTGTCGTCATGTGGTTTTAATAAGTCACTTGTCCCTTTAATGTTAAGCATCACCACAGTTCTACCAAACTCAGTGTTGATGGATTGAACCTTAATAGTTACAGACCTTGGATCTAAATTGGCCGAGAGTGCTAGTGGAGGGAGTGCATGGCGAAGCTGTATTTTATCTCTCCGCTACTAAAGCAATAGTGTAGGCGAAATCTTCTAGTCGAAGGGAACTCTTGCTGTTAATGTCAGTGCTACCATGATTTTAGTAAAAAAAAAAAACCCAAACCAAAAAACCCACAAGCCATGGACAAATCCAGGAGCAGTAGTCAGATCTTGTTTGAAACTTTACATGCTATGCTGCATAGTACCTGAATTCTTAGGTGAAGAGTGCTTTCTGTGCCGTTTCACTGGCTTGTCTTAAAAACCAAACCAACCAAAGGCAGCTTCAGTGTCTGTAGTTATTATTCAAAATACCATGTAATTTTTTTTTTTCCTGATTTCTTAATTTGTTTTCTAGGTACTGAGTTTGTGCTGTGAAGCTTGCAAGAAAGTCGTTTTTCATGTTCCTTCTGAACTAGATGCTGACACGTTAGTTGGCAGAGGTGAGAAACTGCGAGATGCCTATCTTAACAATACAACATTGCACCTTTGCTGGAGATGCTGTTAACAGTGGAGGAGACTTTTTTTTTTTTTTTTTAATGGAATGAATGGATGACTGGACAGCCAGTTAAACAGCTGGATCAGCCTTTTTATGGAGGATACGCCCTATGTTTTTTATGGATTTGAACACTGGCTCTGTGCATCCATTTGGCTTTTGCGTAAACAGCTATTGTCAGGTTACAGTATTTATTTTAAAACCAGAATGGCAGTTTAATGTTTTCAAAATTTGGAGTCTAAGGCTTAGTATTTAAATAAGTGGCTTGATATTCCAAAGTGCACGCATAACCCACACAGTCATACGAAGAAGGCAGTAAGTCATCTGGATAACGGAGAAGAAAAAAAAGATGACAAACCCCACACAACTAAGCACCCAGAAGCTGCTGTTCTGTGAAGCACGGATGTGACTGCTCAGCGGTGCTGGGGCATTCAGGGCACGCAAGGGGACATGTTGCAAAGGTGTCCTGCATGCACATTCGGTTGGGAGAGTGCTCCTGTGTGACTGGACGATCTGTCTCGCTTTAGGGCAGTGTGCGGGTGATTTAGGGGAATAGGGGAGACCAGAAAACACCCCACTCCTTTTTTCAGACCAGTCTTTGAAAGACAGCTTTTAAAGGTGTGGCATAGGAGCTGCTACAGGGTTCTGTGCTGCCTGAGACTGAATTTGAGGATTCAGAAGTGCCCTCTGTGAGTCCTAGGACAACAGAGCAATATGCTCCAAATCTGCAATCCTAATCCACATTCCTACGGAAGGAGCAAATAAAGTGGATTGGTAGTTCATCATGATATAGGTGCTCAGAAAATCTAGCTTTAAAAAAGAAAGTGCGTTGACCTTACTGTTAAATTTTAAAATGAAAGGTTGCTACAGCTGTTTAAGTATTTAGCATGTTCTTGGAGACTTTAGCATTTCTCTGTGTAAATAAGCTTGATTTATATAAAACCAGAACATGTTATTACAGTGCTATGAAAGAAATTGCATAACATTGAACTTAAACTTTTTTTTTTCCAAACATTTAACAAAACCTTTATAGCTTGAATGACGTTACTTAAACATTTATTGAGAAAGTGTAATATATTTTGCATTGATACAAGGACCATACCTTGACAATAAAATAAGTCAGGATTTTCCTGGTTGTTGTAAGATTTTTTATATTTCTGACTTATGCAACGTATACGAGAGGCTGTAAAGAAAAAAGATCCCACAAAGCTAGGGCTAACTGAGCATAATGTTGACTCACATAACCATCAGAAACAAAATCTTCAGTCTGGTATTTTTGGAAATGCAGTGCTGCAATATGCAGCAGTATGAGACACCTTTAAGTGAGGCAGTGATATTCTCTTCAATACTAAATTTTCATTGTACAGATTGACAAGGGAGGGGAGTCACTGCTGCAGTACTATAGAAAGTCTAGGAAATGTTTAATTGAGCAGTTAAAAGAAGGACTTAAGAAGAGGAAGGAAGAAATCATGTCATATTTAAAATTATGCTTCCCATCTGTTCTTGCATTCTTGAAAGAGAAATGAAATGTAGTTTATTGAAAATATAATCTACATATATGGGGTGAAATTCTGAATCTGCTGTACTCTGGGAATTTTGCAATCAGCTTTCATAGAGCAAGGTCCCATCCACTATGATATCATTGAACAAGTATTGAAAAGTTTTGATTTTGAGAACATGACGTTGACACCTCTTGTACTGTGCAGGGGTCATTTGTCTAGAGTTTAGGTCTCTGGCCTTCATCTTTTTTAGAGTGCCAAATCATTCTTGCTTAGTGCTGTGGTCCTACTGCAGTTCATTATGATTATCCTGATTTTGCTTTTTCTCCAGCTGTAGTGCTGAATTACTCGCTGATGAACCAAGTTTATTGAAGTGCATTAAAGTTTATTTTAGCCACAAGTGATAGCAAATGCAGTAAAAAATACCTGAGAAGTATGCTGAACTTACCTGGTACTTCCTATAAACTGCATGGGATTCTATCATGTACATATTAAAAAATTGCGAATTGTTTGTTCTAGGGTTAGTCTTTATCTCTCCCATCTGTCTGCCTCATAATTTAAAGGCCTTTGTCCTCCCAAGACTATTAAATCACATAGTACCTGTCAGTGCTTTCCTCCTGAGGGCAAAACTTCCAAGATGTAATATCTCCATTGGGCATTTGCATTAATTAATCATC
Source organism: Gymnogyps californianus (assembly GCF_018139145.2). Classification (NCBI taxonomy): domain Eukaryota; kingdom Metazoa; phylum Chordata; class Aves; order Accipitriformes; family Cathartidae; genus Gymnogyps; species Gymnogyps californianus. The sequence continues at coordinate 48,272,216 of NC_059472.1, forward strand.
TTCACTGATTTTGTGGGGCATGGAGCACAGGGCAAATGTAATAGCTACTGATCCAATAATGAGTGTGTCTACAATGTTTTTTGCATTTAAATGTATTAGTTCATCTCCAATGCTTCAATAATTTTACCAGTGTAATAGTGTCTTGTTGAAAGATATCCATGAAGCACCCATGTCCTTTAGGAAACACTTATGAACACAAGAGTGGAAGTTCATGTAAACTTGGTCAAATCTGGGTGCATAAATGGGTTCTAGAATCTGTATTTGTGATGCTGAAATACTGAATGACCAAATTTTTGAAGACTCCATGTGTCATTAAATATAATTTTTACTTATGGAACGTTTTTTTGTTTTGTGAGGGATGTTATTGTTTTGCTGTTTGAGTTATTGTCTGAATATTTTTTCTTACAGTTGATTTGAAAGAATGCCTTCAATCTGCAGAGTTTATCAGTTCCAGTGATGGGAACTTCAAAATTCTAGAGGATGGTTCTGTGTACACAACATCTGCTGTTTCTTTGTCTGCTGAGAAAAAGACTTTTACCATATTACTTAAAGACGTTCAAGAACAAGTACAAAAGAAAATACATGTTAGCTTGGTGGAAGAAGAAAAAAAGGTGAGCTTCTAATTTCAAGATACCGTACTTGTTTGAAATACTCTTTCACAGAGTGCAGCTTCGTGCTGGGTAACTAGTTGAATTTTGGAATTCAAATAATCAGGCAAAGCACTCTGGTGTAGAGTGTGTTTTTATTTAGCAGTTGTTGATTACTGTGTCACTTAAGTCAACAGATTTCCTTTCTGAAATGGAAGATGCTAGCAAGGAGCTTAAATCAGGAATGTCAAGAATCTTAAAAGCCATGTTTGAGGAATTAAAGCAGATTTTATTTGTGCAAAGTATTACAATTAATGAAAAAACTCTTGAAATACTATCACAGGTATAATCAGAAATTAAGACCTTGGAAAAACAAATGGTCAGTGGGAAAACTGGAACAGAGGGAAAAAAGATGGAAATGCAGGACAGTAGTTAAGCAAAAATATACACAGTTAAGAATATATGGATGTATTCTTACCTGTCTTTTTATCTTCTAGACCCAGACACAGAAGACTAGGCATGCTAGAGATACAGTTCTCAAGCGAACCAAGAGAAGGTGGGGCCCTATTCCATCCGTTATGATAGAGAACTCACTGGGACCTTTTCCACTACAGATACAGCAGGTACATTTTATATGAATCCTAATTTTATGACACAAGCTAGTTTTGTATGTGACTTTTATGATAAAAGAAGAACAAAAGTGAGCTCTCTTGTATTCCCTACTGATGCCATTCCTGCTATTATTCCTCTGTCTTGTCCTGTCCTGTTCATTGTGTATCTTGTGATCTTGTAGCTGAAATAACTTGTGATCATAGTTGTTGGGGTGAACTGGAAATGTGCAAAAGTTGTAAAAAGGAGAGAGGCATACTATCAGAAGAGAGCTCTTTGGCCTGGAAATCAGTGAAGTGTGTAATTAAAAAAACCAACAAACAGCCCCCCCCAAACATTGCCTAGAAAAAGGTTTTGTAGACACAGAGTGGGGGAAATCTTACCTGCATGTCAACATCCTTTCTGGAGCTCGAGGTGTATACCTGTAGCATTGAAGACACAGTATGGCCTATATTAGTAGGAAAAGACTTACTGTAAGAAAACAAGTAGGCGTGAAAGAGAAATGCAAGAACTAAAGTTATCATAGATCCATCTAGCCTTCAGTAGATTACAGAGTGGCTGGTAGCAGATGTGTAGAGACAAGTGTAATAACAGAGTCTGTGCAGAGCAATCATTCTTCTTCTAATCTTACCTTCCTAACTTCTGGCATTCAGTAGGTAAGGAAAGTATTTGGGGAGGAGGGTGTTTATAAATAGATAACTGCTAATGTTACCTCCTTGGTGCTTGTAATGAGATGCAGAGAGGCTATCTGAATTGGCCTATCTCTGGACTATACTCTAGGTTGTCTTCGTCCCTCTTTCTCGTTCCCTCTTTCTCGTTCCCTCTTTCTCGTTCCCTCTTTCTCGTTCCCTCTTTCTCGTTCCCTCTTTCTCGTTCCCTCTTTCTCGTTCCCTCTTTCTCGTTCCCTCTTTCTCGTTCCCTCTTTCTCGTTCCCTCTTTCTCGTTCCCTCTTTCTCGTTCCTTCCTTTGTTTTTTCTTCTCTAATTGCAAACCACATTCTCAATGAGTGCACTACAACCAAAATGTCTTGAACAGGGACAGAAATAATAAGCCATCTGTATCTGAATGTGCCTTGTATGTACGGTATTATACAGAGATTAGATTTCTAAATAAATTTTTATGCATACTGTCATTTCTTTAATTGTTTGATAGTCCTAAACATTTCTGAGTTTGAATTAATTACCCCTTCTCATGTACACACATTATAAAGGAAGGCAGTTACATGGCAAGCTGTTCTCCTATTCTGTGAAGTTTAAGCCGCTAAAGAAGTAGATGTAAATCAAGTTGGGTTTTGTTTTTTTTTTTTTTTTAAGAGTTCCTGCTTGTGCTAAATATGATCATGAAAAGGGGGAAAATGAATGCTGCTGCTGTTTTTCCTTGGGCTTAAAAACGTGTTCTTTATAGGTCCAGTCAGACACAGCTCAGAACTACACCATTTATTATTCTGCAAGTGGACCAGGAATTGATCAAGATCCAAAGGGTTTGTTTTACATAGAAAGAGAAACTGGAAATATCTTTGCTACTCGTGCAGTAGACCGTGAACAATATCCAAGCTTTCAGGTACAGGCCTAAATTATGTAAATATAATTAAATCTTTTTTTTCTGTCATGCATATATTTGAAAGCTGCGTTACAGAGGAAACTGAGAGCAGACAAGATCTGGAATCAGCTATCTGTTCTGAGTAATATCTTTGGTGTTGTAGAGATGAAATCGGTGACAAATAAAGCAGTAACTGGTCATCGAGATCTTGAGAGCAGGTTTGCTTTTCACTGCTTAGACTCTGATTACCGCATAAATGTAGCGAGCTATTGAATTTGCATCACTTTTGGGAAGAGTTTGAAATTATCCCAGAGTTTTTCAGGGAAGGTTGAAAAGGTCTGTGTAAAAACAAAATCATGAGGAACTCTAGACAACTGTGGGTTTTTGAGCCTCTCTTAAGCTGTTCAGTTTTGGTATTTTGTTAACAAGGTACACTGCTCTCTCTACTGGCTGAGAAGTGTAAGAAGGCAGTTAGTAGAAACAAACAGCTTCTAAATAGGTAATTTGCAGTACCTATTACTGCATTTTATTAGATTATGTTGTAATGGGCAAATAGTTTGGCTGTTGTTCTTGATTTTGTTCTAAATAGCAATATTCACATCTAAATTTTTGGTAAGGCTGAGGTTGCCTCATAGACACCTGGAAAAAATGTGTTCAAGAGACTTGGAAAAAGAGTTTGACAGAGTTGGGGGGAAAAAAAAGAAACTGATTCAAATACTTGTAGTGCGAGGAATGGACAGGGGAAAGATTGGAAAGCATTTAAAGGTTTTGTGTTGCTGTCATCGTAAGATATTAGTCATTTCCCCTTCCATGTGGCTGAAGAGCCTGGTCTTGAGATGGATATGCTTGGCACGCTGTATTTCATTTTATTGACTCCTCCATTGAACTAAAAGTGTAATAATACTTCCTGTTGCTTAAGCATGAAGCAAATTACTGAATTTATGTCTTACAGATCATTTGCTTTGCAACCACACCAGATGGTTATTCACCAGAGGTACCACTTGTGCATACAATCAGGATAGAGGATGATAATGATAATGCTCCATATTTTACACAGGACCTTTTTGAGTTTTCTGTCCCTGAAAATTCCAAACCTGGTAAGAATTGTTTTAAATCAATGAACACAGTTACCACTACTCAGCTCAGTTACGTACCAGTATGACTAGGTGTAATCCTGCCTTTTAATCAATTTCAGTGGGATTTCCTAAGGAGTATTTCTTTACAGCAAAGGCTGAATTTGCAAAAAGCAGCTCAAGATTTCTTAATCATTAGAAATTCCAAAATGCCATCTCAATCATAGTGAAAAGTATTGTTTAAAAAAGAAGTTTTTAAAAACTGAGATGATTCAGTGTTCCTAAAACGGTGTAAGAACTTCAGAACAGTATTCTTTTCATTTTATCCAAAATGACCCGTTTCCATAAAATGTTTTGATTGATGGAGCAGCAGTTTTTAACAGATTAGTTTCCTAAACAACTAAATCGGTGGTGTTCTAAGGTGTAAAATGCCTTTGATTAAGCTTACAGTGTTTGTCCGAGCTGATGAACTAAGGTAGGACTTTTCCTGGGAGAGGGCCGGGGGGAGGGAAGAAAGTCTTGCTTCTGCTCATACCTGTAAAAGGCAGGGATTTGCCCATTACTGACTTCATGTGTCTGTGTAACAGAGGACAAAAGCAGGGAGAAGGGTGGACCCCAGAGAATAAGGAATGCAAAAGCCATGGTTTGCCATTCCTTGCTCATCTCCTAGGCTAGGGGTATAGAGTGGGGAAAGTCTAACTTGCTTCACAAAAAAGGAAGCAAAGTGTCTTCCCCTTCACCCCAGTTGCATTTCATTCTCTGAGCTGCTCTACTTCTTACTGGGTGAGTTACTGATTTAAAGTGAAGTTCCAAAACCACTTGGGCTATAGGGACGAAGTACAGCAATGCTCCCCGCGAGGCAGTACTGCAGTTTGAACTATGTCAGAAAGCACGGAGCCTCCCCCTCCATCCCCCCAGCAACTCCTCTTCAGCTGTGTTTGGGATGCTCAGTTAGAAGTCACTGTAAAAAACGCTAACTGAAGTCTAAACATTTAGTATTTCTTTTGATTATTCTTTCTGACAGCTGCAATAATTACAACTTCGTCTAAGAAGGAAAAAAAATAGCCAGAGGATTAAAACAGACAATTTAGCACTATTACTGTATTTTAACTACTACTTACTGTGGTTTTAATATTACTTTCATTTAGAGCTAAATGACCAAATTGCTATTTTCATGTATCTAAAATAGAAATACCTGTTCAAATAATTTTTGATTATTTACAGATTTTTCTGGAACTAAAAATTGCTGTATTGTGTTCGCAGGTGTAGTTGTTGGAAAAGTGACTGCAGAGGACAGAGATGAGCCTTATACCCTGCATACTACATTGAAATACCGCATTGTGTCACAAAATCCACCAGTAACCCCAGCATTTTCTTTACATAGTGACACAGGTCTCATTGCTGTATTATTACCACAGCTGGACAGAGAGGTGATCTTTCCTGAAGCATCTTTAGCTGTCATCTAGTGCACACAGATAGCTTCTTAACTCTGAACTGCTGGCACAGGAATCACCAGATAAATCGCTTCTGTTACCCTTTTTCTGTTTCCCTCTCAAAGGAGCTTCCGAAGCTTTCCAGAGACCTGTAGTTGGTCCAAAGAGTTTCTGCATAGATGTACCGTATTCTAGCTAATCTTGGCAGGGGACCTCCCGCTGCTCTCCTATTTGACCTATGGATCGAAAATCCTATGGATTTTTATTCTTTCTCTGTTCATGAATCCCATGAGCCACTGTTTCCTCCTAATCAACCTCCATTTGAGGTGCTTCTTGCTTCTTTACAGGGAAGATGAACCAACTTTCTGGAAGTAGTCAGTCATCCTATACTCAAGAGAAACACCTCCAATATCTGAAACCTAAACAGTAATATAACATTTCCTAAAATTAAAGTGCAAACCATTTATTCCTATGAGCTAGCTTTCAAATAAATAAGGTGCAGGAGGTTTTAGTTTTTATTTTATTGGATTTTTTTTCCTTTGGATAAAATGTCATGTGAAAGATTGTTTATGCTAGAAAAACTGCCAGGCATGTGTAATTCAAAATATTATTTCTAGCATAAGACAGTCATTCTAGAAAAAATAACTGCTACGGGCACATTTTTTTGAGAATAAAAAGAGTCATATTGTGGCATACTTGTGTTGCTTCATGGCTGAAAATCCACATTAGCAGTGTGTTGCAAAATTGTGCACTTGCAGGTACGCTGCTCAACTTTTTTAGCAAGAGAAAAATGCAGCGACTGTGAGCATCACCATGACTACTAAGGAAACAATCACAGTGACTACTGAGGGAAGGAAAGTTTGAAAAATGAGTCCACTGCCTATCTTTTAAAGATAAACTTATGAAGTGGAACAGGAGATTTCTTTCCTCCACCTGAGAAACCTAATGCTACTTCCAGGCATTCGGAACTGGAGTTACTGTCTTAATTTACAAACTCCCTTGTTTTGTGCCCAGTCCCCCCTGGTCCCTCTTCCCTGGGTTGTTCAGGTATTAGTAAGGCTAAAAAAAGCCTTCTGCTGTTGTGGCTCAAGTCAGGGATTTAAGTGGGCTGCTTATCAGTGATCCCCTTGGAACTGATAAGGGCACTGACTCCTTCCGTGCCAGACCATGCCAAATGGCAGGCATTGCCTTGTCACGTATAGCCCAAACAAAGGCTGATTGCAGCACGATTTCTGGTCATCCTCACTGAAATAAGAGACATGCACTGAAACACTTTACCAGCTGGAAACCTAAGGGAATACTCTGCTGCTCTAAAGGGGAGACATAGATAGCAGATGAAAGTGCATCATTTGTATCTTCCAAAACTTCAGGTATTGGAAAATGATGCAGACATTGTGAGAAGCTTTATTGGATACAGGATATAGCATACACATTACTGACAGATGCTGAACTCAGTGCTGCTTAGCCACTGAAAAATATTTTACTTGTTTTCCTTTTGGAACTATAGGGAAAAAGCCCCAAAGCTAATTGCGTCATTTTGTAGGGGAGCACTGAATTTAGAGCAGAGTTAGGGAATGGGAGTAAAATATTTAGTTCTACTCTTGTGTGCAACTATGTGATTAAAAAAATGAGTATGTCAAACTTCTGTATGCTTTTATTCATCTTTTCAGCTGGTATCCAGTTATACTTTGTTAGTTGAAGCGAGAGATATGGCAGGTCAGCCTTTTGGTTTGTGCACTACAGGAACAGCTGTCATTAGAATTGAAGATACAAATGACAACGCACCATCCTTTAAACAGATACAAGTAAGTCTTCATAAATGAAATGTTTGTAAAAAGGTAAAAAAAAAAAAAAAAAGACTATTTTTATCTTCTTTCTAATTCCCTGATGGGCAGTCCCTCAAATGTGAAGCATAATGCCCTGAGACAGTTAATGCCAATATAGACATTTGAAAATGCCCTGTTGGTTGTTGTGCTGTTTGGTAATTAGACCTATTGGTATATTAGTCGTTTTGAGTCATTTGCCTTATGTCCATTGGGAGAAACCTGACATGACTCATTCGTTCCCTTCTGCTGCAATGCATAGTCTTAGAAATCCCGTAATTTAACCACTTTCAGGGAGGGGACAGATTCACTCCTAAGCATTGGTCATGACCTTGTTACCATTTGACCAGGTTTTGGCTATTTCTGTGTTGCAAATGAAAATGTTAGTGTCAGCGAAGTAGATGCAAGGATTTTCATAGAGATTTTCTGTGCTTTTCCAACTTTTTTTTCCTTCTACAGAAGTATTATTTAAACCACTTCTTGTTCACCCATAGCTGTAACTCAGCCTTAAGTCTTTGCTTATTGCAGCCATCTGTATTATTCAGGACAGAGAGTATGTCTCAATAACCATGTATACAGCTCAAATACCACAGGGGATTTTGTAATATGAAATTTATGAATAATAATTCATTATCCATGAGGAATACACGTACCTCATCCTTGCCGCTGACTATTGTAGAATATCATCAGTAATATTAATTCAGAGTCACTCTTATCTGTGCTTCTTGAGCTTGTACAGAATAACACGGCTCTTTAAAAAGATAAAAAGTAAGAAAAATCCTTTCATCCTTTGCCATCCAAGTAGAGACGTATTTCACCCTTCTTGGCTTTTCTTCAAGTTCTTGTGGTTTGTTTATATATATATTTTTAATTTACCCCAATGCCTTTTCTAATGCTCAGCTTGATCATGTTGTACGCAAATTAGCATCTATAGCTGATGTAACTGAGGGGAACTGTGCTAATTTACCTATCCTGGAAGGAGAATTCCAGACTTAATTACGTCAGTGATAGTTTGAGTGTATGAAGGAGCTGAGACTTCAACTGTGCTGGCAGGAAAGGTTTACTGTTCCACTTAGGGTGTAAGAGAGGAGTGGGGGAAATATGCTAATGCATGAAAACAAAATAAATCATTACAGCAGCTTGGTAAATTGACCCCTTGGGTTTAAGTAGTCTTATTTAAATACAGTGTTCTTCAGTCCTGCGTCGTGGAACAGTATTCTCTGATTTAAATTGATTTTTTTTTTTTTTTTTTTTTTTTTTTGGATACTCCAAGTATGAAACGCGAGTGGAGGAAAACAGAGTGAATGTAGAAATACTGAGAGTCTCTGTTGTTGATCTTGATGAACCTGGTTCGCCTAGCTCAGGAGCAGTATATGAAATTATAAGAGGAAACGATGATCGGTCCTTTGAAATTACAACAGACAAAAACACAAATGAAGGAGTATTGTGTGTTGTTAAGGTAAGTAAAAATGGAACTGCTAGAGGAAAATCTGTGTGTCTTCAGGTGTTGCTTTTAAAACCAGTAATCTAGAACTCATTTTTATTCAAAGAATATCTGTAACTGTCAGGCAAATCATGCTTTCTTCCTGATCTGAACTCTCTTCTAGAGTAGATTGCATAATGCACTGCAAATGAGGCTCGTGTGTGGTACATAACCTACAAAACTCATCTTCCAGGCTACTCCTCAGTTTTGTGTGCGCAGAATTCAAGGAATTCCCTTTGGTTTGTCATTCCAGAAGAGCTCGGTGCTTTTGCCTGGTTCCACAGTTGGAGTTGTTTAGACTCAGGGATGTGACTGAGGAATACTTCATGTCTGGGTTTTTAACAGAAATGGGAGCGTGGCAAAGGAGGGGAGGGATGAGTACCTCCAGTCTTGTTCTCTATGGGAGCTGATTAAACTTACAGCATAAAACTCTGCAGGTTTTATTTTGCAGGGTAGTGACTTCAGGTTTGCTTTTCTGGGGTGTGAGGGAGTCCGCATACACATAAGACTATGTGTTAGTTTGGTTACTTGTTGTACCCAGTATTTTACAGCTGTGAGGTAAAAGGACCACTGTACCTGTACTCCAGCATGTCCCTTTGCCTCTTCATGCCTCTTTTCATAATCTGTTAAAACTGCAATAATGGGTAGCTTCTAAGGAGCAGAGAAGATTAATATTAAAATTTGAAGATATAAATTGTAAGGATAGAAATGCCAGTTAAATTTGGTGGTGGTTTTTTGGTTTTGTTTTTTTTTTTGTTGCTGGTAATCAGTAGAGCTTTTTCTAAAGCTATGTCCCTGGTATACAAACCCAGTTAAAATTTCTTATATTTAGTGTAATGCTGTAGTAAACTAGAGAATATTATGACTTTAGGATATAAATAGCTCTATTAAAGGCATACGATGACCTTGGAGAAGTTGTCTGAAGAATAAATGGTAGATACTTACTGATCAACCCCACAAGTTCAGATGTCTTTGCAATGGGTGAAGTCTTACTAGGAAATAAATGTAGGTGCTAGCAAGAAGCACGATTGACTTGTGCTGGAAAGGAAATATACGTAACCTAAAATAACAGCCAACTAGATATGGGAGGAGAAAATCCCCCACCACATTTAATTCTTATCTCAGTTCTATTAGTAATTGACTATCAGAGTATTCATCTAAAATTCTACAGTGATGCTGCTTACCTTATTAGGGGTAGTTCCTCAGGTTCTTTTCTTTGACTAACTTAGAACTTCACTTTTTTTTTTTTTTTTTTTTTTTAAATCATGTCCCTTTACTGTGTCTCAATCTGGATGTTCCAGAAGGATAGCTGACTTCTTTTGTAAATAAATGTGGTACAGTTTTATCTATTTAGTAATTGGGCAGTGAAACCAATACCAAGTTTTGTATTGGTTTGAAGGAAAAAAACCAACGCCCCACCTTTGTTACAGGGACTGGACTATGAAAGCGCCAAGCAAAGGATCCTCGTGATTGCAGTCAACAATGAGGCACCCTACATGCTGGCACCACATTCACAACAACTTTCCCAGAGCACCAGCTCTGTTACAGTGCATGTCCTGGATGTGGATGAGGGGCCGGTGTTTAAACCCTGTCGGTTACGCCTAGACGTTAAAGAATGCGAGGAGATTGGGACAAGTATTGGAAGATACCTAGCAGAAGATCCAGAAACTGGAAACAGTGAAGGCATAAGGTATGAAACAATGTTACCTACTAGTTTATTTGGAGTACAGCATGGGCGGGATACGGGAAGGGGGAAATAGTTGTTGATGCTGTATATATGTGTGTGTTTGTGTGCACACACATGTGAGTGTATATGAATACATCTATATATGTACATGTATGTACGTACATATACGTGTGTGTATATTTGAGATCTTTAACTAAACAAACAAATTATTCTTGACAGCTACCGGATACCATCTGACCAGTGTAATTGGATCAGCATAGATGAAAGATCAGGTGAAGTTAGAACCATTAAAGTCTTGGACCGAGATGTAGGAGAAATGAGACGAGGTCAATGCAATATCACAGTCCTCGCAATAGACAGAAGTGAGTACTAAATGTTGTCAGTATTCTTTGTGGTCTATAACAGATGTTTATGTGCAAGTTTAGTGTTGGGACAGCTATACTGGTTCAGACCAGAGGCCTGCCTAGTCCGTTGTCTTGTCTTTGGGATAGGTCTGTCAAATGCTTAGGGAATATTACACAGCAGGGAAAGCATTTAAGAAATCAGGGCAAATTCTCAATATTTTCAAAAGTTATCTGCTCCCATTTAAAATCCTTTGTTAAGTTTAAATTGAGAGATTTTCCTGTGGATTGTATTCCTTTTATTTCCTGACTATTTTTTTTGAGTGATAGCACCTGGCAGCCATGAAGTTGACAACAGAGAAAGTAGAGAGAGAGAACTTTTTGAAAAAAAAGTTGTTGACCTTGCAACTCTTACTGTTTCCTCCTCTGTTTGACTTCTTGGTGTCTTGCTTTTGGAAACCCTTAATTTAAAAGGACCTCTAAGAATAGCTGTATTCATTGCTGTATGTTATTGTGCTCTTACTCTTATTCTCAGTCATCCAGGTTCTGTAACAGTGTTCACGCTATGTGTTGCTCAGGTGACGAGCTCTTACAAATTACTCTGATTGTAAAGGAAGGGTTGTACACTCAGATTCTCGTTCTAAAACAGGTTTTGGTTCTGATTTAATGTGAGTGATGATCTATTCTTTCTGATTAATTTGGGTGTATGCATTTATTGTAGGAAAAGACATAGTTTTGCCTCAACATCATCTAGCCAAGAAGATTAAATACACCTTTCACTTCCCAAATGCAGCAAATGGATTATCAAAGAAAAATGTTAGGCTTACAGGTCACACTTTTAATTCTAAAATATGTATCTTACATTAAAAAGGAAAAATGGACTGCCTTTATAAATCCAATGGCAGGATTTAGTTTGAGCCCTTATGTGCTTAAACATCAGTGGGAGTAAAGAGCAGACCTTTGGAAGTTGCTTTACAGCTGAAAATTCTAACTCTGTCCAGAGCTTGCATACTAAAATTAAATGTAAATAATATGAATTTAAATTTTTTTAGAACTTCTGTTGCATACGAAGTAAACATGATATATGCATCTGCAGTCAGGTATCTCTAGAGAAAGTTTTAAAAAGTAGACTTGATGTAATTTCACTGGAATGCATATGCAAGCATTGACCATTCCTGTGTTGGCAAAAATGTAATTAAGAGGGAGAGCTCATTCACTTCTTGCCTGTAGACTTTGGTGACTTAGTACGTGTCACTGCTGAATCCTGCTACTGCATGGTGACTCAGAGGGAAGAGGACAGAAAGAAGCCCACTGTTTCTGGATGTGTTCATGTTCCCAGGGGAAATGAGAGTAGGGAAAGGGTAATTTATTTTCTCCTTCCAGAAGTAAAAAGGCTGGAGACTTTCACTTTCTGCTTTTGACTCTCACTTTGGCTTAGTGTCCTTTACTCCTGATTTATGGGCTCTTTCTCCTCTCATCCTCCTGTTAGAACAGTATCTGTCCCCACACAGATACACACGCTCAACAAAATACATTGTCTGCACATGCAGAATATGGAGCTTTGGGAGCTGTTGATCCATTCTACAACCAGCCAAGCAAAGAGAAGCAGCCAAGAGAGACCTATGAGAAGTCCCTCTCTCTTTTTGGCTAAATCAGCAGCTGCTTTCCCTCTTACTTCTAAACTTGGTGATATTCCGTTGTGAAAATTTGGACTAGAAATAAATACGTGAATGTTAGAAGTAAGTGCTAAAAGTAGTTATTTTTATCTCATAGATGGCAAAACAGGCACTGGAACAATTCAGGTTTTCATCCAGCCTGGGAACAAGAATTACCCACGAATCACTAAAACCGACTATATAATGTGCAGAGACAGAAAACCGATCTGCCTTACTGCACAGGATGGTGATGAGTCTCCTTACAGCGCACCCTTCGTATATCGCATAACTGACCGTAGCTTGGCTTCCTCGTGGAAGATAACTCGACACAATGGTATGCTAAGACTTCCTCCTCCTCACTTAGCTGTAGGTTGCCAGAGGAGGCTTTGCTACCTCTCCCTTGGATGGACTGTAAGAAAGATTGGATGAATGTATGTTTGGAATTGGTGTAGTCAGTGGGGCTAACAAGGTAGCCCTGATGATCTCAAGTGGTTCCTCAGTTTCATTTGCTGTACAGGAGATCAAGAGTATGCCAGAAATAAAGGGGAACAGCTAAAGTATTCTTTATCTTAACTGTACTGGGTTTGAAACAGTTTGCAGAAGTTAAGAAGGGGGCACTGTTGGCCTCACAAAGGCAAGGAGAAGGATATTATATTCTGCCTCTTAAAGCATAAACAAGGATCTGTCCCCAGCATCCTTGGGTCAGCAGTCAGCTGCTGTCTGAAATTATGATGTAAAAAGATTAGGTGGGAGAACAAAACCCGATGTAATGCATTGCATCAACACCTCTGGAAAAGGAAATATACATTCATAATTCATGAGGAATTTACGAATGAAAGGGCTAATACTCCAAAGAAAAATACAACTTTTCTTAGGCTGCTATTATGGTGGAGAACTGGAAAACTGAAACTTTACCTAAAATTGGTTAGAGGCTGACTAAAAAAATCCTGGCAGTTTTTTTTTCTTAGTACTGCTGTCAGCCAGCACGTTTTTGGTAAAGCTGAGCTGGGTGAAAGAAAACGTTACTATCTCCCTTAATATATTCATGTTAATTTTTACAATTTTGATAGAAGTAGATAAACAATTTATTACCAAAGGTATCAATGTTTCCTAAAATTTGCTGCTATAAAAAGTTGTAGCTGATGGTGGTTTCCTGGTGGGTGCCAGATGATGGCAACAAGAGCAGCACATACATTTGCCACTATGTTGTCATGAATTAGCTTGAAAAGGGTCTGATTCTGAAGGGTTCAGACAAACATTCACTAATGAAAGGCAAAAGACAGCAAGTCTGAGAGCAAAGACATCTAAGAGTTTCAAGGTTCATGTTAGGCAAATTGAAAAAACGTTATAGATGGTACATGTAGTCTCATATACCTCATCATAAAGCAACCATTATGTATATCAGTGTCTATCTTGTAAGTGTTTTTTACATATGATTTCTTTCACCCTTTAAAACACATGGTCACTAATCATTGCCACTAAGCACCGCAGCAGACTAAATGGATTTTACTTCCCACTGGATATAGCCATTCCCACTGAATATAGCAATAGAGCTAAAGAGTGGAAGAGGTATAAATTAAGTTTACGATTAATTATTCCAATCACACTACCAGAAGTCCTTTTAATAAATGTCAGTTCAGTTGATGGTCTTTACTAGTAAGCCCAAATAGTGTAATTTACTGTAATGAACTGAATCAACTTCCGAGTTTCAAATCATATGTTGTCAGAAGGCTATATAAGGTTTGCTTTTTTTTAATTCTAACATTTAAAAGGTGCTGAAAGTATAAATCCTTCCAAGATGTAGTTTTGTGTCAACACATTTAAGCTAGCTTTAAACTAGCTGATGTGGAGCTGGTAGCAGTATAGCTGTAACAGAAGGGAAGATTGTGATGACGGTCGCATTTGTGACAACAGAGTTTCAGGTATTGTTAACACTAGATCTGGTTCTATCTTTTTTTACAGATAATTCTGTGTATCTTTCACCAAAGGGTGATATTCCATTTGGAGTATACAATATTCCTGTAAGTGTGATTGATAACGGAGGAAAGGTGGGAGAGAACCACGTAACAGTTAACCTCTGCGATTGTGTTACTCCAAGCGAATGCAATGGGCCCCGTGATCTTTCTGCTGGAAATGTTACTCTTGGCGTATGGGCCATCCTTGCAATGATCTTAGGATCACTATTGCTGCTGTGTAAGTACACTTGTTTTTTTTTAACATGAAGTGCAAAACACTTGATTTTAAAATTAGCTGAGAGAACCTGATTCAAACATTTTTTTATTTAGGCAGTTGTATAGCCCTCATGACTGACTTAATGTACTTGCTCTATTTGTATCAGTATCACAGGCTTTTTGCTCTCATCTTGTCCTGTAGTTACTGTGTGTGTATTTTTGTTTATTCTTTTAAGTACATTTTGTGTAAGATGTTCTGACCTGCATTCAGCGCTTGAACCGAAAGAGGATGCGATTTGTAGTGCTTATCAGATCTTGTCTTGAGGCGAATATAGTGAAGTTTGTTTGTGAGTTTAGTGCTGGTTTTGGGATGCACATTTCTGTTTGTAGGAATGCTGAAATCAATTTCCTAGAGCTTTTTGTGACCTTTCTTGTGTCATGGTTTAAAACATGGAGTATCTGAGACATTGGATTTGCACAAAGGATTTCACAAGAGCCAGTGTAATGTTGAAGGACAGTTTGGGTACTTCCACAACACACCAAACCCTTGAATACATGTTGTGTTACTAGAGTTGCCCAAAGACTAACAGATTCTCAGCAGGTTAATATTGCTGTTAACCAGTGAGGCAGTGACAGTGATACGTAATAGTAAAGCCAGGTTATTTTTTTACCAGAATCAGACATAGTCTGACTAATAACATCTTTAAAAATCACCAGAGGACACGCTACAGTAACAAATACTTCAGAGTTCGGGTTTTTTTCTTTCTTGTCTTCTTTCTTTTCCTTTTTTTCTGGTAATGATCAACCTGTCTTGCCCCTGTTCAGTCTCAGCTAGCTGTTCTTACTCAGGTAGTTAGAACACTGGGACCTGCACATATTTTGAAGGTTAGATAGATCCATGTTTTATCTAAACAGGGCAGGTACCCAAAGTCGTGATATAGCCTGGAGGTGGAACTTTCAGATGTGGGGATGCTCAGTGGGGGGACTGTGTGAAACATCAGCTAGGTTTTTGTCACTACGCCTTGACTGCATCCCTCCCAGATAGACCCACTATTTTATTGTGGCTAGGTTTTACCCTGTGTATCCTCTGCTCAGTGCTGTCATGGATGTCTTCTTCCCATCTGTCAGCATCAGGAGGTGACCTGCCAGAACCACTGATGCAGATCTCACTGACAGCTGATAGTTGCAGAAGCTAAATGAGCTTGAAAGTGGCTCTTGGCCAATTTCTACAGAAGTTTATGGGTTCAGAGATCAGATTGCTCAGTGGGCAGTTAGGCAGAACTGTTCTGTTCCTCGTGGGCTTCTTTATTTTTAAGCTATCAACTTGAAAAGAGAAGGAAAGAGTGGTTCCCTGAATGAAATGTTTAGTCCTTTGTTTAGGAGAGGTATTAGTTGCTTATGATTCTTTTATATAAAGTCATTTCTGGCTGAATCTCCATGACAACACAAAGTAGTATTATAGGAGGAATAAGCTGAATACAAGGAATTTAAAAGATTGTTCTGTAGGATAATGCTTGAAGTCCTCCAGGGTTCTGCTGACCTTTTCTGTGAAGCAGAAGTTTCTGGTACTGGGACCTTTAGCTTGCATATTAGTTCCTTATGATGTAATTTGACATCTGTGTGTTCATACATGAAAAAAGTCTTAGGTACAACCTTGTTGTAGACACGATTGGTCTAAATTTTTTCTTACTGTGAAATCTTGCAGTCAGTGTTTTCATAAAGGATACTTGCATTTCTTTCAGGGAAACCAAGATGCATTTTAGAAGAATGAAATAGTTCAACAGTGTAGTGAAAACTCCATATACTGTTTGAAAAAATGTATATATGTACAGTTTTGAGTATGGGCATTTTTGGAAATAATTTTTTTTTTTAAACCATACTTGATGCTTAGGCATTTAAAAAGGCTAATGCAACAAAATTCATTATCAAACAGAAGTAGATACCATTATGAGGTAAAGTTCATAGTATCTTCCTCACTTATTTCCTTTC
Source organism: Gymnogyps californianus (assembly GCF_018139145.2). Classification (NCBI taxonomy): domain Eukaryota; kingdom Metazoa; phylum Chordata; class Aves; order Accipitriformes; family Cathartidae; genus Gymnogyps; species Gymnogyps californianus. Next base: position 48,288,606 of record NC_059472.1, read on the forward strand.
TATAGTAATCCTGATCACAATTTGTGGCTGCTGTGGCTCTGGGGTAATGCACCGGCATGTGACTGATGATTGTGCCAATCACAACTTAATCATTTCAAATACAGAAGCTCCAGGAGAAGAAGTGATGGTAAGTTGTCTATTTACTTCGAAGTAGAAACATGTAATTAAGATATCCATAACATTTCAGTTTGACAACAGGACCACCTGCAAGTAAGTGATTTAGTAAAGGAAATAAGCGATAAATGCAGGGATCATTAGATGTGCTTTGCTATTTAACAAGAATTTGAAAATTCTTACCTTAGGCAGAGATGGTGGTACCATATATATTTAAACATATCCTGTAGTTGTTAGCCCGGCTGCTTATAATTCTTCCAGACTTTAACTGTTTGGTTGGAACTTTCAGGTGAACATTTTAATCACTTCAGTCATTTTCAACAATGAGATTAGATGAAAATTTACTGGTTTGCCTATGTTGAATGTGTGTTTGTGGCAAAACATTGCTTTTCCTTGGAGAAGGATTTTTAAATTTAGCAGATAGTCTTTGTAAAGTACAGGTGCAATTTCTGCCCTTCCCCTGAAAAATGACCCCAAATACAGTTGATTTTTGAGCCAGTGGAAAAAATATAATTGAAGAGTCCATGTTCATGAAATATGTTCTTGCTTTTGGCATCTAAACTTTTTTAAGATTCAGTCTACCATGAACAAAGTCCAGCCCAGGACTGCGTTCGTACAGAAGGACTTAACTCTTCAGACTCTTCCCCTTCTCCTCTGTCCCCCACCCCCTGACTTTGCCCTCCCCAAGAAAAGGAGATTAGTTTAAAAACCATTGAGTTTACTTCACCTTGAAAACCAAGAAATCCTAATGGTGACAAGCGTCAAATTTCTCATTGCCTATGAAGCATAATGTAGTGCCATTATAAACTGATAATGTAGTTTTTAATTTGTGATCCCATGCTAGTTTTTCCGTATTTCACTCAGTATACAGACTTAATGTGTGAAAAAACAGAATTAAACTTATGCATATGACTGTATATCTGGCTTAATGCGTTACAGGTTGTTGACTTTGAAAACCAAACATTATTTTTATATGATAATTTAAGAAACTAGCATGTGGATTATAGTACAGCTTTCATTGGCATAAAGATTCAGGTTTTGGATCTCATATTATATTTAAATGCAGATTCCCCCCCCCCCCCCCCCCCCAGTATCCTTTCCAAAGACCACTTATTGATCTTTATACACTAAGGATAGTTTTTTGTTCAAAATATCGCAGTGGAAAGCTGGAGACTTTTCAATTTTCCGTATTGACAGTTCCTGATAGCTGTTTCATCTTTTGAATTTAAAAAAAAAAAAAAAGGAGGAAAAAAAAAAAAGTAAAGGTATCCCCACTACTGCATCTGTTTTCAGGATCACAATATAATTCCTCTACAAAACACAAGTGATCAAGGAGGATATGGAATAAAAACAGGAGATCAACAAACATTTGAAATGGTAAAAGGAAGAGGACATACCTTGGAATCAGTCAAGGGAGGCGGACATCAGACTCTGGGATCAGTTAAAGAAGGAGGAGGACAGGCTGTGATGGATACGTGTAGATACTCCTACTCAGAATGGCATAATTTCACACATCCTCGTTTAGGTGAAGTAAGTATTCTGAAACTGGTTTGGTTTTTTTGGAGTGTAGGTTATGGTCAATATATACAGACTTTTCAAGGAAGACATGCATTTGTGCTAGAAAGGTGGCTTTCTGTGTTTGGTTTTGTTTCGTTTTTCCTCTCCTTTGCTCCCCTGTGTCCCCTTTGGAATATTGCCCTTTCAAAAATTCATCCTTTACATATTTTAGACGTAAGCGTAAATGACTTGCTTTTCTTGGCTTAAACTATAGGCAGTATGCTATTTTTCATTTAGAATATTTACTCATTTAGAATAATTACTTTACTCAAGCTTTTGTGAGTTTTTCTGAGAGTGTCTGTTTTTATTCTAACTGCTTGCTTTGTACTAATTTAAACCTGATACTTATCTTAGCAATGGTGCAGGAATGAATGTACAGCGTTAGAAATGTAGTTATTCCGTGCTTTGGAGATCAAAAACTCTCACTACTTGCCTAACTAGTTATGTGTAAATCAATCTTTTAATTTCGAGTGGATTTTAGTTGCTTGACAGCTTATTTAAACAGGTTCTTCCTCTTTTATTGTTACATACATGATTAGTAGAAATGATTTCTTTATTAAATACTTATATTTTGTAGTCTTAATGATATAGACCAATCATGTGCATTTTTTGTATGTAGGAATCCGTTAGAGGACACACTCTGATTAAAAATTAATCAATGAAAGGTAAATCAAAAGAAATTATTTTTATGCAATATGTTTAGGATAACAATTTAAGAAAATAATAAGGTGTGTTCTCTTCTATGCAGAAGGTGCACCTATGCAGACAGGATGAAGAACAGAAGCATTCTGAAGATTATCTCCTTTCATATAACTATGAAGGAAAAGGATCCTTGGCTGGCTCTGTAGGCTGCTGCAGTGATCAGCATGAAGAGGAGGCACTTGACTTCTTAGATCAGCTGGAACCCAAGTTTAGGACGTTAGCAGAAACATGCGTAAAAAGATAAATGTACCTTTCACAGTGCTGAAAAAAACTGTAAATAAGTGGCTGTCATACTTTTGTGATGTTAGGTATTTTGGAATTGAGGGGGGCAGAGGTTTATTAAAATTAATATAGACTGGTGAGAGTGTAAGTAACTCTTACTTTAAATTTACAACATTTTTTTTTTTTATCTCTGCTAGACACATTCCATCGAAAACAAGGGATTCAAAATATTTTTTCTTTAAACTATGTTAATATAGTAATGCTAGTTTCTACTTAGATTACATTTCCTATTCTTTGTGATTACTTAAAATGCAAAACTTGGTGTTGTCCTTTTAATTAATTATTCTGCTTCAAAATTTTATTGTATTTGGCTTTGGAGAAGGAAAGCTTTTTAACTCACTGTTTCTTTGTTTTCTTTTAATTCTGTAGAAATAAAACAAAAAACATTACTGGTGGATATCAAATACCTTGTTAATTTTTAACTTATATGAACTGAGATACAAAACACTTTTTCATTTTTCACATAAACAATACTGATGAATACATTAGAAAACTTTATATTTTGATTGAAAATTAAATATATATATGTTGTATATATGTAAAATAATATTCAAAAATATATTTTTCTCCTAATGGGTTACCACCCATCAAGCTTGCTATCCTAAGGGATTTATGGCATCACCACATAGGGTGTCAGCATTGTATGCGAGTATGTATTTTTCTTTTAAGAAAATAAAAGATTTTTTTAAAAAATCAGGAAATAGGGGTAACTATCGCACTTCAAATGAATCCAAGACAAATCTTGTGTTTACTTGACATAAGTTTGTACCTCAGTTTCTTGTGAGTTTTAACATAGTAACTTTGCAGAAATGATGAACATTGCCAAGAGTTTTGTCCAGTGTAGCTACCACTACCTTTTTTACTTGCCTTGTTGTGGACTTCATTAAACTGTTTTTTTCTGTAAGTAGAACTTGACAGAAGATACAGCTCAAATGGATTGAGCATACACTGCATTGATAACGTGTTTTAAAGATAGCTTTATTTGAGATGCAAAATTACACTGGAATAAACTGTCTGGTTTGAGTGTATTATGTGGTGGTTGTAGAGGTAAGCATTTACACAGATGTCTGGCAGAAATCATCTGAATCCCATTTGTTATTTTACTAGATTAAGCATACTTATACACTATATATATATATATACACACAAAAGTCTGAAATACCTTTGGCAGGTGACAGTAGTGAGACCTGAATGCTGCCATAAGCTATTTCTGGAATTCAGCCTCTGCTTCCCAGGTTTTATATGTTTTTAATATTTGCACTCTTGGTTAAGTAATCTGTCCTCTGCACTCCGGGAATTCTCTTGTGCCTTAAAAGAATGTCTTCCTGCCTATAAGAAACTTGTGCAATTATGTATTTCTGTTGCTATAATTCTGCTTTTAGGTTTTGCTCTGTAAACATATGCCTTAGGGAGATACTTTTTAAAATTTACTATAGCTAATGATCTGTAAAAGGAATTATTAGTAACAACAAAGAGTCACACTGCTTTAAATTTCAGTGCACAGCTGCTGCTGACTTCCAGTGGTTGCAGTTCATTTGACACAAATTATGGTCAGCGAAAACCCGCAACAGTATAAAAACTTACCCAAGTTATAAAACAGTACTTTTAAAACCTATTTCACACTGGAAATGGGCTTCAGAATATTTCTGGTAAGAACTAGCTGTGGTTAATAACTTCATAGACCAATGTTAAATGTATTTTAGTGTATCATTTGAAAGTGGTGATGAATTCATCCTGAACGAGAATCACTGCCAGTTGTAAGAGCAACAGTCACCAGCAGCAAAATACTAGATGAGAACCAAGGTGTTACAAGCTTACTTTATTTAAAAAATGCATGCTAACACTACTCTTCTGAACACTACTCTTCTTTATCACGAACATAAATGAGTTTTGCTATACATGGATAGGCAGATCTGTGGCTGATGTTAAGTCAGGATAGCTCTGCTGATGCCAGTGGAGCTATGCTGACTTTATGCCAGGTGAAGATCTGTCCCTTAGTGATTTCCTTGCTTCTTTGTGTCTTGCATCTTTATCTTTAGTTATTGGCTATACACTTCTTAAGGTAATGTTAATGTCTTCCCCCCCCGCCTTTTAATGTTTGGTGGTTTTGTTTTTTTTTTTTTTTAAATTATATAAAAATCCTGTAGTTCAGAAGGACCTAGGATAAATAACAGAATGCACTCTTTTGAAAATTACTTGGGGGGTGGCGTAGAGAAGCCTCTGGAAATACGGTTTCTTTCCTCATGAAATATAATAGTAGTACTGTTCTAAAAGAATAGACCAAATTTGTATGAGCTTTAATTGAATTGGCGTTGGCTATTTTAAGTAGATGGTTGCCAACTTTCCACTCTGGAGTTAATAACTTATTGAAATGAAAATAATGTTTTCTAGTCTAATTTACCTTAAAAATTTTTTCATTTTTTTTCTTTTACATTTCAACAAACATAGATAATTAGTTACTTGCATTTTTTGTCTGTTTTTAAACAAAGCACAAATTTGGAATCACTTCTACTTGTTTGTCTCTTAAAAATTAAAGTTCTGAACTGAACCAGCTATTTCTGTAAAACCAAGAGTAGAAAGGTAGTTGAGATGCTTTAAAAAATGAACTGTAAAACATTATTTTCATTGTATCTTCTAATCATGTGAATGAAAACTTTGTATAAAGCATTAAGGTTTACAAATACTAAGTACCAAATAACATTTGTGTAAAGCTTACAAATGAAATATTTCAAAATGTATAATTCACTCATTGTTACTGTCTTGAATCACCTTAAAAATTGTGAAGATTTGTTCTCTTCAACTAGATAATTTGCAAACTATCTAGTTGTGTCAACATTGTCTTAACATCATGTTTTAGGTATATTTTGTACAACAGTGAGTAATAAATTTTTTGGAGAATAAAAGGAACTTCTACAAAACCTGTTAATTTCTTGTACATGAACTAGTTTATGAAGATAAGCATGCCTGTTTCTGAAGGAGATTGGATTTTTAAATTTTAATTTAAGTGTTTTTGCAATGTTATACTGCCGTAATGCTAGTAGTAGTTGCCCTTGCAGCAGGAGCGGTAGTGAGTTCTAGCTGAAGATTTATAGCACAAGCTGGCCAGTTGTTTGTGGGGCTTTCTTAGTGCTTCTAAAATGATCACAGAACACTTGATGAATTCAAGATCTTAAAACTACAAAGCATTAATCTGTCATCTCACTGATAAATTGCAAAAAATACACAGTGCCTATTTTCAAAACCTCTTAAGGAAAACCAATGGCAGCAGATAACCCAAACTTTCACATGTTTGGCAGTCATAAAGCTGCAGGATATTAGTATCGTAGGGACTGTATGATCGCAACGATACTATGGTCAAGAGACCAGTGGAATATCAGTTTTGGTTATCTGGCTTCAAGGGAAGAGGTAAATTCACAGAATGGCTGAGGTTGGAAGGGACCTCCGGAGGTCATCTGGTCCAACCTCCGTGCTCAAGCAGGACCACCTACAGGTGGTTGTCCAGGAGGAGATGTCTTTTGAGTATCTCCAAACATGGAGACTCCATAACCTTTCTGCAAAACCTGTTCCAGTGCTCAGGAAATGTTCCACCATTTCCATGGCCCTTCATTGGACTCCCTCCAGTACATCCATGTCTCTCTTGTACTGGGGAGCCCAGCACTGGGCACAGTACTCCAGGTGTGGCCTCACCAGTGCTGAGTAGAAGGGAAGGATGACCTCCCTCAACTTGCTGGCAACGCTCCTCCTAGTGCAGCCCAGGATGCCATTGGCCTCCTTTGTGGCAAAGGCACGTGTTCTTGCTCTTTTAATCCCACTCAGAGCCTTCTGAATGCATCTAAGGCAAGCTTTTTAGATTAAAAGGACTGTGTTATTAGAACAGAAATGTACCTGAGATGAGAAGGGCACCAACTTGTCTATTAGAGTTACTTATACTGAAAATAGACTACCATGAAATCTATTATTGTTTGCCATGGTTTTTGTTTTGGCCTTACAACATTAGTAGATTTATCTTTCTTAGAGGACAGTGTGTGTTTTCCCATTGAAGCGTTGTTGTTTTCCACCCAAATATTCATTGATTATTACCTTTCAGTATATATCCACTTCAAGTGGAACAATACAAATATTCATTCAAACCTCTGTAATATCTTCAGATAAATCTGTGACATTAAAAGAAAAGGTTATGTATAAAAATCAGATTTGCTAGATTAAAACTTGCCCAGGTAATACTGATAATCAGCAAACCGAAGCAAGGGCAAGGAGATGTACAGAAGTGATACATTGTTTTGCACACTTTCCAAACATCTAGAGTTCTGGCTGGAGCACATTGAAAACTGTATGCAATGCTTTCCATCAGCAAGTACCTTGAAGAAATCTGCAACCCCAAAGTACTAGCTTCATATGATTTGGAGAACCAACATTATTTATGTTCAAGCAACTCCCAAAGCAATTTGTTCTGTTCTTTGAGCCCAGCCTCCTCATACTATTTCAGGACTTGTCCTCTTTATCTCTAGCCTCCAGATCCCTCTCTTACCCTAGTTCTTTCTTCCCCTTTGCTTTCTTTGTTCTCAGCCCTGGCCCCAGGACATGTCTCTGTGTAAATATTGGTATCATCTCTTACCTCCCAAAAGGTCTATTTTTTTTTTTTCCATATATCAAACATCTTTGTTGCAATTTACCCTCTCTTCTTCCAGTTCAGCTCCTGTGTCATCTGCATCTGAGTGGGCTGTCTGCACACCAAGAGAGGCAGTACAGGGTATGTGAGGAAAAAGCAAATAACTTAGCATAAGTATCTAAAAATGTAGACATCTACAAATGAGGTAATCATCCTGCAGTGAATTTATAGTTAGCAGAGATTTAGACAATGGAGTTTTGGATCATGATTCATTTAAGCTGAAGATGAAGGTCTCTATTTGGTCAAGCGAATCACACCTATGTATCTAATTTCAGTTACAAGGCCTATGGTTACAGTGACAGTTGAAAGGAAAGCCTTGGTCAACCTCAAAGATTCTTAGATGAAACACACTTCAGGAAGGTCATTCTTTACATATGAGCCAACAGACACTAATGAGTTACCTGCAAAGTGCAAATCAGACTCACAATTTGGTCAAGTGTGACAGACATGATGCCGATACACATGTACCTGACAGTAGAGTAATCCCTGGGAAATAGTCAAGCTTTTATTTAAGAAGCTAGAGCCACTGAAACTTTTGAACAGGTAGGTTGTGTGTGTATCTGACGGTTTTTCTTTTATTTTTATAACTTTCTAAGAAAGCATTATATTTTTGAGCTGAAGGTAAATATGCTGTTGAGAAAAAAATCAGCCTCCACCTGATCCCAAACAACTTAGATTTTCAATGCAAACTATCTTCATCTGTTGAAATCATTATGAGTGACTGAAAGTAGTCTTGGGCAAACAAGGAAGCATTATGCAACTCTTTAAATACAGGTAGCTTTGCTGGATCAACCTATAATTAAGCCATCCCCTAACTACAACCAAACCACTACGAACTTATCACATAAATGTTTAAACAGATCAAATAGGCCCATAAAGACCCATATCTTTCCTCCCACTTTAAGGAGGCTATAATTTGACAAGATCAAAGAGTATATGATGAGGTTTTATGCTCCACCTGTGCTCTAGAACACAAAAGCAGTTGGCACCTTTTCCTTGCCACTCTAACACACGGTTTTAAGCTCACCTTATAACTTGGGTTTTGTTTTGTACACAGCTCAAGCAGTCACTACATCAGTAACAAAACTAAAGGGAAGAAGTTAAACATATAACACTAAGATAAAGCAAATACAGGAAGCCTTTAGATAATAATCAAAAGATATATGATTTTCTCATGCTACTGCTGAATTCTGTAGTAATACAAAAGAGCCTTTGCTGATGATCAATGGCTGTATATGTTACAGAAAGTAAAATTTTAGTTCCTTCCTCACCACTTGAATTAACCAGATGATAGCTAGAACTCCAGTCACAGTGCTTTTAACAGCCAGCAAGCATTTACACAACATATAATCTTTTACACTTAAAAATGATGAAGGAAATAACAATATCAAAATGAAAATTCAAAGATCATATCCTTATGTGAGGTAGCACTACAGACAATCATAACCTCTGCGGTGTTAGCTTTATTAGTTTTTAACTCTCTTACACAAATTTTATGGGAGAAAAAAAAAATTGTTTGATGAAGTATTAAGCATAGAGTGCAGTACAGATTCAGGACAAAACCCCCAAAACTTTTTCTCTAACTAGTGATGTTTGGTATAATGAGATTGTTTCCTAGGATAGCTGTCTCATTGATTTGTGTCCTGGTGACAGTATAGCATGGATCACACTGGTCTGTAACATGATTATCAGGAAAAAAGAAAGCCTGGTTCACTCATACCAGAAAAATAGTGACAGGAAGATGTTAGAAATAGTTGTGTCCTCTTCATTCACTTTAAGGCTCACTTGTCTTTGAATGAAGTCAGGTGTAAACACTGACTGATGAAAGTCTGTATCTCCTTCACCATTATTACTAAAATTATTTCATTTTGCCAAAGTCTGTTCTGATTTCTGTTAGATGTTTGCATTGACACTCTCTTTTGGTACTGCATTGTCATGTATCAAAGTAAGGTATAATACACAATGTGAAAGATCTCTGAGCCACCGCTTTTGGAGTAATACGCATTTCTTTCTAAGTACCCCACAGAGTGCTTAAAAAAAGTGACTTCTGCTCTCAGTACTCCTTTTATAGTATTCACCCATTCAAATAGGAAGCATGTGAGAGGACAGGCCAGCTGAAATTCTTACTCAAGTCCGACCTGTTGGCAGGAATGAGAGTTTCTGGCAGCAATATCTGCCTCATTTCTTGCATCCTTCCCTGTAGCAAGGGTGCATGTCTCTACACCGTTCTCAGCTCTGCACCCTGGCGAGGCTGCTCTTGCTGCTCAGCCATGGGCAGGCATCGCGGGAGGTGCCAAGCCCGGGACAATGTGCCAGGTCTGCTCTGCTTTGCATCGTGTTTCTGGAAAGGGCTTTGCAGGGAAGAGCAGAGTCCAGCCAGCGATGCAATATATGCCTGCCAGAAATGCAGCTCTATAAATCTTCTGAAATTTGGTACAGTTACAGAAAGGCTGGAACTCACTCCTGAATATCATTTGACCCTAATATCTCCTGTGACAGTTTGCTGGAGTAAACTGCAGTGCTGCCCTTCTGACAAATACAAATTTTGGAACTCATTTTCTAGACCTTTAAACACTTCCTATCTTTTTGGGGGAGATATGCATGCACATGATAATATATATGTAAAAGATGAGGAAAATATATAGACGGGATGAAGAATCTGTTTGATGTGATTTTAATAAGGAGGATGAACCTTGCAAGCTGTCGGATGGTTAAGCAGTTCCAGTTACTTCTGCTTGAATGATAAGAGATGGTTTAAGCGGTCAAAGCAGGGTAGGTGTTGTAATAAAATAAACTACAGTTTGATTAGTTGTTATTGCAGCTGAAAAGCACGGTTTGATTTAAGCAGGAGATAGCCTGTGTAATCAGCTGGTCCTGGAAGCAGCGGTTATGTTTTCGACTGCAGACTTGTAGCAAGGTGTTGGACAGTGGCTATCAGTTTCACACACATTTAAGTACATAAAGATCTGTGAGTACAGAGACTGACAGACCTGACTGACAGAATGCTCCCTTCCCTGCCATTTGTGCATGAAGCTATTACTGCTGCACTGTTACTGTTAACAAGGACCACAGCTACAACTGAAAGTTGGTTTCATTAATGATAGGAACATGAGTAGGGTAGAAACAGAAACTGCAAAAGGCAGTCAACAAGAATGGGAACAGAACGTTATTTAGCTATTGGTATGATAGAGTATAAATGTACTATGATGCATGTAAATTCAGATAAAAAATGGAAGTATTAATTGACTCTTTTCGACATTAGAATAACAGACCGATAGTCAGCACATCCATCCCAGGCTATGTAGAGTATATGTTTCCTCTCTATGGCCTGCGCTGTGATGGATATTGCAACAACAAATAGGCAAATCATTCAACATTTATGCCTTAATAAGCATCTACATACAACCTGTTTTAGAGAGAATGAGTTAGAGAGAACATTGATCAATATGTATCATGAGAACAGACCTAACTTTGAAATCATGGTTTAATCTTTTACAGAAAGTAATCGGAAACATTTTTGCACAACTAAAATATGGAATAAGTTAATTACTGCAAGACAAGACTGAAGTGGAGTAAAAACTCAGTTTGGAAATGATTTGCTGTCTGCATAGATCTGTTCGGTTACAAGGGAGCAATCACTCCCTTTTAAAATATCGTTTAAAATCTAGCAGCTGAGCCATAGCAAGATAGTGCTGGAAATTGCTAGCACGAGGTGGGTTTTCCAGAATCTCCCTGCTTGCTCCACAAGAGGGTGACCAGAGCCCCAAAGGCTAATTCAGTAGGGGCTGTAGGAGTCTCAGGATACTTTTACGTTAGCAAACAGTCTGGCACACCAGCACTGGATCAGTAGGTTAAAGCACTTGGTGCCAAGGCCTTTGCTTATACACCGAAGATGGTTAGGGCAATTTCAGGTTGCCTCAGTCAAGATTTAGCCTGGTTCACTGATCTGAATGTCCCCTTCCTGTGATTAGAGGCTGTTCAAAGGGCTGTTCACTGGCTGAAGCTTTACGTCTTCGTTAGGGGTGATGAGTGTGTTTGATGAACACACAGAGCAGAGCTTTTGACTGAGTTTCCTCCTAAACAAATCCAGTTTGCTGGTACCAAAACTGGTCTGAGAACTGCACCGGTATGCAGTAAGTGGGGATGACTGGGACATTCACTTCAAAATGCTCTAGAGCAAAATGTCAGCGTAGACACTGCTCCGATGACTGGGGCACTCTTGCTCAATGCAGGGATTGTATGACCCAGCAGTTTGTCAAAGGAATGTGAAATCTGGGATCTGCTATAAACCTCTCTTCTGTCTGACACAGTAAGAAACCATCCCTAAATTAATATTGCATGAGGTTCTTCATGGACTTCTTATCAAATTTCACTAAATTTAGAGATACATGGGGATATAATATTTTTCTAGTTGCCTTCAGCAACAGCTACCATGTTTATCTGTGGCACTCCACGTGAAAAGACAGGTTCATTGCAATAAAAGCAGAAAGGAGACAGGTTTCATATTATAAAAACATCAAGTGACAAATTTGTTGATATCATTTAAGTCAAGGTCATATGCACCCCAGGCTGTGAAACTCAAATGCACATGGAAAACAGGATTTGTTTGTCTGGATCAACTAGTAAGTCAATAGCTGTGCAGGAACTGGTGAACATCTTGCTAGTGAAGCACAGAAAACTTCTGATGACATAGTAGGTGCAGAATCTGGGACAACTGATAGCATCATACCAAGAATGAAAGGAATATTAAAAGTAGTTAAGATCAAGGCAGAAGGCGCATATCAAAACTAGTTAGCTTAAATGTAGATAATGGCTGTGCGAATATGAGTTGTTCAAAACAATTTTCAAGCCAACTTTCAAAAAAAAAAAAAGTTGAAGTACTGCACCAACTACATCTTTGGGCTTATATAAAAAATCATTACAATTTTAATGCACTGAGAAAGTAATTCTTCACATTTACAGAAGGAATACCATCTTCATCTCCTGGTGTTCTGAAATGAACATTTTCCATTTCTCAAAATGGTACTTCTGATTTGTTTGTCTTTGAGATTTGCATCAAATACTCCTTTCCCTTCCAGGCAAACACAGGAAAGAGAAAGGCTATGAGAGGAAATGAGCAGAGACAACACGTATTCCAGCAACCCCTTCAAAATGCTAAAATTCCTAGTTGCTCAATGAATAAAATTTCTGAAGAGAAGAGAGAAGAAAGAAGAGAGAAGAGGAGACAAATATATTTAAAGGTATTGCTTCCACCTATGCATCCATCAGCAGATGTACAAATATCTGATTTACGTCAGCTTGCTGCTTAGTCTCTGTTTTGGTCATTCAACCCGCTTTAAAAAGCAAGCTGAAATTCATGTATCTGTTCATGAGGTTTGCTACTTGATGTGATTTGACACTGTTACTGACACTTGTTCTGCTGCTACAAGGCAGGCCCCTCTTTCTGTCCAAACATGTCTTACCAACATGATTTAATTGGCTCTCAACAAAATTACTATGATAATAAAGATTCTCAAAGAACAATGATTGCAAAATTTCCCGCAACAATGACTCAGTCATGGACAAGATCAAACATAAATACAATAGAAGAAGAGAGATGTTGAGCAACTAAAGCTGACTCCTGCCACATGAGACACTCAGTAAAGCTAACTTTGCCAAAAGACATAAGGCTCTTTAGTTTACTCTCCTGGAAAGTAACATTAAAATACAATGCCCTGTGAGGCAACTGGGGCAACACAATTGTCAGAAAATCATATTTGAAAGGAAGATTACACTATAAGGAATATTAAACTCTTCAAAGTGAATAACCTATTACAGAACACCAAACTACAAACATGATCAGTGAACGCCTGGAAGCAGGAGTTCAGAAGCTGGGGGGTGGATCTTTATTTTAACTTGCTTAGGTACACGTCATCAACATAATCTCTATTTCTTGCTTGTGAAACTTCTTTGTTCTTCCATTGTATCTTCTTTTTCATTGTCCTGTTTTTGGCCCTCACCTTGAAGAGTGAAACACACAGGAACACACAGCCCATAGGATCAGAATAGCCATAGTTGAGTACAAATTCCCCTCAAACACATGCAGTGTGGACACTGCTCCTCAACATCACTTGGTTTGCTCTACAGATCTGTTCCTATTTGTCTGCACTGTGCTATGTAGATGGAACTGCTATGTCACTTTTTTCCCACTGCTGTTCGTATCAAGGGTATTCCCAAATGCTTTAGGATGTTCATCTGTAAAATAATAGTATTGCAGTATAGTAGCTATCAGAAGAAATGCAGACTAGAAGCAAAAGAAACAGTGGCAAAAATGCCTCTTGGGGATAAGTAGTAACCCTTGAGGTTCACAGGAAAAGTGAACCAGGATGGAGTGCATAGACTTCACTGCTAAGATACAAATGAAGGGAAGAGCAAGTTGGCAGTACTTCTTCAAGTTTTGTGCCCTTTCAGACTTGCAGCATTCATCTCTTGGGCTGATTCCCAATGAATCTGCATCATTAAGAACAGCAGGGCAAAGCACCAGGAGCTACTTCGCTGGGTGCAGAGCACATATCCTGTCACAGACCAGGCAGGTGTCAGTTCTGCTCTTGGCTGTGGGTGAAGACCTTTTTGCAGGGACAAAACAATATGGGCTGTTTTGCCCTAAAGTTGCTGGAATGTCACCTGCTTCATGGGTTTAGTGGTAAGTGATGTTCAGTTTTACAGCGGCCAGTCACCTTTTCACAGACACATGCCCGTCTTAAACAGCACTGTCTCAGGAGCAGATTTTTTACTGGGCTACGAACAGTTAAACCTTCTGAAAGGAAGAAATGGAAACACTTTGCAAAGGCATGAAAAACACTTACACTGTGGGAAGGGAGCGAGATTTTAGCTAAAGCCAAAGGCAGCTTTGTATTGGATGTCATTTCAGCCCAGTGCACTGACTGTCTCTCTATAAAACAGAATTAGTGCTGTAAGTAGGAGTGCTACTATTGTAATGTGGAATGTACACATACCACACAGGTCTTACTGAAAGAGTTGCACTCTGCAAGATGTATCAGGTTCTCTAATCCCCCAATCTCCATTGATACCCTCAATATTCAAATTCTCATTTCATTCTCAGGGATAAACCAGTTGGTAGCTTTTCTGTCCAGACAGAGAACTTACATGGAGAGAAACTCAGGGACTTACATTGGAGAAACACTGTCATAGTCATCCTAGTACAATCAGTCAGTAGTACCTCTGGGCAGATTGTTCTCCTTGGATGGTTTGGGATTTTGGAGTTCATTTCTTATGATAATTTAGGTGACTCTTACATCCTGCTCCTTACTTTGAAACCCATTTGCTTAGCTGGCAACAAATACTGATTTAGTTATATATTCCTTCAGCCACCTAAGTTGCTCACCTTTAGCTAATTGATAACACAGTGAAGTACTTTAAGACAGACAGAAGGAGACCTTTGTCCAATTCCCCATTTTAACATAGTGTAACTTTTCTACAATCTATTCAATAACTGGTTTTAGTATTTTTTTCTGGCTGAGACAACCTCTTTCGCCAACGTATTAGTTTAAACTATTCCATGGAAAACATTAGGAAAGGAACTGTCACCACTGAAATGAAGGTTGGGAATAAAAATGTATAATGGTGCTATGTGCTGGAGAAACAGTGTTTATGTTCTTTAGATTGCAGCAGATATTTTTCTTTACCTCAATTCTTTATTCCTGTAAGCGAGCTAGTACCAGCCTTGTAGCCAAAGACTTCAGTGTCTTAAGTTACTCCAGTTAACAGTTAGGCTCATAGGTCAGAGGTTCACTGTGCCTAACTGTCGTGGTTTAACCCCAGCCAGCAACTAAGCACCACACAGCCGCTCCCCCCTCCCCCCTCCCAGTGGGATGGGGAGGAGGATCAGGGAAAAAAAAGTGAAACTCATGGGTTGAGATAAGAACAGTTTAACAACTAAAGTAAAATAAAATATAATACTAACTACTACTAATAATTATTTTTATAAAAATAATAATAATAAATGTAATGAGAAGGAATATAACAAAAAAAGAGAAATAAAACCCAAGAAAAGACAAGTGATGCACAATGCAATTGCTCACCACCCACTGACCAATGCCCCAGCAGCGATCTGCCTCTCCTGGCCAACTCCCCCCTGTTTATATACTGGGCATGGCGTTCCATGGTATGGAATACCCCTTTGGCTAGTTCAAGTCAGCTGCCCCGGCTCTGCTCCCTCCCAGCTTCTTGCACACCTGCTTGCTGGAAGAGCATGGAAAACTGGAAAGTCCTTAACTTAAGATAAGTGCTACTTAGCAACAACTAAAACATCAGCGTGTTATCAACATTATTCTCACACTAAATGCAAAACACAGCGCTGTACCAGCTACTAAGAAAATTAACTCTATCCCAGCTGAAACCAGGACACTAACCTATACAGGCAGATAGCAAATGAGAAGAGCCTACACTACAGAGTGTATATTCTAAAGAAGTTGTACTGGTTTTGGCTGGGGTAGAGTTAATTTTCTTCTATGTTGCTATGGTTAGTATCTGTGATAAAAACAGTGTTGATATAACCTAAGAGTGTTTTAGTTATTGCTGAGTGGTGCTTACATAGCATCAAGGCCTTTTCTCCTTCTCACACCGCCCCACCAGCAAGCAGGCTGGGGGTGCACAAGAATTTAGGAGGGGACACAGCCGGGACAGCTCACCCCAACTGACCAAGAGGTATTCCATACCGTATGACATCATGCTCAGCAATAAAAGTTGGGGGAAGAAGGAGGACAGAGGGACATTCGGAGTTATGGCCTTTGTCTTTCCAAGTAACCATTAGGCGTGATGGAGCCCTGCTTTCCTGGAGATGGCTGAACACCTGCCTGCCGATGGGAAGTAGTGAATGAATTCCTTCTTTTGCTTTGCTTGCATGCGCTGCTTTTGCTTTCCCTATTGAACTGTCCTTATCTCAACCCATGAGTTTTTGCACTTCTACCCTTCCAATTCTCTCCCCCATGCTGCTGCAGGGGAGTGAGGGAGCAGCTGTGTTAGCTGCCTACCGGGGTTAAACCATGACAGAAGTGAACCAAAGAAGTGTTTGACTGAAAGGTAAAGGACAGCATTATCAGGTGTGCAACACTGACACAGTTGGCTGCTTCTCCAGTCAACAGATGTAACAGCACTGCAGTATTCCACCTGACTTTTATCATATGATGCTATTTTCTATGCTGTTTCTCTTGTGTACTGATGAGACTATAAATATTTGCATTCATCTTACAATGGAAAACATGACTTTTTTCTCAAAATTATAATTATAGTTTTTGTAAAACACTTATTCACAAACTTTGTTTCTTAATTTATTTCACGTTACTGTAAAGGGATGGAATTTTTCCGTATTTCAGTTGAGTTCATCTGTACTTCTCCTCTTTTCCTAATATTCATATATGATAACTGAGTATCTTTACTGCATTGATTTTCATAATTATACAAGTTTCAACAAGCCATTAATATTTTAATTGTAATATTCTCACAAATCTGTTACAAGCTGTTTTTCTCCAAGCTCACTTCTCAATTGATTACCTAAGAAATCTTCTGTAGGCAAGAATTGGACCAAAACACAAATTTACTTTAAAGAAATAAACATAGTTAATGCAAATCTAGCTGCATGTACTTACAGAGATAAAAAAGACTCCTACCAATTCATGCTTAAAGAGGATGTAGTATTTCCAGAACTGACTTCCATTGGATCTAGCCCTTCAAGTTTTCCCAAAGAAACCCCTGCAGAAAACCATTAGAATTCCATATTTAATGTATTTGTGTTTGTAGAAGCACTAAAAAGGGCATCTAGCTACAGGCTGTATGTATTCTTGGCCTAACTTAAAATCACAGCATAAAGATGCTGAATCAAATTTACAGCTCAATGTACTCAACAGTAAGTACAGAGAGGTTGGAAGTTTTCTTTCTCCTGTCCCACAACTTCCTACTCCTAGATTTCCCTCTCTCCAGCTGTCAAACCCCTGGGAAGAAGTTTAGCTGAGCTTTTTCAGTGTTTCTTGAAGATCCTAACAGCAGCTCTTTCAGGTTGATTGAAAGAGAGCCTGGGAAGATTGGGTCCTCCTGCAGAAAGTGCATGTCCTGAAGGTCCGTCCTGTGCTTCTTGTCAGTAGACCTCCATCCTGAACGTATCCACTGATCTTAAATATTGCAGTAAGCCACATGAAGAAAGGCTATCTTTTATGCAATTAGTTCTAAAGCATTTAATGTTGTACACAAAGAAGAAAACACTGCAGTTACATTAGGGAGGATGGCAGAGACAACAGTTAAAGCTATCATGTTTCAGACTATAAGACCAACAGTAGTTGAAAACAAGCAATTTCATTACTAATAATAAGGACTTTTATGCTTCATCATTTAAAATGTTTGCAATCGATTTTAGAAACACAATACAGGACTACATTAACTACTAGTCCAGTCTATAACATGACTCGGTTGACATTTCGACTCCCATTCTGTTTATTGGGCCAAAGCAGAGGATCTCCCTGGCACACAGGAATCCACAGTTGAACAGAGGAGCAAATCTCACGTTACACCCGGTCTTTCACCCATTCTGCCATGGTGGGTTGCAATAGAAACTTGTGGGACTCAGTTTCTCTCCACGGAAATTCCTAATTGCGTTCCTTGAGAAACAGGGGAAAAAAAAGGAAGGAGAGCAGGTGCAAGGATGAGTACCTAGATAAACATTTCCATGAAAAAGATGTGATAAAATAAGGTCAGCACTCTCCATGACTCAGTCAATGAAAGGAGATGAGGAAGATATTGCATGTGGCTTCACAAAGGAAAGAACCTACAAAGGTTCTTACTAGTTCCGTTAAGTATTTAAGCTTTTTGAGTAATCATAAAAATATATCTTCCCAGTTTCCCTCCCTCCGTATTTCATTGCTTAACTTTAATATTAAGTTTCATTTCAGGGCTTTTTTCTTATGACGAAAACGTACATTAGAAATAGCATGCAGCTATGAAGATAACATACTCATCCCTCAAATTCTAGGACAGCATTTAAGACTCAAAGATAACAGGTTATAAGTTATACACCACTTGCAGACAAATAATCTATGATCCACAAAAGGCAAAGAATAATTATATCAGGCAGAATTATATGCATCTAGTGAAGGAGAACATCAAATTAGGCTTCAATCTTTAGAATAGTAATTAGCATGGTTTCAAACCGAAAATACAAACCAAAAGTACAATAGAAGCTTGTGTGCTTATAAAAAATGAAATTTAATTTGCCTACTTGGAATGAAAATAAAAAATTATCTTGAGCTACCTCTGAAATTGCAATGATTTTAAATAGACTCAAATGGTGATCTGGAGTTATATTTCATTAAGCAGTGAAGCACAGCGTTTGTGCAGTCTGGCACAGCCAGCCACTAGTTTGCACGGTTTAATATGCGCTGCAAGAATTGGCCTCAGGATGGCAGCATAAGATGGCAGTAAAGCGAGAGTTTAAAATAGCTGTTCCAACCCAAAACTGCATCCTGGGCTACTGCAAACAAGCGAAATGCAGACTAAACACTGCAGTAACTCTTAAACTGCAAAAATCTTCCACAAATCATTTTAGGATGAAATATAATTAAAAGGCACCACTGTTCCATATCCATATAAAGTGATCTGTCCATTTTTGCTTCTAGACTACTATTTCAGTTTGTAAGTGTTATGGTTTTCATAGTTTTGTTTACTGCATGTTTGTCTACTATATACTTAATAGTTGACAGATGAAAAAGGAGCACAGAGTCAGACGGTCAGGATTAAGCTTGGACAGAAAGGAAGCCAAAAAAAGAAAAGGGAGGTTAAAAAGGCAGCAGAGAAGGGCACCTTGCTCAGCTTTCAAACTCATCCCTTCTCTATCACAGCTCCCAAGCCTGCCTTCAATCAGGTAGCAAAATTACAGCCTATTTTACTTCCTGTGGTTCATTTTGCTTTTCCTTTTGAAACCTGAAATTTTTGAAATGGTGCCAGAGACAGCTGTATGTGGAAAGCAAAGATTTCTGCTAGAACCAGTCTCTGCCTTCAAGCATGCCCTGCCCTGCTAAGCCGTAACCTTAGGCTTGTGCGGGTGGAGCAGGTCCCAGAGTGCAGCAAGCGCATCTTGAGCTGAAGGAATTACTGTTTAAAGAAAGCACAGAAAATCTGGGGTGGTGGGAAAGTAAAAGGAGATCACTAGAGATGATAACTCCTTGTAACTCTGAGCAGAAATACCTGTACGATCTCAAGAAGAGGGTCTTTACTGGAAAAGTGCTCTCCATAGACATGAGTAGTGTACAGGAAAAGCTCAGGTTTGCACTTTGCAGCCGATTGCATTCAGTGATGCTCTACCCCTCAGAAGCATTTGCAAGACAGGAGATTCAACATTAGTTTATCTTCTCTCATTTGTCCAGGTTACTGTGTACAGCAACTCCTTTACATTTTGCAGCCTGTGCTGCCATCGTGTGGCATGTTAGGTGTTCATTCATTCAAAATGAAAAAAAAAAAAAAAAAAAAAAATCGTCTGTTTTCCACCATTTCTTTCTTCCCCTTCCATTTGCTGCTGGCCCAGCACTGCCTGTCAGGAGAGAGACTGAAGACTTGAATCCCCTGTAGTGCCTTGGAGTGTTCTTCAGAGTCTTTCCTGGTTTTGTCCTTTGCTTGCAAAAGCAGCAGAAAATCCAGCTTGTCGTGCTGGTCCATGCTTGCCAACCGGTAAAAGTCACAGAAGCTGCTGAGCCTTTGATATTGTGAGTCATCCTCAGCTTCACTGGAAAGTCTTACATACTAGTGACCAGAAGCTAATGAAAAGAAAATTTAAGTCTTCTACTAATCATCTTTTTTTCACCTATGATGAAGGAAACCTCTGTCTTTATTTTGTAGTAGAGTTTCACTTTCTACCTCAGTTTACATAAACAGTATGTCCTTTTCACTGTTATCATAGGAGAAATTGGAAAAAAGTCCTCTCTTGACCACTCCCAAACCACAAAAGAGAGTTGCCTACAGTGTTTTGTCTCATGCCTCAGTAGTAAAATGAGAGGACTTCATATTTGTAGAAAAATAGCCACCTAAGAAAACCATTTCTAGAGGATTTTAGAAATTAATTCCAACTGTGACCACCTAAACTAACACATCTCCAGTATCTGTTTTCTATCCTACTATGTTCCATGCATATTGCTAAGTACAAAATTTAATGCAAATCCTACTAAATGCAGTGAGAAGATCACATAAATTACAGTAAGCTTTGGATCATATCTCCTGTGGTCAGGCAGTTTCTTTGCTGGTTAGACAACAGGAGTTGCTAAAATTAATTTCTTAAGTGGAAAAAAAGAAAACCCAAACCATACATGGTGCATGGGCTGTGATGGCAATGCCAAAAGTCATATAAGCAGCTTTTGCTTTTCTATTAAAGCAATAATTAAATAGCCAAGCACTGTTCATTAA
The DNA here is from genome assembly GCF_018139145.2 of Gymnogyps californianus. NCBI lineage: Eukaryota > Metazoa > Chordata > Aves > Accipitriformes > Cathartidae > Gymnogyps > Gymnogyps californianus. The sequence continues at coordinate 48,309,370 of NC_059472.1, forward strand.
ATCCCCCAAATTTCTAAGCAGCAATGAGAAGCCAACTACAGAACAAAACTCCGATTTATTTTGTACAGTTTTATCAATACGATGACATGTGATTCCACTTTACATCTAGAGCCTGCAGAGTCTTCCAAGTGCTCAGTGAACTGGCTCTTCTGGGAGTCTGGTTAGAAGTCTGTAATATTTTCACTCACACATTTCCCCTTCACCTAACACTGATAAAAGAACATTTCTTTTCCAGGGAAGGAAAAAAAAAAACCCAAACCAAACCAAACCAAAAGTCCTACTGCCCTTGGGGAAACACTTAAAGGAAGTGTTGTGTTAGTATTTTTTATTTTTTTCCTTCTTGGCTGTCCATTATTAGGTAAGTGACACTTGGCTCCAGTCAACTGTATCCCTCCAGGCAAACTTTGTTTTTGCTGTCAGCAAGACTACTGAATGATGCTGGCTGCTATTTAACCTAAAATCAATTTCATGTCAGGTTTCAATTAAAATTAATTTTATTAGCTAAGGGTTAGCTCCAGTAAAGAACTAAGACTCCTTTAAAAGTAGGAATTATATACTGAGCTTCTATTTGCCTTATTTACAGAATAGGGCCAGGATCCTGAGACAAGCACATATGCTCCCTGCATAAGTGTCTGTCTTCTCCAAAAATCTAGTTGTTGCATGAAGAAGTAGCACAGAATGCTCACCTGGGGAACAGGAGTGCCCTCATTGGTTCAGTCCAAATCTCGCACTGACAAGTGCCCTACTGAATAGTTTCTTGGCTGATGCTTTCCTTCCACTGAAACTGATCTGCCATGAACATAAAGTAAAGGAGCTGCATGTCTAACCATGAACCTAGAACAAAAAGGAGAGAAAACATTTCTGTGCAGCATTTTTGTTGGCTTGGTGTAGCTTGCATTTTTGGACCCCCTTATGGGATGCTTCGCTTACATACCACAATGGTTGGGATGGATGCTGGAACCATCCATGGATGGATGGATGGATATGGGAACCTCACAACACTGCCCTCTTCTGGGGTTTAGGGCAAGCCCCAGTCCCCTTGACACACCAATCTCCTTCCCTTTCTTTCCGTGATGATCTGATTTCCATGTTAAGGAAACTTTGACCCATAGCACATGTGAGAGCTGCAGAATACTTTGACCAAATCCTGATCTGGGTAAGTAGCAGACTAAGACCTTGATTGGTCCCCAGTTCTGGATGGTAGGGGCCAAAAAAAAAAGCACTGCAATGCCTCACCTGTAAATGCCTGCATTGGATTTAGTCTTACAGCAGACTCAACAAATCCATAGGATTAAAATGTGTGAGGGAAGGGGGTTGGACTGTAACGCTTACTACCTGACTCTTGTAGGGGCTTCTGTCTTAATCTAGGTCTAGCTCTACCTGAAGTTTTAGGTCCACTGAAATAAAATTTCTGTTTGTATCTGTGAAGAAATATGTGAACAAAAGCAAAAAAAGTGTTTCTAGAAGATGCCTTCATTGTCTTAATATTAAGATCTTACAGCAAGTTCTCACATATTTCTTAACGGAACTTAGCAAGAAGAAAATATTGCCCCAGAAGTTATTTTCTACTTGTTAGAAAGGTACAGCTGAGTCGAAGTGACTATTTCTGTCGTCCACTGGAACTGGTAAATTAGCTCTTGCAAAGGTCTTTCCTGACTTCATATATTATGTCTAGACAAATTTTCTCATCTTTCCAATAGATGCTGAATGTAGTAAACATCATGTTAACAGCTTGAGTGTAAAAATGCAGTCACCCTATCAATTGTAAATACTTAGTTACGATCATCATTTCAAAGTGTGTTTAATTTCCTTCTGCAAGAAAAATATACTATCTGCATAACGAAATCAATGTGAAATGAAAGGAGTAAACAACAGCTTGCAAAATAAATGTCATGAAGTAATTCCCCACCAAAGCTTCAGTAATTACTATATGGAGTAGGCTGCCCTTAATACAACAATTAATTAATTTTTCCAAATGAATTATGCAAGCCAATATTTTTTCTTCATTAATGTTTTGTTGGAGTCATTAAGTTCCATTAATGAATAACAAAGAAGCAATTGGAATTTTATTCTAGCTGATGTGTGCTAATGTGCTTAACTTGAACTAAATGTGTTTCCAGTATGTAATCAAATTTGAATCAATCAAATCAATTTACCACTGAAAGTCCTTTTGGAGCTGCAGCTGTTTTATATGGATGTCTCTTCTCAGAGAAAAATACAGACAAAACCCAAAAGACTACACAGCTCTGGATCGTATAACATTGTAATTAGGAATGAATCTGTCTGATTTTTGTTAGGAGGATACTGTCCCCACTTCAAGCTCCATTATAAGTCAAAGTGGCTAAATTATTTCCTAGGAATAAATCATCTAATGAATTTAGATTTCATAAAGCTTTGGAAGCTTTGAAAGCTTTGAAAGCTTTATGAATTCTAGCTGATTTCTCACTTTTTTTAAAATTTATTTTTCACGAAGTAGCAGAGAGTGAATAAATCAGCTGATGAAATAATTGGAATTTATGCAGCCTATATATTTTTGCTTACACAGTATTGTTTTCAGGATGACCAATTCATTTAAAAATTGATCAACAATAAGCAGTGCATATTATTGTTATCGGCAATTTTCATGAATGCCTTTCTTCATGGAGTTCTAAGGAAGAATATTATAATTACCTGATCAGAGGATACAGAGAAGATGCTTTCAGACTTTTATTGGAGGTGCACAGTGATAAAACAAGATGCAATGGACACAAACTGGAAAACAGGAAATTCTGATTATTTTTTATTATTATTATTAAAAACATACAAAAAAATCCCCAACTCATGAGGCAGGTCAAATATGAGGGTGCCCAGAAACATCTCTAAGAGGGAATCTTAGAGATGTTTAAGGTGCAACTGGACACCACCCTAAGCAACCTGACCTGATTTCACCGGCTTTCAGCAGGGGTTGGAATAGATGGCTCTCCGAGATCCCTTCCAACTTAATTATTCTGTGATTATAAAATTTGTTTAAACAAATATGTATTCACCAGTAATCTAATACAAACAAGGTGGAACTGATAATATGGATACTGCAGGCTTGTCTTTGTTAAAAATAACCTATTTTGAGAACTCTACAGACTAGAAGTTGGCAAAAGCATAGAAATATCTGAACTTTGCATCATTACCTCTTCTGAGGTACCTTAGACTTAAGGTATCAAAAGGACACCTATAAATAAAGAGAAATATGACATTTGTAAGACATCTCTAAAAAAAGGTGAAAAATCTTCTCAAAAGCAGTCATACTACATTTTTGACTTATGGACATCCTCATAGTGACCACTGAGGGGAAAAAAAAAAAAATCACAAACTTTCACTACATGTTCTTGTGACCAAGATTCCTAATAGGAGTCTATCTGAGGTCTTCAGTCACACCTCCAAAACTTAGTTTTAAAGAAAATCTATGTTCCTATCAAACATCATTTGAATAAGCTTTTCACAGTCATACTGGTTCTGTAAAAAGATTTCCAGTATACTTTGTTAGAGGGTTCACTGTACTGTAGGTATGTCTACTTACAAAACATACAAAACTACCCAAACATACTTGATAAATAATTGAGTAGAAAATTGCGTGTGTGCTTTTCCTTTTAAAAAAGCTCTTCCCTAAAGAAAACTGTTTCTGACTTCTTCCTGTCCTGATTGGTAAGAAATATTATAATAGATCTCAAAGGAATTAACCAAAAAATGTTAATCCCAAATATTGTCAAGTAGTATCTGAGGGTAAAATATTATACTGTTAATGCTGTATAGCATGCCTTCACTGGCTATGTTGGAATGTTCTGGAAAGCTGAGACAAAGGTCTTTGCAGACATCTCTTAAAACAGCTTGTGAGGAGACCCTGCACAATCTTTTGGAATATGTATGAAGATAGAAAGAGAAATGCCTGTTTCAGAATCGCTGCAGTGCTTCAGAGCACTGTTACTGTTTGCAGGCTTTTACAGAGGCTATTGGTAAGAACCAAACATAGTCAGATGCTTAGTTTCCCATAACAATCCCAGGCATAATCAGGTTAAAAGGAAAGACTGGGGAACACAGTAAAAATGAAAGTAATAGCATGTGCTTTCTCATTTCTTTTCTAGGCCTGAAAGTATTGGTGTTCTCCTTTTCACTATCTGATGCTATTTATTTATGGCACCTAGAAGGATAAAGCATCAAATTTCTTTCCCCTGGTGCTGTGAGCAAAACCTAAACGATTGCATCTATATCTTAAAAGGGAGAAAACAATTATATACAGCAGTGATTTACAGATTAACTGCAGACTGGCAAATGAGAAAAGAAAAAAATAACTGAGAATAGAAATAGCTGCACTGAAGAACACTATAAATAACATCCCTTGTTTCTGAATTTGTCTAATGTTCTAAAACTATGTTTTAGCATCGTATGTTATTAAAAGAGTTAATATGAAGAAAAAGGTTTATACTTTAAGATCCCTTAGGTGATTTTACCTTAAACCAAAATATATGTTAATAAACTTTTTTCAGTTACTTCACATAGTTTGGACTAATCAAGCAATATTATTGCATTTACTGTTGCATAAACGTGACTATAAATGCCAGATGTTATCCTATAGTATCCATTGGTAATAGTTATATCAGAGTTTAAAGTTAGTTCTAATGCTAAAGTAGTGATAAGGAAAATGAGGTTTTCTGTTAAAATATCCTTTGGCATGTGTTTGTGGATGATTAATAGACAGTGATCATAATGAACTGAATCAGTGTTATAATCTGAACCTTGAATTTCTGTTGGAGATAGACACTGACCAACCAAGGCCTATCACCTTCAGTGGACTTTCAAGGCAGCCTAGACTGCCCAGGGTCTGGCAAACCTGCCAGTGCAAAACTAGAGAAAAACCTCCATTGCTTCTGCTGATCCATCTGCTGGAATACATTCAAGCATTAACAAAAGCTTTGGGGAGCCTTGGATGAAATACAATGCACAAAGAGAGTGTAAAGTACAATCTCACCACATGCAAAGTTATCTGAAGTTCAAAGAAAAACATTTCTCCCCTAGCTCAGTCCTGTATGCTAGCATATAACACTTAAGCGTAGTTTCCATGTTCAAACAGGATTCCTTTCTTGCCCTTAGGTGGGGAAGTAGCCCCTTGAGAAATAAAGTGGTCTGAATTCCCTTCATCTGACAGCAGGAACTCCATTACTGAACCTGTAGATGGGGTCCCCTTCAACGTCTACACTTTGCCCACTGTCAGCCAGCCCTAGAGTAAGCTGAATATATTTCCTTTTCTTTTTTGCCTGTGTCAAGGACCTTTTGTGGACATTACTTTCACTCATGCTCATCAGATAGAAGTCAAAAGATGCCCTATTTAAACACCTTTTTTGTTAAATTGCATGACTGTATTTCTCTAATCCTAGTGGAAGGGTAACTAGTATTATATAAAGGTGTTGTGTTTGAAACTGTGAACAGAGACCTTCAGATCATTATTACACTGGAAAGAAACAATAGTTAGTCACTCATGTGTTACTCTACTGTTGCTGCAAGACTGCGAAGAGTAGATCAAATGTGTAAGACGAGTATAATTCCTAGTTTATCCATTGCCTATCTCAACCCAAGAGAGTTGAGCCAAAGTTTGAGAGTTGAGAGTTTGAGACCCCAAAATCTGACAAGTGACCACTTGTTATTCAAACCGCAAGAAGAGCTTTACTTAAGACTCTACAGAATTTACTGATAGCTAGAAAATCTCCCTTTAAGTGAAGGTAACAGTACAGGGAAAAAAGCAATAAATGAATGGAATATAAATATATACACAGATTTGCATTGCAACGATGACAATGGGAAAGAACACTATTTGTATGCTTGTGAAAGCAATGCTCAGGGGTAGAGAACAAAAGAAACCAGGCTTCTTACTTGCTTCCCAAACCAACAGTCCACGAAACAATGTGAATAGGAAACAGTTCATCTGAATCTCAGCGAGTCAACACAGGTCCAGGGAAGAGGTGAGTCATCGTGAAAATGTCTAAGAGTAATGAAGAAAATATAATTTGAAGTCAAAGTAGTTACTGTTCCTTCATGGTGTGTGTGGGGGGGATCCAAGCCAAATGCAGTATAGGAAGTGTTGAGGGAGTATAAGTAAACAAAAAAAGCTTCCTTATATCATTGCATCAAATAGCAATTACTTTGGGAACCTCCTTTCAGAGAGGTTGCAAAAGCACAGAAGGAATTACACAATAAGGTCTCAGTCTTTCCAAAGCAATGTTTGCCATTCCCCCTAGATGTGAAGCTCTCAGTTTGCAGACGGTTTGGGCATCACTTCTTACATGAGGGACAAGTTTGTACAAGAACCAAGTCATATCAGGAACTGCAGTATCTGTTTCAAAACTGATGAAGAGAATGCTTTCCTAAAACGAGGAAAATACAACTAAGAAAGATTTATTAATTGGATATTTCCACTTATCACTTACTCAGATGCTGAAAAGTGAGTAGAGCAGGGAAGCACGTTAGAATGACTAAGTATTTTAACAATTAGAAGAATCAGAAAAAAAAAGTGAAGAAAGCAATGATGATTTTGTGGGAGAAAAATCATTCCTTCCACTAAATTCAAGTCGACAGCTCACTATGTGTAAAGGAACTGTATAGTCTTTATAGTACTAGGCTGGATTTCTTATATTCACCTGAATAATCTTTGCATTACCCAGATAAGACAAAAGCAAACAGTTAGACACTGACAACATGCGAAAAGTTGGCTATGAATATGTGACCTCCTGGATCGTAAGGCCACCTAAGCCTTTTGGGATTCTGATTTGACACCAGCTTGTACCCTGGGAGGCATTCACACTTTTGACAGTGGCCTAGATTTGGAAATTAGTCTTCTACTCAGTAGAAACAGAGAGTTCCAGAGGACAACTGAGGGCAGGATTTCAACTCTAGTGCTCTGCATAAGCCTCTCAGTTCATGGAGAACGTAAGAGCTCAGGTTAACGTCAAATATCTATAGTATCCCTGTGTGAATACTGCTACCTTTTCTTGTGACCTACCCTGTGCTATGCAGAAGCACATCAAGGAAAGAAGACCCAGGGAAGAGTGAGAGCAGAAACACAGCATGTAACGTTTTGGAGCTGTGTCCTGCATTTTACTCCTGTATTTTAAAGCAGCAGTTGATCAAAACCCTCAAGGAGCTTGTGAATGCAATGGACTGATTCCTCAGGACCATGGGAGAAACAAAAAAAATCCTTATGTGAATCTCCTTCACTGTCTTGCCAGGGTGTACTTTGAATTATGTTTGGAATGAGCAGCCTGATGTAACTTAAAAGTTGCCCCTGCTTTGACTGAAGGTCCCTTCCAACCTCATTTTTCTGTGATTCCAATAAATGTGTTAGTTTCATATTTCAGGATATTTCTCCCTCTTATCACATGCTATTAACACTGAATCCTGTAGCACACTCTCACTTTTTCCATTCCCATTAAACAAATGGCCACCTGGACTTCTCTCCATCTGCTCCATTTGAAAATATACCATTACTAACATTACATTTAAGAAGATTGGCTTAATTAAAGAACAAGGTACGGGGTGGAAACAAGTGCTAATCAGCAGGAAATCTGAAGTCTTCTGCATTGCATTTACTGACTAGAGTCAGCATATGGACTCAAGCTGTGGTGAGTCACTGAACCTGTTTTGGTGGTGACAAGTGTTTCAACTGCTGCAAAACCACTGTGGTACTTCCATTTACTATTAGGACTTTGCTTGAACTCTTTGCTCTTCACAGAGCAAAGTAAACCACAGTGAAGGATAATCCTGTTTTTCAGCTTTTAGCTCATTGGCAATATAGAAATCTGTTGAGTAGCTCAAAAACTCTGCATTTTGCTGCATAACTGAAAAGGCATATCACTTGGACCACACTGGCACACATTCATTCCTCAGTTAGCCACCTGACACAGAATGCATAGGATTCTCTGTGCTTCCCTGTTGTGCAGCTCCTATCCCACTGCTGTTGGTGGAGTTAAATAACAGCAATAACAGCACTAGAAAATAATCATCTTGTCTCAAAAAGCAGTTGAAATATGTGATTTTTTTTATGGCTAGCCTCTTCCTTCCACCTTCTCAAACATAGGAGAACAAAACCCTTGGCCATGGCCTACTTTTCAATAGAATTTTACAATTGTCTTACAGCACCTCTTCTGGATTGGACTTATGGATTACTTAAAGAAACACTTCCTGTAAAAGTAGAATTTCTGGAGTACTTCTTTACTGGTATCCATCGTAAGAGCATTTATAGATTTAAAAAACAAACCCAGAGAATGTTCTTTATATTGACAGACTTTAGAAAGTTATTATGTTCCTATGTAGTCTTACAGTGCAAAAAAGCATTTATTCTTGTCTCTGTGTACCTCAAGGGTTGCAAAGTGCTTTTAGGAAAAAAACAGCTGGGCCAATATGTTGTTTTATAGAGTTTTCAGGAGCCAAAGGATTGCATTTTGTGGCATCTAGAGAGTTTGAAGGGGCTGCCCTCTGGATATACACTTCTGAAAAATCTTCTCAGGGTTGAAGACAATCCTAGGAGGGGCAACTGGAACCATAAATTGTATTAAAGGCATTTCTCAGGGTCCCTTTGAAGTTGAAAATTACATCACAAAGTGATTAAAACATTTGCAAGCACACCCTAAAAAGGATCAGATCCCCTTGTGCCAGAGACATTTCTTATGAACACCACCACAGTGAGTTTTGTGGGGGAATGAAGGAGGGAAGAACTAAAAAAAGATGCTATTCACATCCTCTTGAGTGCAGAGAACTTTTTCAGGAAACAGAGGTTTATGTTTTAGGATTCAAGAGGTCTGAGTTTTTTGTACTATATCTTGTGACATACTGGAAAGGTTGATAAGATAGAGCAGCAAGAAAATATCACAAAATTAGTTGTTAGATCCTTGATCCAGGTACAGCTTACATACTGTTTATTGAATAAGATAGTGAAATATCACCATTCCTTGGGGAGCTTACACACTAGTCCTCAGGGTACTGTTCAGGATATGAATTATTCTCTCCTCTGCCTTATGGGTGAGTTGAATACTCTGTCCCTATTTTACTATGCACAGAATAGCCCCAGTCTAAAGAGCTTTGCTGGAAGGCATAGGCTGCAGAAACTCCATGGAGGACAGGTTTCAGATACCTGGCTCTTCTCTATTTCCTATTGTCCAATGTGGTGACTGTTGTGAATCAATATGACAGGTTTCACTCTCTCCACACAGGCAGGTTAGATCCTTAAGATGACACCCATTATGAATCTGCCCTCTCAGCAGCAGCGAAGATAGTCACAATTGAAGTCTTACCCCACTTTAGACCCCTTCCCTGGGCTTTGTAGCCTTTGTGAGGTGATGGTAAACACCCAATTGTCCTCTATGCTGGGCGCTCTAAGCCCAACACTTGTATGGGCCAAGCACTATGTAGGCTCCTAGGAAACCCTCCTGGTAAAAATACATTCCACAAGCTACTATATGCCTCTAGGGCTCTATAGCAGAAGGAGGTTTTGAGGTCCTGTCCTGTGGACACAGCCTGGAGTAGCTACTAGAGAGGGCCAGATCCCATCAGGCTGCAGATATATAATCATATAGCTTTTGTTGTATCAGGTGAGTTTAAGCATCAATTCCACCCATCAAACTGCAGTAGAGGAGAAAATCTGGCCTTTCCCCTGTCTTAGCAGGGGCACAGTAGGCTGCCTAAACCAAACCAGACCAAACCAAAACACCCCCAGCCCCTGGGCATTATCTTTATACAGTACCTAAATCACAACAGAAAAATCTGCAAGATATACTGCCAAAGCTATTTCAACACACTGCAGGGACATTGGTTCAGGAATTAAACTGTACATATCTGTCAGAATAAACTTGGACTTTCAGAGGAGACTATTAGCTGAGGTGCAGTGCCACAATGGCTAGACCAGTTTCTGCTCTAGTCTCTTTCATGCAGTGCAGTCAAAGTTCCCAGGAGGACATGGTCTTCTAAAGATGCTGTGAGTTGTTTGGAATGTGGTGAAAATTAAAAAGAGTTTACTGTTTATTTTGGCAGATTGCTTGGGTATGAGCGGAAGAAAGATATAACCACGGCACAGATTGCAGGATGAGATTTAGGAATACTGCCAAAATATTTTTGGTAGACTAAAAAAAACAAGTAAGAAAATAATGTAAACTAAGCAGTGTTATTACAGTGATTTACAAATATAATAGAACAAATACTAAAATACCAAAACACCTCAGCCAATCAAGAATGTGTGTGGAGTTTTTTTGGTTTTGGTTTTATGTTTTTTTTTTTTTACTAGGCGAAAAATTTCCTGCTGCACCCGTAACTTGGTTGACTATTTCTGTATCAGGCTATAATTGTTGTTACCATCATTCCCAAGAACTAACCCTATTATGGCACAGGGAGACCAAGAACAGCACTAAACTCTGTTCAGCATTGCAGAAAACCCATCTCAGAGGTCATTTGATGCCCAATAAGGACAGGCCTCCTCTTAAGAGAGCACAGTCAGTCTCTCTCCTGATTCAGGAATTGCTTGGACTAAGCTCACAGGTTTTGTTTTGCAAGGTCTATGCAGTAATCTAACACACTTAATGCATACTCACTTCGAAGGCCTGCCTGAACTGAGGGTGTTTCCCCTTGTGCCCTTAGTTAATTTACTGAAGATGAGAATTTCTTGTGAAAAGTTTTCATTTTACTTATATAAACACATACTTAGGAAAAGAAAACCAAACTCAACAAATATTTTTATCATGGTTAGCACTTAACTCAGTAGAGTAGAACCTTGAAATCCTTTTAGCTCATTGTCATGAAACCCAGATAGCTCTTAAACCCATTCTTTTGACAATTCTTACACATTTTCCTTGAGATTTATGAACACAGAACAGAAACTTAGATAATAAGCTGATAAATTAATGAAAGTCTTATTTATTAATTTTAGTAAAGTTCTAGTAAACTATTGACCACATCACTATTGATGACTGGTTCATAGAATAATAGATGAATAATACAAGCATTGTGTATCATCTTTATTCATGTGCTTCTGTTTTTCCATTATTCTCATATTCCTTGCTTTTCACTGCAGAATACATGGTACACATTTTTTTTGCAAATGAATTCCCCAACACACTCCCCGAACTTTGTCTGCTCACTTCTGAAAAATGAAAATACAATTTAAAATGCAGACTTCTTTAGAAGTATACTATTTTATGGGCAGCTAAATATTAATTCTATATATAATTTAACAGTAGGCATTCATATTAGGAGTCCATTACAAGTCAGATGAAAACTAGAAGCATAGAATCATATATAGGAGGAGTAACAGTTTTGATCTGTCATGACCCCAGAAGACAAGGATTAAAGATCTATAGGAAGTATATTCAATGATGGCTGTATTTTACAGGTATCAGAAACACATGCCAGAGAAGCACTGCATGCCATGCAATTTAACATGATTGAAATGCCACTTCAGAAAAGCACAGACTTCATATTCCCTCCAGAAACAATGAGACTGTTGGTGGAAATGTTTAAAGAAACTCATAGGAAAAATAACTGCATGATACCTAACCTGCTATTAAAACTGAAAGCTGAAGCTCACAGGAGTGAATGCGATTCATTGTGCTACGTCATTAATCTTTATGAGCAAAATGATTACAAAATTCTATGGGGAGGGGAAAGCAATTACTTAATGATGTATAAAAATATTCCCATAGATATTTCAGAAAGCACTGTACATAAAGCTGTCTGCACAAAGCCCTTGGATGGTACAAACAGCCCAGTCAGTGGCGTACTTTTAAACTGTAGGAGAGTTATTTTTTAAATTTTAACTCTGTCCCAGTCACTGTTTAACATTCCATGTTCACGTACTGTCTACATTGTTAAATTGCCTGCAACTCCAGAGCAGTCAGGCAGTACTCAAATTAAGCCACAAAGTAATTAGTTTTCAATCACTGAATATTCACAGCTCAATTAAATTATTTACAGAGACATAGACAATTCTGCAGCAAAGAAAAACATTTCTATTGACACTCCCCCAAACTGTAAAATAAATATATCCTGAGGTGAAGATAAAACAGAACTTAGATGTCTCTTCTATAAAGCACCTTTTCCTGCATCTCCTATTTCACTTTAAAGGTCAGTTGTCTGTAGGTTTGGATAGGCATACTCATACCTTTACAATAAAAGGGGGTTTCGTTTTAGGGTGGTGAGGTAAAAGGGGAAACCACGAAAAAAAAAATCAATGCTTTTAAAGAGTTTTTTTTTTTTTTTTTTGCAATCTGCCATTCTATTACTTGTTAAACAATTTTGGTAGCAAAAATAAAAGGCACACCTCACATTTATAATAGGAAGAACCGATCAGTGTCACTCAATTCAATCTACTGAACAAGTCAGAAAACATAGCAATATTGCTCTACTGGACAGAAATTCTGTTACTTGATTGTATTGCCCAAACTCAAGGGAAAAGCAGAAAAAAAAAAATTTGGCAAAAGAATGATACTGAGTTCAATGCATGCATGTTGTTCTCCACTTTGTGGCTGCTGAAAAGTACAAGGACACAGGTAAGTGAGGTGCTCAGAGCTAGTAATATTTAAAGCAGAACTGAAAGAAGAACTTTACCTCAAATTTTGTCTGAGAACACCGAAATATTCATTTCAGACAAATAAGAAAGTGTAGGCAAGAGAAGAATCAGCCTTATTCCAGTTCAAGTCCACCAGCTTTAATGAAGCTAGCTCCAAATGAAGTGAGAAGTCTGTCACATTTTGGTTTTAATTTACTTTTTTTATGGACACTTATATACCATCACCAGAGATCTGTCCCTGTTAGAGAATGGCAATTAAGGGCCAGTTCTTCAGAGTTACCTGGCAGCTATTAGCTCTATCAGTACATTTGATACTCTGCAAAGGGTTACAGTGCAGAGATACCCAAATTAGCAGAGACTTGAGCCCATTAGTCCACAAGGCACCACGTGTATATGAAGAGCAGTGGCACTTCTCTGACTGAATTGTCCAGACCAGTAAGGCGGGACACGGACCACTGAGTACGTGGTGTCATGCAGCAGCCCAAGGGAAACATTCCTTGTTGTAGAGGTAATTAATACAGGAATAGTTTTAAAACCACAACGTCATGCAGCTACTGACACTGAGCAGTTATGAAAGAGTAGGCAAAACCACACAAAATGAAGCAACATTCAGGAGATTTTCTAGAGCTCTGGACTATCTGAGCGGATTCTCCTGGGAAAGCAAGGAATGCTATTACATACCAGAGAGTTTGCCTTTGACAGTAGTCAAGTTGCCACAAATAAATAAGAAGAATAATGGCATAATCAATCTGGGTGGAGACTTTGATAGACTGAAATGAGGATATCACCCACACACATAGGCCTAATCACAATAGCTGTGCTAGTGGAAAGTTGTGTTTAATCTACGTCAGTCAAACCATCAGATGCACAGAGCGAAACTAGCCTTTAGTCTGCATCTTACCCAGCCACACCATTAGGAGAGAGATCAGTCAGACCAACCCAAACTCTGCCTTTGGTATTCATTATGCTTAAATCAAGTGATAGCATGGGACCCCGATACAGTTTTTGATAGATTACACTCCAAAAGCACAGCAGTGCTTCAGCAATGCTGAAGTCTATCATATGTTAATATTAGTATTAGTAGCTGAAAAGATAAGTAAGATGGTCCACAATCTGTGACCAGGATTTAAAGCCATCTGGCTTTCTCTCTCTTTTCCTATATGACAACAGTTTCAGGTTTAAAAGAGAGCATGTTATTATTTTGCTGCTGTACCTTTCTCCTGGCACAGGGAGTCTGTGGCACAGCGAAGACTTTCCCACTGCCCCACAGTGGCATCAAGTTGACCAAGCTCTCTCTACCCATTTCTGCTCTTTTCAGCCATTGAGATGGAAAATGCATAGAGTAAATGCTTGCAAATCATTGCTTTCTGAAAATATCTAGCTGTCCTAAGAACACTTTGTACTATTCTATTTTAGCATCAGGTGATGAGCAAGTCCTTAACAGTTCTGCATGTGGGAAATGGATGAGTGGTAGGAAGCCCTCTCCACTCTTTGGTCATGTGTTGCACAAAAAAACCCCAAACCTGTTTTAGAAACACAGAATCTCAACATTTGAGAGACTGGAATTCAGCAGTTCTATTTCGTGTTAAGAAACAAAATACTTCAGAAAATAGTGTAGTTTTGGACAGCTAAGTAAATCAGGTCAGACCTCAATTAGAACGATTAACCGGAGATAACACCACAGCCACAAAATACTAACAGACAAGAGCCCAATTCTGCAGGCATCAGTCATAGTTAAACATAAAATATGTTACTTTACATAGCTTAACATTTAGACTCAAAAGGCCAGTTACTGCTGAAGTAGAAGCTGGAAAGAAAGTTAATTTCGAGTTTTGTGTTGATGCGTAAGGAAGGAATATTTGAGTACTCATTTAGTATTAAAAACCAAATGGTAACCAGAAATACAGAAAACAAATGCCCAGATAATAGCATACATATATACCCATACACACGCATAATAGAGAAAGAAATAAGACAGTAATGAGGTTACCATTATTATCATTACCAGGTTATTAATAACAGGTTATTATAGACTAAAGTTTATTGTAAAGTCTTTTGTTCCAAATACATATCAGAGCATTTAATAAATTAAGAAGCAGAGAACAAATATGGCCATCACTCTGCTCAACACAAACTAACAAATGATCCCTGAAGTCAGAATCTCTTTTATAGAGAGAAAGTACAGGTAGAGTCATGGCAATGGTATTAGATTTGCTTCTTTCAGAAAGCATTCCAAGATCTGCCTTTTGGTGGAAGGAGAGAGAGAGGGGGAAAAAAGAGACCAGACTCTATGCACCACATTCAAGAGAGTGCTCCTTTCCAGCGCTTGTCCTACTACAGGCTATGTGCTAGGTAAGATCCAAAGTCTCAATGGGGAACGTGAATGCATGTTCTTTCATCTCTCAGGCGTTTAGCACTACATTCTATCAAACTGTACTCTACTGTAGCTAGAATCTCTTGCTGTCACATCTACTGACTCTGCCAAGACTATTTGTAATCTGCTAGTCAAAGCACAGCAGCTCATCTACCAGCAACACAACTGTTGTTTTTACCGACACATGTGTCAACAGCAGAAACAACATCTCTTTAAGACTAAAAGCCATGGTCTCCTCCTTGCTCCCTTAAATTAAATTAAAAACAGAATACATTTTATTTTTCTTGTAATAAGCCCAAGAATTTATTTACAAAGGAAATTAAACGGAGCAGATAACACAAATGAAAGCTACAGAATTCGTGAATTAAAGCATCGTTGCCCTTTCAGGCTGGACCAGGGAAACAATTTTTTTGTGGTATCCAGCATTTGGTCTTTAAAAGAATTTAAAAGAGGGAGTACAAGTCATCTCTTTTCCAGTTGCAGTCAGAATCATGTGCTACAACATCGTATTTTTAACTCACATGTACACCAATTCACATATTTTGAAGACCCAAAATACTTTTGAAGCTCAGTTTGCAGTCCCATTTATTTGTTTTTCTGTTTCACCAGCTCCAGTTAAAATTCAAGGCTGAGAAACACAAGCTATTCCTGTAATTTAATGGATGAAGACAGAATCATTTACTGTGGGACTCAGTGGGCACATTAGTGTATGAAAGGCATATTTTGCTGTTAATTAACCTCATGGAGAGATGAGAGAAAATGACCCAGCAGCACAGATTTGACTTTTACTTATTTTTGTCTTGGTACATTCCCTCACTCGTGTTTCCTTTCCCTTGCCCACTGCCATATGCTGCCATTTTTCACTACCATTTTATTGTAAACTGCTAACCAAAAGAAATGAAGAAAAGGGCATGGAAAGATAGTAGTTAGCACCTCCCAGCTAGTAATTATAGACCTGTTATTTCTGCTGTTATTCTGGTAAAAGAAACTCCAACACCCTGCTTCTCTTGTTTCAGGGGGAAAATTGAAGCCTTCCTTCTCCTATAGCAGTGGTTTCTTGTGACTGGCAATGCTGATGCATTCATTACCACTGATGCAGGCAGTTAAAGGTCAACACGCTGGAAGACTAACATAGCTCAGGCCTAATTTAAAAGAAATAATTTGAACAGAAGATCTAAAAAAAGAGATTAGGTGTTTTCATAAATAAACATTGAGGAGTTCAAAAGTAATTAAATGTAAGCACAGATATGACAAAGACAACACATCTACAAGCAACAGATGAGCAAGAACTAGCATAACAGACATCTTCCAATAGGTGAACAACTGCCTTTATCCTTCAAAGCGTCTGAAAATTTCTGGTCTTTTTTTATTCTTGTCTGTCCCTTACTGAGTATGCATCTCAGGTCAAATAACGTATTCCCAGGGAAAGAAAATTATCATATAGAAAACATTACTTCAGGGAATAAAGCAAAATGTGAACTAAGGCCAGTGTATAGAACCTTTTAATTTGCAAAAATGTAAGTGCACCTCACTTGTTTTCAAAGACTGGCGAAGGAGAACAATTATCAAGCTTTTTTTATATCAAATGCCTTCAGTTCTGGCTATTAACATTCCTACCATTTTCTACAATATTACATTTGCCTTTAATTAAAAACAAGAAAGAAAGAAAGAAGCAGCACCATCTAGATGCATTTGTAAACTACTCTCTATCAAGTTCTAGCACCTGTAATACAACCAAAAGCAAGTATGCAGTGCCTGCTTTGAGGGCTTTCTGGAAGGAGCTCCCCAGCTGGATTCCCGCTGTTGCTCTCTAACTTGCTGCAGCCTCCGGTCGTTAACCAACCAGTCACAGCTTTTTTCCCCTCGATCACACCATTGGGTGCAACTATACGAACAGCAAAAATGGTGTGGAGGTTGCTCTCATTTGCTAATTACTTAGGTCAGTAGCAAGAGATGGCTAGAGCAGTTCTTTTTTCCTCTAAAGACCCTAATTCCCTGGTCTTTTCCTTTATATATATAGTTATACTTTGTTTCCTCTTGCTTCGTTGTCATTGCTCCTCTTCTCCTTTCCCCTTCCAATCTGCCCAACTTCTTGTCTGTTATTAGCTGTGTAGGGTTATCTAATGGTGAAGAAGGTGAGAGAGAAGGCACTAGGAAGAGAAAGATATCAGAATAATAAGTTTGTGTCAGACCAAAAATTTTCCCTGCTGTTCTCTAGAACCCACTAGACAGCACTTGAACTCACACTTAGCGTTTTACATATACATGTGTCTGGTTGTTGGCTCAAAGCTTCGGTAATCATAGCTTCCAGGCAGAGACCTCAAAGAGGTCAGCATTAAGAGGAAAGAAAAATACACTGTACAGAACCTGAAGTCAAGAACCTGGACATTAAAACCCTGCTCGTCATTAAGGGGTAAAAAAGTCCATTGCAGCTAGCCATAAGTAAGTAAAAGCTTCTGAGCAGAGAGATTTTTAACAAACTGGGTAATAAATAAATAATAAATGCAATACAGACACCTTAGACAGAGCTACTTAAGAAGGGGCTTGCCAGGCTGATTTGGGGTGTCTGTCCTACAGAAGAATATGTGCTAGTTGATAAAAGGCTGAAAAGCTTGCTAGCTAGAAGATCTGGATACAGTTTTTTAGAAAGAGAATGCTCTCTGCTAAAAAATTTTCTATGCAGGCCTAGTTCATAGATTTTGTAAATAGATCTTCAGAAGGTTTTATTGCTTGAGACAAACTAGAGTCGCTGAGAACCCAGTCGGGAAGTCAATGCAGAATGTATTGCTCCAGATTTCTCTTAGGAAACCTTAACCAAAGCTTTGCCGCAGCTCTGCTATCCTCCAGAGCACCTAGTTCAATACCTTTCCCTTTGCCAGAAGCCTCCACTTGCCTCTATCTGGCTACTGACCTTCCTCTCCTAACCAGAAGCAGGGACAAAAGTCACTGAATTTCCTTTTCAAGTATCTCACTAATTAAGAGTTCAACAGACCAAAAGAAAGACCTTCCTGGCTTCCTGTCCCCAAAACATACATTTTAGCAGCAAGCACTTACATCCTTGTTTTTTTCCCTACAACTGTGCTTTTCTCATGGAGCAAGCAGCTGAATCTTTTCTTAAGGTTGTCCTGCTCTGTTTCATTAAAGCTTCCCCTTCCAGGATCAGCTCTAACCAGCAAGTAACCTTTTATGAGCCAGATGCTCACTATCTGCTGTGGAGGCTGCTAGGCAACTAATTACAGGGGGCCAGCATGAATTTATGAAAGAAAGCTTTTATAGACCTTGGCTCCCCTTAAAGGAACCTGCTATCCCCTGACAACCTGTAAAAGAAATCAGGTAACCTTTTTCTCTGCATGAATGCTTTCCTATACGAAAAGGATCAGAGCAGCCATTGTAGGAGACACTGCTAGTCTTCAGGCAGGATTTAATTATTATGGCAGATGTTACCAGGTAATACAGCTTAACATATGTCTGCTCAGCCATTCACAGGCAGACTTGTGCCCTGAGTCTACCAGAAGTCATATAGCCACATACATATGGCACAGAGCCAAGAGATCTGAATTTTTAACAGAGATTATTAGTCAGTTCAGGGTTGTACTGTCTGTAGTCACATGGCTTCTATCAACTCAGAGAATAACAGAAAACGCTTCTTTCTGCTTGCATCCTTCCCTCTCCAAAAAAGCAAAAAACCAAAGAGCACTAACAAAATGAAAAATCGTTTCCCCATTGTCTCCCATAATTACTTTTGTTGTGAATGAGACTTAAGGGGGTTGATGGATAATTTCAGTTACGCAGGGTTTGAGGTAGGGAATGCTATACAAGCAGACAAAGAATTTAATCTCTATAATTGGAAGGGGGTTTTGTTTTGTTTTAGCTAAAGAACAAGATTATTGAAAGAGAAGATTGTGGCTGTGCTATTTAACTGCCTTTGTGGCAGTGCTGGTGGCTGGGAAACGAAAACAGGCAGTGCTTTGAAAACACACAGATGCCATGTGAACCCTCCCACAGAAGCCTACGCTTCCAGGTTGTGCACGTTTTTCAGGCCTGAAGGAAGGGTAATCATCTTAACATTTGTCTTGTGTGTTGTCATTGGGGGCACACGCCTGTGCCAGGCTGGGATGCTTATCTTCATGGACTGCTTTTGGTTTTGCATGATTTACATGTGCTGATTTCACATTTTCAAAATGGAGGAAAGTGTTGATTGGTGAAGATACAGTCATGCAACTATGAATTAATTCGCCTATAAACTTGCATATAATAGTTTCAGTTGGGTTGGAGTACTACAAAACAAGGTTTTGGGGATTGTTTCGAAAACATGCAAACTTCTGCATTTTGACATTGATATCTCTGCTTAAAATAACTTCTACTACTTACTCATGATTAAAAGAAGCTTGTTAAAAAGGCTATGAACAGTGTAATATCTAGCATACAAGCAAAGTGCAGCTGTTGTTTGTTCAAATCCTCTTAGTGTGATTTGGAGGCTGGGCGTATACCTAAATCTGTTTTCTGTATTCTAACAAAAATACCCCCCCAACACTACTACTTTAGTTCATGTTTGTATCAAACATGGTCCTTCTAATCTGAATTTAGGCCAGTGCTTCTGCAATGAAGAAATAAACAGCTGAACACTTTTCTAAAGTTTTTTAACTTAGTGATGTGCAATATATTACATCAATTAACTGCACCTCTTACTTTTCTTCATCAACAGGTGCAAAACGCATACCTATGTACTCTTCTAATCTAGCCAATTTACATACTACTTTTTTCATAGTAGTTAATATAGAAGTTACTAGGCACCTAATTAGATATGCTGTAAAAAGGAGCAACTAGTCAGAATGATCCTGTTACTTCTGTACCTAATGCTATTGATCTTCAGTTGATCTGCTAACACGTATTTCCGGATCACATAGGGTCAGGAGTTGCAGCTGTTGGATCTGTTTCTCTTTTGTGTGTCACCGGCTGCCTAGGTCTTAAAGCTGGGGTCTAAGGCATGGAAATCAACTCTCTAGAGGGACACCAACATCAGTTCTCTGCTAGCTGATTTAATGAGTTATTTACAGGAAATATAGGAAACACCATAACCTAACTTTCCTCAAATAAAGATCAAGGGCAGCTTGATAAAGCTATAGTAGCTGAAAAATTTGGTAGGAGAGGCCAAACTAACCTCAGGGGTACCTTTACCTTCGTTGCAGGGATTTGTGTTCTGACACCCAAGTTTATTTGGAGTCCTGGTTCATCCTTTCAATCTTAAACTTGCTCTTGAACGCCTATATGTGCTTAACCTTTTAACATAATGAAACTAGTCCTAAGATCTTAGCTGTTCATGTAAGGTTCTGGCCAAAACAAATCATATATTTGTTACCTCCACACTCAAATAATACAACATATCACATCTGCCCACTACAGAGAATAATGATAATTTGACTAATTCAGTAAATGACAGTGTGTCTTCTAAGTACCAGACTATGCTGCAGGCTCTCAGCATTGCACTGTCTTATGCACCCTGTAGGCAAAGATAGTCTTTTTGTTCCAAGAGCTTTGTTGAAGATGATGTTTTCCTTTTCTGCTTCCCTTTCTTATAATGGTCCATCAATTTCTGAAACAATGCAATTAGCAGTAATTATAGGGAGGCTGGCAGAATGAATAGAGATTTTTAGATGATTGTCTTAAAATTTCCTCTTCTAAATGACAACAGATCTGCCTCATATAAAGAAGGATACAGAACAACTCTGGCACTGCAGTAACTCCCCTTTCTAGAAGCAACTTCATTTGTCATTTCAGGAAGCTGATAAAAGAAAAAAGAAGGAAAGCAAGAAACCAATGGAAAATTAATTTTCTTCCAGCCGTATTTATAATAGAGAAAGAATGGAAAATAGTTATTATGACAATTATTTTTGTTAACATTATCACTATGCATGGTAAATATAATATAAGTACCACTAAGACGAATATCCAAGTTTTCCATCTGATTAGCTGAAAAGGACTACTTGTGTAATTTTTTAAATTATGCTTGTAGGCCAGAAGTTTTAAAATGTATTTTCAAGCCTTAGATGTAGGCTGCTGCTTGAGCACTGAATAACGATTGCTGACTGTTTTCTGCTTTTCTCTCCAAGAGGTATGTCATACTCTTTCCGCAGAAAAACAGCAATAGACAAATAGAATTCTAGTTGCACATTCACCCAAGAACAATAGACAATCTTTTGATATTTTCAGTGCAATTTTAGATACGAATATTAAACATTTATATAAACATTTATATACATATATAAATGTCTATTCATAAAAACAAAGTCCCCCCTGACACACTGCCCTTGATCAGAAGCAGCAGTGCAGACAGGATGCCACCCACATTATTCATGCAAGGTATGGTTCTCCCAAATCACACTACCCTTGGTGGAGCCAAGGAGTGGCATGACTCTTACCTGTATTCAAAAGGCATTTGCAGAACTGGCTGTTGCTGCCAGATGACCTAGACACCAAGTGTCCTTGGCAGTCCACCAGAGCCATGGCATCGCTTATGATCCTGTGTTTGCTATCGGGAATGGGGTGAGTTGCTATACGCTCATCTTTCCTCCTGACTCAATAAAGCTTTGTTTTATAACGTGTTGTCAGACTCTGTTACTGTTCAGCCCACAGAAGGCCACGTATTTTAACATTTTTGCACTGTGTAAGAAATTCACACATGTTATGTGTACAAGACAGTTAGAAAAGTCATTCTTATTTCAAAAACAAGTACTGTTTCCTTTCTAACATCTCGTTGTTTCCATGTATTCTGAATTCCTAGTACAGGGCCTGAGGCAGTTAAAAGCTCTGTAGTCATGTTCATTACATTCATACAAACTGTTAGAACATATGAAGGTTAGTGGTTCACTCTGTGGTTTTGTTATACTGCTGGGCATATGTCATCCTGCTCTAAGCTCTCTCTCGTATTAAAAAAAAGAAAGAATAACACCACGTCCATATGGCAAAACAGTGCTCTGCTCTTTTTATGGACAAGTTCATTACTGGATACAATTTTCAGGTAAATGCAGGGAACATCTTTTCAGCTGCTGAGCCCTTAAAAGCAACAACATGGCTGATACTCTCAAAATGCTCATTTAAAGAGTAAAGGTCATGAACACAGTGCGTGTCACTATACACTTTTCACTGAATGACATTAACAGATATCAGGTTAATCCTAAGTGATTTGGTAAAAAACCCAACCTTTTCTGAACAACTTTCTTGTGATAAAAATTAACACGGGTTCAACAGGTATACAAATATATACTTTGAACTTTTGTAATCACAGAATAAGAAAACAGCTATCAAGTACTGGGATCAGGGACTTTATTCATAAATAAGGCAATGCATAAGGGTGTATGTCAGCCTCTATAAATACTAATATTCACCATATTCCATGGTCATGATCTAGCATTTGCTGTGTTACATATACATATACACCTGCTTGCCACTAAAAAACTTCATTGATGAAAATGCAGCTGAAGTAGCATTTTGGTGTAATTCAGTCTAGACATCCAGCTGAATTGCTGAGATGCCTGGATTTTGCCAGTAAAGGAGAAGGGACCTTTCTGCGCAATGAAGCCGCTTTTGGGGAGGAAAATGTTCTACCCAGAATAGTTTGTAGACTAGTGGTCAGGGTATTGTGCTGGAAGAAGGGATGTGGTTTCAATAACCCTCAGACTTAAGAGGGCAGAAAGTCAGATGAAAAAATCTGGCAAGTACTACACTGAACGATAACCATATAACTGTCAATAAAATAACTCAGCTCGAAACTGCCTCCTAGTCAGAGACCTGATGTTATACAGGTGGATGCTCTTTGGTATTAGGCATATAAAGCTCTGAGGTTTCAAGATGTACCCTGCCCTTCTGTGCTACCTAGCAGTGAGCTTAAGTTTACCTCTTTCCAGCATGCTGCCATACAGGACAATGGTAGAGGGGATGTATGTGGGTCCCCTAGAGTTGAAAGATGTCCCTGGTGCACACAACAAACCAAGAAACATTTCAAGGTTTTTCAGGTTAGATTTAGCCATTTTAGAGCTATACTAATATACCTAAATATTCCCTTGAACAATGTAGTCCTTTAGTAGTAATTTTAAATTAACTATGTGGCAAATAAATAGACCTTACATACTTAGGAAACCCCAAGACAGGATTTTTCATTTGTCAATAAGTATGTGACATATAGTAGCTGCACCCTCTAATCTAATTAAAGGATTATCTGACATACTTATTGCCTTGGTACCTAGCTCAAGAATTCCTGACAGCTCTCCAGAAGTAAACAAGGTCGATATTTTATAGAACTGTGGATTTCAGCTACTTCCCAGTAAATTAAAATATTCACAATACATAAAAATGTCTCCTGTAGCGTCCCCTAGATTCCATAGAATCAGCTGTTATCGTCATTTCCAAGGCTATCAGGAAACTGCTAAAAGGAATTGAATGGGGCAATCATGCTTTCAGGAAACCGACGTCTTAAGAAATATGGTTCAGTGACCTAATGTAGTTATTGGAGAACAGCTATAGCCCGGACCAGCCTCGTTTTTTTTCTTCTTTATTTTTAGTGGTGCCAGTTCATGACACAAAGATGTAGTTATAGCTCCTAAGTCATCCTGGACTGGACTTACTCTCTGAGTTCTTTCTGCTCTTTGTCACTGGCTGTTGTCATGGCTTTTGGTCCCAAGGCCAAGAAGTACCAGCTGGCACCCAGCCACAAATTTTAAGGAACAATCCCTTCTGAAATAGATCAGTCTTGAGGAATGCTAGCTGGAGCATGTTGTAGCAGGGTCAGGGAACACACTTGTAAGTAAAGCAGATGATGAGAGAGGTCCTGTCTTGCTTCCTAGCCCTCTTCTGTTTCGCTGTGAACCTATGCCCTGTAGCATCCACTACTAGCCACAAAACTTGTATATTGAGTCCTTGGCTGCTTGATATTCTGAAACCACTGAGGTCTTTGCTTCCTAGAGTCCTGTCTAGACTCTTCTCAGCCCAGGCTTCTTGAGCAGCAGAGAAGTGAGGAAACAGCTTAGCACAAGGACATCAATAGTATTTTAAGGAAGTGGTACTACAGATTTTTGAAAACTAAGTTTAGTGGACTATTTAACTTAATTTGACCTCATACCTACTTTGAGTCAGAAGTCAGCCAGAATTTCTGGCAAGGCTCTCCTGTCTTCTATTTTCCTTCTAGTTCCATGTACATGGGGAACTTAAAGATAGTAAGAGATTATTGCCATCTCCTTCTTCACACTTCTTGCTCCACTTAAGCCTGCTTTCAGAATACACATTGTACCTTGGGACTGCAGGCCAGTAACGTAGAGCTGATAACCTCAGAATGTAGCCCTGAGGGCTTTATTGTGATTGTAATTTAATGAGGTATTAAGCCTTGGACCTCAAGAGGGTAAGTATTTTGAACACTTTGGAGAAATAAGACATGAATTCAAAATATAATACAAAATGACATCCTGGAACATAAAAGGGAGTTTGCAGTTTGATAGAGACATATTTTGCTCTGTCAAAATTCAGTGTAGAAAACTAAGGCATATGTCGTCGTTTAGTCCCAGCCGGCAACAAAGCACCATGCAGCCGCTCACTCACTCCTCGCCCCTGGCGGGATGGGGAGGAGAAAATACAACAAAAAGCTCATGGGTCGAGACAAGGACAGGGAGGGAGCACTCACCACTTATGGGCACAGGCAAAACAGACTCAATTTTGGGGAAAAATAAACCAATTCAATTTGTTAACAACCAAATCAGAGTAGGATGATGAGAAATAGAACCATAACTTAAAAACACACCTTCCTCCTGCCCTTCCCTTCTTCCCGGGCTGAGCTCTGCTCCCGACGCCTCTACTTCCTCCCCCCCAGCGGCGCAGGGGGACAGGAATGGGGGCTGCAGTCAGTTCATCACACGCTGTTTCTGCCGCTCCTTCCTTCTCGGGGGGAGAACTCCTCACACTCTTCTCCTGCTCCAGCGTGGGGTCCCTGTCACGGGGGTCAGCCCTCCATGAGTTTCTCCAACACAAGTCCTTTCCACGGGCTGCAGTCCTCCACGAACTGCTCCAGCGTGGGCTTTCCCATGGAGTCACGGCCTTCTCCGGGCGCAGCCACCTGCTCCGGCATGGGGTCCTCCACGGGCTGCAGGGGAATCTCTGCTCCACCGTTAACCTCCATGGGCTGGACATGGGTGAGACAACCTGCCATCTCACCACGGGCTGCAGGGGAATCTCTGCTCCGGCGCACCTCCTCCCTCTCCTTCTTCACTGACCTCGGTGTCTGCATGGCTGTTTCTCTCACATCCCACTCCTCTCTTCACTGTACCTCCTCTTCTTCTTCCTCCATCTTCTTCTTCCTCTCGTTCTCTCTTTATTGTAGCTATTCTTCTTCTTCTTCCTCCATCTTCCTCCACCAATTTTTTTTCAGCAGTCTTTTTCCCCTTCTTAAATATGTTATCACAGAAGCACTACCACTGTCGCTGATGGGCTCGGCCTTGGCCAGAGGCGAGTCCAAGTTTGGAGCCGGGGAAGCTTCTAGCAGCTTCTCACAGGAGCCACCCCTGTAGCCCCTCCCCCGCTACACAAACCCAACACAGCATATGCTAAGCAAGTCATCACCAAATGTGGTCATTATCTTTATCTGATCAATCACTTTACATAGAGGGGACTGCAAATATCTCCTTCCTCAGTCTAAAACACTGATTTATGCTATTGACATAATCCAGGATTATGTCATTCTGCAGTGAAATAACTCCAGTTATGTTAAAACAGATGCATATTATCTCAGTGCAAATCTACCTCAGGTTTTCCTTTGCTGTTGATGGCTTGCAATCACTTCCATATGGTATGAGATTAAAATGGGCTGCTCAGGGGAATGAAAATAAGAGATATGGCAATTATGCCCAATAATGAGTGTTTAAAGAAGATAAATCAAGACATCCCGTGTAGTCATTTACTGTTGAACAAAGGAAGGCCAAATACACAGTGCATAGTTTTTAGGTACAACACAGCCTACTGGAATGCCAAACTCATCCTGTGGGTATCCTAAAATTCATAGAAAGGTTTTCTCAATGTAGGATGCTGTGAAGAAAAAACCAATACACTACACAGGGAACCACAAAACTCAGCAGAAAATTCAAAGTAGAGGTGAGGCTTATCACCTGACTACTTTCTCAGAGGCACTTGTGAGACAAAAGTCAGTCACAAACAATGTACAGCAGATCTCAAGTTTCTGTGCAAAGACATCTCTGATGTTGGGTTGATGCAGCAAAAAATTAGGATAGAAGTTATGTCTATTTCCTCTGGCATCAGTCTGATAATTTCTAAGAAAGAACTGTTTTAGACAGCTGGGGTCATGACTTTTGACACAGCTCATCTGTTACTGCTCTAAGCACAGCCTGGAGGAAAACTTCTGTCTTCGGATTTATGCCAGTAAATCCCATCTTGAAGTTTGTTATCTAAGTCTAGCTGACTCATTGCTCACGAAACCAAACAACAAATAAAAACAGAGAACAAAACTCACATTTGATTGATTAGTCCGCTGGTTTATTTTTTTATGTTATAAATTATTCAGATTCACATCCATTCTCTGATGCTTTGGAACTGAATTTCTCCTTGCAGAAGAAGGATCCTGACCACAAGGTGATTAAGTATTCCAGGATGGGTCTGTCTGAGTCCCTTTTGTGGAGAACGTAGTGGTTTACATAAATAAATGAGAGTCTTATTCTCTAGCATAACTTTTCAAGTCTTATGATATGGTTGTTTGTCCTCCTTTGCCTCCACAGACCTGCTTCTCCTGCAGGCACAGCATAACACCGTGCTTTCCCTCTGGGTTTCATATAGAGACATTGCACTATCTGCAAACACAAGTGCAGCCTTCTAACACAGCTGTACCCAGGCAGGTCCTTTATATGGTACTAACCCACTGGACATCTGCTGTGAGATCCAGCATCATCTACTGTTTCAACACCTAGATTGGCTGAGGGGCTGAGGAGTCTGCCAGAACTGGTTGCTTATGGCAATCACCTGGGATGCAAAAAAATCAGTTTTCAGTCTCAGTACAAATCACCCTTGGGGCATGATACCACTGAAGTGCATTATTTTCCTACAAAGACAGACACTTTTATATTTTCTCCCCCTTACAAATGGTAGTTGATTCTGCCTCTGAGCCAACAGTCCTTCTAGAAGAGAAATGAAATGTAGAGGATTGCGACAACATGTGAGGGTTGAAAATTAATGAAGGATTTAAGGAATTCTTCAGCTGTATGTGGCAATACAGTAGCTGAGAGAATGTCAAAGAAAAAGCATATGTGTCCCGAATGCTCGGAGATATTTAAAGGTTTAAGTGGACTATTAATCTAGGCCATCATCTGCCACTGCCTCAAACTACTATTAATTCCATTGAATTTTGCCTTTGAAACGAGTACAGTTTAGGCAGCCCAGAGAGGAAAGAAAGCAAGGTTTTTATATGTAGCATTAGATCCGTGAAAGGAGTGGTGGTGTGGATGAGGTAAAATACTGATTTAAGTTTTACCATTTGGAACAGAAGTGGGTTTCATTTACCAGAAACAGGCAAAGCACAGGTTTAATGTTGCCTATAAACAATGTATCAATCATGATCGGTACTGAAAGCCAGTAAACCTTAGGGGAAAGTGAAGTGACATGCACAGAAAGTAATGTTAATCTGCAGAGAGAGATGTTAATGTTTGATCTGTCATAACGTTATAAACTGTGGTTCATTTTTATTAAGAGATTCACAGTGAAATAGAGCACTCCAGTAAAATGTGATTTGTTGTTTCATTAGTGCTAGATGTGGCCATCCTTTCTTAAGTACCCAATACAGTGAGCAAGGGCAAAAGAGAATTGCTGTTGGTGGAAGGGAAAAGGGCAGTGGACAGAAATAGAGAAAGTTCAAAATATCCGTGTTAACTTTCATATAGAAACCTCTCAAGCCTCTGGGTTTTCATCAGGCATGACAGATACTGTGCTGGTTGCCACAGTATAAGAGCAAAGCTGGAAAGGAGAGGGCAAAGCAAATACCAAGCACATATCATTCTGAGCATAAGTTGTAAGTCACATCAGACTAAGACACTAATTTCTGCCCAAAGATAATTTTCTTACAAGGTTAGTTCCTTCTTTAGATGTCCATGCTTGGCTGTCAAAATCATAAAAAAAAAAAGGAAAAAAAAAGGGAAAGAAACAAGATAACCTCCTGATCTTTCTATTCCAAGTCTTCCCTGTTCTAGGCTTGATAACTGTGATGATGTTTTATTTGTGGTCATTGTCTTTCTTAATATGGGCAGGAGTTATGGGTTTGAAAACCTTGCATGAGATAAGGAGCAAATTGAGGGTTTGCTGGGGTTTCTGATCCAAGAAAGAATATCTCAGGAGCTGCTTATCAACTGTGTTATACCAAGAAGTATAATTATACCAAGATAACCCAGGATTATTAGTCAAGCAGAAATGAATCTCCATTGTGGATCACTGAGTGTGAAAAACACCTGACATTTCCAGTCTCCAGACATTGCAGATGGCTCAATGGCTACTAATATAAAAACATGATGTGGATAACATTGTTACTGCTAGTCATACATGTGATGCATGCAAAATCCATGTAGTGTTTCAAGTAAATGAATCAGGTTAACTGGAAGAGGCTATAGGTAGCTGTTTTGTCCAAGTGGACAAATAAAACTAGCAGAAAAACCTATGAAATAGGCCTGTGGCTGACTGAGCCTGCAGCATGGCTCTCAGGGCCAAGCTTTTCACGGTATTTAGGCACCTAAAGATGCAAAGAGGTGCCTAATGGTTAAAACTTTGCCAGCTTTCTATCTGCATCTTTAGGTGCCTAAACGCCTTTAAAAATGCATCCGTAGCTCCTAGGGATACAAGCTATGCCAACATTTCTAGCCACTTGTTAATGAGCCACCATTAGGAGCCAAGTGGAAGTGTTTGCATGGGTGTCTGGTTCATTTTAAAAGTTGGGTTTGGATTTCCAGCCAAATAAGGGTTTAGGTTTAGAATAGATACCACTAAAGTCTTAAAATGTGTTTTTCATGAGATTTTGTGTGTGGTAATAAGCCTCAAGAAGATATCCCAAACAGTTAACGCCCTTACAGTCTGAAATTATCTTCCATTTCCCAAGGGATAACCCTAACTATCAGTTTATCAGCTATTATGGCAACAGATTCCTCCAGCCTCTTTCAGGCCTGTTTTCACTTTGTATAAATAATTAATTGTTCCCTGAAGCAGGACCTTGAACTAACTCTCCAACTTCCTAGGTGTATTCCCAGCAGTTGAATTTGTTTCACCTTATATAAATAATGAATGCATCAACTATTACTGTATATTTTAGTATATATTTAGTATGTATTTTAGGCAAGTCTTTTAGTAAAGCATATGCTTGTACAGAATTTTTGACCTTTTTGGCCAAAAGCCAAGGTTTTGCAAATTTTCTGGCCATACTTGAACCACAACTAGAAGATTTTCTGGTTTTCACTTGGAACCAAAGCAATTGGGACTGATCTGAAAATTCAAAAATTAATCCATTTAAATTTGAAGCAATTTCAGGTTCAGGAGTCTGTTTTTAAACTATAAATATTGCAGGCATATTTCTTACTTTTAGTAACAATGTTTCTTGCTAGCATAAAACTATCCTGTGTTTTTTTCTGTTTAATTCATAATTATTTCTTGTACCTTTTGTTTTGTTGCACATCTTACTTCTGCCAAAGTTGTAAGCTAAATTTAAAAATGGTCATAAACCATCGACTATTTTATACATTAGGAACCCTGACTCTGAGTCAGTTTTTCAGAGGCTTGTTACTGATGTCATTAGAGAAAAAATATGTTCTGTCCTTATTGAAAGGCAAATGGAAATGTTTATGAATAATAGATGTTAGTCCTACAAGGAAGCAGGGAGTCTGTAGACTCTGTCTCTTGTTTGCTCCAAATAAGATAATCTACTAAAATTTATGTCTGAAGTCATTACAAGAAACCATGTCTGGTCCAAAGGCTGTATCTTAGTCCAAAAGCACATAATACAGATGAGATAAGTCATTGTAACTGAAATAATGTGATTGTAAGATCTGATTTTTCATGATCCATCAACACTAACATCACTCCTCCCCCTCCCCCATAACACTAGATAGCTTTTCAGTATTTGGAAGTTACTATGTTTTATAGCACTGCTGATTAGTTAGAACAGCATGCTTTGGATGATCATTGGGTTTGTAAATGACTTACGGGCTTCAATACCTTGTTTGCATGCTGTTTGCTGCTGAGCAGAATCCACAGCAGCCCAATCAGACTAATCGGTAAGGCTATGACTACACAGCTAAAAAACAGGCCCAGGATCAATCCTGGGCTTTGAGACGAAGTGTTACAAACTAGTTTGCACTTGCACACTCTTCAGGGATAGTCCCTACTAGGGAGGTTTGTTTTGGAGGGGGAAAGAGACACAACAGTTCAAAACAGAGAAGGGAAATGACCTAACAGGCAAGAGATGCTGATGTTTCTCAGCTTTCCATCCTTCCCTGGAGTTAGGTTGCTAAGTCAGAAATGCCTTTCTCATGGAAAACAGCAAAGAGGAACACCTGCACTTGGTTATACCCAATAGCCAGCATGTATGACACTTAGGAGGTGGAAAAATACTTTCACATATCCGTCTGTCTGATCTGAACTGGTGTCCCCCAGTGCCTAAACCACCAGCCTGTGGGATATGCGAGGGCGGGTGAACTGCTTTTTGATGTGATCCCAACTGAACAGTCTTTGAGATAAAGAATAAGTGTAGAGTCAAGAAACCAACTCTGCAGATGGATACTCACAGGATCCTGGGTAGCTGGATGGGGGCAGATGCAGTTTCCTCAGTGCATGGTTTAATTAATTTCATAAAGAAGCAAATGCCACTAGCCTGGCAATTAGGACACGTCTTCTGATGGGTTGGTGTTGGAAGTGATGATTCATATCCTGTGGTGAGAAGACTTTTACTCACAAGGGTGCCTTCGTCACTGCACAGCTGGGTATGATGGACACAGATAGATGTACACCAGCTCATGCGAGAAAGTTTTGTTCCCGTTGTGGATGTATAGTTTGACTAAGGAGTCATGCTCCACAAACAAGATAAGCTTAGGTATCAGCTAAGAGGCTGATGGAGGCGTTAAAACTTGGAAGACTGTCTACCAGAAAGATAACACCTGTGGTTACATATCAGCTGAATGGGAGCGTTGAAAACTTCAACGAAGCAAAAATGTTGGACTTCAATTTCTAACATTGCAGTTACATTCCTAAATGTATTTGTGATTATATGTCAGACATGCCCAAAGTTATAAGAAATGTATTTAAAAAAAATAATTCCTCTCAGTACACTGGGATTCACTGTTTTCCTAGTTTAAATAATCCTTATGGACAGATCCCCGGCAGGTATAAATATCTCTTTTCTTAATAACTCATTTCCTCTCTCCTTTGTGCTTGGGAATCTTCTTTAACTGACCATCCCATCTCCTCCTGCTGGATAATCTTTTAATAGCCTCAGTCATTTTCTGGTTTTCCTTATCAAAACATATGCAATAAATTAACTCATAAGATGTTCTTGACTGGCTAAGTGCTCTCAACCGCATCAATTTAAAGGCACCTTTTCATTCTGTCAAGCATTTTGCTGATATCTGTAATCATTGAAATTTTGTTTTCCCGATATTTTGCAGGAAACATTTTCTCTACTTACTTACTTCCCAGCAGTTTGGGACACATGTGCAGCTAAGAAGTTTGCAAATCTTTAGTTGCTCAGACTGAGAAGTTAAGATATTTCCTGCTGGACCAGGATCAATAGAGATTTTAGGTGCTTGCCAATGACCTTTTAAGGAAATTATCTTAAACAGCCTTCTGGACAATGATCCTTTCAGAATGTAGTGGAGCTCAGGCACATTTAGAGGTCACCCATTCCCCCATTAATTCTACCTTGCTGAGAAAAATGCTGAGGGAGTTACAACATAGCAAATACCTTTTACTCCATCAATAAATTCTCTTTCCCTTTTTGCTATCAGCACATATTGCTACAATTAAGCCACAGTTGGATGCAAAAGTACAATTATGCACTCTGCATTACTGTAGAAAAGAAATAATTACTTCAAAACAAATGTAATTCAAATACCCTAGCAACCTGAATGGTTTCAGATGCATACACTTTAAGACAATTTCAGATGAGCATTTTGCAGTCTGAACTCACCTTACTGAAGATGCTGTAATGCAAAGTTACATATAGAGTCTTTCAAAGGTTAAGAATTGACTTTGACACATAGGCTTGAACAAAGTACATTTCTGAAAGTATCTATATGATTCTTTTTGGCCACCCTTTTATAAATGGGATCTTCAGAAGAACAACTGACCTACAGCCCTGTTCTCACAGAAATTTGCAACTGGGTTGATTACAGTTTCAAGTCCTCAAGAAAAGTTCTTTAGATGGGAAGAAAGACTCCTATTGTCTTCACAAGACTGGAGCAGATCTTTTCATTTCTAAGGACCTTGATTTAAGGTAAAATTTCTAAGGCATCAATGAAATGAAGTATTTGTTAAACTTTTCTCCCATTCCCTTGTCCTAGAACAAAAACGTCTGTGTTACAAATTCTGAAGTAAGTAAGTATTGCATTGACTGAGCAGGTAGGCTCTTTTTGTATCTATCAGACCTCTAGTACGAGGCACTTGAATGTGAAGAACTATATAACCTCTTCAATTTGGAACAGTCTTGTCTCTCCCCAATGTAGTTAGAAAGGCCTAATTATGTGCAGCAGTTTTCCTGTGTTTTGTTGTTGCTGCTTTGGAGGCCAGCTGAGAGAGGGGTCAGCAAGCTTCCTCCCTGCTGAAATGCAGCATTCCTTGGATGGTGCTCATCTCATTCGACCAGTGGAATACGAAACAACTAGCAGGTTGTTTCCAAATTTTCATGGGAAGTGAGTATAGGTGCCCAGACATCCAAAAAAGGTAATAAAAAAATAACATGCTAAAGTCTTTCTCTTTTCTTAAATATTTAAAATAACTGTAAGAAATCTAGAGTTTCTGTACTCATTATCACTGTCCTTCAGGCTGCCTGTTAAGTTCATTATTATTGCCCTTGTTAAAAAAAACAACCCCACCCCCCCACCAAAAAGCCAAACTCCTAAAGACTTCCCTATGTTTACCACTGAAAGTTTGTTATGGATAGTCTGTCTGTTTATGCATAAACCCAAATGCCTGGAAAAGCCCCTAAGAGAATACAAGCTTCACAAAACTCGTATTGCTTTAATACAGTTGTGTGTCTAGGTTACCTAGTTTCAAAGTGACCCTGAGTTTTCAGAGGCACTGTTAAGAATATCTTGTCACTCTCCATTGCATGAGTGGTCATTTATGCTATTAGGGTAATAAGTAGAATAGATTTAACACGATACAAACACTAGATTTGAGTAAGCTTCTGGGAAACCTCTGCAAATTCACAGAGTTAATGGCTTAACCTCACAATTCTCCAATGGAAAATAAATTTTAATGGTTTTGCAGACTCAGTCTACATTTCAAGATGTGAATTTCCCTTAACTCCACACTACTTGACTCCTATTAACTGCTAAACTTAAACAAATAAAAACTTATTTTCCCACATGGTTCATGGAGCTATACTGACACGGTTTCCTCTTCTGTGAATGAAGAATAGGGCAATTCTCATCAGGCACTCAGAGCAAAGAGGCTGGAAATTATAACATTAGAAGGGCATTTATAAGTGCCAGTAAATATATGTGAACAGAAAACCAATGTGGGGACATGGAAAATGCATATGACACTTAGCAGACTAACAACAGGATTAGAGGGTATTAAGAGATGTAATATCTGGTTAAGGCCTGCAAGAGAGGAAAATAAAAGTTTGGATTTGTCCTCTGAAAGTGTTGAAATTCTGCACAAACAGAAGCCTTTTGCACAGCTGTGCGAGGTTACAGAAGCCAAAATTGTGGATATGGTCTCAAAAGAACTATTACCTGCTTCACAGCCAAAGCTCCTACAAGCCTATGCCAGCCCAAGGACGGCAATGTTTACCCTGCTGGAAGCTGGTTCCAAGTATTTTGTGAAGCAGTATTTTGTTCGAGTCATTCTAGCACTGGTAGGAAGAAAAGATTTCTTAGGAGATAGTGGATTTTTAGCAGGCATTTGTAACATCCTAGACCTTAATTATTACTAGGAAGAACAGCTTGTGAAATTCCAGGAAGCAAAGACCACTGTACATGCTAGCAAAGCCATGACTTGTGGTAAGAACTAGCTCCAAGGCGCTAGAGAGAAATTCTGATTTTGACATTGTGGTTTGGTAGTAATGAAACAAGTCTCTGGTTTGTAGCTGCTCGGCTGCAACACGAAAGCATTTTCCAGCCAATCAGCGTACAGGACATGCTTTCATGGGTTTCTAATCTTGTTCTTTTTTTGCCTTGTTCTGACTTTGCTAAACAACACACACTGTATTAGCACAGCAATGCATATTGATGTTTCCTAGTATTACAGTGAAAGGGGAATACTGATCTCCTTGCTCCCATTATATGTTAGCATTATCTCCCTTCAATGGATTACTTGGAGTTTATACACGTGCCCCAGAGTGATTTGTAATCACCATCTTCAGTTCCTCTGTCCTTGCAAAGTAAAATACTAAATAGTTCACTCGCATGTCTTTGCCGTGTATTTAAATGACATTAAATATAACGATGAAGGGCCAGATTCTGCTACCCCTCATTGTGTAAAAAATCCTGGGATGACTGGAAATCATAGTATTACTTCGTATGTGTGAGAAAACAGAACACAGCCTGCAAACAACCAGAAAATCCCTGAAAACATACTGGGAGAGATTTTGCTCTCTTAAACAGTGATTGCAAGCCAGCAAGTCTCCAGCTCACCTCCTTCCTAGGGCTCTGAAAGTTGTGGCAGGTTTGGGTATTAAGTCTCTCATCTCCTTTGTATGCTTGGGTGAGGGGCAGGTACTGGGACATCGGAAGACCTTATAGCTAAATGAGCCAGTCAGCTGTAAAGCTCAAGCTCTGGAACGCTGTAAGGAGAGGCATTGCTAGTGGGTAGGACTTAGTTGGTTTCATATGGGGAAGATGGCATTTACTTTTGTTACTGGGCTTTCATACACTTTGTTTTTCCCTAAGGGCAAAAGTTTGTAAGAAAAGTTGTAAGGCTGTCTTTCTGTTTTGTTTGTCTTGCTGGGGCTGCTTATTGCTCCTCCCTCATTTCAGTGATTTGTAGGGCCTCCATTGCAGTGCCTGATTACAGATCCTGTTAGACGATAATTAGCAATTTTGAATTACACTCTTCTGTCCCAGTCCAGACATCTTACTTACTTGATCCTTCATCATATGCCTTTTCTTGCAGGGAAGAGAGCCTCCAAGGTCTGGGGTTCGTGCTACAAAGCATTAACTTGGAGACTGAAAGAGATGCTTTAATAAACTGCTATGGTCATGGCACATAGCAGAAATCAGGATGTGCTGCTGAAAGGTTTGCTTTAATGTCTAGACTATAGATGTTTGTGATGGGTAGTGCTTGTTCAGATATCAATTGTGGGGAGAAAAGCCTCTCTTTTCCAAGTCAGCTTTTATGTGGGAAGCAGATAATGTGAGAGCATCCTGGATATTTGAAAATATAAAGTCCTGATAAGATAATACACCTCCACTTCTATTAATGCTGTTCTTGAAAGCCAGAAAACAGAAAACAGCAATAAGAGTAACAAATACTTCAGTTAATGTACGGGGAGAGCCAAGAAACGCTAGTGTTATCCACTTTATTCTAGAGAATTTTATGGTGAGAGCTGAACACAGCGTGTGACAGATTTCAAAAGACATAAATCATGCAATGCACACTAATGCCTCTACCAAAGAAATGCATATGAAACAGTTTTATGACTGACTCTCAATATGCAGGTATAAACGACATTGCCAGTGGAAGGCTCTGCTTGGTGGTTACTAGATTATGGTGTTCTGTGAGCTTTCCTACTCCAGAAAATGCAGTGAAGACTTTGGCACTGAAGTTTATCCATGATCCTTCAAGTCTCATACATATGTCATTCATGTGCTGGACTAATTTCACACAATTTAAGGAAGATTTTGAAATAAACCATTTCTTTATTTTCATCTTTCTCTGTCTGCAGCATATTATTGAAGCCTTGTTAGACATTCAACTATATATATATATATATTCAATAGGTATAGGCATAAAGGTGGCATTATTTGCCCTTATTTCCTTACTTTGGAGATAGCTAAATGTATAATAATAATAATAATAATAACAATTTAAAAGCAGTTTCAGCAGTTTCCCTAGGTGCATCAGATTTCTGCACCATTTAATTTGCTGTCAGCAAAAGCGTGAGAAGTTGATGTCAGGAATAGTTATGAAGAATACTTAAAATACAAATTTAGCATATGGTTTTTGCCTAAACAGAACCAGGCAGTGGTGACAGTGACTTCTCTGACTGTCATGCTAGATAGTTTGTGAGCTTCAGGAGTTATCAATACCTACTGGACTATACACTGAAATATTTTTAAAATATCTGTTGCCATGATGAGATATGCAAATCTGCATGAACTCACCTGCACATTTGTTGAATTAGACAATGACATGAAATAATGCAGTCTTCCCAACGTTTTATTTCATGCATAAATCAGAGCATTTGCATCATCCATTAGACCACTGGCATTAGGTTATGATCCATGAATGGACAAGATGCCGGTGATGCTGGTGGGGAAATAAGAATGAAATCGTTTTAACAAAACTCTGAAGCAAACATCTATTTTTTTCTTTCCATGTAAGCATCAGGCCTGATTATCAGACCGCAACATTTATGTAATGCACTTTGCGTATTTTCATGAAGAAATTTCTTACACAGCCAGCCAGCCACTGAGAAGAGAGATTTGTGTTTTGCATGGTCACTGAAATAAGCTTCCAAGGTTGCATCTCTCCTAGATGTCACGTTGCTCTTTGGGCAGAAGGTGGTGCTGTTGATTAGTGACAATATAGCACAGTATTCTTCCAACAAAGAGATGATCAATTTGCTATCACTGCAGTCATTGTTTATTGAACTTAAAAGAAGCAGCCATCTGGAACTTATTCCAGTATTTGACTTCAGTTACTTTACTGCTTAACAGTGACCTACAGAACAATTTAACCATGTTATTCTCCCCTTTTTATGTAAATCAGAGAAAACAGCCAGAGAAAATAAGAGGTATAATGTGATACATAATGTTTTGTTACCTGCATTAAAGCATAACACGATCTGTTCCAAAAGGAAAAAAAAAAGCATCAAAATATAATTTGGGGAAGTTAGAGAAAGGCTGTTGTAGAATAAATAAGAAAAAGATTCAGATATTTTTTATCCAGGTGTTCCTAGACTTTTAAAGATTTCCATTCAACGGAGCCTTCATATGGGAAAAATCTTTCTTCTGCAATAAAGTACAGAGTTCTATTAAAAATGTTTAGTACCTTTAGTGCTTGTGAGACACTGCAGACATCAGGTCTGTGCTCAAAAAAAATGAAGAGAACAAGAACCTGCATTATGATTTTCCTTCCTCATGCTGTTCTTATTATGTGGAAAAATAACTCTTGCGATCAGACCTAAAAGACTGCTTGTTGGCAGCATGGACATTTCTAGTGACAGCCTCAGTCAGGATTCCCACTGCAGTGGTATTTTTTTCTCTTGTTCACTAAAGCTAACTTCAGTTTTAGTTAACTACTCTGAGACTATTATATCCACCAGAGACTACAGTCTCATTTTTCCATGCGACTAAAAGAATTCAGGGAGCATTAAGTTTTGTCCACAGGGTATTAGGACCTTATTAAAGGGCTAGACTGTGATTTGGAGTCTCCTGTGACAGGTTACCCGGATGATGGATCCAGTTGTGTAGTGACTGCTTACTTCCACCTCATGCATGTGGAGTCTGTAGGGATGACTCTGCAGTCCTCCTCCTCTCCACCAGCCTCTCATCCATCTCACATCCCGTTCTTACTTTCGCAGCAGCATGACCGAGCTGGCTTGAGGACCGCAATCAAAAGCAGTCAGGTCCTTTCTTCCTATCATTTTTCCTTCCTTCCACTATAAAGAGGAAACAGGGAAAGTGCTGTGGTTCTCATTTCCAGTGGGAGCTAATCCTGCAGTGTGAGAATATAGGAGTGGCTCAACTAGATCAGAGCCAAGGGTCACCTTGCAAAGGATCTGTCCTGGTTTCGGTCATGTCCACCTGGCAGATCCATAGCAAAAAAAAGTGTAAGAAAGAACGTAAGTAGAAGGCAAGCTTTCTCCTGAGAACATAATCTAATTTTGAGGCAGTCAGCAGTTTATGCTACACCTGAGCAAATGACCATCTACTTTATAGTTCCTGCCTGTCTTGAATATAATTCCTTTTTGAATCCCTTTCTACTTTTGACTTCCACAGCACATTACAGTAATTGATTGTATTCCACTGTTTAATGGGATGATGTCCCATTCTTCTTTTTATATTTACTTCCTCGTGAAAGGACTCTTGGGGCAGGGTGGGGAGGGATGTTTCTCTAGTTGTTTTATGAGGCATAATGAATAATCATTCATCACCTATCTCTGCCACACATCATTTTTCACAACTCTGTAGCCCTTTTCCATATTGCCCTTGCTGTTGGGTTATTTCCAGGAGTCCTGCTCTGTTTTGGCTCTGTGAACTGTTCAGGATTCCATATGTACGAGATATAGCCACCAGCAAGTACCGAAGAAGAAAGATAAAACCACACTTTGGAATATCATAATATCAAAATAAGTACCTGCAAAACAGTCATATCCTCAAAACTGTGTGTATACATTGATTACACATCTTAGAAGCTGCCTTTGGCACCAAAGTGCGTTTATTCCTTACTTAGAGAAGAAGAAACAGAAATGCAGGCAAGTCAGGCTGCTTACCCAAGGTCACAGTGTTGGAGGCAAGATCATTTCCATGTTCTGAACCTATAAATCAACACTACCTGCCTGTGCTCCTCACCCTTCTGGAATTACTTACTTCTCTTGAATGTCTTCATTACAGAATACTAACACTTGGGTTTTATGTTTTGGGTGGTAATTATAGAAAAGTCCTGCTCCAGTCCACAGTACTGGGTGCCCATAAAGAAAATTCTGTTCAAGAAAATGTGACGAAGTTTACTCTTCCGGGTGCAAAAAGATTAACAGCTTAGTTGCCGTGAGATCCCCAGGTGCTTAGCTGGACATCCACTGGAGAGATTAGAGACGAAAAAAGGTGACATTTCAAGATGCTGCTTGTATCTGAGAGCCTTCAGTGCAAATTACAGAATGTGAGACTGCTCTATCAGGAATCCTTGGAGACCATTGTTATTTTTCAAAGTGCTTTCAAGTGCTTTCACAAAATAGGCTTACCTTACATTTCTCTATACAACTACTTCTTCTGTCTCTTTGCTCCTCACCTGTTCTTCTTGTGACCTGTAGTTTTACTTCCCAAATTGATTTCACTTTTCTTCTTAACAAAAAAGAAAAACTGAAAACCTGTTTCTTTTCTTGAGCTTCTTATTGCCAGAAGACTTTTTCAGTTCTATGGCATAAAAATAAGTTTTCCAGGAGATTTCCTACTTATGCTGGGCTATTCAGTCTCATGGTATTAAACATAATCATTAGAATATACACTGTACTTTTGACTTTTTCTGGCTTCTGCACACACAATTCATGACTGCGTCTATACATACATAAACAAAATACACACACACACACACAGAGGACAAATGCAACTGTATCAATGGTTTCAGGATCAAGATCTTTCTGTATTAGGCTTTGACTCAGTGGTTAAGTTAGATTAGATTGCATTAGACAAGAATGTGTTTTTAGCCAAACCCTCTTTTTTGGGCACAGCCCTTCTTCTGAGAAAGAGCAGTAGTGAACTCTTGCCTTCCCTTTGCTCTCTCAAAACAAGGTTTTAATAATCTAAAACACAGGCTGAGGAACTTCAAAATATCAGGAAGCTGAAAAAAATGCCAGCAATTTAACTGCCACGTGCTTTGTAGAAAGTATTGGTGTTCCGAAGCCTGCATTCACTCCTAGTTATGAGTAATTGGTAAGGTCTGTGCTACAAATCTCCTGTTCCTTTGGATATGGCTGAGAGACATCCCCGTATTCTGGAGTTGACTAGAACGCCTTGATGGTAAAGCATTTTCCATGATTGACTTTGTCTTGCTGTTACTAACCTGCAACTGGTGCAGAGCTGGTAAAATGAAGTGCAGAATGCCGGGTTTTGTCTTTTGTTTATGGAGCTGGATTGTAGGATAGGCAAGCTTGGTGGGGCCATCGTTATTTTATACTCCATTGCTATTATATGTGATTTGCTGTAAGAAGGGTGACAAAATGCGTGCATTAAATATTGATACTTCCTGTCTTTGAATGTTATACAATTTTAATTACACCATTGCTCCCCAACCAATGAGATAATTGTACTTAGAATAATACCAAGGACAAAAATAAAAATAGTAACACTTTGTAATAGTGCATTCAGCTTGGAAGTGGCACTTTCAAAATAAATTAACCTGGGTATTGGAAGCAGTTCACACAGAAATTATCATCATATGGGATATTCTTGTTCATAGCTAGTATTCTTGTGTCAAGGTCTCTATATGAAGAATTTCTTCTGGGACTCAGTTCCCTTCTTCTCAGGATAGTATGTGCAAGACATTAATTTATTTTAACATTATCAAGTTTTGGCAAATTACTAGAGAGTAGTCATGTTTTTGGGGTAGAGTGTCAGGCATAAGAATTATTACAATTTGTAACAGGAAAATTATTTTTCTCTCATTTATGTCTTTGTGTGTTATGTGAGAAAGACAGAGAGAGAAAGATGTGCAGCTACTAGAAATGGGAGAAACTGATACAACACACAACAATCACTAGTGATTCACTATTACAGGTAGGCTTTTTTAAACAGGTACTCCAGAAACTCCAGTATTTCATTCACAATTTACTGTATTATGATATATTGGTGGGTATTCTTGCTTAATTCTGTGTAGCTCAGCAAAATATCAAAGCGTCTTTGGGCTTGGTCTGAGATCGTCCTGAAGAAACAGCTTATCCACCTTTTATGCAAAAAAATACAAACTGGGATAGCACTTGCGGTGCAGAAATGGAGTGGCAGTACGTGCTGCAATAAATCCATTTGACCTACTGAAACCAAACTGTCTGTTGGCTTTTATAAAGAATGGCAATTCATGAGATATCTGCAAAGAAAATGAAATACTGAATAGGTTTGATGCTGTATTTTTTAGACCTACACTATACTGACTGATAGTTTCTTTCGGGAGGGGGAAGAACCTTACTGCTGTTATCTCTCTTTCCTGCTATTTGGCAGTGTACAAAGACCCATTCCTTGTTAGGTACAAGTTTACACTGATATCAGAAAAACTTGTGCATGAGTGAGTAAGAACATCACAAACGGTACCTGAACTGAAGAGTTCTATACATGGCTAAACTTCCATTAACTTCAGTAATTACTTCTACTTACAGCAGCACTTAATTTTTCCCCATGAAATTGCAGTGAAGTGGCATGATATTTCAAATCTGTGAATATTTGACAAATTCCTGGAACAGTTTTCATAGGATGTCTTCCATAAAGTGCAGGTCTTCCATCAGAAATACTGATATGTATAAGCTGATGATTTGACCTGTTACTACTTTTAATATTCCTCCTGAATGTTCTTGGGGAAAACAGTAGTTACTGAATTTCTTTTCAGAATTTAAAAATGATTTCTCAGTAACCTCTTTTCTCACAAAAGCTTTCATCTATTTACTGTACACTTTTTTAAGCACACTTTCATGGTAAGTTACTTTAGTATTTGCTGCTTATGACATAAATTGGAAATGTTTCTAGACCCTGAGTATTAATCTCCTTATTGCCTCTCTTTGAACAGAAAAAGAATGTGCACTGCCAGAGACTCAGCCTGGATGCAGTATTTTCCCATGATAAATATCTTTTCCCTTTCTTCAGTCCTGCAAAGTACTTTTGTCCTTTATTTGCCACTAATGCTTACGATAAAAAATTAAATTACTGTTCATCCTTTCAATAAGTTTCCCTCAGAGAATCTCTGCTAAAGAACAAACATTTAAAAGGGATGCAGAAGCTTTAGTTTTATACACAGCCCTACTATATTATTCATTGCAATGCATTTTTAATGTCACAGAAAGAAAAGTAAAATATATTTTAATTTCTGAGACTAGGCAGCCAAGTGATCCAGGGAATCACAAATTCACAAAGGCTGAAGACAAATGCATATAGTGAAAAAACCCCCCCGAACCAAGCCCAAACCCTGCTAGCCTCCAGTAACCCAAAGGTTTTCATGAGAGATTTGTGAAAACTCTTACTGGTTGAAGATCTCCTGAGACTGTCACCATGGTGCACAGACGCTGGGAACCTCTGACCTACAAGCATTCAATGTGCTTCAGACACTCCCTTTTTTCAGTGAAGAAATAGGTCAGCAAGACTGAGATACTAAATGAAAAAAAGGCTGAAAACAAAGCTATAGCTATTAACATAGCTGTTGGGATTATGATGAAGGTTTCTCCTGCCTCTCCTCCTTCTCTTTACTTCTTATAAAGAAACCAACCTTTTTTCTTTTTGTACTTTTGTTCATAAACAAACTCATTTTTGACTAAATAATTGCAATGATTTATGTGAGCATCCTTTTTAGTGTTTGAAACCTGGGTACTATTTTACAAGAACAAAGAGTGAATAATGTTCTTTACTTTGTTTATGAATTGTCAGGGCTAATGGTTTTCTTTGTGTTGTATTCTCCTGGAATTCAGCAATTTATCTTCAATCCACAAGAGTTACAGCATCTAGTGAAGAATCGATTTACAAACCTCTCTGAACATAAGACTGCAGATTAAACCTTATGGACACCGTGTTCTTCAAACAAGAACATACCTTTTATGCTACATAATGATGGAATTGCATCATTGTTTGATATAATAAA
The DNA here is from genome assembly GCF_018139145.2 of Gymnogyps californianus. Lineage (NCBI taxonomy): Eukaryota > Metazoa > Chordata > Aves > Accipitriformes > Cathartidae > Gymnogyps > Gymnogyps californianus. The sequence goes on from NC_059472.1 coordinate 48,352,269, forward strand.
TGAAAAGCAGAGCAGGATTTTCAGCTTTTGTTCTGCAATTCACAACAAAGAGTCTAATCAACTGTAATTTTCAAGCATGCATTTTGAAGTTGGGAAATGTGTATGGTTAATAAATATTTCCATAGACTAAAAAACTTAATTTGCTTTGTAGTCTGCCAAACATCTGACAGCAACCCACCCATTACATGAAACAAAACTGATCAGAAATTCGAGAATAATAGACACAGTTTACTTTTAAATGGTGACTGTGATGGCTAATAATTTTAAAAAAAATAATTATTTTAATGATGAAATCATCGTATTACAAAAGCAATTCTCACAAATTGGTAACTTGTTATGATTTCAATGGTCCCTTATGGATTATTAGGACCTTATTTTAACAGAAGAGGGGGACATATGTCAGTGCAAGTAGTTGATAATTCTCAAAAGGGGCCATTTTTTTTTTGGAAAAGTTGTTGTTATTCATCTGCTTAACAAAAATACTAAAACCAGTGTAAATCTTGGTAACATTACTGCATCCCTTCAGTCATTTCTTTTTCTCATCTTGACCAAGGCAGAGTTCAGAGTTGCCTTGAGATGCACAGTTTGATTATAGGCTACAGGTGGATTTCTCATAAAGACATCAGAAGGTTTTATGGAATTCACCACTTACCCAGACTAAAAGGAAGAGAGAGCACTTTATTATTAGTAAAGGCATTGGTTGTTAAAAACAGGAGAGTAGAAAATGCCAGTGTATATGAAAGGCCTGTGGGAAAGAGGATTAAGTAAAAAAAATAAACTCTGAAACTCCAAAAATGGTTGTACTTGAAGCCAAATTTGATTTTGATGAAAGGAAAGTTCTATGAGGAAGGCATTCAAGGTGACATTTAGGCAGTTTTTCAGTCCATTAATTCGTGTTGATGAAGAAATCTCATTACAAACTGGACAGGAAATATTCAGGGAAGCAAAACTAAATGCAGGAAAGAAAATTATTGGAAGACATAAACACAGAAATAGTTGGATAAGCTTTACAAAGATTAAGATACAAAAAGAAATCAGAGTTCAGGGGAAAGCTGAAAGTATGAAGGCATCATTGCAAGGAATGAAGACATTTCTAAAACGGGACTGGTAAAAGTTTTGGAAAGAAAACACTCAACAACTTAAAGAGATCAGGAATACAAAAATTGAAAGAATGTACAAAATGGTTAAGCTGAGAGGAAACACAGTGGTTAAAGAAAAATCTGATGTTAAAGAAAATTTTGGGAGCATTTTGACTCTGCAGTCAGTTTTGTTGGAAGTATGTATAGGAGGAAGAAGAAATATGAAAGAACTGACTACAATTAATAGTTGAACTGACTTGGTAAAAAGATTCTGCTGAAATATAAAACAGGAAACTCATGGTGAGAGCAATAATTTGCAGATAGAAGCCATTTTAAAGAGTAAAAGGGGAAGACAGTTAGGGCAATTTCAAACCAGACTGAAGCTGCACTGACTGGGTATGCATGCTCTGCTGGCTGATGAAGAAAGTGAGAAGGCCAATAATGACATTTGTCATTTTCATTGACTTTTGTTTCAGCTTGGTTGGAAGCATTGTGGAAAGCTGCAAAATCAGATGGCATTCAGATAAGACAATTGCAGTTTTGAAGGCTATGTTTGAAGACTCCTGCAGCATTGCAAAAAAATTAATGAAAAATTAAACAAGTCAAAGCTTGGTATAATATAAGGAAGCATAGAATCACTATAGCTTTTCATCATATTCTTAAACTAGACAGTAAGAATGATAAATGAGGTAGAGGGCATGACTTGAGATGATCTAAAGTTAAGGTCCTTAACTAACACAGATGACATCACACAGCTGAAAAAAAATGCTTGAATTATTGATGAATCAAATTAATAATTAACCTTGGAGGATTGGTTTGGTCAACTTTGACTCATAATAAATACCAAGAAGATGAAGTGGCTGCAACATGAAAAAGAAGCAATAGGAAGGGCAAGTGAAATGTGGCACTGTGAAGTCAAAGAATATGCAATACTCCTATGTGCACAGAGGAAACTTGACCACTGCTGAGGTTTTCTTCAGGATGAGAATAAAAGAGGTGCTTCACAGGAACTGATGAAATTATAAACTGATAAAAAACCTTACTTCTCAAAGTGCAAACACATTAATCTGTGCACTAGCAGACAGTATTACTCTATGGGCTGGAAGCAATTATTTTAAATGAGAGAAACAACTGAGGCATTTGGCATGAGAGCAATTTGAAAGACGTTGGGTAGTAAGTGAAAAGATTTTACATGAAGAAGGTGAAAGGAAAATGGTATATGAAGCCAAGGAAAGCCATTGGATATATTGAAAAGATAGTGGCAGTAACACTGCAGAAGACGTAACTGTTCACAAAAAAATGCTAAAATAAATCATGGAAATGCACAAAAGTCTGCCTAGTGGTCAACTGTCCGTTAGCTGTATGGCCTGATATTAATTCAGGGATTCATAAATGAAGGTGGCCTGTGCAGGAATGACCCATACAGCCTCTTTTGTCTGAAAAGATATTCTGTGATAAAAAGATGAGAAAAGGACAAAACCAATGGATAACCTCATTCTCTGAACAAATTATTTAACTTCTAGGCAGGAATGGAAGGGAATAGTATCCTTTGGGATATTTTGTCTTCTTCAGCCATACCCTACTAGACATCTACTGTATTTGAATTAACTGTAAGCACTTACTACATAACTTCATTACCTTTTTTTTATGCTGCTAGTAGAGTGGAATTGGGGAGGGGTGGGGGTTGGCCTCTTTTTTTCCGCCCAAGTGAGCTTTAAACAGTGAAAACACAGAGCCTTTCCTTCTGGTGAATCTCACTCATATAAATGGATTTGAATGACTCTTGTTTTGTACCCGATGGATTAGAATATCATGCATCACTTGCAGGATTCTTTACTCTAGTTCTGATATTTTCCGGTTTCACAACGCAGACAAATGCGGCTCCACTGCTTGGGGCTGGGCTTGGAAGATGATCAAATTACTGTAGATATGAAGTAAAAAGAAAATGTCTCCTCATTTTCACCAGCCCTGCACTTCTGTTCATATGGCACTGGCTTTCTACATAACAATTTAGACCTCTTTACACTTATGCAAATATTTTGCTGTGTTGTTTTTTCTGAAAAAAGATTCACATATAGAAGTAGAAAAAAAAATGCTGGACCCTTTAATAATTTCTTTCCAGAACATCTGTATTTTATGGATGCTGTAAGGGAGACCCATGTAGCTGGGCCTCAAGGGCATGGTGAACTTTGGGGCAGGATGGCTCACGTGCAGCAATGCTCCTGCTCCCACTCTTTATGTCAGTGTAAGTCATAGCAGGAAATCTAATAGATGTCCTGCAACTGTGTTGGTCCCTTAGGTGTATCAGCATCTGTTAATTGCTTTTCTCCCCACCCTTCTGAGTTGCAATATTTTACCCTCTGAAGGGAATGTCTTCACTTCTCTCCCTCCTCAGACAGAATTGTCTTTGGCCCTTCTGCTATCTTGCACTTTTGCTGCTGGAAGACTGGTACCTGAGCATTTATCTGATCATCTCTTCATTCTTTTTGGTCCTATTTACCATGTAACTGAGTCTTTTCTGATTAATGTGAGCATAAGAACTACCCAAGACGTGTCAAATCATTCCCATGAGAAAAGCCCAAAGTTTAAAATAGCCAGAGGTTGACAAAGTCCTTATTTAAGCATTGCTTTATGCTTTTTTATTTTCTTAATCTGCCCCTTCGCTGTTCAAAAATGATCCGCAGAATCCTGCTGCCTTATGTGAAGGGATATATATTATCAGCATAAGTATTACTTCAGCTGCCTAGAGTTCAATAATGTAAACCACCCTGCATAAGAATTAGGGGAGAAATATTAAATTCAGAACACATACCTGCCATTACAAATTTATCAGTGCAAATACAAAAAAAAAAGCACATTCTTTCTGTCAAAGACTGTGCATGGAGGTATGCCATTTTGTACTGGCAGTATCTAATGATATTTCAGTCTTCTCACTCACTTATCAGAAAGAAACACACTTGCAGGACTGGAAATGAACACTTTTCCCCCTTTCAAACTCATATATTATTTAAAATTACAAAATATTACTTTGAAACTTGCTACATAAATTCTGGAAAATGTGTAATACTTACCCTACAGCATAACCAAGCGAAACTCAAATCCACTATGTATGGAGAACTTTGCCAGCCAGCTACATAGAGTCTATAGATGTCTTGATACACTTGTGCAGTTTTCAAGGACATCAACGGGGAACAAGTGCGAAGATCAAGGGCAGTTAAGTCCCTTACAACCAATTCTTTTTATTTCAAATCTGCATGTGTATAACTCTATGGCTGACATACTCCCTTAACTACAGTATTGCAGAACAACCCTTTAAGGCCCTATTATTCAATGTGTAAGCTTTTTTTAAACATACCGGTTGTTTTGTGCCAAAATTTAACTTCGTCAAGCGATCTCTGGAAATTTTGTACATGTTTTTATTCCTTTTGTTGTAGATTATCTGTAAACAAACACGTGTATTTTTACAGATGCTTTATTCAGAATCATTTAAGCGTGATGTATGGCTTCACTACATCTCTGCTCTCATTGCCCATCATTTTTTCTATTCAATTGCTTAAATTCCTTTTTTCTAGTTCTGCCTCATGAATCATTTCTCAACAGGAAGGACAAAAGTCAAATTACAAGACAACAGAGAAAGTATTTTGGATACAAAGTTTTTGGCATTTCCTGTACATGTGACTTTCATCCCCTGTCACCACGCATTTTTCTGAGAAGAAAAATGGTCTGCCAAATATGGAGCTCAAGAGTAAAAGAAGCCTGAGCTTTAATTCAATGTTTCTAAATCCTTTTTGTTGATGATGTATTCATTGTAAACTTTTAATATTCTTTTGTCCTTGCACAAATTTACAAAGATTAGAAGCATTTTTTAGTTTTCCAAACAAGTCACCACTGTTTCCAACAGCAGTCTGGCACCTTTTTGCTTTAGATGGGCAATGAATAAACTACATGGTTTATGTTGTTAACAGCAGGTTTTTCTTAAACATTCTCTTCACAGAATCCTTAATTGCAAACTTTTTATGTAACAACCATTAGTACACCTAAAAATATATTTTTAAATGTTTTAAATCCTGCTTTTCTTTACTGATTTACTCAAAAGGTTAAATAACCCTTCATGCAAAGCACTCATAAAATAATGATGAGGAAAACATAATTTTACTTCCTTTCTTTCAAAGATTTCTGATATAAGAGATATGCAACACTGATTAAAAAAATCCACCCTAAACCGCAGGAGTATGGGTTTGAGATTTCTGACAAGAACATAATGCTTTCTGTCTTTCATACCCCGCTTACTGACCTGAAGAGGTTACTTGACCTTCAGTCTTTTGGGATGCTGAATATCAGTAAAAATGTGCTCTGGAAGTTAAAGAAAAGGAAGGTCTCCTAGTAGTTCATGGTAGTTGAATGGATAAGATGTCATGAGGCTAATTGAACTTCTATCCCAGCTCTATTAGTCACTTACCCCTATGACCTAAGTCACTTCTCTTCTCCGTTCTTTGCCTTCCCCTCCAAGTTTTGGACTGAAATGTCTGACCAGGCTAAAATAATTTTGGAGACATGTATTTGTAGAGAGCTTGACACCGTGAGGGGTTGATCCCTTTCAAATGCTTATGTACTGCTGGACAGGAAAGAAATCATAAAGGGTGTTTAGACGATAATTAAAAGTTTTGTTCTTTGCAATGAAATTTGCTTAAAACATACCCACTTCACCTTATTCCAGACCACTGTTACTGTCTTGCAGTTATTAAGCCCTCCTTTTGTGCCAATGCCAGATTTTTTCGGGAGGAGGTAGGGGAAAAGACATTTTTTGACATGGATCATTTCACTAATCTACTGCACAGGCTCAAAAATATTTCTTTGGATGATTCAGAGGGGTTGGGGAATGTAGTATGAAACAATTCTGAAGATATCTGCTGTTACTCAGGACTCTCTGAGAAAATACACTGAACCTTAATGAAAAATTTATAGATTTGTGTATGTATATATGTTGTAGGTTAACCCCAGTGGGCAGCTGAACACCACACAGCCGCTTGCACACTTCCTCCCCACACCCCTAGTGGGGGAAGAGGAAAGGGAGAATAAAAGCAAGAAAACTTGGGGGTGTGGTGGTTTTGGCTGGGATAATTTTCTTCATAGTAGCTAGTCCTGGGCTATGTTTTGGATTTGTGCTGGAAACAGTGTTGATAATACAGGGATGTTTTCATTATTGTTGAGCAGTGCTTACACAGAGGAGTCAAGGCCTTTTCTGCTTCTCACACCACCCCACCAGCGAGGAGGCTGGGGGTGCACAAGAAGTTGGGAGGGGACACAGCCGGGACAGCTGACCCCAAATGACCAAAGGGATATTCCATACCATATGACATCATGCTCAGCATATAAAACTGGGGGAAGAAGAAGGAAGGGGGGGATATTCGGAGTGATGGCTTTTGTCTGCCCAAGTAACCATTATGCATGATGGAGCCCTGCTTTCCTGGAGATGGCTGAACGCCTGCCTGCCGATGGGAAGCAGAGAATGAATTCCTTGTTCTGCTTTGCTTGCGTGTGTGGCTTTTGCTTTCCCTATTAAGCTGTCTTTATCTCAACCCACGAGTTTTCTCACTTTTACTCTTCTGATTCTCTCCTCCATCCCACCGGAGGGGGGTGTGAGCGAGCGGCTGTATGGTGCTTAGTTGTCGGCTGGGGTTAAACCACGCCAGAGGTCAAGATAACAACATCATCATCAACAATTATTAATAATAATTGACAATAATAATAATAATATAAAATAAGTGAAGGATAAGTGGAAGAAGAGAGAAGAAAACAAAACAAAACAAGTAATGCAAAGTCAACCACTCACCACCTCCCATGAGCAGACTGATGCCCAGCCAGTTCCTGAGCAAAACATGGTTAACCCTCCTAAGCCCCTCTATTTTCTCTTTCATTGCTGAGCATGATGTTATATGGTATGCAATATCTCTTTGATTAATTCAGGTCATCTGTCCAGTTGTCTCCCCTCCCAACCTATTGCATAGCCTCCCAGTCTATTCACTAGGGGGAGCAGAGTGAGAAACAGAGAAGGGCTTCACACTATGCAAGCACCGATCAGCAAAAGCTAGAACATTAGTGTGTTATCAGTATTGTTTTGGTCAAAAATCTAAAACACAGCCCCATATGAGCTGCTATGAAGAAAATTAACTCTATCCTAGCCAGGCCCAGTACAATATATGTTACGTAAACTTTTTTTTTAAACTGATAGTCATTTATTTTTTCTCCTGTCAAGACCAAAGTCAGAGTTATTGCATATCTTTCTTCTATAATAACTGACAAGCAATTAAAAGCAATCTAGAGACTGCAGTTCCTTTCTCTGCTCAAGGTTATTGCAGAAGAAATGCAGAATCCCAAATTAAAGCCTTTGCATGAACAAGTTTGCATTTTTTAACTTTTAAGGGGAAAAAGTATATCACAAGCTGTTGTATGAAGTGATTACCCATATGGTTCACACTTACAAGTTACAGAATACCATAGGTCTTAAAAATATATATTTACATTTGCTGCAGTGTACTAAAGTATCTGTTTCTAGAACTGGGTGAAATTCTGTGCTCAGATAATGTGTTCAAAAAAACAGATTCTTTTTGGCCAAAATTATTTACAAAAACATATTACATTGATTTTTTGGTTTTTTTTTTGTTTCAAATTCTATCTCTCCAAAAAACTTGAAAGCACGTTAAGGTTTGAAGTGTTTTGTTTCAGTAGTATATACCTGATAAACAACCATGTATTGAAAGTCTTCTTGGAGGCCAGCTAAAAATCAGCCTCACAGGGACTTTTCATCCCATTCCCAGGACAGTTTCAACTGTCCTGGTCCTGTCTGCAATGTGTAGTTCTTCCATAACATCCTACTTTCTCTACACCCTGTAATCTATTTTTACTCTAAAGCCTACAAACTTGAGATATTCTGAAAATAAACATATTCCAATCTCCTTTCCTTTTTTTCCACATTGATATATATCTGAGCTCCCACTGCTCACAGTAATTTGTAAAGCTTTGTTTCTGCTGACAGATGTTATACAGAACTCAGTAGAACGTGGTGTCTACACAGCACTGTGGGAACTTGAATGACCCCATGCAGATAAGCTCATTTGTGTTATGTGTTTATATCAATAACTTGTAGGAAGATACTTGAGCTGCACAAAATTGTTAACAATACCTTTAATAATGCACCCTGAAAATATGATCCCTGGAATATGTCACTGTTGTTCAATACTAAGGAACACAGTAGTGTAAAAAAAGGATTTTGCGTCTAAAAGAAAGCACATTGGTACAGATAGACAGATTAAATATTTGAAAAGCTCACAAATTAGTTCAGCTATGCAAAACAAATTACTAGCATTATGGTCAAATAAATATAAACCTTAAATAAAACACCAACCTTTAGAAAAATCAGTTTTCATTTATTTGTTTTCTTAGGCAAATAAAGACTGTCCCAGAGGAAACTCACAATGCTTTCAAGTTCTCTATTTCCTCAGGCCACCTCTACCACGTCCTCTGTCTTCCTGCACCATTCCAAAAGCGTGATCAAAATTTCTCCGTATTAGGCACTGAAAGAGAGGGATGGGCATAATTGTGTTGGGAGGAACAGTTCAATTTTATCTAAAATTTCTGAAGAAACTTTCTTGTGAGCAAGTAAAGGCTTGCTCAGTAACAGTATTGATTCCCATTAGAAATTATTGCATCTTCTTCTAATGCACTGCCAGGTAGGAATTATACTTACGTACTTGGGGGAATTGCAATAATAAAAGATTCAGATGGCTCTGTACGCAGGACTGATAGTGATTAGTATATAGAAATAGCAAACACAGTTTGTGCATTGTCCATGGACCGTGTTCTTCTGATATTTATAAATGAAGAGAAATAAATGACAAACTGGTTAAAAAAATATTAAATTTGCATATTTCTACTGCATTTTATTTGGCAAAGTCTTTGAGTATTCCTCACTCTTAATGCCTGGGATGATTAAGCTCAGATTCTTGTCTGGTACTATTGCAATACAAATTCTACCAATTAACAATCACAAAAAAAGTTTGGCTTTGACTAAATAGTTTGCTGAAAATATCTAATTCAGCTCTTATACTTTGAATCACTGACTCAAGCTCCTCTTTCAGCCTTTCTACCTTTCAGTCTTTCTACGCAAAACAGTCTCATATTTAGCAGTCACCAAGACTGTTAAAGTCAGTTAATATTACTGTTTATTTTAAGAGAAGGAAGGACCTCTGGTTGCTGGCTGACTCTACAAATGTTCACAATGCATCCTTGGTAAAAAAAGACCATGAAAGTAAACAGGGTTTGTCAAATTTTTCAAATTATGCATTGAAAATTCAGTACGTTGTAACTGCAAGTAATGTGAATGTTTTATGTCACAACCCTGCATGCTAACATTACTCAAAGATAAATGCCCTTGATAAACCCTATCATTTTCACACTCTGAGTGTAAAGTGTTGAAATAAAAAGCTGATGAAGCATAAAGTGTTGAAGTAGCATGTTATTGTCAACATTTTATCTGTCATTTGCCATTTATTTCAACACTTTATATAGTACACTAAATACTCGTCTGTCAAGTAAGCATTTGAAGGCCTGAGGACATAGAGATGCCTCTGAGCAGCAGCAAACACTGGGGCACCACTGGTGGGTCAGAGATCGCAAGAGGAAGACTGAAGTAGTTATGAACGTGACAGGGCTAAAGACCACAGGAGGATCTGTGGAGATCCAGGGGCGGTGAAGGTGTAAAGCAGCACTGAGGGCATTCCAGACAGAAAGCTCTTCAGGAACAACATGAGACTAGGCGAGGATAGCGGGACGCAACCGTATACCTTTCATACAAGTGTATGAACGTGTAGTGGTGAGGGATCACTACCTGCTCATAGCAGCAGGTATTTGTGGATGCCTGGGTACCAAGATGCATTGCACTGACGCAATCAGTCCTGGGTATGTCGTGGGCAACCCTCTTACTCTATGCAATGGAAAATTCCTTAGACAGTACCATCCATCCTTTGAGGCCCATTGTCACCTCTTCTGTAATACCACAACCATTTCAGAAAAAAGACATTGATTTAAAGGTTTTTATGGTCCATTAAGGATTGTCTACCTGGTAGTCAAATTAATTTGAGATTTGAATTTAAAGTGTATTAGTTAAAATGCATTGAATCCTCATGTGAGCATCTTTTGAAGTGAACTAAGTGAAATACTGCCACTATATTTCTGAGGCTGCCCACATGACTGTTTAATGTTCTCTAAATACTCTACTTCAGATTCAGACCTTTAATTAATTCAGACTAATACATTTTGATGTCTTTGATTCAACAGTCTTGGAAATAAGCTTTTCAACATTTTTTTTGTGAGCCAGATTAAAGAAAAAAGTAGGAGTAGGCAGGACAGTATTCCCCATCTCTTCATCTTCCAGAGTTGCATCAGTACTCGTGTGTATGAGGGAAGTCAGGGAGGTCAAAAGAGTGCCCGCTGGCTTTTTTCTTTTTTCTTCCTTATCATGTTCTCCCAATTCTAGCACTATTTGGTCCAGGACCCACTTCAGCTACCTTAAGCCTATTGTGATCATTACGTGGTACCTAAGTGCCTGAGGCATGAGATAGGCAGATAGTTCAGTAGGTTCCTAGTAAGCAGGGTTCAACCCGTGGCTCACAGGCTTTGTGAAGAGGTGTGTTCTTATGAGACCTGGACATATAGGAGATGGTAATATATTCTCAGGATTCACCACAGGATCATCCAGTGTTTGGGCTACGCTTGAGTACTGGTACTTACAGGTCACTTCAACAGCAACCCATACTGTTTTCCTGGCAGGACAAGCAGAACTAAGAAACTCCTCCACATACTCCCTAGAGTTTCACTGGCAAACTGAATAGGAAGGAAGAGCTCTTTTACCTTAAAGGCGAATGTGTTTCCATTAACTGGTACTAAAAACATACTTTCATATAGTGGTGTGAATGTGGCAAGCTCCTGGCACAGAAAAAGAATAAATAAAACAACATATGCTCTACAAAAGCTGCTTGAACACACTTCTATGTTTTTCATAGTTATATGGAAATTCAGTGCCAGTAAACTATTACTCAGCTACTTCACAGACTGAGCAAAATTAAAGCACAGAAAACAGCCTAATTTAGGTCTGATATTGCAAATAAGGCACTAAATTAGTTAACCTTGTGTTGGAAAAACAACATTCAACATTTATTTTTCTTATTCTGGACAGGTCCTTTAAGATAAACAAAAATTCTATTGTCTTACCAATGTGATTTCTTTCCTGGTAGGAGAACATAAGCTAAAAGATTTAAAGTTCTTCAAAGTGTTCCCAATATGGCAGTTATCTGTTCATTAACTGCTGGGAAACTGAATCTTTCAGGGGTACAAACGGAGATGAAACCCAACTGTGTTGGGTTATATTTGGTGACATCATATGACAGTGTATTCTGCACTGATCTGGCGCATCAGATCCCATACTTTGTATTATTCAGCACATTTTGAATCAATGGACCAAAATTATGCTCTTAATTCTGTTCACTTGTGTAGAACCGCTTTAAGGAGGAGTCTGAACCACTGGCTTTTCATTTTCTGAGATCATTATCAGGGTGACATATTACTTCTCAAATAAACCCATGATTTAACATAATGGTTGAAAGTTACCATAATGGCTAGCTTTAGCATGTGTCTCTGAAAATGCCTGAAGAATCTGTGTAGTTTCTTAGAATCCCCTAAAATCAAACATAATAGGAAAGAAAGTATAGAAAACATAACAATATTTTGTGACAGCTTCTAAAATTTTTTTTGTCTGTAATTTTTACCAGTCTTCATATGCAAAAAAAAAAAACAAACCCCAAGCCCAAAACCCCAACCCTCCCAAAACCCCAAAGGTGGTCCTTTTTTAGCCATGTTTTACCCTCCCACCTAATCTAGCCTTTTCTTCCTTATTTTTGGTTAGTGAAATAGAGGTTTTGGTAAGAAATAATCTTCAGTTTCCAGTTTGCATGCCTCATGTGGGCTCAGCATGACTTTAAGGAGAAGGTTCCCTGGGGCAGGGTGAGTAGATCCCTCTGGTCACCCCAGCTTCTGTATGGTGATGCCACTCTGCTCTCTTTCTTTCCTCCTTTTTCCTTCCCACTCCTGACCACAGGCTGCTGCTGCATGCTTTGCACCAGTTGTGGGCTCCACTGTGAGCTAATCCAATTCATTAACCTTGCAAAAGGACAACATAGAAAAAAAATTTAAAAAAATTTTTTTTGTACTCTGTGAATTGAATCAGCTTCAGGAAAGCTCTAATGAGTGCTGGAGCCCATGAAAAGGAGGGGTGGAACTACAAAAGGGAACGCAAATACATGTGGAGAAGAGAAGACCTCTGATTTGGTGACAGTGGTCTCTTAGACTGACTAAGCTTTGCACGGAAACATAGCTTATCTGTCTTTGTAAGTAACTCATTGCTTGATTGTCACTCACCTGCAGTCCATACTGGGAAAATGAGTTCACTGTTGTAAGCTGCTCCCACTTGAAAGGGAGATTATCCAGGTTACTGATTCTTAATTACACTCTCTTGTTGCCTTTCTACTAACAAGAAATGAAACAGCTTTTTGGTATGTCATTGCTAATTTCAGGCACACATGGAAATAAAAAGGTAAAAGTGAAAGGCAAATATTATCTACAAAAGAACTGGCATCCTCAAACAATATTTATTTTGCAGACTGATGTGGCTATGTATAGACATGTCTATTAGTACTCTAACCCCATCACACAGGATTCTATTTAGCCATCAAAATAGGACTCTTACTTCAGATTACAGATTAAATGTTTGGTCCTGGGAAAACTTAGCAGCAGTGAACTGATCGTAACCAAATAGCAACTTCTGACATACTCTCAGGCTGCAGCTTGAAAATTGGAAACATTGGAGACAACTGTCTGATGCCACTGAAGATCAATATAACCCAAGACCAAGCACTCTCTGTTTCATAAACTTTATCTTTTCTCATAAGAAATGCCTGATTTCTCTGGTGCAGCAGGGCAGGCACTGAGAGGCTTAGTTATATAATAGGTTCCATATTAATAGTTGCTTGACACTGATTTTTATACCCTGCATTTAAGGATATTCGTTTCAGAGGAAAGTATTTCTGCTGTGCTGATTGCAGGGAGGCTCATACTGTGGAGACTGTTTCGAACTGCATAATTAAATGATTTTCAATCATTCTTATGCCAAAACACTCATAGATTTACACCTACCTTCAATAGTTTGAGAAGGTTATCTACACTGTATTGGAGATAAATGACTCAATATAAATGCAGGAGGTTCCACCAGTGAAAACAATCTTTACTGCCACAATGAATAGTGCAGGAGGCTGAATGCAGCGGCACATACCCTCTTCCCTCGTGACAGGGAGCACAGGCTGCACCCGCTCCTCACCAGCGCTGCCTACAGAGGGGCTAGAGCATCCTCAGACTTTCCGCCCTGCCGCACAAAATCTAACCATTCTAATGAAGTCAGGTCATGGAAATCCAACAAGCTGTAGCGGGTTTGCCACCTAGATTTTGCAACATTTAGCCCTCCCTTCATTTCTTTCTTAAGGGCCAATATGGCTTCCATCACTATAGCATTGGAAGCTATGGACACAGAAATGAAGAGGTGAGGCCTGGAGCTGTCTGCACCAGGAGACATGATGCAAATGCACAGGCTGCTCTCTTTAAAACATGAGTAAAAAGCTTTCTGTGAATTGGAAAGGACACATTGAAGAGAGCAATCAGCTTACCCCTGGGTAAATGTGCCAATGTTGGAGTAGGTCTGAAACACTTTAAGGGCTTTGTCAAGTTTTCAGAATTTCTCTTTTTTTAGAGCTGGGACAGCTTAAATTGCTGTGGGTCAACCTGTTACTCATTCTTCCCCCAACCACCTTAAAACCTCATTCTGCATTTATTCTCACTAGTGACAGCTGTGAAAAAGGGGTTTGTTACAAAATGCTGATCCTGTGAAACTAATGAGGTTGGTTTTAACTGAAGTTTCCTCCAGAACAGCTTCTCAGGACTAGGATGGAGTTTCTGCTCAGAGTGAACACACTGATGTTTGGACTAGTTATTTCAGGGAGTGCTTTCCAGGCATATGCTATTGACTTCTCAAGAGCTCACTCACTAAAGGAACATGCATAAAAAAATGCCAATTTTCTATTACACTCTAAATGGGAAAGACCTTTTGTAACAAAAGAAGATAGGAAAGAGGTTCTGAAAGATCTAATCAAAACTATTTAGCAATCTGTTTATTACTTTCTGAACACGGGTTTTGCTAAGGACTGAAGAAGAGAGGAAGAAAACATGAATCCACAAAACAGGAAGAGAAGTGTTGTATGTTGTATTTTCTTTTATCCATAATATGGATAAAACCCATCTTAAGGTCTAGTGGGCATTTATTGCTAGGCTAGAATGAAACAATAGGAGGAGAGAAATGGTTAAATTAAATGGATGTCAGGGTACAGCCGTTAGAGTTTATCTGCATTATCATAAAATAGACAAGAAGTAAGAAACCCCTGCCTGGTTTAATTTTGTTTTATAGCAACCTGCTGATCAAGTGAGATATAGGTAGGTATAAAGGAGGTAGAGCAAAGATGGTCGTCTGTTTAAAGTGAAGGAAAATTATGTACAGCTAAACTTCTCAAAGGAGGTTGTTTTTCTAATACTCCCTTATTTTTTCTGTGGTTCTGCCTCACAGGAGAAGTAAAAAGGGCAGCCTTTTGCATATGGTATTTGGAGATGTTTGGAGTAAAAGACTTTATTTTTGAAAATTATTAGTACAGATCAGGGTTTTCTTGTTTAGCAAAGACAAAACTTGATTTTTGTTTCTTTAACATGAGGATACTGAACTTCAAATCCTCTCTTTCTTGCTGAATGTCAGCAGGAATATGCAAAAATATTTCAACAGTTCAGGATAGCAAACCATCAGGTGGTACTTGGTCAATCTTCCCTGTCAAAGCTGTTCTAGTTGGCATAAATTACTTCAGTACTAATTAAAACAGAGCAAAAGAGAGAACAAGAACAGCTTAATGGCTTTGGAATGCCTCTAGTGCTTTGTAGGCGCTGAAGTGAAGTAACTAAATTATTGGCTGAAGAAATTTACCCATTCTCAGTGAAAATATAACCACTTTATCACATTTCTCTTTTTTTTTAGAAGAAGGGAGATCATGTTCCTACAAGATTTCAATGTCCACCAGAAGTACAGAGGTTATCACAAAGAAATTAGGAGCATATATATGACTTCTCTGCATAGCTACTTGTTTCCTTGCTCTTCCTTATGCTACTTTTTTTTTTTTAATGCTCCTTCTCACTAACTGCAAATAAACTCCTTTTGTCTAAATTACAAGAGATTTTATTTATTTATAGCTGGATTTCTCAGCTAGACATGTAACTGAAGACGTACTGTGATAATTCTTTGCCAGCTAACTGGACAATAATGTATTTCCACATAGGTTTGTGGAGAAACAATAACCAATTGGGTATGATTGCACACTGCATTTTGCTTGCAGTACAGATTAAACTAACACGGACTTTCAGAAGTGGGTTCTGGTTACTCAGGCAAGCTACAGACTAAGCACACTGTCTGCACCTTTATTTTCTCTGTGCTGCATATTTAAGTATGTAAAGCATCTGAACGTCAGTGTCAGTACATTGAAGTAAAGTTGACAGAGCATGTTATGAAGAAGGTTAATAAAGGGATCTTTTGGAGGTAGCTTGCTCATGATCTTTCTACCTGCATTTTTTCCCTATTTTAAAATAAAAGGCTACCAAGCTAAAAGTTTACAGTTTTACAGATACATCTCAAAACAAACAAAAAAAGAGGTTAAAACATTGCAAATCTGGTAGGTAATTCTTTTTTAAGTTTTCAGATTAAAATATAGAAAACATCTAATAAAATATTCATGAGCAAATTTTGTAAGAAGCATAAGTTGTGTAATGAATGGGCTTCATAAGTGAAGAAAGTGTTCGCATATTAGATAAACTACTGATAATCCCCATCCCTGTAATGGATCCAATTGATCAGGCAGGTTTTCAATGGATTCAAATACCAACCTTTAAGAAGCTAGAATTGAATCAATATGCATGTTACACATAAACTGACAAAGATGAATTAAGCTGTTTTATCTAGCATAACCTTCTCTGGATTATTCATACATTACCTTCATCATGTCTCATGCAGTAAGAGTGATTCAAGTTTTCTTTACCATTGTGCCTGTCATCCTGTCATATTTTAATGTCAACACTGTGTTTATTAGGGACATTTTGCCCGGGGGGGGGTGTTCATTTTTGCCTTTCAGTCAGTGAAGAGAGAAAATATCACTGTGTCCCTGCATTTTTGCATAACATCACACCAACATGGCAAGTTGGTGACTAACTGTGCTGTCATAATAAGCATCAAGGATTTATAAAATGTATTTTGTTGGAAGTTCTAACTCTGTTTTTTTCCATTGTTTAATGACTTTCCTTTTCTATTCCCACACTGCTTCTGTGTGGTGCAACTAAAAGTCTGCAAGTAAAGGGTGGGCTGAATGAACCACCAAATCATTATGGTAGCCAAAAGTTAACGAAAAATTGTATTCCATTAGGGAGGGAGGGAAAAAATAAACAAAGTATCAGAGAAGCAAACCAGTGAACTGACATGACAGTCATGACACCTCCAGCTAGAAGCTCCAGGTCAACTGTACACACTATGTAAAAACACGCTCATAATTACTGAAAAAGTGATTCAGAAATTGTGGCCATGAATACATTTACTGAGACATAACTTATTAAGCAAGATTGCTAGGTATGATCACTGTATCATTGGTATAATCAACTTTTCTTCCCTAGCACTTTGTCATAGTTGGAATTGTAGCTTTTTACCAAAGTGGTCTCCATTTTAAGTGTGAACATACCCAAAGATCAGGGCAAAACATGAAAAATACAAAATGCATGTGTACTTCATGAAGCTATAAGGTAATTTTCAGATGTACAGAACAGATACATGCTTGTATCTTTCATATACCTTGGAGAGGATGTTTTCCAGAATGCTATTTACATCTAGGTTGAGTCTGGGGATAAAACGTTTGCATAACAGTTTTACAAAACTGAAGCCATGGGCAGCAGAACTCCACAGAGCTGTTCATCCTAATAAAAATAAACTAGTCTCTGTAAGATTGGGTCCTTTATTCTTTAAAATTTGTTCTATCTGCTTGACTGCAAGCTCTAGCAAAAACATAAAACACCTTTTCTTGCCCCTTCAACCTCAAATACTGGATGTAGTAACTTTTTCAACTTTTTGGTATTTTATTGACTTTGATGCTATACAGTTCTGCATAGAAACTAACTGATTTGAGCATAAATCTCATCTTGCCGAGACAAGGACGGGAGAGGAACTGCAATTTAAACAAACAAAAAAATTCATTGAACATTCAGCCATATGGAAAGAATTTCAGGGTCAAGCTATGCAATGAGTGGAAGGGACCCATCTTTGAATGATTCATTCAGTTAGTCATTTATTTGGAGAAGTATCTTTAAGTCACTTTATATTCCTAAAAGAGGACATAAGAAGAATTTAAGCACCAAAATTCAATATTGTAATGGAGACTTCCTTTCCCGTGCCTGGCAGTCATGGGGCTCTGGGGGTGTTGCCTTACCTGAGCTGTGAAGTTCTGGCCATGACTAAAGACAGGCTGCTGTCCCTGTGTAGGAGCACTTTGTCTCAGGAGCTGGGCATTAACACCTTAACTCTGCTCCAGAAGCTCTTTTCTTTGTCTCTAGGGACTAGACTGACACACACTGTGTACACTGATGAAGAAATCAGATTATGAGATTTATTTACAGTAACACCGGTAACAAGAAACCAGGATAAAATTAAAACTAGAAAAAGGAATAGAGTAGACTTGAAAAAAATTGTCATGGAGAATCAGAGCTCCCTGGGGACAACGGCTAAGAATTAAGAACCTTTCATAAGAAATAAAATTAAAGATTTTCTAACGACTGTCAGGTAGATTTGTGGGTGAATGGCATATTGTTCTTTGCATTCTCTCATGTGAAATGTTGCTGTCTGTTTAAGCAGACTGTAGGAGTTTCTTAAGCATACTTCTAGCTAATCAAAATCAAGTGGCTATAGAACAGGAAAGAATAAGCAGTAAAGTTGATATATTTGAATCTAACATTAAAATTCAACAATAATCCTTCACTCCTTGAGAGTGCCTCTATTTTATTAAGTATTTCAATGCAATATATATAATTAATTTGTTAGTAGCAATTAACGTACTGGTAGCAATATCCTTGAACAAGGGCTGTAACTCAAGAAATCATGCTTAATAAAAAAACCTACTGTACTTCTAGTGACTCCTGCATAATGGGAGACCTGATACCCAAATATCTGACAGTCAATATGAAATGAAAATGTATTAATCAGGAACTAGAACAGGACTTATTATGCACCAAGTATTCTATATTATAAAGAGCTGCTATAGGATATGCACAGTATAAGCTGATGAGAGCATTTATTGGGTCTTTGATTTATTTATTTTTTAATTTTAATAAACCACTTGCAGGCATGCACAGTCCCTTTGTCTTCTTTGTGACAATCTGACACAGCTTGGGAAAGCAAGTTCACTGTTCATTAGAGAAATGGCACCCAGAGGGTCCTTTCAAAAAGCCTTGTGTATTCCAGCTGGAAAAAAGAAGTCTGAATGTTTTCCATAGCCTTGCACTTCAAATGTGATGTACTGTCATTACCAGTATTGCAGAAAAAAAGTGATATTTCTTACTGTACTGCCTTGTAGACCAGTGTCACTAGGGAAATATCACAGCCTGCTTTATAGGCAACTGTCCTATTTTAGAGGTAGGTATATCATAAAGAACTTTATATTTGACAGGCTTTCTTGGAGTGCAATACTTTTCACCCAGGTGAGAGTCTCCTTTTATTTCCCCTATACATTAAAGTGTATCCCTTATTTACCACTGTTTTTTGTCCATTTATAATTTAATAACATCTTTACTCTCTCAAGTTTTAAAAAATCGAACAGCTTCATCTCAAGGTGTTGGTCATTGCCCTCTATTTTCTTTTTACCTTAAAACCTGCACGATTAACTTCTGTCACCTTAAAAGCCTTTCACACAACACATTGCTCCAGTTGTTGAAGCATATGTAATTACATCCAACAGAACCTGTCCTGGGGCAAGCTGATTTCATGCAATTTTTATAATACCTTTTTTCATTATTTAAGCAGAGTGAAATCTTTAGGACAGTGTGATTAAATTGAAATTGGAACTATTAAAGGTACAGTATTCTGAGAAAAGGCAGACTCCTGCCATCTTTAAGACAAGTAGAATTTTTTTTCTTTATTTTTTGTAAGAAAAAGTTCAGTCCACTTGGCACAGATATTGGCCACATATCCAAGAATGTCATCATTAAGATTTTTCATAAGGCCTATTAGGGTTTATTAGTACTTTATGGCTTGGGTTGTAGCTTAATTCAGTGGAAATAGAGCCAATGATTAACATGACATTACAAGCTTGTCTAAAAATCTTTTCTGACTCTCCTAGAGAAAATTTGTAAAAACCAATATCTGAGGAGTTAAGAAGAGTCAGGCAAATGTTATGCAAACAATTCCAGCGAGGTGTTTCTTCAGTCTTAAGAACTCATAATTGCCAGTACAGAATACATGGATAAATGCTGTAAACTGATTACTAAAGCTTGCTGGAATGGGAATTTCTGCTTCATGGGACATTCCAGATTGGATGAGAACAAAACACCGACACTGCAGTCTCCTGCTTTGCAGAACAAACTATTTTGGGCCCATAACCTCACCCATGATCAGGCAAACTGGGCAGCCTGCCAGGCAGCTGGGAAGCTGGGCAGCAGGTAAATCAGCCAGCAGGCAAAAGGAGGGCTAGGCAGGCAGCCAGCCAGGCAGCTTGCAAGTCCATCTGCCAGTCAGGCAGCCAAAAAGCTGGCAAGCTAACATGCTGGTTGTCTCCCCGGCTGCCCAGCGGGACAGGCTGGGAGCTGGTCAGCCAAGCAAGCCACCTGCCTGCCAGGGCAACAAGCAGGATAGCCCTGCTGCCTGCTGCTTTCTGTCAATGGCTCTGAAGGAATGCATGTATTCTTGTGGAAAGTGCCAATTCTAGTCTTATGACATCCAACTATTCCAGAAGAACACATTTAACCCGCTCTACTTCTTACAAGAAATATGTATATTTAATATATTGAATTGCAGACAGCTACAATGAAAGACTTGGTCATCTACAGACTCAGGTGCAATTTAGGATTAAAATTATGAAATGTAATCTACCTGCTGCTCGGTTGCATTTAGCTCACTGCTCAAATTTGTATTTTCAAGGTGTTCTGCTGTTGTGCATTTGCAGAAGTATGTCACGTTCAGCAGCTTGCCACCTTCTGCCACTTAATTCCACACGGGATCAAAGAATTAGGCATTTTTCTGCCTCAGTTTCTGATTAAATTTTATCTGGTGCATGTTCTTGGAGTATATGTAGGTGTTCCTAGAATACACGTAGATGGATGACACACTGATGCTGAAAAAAGCACTTGCAGTTGCTGCTTAGAAAAATGGTTATTCCATTTACTAAGGGCAAGACAGACCTGCGTCCTCCTTCTGCCTGAAGGCTTTGAAAATCATAACTAGTTTGCTGGAAAGACATCCTAAAGACAATGTTTGAAGGAAGTAGATAGTAGAAAACTTTGCCTGCCTAGAGGTGATGGCACCATGGCACAAATTATTCAGGATCAGAGAGAGAGGGCATGGAAACATTATGGCCTTCACCTCTGCTGGGAGGCTGGTGTTCTGATTCTTACTTCAGGGCTGTTTCTGTATGTTATCATAAGGGGTCTCTGCATAAAAATGAAGAATGTGGTAAGAACAGGGGCTGGAACTCCACCTGCCTATTTTCAGATAAGTACCCCCACCACTGGACAGATATAATTATTCATATTTATCTTTTTCCCCTGAAATATTTTATTTCTCTTGAGCGCCCCAGCTTCAGCGGTTGGGGTAGAAAGTATTACCCCATCCGCCCTGTTTTACAGCCTCAGGTAAGGACACTGACTCCAATCACTGATGTGGGTTTTAACACCAGCCTCTCACAGATGGTTGTTCACGTACAAGCTGGGGAATGCTATTCCTGCTTGGTGTGCCTTAAAAGATTGATCTCCTCTCAGAAAGAAAGTCTGCGGGCTCGAGCTCAGGAGACGACTCCTGTACCCTGAGTAAAAAGCCTCAGCTCCAGAAGGTGGCAGTCCTGGAGACACATCTGGGGCCACCTGATTAATCCTTTGAATTCCTTCATGTAGTGGTCATAGGACTCAGTTTTGATGCCCTTCCCTCACCTCCCAAATTGTTATGTCCATGTTACTCTTAGGGCTATATGCCAAGGTCAAGAGGACATAACAGCAGCATGTCCCCAACTTTTGAATTTCTTTTCTGTGTGTAACTGTGCGTGCGCATATGTGTGCGTGTGGAGGGACCAGGATTATACAATAGATCATATTTCAGGACAATGAGAAAAACACTGTAGCTGCTACAGAACTCAGGGTTTATTAGCACTGTTAACTGATCTCATATCAGCATCACAGAGCCTCGATTCAGTAGTGCACTGTGAAGATGCGTGACCTGGGATCTTGCTCATATTGCTATTTGCAGCATCTGGGATCTACCTGTGTATTGACTAACCTGGACTGGATGTCATATCTGTGCATGAAAGACTCAGTATATTTTGAATTATACACAAAGTCAAAGCCAGGAATGAGTAGGATGAGGAAGGAGGAATCCTGCTGGTTTGGACTTCAAATAGGAAAAGTAGAAGAGTCAAGGGACTGACATACACAAGAAAGATTTAGGAAGACAAAAGAAGAGGAAACAAGCAAGAAGTAAATAGAATAAAAGCATAAAAGGAGGTTAAGACTTTAAAAAGGAGAAAGTATAGGATTCATGGGAGTCATACATGTAAGTGATATTTTTCCTTTTCTTGTGTCTGTTTGAGAAAGGGAGACAATCAAATACCATATAACATTACCAAACTGAGAATATAGGCAAGCTTATTACAAAACATTTAATAAACCAACAATTTATAATTTTAGATTTCTATTAGAAAGCAGCCTGAATACTGACTGCAAAAAGGATCAGAAGGCAGAAGCTCAGGGAACAGAGGAAGGCTTTTGCAGGAACTCAGAATATAACTTCCTTCACGCAGTGCTTAACTTTATTGTCATTGCTTGATAAACATGTTCATCCCACATGCTCGTATCCTCAGTCTTCTTTTGAGGGCTCAGCATACTACCGCAACATCAAGGAATCATGCTTACTATTTCAAGATAACACCTCTGCTTTTCTGAACTTTTTATTTTTCTGATGTGTGACAAATAAGAATCTTCTCTGTTAAAAAATACATTGAAGTGTCACAATAGCATAAAGATTTGCTGAGCTTTGAAGTGCTGGACGAGTAGTCACTAGCATTTTGGGAAGCATGGGTGGGAGTGGTTTTTTCCTTATTACTGCCTGCTACCTAGCTGACTGCAGGGAGTGTAAGAGAGTCTTGGGACCTATCCTTGGACAGAATGTTCTCAACTTGGCCAGCTTTAGGTCAACACATTAAAACAATACAGCAAACTTTTATTAAAGTCCTAAGACAACAGCAATTGGAATGGAATCCTCCTTGTTTTGGAGGATGTAGTCTGAGGCAGCTCAGGGAGCCCATTCCTCTCTTCTCCAGCCCCACAGAAGGCAGGAACACTTTCCCTAGCTTCTGCGACTTCAGTCCCATGACCCACACATTTCCTATTACTCCACAAATGTGTCGCCTTTCCTTCACCCCACTGCTTTACTGGAAATGAAAGAGGCAAAGGACCAGGCCAGGCCATACAGTAATCAAAGACAGTAATGAAGATATCATGATAATGTCACTCTGTTATTATGTGATGTGATTTGATTTTGGTTGCTTTAGAATCACTGCATTACTGTAACATCATATGTTGCCCATCGCTCCTTTGTACCATTTATGTAGTGCAAAGGGAGTTAATCTCAGTTGTCCTGCAGGGAACTTCCCTGACACAAAAACAATCCTTGTCAATAGGAAGATCAGGTAGCCAGTTACTTCTCAGCAGCCCTGGCAGAAAGAGAGCTACTGATCTGCTACAGAGATAATCGTACTCAGTCCTACTAATATGTGACAGAAAAAGACAATATTGGCAGAAATAAACAAAGAACATAAAGGGTTCAACTTGCAGCTTCTCAAGGAATTTATTTGCATCTATTCAGCTATATGGTGATTTTCAACATGTAGTCTATGGGGTATTGAATGATTGGGAGTTTTGCAAGAGCTTGCAAAAAATCAAGCCTGTTTATGAAAGTGTGAGCGCACCAGACAAGGGTCTTTGCCTCCACTGTGACTTTTTTTGCAGTCCACAGACTGAAAGAGAGTCAAACAACAAAATAACTTTGCAACACATTCACAAAAGTGACGCAGAAGAGGTGGAAATATTTTCTAAATGGTGATGAGTATGGTATGAAAGTAGGTAAAACACCACTGCAAAAGCTGAGCACAACCAGAGAGTGACATATTTTGACAAATTCTCCTTCATTACAACAGTAGTCTTGGTGTAAGCACTTTCTAATTTAAAAGCTGCACCTATTTTAGTATTAATCTAGCTCCCTGACAATGGCTTTCATAAGTTTGATGAAGCAAAATGCTCGATACACTTTTCTTCTTTTGTGAGTTGAACATTTTGCTGTTCACAAGATTTTTCTTTCACTTAATTAAAAATTTCTGTTCTTACAGACTTGTTTTTTACCTCCTACCTTGTGGGAAGGAGGACAAAGATAAGGCAGAAGATAACACCTTCCTTCCTCTTTGAGCAATAGCTGTGGTGTTAGATATTGTAACACTCAAGCAGGATGTGATATTGATCTTTTACTGTTATTTGGGCAAACATAATTATAGCTCTCTTTTGTTTGCATTGCTCAGTAACATTACAGGATTTGACAGCTGTATGAGCATCTCAGAAGAAAAAAAGATCAAGTTCAGATCAAGTTTTGTGAAGTGTATGCATTTTTTATATCTTGCTTTGTACTGCAGCTAAACACACTAGGTAAATTCACATCGTGGCTTACTTACAAATCAGTAATATTCTACTTACATATACCAGATCTGAATATTAATTATAATCTTCTGCCAAAATTTGAAAACAAATGGAGGAACTATTTAGAAAATAGGTAAGATGCTCAGAAGACTGGAAACAGAAGTCTCGGAGTCTCTTGCTCACTGCCACTATTTTATTTCATGACCCTGAGAAAGTCACTTCATCTTTAGCCCTGTTTTGTCTGTAGTCCTTTGTTTGCTCTATCTAGTTAGGCTGTAAACTTCTGCGATAGAGGCTGTGTACCTCTTTCTCTGAGAGGTTTCTTGTACCATAGTGGTTGGAGAGTCTTAAGTGACGTATCAATATGCATAAAACTAATAGATAATTCTGCCAATACATTTGCCAATACAAATTATTCTGAATTGGGAAAGTTTATAATAATTCATGAGAGGACTCTGACTTTAATTGATGCACTTCAGAAAGCTGAAGATTAAACTACAACATCAACTCTGCAACAATAAAACAGAAAATTTGAACCATGGTTGCTTCTGTATACCATATGTTGCGTCATACTTGCAACAGATATGCTTTTCTTCTTAGAGTGGATGGCGCTAGTTTTAATGTTCTTTAAAGCTGATATACAGTGGAGAGGGGGCATTTGTTCTACCAAAGAGAGAACTAATGTTGTAAGCTTCAATGTTACAGCCTGCTGCTGTGAAATATAGTTTTGTTATGTTTTTGAAGTGCCTCTATTAGAATGGGAAAGGTCTTGGTCTCAGCACAACAGCCAGATGCAGGCTTAAATCAATTTCAATACATATGTAATTCACTGATGTCAAAAGAATTGCTAGTGTTTTTAAAAAGTTAAGCATGGTTATATTATGTTTCTTCAGTTGGCGTTGAATGAGTTCAATATATTTGAATGAAATATTTACCTTAAAAAGTTTCTCTAGACTTCAGCATCACAGCCACTGGAGGTCAGAAAACCTGCCTGGACATACACCCAAGACTTTGCTCTCTGTGATCGTACCACTAGTGCATTTTGATGTGATCATGTAATTTAAACTTTCTTTCTGTTCATCCATTTACAAAATGATTAAGACAACTGCAGCACCTGACAGAATATTTAAATAATTAATTATAAAGAACATACAGATCACTGAATGAAGCTATTGTTAAAATAACTAAAGAACACAGCTATCATATTGTTACTACAGATGCATAAATAAAAATCTGCCTTTGGAAGGTGGCTATTATTAAAGACTTGCATGAATTTCAGCTTCACAGACAAAAAAAAAACCCTGACTGTTGGATATTAGCAACTAGGTTTCCATAGTTATTGTCCCAAACATTTTACCAAATGTCTTTTTTTGGATATTTTAATAATTTATTTTATAGCCTTGTCGTATTTAAATGGAAGCTGAACTGAAGAGAAAAATTACATTTGATTCCTTTATCTTCTTTGTTACATGCAATTTATGAATATAATCCAGCAGCACTTGCTTCCTGATTTACAATTCATGGGTTAGAGGACTGAACCTTCAGGTAGTCATTCAAGGTTTGGGAGGTGGCAGAGGCATTGATATCAACACATTAAAAATATAAAGGCTGCTGCACAAAGCAGTAAAAGTTGAAGAGATTGGAGTCATAATGGTCTTGCTTGAATCCAGCTAAGAAACATCTGAAATGTGAGCAACTTTACAAATGGTGATGAAATGGAATAAATCTAAAATCTTTCAATTAATATTGATAATATAACTCTCAAGATTTTTGACAAGACCAGGTATCTTGGGGTAACTAACAATAAGTCTTTATTATTTGACAAGAACTCCACTGACTTGATGGGTTCACTGGATGAAATGGGTTTATGCAAACATAATAAATGAGTCTTAGATTTTGCAGAAAGAAAATTTATTTTACCAGTCATGGAACCTACCTCTTTTTCCTATGGTTGCATATATAGTGCTTCAAATAGCTTATTGACTAACCTTGAGAGAAGATCATAAAAAGCCTTTCATCTCATGCTGAATTATGATCATACTGGCTCACTCCAGCACCATATTAAACAAATGAAATTAGGTGAGCCATCATAGGAGATGTCAAAGTTCAAATCAACAGCTTTTTTTTTTTTTCTGAGAAAAATATTAAAGTATGATGGCTTAATTGTATTTAAAGATGTATTTCAGAGATCAAAAGAAATCAGAATGTGATTTAAGAAAACCCAATTCCTACGTTAAAGTACTTTGGATAAAAGCAGTAGGGGAAATAGAGCAAAGGGTTGTGCACTTACAGAAGTATTGCAACAGCATGAAGAGGCATCTGTCTATGTGACAAGATAAGGCAAAATAAGGAAGACACAGATGAAATAGAAGAAGGTAGGTATTTGTTTGCTTTGATCCTTTCAGTGTGCATTTTCTTTTATTTCTTGAGTCATAACTTAGATAACTTTTCTTGCCTTTTTTGTGCCTTTTTAACTTGATTTGGATTTCAGCTTGCTGTCTGTTTTCTACACCAATCCATTAGAAGAACACTTTATAAATTCATGGAGTCTGCAAAGCACTTGAAAAATTCATCTGGTTCATCCTTGGCTGAAGGCAGGATGAACTGTACCTATGTAATTCCTGACAGATGTTTTTTCTAACCTCCCCTGACAGTTACTTTACAACCCACCTGGACAATCCTTTCATAGGCTTTAAGATGTTAACAATTAGCATTTTCCCTTATGTTTAATCTGAAACTGAAACCGCTCGTAATTCATCAACTGCTTCTTTGAGTACTTTGAGATGGAATTCAGCTCATCAGTTCCAACAGATTAGAAAATATGTATCTAATGCAAGTACTTTCCAACCTGTTTCTGTAGCAGGCAGAGACCATAGTCCCATGTCATTGATACTGGCTGTGATAGGTGTCTGATGACAGCTAACCTTCTTAACAGTGTCATGAAGATCTTAAGCACCATTGTCTTTGCAGCATGATTTGTCAATAACTTTTCTTCTCCACTTAAGAGTGGACCAGCTTTTTCTTTCCTCATCTTCTAATTATTACTGAATTTATAGACTTATCTGTGTTGTTTCTGGTCAGTCTTTTTTGCTGTTCCCAACTCCCTTTTAGTGTTCATGGCTCATTTCTTTTCTTGTACTTAAGAAGCTAACCTGTATGTCTCTTTCCTGTGTTTGTGTGCAATGAGCATTTAGTCAAGTTGTTCTGTAGCATCAAGTTTTTATCTTTCCCTCTGTAAAGGGCCACTTGTGTCCTTATTCTTTCTGAACTATCAGGCTCCAACAACATGGGCAAATTTTCAATGGTATTTTATCTAGGAATTCTGAGTTTAGTGAAGTTGTTTTCCTGAAATATTTTGTTTTTATTTTATATCCCAGTCCTGAGAGTCATAAAGTCAATCGTCTTATGAACATTTTCTTTCACACACCTCCTTGCCCTTCCTTTAGTAGTCTTTTAACACTGTGGAGAATAAAACCTGTTCTGAAACCTTTGTCAAGAAAAGCCTTGTTCTTACTCAGTTCTGTTGCATTCTCCTACCTTAATTAGTTTAATGCCTTCCCACTTAGTTGGCAATTTACTGAGCAAGGACACTGGCCTTTCTTCCTAAGGTGCAAACCATCCTTAACTTGACATTCACAAATGTCATCTTATTATCAAGAGAGCTGAAGTCTATTTGATAACATTTACCTTGGGAATACACTTGTCCCTTGACCCTCCAGTAAGAGGACTGACAAAAGCACTACGTGAGTTCTTCTACCTCTATTCACAGACCTCAAGAGTCACACCTGATTTTGCATTTCCTATTGTATTGGTAGTGTCTATATGGAAGAGCCATACTGGGCAGTAGTGATGGTGGTAGATAAACTGCCACAAACTTTCAGAAGCTTCTTAGATTTATGCTCCTGGAGGACAACTTTGTTTTCAAAATGCCTGATCCATTCATGAAGAGTATGGATACTTCCGTCTCCTTTTCGTTTTCTTGCCTGCTTTGTGGTGTCTTGCTTTTCCTTTTCCTTCCAGCCTCATCTGCTGCCTGTAGAGAATAACACTTCCTCATCTCAGAGAGTGACTATTTGGAGGTGGAACATACCCATCTTTTGTTACTTACTGTCTTATTTAATGGGTTTTAACACATTGTCTTTAATCTTATACTTTGATTGGGGAACATGGCTTTAAAATCATAATTAATTTTCAAATAAAGCAGAAAAAATCTACTAATATGATATGAGTCATATCATGCAATAAGTGAACACCTGTGTCAGGATCCTGCAGACCTTCTGAAATTTTCTCATATTCTATAAAAAGCAGCCCCTTCTTCTCATACTCATGTACCTACTTTATCTATTTACAAGACAGAAATGAAAGAGGTAGACTTGAAACTCTCTGAACATTTCTGTACAAGGAAATTATCCTTTAGGAAGTTACATATATCTATAAGACATCCATTTCTTCTTTGTAATAGTCCACCAGATGGTTGCACTCTACAGCTACAGTTTGTGGATTATTGCTAATTGAAACATCAACACTTAAATACAAGGAATCTGCATTGGTGCCCCCTTCAAGAGCTCTGAAGCTTTGGATTTACATGCTAGTGCACTATGTGCTAATGTTTTCTTTCATATGAAAAACAAACAAACAAACAAAAACAGAAAAAGCAATGCTGGCAGAACTTCCTAGAAATTGCTGTTTAGCCAAGGCGGGTAGAGGAAAAGAGATCTCTTAATTTGCTTTATGATTTTTTATGGAATGTGTATTGTTTGCCTTAAATGTGTAAGAAGACTCTTATTATTGACATGTTAGGTATCTTACTTAAAATTAAGCTTATAAATATAAAACAAGTCAGGAGTGAGAATATACCCTAAATCAGCAGCATCCAAACCCAAAGGAGTCCTTAAAGAGAGCATCCGTAAAATGTAAAATTTGTAACTTGAAGCTTCCTGTGTTGTTGTAAAGGATCCAGAGCGTTTGTGGAGTTATAATAAATCAGACTGAATCAGATCTGAATTCACATAAAAACAATTGTCTGTGAAGGTAGTTGCTGAAAGTATGGATCAAAAATGCAGATAGGATCAAGAATCTAATAGCAAACAAAGTTACAAAGGAATGACATTTATTATGAGGTTGAATTTGGTATATAACAGAAGAATGAAACCTGTAGACTATCACTGAATGTGACACTTGCTTTTTCATTAATGGATTGCAATCTCCACCGATAGATAAGTTCTCATTTATAGTTTCTGAAAAATGTGAGGTAAGTTGATCCCCAGATCACCAAATTTGGAACTGGGAAGAAATGTTGCTTCACAACACACTGGCAGATAGAAATTTAGGGAATTCAGTCAGTAAGCAGAGGAACACTTGAACCATACTGTTCTTTTTTTGTTGTTGTTATTATAGGCATATTCAGGCAATATGTTTGTCATTATGCATAGAATTACAGAAGCTTTGCTTTTGGATAAAGGACATCTACATTGGAAAGTCTGCTGTTTTTTTGCAACTCTGCTTGCTAAAGAACATATTTGCTTTGGAGGAAGTCAGGTCAAGAATGTTAATTTCCAAGGGTTCCTTTCCGTGGGAAGTCATATGTCAGATACAATACAAAAGATTACTTTCAGGTTGCGCTTTTACATGAGGAAACTCTGGCAATGATACGTTCCTTGTGACCACAAAACAAAATTATTTATTTTAATTTTCTCCTCCCAGGACACTTGGTAGGTCTGCTTTCTCATTTGCATCTTGCTCAAAAGGCAGTGCCACTGCTGCTCACTGGTTTAATCTATAAACAACTTCCCATATTGCGCCTCTTATGCATTCTTCACATTCCCTTCCCTGGCTATGAAAAGGAAGATTGATTTTCAATTCTTTCTCCCAATTTTTCAGATCACCTAACTTAATAGTGTTGGCTCCACTTACATTTAAGATCTGCTCCTGGAGTCTGAAGCTGAATGACACACACCACATTCATTTCTTGTATCCCATGGTTGTGTCTCATCTCAAATAACTGAACTCCTACAGGGGTGGATCGTGAAATCCATTACATTCTGTCCTGTCTCTCTTCTAAAAAGCATTTTACAGTCCCCTTCCAGCCGTACCGCTCCTGCAAAAAACAAAGGAGTTTTTCTATTGACAGTTGATAGCCTTTGTATTCCTTACCTCCTTTCTGAATACCTTCCTAGCTTTGTCTTTATATGTTTGTATTTTACAAGCACACCATTTTGAGCCATGACTTTTTGCATCCTCCCTCGAGTAAGGGAGGAACACTCATCTGTGGTAGTTTGTTTCGGCCTGGAAATCACCAAAAGCATTCTGAGGGAAATGGAAAAGTCCTTTGTGAGTCTGAAAGACAATACATGCTACTTTTGCTGAAGTGCAGATCATTACAAATTTTCCATGATTAGAAATACTGACTCACCATACTTGTAGAATACGCTTTTTCACTATCCTTTCATACTTCCTGTATGATTACGTGAACTTAACTGTCAACTGTCAACTTCATTTGGAGAAAATAGACTTGTATGTGTATTTAATTTAAAAATAAATTCTGAACCTCAGTTTACCTACCAGGTATTACCCTGCCTAAATGCATGGTGATAAATCAAAAGACAAGAATGAAGAAAGAATTCCACAGGAAACCAAACAGAAGCAAAGTGAAAGTGCTGTCATACAGGAGAATGAAGGATTTTTTGAGGAAAGCTATTGACTGCTGACTACCTGGTAAGGCAAAGTCTGGCAAACTGTGTATTTCTCAACTCACATTTAGACTCGGAGAGTGCCTGTCCCTTAAGGATGCTGACTTGAAAGGGGTAGTGGTGGGAGATATACAGAGTGAATCAGGAAATACTGACACGGGGCAACAATATCTGCTAGCTGGGTTAGAAACGAACAGTCGGTTTCCCTCAGCCACCTCTGAAAAGGCAAGTCTGGAAACATGATAGAGCTGGTGGAGAGAAAGATACATATGGTCCTTTACTGTTTTTATCCATTACTTTGCACACTATCTGCTTTTGGATGAATAAACAATGCCCTGTTTTGAAGAAGATATTTTTAATTCAGTTTAATCTCTTTCTGTCATGGGCTCCTGTAGTCAAGAATGAGAGGACATATAGGTACAAAATTACCTTACTGGGGCATGATCCTTACAGACCCCATAATCAGGTTCCATAATCAGGATTATGAATCAAAAAAATGTATTAAGCCAGCTACTTAAATCATCACAGAAAACAATAAATATTTCTTGTTAGACAATATCTTGGTGGGCCATAAGAAGGTCAAAGGTGTGTATAAGCGTATGTCATGGATAACTTGCTAATACAGCAGACTTAAATAGCCAGGAACATGTGATTCAGATAAATATAACCATTGCACAATTACTCTGCAATTATTCTTATTTCCCATCAAAACTCTGCAGATATCGTATACAAAATCATAAACTATATTTAATTAAATAATATCTCAGTGTCTAGAGAAAGATCTATACAATGACTGTCTCTTTTCTTCCAGATGAAAATGCAAATGAAACCATTAATAGTTTATAAATGAGGCTTAGCTAGAAGCGAGCTAATGTGCATCCTGCTTTGAGCTAAATAAAAGAAGAATTGTTCCATAAAATTCATTGATGTAAAATCCCAAATAATTTTTATTTTGGAAATATACCTTTAAATATTCATCTTTCTCTGGGCTTTCTCTTAGGAAAAGAGCATTTCTTTATAACCTACTATGATGACACCTGAAAAAAACTTAAAGAAACTGGTGGTGACTTTTTTTCCCTGCAGAATCCTAAAGTTATGCAGTGAAATGAAAATGCTCGTGTCACAACCTAAGCTTTTATCTCAGAGACAGAATGCAACTTAAACAGGATATTGAATATTGCTGCAATGCAGTACCACATATTTAGATTCTATGCAGGAAAAATACTGTTGCTGCAAGACCATATGATGGAAAAAAATTAAATACCTGTCTTTCCTGCAGCCTACAAAGTGAATAAAAACCCCAGAGTTTGCAGTTTGCTTAGTGTATTAACCTATGGACCTCAATATTGTAAAGTGAAAATATGGATCAACTCCGACACTTCATTTTCATAGGACAAATAGAATTTGGATTAAATATTTCTCAGGAATCTGAGGGAAATCAATAGTATTTACAGAACTAGTAAAGCTTAGTTTGGATGCTGAATCTTAAACCTTTTGTTTATAAGTTCTTATCAGTAAAGCCTTTAAGGTAAGCTTTGTTCCTAGAGTTTTGATCTTGTCTCTGTGACTCCAATTGTGAATGTAACAAGACTCAAGAAAAAAAAAGTGGAACTGAAACTGGCTTAATGTGTTTTATAGATTTTCTGTCATGAAATTATTATTACTGGTCCCCTGTTGACACTGTTGCACAAAGATGTCTTAAATGCAACTTCCAACCGTTTGATTGAGATTTTTCTATAACAAAGTTAAACCCCCAGGTAACTGTCAGTAACCTCCCTGGAATATTGAGAGACTCTAAGAGACAAGAAAACACAAACATTCAGTGATCTGAACTGAAAATAGATCTTCTCTGCTCTGAGATAATCAAACACAACCCTGCAAGCACTTGCATGTGTAGACTGTATAGGAGGATTCACATGAAATAATGATTTCATATTTAAGATAGATGGGTAATATATAAAGATAAGAGCCATTATTAAAATTAAATTTTAGAGAGGAATCAGTGATTGATAGTGTGGCATAAATAACAGAATTAAGCACATGTCTGCTTTTCATAGAGTTAGGTGATTTTTTTCTTTTTAAAGTTCTTCCTCTGAAGCACTCACTTGGAAGAAAAGAAGAGCACTGAAGTAAGAAATGACTTAATTTACATGCTTGCAGAACTTCTTCTCTGTAAGGTGATAGTGCCGTACACGGTAATCAACAGCAAAAACATCAGAGATTAAACAATGACCTTGCAGGTCATGTACATACTGAAAAATTACAACACTTTTTGCATCTGTGTGAAACCATGGTAGTTTACTTGATACTGAACAATGAGCTAGAACAACAGCAGATATGGAGGGTTCTTTAAATTAATAAAACCCTTATAAGCTAATGGAGACAAATGTCCTTAAAAATTATTTGAGAGACTGGTTTTGAAATAGAGACTTCAATTTGGTTTCCATTTAAGTTACAAGAAGTTTAGAACTGGGTTACAGTTTACAGCTCAGTCTTTTTAATGCTAATACCTCATATAGCCACGCTGTGGGATTGTTGGATAGGCATGGGAGTGTACTTTATTCCAGAGGAAAATGGACACTTTGTTGTCTGTGGATGATGCCACACAGATGATATTTTGCTTTTGAACTTTAGGTTGTGCTACTGCATTACTTTGTTTCTTGCAATACCCTGATGACTTTCCCTACATACCTCGGAACAGAATGAGCTGCTCTGTGGACACCTCTGTTTCTTTTCATTGATGTTAAAAGGAGCCTGAAAAAACAGGGCACACTAGATACCTAGTTTTTAGGCAATTACAGTTAGGTAAGGAGAATTTCTCCATGCATGCACAGAATTTATTCCTTCACCAATTAACTTGCTAACCTCCACCAAATCATGTTTCAATTAATTTTCTTCAGGACAGTTTTTGCACTTTTGCACTTTCTGTAAAACACCTTTACCTCTGGTTAAGTTTGAACTATAAATAACATCCTGCACAGACCTGTATTGGCACTCCCAAACTGGAATCAAACCACAGCCCTTTTTTCCTGTCACTTTTTGTGGTCTTTTATTTTGTGCCCTCTATGAACAAAGAAAAAGAAAAGGCTTCACTCATTAGGGTCATGTAATTTCATGGCAATGTGAAGATAAGCCAGATGGGGAAATGGCTAAGACATGGGTGGGAAGCTAACTAGCAGGCCAGAAAAAGACAGGGCAGCAAGACAGGAGCTGAGCAAAGGATATAGTTCAGTTCCACTAGTGCCTCTGCTAGCAGGAAAGAGAAACTGAGCAGGAAGAGAGAAGGGGTAGATGAAGGCAGGAAAAAATATCCCACTTTGTTAGTGTAGCCGAAGAAACCCATATAATAGTTTCCCAAACCCCTCAGTGACATCATGCCAGTATCAGCTGACAGAAGACCTGATAAATGTGACAGTCATCTCTGCTGCCAACTTTTCCCCAGCTTCTGAGGGATCAATTTGCTGAAAAATTTCTGTCTGTTCTGGAGAATCTGTCCTGAAATTTGAACGTAGTTGTCCAGTTTTGGAGACTGTCTAGACGCCTATTATCTGGCTATTTTTAGGAAAGAGGTTACAGGTCCAATGTTTTGATAAGCAAATATGTCACTGAAATTTCATTAACATACATGAGAAAACAGTCAGAGAAGAAAAAAATAAAACCAGCTACCAGTAAACACAAAACCTGTCAACTGAGAGATGTACTGGAAGAAGACTTACGCGATATGTAAAGATATACCTAAAACACACTTCCACTTTCTTTGGGCTTCACAGCTGGGATTCATATAATCTAATTTTAGATATCCTTTAATTTTAGATAGCTACAATGCACACATCTGTGTTCAAGCTAGTCACCCGGGACTCCCATATAGTTAGAAAAGTATAATGCACATTGGGGCTGTTCTGGCTTACTTAGATTATAGTTAGAATGGATGAATCAATCCCTAAAAGTAAATGTCTCTCTCCACTAATCACAGTTCATGACATCTGGATAGGTCATGTGTGGAGATCTGCAGTTGGCCAAATGAATCATGAACCATGCCTCCACATCCCCTTTGCATCCTGAAATATCATGGAAGGAAAGTACACATCATGTTGTCCACTAGTGCTCAAACTTTGCTCAATGGACAGATCATAAAATGTTCCATGTTACAAAGAATTTATCTGAATACGTTTCTTGGTATACCTTTTCAAGAAAATAATGGTCTTGTGAGAAAATACTAGTTTATTGTCTTACTGGTTCAGCTTATCCTCTCTTACATCATTTTACTACAGTGAAGGAAGATGTCTGTCTATGAACTCATTTAACCTCTTAAATAGTTATGTTCCAAAAAGCCAAGATGAAGAGAAAAGTATTTTTTTCATCCCAGCTCCAGCTAGATCTATCTCTGTGATTTTGTGAGCTCAATTTTTTTTTTGCTGGCTGTGCTCCAAAGACAGAGACTCTGAGACAGGGAGTCCATGAAGGATAAGCAGCAGATATGAAATTATTTAGTTCATAGATGTAACCCATGGAGTGTGTAACACTGACTAAAATGGGACATGGCTCGAGTGAAAGCTTTACTGATTTAGTATTTTCCCTTATCAGGCTCCACCAACCAATTAAAGCTAACTGCTTACCTACAGAGAAAACTTAAAGGAGCCAAGTATCACTTCCTGGGCTTTTTTTTTTCCCTTCACTACTAAAAATCAGAGAAGCCATCTGAGGCACAGACATATAAATGCACCAGCTTAATTTATAATAGCTCATTCTGTGAAATAATTAAAATGGACTTTTACCATCAGAGGGGAAAAAAAGGTGTAAGTGATTAATAATTCTTTAATAAGAAAAAAAATCCTGATTTACTAACAGCTTTTGTGTGGTTAATTAAGGCTCTAGTTTGCAAAAACCAGTAACCTTTTAGAAAGTAGATTCCACTTTGTATAATGAAACCAGGACTGGGAAATAGTAAAGCAATAATGGTTTCCTGGATAGGGAAAGGTAGTGGATACTGTAGAGGCTGTAAAAATCATTGTTCTTCACAGGATTTCAAGAAAGAGAATTTGATCAAATGAAAGAGAAATACTGAGAGATATCATCCAGAAGAACACCAGACTTTGAAAAACTTGCAGAACAGTTCTTCTCAACAACAGAGCCTGGATAGCAGACATGAAGAAAAGGAGCTTTGGGTCATAGTATCCAGAATGTTCCAAATAGAAAAAATCCATTCTTATTTCCCTTCACACGTTATTAGTCCATTTTACAATACATTTTCATATTTATATGAACTTTAAAATTACTTAAAAGGCTTAGATGGGCATTTGTTTTCACCTGGCCAGTTCACCAGAAGTTCTGTTTATGGCCAGGAAAGACATTGCTTAGTGGGCAGCTTGCATCAAAGGCAAAGAACTATAATAATTTAAGTGCTTTTCTGGATACCATCATTTGTTCACTTTATCTTGGCTGCAGTTTCTGTTACACTGTGGCCAACGGTACCATTTGAATCCAGGCTGAAAGGAGTTCCAGCAATGCAAGTACCAGCTACCAAGCGGTTGAGCCAAGAAGAGAGCAGTTGTGATAAAATAGATGGTAGAAAATTATACAAATGTGGAGGCCATGGGAAAAGGAAACAAAGGAGGTAAACACTCAGGTATCCAAATCATAAAAAAGGTGAAAAACAGATTCTGCAATTGAAAATAAATTATCTATATGTTTAGCTATCTATCTATCTACATATCTATCTAGATAGCTATATCAATATACATATATATATAATACTTATAGGTATGTATAGATATTATACATATAGATAAATATAGATATAATCCATATACACTATATGGATTATACACATATATCTATTCTCCCTGTGTGTACGTGTATATGCATACAGGCAGAAAATATGCTATAGCAACAAGCTAGCTCACAGTAGTGTACATAACAGATCTGAGCAGAATTCACAAGTCTAGGCATCCAAAATTTTGAAACTTTAAACCTATTATGTAACCATCACTCCAGCTTTATGTATCAGCTTTCTTTTTTGGCAAATGATACCTAGGGCACACAGAAGTTCAGCTCTCCTTGCTTTTGGAGGGGACCCCGCTCTGCAGTGGAGTCACATGCTGCTGCTTTTGTTCCTACAGAAGCCTTAATCCCAGACAACAAGGACAGGAGCAGAAGAAACTGTTCGTACATCAAAGGAAACTGCTTTAAACATGTTCTGCTCTCCTGCTGCATAGTCATGGTTTGGATTAGGAAATAATAGGCTGTAGGCAGCCAGGAGTCAGAGCTGAGTAAATTTTTAAAATCTTTAAAAGGAAGCAGAAACCTTAGAAGCTGTACATAATTTATACCCATCTATCATCTTCCATCTCTTGATAACCCAGAACTGTGAACCCAGGAACTAAAGTAACTGCTTAGAAACATCATTGCAGATCTAGGTCTGCTAGTTGTTACTGATTATAAACAATTTCAATTTGTTTTGTTCTAATCTCAGATCATAAAGCAATGGCACCCAAAATACTTTTCTATGGGATTGGCAGTACAACTTTTCAGTGAAATAAACATTTTTAACAATTTCTAAATGCGACATAATCTTATTCCAGGATATTCTTAGGGCTGACAACTTTTCATTATTATGCTTATCATATAGTGTACAGTGAACTAAGCTTTAAAGTAACTACAGGCAGACCTGAGTCACAAGTTTAAAGTCAGGAATTTGTGAAAGTTCGTTGCTGCCTGGATACAGGGATTTTGTTCTTATTCTTTAGTGAAATAAGAAATAGTAGAAAATAACCCATTATATACTGGGAAAAAAACCATAAGCAGTCGTGTTTTATTTCAATTGCTGTCTGTTTAAAACGTTTGCACTGCTTTTAGAGTTAATTTTTTTGTTACCTATAAAGCTAGTGTGAACTAAACAAAATTGTGAATAGGATAAATGGGCTTCAGTTTAGCTTTAATTTAATTTTTTTAATTTAGTTTATTTTATTACATTACACTTCATTTAAAAAGGTCAGTGATTTAAATGTTCAAATAAAATTTTAGGTGTATAGTAAAGGTAAACTGAATAACAAAATAAAAAAATGGTTGAACACCCATAATAATTGAGATTACCAAGATCTGTCATATGCTAAAATATGTTCTCTTAACCACAAAAAATAAAAAACCTCCCACATTACTATTTATGCATGTTCTTTGAACCAGAATTCTTTATCACTTCTAGTAAAATCACTTTTTCCATTCCAGAATCTTTATTTGTGTCTAGGAAAGGTTTACAATCAATACCTATTTGGGCATTACATGATTAAAAAAATCTTATGATAAATCATCAGCATTAAAAGCAAAGTTTGCCTCCAAAGTGTCTTTTGCAATCAGTCTTATCTGTAGATGAGTTTAAATGATCTTAAAAATGAATGTTTTTAATGTAGAATCTCAAGAAATGCCTCATCAAAGGCTACACACAGAAACACAGATATGGAATCTGGAGGAAATGCCCACATGCAGAGAGAAGAGTTTAGAGGTGGCAGCAGGTACTTATGACATGGAGTTTGAATATATTTTTCAACAGTCCACTTAATAAAAACTTAGTTTGCTTTTGCCACAGAATATTTCTGTTACTACCCAGTATATAATACTTGAAATACTTCTTGCTGAATTTCCATTAACAATTTAAAAGGTTCTTTTTTACTTAAAATGCTACTTATTTAATTCACAAATCATAATTTTCATGCATTTCAGCAACATCTTGCTTATTTTTAAGCTATGCACCCAACTCAGATAGGGAGAACAAAAATGATAATTCAAAAAAGAAGTGTCTTGCTTTACCATTCATATTATAGCTTAGAGAAAAAAAACAAAACTAATGCAGTCTTAACAATAATAGCATCATTCAACCTCATTGCCAAAGATGTCATTCAGAAAGATGGTATTCATAACAGCTCTTTAGGACTGACTTTATTATACCATCCATGATATAGGTTTTTGTCTCCATGGTATCAAGGGTATAGCACTATTACGTATTTCCTTTCTGTAGTTCTACTAACAGAAAACTTCTGAGCTATTCTTTAGAGGACTTGATTCAAAATACACCCATTCCAATTACACCAGCTCATCAAAAATATTACCACACAAAATTGCCTAAGAACAGAAAAGTATAGTTTGGGCAGTGTTTCCTATTGTGACGGACACTTAATAAGCATGCCTTGCTGGT
Organism: Gymnogyps californianus; assembly: GCF_018139145.2. Taxonomy (NCBI): domain Eukaryota; kingdom Metazoa; phylum Chordata; class Aves; order Accipitriformes; family Cathartidae; genus Gymnogyps; species Gymnogyps californianus. The sequence continues at coordinate 48,391,334 of NC_059472.1, forward strand.
TTGTGTGCGGTAGAGTTCCTCCTGCTAAGAGCTATGAGCAGTTCAGCTGAAATCCATTTGGCAGCAAAGTCTGCCAAAGGAGCAATTTTAAAACAATGAGTTGCCAAGTGGCAGCAAAAAAAAAAAGCATACCAAAAAAGAAAAGTGCATTTTTATTTAATAAATATCAACTGAAAGACAGATCCAAGAGGAACAGATGGCTTAGGTGACTGGACATAATTTTTTAAACAACTGAATATAATATAATGTATTTTATAAAGTGCTAGCGACCGTGGCACCCACATGCTGATACACAGCAAAAACCCAGAAGTCTCAGAACTAAGCCAGCTCTCTTCTTATTTTCCTTTAGTTTGATAGCCTGAATTTTAAATTTTTGCTGTCTTTGGTTCCTGATAAGGCTTCACCCTAGTGTGTTTACCATACCACACTGGTAGTCAAAGTGATGCAATTCTGATCATTACCTATAATGGTGGAAAAATGCTTTGTTTCCTGCTCCTGCTCATGTCAGCATGGTCTCTGCTGATGCCTACACTACATTCTGGGATGTAACCTTTATCGATCCAAAAGCCGTTTGCTGTCCATGCAGACAATGAATCTGGAAACGTGTTCTCGGGTACTGCCAGAGTCTGCCTATCAGAATGCATGGGATCCTGCCTGCCAAAGCTCATCTTTGGCATCTTTGTCTGTGTTAGCACAACATCAGTTCTGGCCCAAAGCCCTGCAGACAGTCAGCAAGGCACCTGCACAGAGACAGAAAGGTAGAGATTATTCACGGCTGCGTTCAAAATTGGTCTTTAAAAGGCTGAGTTTTCATATCCAAAACCATTCCTTTAGGAGCAGTGATGTTCTTAAACGGTGGTGCAAGAGATTAAGTGCTCTGTCCCTAAACACTAGGGATTCATGATTGTACAGTGAAAACCTTAAACTAAAGGCTAGAAACTAATGACTGGTCTGGACAAATCTAGAAGATTGACGTGATGTATTTTCTGTGACAATTGCCTCAAAAGAGATGAGTCTCTTAGCAAAACTAAAGATTCTAGCGTGCCTTGCCCAAAAGCCCTGCAACACAGAAGTTAACAGCACTGAGTGACACAACAAATCATGTTAATCTGGGAAATATGTGAAAGGAAGTAATGGAGACTTTCAAGTAGGCAGATGTGGAAAAGAAAAAAAATCCAGTTTAATAACATTATCTCTTTACAGGGATTAGAGGCCAATCTGGCTGCAGTCTGAGAGTTCACATCACTTAGGTAACTGCTCGGCTGGGGCCTATAACAGAGTGTAAAGTTAGTTTTGGTACAAGTTGTTCTTGTATTCCCAGTAGTATCACTTCTATTAAGTTTCAGCCATCTGTTTTGTACCCAAGGAGACTAGTTGTACCTTGTGAAACACTACATATGATGACTATTAAAGAGCAAATGCAGAGCCCTCCTATTTGCCAAAAAGGAAGTTTTGGAATAAGTTTTGTCCTCTACCAGTTGTACAACATAGGTCACATCCAAGGCCAGCAGAAAAATGAACAGGAAAGGTTAGTTCCACAGACTGTAATGAGATGCTTATTCAGTATCAGAACTATCAGCCACCGTTAATATTTATATCCACGTTACTTGCTAAAAATTCAGGATAGAGCTCAAACTAGCATTTCTATATTTTTAATGTTTCTTTTAATGGGGAGAAGATGGAAATAAGACCAATCTGAAGAAATTGCCTTGGCTGATGCGTCACTTCAGAAGCAATGGACCGTTCTGTGATGATGGCAGGACTATACATTCTTTTAAGTGATCTTCAACAATCTGATCATAGCCCCAGATGTTGCTTGTTGGGCTCTTCTGTGCTTGTTGAATGACAAGCCATGGGAAAGCAGTGATCACACAGAGGGCTCCATTTTTTTTCTAGGTATCAAATATTTGGACAGTGTCTTAACTCTAGATATGACAATGGAGTCACCTCTTGGTCTTCGACTTTCAGAAATAATTACTTTATGCAGCTTATTTAAATATAGCTAAAATTGGTGTTGGCCTCTGAAAAACATGAGTTTATTTCGTAGTGAAAATAAGCCACTTATGCGATAATTAGTAATGATGAGTAACCTATAAATAAAGAGCAATATGAAAACTGTGCTATTTTGGGATCTCTTAATTTACAGTGACTGAAGTCCAAAGCATCAAAAAATATAGCTAAATATATGGAATTTCAAGTTCAATATGACCATCAACATTTTACATTACAGAAATAAGCATACTAACAGAGGTATCAACTCAAATTTTAGAATAGTGTGAGGAATGAACGGGCCTCTACAAACAAGAGCTAAATCTTAATGGAGGTGTGTTTATGTTAGTATAAAACGTGTTCATTTTTTCTTAGTATAGTTTATTCCTGGAAGAAGAGGTGAATAGAGAGTATTTGTATAAAGTACCCATCTTTTAATGTACATAAATAGAATGTATCCATATCAGAGTACTATCATATTAGAAGTACCATTCCTTAACCAAAATTGTTGAGACCTTTAAAAGCTGGCTGAAAAATTCTGTGTTTACAGTAGGAAAGAAATACCACTTGTATGCTGAGAAGAAGACTCTGCTGTCCTTTCCTAGTTTTCAGTGAATAAATAAAGATGTCAGATCTTTCCTTTTAATCCAGTACCTTCCAAAAAAAAAAAAAAAAAAAAGAGTAACCCACTGTAACAGAAAGCATTCTTCATGATCAAGTATGCTTTGTTCCTTTAAATTGATTTTTATCAAGCGTTAATGTGTTAAATTTTCTATTTATGCAGTTAATAAAAAACAACGTTGTGGAGTTTTTTCCCCTGTAGAAATTACTAAACCTAAATTTGGACATTAAAATATTATAAGGAAAGCTAACACTTAAAAAGATATTGCCAAAATCATATGAAACAAGCAGTGCACCAAATTATGTATTTTTTAAAATATAATGCTCAGTAGTGAACAGTGGATGAAATTCTGTTTAGGAATAAAGCCATATATATTTTAGAAAAGCCAAGCTGTTTATACAGCATATCCACAAGGAAATATGAAGGTGACATTGTTTACTCTACATCCATCCATCAGTAAGATAGAAGGCTGTTTCACGTAAGCATAAAGCACAATAAGCATTGTAAATCTGCACGTTAGATTTCACACATATATAGTATAGTGTTGATTATTGCTTCAAAATTATTTAGTGACAGTATTTAATCATATATGGCCTGTGACTAAGAACTTTTTACTTAATGTCTTTGAAACTCAAGCAAGCATATCTGTATTTCTGATGTTAAAATATTATCTGCAATTAATATTTCAAACTCCTGGTATTAATATCTGAGCTTTTAAACCTCTTGAATATTTTTAGGACATGGATTATAAAGAAAGTGAGCTTAAAGTTAATGGTGAAAAGATTCAGCATGTTAAGTGACTAAGTGCCTTCACTGCAGTTCACTGAATCTCCTGATTAAATAAAGCAATGTTGCCCCAGATGAAATGTGCTGTAGAAAGGCAGTGTCAGAATGATGAAGGCATGAGTGGCAGTAGCCAGATCTGAATTTAGAAGAAATAAATTCTCATTTCTCTGCAGGCGGAGAAAGCTCAATGAGGCAGTAGATTTTACTCATGTTTCTAACAGCAAACAAAGGTCCAGTTTTGTTAGCCTTGTTAACCAGAGATAAGCACAAACCTTCAGACAGGGAACCTGCTATTTTATCTTGTAGATTTCTCTGTGCAATGTTGCTCTGATTCCAGTGAAAGTTCCCAGCTCCCCTCTGACATAGCCCTTTTCAGAGACCCAGTAACGAAGGAGCAGTTCCAGTGGCAGCAGCGCTGCAATCTTGACCTACCACAGACACTGAGGCTCAACCACCCTTCTTAACTCCACCTAACCCTACGTGCAGCAATCATATCTTGAGATAAACAGACAGGTTTGCGCCCCCTTGCACAAACACTAGTCTTGGAGAAAAGAACAATCAAAGTCCCGAGATTGCTCCACAGGAGAAGACAAGGGTCACATAAACACTCTCTAATCGTAAGGGCTAGTTTGCCAATGAGCCACTGTGTCTACCTTGTCATCTGTTTCTCAGAAAGCTGACAAGTCTCATGTTGCCACAGGGGTTTCCCCGATGAAACCACCAGATTGGTCTTTCCTTCAGGACACAAATTGTTTGTTCACAGGAGTGCCTGTTCTAGGACCGTATCTTTCAAAAATTACACTTTGAAAATAGCAGTGCTGGGTAATCTTTCTAAATAACAGTAAATGTAGATTTGAAGCTTAGTATTATGTACAAATTGCTTCTGTTCACATATCTCTGGGATGGTGGAAAGATGATAGAAAGATCCTTTCTAAAATAAAGTACATAACATTTCACAACTGAAGGCTCAAAACACGATTCAATTCTTTACCATTGATTTTCCCACAGCTTTATTTTTTTGATACTGCATTTTTGGTGTCAGTACTTTACAGTAATAAATAGTGAGAGCATCAGATTTGTATAGGATGAGTGACATACCTTGTAATTGGATACAGTTGAGCATAGACCACAGATAATCAGATGTATCATACTGAATATTGAATAGCATACTGACAATTCTGTTATACAACGATATGTAGATCTGGATTTTTCCAACTTTTTGAGAGTGCATTTTATTTTGATACATATTCCTCCATGGTACCCACCCGACTGGCATCTGCAGATTTTCATCTGGGCAGGAGCATAAGAACTGACCATAACTACTTGTTTCAATAGCTGTTTACTCCTGCTGTCACCGATTACAGCCACTTTGCAGTGTCCCACCCTGAAATAAGTGAGATGCATTTGCCTAGTAACACTTTTTCTCACATTTTGCTACCCTTTGAAAGAATTTTTAACACTTCTGGGAATTACAAGCAGTGGAAAAAGAAGTAGTTACAGACCATGAGGGATGAAGATATGTTTCAGATCTGTCAGCCCCTTCAATTTTTGAAGTTTGGAAATGAATCAGCTGTACTTGGAAAAAAAAAAAAAAATTGCTGTTTGCTGACCTAAGCCTAAATCTGATTCTCTGTAAATGACAAAATCATTGCAGAGAAAATATCAGGAGAGTAAGTGTAAGTGTAGAAGCCCAGTTTGTGAACAGGCATTTTTTGCAACATTTTCACCAAGCAAGAAAATCAAATGAAATTAAATGAATTCCATTCAGGCACAACCACTTACTTTCTATGTCAGATTTATAGCCCAAATCTCAAAAAAGTGAATCCAGAATCCATTTGTGCTTTCACGTCTTTGTGTAAGCTTATCTATATGTACATGCATTGGGGAATTGCACTGCATATCGTTTTTAGAATACCTCAGGTGGTCATTTCATATTGGCTTTGACTTGGATTTTAACTCTGAAAGTCACTACTTGGTCTTCTGGGTGTGTCAGTATGTCTGTGTGACATACATCAAGGCTTTTGCTGCTGTAAATGTTCTGCATTAGCACTAGAAGTGTGCATTAGCACTAGAAGTGTACACTAACATTAGGGGCTATTAAAATTTTTTGCATGTGAATGATACAAAAATGCAGCATTTTAAAATTCTATGGTTATAACTTCTTTATTAAATAACTATAAACTGTGACTCTGTAGCTATATGTACTAATGTATCTAGAGATAATATGACATATCTAGAAATAATATGACAGCACTTGAAATACTGATGGAATGAGCTCCACAGTTGGTCTCATAGACACGTAGAGCAAATAAAAATATGGGAAAAGTGTCTTTCTTGGTGATCGAGGAGCAGGGAAATTTAGGTAAATCTCCTGCTGCCTATATTAAAATGACTACACCCTTTTTGTCTATATGCTCGTAACTATGTCACTGCACTGCCAAAACCACTGTACCGTGATTTCTTCCCTGTCTTACATTCATTAGCAAGGCTTTACTTGATTTCCTTTTACCACAAATTGCTGTTCACAATTCCTGCTTCTGATCTTTTTTTCCCCTCTTTCCCCTCATTCGCTTGCTCTTTTCTTGCCTCTCTCTGATCTTCTGTCTTTTGAGCTTCTCACATTACTATTTTTTCCATGTTTCTTCCTATGCTTAGAAATATTTCTCATTCCTTGTTCATGAAAGCCCTGTCTCCTTCTAAAAATCAATTTCTTTTATCAAGACTTCAATATTTATTTTTATATTAAAGCTATTTTTAATCTCAGATGATAAAATTTATTAATTTATACAAACTAAAACTGTAACAAATGTATTTTATTTATTTTTCTAAAGAAGTCTTTTATGTATCTAAAAATAAAGGTTTACATACAACACTTTCATAAAAAGATGGTGATTCATCTCAGTTCTTCTTCCCAGCACACACCAGAGAAGTACACAGCTGTCTTTTAAATGGACAGAAAAGGGTGCAGAGAGATACAGGTCTCTGATTCATTTGGAATAAAGCTGATTATCAGTTTCATTCTGCAACATCATTTTTAAACCCATCAAGATGGTTTCACACTTAGCGTTGCAGCAAATTATTTATGCTTTCATAGATGTTTACATAGATACTTACAGTATCTGTTGGTTGTAAGGCACAAGAGGACAAAATGTACACATTAAAAGGAAGCACCAGAATAAGTAAATGAAATATGAATGAGAAAGGATTGAAAAAAAGGTCAGTTAAGCAAACAGACAGATATGTGAATGGTGATTGTGCAGATACAAGCATTACAAATTGGTTCGGTATGACTGCACGGGAGCCCTACACAGGAAAGAAGGAAAGAGAAGGAGAAAAAGCTGGAAAGGAATAGGGAAAAGCATGAAGGAAAGGCTAAAAAAATCAGGAAGACATGAGTAATATGACATTGGGAAAAAATGTCAGGAAGATCTAATTCTTGGAATACAGGCTTTTAAATGGTCCTTGGAACCAAGTTGCTTTGACTTTCAACTTAAAAACTGTGTGGCTACTTTTTACTCCATATGAATTTAGGTTGGCAAGAAACACAGGAAAAAGATCATGACTTCATAGAATTGCTCTGTGTTCACAAAGGTAGATGAACTAAAGGCCAGACAGTATCACCAGTTTTTGCTGCAAGTAGGTTTATATGTGAGTCATGTGAAAAAGACAAAATTACTTTTAGTGACTGTCAGAATCCCTGTATCTACCACCTGAATTGTTTTTTCTTGAACTGAAGAATGCTATGTTTTACTACCGTTCACATGGCTACTTTGGCAATACTGATAGTAATTTTAGTGGGGGGCTGCAGATTGTTGTTCGAGGTCAAAGCTATATCTAGGTTTCTGCAGAATGTTTATGTCGTGGTTTAACCCCAGCCAGCAGCTAAGCACCACGCAGCCGCTCCCTCACTCCTCCCCTGCTCCCAGTGGGATGGAGAGGAGAATCGGGAAAAAAGTAAAACTCATGGGTTGAGATAAGAATGGTTTAATAACTGAAGTAAAATATAATAATAACAATAATAATAATGAAATATAATAATAATAAGAGTAATGAAAAGGAATATAACAAAAAAAAAAGAAAAAAAAAGGAAAAAAACCCAACAACAAAACAGTGATGCACAATACAATTGCTCACCCCCTACTGACCAATGCCTGAGCGGCGATCTGCCCCTTGTGGCCAACTCCTCCCTGTTTAAATACTGGGCATGACGTTCCATGGTATGGAATACCCCTTTGGCTAGTTCGGGTCAGCTGCCCCAGCTCTGCTCCCTCCCAGCTTCTTGCACACCTGCTTGCTGGCAGAGCATGGGAAACTGAAGAATCCTTGACTTAGGATAAGCGCTACTTAGCAACAACTAAAACATCAGTGTGTTATCAACATTATTCTCACACTAAATCCAAAACACAGCTCTATACCAGCTACTGAGAAGAAAATTAACTCTGTCCCAGCCGAAACCAGGACAGTCTATAAGATATAGCCTTTTCTATTTATGCACACAGCCAAAACTCTGAACCTGATGTTACCATTTTACTCTATGCTTAATACAGCTGCCTTTTTTCTGGTCTTAAGTATATGTGGTCCTGTCGATACATGACTCTGCAAAATACTGCTGAACATATCAGCTCCCGTAATGTTTGGATGGTCTCTTTGCGTACCTCTGTTGGTTCCCTATCACAGCAAACATAAGCATTTTGATTGTTGAAATCCTTCACAGGTTATCTCCATTTTACCGTATAAAGATCAGTTTATGCCTCTGACTGACATATAAAACATCTCTTACTCATTAGTTTTCTGAGGGATTTTCTTTCTTGCATGATGTGTCATGGATATCTACAAATGCAACCTCATAGTCCTCTTCCATACCCTTTGTAAAACTTCCCTTTCTTATGGTGTCTCCACAAGACCTGACAAGGATCATGCTGCTGGTATGCTGAGATTATAGCCAATGAAGTTGAAGAATCTTAAACCCTCTGGGGCCTATATTCTGTTTTCTCATGTTTCATGCTAAACTAGTAATCTCTGTGATTTTTTTTTCTCTTTTTCTTTAGTCCTTGTTCTGCACCATGATGTGAGTGCACAAACACTGCAAAGGATGACAAATGAAAAAAGGAGCTATGGTATCATGGATGTTATACATAGGCTGTCATAAGAAAGCCCACTTTTCTTCTCTGTTAGAAACCATGTTTATGTGAAACATGAAGGAAACAGTAGAACAGAAGAAAAGACCCAGAAAAATTAAAGGTTTTGACCCAGCTATTCCAAACATCACCTACTTTTAGATTGCAAAAATAGTATCCATGCCTTTTGGTGCTGCTACTGCAACCTTCTTCTACAAGAAAAATAAACCATAAAGGTAAGAATCTAATTTTTTATTTAGATTATTCTTTGTCGAGTTTCAGTCCAGGACTAGAGCAAAGATGCCATAGAAAAATGTACAAGCCAACAACAATATGTAAATATTTATGTATCCTGTCTTGTTTGGAAAGTGCCAACCGTATAGTTAGTATTTCCAATGGATTGCCTTAAACATTATTCCAAAGCCATATAAAGTTTGCAGCCTAGCCATTATTTCTGTTTCTGCAAAGAGAGCAACATTTGACACCTTAGAATTATTTTATTAAATTGATCAGAAGAACAATGAAACTCCTGACTGACAAGGACAATACTTGTTGAATAAAATATCTCAACAAAATGAATTTTCCTAATACTCTGATCAAAGCACTATTTCAGCTTTTCTTTAATTTTCAACACTTTTATCATCTATATGTGGATAGCTGAGCTAGAATTCATCTCAGTTTACTGTAGTCATGTAAAATCTAAGAACTGGATGTCAAAAGTGAGGCAGCCACCCATGCCCATTCTGATGTAATTGACAGAATGACAGATGTATCTTTAGAGAATAATTTATTGTATCCACCTTAGAATTAGATTAGTCATTCACTAGACATGAATATTTCTTTATACTGACTACTGAGAGATTCTAAGCTATTTTATGTGGCTAGGATTAAGAGAAATGATTAAAATCCTTTGTTTAAATACAAATTGTGAAACATTTAGAAGCTCTCCAACAGCATAAATAAGATCTGGCAAGAAGACACGCTCAAAGAAGAATCTTAAGAATCTTGTGATATGCGCAGTTCAACATTAAGTAATTATCACAATGTCTGGTAAACAGACAACCTACACAGATACAGGTATCTATGTTTGTTTACAGAGTGTATTTACATATGTGATGCCTACAGGCATGCAGTTCAAGTAAATAGTGTAGAAAACCATTGACTAGAATTCTACAATCTGGACACTTTCATTAGATTAATATCCATTCTGGAACCATGCAGAGTGGAGGAATTGATTTAGACAAACTCTCTGGATGGGCTATATTTGTGCTGTTGATCACAGAGGATCTGTCTGCTTAGCACAGTAAGTTTGCCATCATGCTACATCTAAACAGGGGAGCAGGGAGGGCAGAATCACAGAATCAAAGAATAGTTGAGGCTGGGAGGGTGCAGAGCAGGGGGGAAGGATCACCTCCCTCAACCTGCTGGCAATACTTCGTCTCATGCAGCCCAGGATACCGTTCACCTTCTTAGCCACAGGGGCACGTTGCTGGCCCATGTTCAACCTGGTGTCCCCCAGGACCCCCAGGTCCTTTTCTGCCAAGCTGCTTTCCAGCTGTGCTGCTGCCAGCATATATTGTTGCATGGGGTTGTTCCTCCCCAGGTGCAGGACTTTGCACTTCCCCTTGTTGAACTTCATCAGTTTCCTTCATGAGGGAGCCACAAGGGTGTGGGCCTGGAGAAGCTCTAGCAGCTTCTAAGGAGCATGATTGGGTGCCCTTGACCCAGGGTGCCTGGAGCCTTTGTTGCAGGTGTCCCCTGATTAGGGAGGGTCAAGCACCCTTTTAGCTGGTGCTTGGGAGAGACATTTGTAAGAGCCAGTCCTAGAGCACAGCTCTCTGAGTGCAGCCAAAAGAGTGGCAGTTTGTGCCATGGTCTCTGAGTTGTGCTTTGGGAGCTTCTGAGCCTTCTCGATAAAAGGTCCAGGATATCAGGGAATGCCTGGGAACCCTCTGAGAAAAAGAGAATAAAGCAGAAGTGTTCAGTGGTTTTGCTTCTCATTTCTTCAGGTTTGTACACAGTGTTGTAATGCAAAGTAGAGGAATAATACCCCAGTTATTCTGTCATCACTTTTTCTTACTTTCCTCAAATTTCTTTTAGTTAAGATTTTTTTACATCTTCTAAAATAGTTCCATCTCCCTGTACTTCTGTCGATCTGCCACACTGATGTGTACAACATGTCAAATATCTCTGGGGTTTTCCAGAATCACTGCTTCAAGCTTCCCCAGCACAATAATTTCATACTCATTCTTTTCCCCAAAAGATACTCCTTCATTCCAAGGTCTACACTGGACATCAACCTCAGACATCAATTGGATTGAAATGCTCATTCCTACTGGATACAACAGAACATGACGTACAGCCTGCAATGGCCATTTTCAGTTTTTGATTAGTCATTTAATATGTGACCACAGAGTATTTTGCTGGTACTGTAAAGAGATATTATTTTTTCAGCCAATATTCATATTTAGTGCAACTAAACCACTAAAAGTCATTTGCTTTGTTGAAATGATAAGGGCTTAGTTAATATAGAAAAAGTAATGACCACTTTACATGTTATATTACTTAATTTTGAAGGTTTTGTTATGGCTCAGGTTTCACATTTTCATAGCACAACAGATTTCAGAAGAACACTTTTTTTTTTAATCTGACTATAGAGCCTAAGATCTACCAGGCGTTCACAATGTTAAATTACAAAATGTGACTAGAAATTGGCAAGCATCGGATCCATTTTGAAGATAGGTAAACTGAAATATGAAGTAGTGAAGTTATTCATCAGAAGCAATATAGTAATTGAACCTAAAAGGATCTTTAAAGTAGTCTTTTATGTAGGCACACAGATAGCTCTTCCTGTGACTAATCCTCCTAAACTCCCATTTCAATTTTTGTAGGACCAGTAAGGATGTAGTTGGCAAACTCTAGCCACCTGCAAGCTAGGCATTTTTTCAAATCTAGTTGTCTAGTTATCTCAGTTCCTTCTAGTGAAGGGAAACAGATATTTTCAGAGGGCACTTTTTTCTATGTAAAGATAGGTCTTGGAGATGGAGTGGGTAGTAGGATTAATGATGCTTAGTCCCTCTCCACAGACTGAGGTGGAAATCTACATACCTAGATCACACTAGAACTACAGCTGTACTAGTAAACTAAATGTGCTAAGGACAATTCTCTGGCAGTTGAGAGGAACCAGCACAGGAGGGTCATGTCTGTAATGTTGACTTTTCTTGTTCTCCAGATTAGAAACTTATATCCAGACTGAATTTTTGGAACAGTCCCTGGCTTGTGCTAAATCCCAAAGCCAATGAGTTGTTTAGAGAGTGCTAGCTGGTCCAGAACAAAACCATGCCAAGGACCATCCTATCAATTTAACCATGTACACAACTGCATTGCAATGCACTGTTTTTTTTCTTTTTTTCATACAGATACAGCTTAGATACTCAAGTTTAAGAGAGCTGAAATTCCATTACACTATTGCCACTTCAGGTTTTTGCAAACTATGTGTAAAATGGGTTAAATAACAGCAACTGACTTTGCAAAGTGAAAACTTCTTTCAGAGATTGATTTACCAGACTACTCTGTAATAACACCCTGAGGAACCCTATGTAAGATGCCAAAATTTCCGACACCATTTCTTCCCACTAAAAAATGAGCCAAAGCAGTTTAACATGAAGATTTAATGACTTTTGTTCCTGAAAACTATTTAAATCTCAAAGCATCAGGGAATACTAGTGGGTGATTAATGAAGCCATTGATTATTTGAAAGATAAGTTCTTCAAATCTCATTCAGTCAAACAAAATATGTAAACAAAATAAACTATAGAAGGTGGAACTTGCAAGGCATTGAGTGGAAACATCGCTACAATTTGTCCCAACTGAACAGATTTTTTCACAAGATGTTCTTCTCAAAAGACATAAGATACTGCTGAAAAGTGTATTGATCATTCCGTGAACAAATGGAAACCACAGGTTACTTCCTTCTAATTTTCTTATTTTGATGACACTAATTCAGTGCTTATAAACTGGACCACACTGAGCACCACAAAAAAATTGTAATGATCCATATTTAAATAGACAAGTGGTCTTAAATAATAAGAAACTGGAAATAAATTTCCAGCTCCAGTCTGGTATGCATTTGAATGAGTGATATCAAAAAGATCATCTGCATAATCTATAAAATTTTGTAATTTATGAAACATTACATTTTGTAACAGCCATATTTGAAAAACAGAGATTCAGTTTGCTATCTCCCCGTCTCCCACAAAAAAAAATCTCCAAAGCTAAAAGTGTAAGTTAATATTTTTAAATTATCTTAGTACAATTACTCATGCTATGCTGAACATATCTCTCAAAAAATAAAATATTTCAGTATATGAAAGAAAAAGCTATGAGAATATTTACAGTGATTTAGCTTACTTTCAAAAACATCCTGACTTATGTTCTGTTTAAAGGTAAAATAATATAACTCTTTTTCTTGCTTTTATATATTAAATTAATAGGTCTTGAGTACAAAATAATAATAAATATAAATTCAGTGAGAACCACCAGGCAGCTGTGCTTCATGAATTGGGTTTCATCTTTTTCAGTCTGATCTTTTAGGCAAATAAAACAAATAGCATTTAAGGGTTTTCAATCAGAAAGAACTTCAAAGTACAAAACCATCAAAGTTAAATATAAACATATCAATATTTACTCTTACTAATAATCTGTCCTCAGAATTCCAGTCTTCTGACTAACATTTTTGAGTATCAAGCATCATGAGAAAAATGAATATGTCATACTGCTTGACATTTTCCTTAGCAGTAACTAGGCTCAAAGAACATGTGCTAAGCCAGTCAGATTTGCAAATCATAAGAAAATAAGGAATCCTTTGAAAAAATATTATATTTCAAATATATTTTAATTGTATCATATGTTTTTAATTTGAAGGCTCTAAATACCCAGTGGTTTCCCCTAGCATTTTGCAACACATTTAAATGCTCTAAATTATATGCAATTCTGCTATTTCCAAAGATAAAAACACAAAATGTTTCCTATTCCCCAATCATACAAAAATCGATAAAATATCAGTGTTCCGTTGTTACAGTTTCCTAGAGATAATGTTATCAGTGCAAAGTTCAGGTGAACTGCTAAAAAATTTCGTCCAAATGGACAATGATAGCCAAGTACTTGTGTAATACTGTAGGTGCATGATCCATTGTAGGCATATAAGGAAAACATTGTTTATAATAACTGAAATGTACGAAAGTTGGACTTGGGACTGAAGTAATATAGAAATAATTGGTAATTCGGAGTTTCTCAAAGTTATGGTTCACATGGAAACTTGTTAAACAAACATTCTTAATTTGAATAATGCCATGGCCATCTTCAAGATGTTTGCTTTTCCAAGCAACACAACCTGAATTTTGTGCAGGTTTCTTTCTAACCCATGTTTAATGACTTCCTAGCTCTAGAATGGCATGCAGATGTCATGAATGCTCAACATTAATGACATATAGAGCAGTAAGCTGTACTCATGTTGCTGACTGGTTTGAGACATCATATGACTACCTTTTCTCTCTCTCTTTGGAGGCAAACTAGGGCCATGACTTAATATGGGATTCTCTTCACAGATGAGTTATTAATCTTCATAGTTTGCATGAATAGAAGTCATTTGGACTCGATTACATTGCATTAAGGTTCACTTCCTGAGCGATATTTAGTGGCAGACCACACAAATGAGATCAATACCCAGCAACATGCCTCCTGCCCAAGAGTACTACTTCTTTATGGTTTCTCTTGTCCTCATTCCCATCCACTCTACAGTGCCCAAATGAAGTTCTATTTTAGCTATTACTTAACCAGCAAGCACTGAAAAAAATCTGTTTGGTGACAATTTAATTGTCTGATCAGTCAAATTTGTGTCTGTCAAACCGAAACTGGTTTTCTGTATTTATTTATACACTTAGAAAAAGCTTTCTTCTATACAAATACCTGTGAAAAATAAAAGTAAAAATATTGAAAGATCTTGAAACATTCAGGAATAATTATTGTCACTAGATACTGCATGCTAGACACATACCTTTTATGATCACATGCTTTTATATATTATTTCTGAGAAATAAACCTCAGGCATGTTTTGTACTCTCTACTGCAGAGTGCACTCTTCAAACACAGGCATTTATTCAGCATATGATTTAGATATAGCTAACATGATTGTGTTAGCATCAACCAGGAATATAGTCAGGAGGATAGAACTTCTTAGAAGTAAATTCTTCAACAAGAATACAGGACATGCACATATGCAGAAATCTTGTTAACAAAAAAAAGATTATACGTATAGAACTTGGGGTAATGGTGGGGAGAACTACTTTGATAATATATTGTAGCCCATGGTCAGAAGTTTTTATATTTAAAAGCATTCTAATGCCCCCCACCAGAAAACAAGACTTATTCAGTACTTAACGAGATCTTAGATATGAGCTATTCTTTGTTTTAGAGATGACATGTTTTTGTAAGATTTGCATTCATATTTTAGATTCAGTTTTCTGACAGGCACATTAAATTACTAACCACCAATTGCATATTTGAACACTGATGGCTCTATGATGACTATCCACTTGTTTGAATCAAATTAACCTGGCTCATAGAGGTCATTGCATCTATCACAGTGAAATGAAATATAGGGCTTTCTTTGCAGGAAGAGGCAGTATCTTTCAGTGTACTTAGTGGACTCCTTTTTGTGTGTACGTTTTCATGGTTTTTTTTAAGAAGAATTTAATGCTGGCCCTCCAAACTATGTAACTTACTGTTTCATATAGCATACTTACACACTTATTTGCTGGAAAATGAACTATTAGCTATTTAGCTAGAGAGACAATGTTTAAATGCCTTACACCTAGCAGACCATATATGTTTACTTTAATCTGATTGCTAGAAATAATTTTTATAGTTGTCTCTCAAGTTTTTTTTCCCCTACTCCAAGGTAATGTAGCATAAGAAAAATAAGTGTGTTTTAACAAGATCTGCTTGAAATATTCACATTCCTGTTGTATGTGAACTGAAAATATAAAAGGAGGATACGGCCTGCAAAAACAGTCTGTACAGATCAAACTGTTTTCAGTAAGGCAAAGGCTAGGGCTACATTTGAAAAACCCATACAAAATTATCAAGCCTTTTGAAAGCCCTTCCATAAGGAGATAGCTATTCTATCTTGACTAAAATCAAACACAACAAGAAAGTGGAAAGTTCATGTTTTTCTACTTGAATATTTAATCACATAGAACTATAAACTGATAGCAGAATACTTTTGTATTTGGTGATATCCTTGAATCCTCAGTTCCCATCTTTATAAAAATAAAGGAAATTTTCATCTTTTGTTTGAATAAAATAGCTCAGGTTAGGTGACATTTGTCTAAATGTAGATGCCAAAACTGGGCTAAACTCATGTAAACTAGATGTGTAGGTTCCCTCAGTAATCCATAGAGATTCCACAAGTATCTCGAGAGAGACAGTGACTCTAGTCTAGTCTAACCTAGCCTAACCAGCTTGGTCTAAATCTAAATGGCTTCAGTCAGGCGACTGGAATTCTCTCTTACATTTTAGTCCTCCTAATTGCAGATGAGAGCCATTCATGTTACCTGAGGACATTCTGAAGCCATAGAGACAAAACAGGTGAAATAAAGACTGTTGAGTCAGAAATGTGTTGTCCTTTCTGTCTAACTGATCTCCCTCATGGCAGCTAAGGCATCCAGGGCTTATTTTATGCTCAGTGAACACTGGCTATCGTTATTGTGTGTCTCCTCCTCCTATGCCAAACAGAAAAGTTACCTGCCTTTTGCCTTTGGATGTGTCCCAACGTGTGCCATATTGTTAATTTAAAATGGTTCCAATGCACTGATAGTAAGTGTTGGGGAATATTAAGGAGAAAGCAAATGAAAAGAAAATTTTTGTATAAAACCTCTTGAGATCTTAATCAAATGCTTGTTTTTTATAAAGACAAAGCAAAAGAAGTCAGACTGAAGCTGGTAAGATATATAATCATATCTCATGAGTAAGCTACCATTTTTTTATGGCTTTTGCTATGATACATTTGACCTCATATGTACTGGTTTTGCTACACTGAGGAAAGGTGATTTATTGCAGTAGTTACCTTCCCCTGAGGAAGGGGGAAAAAAGTGTCTTCTACTGACCTGATAATATGATTATACTCTACTAGTACTATATAATATTAGTAACTGAAGCCATACTTATTCCATTAAATTCCCATAGGATTTCATTCAACTGAGTGAAACGATATTCCTTTATTTCAAAAAAAGAAACAGAAATGAGAAAACCAGCAAAAACCGGCAAGATAAATGGCTATGTATATATAGATTTTATTGAATTTGTGATTATAGTACAGCAGGTTTCTAGTTGCCACATTCTCAGATATAGTTTCTTTTTAGTACTAGTACTGCTATGTTTTCCATTCAAATAATATGAAAACTGGATTAAAAATATAGGGCTTTTTCACTGATGATTTAAAGTCAGGGAATATGTTTATGTTTTGTACAGACATAAAATCCAAGCTTCTGTCTTTGAATTCTACATACACATCTATGAAAACACTTATAAGAAACCATGATAGTTAATGTTTAAAAGTTTATTATGAAGAAATTAGTTTTTTTCATAACTATTAGAAAGTTTTACATAGCACCTGTCTTAAGTTTGTAGATTGAAATGATGAGACCTAAACACCTTCTCAAGAGGAAATTCCATAGCTTAGTAATTCTCTTTGAGCTAAGAAAGGTTTTCAAGACCTTTGGCCTACACTTCTTAGCTTCATCCCTTCCAACACGTACATATGTTTATATGATAACTAGCTCTTTTGATGGCTTTAAACAGTCATCACACTGTTCTTTATCCTTGCCCAGACAAACTATCCTGGTAAAACTTTTAAAATTATTTTCTTAAATTGTTCCCTCCTGATTATAGTTAAAGAAAATTAAAAAAAAAAAAAAAATACTTCAGAAGTTTTCAAGTAGCTTATTGGAGAACAATTGTTTTACACTGAATTGCAAAATAGGTATTATGTTATCATACTAGTTCACTGTGCAGTTTAATCTCAAAGCCTCTGTTACTATTTCTGATTTCAGAGTACTATTTCAGAGCAGATTTCAGAATACTAACAGTGTATTTTTCAGATTATTTTTGCAGATGTTCTGTTATTATAATTAGTTTTTTCACCATCTTTAGCTTGTTTACAAACCAATTTGAATTGATTTTTCTAATTAAGTATTTGCATAATAATAACAAAAACTTTATTAAAACCATTTCTAAATTACTACAATTCCCTCTCTTATTTATATTCTTTACATTTGAGTGCATTTTGTCTACCCTGATTGCTCATTAAATCCATGATTTTATTAAACACAAAAAGCAAATTGCTGAGCACTAAAAAAACCAAATTCCATTAAAATGGATAAAACCAATGTGTCTAAATCATATCTGTTGGGATCTCATGAGCTGTTTTTTAGCAGTTTTCTGACTTTAATATTATAAACACAAAAAGGTAGTCAGGCCATGCAGAAGTGACATGCTAGAAATTTTCCTTAACTTCGCTTTTCCATCTCTTAGGATTCAAATCTAAACAGCCTGGTTTTTTTTCAATATTCTACCTTTATAAATTATTTGATGTAATTTGTTCTTTCTTAGCCTGTCTGTCTGGGTCTGTCTGCCTCTTTTTTGTGGAGGGAGGTGGAATAGTAGTGCATAGTTTTCTACTATAGTGCCTTAAGTTTATTTTGACAGTTCTTTACAGATACACAAGTTAACTCTAAAAACTGTACAGGCACTGATAAAATAATACTACCACTGTTTTATTTTGGCATATTATTACTCTTTATGCCAACAACATGCAGTATTTGCAACAGTGTTTAAAACATTGATACCATATAATGTGGTTCACATCTAATAGCTGTACACAACGATATTATGTGTGCATTGTGGATCTCTCTGGGCAAACTAATTGACAAAAGAACAAGAAAGTTACACAGGAGAAGTTCATTTCATATAACTTAGCTACCTTTTTAAGGGGAATTGTTTAGATTCCCCCTATAGTTGATGGAGAGGCCAGGCAACTAATCCCATTTTAAAAAGTCTTCTGAAGTAAGTAGGTGAGTTTTATTGGGAATGATCAATAAAATACTGCATTCATTACAGAGAAAGCCTAGATAAACAGGTCAAACAAAACACCTTTTAACTAGAAGTGGGTAATATAAATCTTACCTGTGTGATTTCTTTCTTTCACAATGAAATTTTTGTGTTTGCTTAGATAATAGTTGTTTTTTGTTTGATTTTTTTTTTAACAATGCTGTCTACCTATTAATTTCATTAATTATGCCATATTTTTGTTCGAGACAGGATTAAACAAGTACTCGAAACCAAAACTTGTAATTCTGGTATTAGACATGCAAATCTGTATATTTGCATTTGTGTCCAACTTCTGCACCTTCTAAGTCCTTTAAGAATTGTTGCTTTCTACTTGAAACACTCTCTAAGAGAGTGGTTTTTAGAACTATCTAAGATAAGAAGGATTTTAACCCAGCGACCAATAGTTATGACCAACAAAAACAAAGGCAGGTGAAAAAATTTAGAACCCCCACCTCAGGTACTGTCTGCAAATGTCAACTCAAATCAAACCTTAACTTTTAAATTTTTTAAATACATGTTTTAATATGTCACCAGCTGACTTATGTTTGGAATGGAATGAAAAGTTTTGAATTATACTTTTGGACCTATTTTCCAGATTTTTAAAACTGTCCAACTTTTTTCTATGCATAAACCTCCAGAAAATTCTGAAAAGGCAGAGCTCTTGTGTTTCCTATGAGAGTCCACAGCAACTACATCTTTTCAATATCTCTTGCGATATTTTGTAAGATTACATGCAGCATAGGATGCACAAAGCACAAAGCTAAATAAGTTTATTACTAAGTTCCTGGATATTTTTAAGCTTCCTCTGTACAAGTGTACACAAAACTACACTGAGTAAAAATTTAGTAATAAACTTAGTGCATTAAACTTTTGCACAATTAATGAAATGTTCAAAACTATTCATCTTTTCACAACGTGTGCTATGATCTACCATTTACAGATGGAGATATAGAAACTGTTTTTTCCAGATATAGAGAGCAATATATACTGGCAGGAAATGAAAAAGAAGAAAGGGAAAAGGAAAAAAAAGAAAAAGAAAAAAGAAATTAAAAAAAGAAATAAAAAATAACAAAAAGTAAAAAAAACTGAAAAGAAAAAAGAAAAAGGAAAAGAAAAAGGAAAAGGAAATAGGAAAGGAAAAAGGAAAAGAAAAAGGAGAAGAAAAATAAAAGGACAAGGAAAAATAAATAAATAAAAAATGAAAAAGAAAAAGAAGAAAAAAAAAAAGAAAAAGAAAAGAAGAAGAAGAAAAAGAAAAGGAAAAGGAAAAGAAAAGAAAAAGAAAAAAGAAAAAGAAAAAGAAAAAGAAAAAGAAAAAGAAAAAGAAAAAGAAAAAGAAAAAGAAAAAGAAAAAGAAAAAGAAAAAGAAAAAGGTAAAGATGTAGATGATGCTTTCGGCTTTTGAATGAGGGGTCATCAATACCATCAATAACAGATAATAAACTAAAAAAAGAGTAACAGGAGTTTGCTTGTCCTATTTAGGTGATGCTCTCTTTGCTTTCTAAATAGTCATTTACCGCTGTTTGTGTACCCAAATTATTGCTGATATAATAATTTTTTTTCCTAATACTAGAAAGCACATCATGCAATCTCACATTTATTTTAAAATTGTAAATGCAGTTTTAAATTTTAAAAGTTGGCTACTGATTTTAAAAAGCCATGATATGTACTTTTACATTGTCTAAAAGATCTCTAAGTCTATCCGCTTCATCAAAGATTGCATGCTTTATTCTGAAAAGGAGTAAAGCAGCTTTTAGAAGTTACATTGCCATATCTTGTATAACTTAAATTTTCTCATATGTCAATACAGCAAACACTATGCAAGTGATAAAATTAAATGTGACATACTTTGTGTCAAGATCTTTATGGAAAAGGAAATAAACCCACTTTCTTATTTGACTGCTTCATTTGCTAATCTTTCCTTCCTATACCTTATTGTTACATGAAGGTATCCATGCTTAGGCAGCAGGACTTGAAAGGTTTCCATTAGATATAAAGACATTTTAGACAGGTTACAGTTCCATAAGCTGCAAATCTTTATTGATTATTGCTTAGGAAGATCTAAGTAACTATTGAACACCACTTCTTAAGTGTCTCCTCAGAAGACTAAGCTAGTTTCCTTCTTTTACAGGCATCAAATGTAATTTTAAAAAATCCCAACAACTAAGCAGTTAAATGGGATTATTAAAGATTTATTTTAATTCTCTTTGGGTTTTTTCTCGCATCCAGTTTCCTTTTCTACGGTAGTAATTTCTAAATAAAGAAAGACAATAACAAGGTGCTGGGAATTTTTCAGATTCAGTATTGATAACAAAGGTGTCCTTTTTTGCCTACAGCCCTTCTCTCTACAGACTGCTTCGAGGTAGATCTTCCTGATCTCAGCTACCCAGAGCAGTCTGGCCTTTTTAATTCTCTGTCCTCTCTGATGATGCTTTGCCTGCCAGACACACTCAGGGACTTGAAGCCCTCAGCCTTCCTCACTTTAGAATAAAAAGGAGGCTGGTTTTTGAATAAGGCTGGCTAGGCTTGGTCAGGCCCTTAGGGAAACAAGTTGTTCTCTTGTAAACTTTACAGATTATCCTGCAGATACGGTGTAACTGAAATCAGATTTTCATACCTTATAGTTGCTTACTATCTCTTACACAAGATAGATAAATATTACATGCACAGTGACTAACAGAAGCAATCAAATTGAATCTGGAACAGTGTTGCATTAATACAGGATTCTGTTATCCTTAAGTATCTCAAATACTATTCCAGCATCAATAGCATTCTCTAAGATAAAAGTTACTGCGCAAAGTGAATAGCAACTGGCAGTAGAATCTGTCACTTACTGTCTCTATAGCTTATGAACTTGAAGTACGTTGACTTTGCTTTTGATCTAGAAGTTCATTAAAGGAAGAGAACAAATCAGGGATGCTTTAACACTTCACTCTTTCTTTTATAATGTTTTATAAATAAATGGACTCTCAGATCATGTTATCCTAAGCTAACCCTCCAGCTGATGCTGTTTCATGTAGTTCTGGTGTTCCAGAAGGAGGTGGCAGCATATGTTACTCTCTGAACCTCTGTACTTACCTACGAACTAACAGAAAATTAGTGTAAAACTGATTCCAATGCAAACTGAGGCAATACCTCCATATCACTTCAATCTAATGTTGAGAAGAAGTAGCAGGAAAGTGCCATGGGAGTTATGGAGGCTGCTTCCTCCATGGTCCAAGTGAGACTGCACGATGGCAGAGATAGTGGCCTTGAGTGACACTCTCATTCCTGCTTATGGCTTGTGCCAAAGCCAAAATGGAGCCTCTCTGTTTTTTAACATTTCTGCCCTAGTCACAGTATTTCACTTACACTAAGACTTCAGATACTCTAGAGAATCTCCTGGGTAGCATCTGCTATTGAATTTGCCTTTGATTTGCAATAATATTACATGCTGAAACCTTCATCTCTGTTCAAATCAATTAAGAAAACAAGCAAAGAAAAAACAAAACAAAATGAATTCTTCTGCAGCAACCTCTTCTTTGTGAGAAAAATTCTCATTCTTCATAGCATGAGATTGTGGAGAGAATAAGCTATAATTAATCATAGATGTTGCACATAGAGTTTAGTATTTGCTGGCTTTGTGCTCTTTGAATTATGAATTAAGAACGTTTTTTTCAGTATAGAAGCAGGCTAGACAAAGCTAAAATTAGCACAACATGAATAAACAGACAAGAATAATGGACATAGTGTTGGAGGAAAAAATAATCTAGTATTAGGAAAAAAAGGAAACAACTCAAGTCTTATCTTTAAATTAATTTGAACCAAAGGTTTCTGAATCTTGGAAAAATTAAGTGAATATGTTTCATGATCATTTTAATTTCAAACTTTTGGGGAAGAATAGAACTAAAAGTACTAAAATACCATAATCTCACCTATTCCAGTGGCTCTTACAAGTGGGTCAGAGAGTATTACTTAGATGTATTACTTTTCTCATAGCAATTAAACACCCAAGATCCTTGGCTCATAGAAAGAAAAACTGCTTCAAAATTTGTGTATTGAAGAAGTTTTTCTTCTTTTTTTTCCTAGAATGAGGTAAAGTCATATGTCAAAAGCAGAGGTCCCAACAGAGTAAATTGGTTCCCAGATCAATGTACTTTTGCCTGTATAATGCAGGGGTAATCCCACAAACGAATTAGGTCCCTAACTCCCACTGATATCACTGAGAGTGAGGCACTGAAGTAGCTTTGTGTGCCTTATTATATTATTTTATTTTAGAATTTCAACAGTAATTAGGGTTGTTTGTTCCCTTGATGCTGGCATAAATAGAAGAGAAATCTATGTTTAAAAGATCGTCAAATTCTTTTCTTCCTTGGTGATTGTAATAGTTACAGAAGAATTGATAAGACTGGCTTCATTTAAATAACATGTAGATTACGAATCACATCAACTCTAACATATTTAATCAGATTTCTGGACCTATATTATTTCTTTGCTTCAAACAATCTTATCAATTATTTCACAACAAACAAGGGCTAAGGCCCAGTCATATAGACATACCATAAGACTAATTTTTAAAAGGTCATTTATGTTCAGCAGTCTGAGCATTTTATAAATCTATTCTTGTTAAATCCATAGACAAATCAACACATAGTAGCAAATCTCTGGCTAAAACCAACATATTGATAACATAATTTGAAAACAGATTAACATACTTGTTGCATTCCTTTACAGACGTGTCTTAAAAAAAATCCACATCAGAATAATAAAAAATTGAAAATAAAAGAAACTATGTATGCAGTTATTGAGTTCTGGGAACTAAATTTTGAATTTCGAAAGGATGACAGCTGAAAATTTTCTGTTGCAGTGGAACCATTTAAAAAAAATCTGTGAAATGCTTTCATACAAAATGGCTTTTCTCATTCTGTGTGATCATGTTTGATTCTGTATTGGTTACTGAAAAAAGAAGCTGTATTTTGCAAGAGGGATTAAAAAGGGAAAAGAACTTTAAAAAACCCCATACTTTTCTCAGAAAAACAATTCACACTGAAAAATGGATAAAGTGTAACAATACCCAATTTCATGTTTGTCTTTTAAACATCAAGGGTATAATTTAGAATTCACGTAAGTCACTTTACTGAATGTCTTTTGTATAGAACCACTACTGCAGCAAAGTAGCTCAAGGAAAAAATCAGAAAATTTCCTGCCTCAAAGTTCACTGAAGACATCTTTCACTATGAGGTAGACATTGTCATTACAGATTAATAGGAACAGATTTGTCTTTAAAACTTGAATGTTCAGTGCTGCAAAGCACAAATCTTCCAGCCACTGGTACAAAAATGTCTTGCTAATGCAGTATTTATTCTTTTCTTGCTCTGTAGATGTTTCCTCCCTGTCTATGGAAAACTGTTCCTCCCAGTACAAATGGTTCCAAATGACACTATAAAGACATTTTTTTCTTACCCTGACAATTCCATTTTTTAATTTTCCTCTTAGCAGCAGTAGTAGAAGATTTTTTGATGATTTCTTATATTTATTGTCTGCTTCTTCATTCTATAAAGGTATAATATCCATTAATTACATTGTCATAAGACTTTATTTTCATTGTGCAGTAAGTGCTTTTTCACTTCCATGACTTCTGAGGTATGGTGGCTGTTCTGCTGAATGACCTGAGTTAAATGGTGATACAGTATTAATCATTATGAGAGGTAAGCTTGAAAATTCATAAATTCACAGGAGAGGACTGTTTTCAGGACAATTTACTATTCAGACCTCATGTTCACACTGTGAATGATTGTAATTACATGCTGTGACAATAACACATTCATAATACAGTACAGAAATGAACTCATATTTTTAGTTCATTATTTAGGGCAGCAATTCACAACCAGATGTAGAAATAGGACAATACACTGGAAGCAATTTTACCATTCACTGCAAGTTAGCAAAGGAGAAAAGTAATTCCGTAATGTTTCTGACCCTTGCTCTTGGAAAAACTGTTAGTTTAGTCAAAAGTCTTTTTAAGAAGTCTTCATCACTCTAATAGTACTAATGACGCTTGTAGAATACTTGTAGACTACTAGTATTCTAGTAGTAGAACAGAGTAATGTTCCAATAGTATAGCATTATAGTCAGGGACCTGAAAACGTATGCCCCTTTTAATCCTGGCATGTTTGAGAAATTTTTCATCTTTCTTAGCAGGATACATCTTCTATGTATTAGGACTTATTGCATAGATCCAGATTAATAAGCACAGACTCTCCTTTTGTGTTGTGGTAAACGACATTCATTTGTCAGGCATATAGAAAAACAAATTTTTGGATTTTAGGTGATGATCACCTTTTCCCTAATACAGGCTATTATTTTGAACAGTGCAATGATTAATTACACCTGCCATGTTTTGTTTCTAAGGCTGACTGCTCTGCCAAGTTTTGCTGAGGTACGGAAAAAAATTCCTTACATTCTGAGATCTCTAACAGTACAGCTTACATGATGTCTAAGAGCATAGTTTTAATTGTTAAAATGCTATTTATAAAATGCAAATTATTTAATGGGCAGGTCATGGAATGCAGCAATGTCTAAGCTGATCTATGAAACCAGATGCTGCAGTCCAGATATTTTTACAGTAGCAAAGCATCAGCATCTGGGATGAATGACCAAGGAAAGCACCTGTGGACTACAGCAGAAACTCTGTATTAAGTGAGAAAGGCCAAGGTAGACAGGAGTCCATATGAGTATATGGGCTATCAAATGACAAATGTGTGGGCCATAGTTATACGGTGGAGATACCGTAACGGGACAATATGAAGGGAACGACCTCTACTGCCACACTTCAGAGATGTCCCAAATCTAACAGATGCTACTAAGGGTTACAGAGGGTAGTAATCCCGAAATCACATGGAGGGTAAGGATTGAAAAGAACTGGATTCTCATGTAGATAATAGGGTTTGAAAAGAATTCCACAGTCACAGGGATGTCTCTCCTATTTAATTTCACCTTCATTGAAGGTAACCAGCATGGGCAGAACCAGAAAAAGTCAGAGAAGGTCCCACAGTTTTGGGGGTCTTTTTGACAAGTTAGAGCATACATTTGGGAAGTACACTAAGAGCTCTGTGTGGGATGCTGGAAGAGCCAGAGGGACTACAACTTGAAATGCTAAGAGTAAGTGTGTTGGGATTGTTCTCTTACAGTTGAAAGACAGTAATTACTATTGTAAGGAATGTAGAGGGAAAGGAGGATAAGTACCTCTGCAGATGCAGACAACTTATCTCCAGCAAATCCCTTCCCACCCCAAACCTGTAAATATTTTCTTTGCTCTGGACATAGTGTGTTGATACCATAATAGAGATTAGTTGATCCATGCCACCTGGCAGTCTCCCAGATAATTCTCAGATATAGTTTGGGAGATAAAGCATTCAGGGTTCTATCCTTTCCCATAGGTTGTTTGCCTCAGGCCCCCAATTTTGGAGGTTGAGGAGTTAGCCTAGATGTTGGCCATTTAATACCAGTTGGCTTTAATTTCTGGGAATGTTCCCAGGAACGTTTAATTTGCCAAAATAGGCAGAAGCTAAAATAATGAGTGAATACTCAAACTGGAGTGACAAAACTGGGAAATGGCAGTAAGAGGTTGCATTCATCAAAAGTCTAGATATTTATGCAAGTCCTACTGAAATTTTTCAGTGGAACACAGGCTGCTAAATTATCTTTCAGAAGCCAGTTAAAAATGCTTTTCACTGTTCATCTGTCACCTTGTTTTTAAGTTATTTAGGACAGGGACATTACTCTTGGATTTATTTTTTATTGCTCTCAGCAAACTTTTGGTGCTTCATAATAAACAATTACATTTTCATGGAATAGAAATTGAACGCTTGTTGCTGCTGTGGTCAATTTGCACTCTGTTAATTTTTTCCTGACCCAAGACCCTTCAGTTTAGTAGGAAGAATTCAGATTCCTTCTGCTAGGTTTACAGTAGGCCTCCTATAATGCTTCTGAAAGAAATATGAAGCAGGATAGATATTGCCTTAGGAAAGCCACATTCATCCTTAACACAGTTCTCAGGAGACACTCAGAAACTTTCAAACGTGGTATTCCAGTTCCTCCACCTTGACAGACAGTGCTGCAATATATCACATTACAATATCTTCTCTTTTCCTACTACCAGTTAATGCTCTGATTTGTATCACAACTCTGTCAGGGCAGTATGAATTCTTGAGTGTCTGTAGGAGGCCTCCATATCAGGAACTTTTTGAGCTGTCTCTGCTAGGCTGATGAGCCTTTTTTCCAGAGGCTTTATGTTTAGATCCATTTCAAGAAGGTCATTGCCGTATAATAACATTATTTAGACTTCATGAATCAATGTTGATCTGTGGAAAGCCAGCTGGCCACCCAGAATTGGTTTGTCTTATCCAGCTAAAAAACTGAGTTAAATGTCCCTAAATCTTCCTTTCCATATAAAATTGCTCCCTTTACTCCAGCCATGAATGTTGAAAGGCTGTGAATTGGCGGAATAAGTGATTTGTGGCATCAATAAGGCAATGTCTCTGCTCAGATGTGTTCTTTCTCTTGAAAAAATTGAGGACTCATATTAGGGGAAAAAGTTACAAGCTTGTGTTAATGATTGGGGGAAAACAATTCAGAGGCAAAGCATGAGGATCAACACTAGAATACATTTGAATAACACGGAGCATAATAGATAGCCCTGGAGTAAACACAAGGCTGTATTTCACTCAAGAACTCAGCTGCAGTCATAAAGTGTGAGAGGTTTATGAATGGCATCAGAGCCTCAGGAATTAATTCAGCCTTGTATTCACAGCGATGCCATATGTTGCTATTTATAATACCCACGTTATAATAACTACTCTTAAACAATTTAATATTTGTAGTTGTAATATTTCAAAGATTAAATCATTAACTCAAAATGCTGCACCTTCCTCTAGGTAACATCTCTAAAACCATACTCAATTCCTTATCAAACAAGATTTTTAGGAGGACTATATTTAATACAAACTAACTCCTGCTGAATAACTTTTAACATAACAAGAAACTATTCTCTTTAATAAGGCTGTGGAGTGCAGTGTTACTAAACATAAGAGCTATGGTCTCATTTTTTACTTGAGAAGTTGCAGATTTATTTTGGGTCCATTTGATAGTTATACAGTATAAGAAGGTAATTAAAGAAAAAGTATTTGTTCTGTAATGTATTGCTTTTGTAAAATTAAAGGTCTTGAATAATTACCTATGGTCTGCACTTGAAATGGAGACAATCAAAATACTCCAAATAAATAATTCAAATTAAAAATTGATATATTTGAACAATCTCTTCCTGATTTCTACAGATTGTCTAAAACAATTCCTGAAGACCATACTATTCTTGGAAGCTAACTGTGATTTTTCTTGCCATGATAATATCCTTCATCACACTTATTCTTGGCCTATTCCCATATATGTAACGTTTTGGCAGTACAACCAGCATAAGAAATCAAACATGAGTAGGGAAAAAGCATTCTTGCTCTCTGAAGCAGCTTGCAGACAGGCTATTTGAGTGCAACTGAAAAACAACTGCATGGAATCAGAACCATCTCGCAGAAATCTTCCTGACGCGTCCACCCCCATCTCTATCTTGTTTTCCTCCTTTTTATTTATTTTTTTTTATTTGCCTTCCTTTTTATTTTTTTTCTCCTGTGTGCCTTGTACTCAGATAAAAATGAATGCAAACAAAGAGAGGCCTTCAATCAGTAGATATTATTTATGAAAGGGCTTCTTGTCACTCAAATTCAAGGTCTCTATTATTGGAACATATACAAAAATTCTTCTTATAGAAGACCCTGTGTAGCTTGCCTAAGTCATGTCCTTGTATCTCACAAGTTCCATTGTATTGGTGAAATCTTTATGCTACAGAGTATTAGGTATTCTTGTAATGTTTTGATCCTTGTTAATATAGCATACTGAGAATAAGAGATAGAATGAAGCAAGGTAAGGAGGATATTAAATGCAATTTACTCCAGTTCTGATCTGGGGCCACCTAAGCCATGATCTGAATATTTCCTAGTAGAGTCTTTCAAGCATCTTTATGGAGAGATTCATTAAGATTAAGTCATCCGGGGTCACCAGGCCCTACTCCAGTTTGCCAAGTTTTTGCAAAATCTAACTGTCTTCCTGTGTATATTTACTGAGGCTGAAAGGATTTCTCTTTTCATCATGGTCATGGGAAAAAAAAAATATCAAGAAAGAAAAAATATTCCAGTCTTGATTGCACTGACCTTTTGATGAAAAGTGTTAAGTGATTATTGTTATTTGCTCTTTTAGAGCTCCAGTTTGACTCTTGCATTTATTGTGACTATTTTCAGTGAAACTTTCAATGCAAGAGAATTACTTGGAGAAAAATGTTGCAGCAAAATTGTCAAGATTTGAGTCTGATTTTCAGAACTTTTTCTCACTGTCATTTAATAGGTATTTGTGTGGGTTTTATTGATAAGTAGTGTAGAATTTTGTTATATATGAGCAAAAGCAAAGTTGAGCTCCCAAAGCCTATACGTTATGATTCTGATCTGGGAAATACTGAATATCAGATAAGCTACATTAGTTATACAACTCCTACTTAAGAAAATGCTTTATTTTCCTTTAATTTCCACATTTTAGGTTAAGTTCAACACAGACATCCTCTTCCTGGTAAAGCATGCTAAGCTTATGAAGCCAAATGTTTCTTAGACCACTCAAGGAGTCTCACTGTGATTCTTATCTCCCCTCAGACCTCTAGTATTAATTAATGCAAGCAGGAATACAAATAGGTCTCATTCCTTCTTCCTGTTACACCATTGTTTGTCACTCCTCCTTTCAGAGATGCTCATGTTGCTCTGGCAAACCAGGTACCATATGTTTGTCTACTCTGGCAGACTTCATTTATATGTAACATATATATTATACATAAACCTATGGAGATCTTCATCATGCTATCTTCATATTTTATACCATCAGATAAAAGGGAAATGTACCTGAAGAAGCCATACAAATGAATCTTGATTAAGATCTGACAAGATAATCACTTACCTTTGTGACCACCAGATTTACAGGACCGAAAATCCAAACCTCTTTTCAAGGTATACAGCAATAATAATGTGCTTCCTTTTAATTTAATAATTAGTCCATCTTTATAAGAAGGAAAACAATGCAATTCACAAGTGGAATAACTTATACTATAAATTTGACTTTAACCACTGGAGTTATGTACATAAAAGAAAGGCAAAATGTGGCAACTGACCATAGCATATCAATTGACTGAAAACTAAGAGTGCAAATATAAAGTACTCCAACAATTTATGAAGGTCCTGCAGGGGTTCTCAGGTCCTACAGGGCAGAAACAATGCATTTTAATAGAGGAAAGACAAATGTTTGCTAGCTTTGCAAACTTTCTATTGTTGGGAAACGCTGTCCTCCAAGCCTGCTTTTTAAGAACAAGGAAGTCCCATGAGAGTAGTGCCTTATCTAGAGATGGAGTAAAAATTATGTCCACTCTTTATTCTGTGAAGGAAGCGGTTGATGACTTTCATAACAAAGAGTAGGTGGAAAAGTCATTGATCTGTAAAGGTTTCCATTTTTAAACTGCTATTGTTTAATGTGTCACGGAATCACAGAAAGGTTGAGGGACCTCTAGCGCTCATCAAGATAAACAGTATAGTGCAGGGATAGCTGAGATCTTTCTAACCAAGGTAACTTGGACATCCAGAGTCAAGTACAGCCATGTCAACTGACACATCAAGCGAGGCATGGGGTCTTGTGTGACTTCCAGTGACTAAGCTAGATTTTTCAAATAAAAGCTTGGGTTTTGCTAAAGGATTTCCAACATCTTTAGTCTGCTAGTAATGCAGACCTGCATTTAATAGTGTAACGAGATTTAAAAACATGTGATCATTTCAGGACAAAGATTTACAGGATAGTCTAGGTAAAGAGTGGTGGAGAGAGGAAGCAGCCCTAAGGGTTAGACCTTCTTCAGCTTCAGTTCACATTGCCATGACATGGTGTATTTGCAGCTAGACACCCCAGCATTTGGACTGGAGAATGCTTGCCCCTAGAAAAAAAAATCCAAAAGGAATCCCTAGCAGAAATCTATATCCTTAGAAAACTACAGTGCACTGAAAGTAGCTCATTAATTGAAAATATGAGGCATGTGGGCACCACAGACCACTTGAAGGTGAATTATTTTATAGTTTTTATCCACTTTCTGGTTTTGTAGCTGTGAACACAAGAGCTGACACATCTACTAGCTGGTATCTTCTGTCAGGTAGTTGTCAGTACTGGAAACTTCAGAGGAAGAAGTTCTTCTACAGCAAGCTGTGAGACAACCTCCTCCCTCCAAGAGTTCTCATCTTCCCATCTACCTCTGATGGGAGTTGGTTGAAACCTGAAGGTCTAATGCTTCTTCCATAAAAATTAATGTTTTGTTAAATTAATTAAGTGCAGGTACCTAGATTAATGCTTTTCCTTTTTCTGAGACCTAAATTCTTCATGTCAACATTTTCATTTGGCAGCGAGTTCTGCAAATTGGTCATACATTTCGGCAGTAGGTATTTCTTTTTATGCATTCCCAGGGAGCTCCCCTGTGGAAAGGGGAGTCAGGAGCCAAGGGCGGCCACCATACAGGCCAGGTGGAGGAGAAGCGGGTTGGTCCTTGGGGGAGGCCCATGAGGTCCTCCAGTATCTGGCTGTGAACTGAGCCCCCTGCTCAGTAATGACACTGTCATGAGGGCCGTGGCATCAGAAAGCGTGCTGTAAAAAGTGTTGGGCAGTCTGTGGGGCTGTAGGCAACTTCTGGGGGAGGATGGTGGGAGCCACAGTGGTGAAAAGGCTCACGCTCACCGGGATGGCAGTGCTCCCCGACAAGGGGGGCAGGTCTACCCTGAAACCTGTGGACACAAGGTGCAGCGGTCCATCAGGAGCAGGGAGCCAGGGCTGCAGTGGGCATGGGGGACCTGCAGGTAGCCAGCAGGGCTGGGCTCTGCCTTTACGTGCTGACCAGCCCTCAGGGGCTCAATGGCCACGGGGGGCTTCATGGGGCTGCCTTGAGGCAGCCTGCAGGCTAGGCCCCATGAACTTGGCCCCCAGCTCCAGGTGGCCTGAGATGGTTGTCAGGGTGCCCTATGGACAGGCAGCTCCCTCAGGGATGGGATCAGGAGCTGAGGGTGGCTGTGGCTCGATGGGGTGCTGGCCCACAGTAGGGGCTAAGAGGGCAGGGCAGGGTGGTAACAGCTAGGGGCCCCACTGGCCCTGTGAGCAACAGGGAGGTCAAGGCAGTAGGTTTGGGTCAGCCCAGGAGATACAAGCAACGATCCAGTAACACGGATGCTGGAGATGTCACTGGGGCAGGGACTGATGGCTCTGGGCTCAGCTGAAATGGGGTCCTGGGCCATGGAAAGGGTGCTGGAAGGCATTCAGGAGGTTAGGCAGGGCCATGAGAGCCTGTTAGTGCCCTCAGGTCCCTAACAGTCAGTTTTATATTCCCCCTCATTTTAATTTCATTGAGCAGACTCTTGTCTTGTGCTCTGAGACATAGAAAAGAGTAATTTCCAATCACACCACTCTATCTTTTAGACACTTCTTGAAGTACTTCAGATACTTTGATCATGTCCTCTCTTCTTATTTCCAAAGTAAACAGCCCTAATCTTCTCAATCTCTCTTAATCTCTGAGATGCCCTTGATGATTCATCACTCCTCTGCAAGCTGTCTCTGCCTCTGCCTCCACAATACGTTTTCTGAGACAAGGTGACCAGTACAGTAACCAGGATGAGACTACAGCACCTACTGATTTATAGAAAGACAATATAATGTTGTTTATATATTCAGTCTCTTGTGCCTCCTGTAATGTAGTGCCTTGTTAGCTTTTCTGAATAGCTGCTGAGTGGCACTGGCACTGGCACTTTGAGCTCTGTTGTTAATCTGAGGTCCATTTGCTGTGTTGCCATAGATGTTAGGTGCTATGCTGTTGGTGTTAGATGTTGCTATATAGATGCTAGGATTGCTATGTTGCTACATATATTGTAAGATGTAGGAATGGTTTATATTTCAAGTTGTTGTGGTTTAACCCCAGCTGGCAACTAAAGCACTACACAGCCACTTGCTCACTCCCCCCACTCAGTGGGATGGGGGAGAGAATCGAAAAAAAAACCCACCTCGTGGGTTGAGATAAAGACAGTTTAATAGGACTGAAAGAAAGGAAAAATAATAATAATAATGATAAAATAATGATACTAAAAGAATTAGAATATACAAAACAAGTGATGCACATTACAATTGCTCACCACTCACTGACCGATGCCCAGTTAGTTCCCGAGCAGCGATCCACCCCTCCCAGCCAACTCCCCCGTTTATATACTGGACATAATGTCATGTGATATGCAATATCCCTTTGGCCAGTTTGGGTCAGCTGTCCTGGCTGTGTCCCCTCCCAATTTCTTGTGCCCCTCCAGCCTTCTTGCTGGCTGGGCATGAGAAGCTGAAAAATCTTTGACTTAGTAGAAACACTACTTAGCAACAACTAAAAACATCAGCATGTTTTCGACATTATTTTCCTACTAAATCCAAAACACTGCACTATAAAATTAACTCTATCCTAGACGAAACCAGGACACAAGTGCACATTTATTTGTATGTATTGGCATTGAAATGCATTTGCTATAACATTGTCCTTTCAGGGCCGCTGCATAAATGTGCTGCCACAGCATGTGTGAATGCATGTGCTAAGTGAGCTGATGTTGGTGTGGGGACCAGAGGCCCTCTGCCCTCCAGGTGCCCAGGTAGTCCACCTGTGCCTGCTTTTCTTCTGGGATGCAGATGTCTACCTCATGGAGAAGTCATGATGCCTCCACCCGCTTGGGATATGGACCAGGAGTCATGGGGTAATCACAACAATATCCTTGGGAGTAGTGGATGGAGCAGGACTTACCCTTTTTAAAACACAAGGACACTCTAACGTACATCTAGGACAATTACCCCAGTTTATCTCACTCCCTTCAGATTGGAGCAAGTTGATCTCCCATCCTCTGCTACCCACAAGCTATGTCCCAGGGCAAGGATGAAGAGCAGAAACTAGCTTACTGCACAAAAAAAGGAAAGGTTAATTACATCAGAAGAAGATAGGGCAAGGATCAAGAAACTCAGATATTTTCTCAGGAGATTCATCTGAATTGCCATTTTTTGGGTAAATTCTTCACGGCTGTCTGGAAATTCAGCTTGTATGTATTGGTAACATTTTAAAGGAAATTTGGGTTTGGAATAGCCTGACTTTACTAGTGAATAGCTGATGTGCTCTGGATCAGCAAGTATCCTTAAATCAAAGGATTTTGGCAACACCCTACGTCTTCATTTTTGGATTCAAAGGGAGTTGGGAAGCAGCTGACATCTGCATAAATGAAAATCAGGTGAAAACTGATAAGTTTTGAATTTTTTGTTGTCTGAACAGCAGTAGGGTTTTTTTAGAGTCTGAAAAATTAATGACTTATGGAACGTTACTCTCATATAAAGGTGGTAATTTCTCATCATTACATCAACTGAGATGGTCCAGGTGAACAAAGGTCTGAGTATAAGAAAAATTGTACATTTTGTGAAAGCCTCTCTGCTCATCTCAGATTCCATCTAGATACTCCAGATGATACATTAAAAACTGTTATAATTCCTGAGGTCTACCAGTGGAATTAGGACCCTTAACTCGTCATGAAGTTACCAGTGTTTCCATTGTTCTTGAAAAATTTTGCCAGAATTTAATAAGATCTTTTCCGCTTGCTGCCAACTTTATGCAGTAGGATACTACATCCTCCAGTTTTGTATCATTCACTGGAAAAGAGTCTGAACGAGTCTTTCCAAATATGTGTGATTGCCTAAATTAAAACACTCCAGTATAATTATAGCAAATGACATTTTTTCCACAAATTCATTTTGTCATCCATTGCATTAATTCAATAATGTGATGATAAGCTTCAGACTTTGTGTACTCATCTTGACAAAGTCCTGTGCTCTTGATTTTTTTACATCAAAGATGTTGCAAATGAGAAAATTAGATCTTAAGTTTGAAAATGGATTGTTTTCATTACAAAGCTAGCATTAGTGCTTAATGAGATTGCATACACATGGCTACATATCAGAGCATAGCAATAAACATCATAAAATGCAAAATAATTAGGTGACCTTTCCCCAGACTATTTTCAGTGGCAGAACTATGACCTTCTTTGATTGTGTTCTGAACTTCTGGCTTACCATTGATTGCAAAATCAGTGCATGTAATGAAAGCAAGTCCTAAGATGCCATAAACTGTTTCACAAGGCAGAGATGACAGCATCTGAAATGTGTTGAAAGCTCTAATGTAAATTATTTAGACTGCTTGCATGATGCAAACCTCTCTGCTTGAAGAGACTAATCAATTCTCTCATTTGATAGGAATTTTAATTGGATACAACAGCCAGGGGTGCAAATATTGTTCAGCTACCTAATTCATTGGCCATTTAATTGAGGCTAGCCTAATGTTTTCATTGTTGCTACATATATTAGAGCAAAAAGACAATATTAAGATGATTTAATTGTGGATCTTGCAACAGGAAAACCTTAAGCCTTAAGCAGTATGTTGAAAATATAGCATGCATATTACAGAGTTAATTATATAGTCTTGAAACAGTATGGCATGATGTATACGCCTATCCATCACCAGTGGTGGAACATACCTTCCAACAGTATAAGCAATAAAACAGGCACTTCAAATTGAAGGGAACATCTGCACAAGACGTACTTCATTGATTTGTCAATTGTCTGCTTCTTGTTGGTTTCTTAAGCCTTTATACTTAACAAATGCAAGTGTAAATATGTCTTTATTTGGTTCATTTTAACTTCTGGAAATACTGTTTTCTCTCATAAAAAGACTATAAAGGCCAATCATTTAAAAACCTATCTATACAAATATACAGCAAGCTGTGTTAAACACACATCAAGGTACAATTTTCTGCTGAACTATATCCCAAAACAGTTTTGCAAACAGAGGGCTAGAAATAAGCATTTAAGATAAATTAGTAAAATGTTTCAATTGTCATTGAAAAGGTGCATGTTTTGAAGTTAATGCATTTAGGAAAAGAAATAAAGAGAAATTGTTCGGAAAATAAGACACATGCTGTTGAGTCAAGGTCAGATTTGCCTGGTATGAAATATAGTTTCATGTCATAGAAGCTGAAGTCCGGTCCTTCCTTGCAGCTCAAGAAATTGGGAGTGGTGATTATTCTAACCTAGCTATTATCTCTAGAAATAATGTTTTTGCAGAAGCTAAGTTAATGAGGTAAGGGCTGGTGATCTGCTAATTAAAAATCTAAAAATAGGACTAGTGATAAATGGGGTGTCAAAATATCCTAGCTAAGGAAGAATCTTTAAGTTAGCAGTGATCAATGCACAGCTCTGATTTCATGACACTGCATATTCATTTAATGAACCTCCTCTTTTATCTGTTAATTACTACAACACACTCTGGATTAAGACTATAGCACATTCTTCAGAGAATCTGTGCATTGTCTAATTCAAGTTTATTTATGAATATTTATTAGTTTGCTAGCATACCAGAATCTTCTTAGTAGCTGACACATTATCTCATACTAATAAGGGCTTTTGTTTGACATGGAAAGCAGTTGCTTTACATTGGAAGGGCCATTAAAGCTTAGTGTATGTCTTTCAGAAGAGCAAAGAAAATTGGGAAGCTAAATATACAGACTGGTATTTTCAAACAGGCCCAGTTGAATTATATGACCTATTTGCATCATACTACATTGAGAGTGGTACACAAATCCAACTTTAATTCTAAATAGAAACATCTGGCCAGCAGTTCTACAGTTAATGGTAAATCATCTTTTCAGTTCATCTGTGAAAACAATATTTATTCCAAATTCAATGCAGTGAAGTGTGCATTCATGTATCACAAAAAGATATTTCAAACTGAACATAATTTATTTGCATAATATTGTTGATGTTATTAGCCATTTTACTAGAGTATGTTATGGCCTCTAGTTAAACCTGAGCACTCTGACTTGACTTGCAAATGTAAAAGTGTGATGAAAGACATTTTGTTGCAAACCAAGGCTAGTCAGAAAACCAAACACAGGACAAATGATAAGAACAGGAAAAAGTGGCATGGCTGCAAGAATGCAGTACAAATCCTGCAAGATTTCAGTATAAATAAAAAAATAAGTATGAAACTAACAGCCTCTGGAAAGCTTAACTGATAGTAACCACTGAAGCTTGTGCCATGAACAGTAAGGATCCAATAAGCAAAGTCACCGACTCTCTGCTGACCCAAAATGTCCCTATAAAAGTTAACAATTTCACACCTATTGATTTCAGTCCTGTTTAACTTATTAATTGTCAAGGCTCAAGAGATCTGAAAAAAAGTATTGCTCTGGAATAAGACAAGAGATATAGTTCTTATTTTTAAACATAGTCAGACCTTCTCTCAGAAGGATGAGGATTCTCAATGTCTTTTTGACACACAGCTAATCAGGAGTTACCACAATGCAGTCATAGTTTCACAGGTTGGATATGACATTAGATGCTAAAGTGTCATGCAGAGTCCTAATTCCCTAATTATTTAGAATCTCATTAAAGTCCCTGTGATATTGTTCATTTCTTACGAGAGAAAAACATGGATGTGAACTGGGGCTAAGGAGGACCTGGTGCTTGTCAAATACTCCTGCGTCAGCCTTTGAGCATCACCATGTCCTTGCATCTGCTACTTCAGATATAACCACAGAGCTTGAGGCCAAAATGGACCTATAGACTATTCAGTCTCCTGTACAACAGAGAGCATTAAATTTCATCTAGTTACTTTTGCACTAAGCCCGATAATTTGCACTTGACTAAAGTTTCTTTTGTGCTCTGCTAAAGCATATTAATTAATACATAATGCAGTACTGGAAAGAAGCCAGATCCTATAGTAATGAAGACTTATGTAGAATAGAATATACAGAAAGGGTAAAGCACACTGAAATGCTGTGGAGGAAGAAGCAGCAGCACAGTCTTGATATACAGGTATGGAGGGAGAGCTTGACTACTGGAAAAAATTGCAAGGACTGGTCCCTGTGAATGAAATCACTAATTTATAGACAAAATTCTGAATAGAGAAACAGAGGGAAACAACTACAACTTCCATGTTACCTCAACAGATTTGCACAGAACACTTTTAATCCAAATCAGCAGTTATGTAATACATTATTCTTAATGCCTGTCAGGGCTTTGCTAACAAGCATTTAATTTTCCACTCTCTGAATCATCTTGGCTGCAGTATGCTTGTCTTTCTAATTGTATCTTTTCTCTGACTTGACCCAAGAGTGAGATGATTTACCACCTGTACTCTTACCTTAAACTGTGCCAGCCTAATCGGCCTCAGATTTAATCAAGCGTTCACAATGTCAATGTTTCATTTTCACCTTTGCTTATTTTATGTGAAATGACATTGGTCACTAGTCAAGTGATTAGCTGAGATTACGTGGCTTTGTCTGCACTGTTACCGACATTATCTGACTTTCGCTTTATTTTTCAGTGCTTACTCCAGTGTGCAGCTATTGTCACAAGAGCTTTGGATTCATAACCTATGTATTTTTACTAGTGTCCCGGGACCATAATGAAATGCACTTTCTTTTATATTCACATCCAACCATAATGTGTCTGCCATCTGTCCAACGTGTAGGTATGCTGTTTGCATGCTTTGTGGGGTATTCGTACTTCAGGCATTTACGTTCTGAACTTTGAATCGCTTCCTCAGCGGATTCTACCTCTCTCCATTGACTGTACAGGAACACAGATTTTTAACTGTCATCTTCAAATGTGCACCTAAATTGCTTTCTAGAGTAGATTGTGTGAATAACCTCATTGTACGTATTTCACAGGCTGATTGGAAGAAAAATTATGTCTAGCTTAAATCTCATTTTTTTCTGTCACAGTACAGTGATATTCTTTCAGCAATCATAAAGATTGCATTGCGAAAAAAACTGAAATCTGTACACCAACTGTAACTATCCTCTTGGGACCTTTGATTTTCGTTAATACTCTAGGTGATTTTTGGTGGTATACGCCTGGTCTAAATTCATTTCCTGTTACATTGACCCTGTGAAGTGTATGTACACGTATAGATAGACACATAGAATATAAAAATGGATATACTATGTATAGTATATAGCTACTACCTACCTGACAGTCTGATATGAGTGAATTTTTGGAAGGTGGGGGGTACCAATCCTGGAATTCAGTACTCAGTCTCTAGGAATTAGTGGGATTGTGATTTTACCGGTGGGACTAGGATTTTACCTTTGCTTGGAACAGAGCTTTTCCAGCCTCTGGGCATTAAAACAGAGATGATGTCCCACAAGCACTAGCGTGTTAGTTACAAGATCTCATTGACTTCTTTTCTGAGTAATTAATTTTTCAATTCAGTGACAGAAATTAAGAACAAAATTAATAAAAAGCATCCAGCTAGATAAATCCCAAATTAAAATGTGTAACTTCTCTCACCCAAACAAAACACTAAATTCTGTTCATGCAAGATGTATTCAAACCATTTAATACGGGGCATGTGCAATAAAAGGTGAACAAGCAAAAGAATGCTGAGGATGATACTTCTTTTTTTTGCCTAGTGGTTAGGCAAATATTTAAAATGAGAATATTTGAACTCTCAATCCCTGGCAAGCACCTTAGCCATCAGACTAACATGTAAACTTTGTAATGTGAAAGAATGCTTTTCTCCCATGAAGTTGTTCCAGCATATATCTGTTGCAACTCAGATAACCACTCTCATATCAAGGTTTAACAACTGGATCAGAACAACGCTTTCTCTCTCTCTGGGTCAACTAATATTTAATTGGGACACATATAACAGAAGATCAACTCAAGAAAAAGCTAAGGTTTTAGACACAGCTGAGCTGCAATAATTGTCCAAGTGAACTGGTATATCCAAGTAAGTGCAAGGTAACTTGAATGAGTTTAGCCCTCTTTTCACTGTAGTCTGAACTAACACTGATTACTTTGTGTTTGTCACATAGGCAGAGCATGCATGCACACACATGTATACATGCTTACCACAGACAGGTTGATGCAAGGTACTGTTTTACACAGTACTGCATCTTTGTCCCCTTTCCTTCCTTATGTTATCCTAGTATTCAGTCCTGATACTCAAACATGGTGTTGAGAGAGAACTCTTACTCAGTCCCACTTCAGCTGCTTTGGTGATTCCAATTGTGCAAAACTGTATTCAAATTTGAACCTGTATACCTTCAGTTTCAGAAGCTGTGAACTATAGAAATATTATATACCCAATAGAAATGACTTTTGGAATATTCAATTCAGAATGATACAGATACTAAAATTAGGACCTGAACCACAATTTTGCTGATTTCTAGTTAACAGCTGTAGAGTAAAAATACAAAGTTCAGCATGTGTCTTGAATTCAATGATACCATGATCTTATCCCATTTTCTAAACAGAGAAGAACTGAATGTATTTCTTAAAACGTCACAAGGTAATAGATTTTTAAATATTACAAAATACAGAAGATTACTATAGGTAATTTGCAATACAGTAAAAACTGTCTCTTTATTAATAGATACATTAATTCTGCAAAATTCCAGGCACCCCAATGGAATACTTTTTGAAAGTAACAAATGGAAAAATAGTTCTTGTTTTGTACCATTTATGTATATCTTTTATTCCCACTATATTGCTCTCTTCTTTATGTTCCGTATTTTTCAGGTTGTAATAGAAAAAAAATGGCATGAGAGTATGAAAAGGAAATGTTCTGAATTGCTTACTCTATTATCAGAAATTGTGTGATTCATGATTTTGCTAAGTAAACTCCACAGGGGAAAAATATGTGAAAGGTGTATAATCCTGGCCTCCTGGAATATTTATTCATATTAATGCAATGCACAGTTAGAATTGCCTTTGTGCATGTCTGTTTCAGACCAGTCATAACAAAAAGGAATGAGGAAGGTAATTATAAATAATTTAATGAAGCTCTGTCAATTGAAATAGGAAATTTTGTATGCATGTAAAGGTGTTTAACTTTGCCAGGAGGGCTTCCCATATACACAAAGGAACTATGTAAACAAATATTCTGCATATGCTTGTGAATAATTAAACACATTTAAACAAGAAGCAACTATTCTAATATATCTACACATAATGACCACTTACTAGAGCTATAGAAACTGTAGGTTACTGTTCATTGATTGTGTGTGTACAACACAGGGATTAGGTTTTATAACATTCTCCGAAGTCAACGTATGTGATCTTGTAAGGTAAAGACAACTTGCAGAAAAAGAAGTGGTAGGGATAATTAATGTGTTCTTTTCAGGTGATTATAAGCCTCAATTCATTATATTGGAGGGTAGTGCTAAGAAAGGTCACTGATGATTTCCAAGGGTGATAACCAAGGGCAGTATTAGTTATTACAGATGTGTCCATACCTTCTGAATACACAGCTACTGAAGTGCTTGTCTAACTCCTCACAATTTTTACAAAGAGTTTAAAGATAAGAGCCAAGAAAAATTGATATGTCAATGGTTCCTGTGCCAGCAGAGAGCCTGACACAATTATCTACAGGGTATAAATTGTACCACACATCTCAAAAGAATGCTATTTGAAAGATCCACTGGTTGGAGTAATTCCCAATACTACTTCAAGGACAATCCATTTGTGGAAAAAATGGAGAGTGTGGCAGGCTCAGTCACATCCGCCATGGTAAATATTACTTTTATACTTCCACTTCTTACAGGATAAACTGTGGAAAGGACAACTGAAAGCTGCAAAGTATCTGCTCCCTTTGGAGTGGGTGTTTAAACAGGACCAAAAAAGTGAAGTTGAGAGATTTCCCATAACACAGAGTGCATAGAACATCAGCTTGCCTGAACATAGCGGCAACACAAAACATTCATAAAATGTGAAACTTGGTCTGGTTGCCTAAAATACATAACTTCTATTCCAAAGGACAATTAACATTACTCTAGTTATTTTCATTCCAGTTCCATATAAAACTACACCTTTACCAAGCTTTACTGTCAAAGACGATTTCTGTCAAGCTTCTGTTTTTGACACATCAGCATATGTTGCTGCAATAATCCAGGAAAGGAAATGTTTGAATCTTTTGTGGTCCATCAAAAAAAAAGATAGGAGTGGTATACTGTACTGACAGCAAATAGACTTTCAAAGTTTGAAGGCAGCAGAAGTACTTGTGCTAGAAATTGTATTTTGACAGGAGCTTGTTTTTGCCATTAATACCTTCATCAACTAACAAGATAGGTACTGTATCTGTGAATGTGTGCTTCTTTCTCCACTGTGCCTTGCCTTAGCCTGGATTATAGTTCTATAGAAACTCAACAGGTATTTTTTGTTCCCTGTATCTATTAAAGTTTTGCCTTCAACAGACTTCATGAAAGATCAGTGGTGATTCATGAATGAGCTTTTGTGCAGTGAGAAATTCTTCACAAAGAAATTCACTAATTCACTAAGAATTGCAATCATTTCTCATACTGTAAGGAACTTCCAGTTGGTACAAAGCTGATCAGTGGTCCTGGAGTATTCTTGTGTGACTTATTCCAGTCATTGGACATAGGAGTGTAGTGTAGACAAGAAAACACATCACCAACTTTGACTGGATTGAACTGGTACTGGTTCTCATAATAAGTGACCAAACTATATTGCTCTTAAGTGGACTAGCTGGTTCAAAACATATAAATAGATCAGATTTCTTCTTAATCAAATTCATGGAAGATTCAATAGGATACAGAAAAGGAACATAAATGTTTTATAACCTTTCTTTGCTCCTACAGCAAGTTCTCTACTGTTTATCTGTATTTTAAGATCACTTTGCTGCACT
Source organism: Gymnogyps californianus (assembly GCF_018139145.2). Taxonomy (NCBI): domain Eukaryota; kingdom Metazoa; phylum Chordata; class Aves; order Accipitriformes; family Cathartidae; genus Gymnogyps; species Gymnogyps californianus. The sequence continues at coordinate 48,433,872 of NC_059472.1, forward strand.
GATTTAACATTCTTTTGCCAAAGTATTAAGATAGACACTTATTTAATACCCCTGTTCCTGGATTTTTAACAAACAATGAAAGTAAGTCAGGGAGATAAGACCATAGCTACTGACATTTCAAACTATAGTGCTGTGCAGAAAATGTTATTTAATTTTAATCGAGTGTTTTTTCTCCCCAACATTTAGATTTTTTATGTTTCAAACTAAATTCCAGCGGTAATACTTGCTCATTTAGCATCCTTATTTTTAAATTATCATGCCAGATTTGAAAATCTGTCTGCATTTATATGGTTGGGGGTGAGGTCTAAGGGGGTGTGTAAACTTCACAAAAGTACATAAAAAGTTCAGATAAGACTGTGAAACCTAGGCACACCTAGAAACAGGGCACAGCCAGGTCAGTGGAAGACATGAACACCAGAAATTGTCTTGTGGAAGTTGATGGTAGAATACGTCAGGCAAAAGGAAGGAGAAGGTCTACATAAAGATTTCATCCAGCCTGGAGAGAGCTTGATTTACTCCACTGAGGGAGAGAGGACTTCCAGAGACTGACAAGAGAGAATGAAAAGCAGATGGAAGGGTTTTATTGAGAGCTGTCAAGAATAAGCTTTCCTGACTGTAGTCTTTTGATGAGTCTCACTACCCCGGAGTTCTTCCTTGTGATATTTCTACTATTTGCCATTTCAGAGTAGTCCCTTTGGCATTACTTACCTCATGCAGGGGAGTATCGAACATTCAGTCAGATCTCCCTCAAGTCTACTCTCTCCCAGGCCTTCTGCCTTTCATCCTGAATAGAGTCCTACACCACTGAAGAGCACATTGCCTCACATGTGGGCTTTCCCTCTGTTCCAGTCACTTCAAATAAAAGGTTAATGTTAGTTCTATCCCACTCAGAGTTGTTCCTCTGCAGTTCATCTTTCCCCTTAAGGATCCACTCCTGGAGCTAATCACAGTTCCTACCTTTTGTTCTTCTCGTATTCCACTATGACAGATCCTTTTCTAGCCTCTCATGATCCCTGTGAGGCCATCTTTCTCCCTATCCTCTCTTAGGGTGGTGAACAAAACACCACCACCATAAGCATCTTCATAATCTGCTTTAGATTCTTCCTTTTAATCTCCTTTCCTCATCATGAACATGTCCTCTTCAGGTGTCACCAACAAGGGCACATTTAAGCTACTTCTTAAGGCTTGTGTCAGGATTACCCTCTCCAGTCAGCGCGGGTTACCCTTGCCACAGAGTGACAGATGCTAATGGTGGGCTGCCATCCCACAACAACCAACAGATGTCATTAATGTCATTAGCTTCTGGAAGGACTGTCTGTCCAGCAACATGAAAGGAAATAAAGGGTGCAAGAGCATTAAAGGCTTACTAAGCTATCTGCATTTTATAATATTGTGCATGGGATGGAAACCATGCCTACAATGGTTACAACCAGCAAACCAGGACTGAGGAAAAGCCAAGCTTTCAATGCCTTGGCCTGTGTATCAGCCTTGAATGGAAAACAAAATAATCAGGTTCTAAAATAGATCAGAACTGGAGGACTTTCCTGTTGGTACTGGAAAAAAAGAGGGAATGAGTCATTCCTATGTTTGCTCCCAGGGCACTGCAACTGCATGCTGTCCTTACTCAGGACAGATTGTAATTATGGAGCTAACCATTATGCTATGTTAATTGTGTGCCCCCAGCAGACTGAGGATTTTGTTATTGTGCTATGGGTGACACAGCTGAGATAAGTGTTCCTTCACAATTACACTTACTCTTGTTAGTCTTGTCACTAAAACAGAGACAGAGTTGAGTTCAGTGGCCAAATTACATCAATAGGTTTACTTTGTAATGTTCTGCATATATTCATATTTAATTCAAATTGAATCCAAAAAGCATTCTAAATACTTAATAACATTGGTTTGACCCCCAATTAGGTGATGCGTGTCCACAAGTAACTGTGAGATACAGCATGTTTTCAGTGTTTCATTATCTTCTCTTTTTTTCAGTCAGTCTCTCCACTACCTGCTCAACAGACAGATGAGTCTCTTATCAGAAGTAGCAGATGGCAGAGCCAGTCTGTTTGAATTTTCTGACATGCACTCATAGAACATTTCTGTGAATTTTGTTAGAGTGCATTATATTACAGCACAATTGGGGATATAAGCAGGGGGATAGCACAACTTCTGTTCAGGAGTCTATTTTTAAACATTGTCACAGAGTTCTGTAATGCAAAGGCTGTATTTTGTAGCTCAAAGAAAGCAGACTGGATCTTAACTGACACTGTCTTCGGTCCCCCTCATTTCAATGTCAAAGAGGGAGTTCAGAGGATGAACTGAGGAATTGTCTTTGCAGTTTGTGAACTTGGGGAAAATCTGCCCATTGATTTACTGAGAACTTAGTGTCAGTTAAATGTATCAGACCACTGTATTACACTGAATACTGCAGAATTTCAAACTACTCATGACCAAGAAATGGACCAAATGGTTAATCTCTGTAGGTAATCAAAATGTGCAACAGTTCCTTGGTGCTATGTATGTATATATCTTTCTATAGTTACATCAGAGCTGTCCTGGTTTTGGACAAAGCCAAAGTATTATCCTCTAGGTGCTTCATCTCATAGAACAAGAGAGTGAGAAAAGAAACAGACAAGAGGAAGGAATAGGCAGAGCCCTTGTATTTAGTTGACCAGAGTTAATATCAGAAATATAGCACACCTCGTTAAACTGTATGCTCAAGGTTCCCAAGAAAGCACGAGGAGGAGCCTATGATTCTTTTCCACATCCCTTTTACCTTCTGAAGTTGACAGACATGAAATCTGAGCGTGCCTTACAGATAAGAGACATAGGCTCCCAACAAACTATTCTGCTAGTAAAGACTGCCAAACATCTTACAATATTCCCTATTCCTTTCAGAACTTCAGCAGTGGCTCTCCGTATTGCAAGAGAGAACAAATGGGTTTGAGATGAGTTATCCCAGATGCTATTCATAGCTTAGAGGCAGATCATAAGCCTTCTTTGTATTATAAGGACATATCACATGCACACAAAAAAAGAAAAAAAAGAAAAAGAAAAACCTCTACACGGAAGCTGTGAATTTATGCTTTGTAAAATCTAGAAATCTTTCAGAATAAAATTGAAGTTGATCACATAAATGTTCTGCTTTATTGCTTTTTATATTATTTCCATGTTCTATCACACTAGCTAGATGGGGATGATTGAACCTTATTTTAATATCTATTTATAAATGCTTTTGAGTCATGCCCTGACATCAGGTGCATTTTAAACCTAGAGTAATTCAACTGAGGCTGCCACAACTGGGCCTGAATCAATATTCCAGACCCAGCTTCCCAGAACTTGGTGTTATTTGGTATAGAAGTGAGATCCAATGTGCTAGTGCCCCTGTGATGTTTTACAAGGTGGACAGACTCAAAAGAGAAACAAAACAATATTTAGAATTTTGGAACCTCCACTATAATGTTGTTGTGGTTTAAGCCCAGCCAGCAACAAAGCCTCATGCAGCCACTCGCTCACTCCTTCCCCCCGGCGGGATGGGGAGGAGAAAATACAACAAAAAGCTTGTGGGTCGAGACAAGGACAGGGAGGGATCACTCACCACTTATGGGCACAGGCAAAACAGACTCGATTTTGAGGAAAAATAAACCAATTCAATTTGTTACCAATCAAATCAGAGTAGGATGACGAGAAATAGAACCGTAACTTAAAAACACACATTCCTCCCGCCCCTCCATTCTTCCTGGGCTCAGCTTTGCTCCTGATACCTCTACCTCCTCCCCCCAGCAGCACATGGGGGTGGGAATGGCGGTTGCAGTCAGTTCGTCCCACATTGTCTCTGCCGCTCCTTCCACAGGGGAGGACTCCTCACACTCTTCCCCTGCTCCAGTGTGGGGTCCTTCCCACGGGGGTCAGCCCTCCACGAGTTTCTCCAACACAAGTCCTTTCCATGGGCTGCAGTCCTCCATGAACTGCTCCAGCGTGGGCTTTCCCACAGTGTCACGGCCTTCTCCGGGTGCAGCCACCTGCTCTGGTGTGGGGTCCTCCACGGGCTGCAGGGGAATCTCTGCTCCACCGTTAACCTCCATGGGCTGGACATGGGTGAGACAGCCTGCCATCTCACCACGGGCTGCAGGGGAATCTCTGCTCCGGCACACCTCCTCCCTCTCCTTCTTCACTGACCTCGGTGTCTGCATGGCTGTTTCTCTCACATCCCACTCCTCTCTTTGCTGTACCTCCTCTTCTTCTTCCATCTTCTTCTTTCTCTCCTTCTCTTTTTACTGTAGCTCTTCTTCTTCTTCCTCCATTTTCCTCCACCCTCTTTTTAGCAGTCTTTTTCCCCTTCTTAAACATGTTATCACAGAGGCGCTACCACTGTCGCTGATGGGCTCAGCTTTGGCCAGAGGCGGGTCCGAGTTTGGAGCCAGGGAAGCTTCTAGCAGCTTCCTACAGGAGCCACCCCTGTAGGCCCTCCCCCGTGACACAAACCCAACACAAATGTGCAAAATTCTTTTAAGAATTCAAACTTTTAAACCAATGCACCCATTCAGATTTGAAATGCAATGTGTAAATATTACTGTGAGAAAACTTAGAGAGTATACATGATCTGACATGGCCAGAAATTCTACAGAAACAAATAAACAAAGACAATAGAAGTCCAAGGACAGATAAGGGAGTAGAAATGAGTGAATTATTATTTTTTCTGCTAATTTGGTAAATCAACAAGAAGATTATCATTTGCAGTTTTTCCCCATGTCCTGTATCCATGAAGATATTGTCTAGATTCTGCCCTTTCAAATAAGGAATCAGTGAAGAATGTATCGGTGTGTTCCTCACTTATCTGGAGGAAATCTGAATGCATATTTCCAAATAAGTATTGCCACTCTTGTTGGGACAACTTCCACTTCTTCTGTGAACTGAAAAATCAATTGCTTGTTCAGCCCTCAGAAAAGCAGCTGTGGTGTGAACCTGGAAGTTAGGTAATGTGGGGAGGAGGGATGAGTTAGAAGAAGATACTGAACAATGAAACTGCCTCAATATTTAAATTCTTATTATATTCAGGCCAACAGGCCATAACACACATTTTTGGAAAGTAAAGAACATTGTAAAGTAGAAATGCTCATTTCTTTCCTTAGCTTCTACTCCTAACAGTAACCACTGAGATATCTTAAAAATTGATATATACTCAGTTTGGAAAAAAGTTCGTTATTTCTAAAATAAAAGTGATTAACAACCAGCAATATATATTTCTAGAACACACTGGCATAAGACCTGACATTTCATTGCACATATTTGATTTATGGTGGTGTACTGGTTAATGAGTTTAATAAAGGGCCAGGTTTTCCATTCAGAAACAAATATGTACAATGTGTCTCACATCAGAGACATGGAACTATGCAGCACACATTAGGAGGAAGAATTTAGCTGTGGACATGAATAAATGAAATTGGCTCAGATATTGCTGTATTTAGATCACATATGCAGGGAGACTGCATACTTCTTGTGCAAGTCAGGTACCTGCATATGTCCAATTATATACTACCTAGGCTAACAAGTTAGACACATTCAAGCACATTAGTTAGTACATATCCATTGTTAAAGAAACTTGTCTGCAGGGATTTATATAAACTGAATTTTGAAAAAAAAAAAATTTCTATCCTAACCAAGAGAACAAAATTTTGTATCAGTTATTTTCAGTGTAAATGTGTGCAGCTCTACTATAGTTCTTAAGTGCAGATAGCTTGACATAAAGTATACTTATATATTTGAAAAAATTTTTTCACACATTCTGAATGTTTTCCAGCTTTCTGTCCATTTTTCTTTTTTTTTTTTTAGACTAGAATTAGTTGTGAAATCTTGAACAACATGGATAAAGATTTACAATTTTTTTCTCATTGTATGTGTCTCACTTTATGATATGACAGACAGACGCATGATTCAGAATAGTACTAGTTCTGTGATTAGGATGTTTACTTCAGAGAAAGTATTCATACATTTTTATTAGAATATATATATGTTTATAAATATCTTGTATTTATACTACATGTCTAACATAAAGCAACATCCTAAACATGTCTATTCCATATTTATTCCATATTCCATAGTCACTGGGCTATGGATGACAGCCTAGTCACTAGTCCATTGAATATATTAGATATCTTACTATTTTTACAGATCATTATTAAAGAAGATTGAGATGGAATTACACAGGAATTTAGAAAAATCACCCAATTTAAAAGATCCTAGTATAATTTAACCAAGCCAAAAAAATGAACCTCAGTCATCATTGATGAATATGTTATTCTAGCATAGCATTCTCTTATTTTGATAATAAAATTTATTCTAAACTCGTCTGTTAAACATTCTTGAAAAGAGTTTTGATTCACATCAAAAAATGCACTACCAACCATCTAAACAATAGTTAACTGAAAAATATCCAACTGTCTACATTATTTACTACTGATGATAGATTTTTGTCTATGGAAAAAAAAAAAAGAGTATTATTCAGAGTCCTTGAAATATTTTTTGTATTCTTATTACTCAACCATATTTCCTGCCTTTTTAATGAAGGATGGGTTGAGCACAGTGTAAGTTAATATTAAAAAATAAATAGACATTTAATTATTTCTGCTATTTACTAAAACAGTATGGTTAGTCAGTATGACATAGGTGTGTTATCAGACACAAAAATATAAATGAAATAGTTTCAAAGCTTTTTGAACAAAGAAATCTGGGTTCATATATGATAACTTCCACCAATGTCCTGAAACACTGATGTGAAAGGGAAATATGCCAGTGAAATTGTCTAAAAAGGAAAAAAAGCTATAACAGAATAGTTTCTTGTGCAGGATATTATTCAGCAAATATATGCACTAATACATTGTTGATGAAAATTAACATGGAATAGTCAATACAGGTTTTAAAAACCAATTGTTAATACATAAACTACACATTGCATTGTTATTGCTCCAAGATTTTTTATATTGTGCTAGTGCCTACAGGACCCAGCTAATGGTCAACTTGAAATATGGAAAAATCACAGGTGGCCTGGTCTCAAGACACACACACACACACACACACAGAGGTATTTTTGAGACATTTGTGTTCATATTATTAGGTTTCTTGTACAATGGAGAGAACTAGTAATAAAAAATAAGCACTCATATTTGTATGTAGTGTTTTGAGACAAACATTGCAAAAATATGCCAAAATAAAGAGATAGACAATATTGGTAAAATCGATAGTGTGAATGTAGCATCAAACCAAGTCTAATCGGTAGTAAATTAACACTCTCTCACTGTGGAGTCTTTGGAGGTTTTAGCTACAAACCTGTAGTTAGCTTATAGTGACTCTATGTGAACTGTAAATTTGTACCTTGACCAAGCGTTTTTGGTAGATCAGAAAATAACATATTGTAATGGAAGATAGCAAAATTTCAGCCTCTTTTGATCCAGAACATGGTTCCACTCAATCTCCTCTGTGGAAAAATTATTAGAAATAATTTAGGTTATGAAGACTCCTGACATTCTTTAGCTTCACTCTCAGAGAAGGATCAGGTATTTTGTCTGAAGTTTGTTGAAAATTCAAATCTGAGATGAACATGGATGGGAACAAATTTCCACCCAAGAGGTAAAAATCTAGCAAAAAATAAACCCACTAAAATTAGGGACTTGATAAGACATTGGCAGGGTATTGTTGGTCATTCTAGGCTTCAAAAGTTGTTCAAATGCTGTAACAAAATGAGACTTTCTAAAGTCTAAGTCTCTATGAAGTGTCTACTTAGCGTGTGCAAAAAGTGAGGTTTTAAAGGCTCTAACTGTCTGATTTGACCTATACGCTTCTAACAATGGAATGTCTTTTTTTAAAAAAAAGAAGCTCCAAACTGAAGAACAAGGGAAAAAAAGACAGCCTTAGCCCCTGATGTGGCTGTCCCTATTCATGAAGTGGTCTTGGCAGTGCCATTTTCACAGTCTTATTACATACTAACAAGGTTTTGTTTTCATCAGCTCTTTTTGGCCTTTCCAATATGTATCTAAATCCCACTAAAATTGCTTTCTTTTCTTATCAACACAAGAAAAATAGTGAGGGAAGTGTTATCTACGTGTATATGTTTTTAAGCTATGTGTTTCAGCGCTGATAAGCAGAGATGCAGTGACTATGATAAAAGAAGAAATACAAGAAAAGATGTTTCTTGCTCAAATGTTTCTGAAAAAAATCATAGCTTTCAGAGTAAGATCTTTAAAGATAATGCTTCATAGTAATTGAAGAACTTGAAATTATATCTTTCCTAGAAAGATGTGCAGTCAATTACATCAGGTTAAATAAAGTCACTATGTCTATAGATGATATTTGTAGCTAAAGTGAGACATAATTTATACAAGTTAGGTTTAACTAATTTGTTAGCAGTAGAGATATGCCAACACAGCAGGTGATACACATTTATTTTTGCAGGCAAAAGACATGATTGGCTACGTTGTAAGTATTACTATCACTCTAAGAGATAGCAAACCCCATGATTTCTAAGGTTACTTGGGCTGTGAAAATGAGTAATTCAAGAGCCCTCTGTAGCAGCATCTAAACATTATGTGTACCAAAGTCTACTGTGAGATATTATCCCCTAAAAACAGATGTTATTAAAATTTATATCTAGGATTCCTATGATTATATATTTAAATAATTGGAAAGCTACTTCTGTATTCACTGACTTACCAGGTTCTGCCAAAGCTACCTAAATAAGCACCTTGCTGAAATAAGCTGTAGGAATTTTGTATCCAGTCACTATTGATCAGAGAACTGAATTTATGGACTCTCTTTGCAGCAATAGGTGTAACATGAAAAGTTTCAACGACTGCTTGATTATCTCAGAAAGACCTCAAAGCTGGTTGGACATGAAAGATTGGGCTTCTTTAAATGAAAGTTATCAGAATATTCAGCACAGTTTATAATGCATGACAATTCTATTATGCAATCTTGATCAAAAGTTATCAGTGAGAAAATCCTGGTAAGAAAACAGTAATAAGGAAAAATATAGCCTGGTGATACTGGAGGCCATCAAAATATATACAGCTAAAGCTGTTGAAATGTCAGGGAAAACAGCATACTTTATTACACAACTCGGCATACAGATTAAATATTCTAGTCCTTAGTCAAAATTTCAATTTCAAGTCAATGAGGGTTCTGCTGGAACAAAGGGAGTGAAATATGACTGAAACAGACAAGTTCCTGCTATGTGCTGCTATGTGTCCAAAGACTGGGTTATTTAGCTTACTCTTTTTCAGTGCACACTGGGAGAAAAATAAAGGTCTGCAGAACAGGCTTTAAATACGCTTTGTATCAACAGGAGACAATAAAATTGAATTGTGCAAATTAAAAATTTGTTTCAATCCATACTTTACTAGATTTAGGCAAATCTCACTGCAAGCCTGAGTGTGAGATCAAGTTCTCTGTTAGCTTGCAAAATTAGGAAAAAGCATAGCAAATGACAGTGAAAACACATTGCTGTAAGTGTTGCATAGATTTACTACTTTGTAACGATGGTTTGTGTTTTACATCATATGAAGAGGAAGTTTGCTTTGATCAACATTACAGTTGTCTTCACCTCTTATGGAAGGATGCAATGGGCCATAGCAGAAATGCTGACACATGAAAGGTGGTCATCCTTTCCTTTCATTTTTGGATGGTTCTACTGCATTAGAGTTAATGCACAGTGCTGTTAACAATTGTAGTTCCTAATATTTAGATGCATTAACTTTGTTGAAAAGTTCATTTTAGCCAGTTCAGGGTCTGGGTTACTATAGGATTGTACCTTCAAAATAGTGTCTGCAATTCATCATTAACTAAGGTTGACTGTTATCTACTTTTTTCATTTTAATACTAAACACTTGTCATAGAAAAATATTATCAGTTTGAGGTCATTTGCTACTTTTCGAATGACTGAACTCATAAATTCAAGAATTCAAAAGATGAAGAAAACTATTGCTGAGTGTTAATTATCAGTATTTAGTTTCACCAATTAGCTAAATCACCTGATAACATTTCTGCTAAAAGCTTTTTCTGAGTACCAAACACGGAACACAATTGGAATATCTGGGAGTTCTGCAGAACTCTGAAAGTAAAGGTTTATTTTTAGCTGAAAAGTTTGGCTTCTCTGAAGTCAGTTTTTGCCTCCAACATCTGAATGCTTTTTCTCTGTAGGTGAGACTGGTGACACACAGATGGAACTCATTACCTGCAGTGCCACATGCTGCTCAAGAGAGAGTTTAATGAGGGTGAGAAAAGTGGCTCAGACTTCTACCCATTGTCTTCCATCACCAGTCAGCACAACAACTTCAGGAGGTGTGACAGCTAATACTGCTTCTGCAAGTGGATTTGCATATAGGGATTGCACTACATATTTCCCCCAAAAGGCTAAGCTATCAAAACAAGGTTGCCTGTTGCATATATTAGATAGCTAAACATTTCAACAGAATTAGCAATTTCTTTAAAATATAAACCAACCAATCTTCTTGATAATAATCTGTTAATAAGAATTTAAAGTATATTTAGACATGGCCATCTGAATACTGATTAATTATCCACAAAAAAATTCTAAACCCCTCTATTAAAAGGAAACAGAACAGTATATTTAGAAATGAACAATGAGATGCAAAAAAAATCTATTTTCCCCAGCACTAACTGTAAAAACAATGCTCAGATATACTTTAGAAAAAACAATTCTTATTAGACAGAGGGAATACTTGTAGTAGTTGAAGACAATAACATCCAACCATGCAATTATGCTGAGCTGCTCCATGTTAATTACCTATAGGCATTCCTCAGCACGCTCCATGTTTTGAACTTGAGGCAGTACTGTTTGTTCTCTCATAACTGACAGCGATGACCTGGCAAGGCACTGTCTCACATTGCTGCTGAGCCATCCTTCTTCCTACCTGAAAAACTCTGTTTCAGCGAACTCTCTTTAAGTGCTGAACAGGGCTGGGTGTCTTTAGGTCAGTTGACCTTAGGTTGCTTTGCTTTGATCCACCAGCTTTTTTTTGTTGTTGTTTTTGGTTTTTTCTTTTCTTTACCTGCAAAGAACAGTGCACTATTTTTATATTATCTTCAGTTTGCTCCTGTAGAAATATTGGCCTTGAGTGAATCATGCATGTGGACCTTTTTTTTCTGATTACGACTGAGAACTGATGGAAACAGGGGATGTCTGCTGTAAATCAGAAATCAAAGAGTGAGGAGCTGTGCCTGCTAGAAAGGTAGGTACCTGCCCAGTAAAACATACTACTGCCCTGTTGTCATTCCAGCAGGAGCTGGAAGCCAGAAGTCCTGGTCTTTCTCGGAGACAAGATATTACTGATCAACATTAGCACGCAGCATCCTTTCATGTAAGCAACGGTTCCTCCATCAGCCTGTTGCAGTGTGTGCAGGCAGTCTGAGCATCAGTGCCTGTAGCCCAGAGCAGAAGGTCTTAGATGTAGAGCTCAGGTCCAGATTTCCAGGTAGGGTCTAGCTTCTACATTCCAGCTCTACTTAAATGAGCGTAATAGATCTCTGATTGCAAGGCTTGAAAAGGCAGCTCATAGGGCTTGATGGTATGCTGTCTATGTAGACATCTCTGTAATCTACTCTTAGTGTTGAGATAATTACTGAAAGTGAGAAAAGGGAAGGGAAATAAACACCTAATTAAGGAACTGAAATGAACATAAGGAAACTAATGACAAAGTATTTGGTAGAAATTTTCAATTTATACAGAGGAACTACTTCTTGTGTAGTTTTAAATGATTTATGAAACAATGATCTCTGCAAACTTGGAACACATCCCATCAAAATCTCCTTAGAAGTGGCTTGTACTAGATTATGTGCAAGTTCAACTCCAGAGCCTGGTAAGACACTAACTTCCTAAAAATAAAAGTGAACTGGAAGAGAGTCCATTAAAAAAAAAAATCTATTATTAAACCATTTATTTTAAGCACAGTTTTTTTATCTCATTCTCTTTCTATTCAGCTGCATGGAGCTACATTTCTTTTTACGCTTAAGGTCCTTGACATAGCACAAGGTTTGACCTCAGCTGCCTTTGTTCAAATCTTTCTTTGTATAATTCTGCTTCCCATCACGCTCACAAATAAGAATCTAGACCATGTCAACATGCTGTCAAAGTAAAGAAGTTTTATCTTTTCACTCTTTTCTTTTATCCTGTAAGAGTTTGATGTATGCTTGATATACATCTAGGACAATATGACTGTGAACATGCTCAGAGAAGCAGGGCTTTTACTGCCCTACTTGAGCATGCCAAAAGTGTTTCCTGGAACACCAATTTTCTCTATGTCAAGAAGTATAAATAAAACCTAATATCTCCTCACTTGGTTAACTGGCATAGATTTGATAATGTGGATGGGGACAGTTGTGAATAGCTAACAGGTCAATGTAAGAATGGAGGAGCCCATCACTGGCTACAGATTTTTGGCTACAGATTTTCAAAGCTAATAGAAGTGGGCATACAGTGACAGATCTGCTCCATTAAATACCTGTTATAGGAATAAGGGGAGGGGAAGGGGTGATGAATGCCTTGTGACTAGGATTATGGGGTCTCTTCAGTTTACCTAGGCAACTGCAATTACATCTTTTGGGATAGGGTTTTAAAATAGAATTTCCTAAATTTGTGTAATCATTTTATGTGCTTTTGTGATCAAATTGGTATGTCACTGAATGTTTTGAGGAATAGAAAAAACAGCCCATCTGATAAGACTCTTGTCATATTTTACTCACGCTATTGGAGAGAAGATAGAAAACAAAAGAAATTGCTACCATTAATGGCTGTGTTCAGTAGAACAGTGTATACTGAGGAGGATGCCTAAATGGACTTTCCACCAAGAACAGCACTATAGAAGAGAGGAGAAAAAAATGAGACTAGAGGGAAAAAAGTGTAAAAGCAGGAAGTTGGTAGAAAATAAACAAACCACAGAGGGGCAGAGAAAGAAAGTTATGGTCTTTCTGATTGCAGGAAAGACAGGAAAGGGTTTCAGTATGGAAAATTCTGGGTTGAACAGTTTTGCTATTTAGGACGAAGAGTCTCATTGTTAGAAATTCTCAGCATCCACAGCCCTTCATTACAAATGTAATTATCGACTTGGGCTTGGAAAAAATATACTTGTCTGTCTGTTCTTATTCAATAGCTTTGTAGAACTTTGCTTAGAAAGTATAGCAGTAGTGCTTTGTTCTTGTTTTAAAAATGTTTCGGAAAAGGAAAATTATTAGTGTAAGGCAGCCTGCAGTTCAGCTACAGGATTCCCAGTGCCTCATGACTTTGTCAGGACAGTCTGATGGGACATCATCATCCACGCTATTCAGCTCTGAGCCTTAGAGGAGAAATGAAGATGCTTTTTCCCAATAAAATGAAAAATAAGGTGAACTGTGATCACTTTACACCCTAATTGCCTTGCAGTTGAGTCCCACAGGACCTACTGAACCCAGTGAAACCTTCAACCTTATGCACTGTAGTTCTTTCATTTCAATGTTAAGCTGTTATTTCTTTCCCATCTCCTAATCCTTCAGGAAAAATAAAATAAAAAAAAAAAAAACAAAGACTACATATTGTCATCTTACACTGCCCATAAGCTTAGTTAGACACATTCAGCAGACATTTAATGAGAGCTTCTGTTTAAGTGAGTTGGACAGGAGTTTTCCCAGCTTTTCTATTTTCAGACTGCTTTCATGGTCTTTTGCTCTGCATATGTACCCTATTTCTAAACACATTTTTGTTTTGATTGATACAACTTTAGAGAGTGCCTTGGAGAGAAACGCTGAATTATTAAGTCTTGAATATAGCTGGCTTTCATCCACTACAGTACCTTTGTCATAGCCCTGTACTTCAAAGCTAATCTTTGATAACGAGCTTTTTCTTTCTTTCTGTCTATACTTAATGCAATTTCTGCTGTTAAAATTATAGCCCACATGTCTTTAAAAAATTATTTTCCAAATCTCCACATTTTTTCATGTTTGATGTCAACATCTACTGAGAACTTTTTAGTCTCTTTTTTTTTCTTTTTTTTTTAACTTTTACCGACATGCTTCACATTCCTCCCCCCCTGTTTTTTTCGCAGGCTCCAGCTGTACTATTTCCTATTTTTAATTTGTCTCTTTTAATTAAGTAATCCTGTTCCAATCTGATTTTGAAAATGACATCCTGCCTTTGAATCTCATTTTTACATTTTGGGGACTGGTTTTAAAAACTTCTTCCTAAGTCACTATCATGGAAGAATTAGGCTGATTTTTTCTTTTACTAATGTGAAGATCAAGCTTCAAGCTTCTCCTGGAACTTGGTGTGACCTTTTCTGCTTTTGATGTTTTTTTATATTTTTTAGGTTAGCAGGCTTTAGATCTCTGTTTCCATAGGGAGCACAGATCTGTGAGAATTAGCAGGCGATTGAAGAGGTTTATTCCTCTCTTATGATTGTTCTTTTGGAAACAGTGATCATATTTTTCACCACAACTGTTTTCTGTCTTAGATCCTAGATTTCTTAGTCCATTTCCTGCTTTTTGGGAATGTCCTTTGTTTCACTCAACCCTTCCTTGTTAATTTTTTTTGTAGGAGGCAGGTCAATTCTTCTCATTGTTCACAACATTCTGTATTTGTTGCCTGTTTAGGATAAAGTATTTCACAGTTTGGGTTTTGCAATTGTGCTTCATTTATTGCAGCAGTCATATAGAGTGTGACCCTCTCTCCTCATTTAAAAATTCAGACCTAAATCCACCACAATGCTCTGAACACCCTAAAGCCTCTGTTGGTCTCATACTCAGAGGCTTTGCTCTCATACAGCACAGGTAGTCTTAGCCAAACTCTACATTTTTTAACAATGGCTTTTGCATGTGAAATGTCTGAAATGTCTGCAAATTTCAGGAAAAGTTATAAATCTGGGTCATGCTCTGGCATTCACTGGGTGAATAAAACCTGCTGAGCTCAGCAAGAATGGAAGGGTGTGCAGAAGATGAAAGTTTTTTGCTTTTTCTGCCTATATTCCTAGTGAGTGTTGATTTTTTTACAAATTATATTTAAAATGTCTGTTTTGAATCAAAGTTTCTGTAAGTTTTCTTGGACTGAAATGGGAACAGGTCCATCAGAAAAGCCTAAGCTGGCAGCACAGCTTCCCCTTTTTGGGGACAGATACATCATACATCTCTCCTTGGTGTGTTGGGGTTGTTTGTTTTTTTTCTTTTTAAATGGGAAAAAAAGGGGGAGAAAAAACAAACTGTTCTTTTGTCCAGACTGAAAATCTCTGTGCTATGTGTGGTTACATGACTTCCACTAACATTGACAGTTGATTCTGGGTCACATGGATGCTGCCTAGCCAGTTGGCTTACCTTGGGGGGACTGTTTTAGAGTAAAAAATGCTGTTTAAGTAGGGAGAATCTACTTTTTCTGTTGAAAAGGAAAGAGCAGCTGGCCAAGCTAATCTGATTTGATCTGCAGAGCAAAGTGAGGTAGTTAATTCTGATCAGCAATGCTGGCAATAGGGGCTGGAACCCAGTTTTCAACAAATATCAATTGCTGAAGCAAAATGTTGGTACAATGCCAGACAGCCACTGGCGTACAGTGATAATCACTGTGGTGCAGTGCATGAAGTTCTGGAGGAGACTGTCTTGGGAAAAAATGCTTGTGTAACCCTCAGTATATGTCCATGATACACACATAAGTCTCACTTCTTAAGTAAAAGGATTTACAAGAATAAGAACAAGGTTGATGTACGCCTGTGGTCTAAGGCCCCAGTTTTCCTCTGCCATAAAAGTAGTGACACAATTTTTGTTGTTAAATGCCTCAGTGAGCATCTTCCAGCTGAAATCCTAAAGAAAATGTTAATAGATTAAGACTCACTATGACTCTGAGATAAAGAACTACTGTTATTACCATTTTACAGCTGAGGACAATATGATACGGATGTGATGTACCCAAAAATGCAAACACAGCATATAGCAAAGCAGGGTTGAAATGTGAATCCGTTGAGACCCAATATTTTAAGCAGACTTAAAATATAAACATACTCTGCTCATTACACTTGGTAGCATAGTTATAGCATATCTTGCATTTCTTAATTTTCAAATGGTAACTCTTTGAAAAACTCCTCTGGAATGTCTGGTTTATGTTTATTATTTTTTTGTTAATTGATAATGAAATAATAATTTTAGTCAGTAATTAAATTATTATGTAGGAATGCTGTTTCCTTTCCCTTGTCACTGTACATTTTAACCCCTGCAATATTAAGGGGAACTAAGGACAAAAAAAATGTAGATACTTCCTGACTAAATTTGAAACATGGTTTTACTGCAAAGAAAAAGCTCCAGAACACAACTGTTAATTTAGAAAATTCAAAATAAATTATTTCATTGAGCTAATTAAGTGTCAGCAGTGTTGGTTTTTTTAGTTATAAAAAATATGATCTATTAAATCTCCATGTTCTACACTGTTAAAAAAGTTCAGTTGTAAATTAATCTTTTCCTGTCTGGGTCACTAGTTCAAATCTGGCTGAAATCAACAAACTCTAAACTCATTATTATAATTGTTAGAGCCTCTGTAAAATGAAAGTATATCACTAGTCTGCTTTGCAGTTTACACATTTCTGAATTGTGAGATCTCCTGCTTAGATAAGTGCTTGCTGGGATTATAAAAAAAAATAAATGGGGAATGGACTTCGAGTCTGAATCTCTTCTTCCATCCACATTATTTTCCACCTCTCAGGGATGTAATTATAGGGAAGTTTATACTGCTGGTCCTCACATCGTATTTGTTTCTTGGGTATAGAGGTTATACCAGTTTCCAGTACTGTCAGTTTGACAAATGTTCACTCTATGCCCACAGTCTTGATTACTTTTTTGCTTTCAGCAGCTGCACAGATCCCTACCAATTCTCAGCTGCACTATATTCCTTCAAGAGTTCATCAACCTCTTGAAAAACAAATCATGCCTGACCTTCTGTGCTTATCCAGATGTATTTACATAATGTTGAAATTCTGTATATAGTTATGACTGTGTGTCTATATTTACCAAGATGACAGCACTGTGTTAGTTACATAGATCTTAACTTTCCCCAGCTTTTGTTTGTATGTATTCTTCCCATCCTCCATGCTGGGCTAAAATCCAAAAGAACAGTAGTAGAGATATCACAATAGACAGAAATAATTCTCTAGAGACTAAAATAATTTTCTATTCAAATACAGTCACTCCAGACAAAGCCAAGCTGATCAAGTAGTAAGTCCCAGACAGAAGACTGTTGGTGTTTTGCTGATTTAGGTCTGCTATATATATGTGTCATGAGACTGTAGATATAGTTTCACATATTGCATATAACCTAGTGCCACGACACCTAAATGTTCTCTCTCTCCTCTGAAAAAGTCCGCCTTTGATCTCAGGCTCTCTTTCGTATTTTTTTCTCACTACTGCTCTTTATCACTAAAACCTTTGGAAACAACGTAGTTTACATTATTAACTCGCAATCTCTTCATTCCTTCCAATATAGAAAGTCTTCCTTCTAGCTCAGGTTTTCTCTCACTGTTAGTCTGTACTTTTTTCAGCAAGATTTCATGCATTCTCTATATTCTGCCTTCATCCTGTCATTTCTCACTCTGGTAGCTGTATTTTTACATACTACATGCCAAATGTATTTTTTTAAGTGTTATCTTCCTCTGGATTTTACTTCTTCATCCCTTTCTGAGTCTATTCCTGCATCTCTCATAGTTCCTCTAGTCTCTCATTAGATAAGTGCCTTCTTTCTTCTTCTTTATCCACCTAACAGAAAGACTCCATACTTTGCTGCTTAATTTATATTTTCTGGGTATCCAAATAGCACCTGGTATCTCTTCTGTGCCAACAGCATACAAAGTTCTTTCCACTCTTGACCTCTCTTTCATTCACATTTGCGTTTTAACATATGTTTTTCATATCCTCTGGGACAACCTATTTTCGTGTAGAAAAGAACATGTTTCTAGGTGCAGGATAATGCCGTGGTAAGGTGTTGCTGCTGAAGAACAGTATTCACAGACACCAGCACACTCAATAGCAGTCTGGGAAAACAGCCAACGCCAAAAGAAAACTGGAAGTGTCTAACTGTCACATTTTTTTCCTTTCCCTTCCCCCAGAGTGCTGGTACCTCTCCTAGCCAAAAGGAGAGACTTCTTTCCCACTGGGATCTGCAGCAAAATATTCTCTCTTGGAATTATTTGTCTAAACAGGCATTTAGTCCTTCTAATGAATCTAGTCCTTAGTGTATATTCTTTTTGTCTCTTACTTTACTTGATTGTAGAGGACTTAAGCATAAAAACTCTTGCATCAGCTACATTTTCCATTTTTGCTCTTCATTAGGCCGTGTATAGTGGCTGAAGGAGTTTGAGCTCATTATTAGAGCGTCATTTGATAATTTGGGGCACATTTTTAATTGATCCCTAAGGGATTGTTCCAACAGCACGTATTTACCCAAGTGCCCATAATATGGTGACAAATCATACTGTTCACTTGCTTGTTTCCATAGCTGACACAACATGCACCTCATCATTTCTTTTATTTATCACCTCTGGTTGCTGACTTACCATTAACAATTATTTTTAAACTTTTAGGTCATGAATGCAAATTGCTGTTATGAACTGTTTCACTGGAAGATATGTTAGGATGCTTGACAAAACTTTGTATTATAATTGGGAGAAAGGTTACATAAATGAAAAGCTCTGCGCTAGTTTACAGCTCCCATTCAGTGAAAGTGTATCACAAGGAACGAGGCAAAAGAGAACAGGGAAACACACTGGAGTGCAGTGGCTTATGAGTCAGAAGACTGGAGCTGTAATCCACTCCTTGCCATCTAACCTGGACCTTGAGAGTTCATCTAACCTTGAGAGGTCATTTTGCTCATCTGTGCTTCAGATACATCCATCTCTGTAAAGAGGATATGCTGCTCTTCCTTTTCAAGATTATCAGACGGCAAGTTTCTATGAAACCTTCTTTGAATACGGTAGAAGAGTCATAGCTAGAGGGGAAAAAAAACCGTTTTCAATCTCTAACATGTCTCAAAGTACCTCCGAAAAGTAAGTGCAAAGGAAAAAATGAAAACTGGGCTAATGAGTTTGTCTTTACCGTGCAGGCAAATATGATTTCACTTACACACATGTAAATGCAAACGCTTTCCTCTAATGTGCTCAGTGCCTATTTCTTATTACATTTCACCCCTGTACTCCCCTCCACATAGACACATGGGGACACAAGTGTAAGCATCCCCTTGTCTAAGTCTTTGGATGGCATTTACACCATGCTGCCTGGTGAGAAGCTCCCAGGTCACTGCCCCAGCAAACTTGCACAGGGAATAACGTGGGGCCCAAAGTAGCAGAGTCTTTTCACTTTGGCATGACATAAAGCTAATTAGCACTGACTCCCATGAGGGTTTGTTAGGTCGGATGTAGAGTTATGGCTTCATGTTGATCCCTGTTGACTTATATCACTGCACACTCCCCTGCATCCTTTTGTCCTCTGGGTTTTGATGATAAACACACCAAGAGTAATTCAGAGTATTGAATGCTTACCATGGAATGAAAAGGGAAGGCCACAGTAGGAGTAAAATTTTAAAGGGGTAAAGGACAAGCAAGCAACTAAAAACTATCTTGTATATTCCAAAAGGTCCATCAAGTTATTCACTGTAGTGCAATAACCTGAATTTTCTGCACACATTTCTGAATTTGAGAACAGGACACAGCAAAAGCTGATTTCCAGTCTAACCCAGTCAAAACTGCTGCTGCATCCAGACCCTTGAATGTTATGAGGAAGGCCAGGAGACTGAGAACAGCATCTCTATACTGCATTCAGTTTTACTGCTTTCAGCTGATTTCAAAGTAGCGCAATGATGGCTAAATGAGCAGTACTGGTTTTAACACTCAACCAATATTATCTGTGCAAGTAATTCCCATTCTGCTCCTAACTGCTGGTCAGCTTGAAAACTTGCAAAGCTACAGATCAAGCTCTGATAGGCCCTAGGCTAGCATCAGGAAATGCTTTCTTCTCTGTTTCCAAGACTGAAGGAGCTGTACTGATGAGTAGAATATGTAAATTTACTCACATAAAACCCTTGCCCCACACTGGTGCCTTAAGATTTTACTGCTACCTACACTATTTCCTCAGACAACATTTTGACAAGATACTGTTGAAAGGTGCAATGGCACAATTTCCACATTCTCTTTTGTTCCAGTATTTTGAGGGAACACACACTGTTTTAGGTTAGGACTATCAAGAAAAGGAAAAAAAAACAAAGCCCAAAACAAACACCCACAAAGAAACTGAGTCTTCGTTCCATTACATTCACATTACACCATAAAAAATAGCCAGAATGCCTCTTTATTTAATTCCCTTATTTATTCTCAGTAGTGTCCTGAATCACACTGACACACACTGATGGAACTACTTTATATCCATTTAGTATTAAATTCAACATATTTCCACTCTAAAAATAAAATACAGACATGAACTGCAAGCAGAAACCTAACTACAGGAGCACAATACCCACAGTTCACATTTTGTATATAAAACTGACTTTAGACACATCAGAGAAATTAGCATTAGAAAGTAACCACTTACATATCAATTTATTGTATCACAGAAGTCTGACTACAGCACATTTTCTGAGTCACATAATCATTCAGCCTCAGAATCTGTTATGCCTGTTGCTTTTTGATATGACCTACTGAGTGCTTGAGTTTTCTCTGTCCTGCAATTTTTTTTAAAGATTACTAGAGTACTTCTATCACTAACAAAATCAAATTCAAAACCTGGTTTATCACTCCTCTAAGTGAGTAAGTTGGTTTTCAGCTGTTTGGAGGCATTTCATTTATTTCTGTCTCCAAGGACTGCATGGTCTCCAGTCAGTTTCTAGCTGATCAAAGATTTGGATTACCGAAAGCATCCTTTCTGGTTCATGAAATACAAAATTTAATCAGACCCCTTTTCTTTCTGTAAAAAAGTGAGATGGGATAGTTCCTTTCTGCTTTTCAATAAATTGTTTACATGCTTTGCTTTAACTTATTTCCATTAAAAAATGTTTTCGTCATTGTGGTGGGTTGACCCTGGCTGGACGCCATGTGCCCACCAAAGCCACTCTGTCACTCCCCCTCCTCAACTGGACAGGGGAGAGAAAATACAACGACAGGTTCATGGGTTGAGATAAGGACAGGGAGATCACTCACCATTTACCGTCATGGGCAAAACAGACTCGACTTGGGAAAAATTGATTTAATTTATTACCAATCAAATCAGAGTAGGGTAACGAGAAATAAAACCAAAGCTTAAAAACACCATCCCCCCAGCTCTCCCTTCTTCCCGGGCTTAACTTTACTCCTGATTTTCTCTACCTTCTCCCCCCCCGAGCAGTGCAGGGGGATGGGGAATGGGGGTTGCAGTCAGTTCATCACATGTTATTTCTGCTGCTCCTTCCTCCTCAGGGGGGGGACTCCTCACACTCTTCCTCCGCTCCAGCGTGGGGTCCCTCCCATGGGAGATGGTCCTCCATGAACTTCTCCAATGTGAGCCCTTCCCACGGGCTGCAGTTCTTCACAGACTGCTCCAGCGTGGGTCCCTTCCACAGGGTGCAGTCCTTCAGGAACAGACTGCTCCAGTGTGGGTCCCCCATGGGGTCACAAGTCCTGCCATCAAACCTGCTTCAGCATGGGCTCCTCTCTCCATGGGTCCACAGGTCCTGCCAGGAGCCTGCTCCAGCGCGGGCTTCCCGCAGGGTCACAGCGTCCTTTGGGCATCCACCTGCTCTGGCGTGGGGTTCTCCATGGGCTGCAGGTGGATATCTGCTCCACCATGGACCTCCATGGGCTGCAGGGGGACAGCCTGCCTCACCATGGTCTTCACCATGGGCTGCAGGGGAATCTCTGCTCCGGTGCCTGGAGCACCTCCTCCCCCTCCTTCTTCACTGACCTTGGTGTGTGCAGAGTTGTTGCTCTCACATATTCTCACTCCTTTCTCTGGCTGCAGTTGCCGTTCTGCAGTTTCCCCCTCCCCTTCTTAAATACGTTATCCCAGAGGCACTACCACTGTCACTGATGGGCTCAGCCTTGGCCAGTAGCGGGTCTGTCTTGGAGCTGGCTGGCATTGGCTCTATCGGACATAGGGGAAGCTATGTGCTCCTGGGAACTAGCAGCCTGGAGAGGCAGGGAGCCTGGGGGAGACGATATACAGTAAGTGCACAGGCTGATTTCTGTCGATGTTTCAATGGAAATGACTCTTTCTGCTATGTCTAGGCTCTTTAAGAAGTCTGCCCAAAACATTATGAAGTAATGAGATTTTGAAGATTGCATTATCTATAAGAAACTGACCTTTCATTAGTTGCCTGAGCAGAAAGTAACACCTTCTCTAAAGCCGAGATGTAAGTTCAGTTTTAATGACAAGTGAAATGGACGATCCTTTTATTTCACTTAGGCTCTCTTCTGGCATTTGTTACCTATTCAGTGTAAAAGTGATTCAAGAATTATGTTTAATCCATCCTAAACTGGGAATTTTAAAAGCGGAACACTGTATATTTGCTAAGAAGGATCTCTTTTCATGCTTCTCAGAGATTCTAAGCTATTTATGAACATGCCTGCATAACTAGAATCTGACTTTTTCAGCCATTGCTTTCCTATTTAGGGTATTTTACAGAAGCCCCTATTCTATTGGACCATATTACATGTAATCTATCTGACTTGCGCTATAGCAGTTAACCATTTTGCACAGCAGTAGCCAGTGATGTGTCGTTTTACCCATCACAAAAACGCATGTGGAAGTAACTGACATGTAAAAAGCAGAAAGGTATGGTTAACAAGTTAACGATTCAATATGCCATCATCACATATGATAGATGTTTGCTTGCGCTATTCCAGTGTTGAGTGTAAGTGTGCATTTTAAGATAATAACTTCAGAAAATTCATAACTTCATGGTTTTTTTTCCCATCATTCAGAACTTCATCCATCCCCACAAATAGTACACACAAGCAAACATGTTGAAGCTTGTCTACTTTTTCCTTTTTGGTCGATACCTGTATTATGAATTTTTGACAGTTAGCATGCCCAATCTAGTCATACGTCATGTTTGTGCCAAGGTGTTGATCTGTGTATGCAAAACCTAATTATGCATAAAATAATTCTGACTAAGGTCGTGCTAAGAAGCAGAAAAGCAACAAGAAGTTATTCGTAGGCACACATCTAAGTTCTGATAAAAGATCATTTAGTACAAATAACTTGTGTGGTATTCTTTCTATTCTAACTGGAAATGAAGCTACTTAGTTTCAAAAGCAAAATATATCAATTATTGATGTATGAATATTCTTATTTTCTTAAAGCAGAATTATTTCCTATTCATTAGCATTTATCCAAAAGTCATTAATTTTAATATGCATTTGGGTGATGGTATATGAATTGTAAATAATGTTACATTCTCCACAATTTAACCACATTTTGCATATTCATGAGACAATTTAGTCAAAAGATGTAGCAGAGCATGCATTGCTTTGGGATATAGTCCCATTAGGTAATTCTGTGGTACTGCGTTGCCTAAGGCTTCACCTACTTCATTTAGCACCCAATAATATGAAAGATCCCATGCACCAGTGTCTCATATAATTGAGATGAAGAGGTCCCAGTGAAAGCACTTCACGAACATATTCAAGTTAATATTTTCACATATGTTAATACAATCTTTGTGTAAAACAATCAATCATAGAGAAACATAAGTAAAACCATGACCAAAAAAAATAGCAGAACATCTTTGTTTCATGGTTTTTAATTTTTATACTGAATTAAAAATTTCTGTATGCTAGACAATATATTTTATCATACTACAGATAATTAGTCTTTGAAAAGGGAAAATAATGATCTCTGCAGGCATTCGTGTGCTAGATTGTTGTTAGCCCTCCAGGATATCACAGGTAATTAAAGGCTGTAAGACACTCACCTATACTTGTACCACCTGCTTCAGATCTGAGTCTCTTAGAGCATATTTTTAAAGACAAGACAGGTATGAAAGGGGTAGAGCAGGATCATTTACATTCACTGATCAGTGGTACTGTGCTGGCATGGTTTATTTTCTCTTTGGTACATGAAGGTTCTGAATCTCGTTCTGGCATGTAATCTATTCTGGCAACTAATTTTTGAGTTTATTACGGGTAGGTTGCAAGGTGATGATTTACTCCCAGAATGAGTAGACTGGTCTTTAAAAAAATACCTGACAATTGAAACAACACATATGTCTCAAGTCATCCCCTCCAAAAAATAATGCCAGGAAAAAAAAAAAAAGGTGGGCAAATTGTTTCATGAAGTCTATCACTTGCTATAGCAGAACAGTCCCACCATATCCAGAGACATGAAAAGACAAAGAACAAGGCAGCAACTATCCTTGAAAAATGTTTCTCAAGAAAGAGAAAAGTAGACTGGCTAGACAAAGGAGACTAACTAAGAAGGAAGTAACTATATGCAAAACAGTGTCAATACTCTGAAAAAAACCCCACAGGTTTTGAATTTCTAGTGGATTTGGAAGGCAATTAAGCCATACAGAAATTGTAATGGTACATCAGCAAGTGTTTTTTAATATCACTGGGAAAGGCTGTGGATGTTATT
The DNA here is from genome assembly GCF_018139145.2 of Gymnogyps californianus. Lineage (NCBI taxonomy): Eukaryota > Metazoa > Chordata > Aves > Accipitriformes > Cathartidae > Gymnogyps > Gymnogyps californianus. The sequence continues at coordinate 48,458,472 of NC_059472.1, forward strand.
TACCTGGACTTTAGTAAAGCCTTTGATACCGTTTCCCACAGCATTCTCCTGGAGAAACTGGATGCTCATGGCTTGGACAGGCATACTCTTCACTGGGTAAAAACCTGGCTGGATGGCCAGGCCCAAAGAGTGGTGGTGAATGGAATTAAATCAAGCTGGCGGCTGGTCACAAGTGGTGTTCCCCAGGGCTCGGTACTGGGGCCAGTTCTGTTTAATATCTTTATCAATGATCTGGATGAGGGGATCAAGTGCACTCTCAGTAAGTTTGCAGACAACATCAATTTGGGTGGAATGCTGATCTGCTTGAGGGTAGGAAGGCTCTACAGAGGGATCTGGACAGGCTGGAACGATGGGCCGAGGCCAATTGTATGAGGTTCAACAAGGCGAAGTGCCGGGTCCTGCACTTGGATCACAACAACCCCACGCAACGCTACAGGCTTGGGGAAGAGTGGCTGGAAAGCTGCCCAACAGAAAAGGACCTGGAGGTGTTTGTCGACAGCCAGCCGAATATGAGCCAGCAGTGTGCCCAAGAAGGCCAATAGCATCCTGGCTTGTATGAGAAATAGTGTGGCCAGCAGGACTAGGGAAGTGATCGTCCCCCTCTGCTCAGCACTGGTGAGGCTTCACCTTGAATACTGTGTTCGGTTTTGGGCTTCTCACTACAAGACAGACATAAATCAAAGTTTATTTTATTTAGTGACCTTGTCCATTGAAGTATCATTTGGCTCATGGAGACAACTTTATGTAAAGGAAACTTCAAATTGAACTTCTTTTTTGCAGAATTGACCCAAAATAAATTGCTCTGGATCAGCTAAAAGAAGAGAACAAAGAACAACAGAAAAACCGACACAACTTCACACCCTGCCCCTCCCCTGAGATATTTCCCCCAAGCCTTTATATTCCCTTCCTTCATTGCCTTGCAAGAGATATAATTTAGATATCCCTTGTCTCCTCAAGAGCCAGGTGTCCTTAAGGACTTGCAAACTCAGATGCAGCTAACGCACTCAGGCTTTTGTCACCTCAGTTGTCTGATGATAAGTACAACTTTGTCCCACTCTTGATGCTGCTGTGAAGATCATTTTCTAAGCTTTGATACCACCTGCTCTCTTTTTGCTGCTTGCCCCTTTCCAGTGAATCAAGCATAAGCTTCTTTCCTCACTTTCAAAGCCCTTCACAGCTATGTCCCTCCCTACATGTTATCACCTTTCACTCATTACTGGCTCCCACTTCTGCTTATGCCTGCCTCTATTGCTCATGTGTTAAATTTCAAGTACTTACAGACATTATTTCTCACACTTGGGAGACTGTATCTTGAGAAGTAGAAGGACTAACCACTTTTCATCTTTTGAAATTCTTTCCCTTCAATGCAAAACCTAACAAAAAACTTGAAAATAACTCTCCTGCTGACATGCCAATGAAGTTTCCTAATAAGCTTCATGTTCTCTTTGTCTGCCCTGGTCTGCACGTGCCCCTTCAGCTTACATTTAGAATGTGCTCTCTTCGGGTAAGGTCCGTGTGCAGTTTTTACAGTCTGCCTATTTAAGAAAAGTGCTAGTCCGTGACTATGGCTTCTATGCCCTATGATGATAAAAAGAGCAGTTTTAAGTGGGAAAATAATAAATAATCCATTTCAAATAAGAAGTTTAGCACAATTAATTACCCATTCTAAGATCCTGTGAATTCTTGGAGATACACAGATATTTGCATAAATGACTCAACTGATTCCTGAATAACTATAAACAACAAACAATATGAACACTCGGCTCACAGTTGGAGCAATTCATTGTTTTTAATCCAAAATCAATGTTTTCAATCAATATCAGCCCTGTTTTTCCTCTTAATTGCTAGTGTATAAAATGACACATCAGTAAGGAAGCACAAAGATTCTAAACAGGATAAAACAAAGCAGATGCAGGATTATTTTTTAAAGATTGGGCTGCAAAACCTTTGTTACCTTAAAGAGTGAAGCTCTTTTCCTTTTTGTAATGTCATTAATGATGACGTTTTTACATGCAAATCAAGAAATAATTAAACTTCTGCCATCTTAACAATAGAGGTCTGGAAATAACCAATAAAATACAAGCTGGATTAAAAAGAAAAAGCCTAATTAAGTGAGACAACAGATTTAAGTTTACAGTTTCCAAGGAGTAATTAAACAAGACTAGAGTTGAGTAAATGCTATAAAGTTATTCCCAAGGGTATTTTTTTCACATTATTAGTGAATTGGCTTTGAAGGTATATGCACCCCTTTGTGTTTTCTTTCTTCCTGTATTCATTTGACAGAGTTCCAGCATCATGAATACTCATGAAAAATGAGTATAAGGGTAGCCTTTACCTAACTAAGAAACAGCAACAATACCAATTGCAACCAAACAAAATAGTAATGAGACTAAAGAAAGTAGGAAAAGCAATACTGATGGAAAAAGCAATTGAAATAATTTTGAGATATTAACAAAAAAAAAAGAAATATTATGATTATCATTTGCTAAATTAGATAAATATCATAGAAGGTACACCAAATAAAAGAATGCCATGACCTATATGGAACATTTTATACCATATACTGCTTCTATATGTATTAAAAGATGAGTTTCCCCCACTCCCTAGAAAACTTTAGAAATTTCTTTTCTTAGACACTGAAACCACAATTTTTTTATAAACACATTCTTTTTGTAAGAGAAAAGGGACTGGATTATCTCAATTATTACCATTAAAGTACATTATTTCAACAAAGAAGAAATGAAGAAAAAGAAAACTAAAGCATACAAGAAACATTTCCAGCATCTTCCCAAATCGATTTAATTAATTAAACAATCTTTTTGTGTCTGGTAACGGAATTGTGGCTTCAAGATATGCTATAAAAGTATATCTTGTAATCAACAAAAACAGTCCATTTTTTTAACAGCCAGATACTTTCTGCACTGCATATATACCATCATTACATTTTGTGTGTTGTGGGATGATTAGCAAACCTTTTAATGAGATCAGGGTTTTCTTTAAAGCAAACACGGTTTATCTCTAGCTTTTGAGTTATTTTCATTCACTGTCTCAGAAGTGGAGAATTCACAGAAACAAAGACCACTTCAGATCCACAAATGTATAATTGTATGGAAACAGTTCTATTCTAAATGCACATCTGCAGTTCTGTAGCATAAGCGTTTTTCTTCCCACTGCATCCTCATTCAGCTCCTAAATTATTGTGAAGTAAGCATTTCCAAGTCCTGGAGAAATTATTCACCTCTAACCTTGACATTCAATGCATTCAGTGTGGTGCAGGTTTTCTGTTCAATAAAAGTCAAATTGGATTTTTTATAAATATGTAAAAAAATATATGTTAATCCAAGAATGTCATTACATTCTGCAGGAGTTTCCATTCAAAATATTTACAGTTTATTAATAATAAGCATTAGTATAAACAGCAGTATATATAAGACCTTGATATATTAGGGAATAATCAAATGTCTTTTCAATACAAAGATCCACTTATACAGAAGTATTAATATTACATGTACTGCTTACAGATACAATTTGCATCAAAGTATTTTACATCCTCCTAGAACTCAGAGATGTTGGAAAGTATATAATAAACATATGTAGAAAACTTATCTTAAATAATAATCTTTTCAAAGTAATAACCTGTTGAAGAATGACAACTTTGTGTTGTTACATTTGGTATTCAGCAAGCAGTCATCCTGTCACAGCTGCCAATGCTGACTGATAAATGTTCAAAAGAGCCTAGAAGAATATTGACAAACCCTTAACTTGTGTGTAATATGGAGATAAGGATATCAAAATTATATTTACTTACACTCCTGGGGTAGCATGAAGCTTCACAAAATAGTGAAGCTAGTTTTTACTACCTCTGTGTGCATTTTTTTTATTTATTTACTGCTATGCACTGTAAGGTTCAACTCCTGTTCAGTGATTCAGTGCCGGATAAAATTACTAATCTCCATGGGAGTGGTGGGGAGAGAGAAAAAAGATAACCACCTAACAACAAGCCTCTTCCCCCCTGCAAATCCAAGCACCATCCTCCCCTGAAAAAGAGAAAAAAAAAAAGGTAAGGAATAGGTGTAACATTTTCTCTGCCCACGGCTGTTCTACACGAATTCCAGGGTGAACAAAGTCTGTGTGCTGTAGCTGTTTTATCTAAAATGTCAGTATAGATTAGAAACTTTGTTTTATTCTCTTGACATATGTGGAAAAAATCAACTTAATGATTCCTTTAATAAATTATAGGAGCTTTTAAGTTGAAGCCCACATCTAGCTTTGTAATGAATCACTCTGCAATTTGTTGGACTTGCAGTCTTAAACTTATAAATTAGGGTTGTTTTTTTCTTACCAGACGCATATTCTGGGGGCAATCAGAGTTCCATGTAATTTGAATGGAAATTACGCAAGAACGTCTTTATCTGATCTATTTCTATGTTAATATTTTGCCTCCTGGATATGGTTAAAGACAAAGACCCACAGCAGGAATTTACAAATGCTAAAGCCACATGTTACAAACATTTATAGACAATCTTTTCAAGTCTTGCTATTGACTTCCATAAACTTTTTAGTTGTCTTTTATCATTTAAAGAAGCAAGCACCATTTTTCCTTTTGGCATTTGTCAATTCAGCAAATCAGAAATGTGTTCAGTTTCACAGAACTTTATAGTAAATCTTACATGGTTTCAAAATTTCTTGTGAATTAATGTTTTACTGCCCAAGGGACTACTCAGGAACTTGGGTTTCAAGGGTGTGACCTTCTTGAGGATATCTGCTAGATTTTTTGGGTGCTGGAGATACATGCCTTTTCCTACAGAGATTTGAAATATTTGTGTTTTATTCCAAGTTGTGTGGAAAAAAAAAAAAAAAAAGGAAAATCCTCCCAGAAATGCAATTTTCTTTCTCTGTACAGCTGAATTGAGGTTTTTATATCAGATTTAAAGCTATGGTGACTGAGGGTTTTTGAATATCACAGATTATTTCTGAAGTGCTAACCAGTTCACAGAATTAATTCAAACTTGTGAATCCTTTTAGGGGCAAGGACAGGCTGGAAACATAACCAGTGAAAAACCACTCTTTTTTCTCTTCATCTTTCTCATAATTTGGGATATAAATCTTCTCAGAGATGTATAATGTAACTTTTAAGGATGCAGATAAGAACCAAATTTTGCCTGGAAGCCATGCAACAGTGCCAGATGTACAACTCATATATTCTGCCCGTAGACAAAGCTTATTAACTCAGCTCTGCTCGTAAAGCACAACTTTCAGAGCAAATCTCACTGTGGTCAACTTCCCTGCGGGAGGAACACGCTCTTGTCTGTCTGTACTCACCCCTATAGACAAGCACATAGTCCGTCTTGGTTACCGTAACAGGCGGGAACATTTTCCATTAGCCTGTGATTGATGGAGTAAGTTCTCTCAAATGTTTTTGTCCCTCTGCAGTGTTTTTTCCACTAGAAGCTCCTGCCTATTCAAAGTCACCCCTTCTTTCAATAAGGGAAATAGGCTAATGAGCGATATACTGGAGAGGACCCACTTGGTCTGTCTGGTTGCCTGTCTAACGCAAGGCACAGGAATTACTTAAAGTAATTCTTGTTTAAACTATGCAGCACAGACAATGCATTCACTCACCATTTAAAAATTGCCAGAGAAAAAAACTACCATAATTATTGGCAAATTGCTTTCATTTAAAAATGTGAAACTAAGTTAGATTTGAATATATTATTCAGCTTCCCCTTCCATTTCTTGGGTCTTATTTTGCCTTTATCTGCTAGGCTGAGGATGCCACTTTTACTGGTGTTTTTCCTTCATGTAGCTACTTCTAGACTAGGATTAAATTATTCTTAATTTACATTTTAATAGGCTGAAGTGACTCCGTAGCTCCGACAGACCCCACAGAACAGACACGGCCACAGGCTGCCTGGGGTACCTTAAGAAGAGTAGTTTCTATGCCCTGGCTCTGCTATGTATGGGCACCAGGGGGAAAAATCTTAGGCCAGGCTTTAGTCAAACACATATATTTAAATATTGAGGCAGTCAAACTAAAACAAGTGTACTTCACCGTCACTTTGATTTTACCCATCTATTGCCACACTTAGCGATCTATATAGATGTGTTTTGTTTTCAGAGATGCTTAATAATCACTTGTTGGAAATTCTGTTCCATTCTGCTGGGGCAACATACCTCACCAATCAATAATATTATCCAATCCCAAATCAACATGCTTCGTGATTTGAGACACATGCTCTCTTGTATCATGAAACACATCCAGGAGGTTTGCAAATAGAAGAAGGGGACAAAAAGCAAAAAGGAATGAGGAGCATGGGAACTAAAGGGGAGACAATCACTCTCTTACAAAACATAAAATAAAAAAAGATAACTAAAACATCCAAAATCCACAGTCACTTGTCATAATCTTGTCATAAGTGTTGTCACTAGTAGGCACCAGCTATCCCACATTCAGATTTTAATCTTAACAAATGTGAGGACTATCTGCATATACACCCTTCTCACTTCAGCTAACTTAATCTGCACTCTGGTTTTGCCTGCTTTGCTTTCAGAATAATAAAAGAACAAATAAGGACCCATCAAATAGTATCCAGAATCAGTGCAGCTTTTACAGCACTGTAATGTGGTACTTGTATATTTTGGCATTTGATGGAAAAACATTTCAGCCCTGAGTTTTACACAACTCAGTTACAACTGCAATTGCACCAATTTAGTTTCCACTGATTATCATAAACTGGATTAATGAATGGTTGAATCAATGGGGATATTTTTCCAGTACAAAAATTTTAATGAAACTATTAGTTGCAGAGTACATGAAGTTCATGTTTTTGGGGTACTCTGAGCATATTGGATATTATCAACCCCATAACTTCCTTTTGCTCTTCTCAGTGGACAGGGGATTTTTAAACTTTAAAGTTTTTAAGATTAAACTTTTAAAATTTAAGTTTTCAAAGCTCTTTTAATGTATCTTGGTAAACATTTATGGTTCTTTGGCACCTTCCTTTTTGGAAGAACCTCTTAACCTCTTAGTCAGTTTCTTTCCCTTGAGTCTAAATAAATCTTGTAACAGCTCAGTCTATTAGGATCACAGTAATCTCCAGGATTGCTGGAATACCGCTGAATTCCCATCTCAATTTGTCAGCTAGTGTATCTTTTTAGACAATCTTAAAGCACTATAATTTTTATAACAAATGCAGTTCACATTGAACTGTCAAAGCTTAAACAGTCTCAATGCGTAGACACTGGAATAGCTTTGTACTTTTACCAAGTTACATTTTTCTAATAGGTTAATAATCTCTGTGGACTTGAATACACTTTATCTTCTAAAAAATATGGTGGAGGAAATCTACTTGCAGATGGCAAGCTTTCCTTCACAGAATATTTGCTGAGGAAGTTCCTGACCTATGGTATCTTTGTGGATATACGCTAGTCAGAAGCTGTCTTGTGAGAGTTATGCTCTGATTAAGGTTTGGGGCCCCGGGCGACCTGCATTCAGATGGAGGATCCACTCCACCCCTTTGTGTGGTCTGGGACATTAAATCAGATTAAATCTTTCTGTCCTCCATCTAGAAAATGGGACTCTTGTTCTTTTTTACAAAAGCTCCATCCCCAAGGAGCTGCCCAATGCCCGCGGTTGAGAATGCCCCTGGTGCCTCCTGGCCTCTCTGCTCCCGGGCTGGGGCAGTGGGATGGACCCCCTCTGCAGCCCTGGGGAGTCTCCTTGCTGCTCCCAGCCTTCAGGAACCCCCTGGCCCCTGCTACTCCATTTTTGGCGTAGAAATTATCTTTGGCAAAAAAATGTGCAAAAGTGTACCATTATTATTTGGCCCTAACCTTTATTTTATGCAAATGAAAATAAATACAAAATACAGAAGGAATGAGAAACTCGCCCACCTTAAAGATGTGTTTTCCAGGTACCTTGCTTTACATATGATTTCTTTTTTTTTTTCTGGTTACTTTCCAAAATATTTCAGAGGATTAGTCTGTATAACTTGAAATACCATAGCCTGGGAATATATTAACATATATTTAATACTTTCAAGCAGGGGTATTATTTTGCTGGCCCTTTAATTTCAATGCAGGTAGTTAAACTGATTGTGCTGATGTTTCAGCTGACAGATGTTCCTCAGTGCACACTGCAGTGATTTCAAAAATTGTCCCAGATTTCTCAAAAGGATGGAGAAATGTGAACAGGACACTTCTTCATTCCACTGCTGTTAGTGAGCAGAAGGCTTATGTTGCTACAACAGCACAAAATTACTGAAGGCAGATTGCTTTTTTATTGTTCCCAAAATCTGGCACTTGAGTACCCTTTTTTCCAGTCTTCAAGTTTAAAAAATTATGTCAGACAATGTTAGCTGAAATGATAAGAAGTTCAAAAATTTCTGTCTCCATCTGTTACCCCAAAAGATCTAATGCCACAGACAGAGTAAGTACACTGACTTGCCAAAATGCACGTAACTCAAAATGGTGGATCCTACAGCTTTTTGGGCAATGTGAAGGCTCATTGTGCTGTTGTTCAGAAGTGAACTAAGTGCCTGGCATAAACTAAGGAGCAATCAGATTGAATCATCTGCTTCTTTTAATTTTTTTTTTTTTTTAAATTGAAAGTTTGTATTTAGAGGCTTAATTCTTGGAGGTGTTTGCTTACTTCAATGGGATTTTGCTGAAACCTTGTAAATATTGCAATAAGTTATAATCATGTGAAAAGCCTAGCTTAACATTAATAAAAGATAAGCACACGCTTAATAGATTTAAGATGTTCTTGAAATTAAATATGTATTTAAAGGCACAATATAATCCATTATGTTATCTGAGAAAACGGTTGACTCTCACTTTATCCAGAAATCAAGACTTTTGCTCTACAAAATACAGATGCACCTAATGCATATGAGCGGGCCCATAATTACTTACTTCTGGAGCTAACCATGGCCTTGAAGATGATCATATATATTATTCTAGAAAACAAAATGACCCATAAATTTGTTCATTGACATTTTGGGTATATATATGCACAAGCTTTAGAATGCCCTGGGGTAAAAAAAAAAAAAAAAAAGACTAACATAGAAACAGAAGAATAGATTCTGAACAGCCTTATTCTTGCACTCTGTGATACTAGAGACTCTAAAGTCTACTGCAGTCCCCACATAAATCAGAACATCACCATTAGCTCTTCCAATTTACCTCAGCAGTTCTTCCTATTCATAACCTCTAGACTGCAGAATGCCTTAATCAGTCTCCTGCCAATATGGATTTCTCCTCTATACAGCAATACTACTGAGGAGCCCTTGAACAATTTAAAACCCCTATAGGCTAACAAAGGAAGAGAAGATGCCATCAAAGAGGATGGAACAAGACTGTCATATCTGCTTGCTCACCATCGTCACATAGTTTTTCTACATTTCTTACATTTGCTCTGTGAATAAGTGAATTATTACACTAGATTAGAATAAAGAATTATGTATTTAAACCATCATAATCAGCAACCATAATCAGCAAACACTGTGCAATAGCTCTGTATAACCTGCCAAGTGCTCAGACACATGCACACACAAATATGTATGTTCCCTAATACCAAATTATTCTCATGATGAACTATAATAACGTATTTAGATTGATTCCAATACAAGAACTGTAATGTATCAAAAGCACAAGTATTCAAGACAACTTTTAATTCACAGCTTTATGCTAACCGGCTCATATTTATTTTTCTGAGTCTACTCTTTATAAAGTACTGTCTTAACATGCTTGTATCAGCCACAAGTATTTCCAGTTGTTATAAAAACTAAGCTGTCTCTAAACAGGCAAAATGGGTGGCAATAGGAGTGAAAATAATTTCAGAAGCCAGTAAATCATTTCAGTTGCTCAAGAAAGTAAATCTTGCCAAGAAAAAGACTTATTCACTAGAACAGTCCCACAGGGGTATAAGTACTACATTAAAAGCACATAATTTTCTTATAAATCCATCAAGCTCCAGCAGGTTTATAATAATTAACTAAATGACTTAAACATCAGAGAAGAAGCCTGACTACAGTTTGTGCTCTGTGCACCTCCAAAGGTTCAGAGGTTGCTTGTGGTTCAATTAAGCATCTAAAAGTACTAATGCTTATTATAAGCTTATGTGAATTATGAAAATCTTTTGAGAGTGCCAGCATTTATTCTTCCTTTCCAACAAGCCTGTATTGCTCATTTCTTAACATGAATGCCTTCCCTAAATTAAGCACTCAACATCTCTCTCTATGTATACATAACTGTAGCTCTTCCTATATCATTTATTTTTCTACAAAGGGAAGCCCGGCCAATAGCCTACTGTTTTTATTCAGACCCAAGGCAAATTCTAAAAAAGCTACAGGGATCCATGGCAAGGCCAAACCCAGTTGGTTTATCTAAAACCAGTGTGATGGAGTGGCTGTAGGTCTGCATTTTGCCATTGCTGTTCATGTAAAAGTGATGACCAGCAACCCAAGAGCAATCATCACCTCTTCATGGTTCAGAAAGAAAGTCTGTTGTACTGAGAGTCTGGTTTACTTGACTAAACTCAAGTTTAGCCCAGCTATGGATAGCATGATGAGTATATTTCTCATCATATAGTGTACTCTTCTTCTGTAAGTCTATCAGGAGACAATAGATGGTGTCAGGGTGGTGAATGAAAGTTTCAATGTGAATTTGATTTCCAGTAGAAGTTCACAAGTTGAGAGGGAGATAGAGGTCTATTTTGTCTTCTTTGTTGTCTTAGATTCTTTCTGAGGAAAGAGCTGAGATTTGCAGTACAATAGACTCACCTCTTCTTCATTAGCTGGGCTTCAAACCTGTATATTTTAAAGGGAGAGAGAGACTGAAGAAATGGGATTCCAAACTGGTCTCTGCTTTGGGTCTTGGGCCACCTTTATTATTTCCAAAAAGAGCAGGGGTGTCTCTTGGTAAGGATTCTCTCTGCATTTGGATTGATTTGTAATGTATTTTTGTCTCTTTACTCTGGATAAGCTAGCAGGATAATTTACATAATCTGAAAATAAAATATATTCAAAATGAAAAGCAAAATACTGCATGAACATTGGCAATTTACCAAAAATTTGTATGAAACGTGATGGAGAAAAATGGAAATGGAGAAAAAAATTAAAAAGTATATCTGAATAAGTCCAGTCACTGACTTTTCTTAGAATTTTATCTTACATTTCATATTCTGTCCCACTGCAAAGGATTTGTACAAAATGAATTTTGGTGTGATTTAAATATTTACAGAATTTAAAAAATTTACACTCTTAGTGAAACAGTAACAAAATATTAACTGTTCTTTTTGGCTCATCTTTGCGATTGCAGAGCCTGAAAGATAAAGAGTTTACCTACAGCACCCAGGCAGGTCAAAACCAACATCCTTGTTTCCATCATTTCTTTAACTCTGAAGCAGAGTTATGGGGAAGAAGGCTGGCAAAGGATACACATCTATCTTCTTTGTCTGCCCATAACTAGTGAACTCAGATAACTTCTGTTGCAACTTATTGCCTGGCAAGTTAAGTCAAACCTGAACTTGAAATAATGGTCATTGCAAAATACAATATTGTGTGTGAAAGATGTAAAATAGGTCTGTTTAAAAAAAGCAAAACAAAAAACCCCCTCCACATATCAGTGCAGTATCCTTATGTAACACACATTTCATAAATATTAAAAGATAAAAAGTTTTTGATCTGAGGAAAGTGGAGGAGAACAGTCTCAGGACAGAATAACTTTTTGAGAGAGATATCATAGGAAGAATAATAATATTTTTATCTTCTTATGTATAGGCTTTGTGCTGAACTGAGAAATGACTCTCGCTTTATCCATATACATTTGGATAAGCAGAGCTGTATTCACCAGATGATCTGACAAATACAAACACATTGAATAATTGTACTGTTCTAACTTAACAGAGAAAAGACAGTCATACAAGGATTAATTATTTAATGTTTATATCCAGCTTGAAAACCTAAAGTGTTGCTCCTTTATCAATGTTAGCTACTCCAGATGCTTGGAAGATTTCCTTCAGAAAAGGCAGGTGTGGGGAGGAAAGCAACAAAATGAAATAAATAATTCAGCAAATATGATTGTGACATAATTAATTTTATTTTTGTTGCACTTCTGTATGCTTTTTTATGCATTTTTTTAAAAATAAAAAAATAATTATGGTCCTGATGTTAAGAAGTATGGAACTGTTACCCCATTTGGTTAAAAGTGTAGCACAAAAGACTCTTCATGCACAGATTCAATCCCAACACCTATGTCCACCCCCCCCCAAACAGACAGAAGGAGTATGGGGAAAGAGAGGAAAAGAACTACACATAGTCTGAATGTGAAAAACATAAGAATCATATTTTTAAATACTTAAGTCCCTTGAGAAAAGGTAGTTTCTCATTTTTTTTCTTCAAGGTGGACATAGGTTTCTTTGTACATTATTCAACAGTCTTGAAAATACAAGGTCTTTTTGTTCATGGGAGAAATGGAAGTTTGCTTTAGGGTCAATTTATACATCATTCCATCTTTTCACTAATGTGCATTCATATATGTCTTGGCTATATGCTGTCTAATCTTAAAAATAGTACATATTTCTAATTTGTATCAGCATGAAAAGTTTTATGTAAATATGTTATCACAATATAGGCTGTTTAATTGAGGCATGCTATGTCACTATAGCTGCTTTATTGAGATGCCTCTTGGGAAACTGATTTAGCCTACTGATAGTGAATGGTAATATGGTAATAACCACTGCTTAATCAGGACAGTAATTAGCATCAATTCTGTTTAATTGAACTAAATTTAACTGGAGTCAAGAAGTACTGATTAACCTCCAAACTATTGATCAGTGCTCACTAATTCTCCAAAGACACAGAATAATTATATCAATAAATGACATAAATATTTAACTTTACAAATCAAACAGTATCTGAAAATACAGTACAGAATAAATAGTATTCCTACATGGGCAAAATCAGTCTCAATACATTATCTTTGTAGTCACGATTCCTTTTCAAATTTGAATTGTTCGACTAAAATTTACATAGTTGATGGTGTTTAGCTGATTCTAACTATCTGCAGTGGGTTTTTTCGTACCTGTATATCAGGCATCATTCAATTCCACAACTTTGGGTGACTGCTGAGCTGTAGAAGTATGGCATAGATTTTACAATGTCTGAGAGTAACGATACACCAGGACAGAAAACTGTTTGACACTTGGTCTCTTACTCTTCACATCCCTATACCTGTAGAAATATGCCAGAGACAAAAAGCGCTTCATTTCTTCCTCACAAGATGTTATGGTAGTATATTCTTGTCTCCAAATGTTGCAGATTTTGCCAAGAGCAGCACTGGAGAGTTACAACTCATAATGATTAGCATCCCTGGTGATTGTGTCATTCACTATTGAATTCAAAGAGCTCAGCATTCTCCATTGCATCTTTGCATTGAATTGCAACCATTTTTTTTTTACACTTTCACATACCTTTAGACTTGATTATTATGTTTCTGCTGTTCTTTTCCTGAAATTCCTGTGTATTGTCCACCCAGGACAGTATCACCTATCAAGAAAGGATGGCTATTCTTTCCGTCTAATAATGATAACGTTCTTTTTTTGAGTTTCTGTCTGCACTTTTCTTAAGATTTCTTCTTCATAACAGTTAAAGAGGGTCAGTGGAATTGACAACCTTGTCTTATACCTACCCTCAAGTTAAACCAATTAATTTGCTCATGTTTTTTTCCCAAGAATTTCCACAGATATTTTGTATAAATTTTAGGATATTTTCAGCAACTCCATCCAGCTGCAGTTTTCCAAAAAAGCAATATGGTATCAAATGTGTAAGTACAATCCATGACAAAACAACTTTCCTTCCTTTTGTACTTCAGTGGTTTCATACACAAGCTATAGATCCAACAATATTATTCCTTTTCTGCTTATGTCAAAATTCTGCAGCAATTTTCAGAAGTGATAATTTCTTCAATAATTTCCAAAAATAGCAAGGTCCCTTTGTTACAAAATAAGGACAAAAAGGGACTACATCCAAATTTTCATCCGTTTTCTATATAGCTAGGATGCATGTATATAATATGCAAACAAACTAGCATTGTCACATTTTTTCATTAATTCTGCTTATGTTTCATATTAGGCATGTCAGGAACTTATTCGTTCTCCATTGTATAACTTATGGTCTGTTGGTTCAGCAACTGGAAGATGTTCCTTTTAATAAAAGTAGCTTCTCATATACAGCATGTATGTATAAAGCTTCTCCTTCATTTCCAGCAGAGAATTAATTTCATTGGTGTTTCACAGCTCCCAGAAATATTTTCTGCAAAGAGCTGACAATCTCTTTTTATTCTGTCTTTATTCTGACAAAAGCTTTAAGAAACAGATGGTTACCTGGTAGATCTTTCTAAGACTATTTACTATCTAAAAAACCAAATGCAACTGTATATTGATACTCTGCTGCCTACAGTTTAGTTCACCATTACTGCTATGTCTTTTGTCACATTTTATGTAGATACTTCCTTCTTATAAGTTTCTCCATGTTCCTTTGACCTCTTAGTTTTCTCTATCAGTCACAAAATTTGATCAGCTTCTCTGTGGTCCAGTCTTTCTTTTTTGAAATCTGCTGCCCAGGAGATTATCTGTCATCTTTGTAAAGCAGAGAGAAATGTTGTTTCCAGTCTAATCTAAGCTGCAAGTACGAAAGACAAAAGTCCACTGCTTTCTCCTGTTCTCTTCCTGAATGCATGCTATTTGTTGCTTTCTTTGCAGATTAATCTTTATTTTGGTTATTACTGACATAGGATGCTACAGTAGTCCAATGAATCATCTTTCCATTACACCAGTATAGGGTTTTTTTGGTTGGGTTTTTTTGGGTTGTTTTTTTTTCTTTTATTTTGTTCTGTTTTTCCCAAAATCCTGGTTTAGTTGATTAGACTGTAAATATATCCAAGTGTTTCATTTTGATGGCTGAAAAATTATGGACTTCCAGCAGAAAATCATATTTTTGCTGTTTGTTTTGCCATACCTGATTTTCCCAAAACAACCCAGTTAGTGTGTATAAGCTCAGGACTTGTTCAAGTCATCTTGTACAAGATATTCTTTGGACACTTCTGAATTACATAGTTTTGTGTAACAGCCTAATTTTGCATGGGTGTAGACTACGTGATCAGAATACTCATAACCAAAGGACAATCAAACTGCATATAGCTTGGATAGCCAGCTGTATTGACAGGTAGTGGTTTCTAATCTTTTTTTAAGAAAATCTTCCTTGAGGAAAAATCGGTCATGTTCTCACTCATTCAGTGTCATTTAACTCATCAATACTGCCTATTTTTGTGACAACCACCGCTGACTTACCAACACTGAGCCAAAGCTAGTTAGGTTGGCCAGATCTGCCTATAAACGTTCACACGTCTCTCTTCATCATCCTCTTGTTTCTAGGATGAAGGCATAGATATGACCCTGGTGGCTCTTTAGGGACCCCAAACTGTCCTGGCAACAACTTTCTCTTGGGCTCCATTCTGTGTTTGACTTCCAGGGAATGAATAAGAGAATCAGTCTGTCTCCTTGAACACAGGGCTAAAGTTGCCTTTAAATCAGAAGTGTAACAAAATATTTAATACTATTACCTTAACTCTAACTTATTGTGTTCCCTTTTTGGGTAACCATCATTCTACTCTCTCACACATGGGCAGAGCAATTGTGCTTTCCCACATGACCCATTATGAGAACTTGCTGTCCTTTAGTTGGAGTTAACCACTTCCACTGTATGAACATCTTCTGCATCAACAGAGGATACTGCAGGCCCAGTACAATCGACCTGCAATCCCGTAAATCATGCCAAAACCTAATAGTTCAAACTACCTCTTACAAAATAGCCTTCCCTGAAATAATACTCTGATAAATTGACTATGTGTTGAAAAATCACAGTTTCGCTGTGAATGAATATGATCTAAACACTTGTAAAATCATTTTCAATGTTTTAATTTTTTACTCTGTTTGATTATCTGTGTTAGTTATCACTCTCATCAACTTCTCAGCTGGAGATATTTTTATTAGCAATTGCTATTGCTAATATACACTATACAACCATACAGAATGTTGCAAAGTAAAAAGTACAGAGAAAACTAGTGTTAGACTCTGCTCTTAACAGCCCCGGACTGTGACTGCATGTGTAGACAAAAGGGTGGATGACCTGAGAAAATCCGCAAAAAAGATTCCAGCTCAGATGAATACATCCAAAAGCAGCAAATACATGGCTTTTGGTCAGTTAAAAAAATTATTAGAATTCTAAGTGCACTTGGTCTGTCATATTTTGATCTTTTATCTTTCAGTTTCTTTCCTTAAATTTGTTCCATACACGTTGTTCTTTCCCTTATCCTTCTTTCCATTCTTATTTTCTTTCCTTTTGCTTTCCATTTTGTTTATGGTTTACTCCACCATGTAAACATGTACTATTCATCCAAGATGGTATTTGCTGTTTATTCTTTGTATGTCCAACCCTTCTTCCACTCATTATATATCTAATTTGCTTATAATTCTCATTCCTATAAGCTCTCTGAGCCAGGAATCTTTCATGCTGAATCTCAGACACTTCCTCAATAAGCATGAACAACAAACCTATCATAGTAAAGGTTAAAAATACGTTTAAATGGATTTCTTCCTAAACCTTATTCTGGTGTTAACTGAAACATTTAGCTTGAAATTAACTTTTAAAATTTCGCTTAAGTGTGGAATTTTTGTATAAAATTTGTGTTCTCCAGAATATGGCATTTGTGTTTAAAAAAATCAGTTACTTATTTTCACTCATACTTCTTAACATATTTCCCTACATATGAGCCTTTCAGATATGGATATTGGCTGGACAGAAGTCTTAAACTTAGAATTACTTGTGCACAGACAAAATAAAGATTTTTTTTCTTCTCAGCATTCAGAGTGCCAGCCGATACATCTTTGAAACATTCAGCTTACGAATTGTAAATGTCTGTATTTACCCAGTTTTCTAATAAATTTTTGGGGGTTATTTGAAACTTATCTCAGGATGGAATATTCACATTGTGTCAAAGATGAAAGTATTTGTCTTCCTGAATGCCTGACGGTGGATAAATAGGTAAGCTCAAGAAGAAAGAAAAAAAAAAAAGAAAATAATTAAAATAATTATACATACATCCCCCTTTGGTTTTGGTAAACTGGGTATAAAACCCCCCAGAAACAGTGCAAAAAACTGCCACTGGATTTGTTTGTGTGCTTACCCAATGCAAACTACATACCAAATATAAAGTCGCCAAAAGGCAATATTTAAGCATCTATTCTACTTTGGCCATATAGTAAAACACTCTATTGATATCAGTAGAGATTGCTGCAAAAGGAAAATTTCCTTTCTAACAAAAAGAAATGAATACCTATTTTTCAGATGAGAAGTAAAAAATGAAATGTGCTTGCATACAGATAAATTTAAAGAACCCCTATTTCAAGGGAATGGAAATAATAGTTTCTAGTTTGTTCCTGGCTACACTATTATTCAGGCTCTCTCTCTGGGGAGCTATGTAGTCTGTAGAGACCGCAGTCTTTGGGGAGTCAGGGATTAATTGATAGGAATCACTGTGTTTCCTCAGAATTATTAAATTATTTCAAATCAGAAATTTGTGACAGAACATTGCTCCTTGGAGTAATTTTCATCCACTGCCAGAAAGCAACTATATAGGGTATCTGTCACCAGATATTCAAATTAAATACTTATAATTAAAAAGTAATTGTCCATATTAAAGAAAAGATGTTAATAATCCCAGGATAAAACAGTACTGTCCCATCAGAATGTTTAAAGACATCTTCAAGAGCTACAGTCCAGTGTTTCTTAATGGATTGTTGAATAAATGTTACATTTTTCTCCCACTTAAATTCAGAGTTGCCTTTCATGTGTAACTAATATGTGAATAAACATCCAGGTTTATTCTACTCTCTCTGTCTTTGTGTAAATGCTTTAGAGAGTGACCTTTGCCAACAGTGGCTTAGAATATAAATGGATACTGACTTTCAAAGCTTTTGACAAAGTTAGCACACAGAGAATATGCTGCTATGAAATTAACAGTTCTGCCAGATGGTTTGTACCTGCAAGCTCTGCAATAATTACAATAACCTCATCATATCCCTGGTCTTTCATCACCTTGAATATTTTTATTGCAGTTGTGCAGACATCTTTAAACATTTCACCTCAAAGAGTGAAACTTTCATTTGGGTGAGAAATTCCATCATAAAACTGCAAATTAAGGAAATGAATAATCTCATATTAATTCTAAGTTTTTTAAGTTCCTCACCACCAGTTGTTCCTTGCTAGGGTGATTGGTAATGTGCTTAGTGGCTCAAGAGAAGTTTTGAGATGCCCTGAACATGGAACTATCATCGAGCATGACGTATGTTAGGACTTTTGGAAGCTATTCATTCTCTCATAACAGTTGGCACCAACAAAATCCCACCACTCTAATGGAAACAGGATCAGATTTTTCCTCTTTATAACATATTTCATTATCCTATAGCAGTGGAAGGGCAGAGGAAATCGCTCATTGTCATTCTCCATCAATACTGCTCAGATTAGAAAAACCATTATAATTCTCATAGTTCTGTCCCAAATGCATTTATAATCAAGTTTGTTTAAAAGAGTTCTCACTGGGGATCCATTTTAATTCAGACTGTGTAGTGAATATCTGCATAAGAGTGACATTAACTAGACAGCCATCCTACGTACAAATAAGTGTTCATTCAATTTGTGAATGCTACAAAACAAAGTACATGCCTGAAAGAGGGCTTTACCTAATCAAGTGGTGCAGTGTCATAAAGGTTAATTTGCAGTCAGAAACATTGGGTACTAATGACCAGAGTCCATCTGAGGTACATTTCAGGGGGTCCTGCTTTGAACTAGCTCTATAATAGTCCTGTGAGGTGCTGCAGAGTATTGAAGAAGACTCCTTGAGCACATCTTCCAGACAGTTCCTAAGGGAATTCAGTTCAGTTCAGATGTCTCCATAACGTGAATTGAAGCACAGTAGAGTAGGGTAGGATAAGTCTCTTCCGATGCATGTTCCTGATTTGAACTCAAATGGTGCTAGGGAGACACTCAGAGATGATGGATCTATGCACCCACAGAACTACACAGCAGAAGTAGACACATGAGTGACAGTTGCCATTACGCACCAACTCATTGCAACTCTAGGTTCCTCTGAAAGGGGTGATCCTATTCCCGATACTGCCACTGGACACAGGTTGTCATCTCAGATTGCATCTAGCAATTGTGCATGTACACTGTAAATTTGTCCCTTACAGTAAAAAAAAGATAGTCATCTGGTGAGGAGAGGGGTTCATCTAGCATCAATGAATTGGTGTGCTCTGGATCCCATGACTGATCTGAAACAAAAGAAGAGTGAAACTGTGAACCGTACAGCCCTCTATGATGCCAGTGAAACCACGCACTCCAGGTTTGTAGACATCTTTGGACCAAGGAGGTTTGATTCAAGTTTCTCTGTTCTGCAACACGTCCTAACACTGAGGAAGTCACTTATTTTCTTTGTGCCGCATTTCATTACTTATAAAATGAATAAAATACCCTGCTGTGCAGAGTAGTTGTAAGGAGAAATAAATTAAAGACTGTGAGGTACTTATACACTACTCCAATGGGCTTGTACAAGAATTATGGATAGACATGGAGCAGTGAATGAAAAGACAATAGTGGACTTGAAGTGTAGTAAATACAATATGAAAAGAAAACCAGAACAAACCCCGGAATCATTCCTACTCCTAGATCTGCTTGACAATTTTTAAGTTTTCTGACTAACACTTTCTTATTTCTACCCCATTGCTGTATGGAAGAACTAGAAAAGCAACTAGTGACACTGGAAAAGGGTATTTCCATCTCTTTCCTAGGTCAACAAGACTTAGTCCTTCAACTGGAAGTTTAGAGGGTAAATGGTGAAATTCACTGTTTTCAGAATGCTGTCAGGCTAAATAAACAGAAAGACTGCAGAAAATATTTTCCTTTTAATCTCTTCCATTGCCACTACTCCTAGCTCTTGATTGTCACAAGAATAGGTAGAAAAAAGTGTCAGGAAGAAGTGTGATTATATGGATTGTAAGTGGATTATAACCTTTTAAATATCAATACATCATATGCGCTCACCCACTGAATAAGGCTTGCCAGCCAGCTGCCAAGTTGTTTAAAGTCATGCTAACAACCCATCAATTAACAAGTAGAATTGCTGCCTTCTGGTATAGAATATTTTGTCTCACTCCCACCTGAATTCACTCCACATATCATTTCAGCCTAGCTGTAATTTGCTAGATGGCAAAGTAATATCCATCGTATTGATTTGATTTAATACATCAGTTTCAATAAGTCATATGGGGAAAGTTCAAGTCAACCCATACTAACTGTCAAATTTGAGGATCTAGAGCTCTCTGTTTCTTACATAAACCTATAGAAGTTCTTTTTATTGAATAATCTTGGAAAAGGGGTTCTCACCTCTGTCTAAGCAGCTTGCAGGGGTGGCCAGAGGGGAGACACATGATAATACAAAGCGACAATATTAGAGATAATGAGTTATAAGAGACAGGAGCTTCTCAGGGGTTTCTGGTTGCATTTACATTATCTGTGGCACTTATGCTCCAGGATGCAGTTGAATCCCTTATTGTCAGTAAAGGTGAACAAGAAAGGCTTAACGTTTGCAATGGCTGTGGATAAAAATCACTTGAGAGGAATCATATGACCAGCTAAATCTCTGCAGTCTATTAATGCTGGGAATACCACTGTGAATGGACCTGAAGCTCTGCGGGGTGCAGGGCTCATGAAAAGCCAGTTATGACCTTCCTCCGTATTAATATTATAGGACTCTGTGCATATGGCAGGTACAATCTCTCATCACATCTTTCAAAGAAAGCAAGTGTGAGCATATGCTCGACTTTCTTTTTGAAGAAGCGAATAGAACAGAGTCTGCCTCTTTTTCTCCCCATTTTGTAAAGGCCTTTATGCAAACTGTGATAAAATGTTTTACAGGAAGAGATGCAGAATAAAGAGCAAATGTTTTATAGAACTAGCGATAGTTACTTTCATACAGATAGCTAGGGGAAGATGACATACTGTATGGTGATACAGAAAAGTAAAAGAACAAACACACTGAAGCTCTAAAGCACTGAGAGGCAAGTGTTCTCCTTTAGCCCGAAGTGAGCACAGAATGGAGGTGTGCTGTGCTGAGCAGAGGGAGGATTCGGTTGCAGGATAAAGTGAAAAAGGAGGGTTATGGGGTGAAATACGAAGAGAGGAAGTAACTCAGTAGGAGGACAATTTCTGGAGCATGAGGCAATGTAAGTAAAAGATGTCCTCCATCTTCAGAGATTTCCAGAGAAAAGGCAAGACTGGAAGTGCATGCTGAGAGTTCATTCTGTGCAAGGGCTAAATTCTGATTTCATTTTTTCTAAGTGTAAATCCACCGAGACTCTCATATTTCACTTTTATTATACAGATACAATTTCGTGGATTTCTTCTGGTGTAAGTATCCAGGTGCTTCTGGATGTAACTTAGGATATTTTCTGGATGTGCCTAACCTGAAATATAAAATGTTTTGACTGGACACAGGTATCACTGCTCGTTTTTACTCTGTGGGTGGATGGATACCAAGCTGATTCAGGTTTTCAGTGCCAGTACTTGGAACTATTATTTAGAAACTCACTTTCTGAAAGTGAACTCTCTCTGTAAATACTATAATCAGCAATGCCATGCCAAAATACTCATGGGGAAAAAGAAAAATACAAATCCTAAGGAAGTATTTCCATTTTACAGAAAATACATCCTAAGTGAATTTAATAACTTGAATACAAGATTTTTTTTGAGGTTACTAAATATATATTGCCTTTCCGTGTTTGTTTACAAGAGAAATCTAACACCAGAAAATTGATCTCCTTATTAGTGATTAGGCTCAGTCATTTTGCCTTTCTGTTTGTAAATGCAAGTTACAAAGCATCCTATTAATTGTCAGTTTGTCAGACTAGTTGAGTGTTTTTTTCTACAAGAGCTACTACCAGTGGCTCCTAAGTCAAAACTAATGAGTTATTCCTGGGAGATTTTTGCCCAGAATAGCTAATACTTCTGGGGATTTTGTATAAGATTACTACCATCTCTAAGATATGTCAGCAACTTCAAAAGCAGGCATGAGTGCAGATTTTGTGGTTATATTCAAACTTGCTTTCAGCTGGCTAGCTTTGCAGGTGAGAGTAGACTGCACTGGTCTCAGATCAGTTTATCTGCCTGAATATTAACCCAGGATGCCAACGAATTTAGGTGCCTGGATTGACCTTTATGCTATAGCAGCAACAACATTTAAGCTCACTGTGTTAAACCTGGATGGTGTTTGTCTCTGTAAGCTGCTTATTCCATTGAAGTGTAACCTTGGGATCAAAGTGCAGATGTGCCAAAAACAACAAAGAGGTGACTTGCACGCAATTCAAGAAACAAGAGCAGATCTTGATCTAGAGAGTCTTCAGAAGATTCTTTCAAATTTCAAAAGTTTGGCTTTAAGATTCTTCCTTCTAATGTATACAATAGCAAAGATGTTTATATAACCAAAAATAGTTCAGCTTTCAAAATGCTTTATTTGCAATACTTATACTGATTTTAGTAAACATCTGGGTCAAGATTTTAATGGCTTTTCAGGAATAGAATGGTAGTTTCTTGAAAGTTAATGATATCTACTCCTAGATTGCTTGGCAGCTGTGGAAAAATTTGATCTCTGTTCTCCCCCCCCCCCCCCCCCTTTATTATTATTGTGCAATGATCACTGTTTCAAAAGGTTATTTAATAGCTAAAATAATCTCATAATTTGCATTGGATATAATCACACTCCTCCTAGTTGTGCAAGATAACTGCTGATGTCTATCCACCTAGATTCTTATATGGTCCCACTGGGTAATATCATTTATTTCTGTGTAAAAATAGAAACCATTAACAACTTTCACTTTCTTTCTGCTTTCTCACCCTGCAGCAATAATTAGTTATGTTCTTTAGGGGTGGGTGAGAGACAGAGAGGTGAAGGAAATAAAGTGGAAGTTTTTGTTTCATAAAGAGTTTCAATACTATTTTAAACTTGGCTTCATTGTAGTTCAAAATGAACAGACATGTTTACCGTCTCCATAAAAAGGCCTGAGACCTCAGTTCTTATGGTTTCTATACAGAGATTGTTGAATTCCCTGGGCATTTGCTGTTCTCCTGGGGAACAACTCTGCATCTGAAAGTCCAGCAGTCCAAACTAACAAACAACTACTATTATAAGATTTTTTAGCTTTGGAGGAGAAGCTAAACTGAAGATACAAGACCTGAATTTAAATCTCAGACCTGTGGTCATTTTTCTTTCTTCTGACATTTTAAGGCAGTCTTTATGAACATTCTCCCACCCCCAAAGTTTTCCCTACATTTTCAGTAAACAATATAATAGTCCCAGCAGAATAAAAATGTTGTAATAATCCATGACTACAGAGAGAGGAAAGTTCTCAAGTTATCATGGAAAGTTATCAGTATCAGTGACAGTAAGTGAATAAAATTTTATATAATGCAAGACTTACTGTGAGCAAAATATGATGACAAGAAGCAACAATGAGCTATTGAACCAGCAGATCTGCATAACCTGTTCTGAGTCAGAGGTAAGGTCAAATTTTGTCTGAGCATAAACTTCAGATGTTGGCCCATCATCATGACTTCAAAATATCTCTCATAAAATAAAACTTTTATATATATATGTGTACACGTGTATATATATATAAAGGCTTTGTTTGCAATATGTGATGAGTTGACCCTGGCTGGATGCCAGGTGCCCACCAAAGCCGCTCTGTCACTCCCTGCTTCAGCTGGACAGGGGAGAGAAAAATATAATGAAAGGCTCGTGGGTCGAGATAAGGACAGGGAGATCACTCAGCAATTACCGTCATGGGCAAAACAGACTCGACTTGGGAAAAAAAAATAATTTAATTTATTACCAGTCAAATCAGAGTAGGATAATGAGAAATAAAACCAAATCCTAAAAACACCTTCCCCCCACCCCTCCCTTCTTCCCCGGCTTAACTTTACTCCCGATTTTCTCTACCTCCTCCCCCCAGAAACACAGGGGGACGGGGAATGGGGGTTGGGGTCAGTTCATCACACATTGTTTCTGCCGCTCCTTCCTCCTCAGGCAGAGGACTCCTCGCACTCTTCCCCCTGCTCCAGCGTGGGGTCCCTCCCACAGGAAACAGTCCTCCATGAACTTCTCCAACATGGGCCCTTCCTGCAGGCTACAGTTCTTCACGAGCTGCTCCAGCGTGGGTCCCCCATGGGGTCACAAGTCCTGCCAGCAAACCTGCTCCAGCACGGGCTCCTCTATGTCCACGGGTCCACAGGTCTTGCCAGGAGCCTCCTCCAGCTCAGGTTTCCTGTGGGGTCACAGCCTCCTTCGGGCATCCACCTGCTCCAGCATGGGGTCCTCCACGGGCTGCAGGTGGATATCTGCTCCACCGTGGACTTCCATGGGCTGCAGGGGGACAGCCTGCCTCACCATGGTCTTCACCACGGGCTGCAGGGGAATCTCTGCTCCGGTGCCTGGAGCACCTCCTCCCCCTCCTTCTTCGCTGACCTTGGTGTCTGTGGAGTTGTTTCTCTCACATATTCTCACTCCTCTCTCTGGCTGCAGTTGCTGCTGCGCAGTAACTTTCCCCCCACTTCTTAAATACGTTATCCCAGAGGTGCTATCACTGTCGCTGATGGGCTCGGCCTTGGCCAGTGATGGGTTCATGCTGGAGCCGGTTGGCATTGGCTCTATCGGACGTAGGGGAAGCTTCTAGCAGCTTCTCACAGAAGCCACCCCTGTAACCCCCCCGCTACCAAAACTTTGCCAGGCAAGCCGAATATGCAATTAAATGAAGTGAAAAAAGTGTGGAAAAACCCAGAAAAGTGGTTTGAAATGTGAACATATTAAAATATTACATTACTTGTGCTTATATGACTTTCAGAAGCTATACCTTTTTGTAGATTTCCAGAGTTTTTGTTGACAGAATGAAGATGTATATATTCATGTTTATTGATAAAAAGTGATTTCAATGCAAATGTATAATCTCAACTTTATTTACTGTTATGGGAAGACAGTGGTGACATTTCCTGACACAAAGTACAGGATAGGGAAAAAAAGGAAAAGCATTTCAAGGATTTCTTGTGCACTCTGATAAAAGTCTGATTAGTCTATGACGAGAGCATTTTTCCCTCAGTATCATGAACTTGCTTTGATGGATACTATTCTGTGACAGACCATTTGGTTCGCTGTGATATGTGGATTTATATCCTCCTTCAAATGTGCCCTTTTGTCCTTTGATATTATTTATCACAGCAGTAACCCTGTTTCATTTTTAATAAAATACCACTTCCTCAAAAGTGAGACTGATGAAATTATTTACTATCAATTGTGTACCTTTGTAATCTTTGTTTTTTCTTTGTCAAATCATTTATAAACTGATTTCTATCAGGTGATTAACCTTTTACAGATGCTGGGATCTATCCAGATGAATTATCTCACTGACTGTAATGGGGCTTCCTATGTATGTGAGTGTTCACAAATGTGAACAGGGAATATACAAACTGACCTTGTGACTATTTATTTG
Source organism: Gymnogyps californianus (assembly GCF_018139145.2). Lineage (NCBI taxonomy): Eukaryota > Metazoa > Chordata > Aves > Accipitriformes > Cathartidae > Gymnogyps > Gymnogyps californianus. The sequence goes on from NC_059472.1 coordinate 48,484,123, forward strand.
TCAGTTTGCATAAATGCAATTTCTGTATATATTTTTGCAAAACTGTCCCTTTTACTGTCTACCATCTGTGGTATGTTGTCATCATAATGACTGCATTTTAAATAGCAAATACATTATAGGTTTTAAAATGTGCATGAACCTTTGTGTCTGTGAGATAACAAGAGAAAACAAAATGAAATCTTTGTTGTAACACATAAAATTTGCACGGGAAAGAAATATTAACATTTTTCTACCTTCTTTGACATGAGGTCACTGACAAACATGATAATGTGGGTCACATCTTCCCTTTACTTATGCTATTATAAAACTGAAAAAGCTTGGCTGGCTCTAATGAAAAATTGAAACTGGAAATTTGTAATCAATGTTGGGATACCCATGCTCCATACTACAACTTCACAGTTGTTTTTCCTTTTCTCCAGGTTATCTTTAAAACTTGGGAAATTAGATATATATTAAAGTTCAGCTATTGGTTTAAAATATGCAAACTCCCATGACAATGCTGCATTTAGTTGAATCTTCCACTTTGATGCACCCTCCAGCTCTTCTCATCTCATCAGAATAAGTATTAAACCAGAAGAATTGTTGAACAGAATGACTGCAACTGAATATTTTGGAATTTAGGTTAGTCTTCAAAGAACAAATTATTTTTGACCACTGACTACTATTACAAATTATACCTGTCACTTTAAACTATACACCACTCTAGCTACGTTATTTATTCTAGAGTTTTCTATTCTGATATAGCATGAAAGTAGAATAATATCCGAGTCGGGTATAACATAAAAACTGGGTCTCCAGAATTTCCTCTGTCCTACTCTGATGAAACCTCTGTTTTTTCCCCCAATCTTGGCACGCACTAAAAACTTCGCTTGAAGTTAGACAAGAGGAGATAAAATCCAAGCTAAGAGGTAAAAAAAAATCTATAGGACAAGTTGATACACTTTTTGGAACCCTCCCCCCACCCCAGAGACTGAATTCTGTTAAGCAGCTTACCAGGGCACCCTAAATAATGAAAACTTACTGATATTTTTTTGGTCCTAAGGCAAACAATATTAAGTGAAAGAATTAGGTAGAATTAGTAGACTGGTCACAGAGACTGAGCTGGCATAAAGCTCATATATAGTGTGAGTTACAGTCTCCCAGTAAAACTAGAGTTTGCTTCATGTCCAATATTTCTAAGCATCTACCCAAATAACAAAAAATAAGACCCTGCAAAAAGGAGGCTTTTTCTCTGCTGGTAGCGTAAGCATCGTTGAAGCCGCTTAACTAGTAACATGGAGATTTTGCAGTGAATTAGGATTCATAGACTCGTCTTACACCATCCACCCAAGTGCAAGCACATGCCATGATGGGTACTATTTATTTTTTATGTTACTTTAATGAAATTTTTCAATTTTCAATGTTTAATAAAATGAATGTTTCATAAGATGAAGTGTTACAGAAAGTTTAAAAGTGCAATTCAGTTCAAAGTTCTGAAGTTCTGAGACAAAGGAACAGCTAGGATTTGTAAACTGATATAGCAACTAAGGACTTTCATTTACCATATTATTTAACATATATTTTAATTCTAGACAAGAGTACTGTAGCATACTGTATCTTAGTATTTGGGCATTTTTGTCAGAAGTAAGGAAATGCAAAAGTATACAAACACATTTCTATGTTTTGTGATCTATTATTTAAAATACCATTTTCAACTGTAATTACTTTCAGTATGGTTAATTTTTTTAATTCTCCTCATTGTATTCAAAGGAGTTCTTTCATCATTTAAAATATTTTTTGGTGGGGGGTAGGAGAAAGGAAGGGAGGAAAGGAGTAAAAGAACTAGGGTTAAAGAAAGTTGGAAAGAAATAATTTTTCTTTTCATTATTAGAAAATTTTCTGTTATTGTTTTTCTTCAGAGGAAAATTTTCTTCACCATTTTCTGTTATCTTCAGAAACTAGACAAACATTTCAAGAGTTACGTTTAAAATATTATTTTTTCTGCAAGCTTTTGCGATATCAGCTTTGACCAAGAAACACTATTACCAGACGTGAAAGAACAGCTAAGCTTTACTCCCTGTTTAATCCTTGCTCATCTGTCAAGCCATGGGTTAGATACCTGACATAACTCCTCAGTAGTCAATGGCTTCTTTTCTGAGGTCCATGGGAGCTGGCAGGCACCATTTTATTAAAATGTGAACTTCTTACCACAGGTTCAAATTTAGGCATGTTAGTCGACCAAATATTGCTTACAAGCTTATGTGATGAGACGCTACTGGATTTGAATTTCAGTGCCATTTTCAACTGTTTAAAAGCAGGCTCAGAGCCCCCTGCATTACTGCAAGAGCTTGAACGTTGGTAACACATGCATATTGTGCAAAGTAATTGATATACTATAAAGCAATTATAAGAAATCTGCATTTTTATTTTTTCATATTACGTTTATGAAATAGCCAATAAACTAATTTACTTCCCTTAAAATCAAAACATTTCAGCCTGCCAATATGACAAGCAATTAGCAGTTGGAGAGGATATACATATATGAATATAAAGGCCTAGTCAAAGCAGATTTCCTTTTAGAATAACAGGTTTTCCAATGAAATAGTATAAAAGACACATCAGAAAGCTGGTTGCTACTTAAAAACTTCCAGATACAAAGATATACTGTTCAATGAAAAGCTAGGACTAACCTTGCCTGACTGCATAATACTTTCCTATTATATTGATTTATTCTTTCACTATTAAAATAAGCCATTTACCAGTTATGAAAAGGGCCAGTCCTCAGCTGGGTGAATGGTAGAATCACAGAATAATACAATCACATAGACTATTTCAGAAGTCAGCAGTACTACTTGTATCTGATACTAATCATAACTTCTCCTCAGCCTCTTCAAATGTAACAGTTAAGCACAGTGGAAAATGTATCTAAGATCTGACCGAGAACCTTCCTTTTTCTTTGGGATAAAGTATCAAGACGAGTAGCAGATAGCACCATTACTGCAAATGATGGACATTTTTAAACGCTTGCTTATTTCCTAACATCAAAATACTTATGCAGAGTGGATGCCACTTTAGGTGTTATTTTTTCTTTCCTGAAACAAGAAAAAAAAGAAAAGAAAGCTTAACATCATCTTTTAAAAATTAATGTCTTTGCTTAAGGAAAAGAGTGGTTTCTGAAAGTTTTTCATTAAAGCATTATGTGGTACTGCATCAGTCAATCACATCCAAACGATGAGACGTGACAGTCTCTGTGCTCCAGCAGGTCCTTCAGCTGTATCCCCTCAGGTACAGGCAGCGCAGCCAAGTGCTCATTGCGCGTGGCCTTGACTGTCTGCATGACTATGATTAAAACATGATCTAAATTGATTAGGATGTTTTCTAATGGTAGGAAGAAAAGATATAAATGCCATGAAACCATATGATGCCTCTGCTCCAAAAAGCCCAAGATTGGGAAAAAACCAGTTCCTCCGAATTAGCATTTTGCTGTGATTAATTAATAATAATTACAACATACATAATTACAAAGATGATTCACTTGGATGGGTGACTGCTGCATGGCCATGTTCTCTATAGCTTAATGGAGTGGGAGAGCAACTGGGCTGTGACCGCTGGATTCATTTGCCACTGATTGTAGGTCAGGACAGTATGAATAAAAGACACAAAAAGGATGGGTTTGACACAAAAGAAAGTACAGTGAAATCAGAAGTTCTATTTTTTTAAGGCTTCTACGTGAGAGGAAAGATGTTAAGCAATTTACTTAGATAAGCACAGTAACATATTCTTAGATCTTCATATTATGTTTCATTTTTTATGTAAAACACTTTTGAATTAATTCAAAGTACTCAGTGTGTGCTTTATCTGTTAGGAAAAGTTGGAAGTATTTATCCATTTTGTTTAACTAGTTTTCTATCTTTAAAAAGTTCTGTTAGATATCTATTTGTAGCTTTATTTTTAACATATCTTTGATGGAGTCTGAAGCTGGGAGAAATTTAATTATCCCTCTTTCTTTCCTTCCTAATTTCTAATAATAAAATAAACTTAGTGATTAAGGCCACAGAAGAGTAGCTGAAATTCATAGCCAACCCCATCCTATCTAAATTGGAGAAAACATGCCTTGTACAATCCTCATCAATGCAATACCTGAACAGTCCTACATTTCTGGCTATACTGAATATCTGGTATAATTAGGAAACAACAGAGAAAGACGGCAGAATACACAGAATCTACAACACATGTCACATCGTCACATGGCAATTAGGCATGCTGGTACTGGTCCTGAAGAGCCTATTCTCAGAGCAGAATTCACACCCCAGGGTTGGATGCCTGAGCTCCTCACATAACACCAGCAGAGAGGTAAGCACACCAGCTTGGAGTCTAACACAGTGAAGAGGGTATTTATTGCCTTAGGTAGACATGTAAAGACTTTCCCTGTTATCTCAACTTCTCCAGAGCTTTGAATCTTAATTCTGGATTTCAAAGAGACATCTTTTCCACAGCTCCATAACCCTCCAGAGAAAGGCTGCTTGCATTTTCCTTTACATGAGAATAGAAGTCATTTATTTATATTAATATATGGCTGGCAAAATATCTCAGGAGGATGGCTCTGTTGCTCTTCCTGTTGAAACTTTGCCACTTGGTGGACAACTGTTTACAGTCTTTTGGGCCAAGGAGAGGATATGGGAAAAAAAAGAAAGAATTTGTAAATAGTAATACAGTCATCCAGTTAGAAAGAGTCCAAATTCTGATTTCTATTCTAAAATATAGAGAGAAGTAAACTGTATGTAGCAGCACGTACGTTTATTTGCAGAGAACTAGAAGGTGAATGCCTTTGTGAGTTTGCTGCTGTTTTCCATCACATCCCAAGCATGTCAGTGACATAAATTCCCTGTTTGATAGATGTGTATGAGCCACTACAGCAATGAAATATATACAGAAAGAGCAAAATAGTGGCATTAAGAAAGAGTTTCTTATACCATAATACAAAAGCACACTACCTCAACAGAGCCACTAACCTTTGAAGAGGAACAGGAATGTACTCTCTCTCTCCGCCTTGCCTGGAGAGAATACCATAATTCACACCATCCGTCTTCAGTCTATACTTGGTCTTTGTGTTTCTGAACAGTGTATCAGGGATTGCTACAGCTATCACATGCAGTCACAGGGGGATAAGACAAAAACATTCTCAGTTTCCTAAGCATCCTCTATTTTCTTCCCACAAAGTCTCAGGAAAATGGAGTCCTAAAGAAATGAAATTAAAACGGTCAGAGAAAATCAACCTCTACATTTACTTTACATTTCCTACTGTTATTGTTTCTTAAGCTCTCCCTAGTGACTGCTACATTAGCATGGATTTACTATTAATATGAAATGCATCATATAAAACTGGCTACAAAGTTTGTAACAAAACCTTTTTGTTTGTGGTATACTTATTCTCAGATGTCCTTGTCTCCGGTAATATATTTAAAAGGCTTTGTTAATGTAGTCCAAGGGGTACCTTAAAAATGGAACAAACAGAATTCAGGAAAAGATTTTTTCTCAAAACATTAAACACATTCTTCCTTTATAAAACTGAGCTGGTTAAAATAATAAAAAAACATGTAGTTATTTCCTATTATAAATTCAATTTGATAAAGACAACAGTCCAAATTACAGCACCTATTAAGTAGCTTAGAGTTCCTTATCAAGTAATTGTCTAGTAAAGGTGTACCAAATAACCCAAGACTTTGGCAAGATTTTAGCAATTATTACCTAAGGATCAGATTTATCAAGCAGTTTCTTTGATGTATCGTCATAAAAGATCTTCAGCTTGAAGCATGTCCTTGCTATATCCTAATGATAGCTTTGCTTTACAAACAACAGACTTGAAAGATTCAGCATATTACAATGCAGTTTTTATTAGTGTCATATTTACTCTGATTTTCACATAAGTAAACACCTTTATAACAAGAAAGTTGATGTTAGCTGGTAATGTCAGTACTAAGTAGGCAAATTTTTAATAAACTTAAGTTCATATACACTGACATGTTAATAAAAGGGGTTTCAACCTCTTCAACCTACAATGCAATCCAGAATCAAAAAAGGTTGCATATAAAATCTGTAGTGAAGCCCTGAAGCTCTGGTTTTTTGGCTTTTTGGTTTTGGTTTTCTAGTTTTTATCTGGCCCAATAGAGACTACGTATTACACTGTGATAGCAAAGAGCAACTATTTTACATAAAAGTGATTGAAAACAACTTTTGTCAGGCATCAAGAAGTCTTTGTCTTATCAAACTTATTTCAGACAGACAGGAGCCAAAAGAAAGCTATATTTTAATCAGTAAGTGCTACAAATCAGCTAATTAAAAAGTGCACCAAGACTGCTTGTAGTGATTTATAACCAATTCATATCTCCAAAAGCCTTTGACTGGGACAGATAATTACTGCAAGAGTTGATGAAGGCCAAAAACTTAGTACAGTTCATGGCATCATTTTATATTTTCTTAAAAGTAATTATGTCATGTCATATACAAGAGAATTTGATTGTCCTATGAATTACTTAGGCTTCAAGGAGTCTCTGAGCCAGGGAAAATAAAACTTTAGTATTTTAAATTAGACTCTAAGCCTTCAAGGCTTGATGGGAACAAAGAGAGAAATTCTGAATGTCTTTTAACAAGTTTGGAAAGAAGCTTCTAGCTATTGAAACAAAGTTTTTAATAGCTTGAAAAGATGTTCTTAATTTTTTGCCACATAAGCTTCTAGATGCATTTTTAAGACCTCTGCTCTAAATCTCCTACTCTAATAATTTTGTTCTTTTCAGAAAGACAAATGGGACAATTGTCAGAAAAGTTTTTGTGCTGCAAATCACAAAGTTTGCACCTTGCTATAACTATACAAATAATGATAGATTAGCTGCTTTTTTCAATTGACTATTTCAACATGCCTTTAATCAGTAGCTAGGGAACTTGGTATCAATAACATTTTTAGTAATATCAGCATGAAGTTATTCTCACTGCCCTATAGAGTACAGTATATGTGTTCTGATCTTTTCTCTTTCTCGAGTGCTATTGGCAGTAATTTCTGATCCTTTTTTTTTTTTTCGCCACAGAGCAGTCAAAGCCATACTTAATTGAAACATAATAATATCTATGAAAGGCTGCCTGCCACCCCCACATAAAAGCTTTTAAATAAGACTAGTTCTTCCAAAGGTTCTCTTATTTTTCTGCTTCAGTGAAAAATGTTTTTAGATGGCCCTTGTGTTTACGTAACAGTGCAATTGTTATACTTCTGTGGTAGAGTTTTTAGCCTTTTATTTTCTGTATTTCTGAACACCCATGTAAACTGAAGTGTTACACACAGCAGTCAAGGGCATCATAAGCCAATATTGTACATAGGAGCATATACCATAATATGAATCTTAGTCCCTGGGGTTTAGACTTTAACTTTGTGGGAATGCATATGTATTCTCCAAGGTTCAGTATCACCTGTCATAAGAACTGTAAATGCATCATGACATTTGTCCTCTGATCACACATCGCATCACGTCATAATGATCTAATTCATTGTTATCACACACCTGATTAATGTAGGTGTAACTGAGAGGCTAGTGAAAGCCACTGTTTGTAAAGAGTAGTCATTTGACCTTGTAACACTTCAAGACAGTACCATAAAAGCTGATGTTTAGAAATACAGACAGCATTGCAAAGCCCTGTTTAAGTCTTTATTATTGAGATATATACTCTGTAGCATTTCCAGCATCCCATAGCAGTGATTCATACCCAATTCAGGGACTCATTATTTGGTTTCTCCTTTGCCAACTGCAGCTGACAGCTTCAACAGCTCTTTAAAAGTAGCAACCAAGTCAGTGAATTTTGAGCCCTGTAACAAAAGGCTGTTCCCCTTTATAAATCTGGAGTGGTGTCATACAAATTAGAACAGGAAATAAAGGTCAGTCTATCATCAGCAATCAAATGAATCACACATTTATTAAAATTCTAAGGTACAGATCCCTAAGTCCTCATTCTGTATTTGTGCTGAGCCACAATTTCAGAGACAGCCCTCAGAGGGCTGTAGAAGGAAATAGCATCACTTTTCACTGTCTCTTTCCTGAGCAGAGTACTCAGCTGTCATACTTTCAGAAAATATCTAGAAATATGGATTCCAGAGTTTTGCAATGGATTTGTCCACTGTCTCTGTCCCAGAAAGGCTCTCCAAATTAGAGCACAAATTTTTACAGAAACTTAACTATTTGCATGAAATTTAATAATTAAAAACTTCTGGGTCCTATGCTTCACTTGAACTCTTTTTTTCTTTTGTTGTCAAAAGAAAACTTTCTTCATGGTAAGCTCCTAATAAATCACATTTTTATTTAATCTTGGTCACGTGTAGATATTTTGTAACATTATGCATTTTAGAAAGCTGTGGAATCAGAAGAATTATAACTTTCTTTGTGACCCTGTGTTGTTTATATTTGCCAGACCTTCTTAAAGAAAAACCTGTCAAAAATCACCTTTTCTGCTACAATCTGAAGACTCAGCTGAATTTTATTAGAAGCTGAGTATGCTCAACAAAAGAAGAAAACACTCAATATATTTCAAAATCAGGTTCTGGGTATGTGTGCTTAAGTTCTTAATGCACTTCTGTGAAAATCAGTGTTTTTCTCTTTCTCTTTCATTTTCAAAAGTTTGTCTCTTCACCATTCACCAGAGCTAAATTATCTACTAGCAATTTCAGCATAATCAAAAGGATTCTGAAGAGATAAGAGCCCCCTTCTAAACTGTCATTGTTACCGACAATGGGGTACTCAGACTGCAAAAGTTAGATTGCAGCACTTTAAAATGATCACCTGTTCTTTTCCAAAAGTGCACCAGAGAAGAAGCGATGGGACAAGCAAATCTGAATGCAGATGTTAAATAATCTGAAGTGTGATAGAGTTCATATGTAAAGTTAAGGCTCAGACTAATGGAAAATGGAATCGGTTGCAAAATTCACATCTGACTTCAGGTGGCACTTTTCAGGGACATTTAGATTCTTCTAAAGTTTAATCTTGGCATCCAGCTGACATTATTACAAGAATTAGAAGCTGATAATCTAATGTTATATGGACACTACTTACTTCCAAGCAGAAACAGAAACTTGCTTAAAGGATAAATCAAAAAACTGTCAACCCCTGCCCCCAACTAACGTAAATTAAATACTTGTTTAAAAAGTTTTTAAAGGAAAACTGAAGTATAATAGGAAACACTCAGAATACTTTAAAATTATTGCTAGTCTCTGCCTATATTCACACAATTTTGTAAACATGTTATTGCAGTTCAAAGATTTGTTTGATGCTAAACATTTTCATGTCCCACACAATTCCATTTCATGGGGCAGATGATGTAAGAGATCTGATGCCTGTGTACATACAACAAAAGTTAGGGAGTAATGACCTCTTTTGCTTCTGTTTATCCTGGTGGCATTCACGCAGTTATACTTTTAATAGCTCTGTCTGCATTCCCTGTTGGGCACTTTCAGTTAGGGAATACTGTACTCAAAAACAGAGAAGGGGAAATAGAGAGAGATCTGCACAATTCTTTTTTCAAAGAATATGATTTTTCAAAAATGTTTAAATTTTCATTGTCTGAAATTAATATATAGTATTTTTACCTAGAGAAGCAAGCAAAATAAGCATTGTGTGACCCTACCATGCTTTGAGTATAAAAGTGAATTATGTAAGTTAATTAACATTTCCTCTAATTTCCAGATTTCATTTTCCCTTTTTTAACCCCAAGTTTCAAATACCAGCATAAGTAAGAGACTTTCTTTGAGTTATCATAAACGTTTTCCTAAAGGGTTAATTTCAATAGGCAAAAAATGTTAAAACCCTTCAGAAAAGAAAAAAAATCCAAACAATCCTGTGTTCTGATAAAAGACTAATTTAGGAAGGGTTAGGTTTTGGGCTACAGCTTCATTATATGACTTCAAACTCATTGTGTCAGTGCCACTGATCTTTCTTGTTTTAAGCTAAAGTAAATCCTTTCATTTTTTTTCCTTTTTCAAGCATTCCAGTGACCACAGGATCTCTGAGCAGCTTTGCAGCGTCCTTTTCCTATCTGTACATCTGCTAAAATTGGAAGCCGTCATAGATTTTTCAATGTATTTTTATTTAGGCAGAAATTCAGAACAAATAGTAGTTCTAGCTTCATATTTCCTCTCTTTATCTATTTGAAAGTGGCCAATGAAGATATGCGGTGCTAAACACCTGAAGTGTAATCAAGATTGTGGTAAATGAAAATGTGAATTTCTGCATTTGTGATCCTGAGCTGGTCAATATAATGCACAATAACCTTTTCTTGTTATGAAAACAGCCAACATATAGCAGATTGCAATGATCTTTCCTGTTCATATCAATTTTTTTATTGTTTTTCCCATTTGTAATCCCTAGTCCAGAACCAGCTTTTCACCTTCCCACCATTTAAAACATCTTTATGGAAGAAGCAATAGAATATTTACTAGGTTCACGCCTGAAATACTGCAAATTATGGATGAGCTATTGTACATATGTAGCTAATGCTCGTATTGTAATTCCTATGGACTGCAAAATTCGTTATGTACTTATCACAGGAACTGTACTTGGATTTGAGGTACCTTCTAAAGAATTGAAATAGCATTGCAGGTATTAAAGTCTTTTCCTTAGGTTTTTAGCAACTTCCAAGTGTTCTAAACTCTGAGAGTTAAAAAATGCACAGTGTCTATAGCTAATCAAGAAATAAAAAGGACTGGATGTCACAAACTGACATAGGAACAGAAAACTCATTAAATCATCTGGAACATTGAGTCCAGTTCTCTGCAGCAACCATAACAAAGATATCAATTTTTAAAAAGGGATGTCAGAGCATCTATTCCACAAGAGCAGAGAAACTACTTGTGACTTAAGTTCAGAGAGAATAAAATGAGATTGAGATGAGGATCATTAGAATGAAAAATTCATTTAAATGAAAAGTTGTCAGCGATTTAAGGAGAATTATTCTTTTGCTTTCGAAAAAGAGCTGTGTGTTAAGAAACACTGGCAAAAAAAGCAAGAAATAAAAGAGTATGGGCAATCTCAAACTCTGGGTTATCCTGAAAAAAGAGAGTTATAGTTTTGACTTTAGTGCTCTTTTTTATCTCTCTTCATGACCACTCACTGATGCCATATTGGGTAGTGCCTAAGAAGTCCAACATGGTAGACTATTTAATAGCTTTATCAACGATCTGGGCGAGGGGATTGAGTGCACCCTCAAAAGTTTGCAGACGACACCAAGTTGGTGGGGATGTTGATCTGCTTGAGGGTAGGAAGGCTCTACAGAGGGATCTGGACAGGCTGGAACGATGGGCCGAGGCCAATTGTATGAGGTTCAACAAGGCGAAGTGCCGGGTCCTGCACTTGGATCACAACAACCCCATGCAACGCTACAGGCTTGGGGAAGAGTGGCTGGAAAGCTGCCCAACAGAAAAGGACCTGGAGGTGTTTGTCGACAGCCAGCCGAATACGAGCCAGCAGTGTGCCCAAGAAGGCCAATAGCATCCTGGCTTGTATGAGAAATAGTGTGGCCAGCAGGACTAGGGAAGTGATCGTCCCCCTCTGCTCAGCACTGGTGAGGCTTCACCTTGAATACTGTGTTCAGTTTTGGGCTTCTCACTGCAAGAAAGACATTGAGGTGCTGGAGTGTGTCCAAAGAAGAGCAACAAAGCTGGTGAAGGGTCTAGAGAGCAAGTCCTATGAGGAGCGGCTGAGGGAACTGGGGTTGTTTAGCCTGGAGAAAAGGAGGCTCAGGGGAGACCTTACCGCTCTCTACAAGTACCTGAAAGGAGGTTGTATCGAGATGGGTATTGGTCTCTTTTTCCAAGTAACAAGTATTAGGACAAGAGGAAATGGCCTCAAGTTGTGCCAGGGGAGGTTTAGATTGGATATTAGGAAAAATTTCTTCACTGAAAGGGTTGACAAGCATTGGAAGAAGCTGCCCAGGGAAGTGGTTGAGTTACCATTCCTGGAGGTATTTAAAAGATGTGTAGGTGTGGTGCTTAGGGACATGGTTTAGTGGTGGACTTGGCAGTGTGAGGTTTACGATAGAACTCGATGATCTTAAGGCTCTTTTCCAACGTAAGTGATTCTGATTCTATGATTCTATGAAAGATGAGCCCCACAATGACAAATATTTCCAGCCAAGTACAGCCCATCACAGCTTAGGACTGTAAAGGCAGTAGTTAGCCATACTTCAGTAGCAAGCTCTAGTGACTAGCTAACCTTTGTGATTCAAAGCTTCGACAGAGAGGAAGGCGATTATCAGTTTCTTCACGTTATTTCTTGCTCTCTCAATGTTATCTAGAGAAGTTATTACTCCATGTTTATTACTATTGCCTAATCTTAGCTCAATTTTCTAAAGCAACCCGAGGTAACTTGAAAGAAGCTTTACAGATACTGTCTCTAACTATGGTCCATGACAGTGCACACAGACAGAAATAATACTGAGATATTTTACTTATGGAATGCTTTCTGTGCATTTATTCTCTGTAGGCTAGATTAGAGTTAGCATTATATGCTTGCTATAATGCCTTTTTTATGCTACCTCAGGAAAGAAAAAGAAAAGTAGTGGCGATGAAGAAACAAAATGGTAATGACAACACAGATACAAATTACCATTTGACCATTCTGCAAAGTATATTTTTTTGACAGTTTGTGCACTACTCAGAACCAAAAAAACCCAGGTTCGGGAATATTTTCTTAAATATTGATGGCTTAGTCATTACTGACAGTATATAAATGCACCCTCTTTTTGATTATCAAATTATTCATGACCCAGTCTTGTTTGCATGCAAAATATCTCATCATTTGAAAACACTTTTTGGATAATCCCTGCCAGACATTGGATTGCTTACAAAATGTTCACTTTAAGAGAGTTAAAGATTTTTCATTGGAATGATTTCCCAGTGAAAATTTACTTTCCATTAAATCAAAGTTTATTTTATTTAGTGACCTTGTCCATTGAAGTATCATTTGGCTCATGAAGACAACTTTATGTAAAGGAAACTTCAAATTGAACTTCTTTTTTGCAGAATTGACCCAAAATAAATTGCTCTGGATCAGCTAAAAGAAGAGAACAAAGAACAACAGAAAAACCGACACAACTTCACACCCTGCCCCTCCCCTGAGATATTTCCCCCAAGCCTTTATATTCCCTTCCTTCATTGCCTTGCAAGAGATATGGTATCTCTTGCATTTAAATCCCTGGAGGTATTTAAAAGATGTGTAGATGTGGTGCTTAGAGACATGGTTTAGTGGTGGACTTGGCAGTGTTAGGTTTATGGTTGAACTCGATGATCTTAAGGGTCTTTTCCAGCCTAAATGATTCTATGATTCTATGACTCTCAACAATTACACAGAAGTGTATCTATCTGCCTCATTAATGAGAGATAAGAATGGATTGTTGGGTTCTTGAGGATAGTGAATCTGGCATGTGGTTTAAAAGGCTAAACTCTAACTCCTGTGTTAATAAGTGAGGGATTTATTTGTTTGGTTGTTTTTTTATTTTGGTTGTTGTTGGGGTTTTTTTAACAACGGAACAGTACTTTCAACAGAGTGCGGTTAATACAGGAGATATAACTGGTTCTGTTTGGTATTTGGTGTTATCTAATATGTTTCCCGGGACTCAGAAAGGTATTAAGGAAAATAAAAATGACACCAGAGTCTTTTACAACCCAACTGCAAATGGCTTGTTCATAGAATTATGAAAGATGAATCAACCAGTCTGAAATAAAAACAGTTCAGTGCTCATCTGTGGACTGATGTTGCCATTACAAGTAGTTTCTAGAAAATTTTTAACTGCAACATAGCAATTTTATGAAGCCAATTGCAGAACAATTTGTACATGATATATAGCTCAATTTTTGCAAAACATTTGTCAGATGACATGTCAATCACAGCATGCTAGTCACTGTTCAGAAGGAGGAACTCAATCTTCATATCTCAAAATACCACAAAGAAAGAAAAAAGGAAGATGGATGGCGAAAAATAAAAGGATAGGAATGAAATTACACAATGAATTATTTTTCTTTGCTTCAGTCTCTGTCTCCTTTGTTTCTTCTTTTTTCATGTTCCTTTCTTTGTCCCTTGATTTTTTCCTTTATCTTGCCGTTGTATTTTTTATTAATAGCATACTATTATTGTGCCTGAATCTTTCCAAGTTCTTTCTGGGGGCTGTTTCTCATGGCAAATAAAAGATAAAAGCTAGCTGTGTTGCACATTTCTTCTCTGATTTCTTTCATGTTTGGACTTCCTTTAGAAAATATTAATAATAACGCTAGACTAACGTCTCCATGTTGTCTATTCTTTTTCTAATTGTCATCTTTTTTTTCTCTGACTTCAGAGATCCAGAAGTCCACAATGATGTCTTGGCTTTTTAAAGACTGTATTTTGTTCTCTGGCCATGAATCAATTTTAAATTAAAACAATGAGTTTTGTAATATTGCTTTCAACAGCACGATGTTAAAAGACTTTGAAGACTTAGGGTGGCAAAACATGACCTCACAGAGCACGGGTCCTCATCTATTGCATGTTAAACAAAATTCTTTGGAAATGTCACATAGTACCAAATCATTATCACAAAAACTGTTTTTTATACTGAAACCAGTTAGGAGAAAAAAGTGAGACACTGAGATTTCTGACTCAAGCTTTAAAAGGAAAGCAAGTAAGTTAGATATAAAATAATAGACATGAAAACAATTTACATTAGAGCAGTAAATTTTAGAAAAGCTCTATACCCAGTAACTGTGACCAAAGCTAGATAAAGTGAGTAGTGGAGTTTTACAGGGAAACAAAACTCAGTGACAGAGGAGGTGATGCACTTGACATAATGCATTCATTTCTTATTAATATACATCTGCATGATGCATATGAACTTACAGAATATCTCAAGTGTTAAATTCAGAAGCCTTGGACTCCCAGTTTTATCCTGTGCCCAATTCCGTTGTGATTCTCAGTGTATGCAGTAAAGTTTCAAGGCAGAGTTTTGCTTTAGCATTGCCTCTCAATAGTTAATCAACTTACATAGTGAGAAGGCAGAAATTCTTTTGAATGCATAGAGTATAAAGAATACAGATTATGAGAACACATTCTGACATGGATTTAATATTCATTTGTATCAGTTGATTCTGAAATGAAGGACTCTCAGTTTGCTTGCAACCTTTTACCTGTATTGGTACCATAGCAAAATGCTATGCACTAGGACGCCCTGTCCATATAAACCAAGGCACTGTGATAGAAATTTTTGGCATCTGGTATCAATCACAAGTGAGTTTTTAATTGGTAAAATATACAGTAATGCTATGTTCTTTTGATTACTTAAGCCTAGATTCACAGATCTGTTTGTGTCAGGAGGCACATTTGTTTTTCTCCTTTGTCCTTTTGTTTTCCAATTTCTATTCTACTTCTCTGTCACTCCCATCTCTGTTATCTCTGAAAACCTTTCTGACATTTTCGAAATATGTCATCACTAGATATGTCAGATTCAGCACTTCTTTTAACATTCCTGATGTCTTTTTTTATTTTTTCAGATCTGGCCCAGTATTCCCTAAAATATTTTCTCATAGGTATTAATTCATTTTTAATGGCTTCCTTTTCTCCCATCCTGTTGTAAATGCTTCAGAGTGAGTACATGTAGCTACTTCAGATACTCATAGAACTGTACAAGCTACTTAATTATGAGTTTCTAAACTAGAATTATATACCAGACCACAGTCACTCAGTCTTACTGTATTACTACATTGTTCCAGATGCAAACATGATCATTTTGCTATTTCTTTTAAAGCAGAATTTTGTAACTTTGTAACACCCACTACTGCACAACATTAATTGTTTTAATGACTGCTAGAGGTTGCTTTTCCAGAGCTGTGCTGTGAATGCTCTTTCCCAGTACTTGGTTTTTGTCTGTTGTATGCCAGCTTCTGAAATCCCAAACCCACTCACGTACTGCAACCTACTGCAGCAGCCGCTCCTGGTACTTCTCCTTCACAAACTCGGAAGACTCCATGGCAGTAACCAAAACACTTACTCATTTCTACTGCTTTGCTTTCTTTAGCCTAGACTCTGTTGTAGTCCCTCTTACTGCAGCTGGCTTCCTTCCCCCCGCCACTGTGCCATGTTCTCCACCGATAATGGCTCCATGCATTGTACTATTGTCCTCAGTTAAAAACAACAAAACTCCATTTTGCTAATATCCAAGTCTGGATGATTTTATTGCCCTTTCACCAATGGTACATCATGCATTAAATGAGCTTGTTGGTGTTGGCTGAGGTCTTCGTGTTAATGACAGCTGGAGAGAAATCTGGACTTTCTTTGCAACAGGTGACAAATAACTAGTTTCCTGGAAATCTGCCTGCTGAAAAATTCCAGTCACTCAAAGTAAGATTCACAGTCTCTGTGCATAGGTAAAGAAAACTGATCCATAAAGCTAAAAGCCTCAGTCCTCCGTGTAATAAATGGAGGTAGATGCCTCCTAATTGATGTGCTCTGAGGTGCCCTTTGGAGATGCTTACTTTTATTCTTTGGATATATAATGAGCCTAGGCAATTAACTGAGGCTCCCAAATTAGGTGTCTAATGTAGACACCGTGAAAAAAATCCTCTTCCCCTAGTTATAACAGAATATTATGCATTGCAATCTGTAGGTCTAATAAAAGTCTTTGGAAGAGGCCCCAGCTGGAAAGAAAAATAACATCTTTAAACAACTTCAATTTTATATTCATACAACTTTTTTTTTTTTTCTTTCTTAAAAATATATCAGGCAGCGAATTTCCAGCTAATTTGGAATTCTGCATAGCTGAGTACCTATGAATCACCAGTATATACATATTCTATAAGATACCATTTATGTCTGTACTGAAATTCATCTTTTTGAAGGTCGTCTTTTCTTCTTCCTGATACTCTAAATGATTCCTATTTCCATGTAAGAGGGTCCTTATATTTGTATCTGGGGGCTAAATTATGTCTAATAGGCTTATTCTGTCTCGACCTAGATTTAGACAAAAAACCCCAAAATCTTTTCCCATTAACAATGCCAATTATGGAACAATCCTATTATAATGCAGCATGAAGCACTACAGGTTTTTTTCTGTATGATCACTGTAATTCATGCATCTTCCAAGTTAAATACATGGAAAAGGCATAGACTGCTGCAATTCACACAGGAGGCTTGCCAGGCTCTGTGTGGAGGATACTGTAGGTCAATGATACATTGGTTCGGAGGGCAGTCATTTACTACACTCATCACTTCTGCCACTGTCTAACCACATGTCTGAGATGCATAATAAACACTGCTTCTGTCTGGGCTTGATCACCATACTTTAAAGGCTGTAAATAGTTTTCTTTTAGCGTGTTTTAAATCATGAGCAAGAAGTAACAACAGGGATTTTAGAGATGGGAAGTAAATAGTAAAAATAGTAATTTAGCCTAGTAAGACATGTGAATCAAGCTAATTTTCATTCCTTAAGTATATTTATATTTTGATTAGTAGCAAATGCTAATGAACTCCAAGAAATCAAAATTGACCTGTAGATATATATTTATACCTCATATATATATACCTGTTAAAAATCTTGCAATATTATGCCACCATACTCAGCTTTGCAAACTGTCTATATTTAAGCCCAATAAGACACCTGTTTGTTAATGACTTAATGCTCTTACAAATCTGTTTTGGCCTTTTAAGCCACTACTTAAACAGAGAAAAAGGATGTGGGATTTTATTGTTTTGCTCTTACTCAGTGTTTTGCCTGTCATAGTAAGTAAATTTAATCTGCATTATTAGTAACTGTCAACAGCATACTCTGAGCAGAAGGCAAATACAGCAGGTGGTAAAAAAAGAAGAGATGGCTGAAAGCAGAAAAGCAAAACAAATGATTGCTAGGAACTGCTAATCTAGTTATACATAAATTTAAGACAAATTAAAATGCATGCAGAGCTTTCACTGAAGGTGAATACTTGACAGAAAAGGAGATAAACTGACCAATTCTTGTTATAAGACCATTTGTCAGAAAGCTCAAGTGCTAAAACCCCTTTATAATCTTCTAATTGCTTTAATGCAACTTCTATAAACTTAACCTGTCAGACATTTTGAACCTCCTAAGTGATGGCTCATCAGACAACGAACTTATGGCAGAGAGGACTGTTGCTTTGTTTACAAACACATAAAATAGGTGACCCTTTCCATTTACTATACTTTTCAGTGGTCAACATATAAACTTTTAAAATGTTTTTGCAGGTAATTAGCATCCACATGATATCTCTTGTGACAGTTAAAGGTATTAGAGAAAAGACTCTCAAAAGACTTACAAAGAGTGATAAAAATCATACTGACTGAATATTTTTTATTTCATAATCATCTGTTTTTCAGTAACATATCAAAAAAACGGCATGCAGACAATTAGGACTTTGCCAAAGAAGCAAAGTCTGTCAGCTTCTTTGATTTTTCCTCCATTGCTGATGATGTGTGCGGGTTGGGAGAAATGTGCCAAGCCCTTCGACAGTTCCACAGAGCCTGGAGGGCAGTCTGCCTGGAGCCCGATGCCAAATTTCACTTCTCCCAGATCTCACTTATTCCTCATGCTGGATATTCAACTTTTGGCACTCAACAGAAATGCCTTCAGAATAATTGGTCATAGTAGAGGTTGAAGATAGCTTGACCTTAAAGCATTAGGTGGCTGCTGCTAAATGGTTCTTAAAATTCCTCTAATCCTAGTGGAACAATTATCTCTGTCTCTCGTAAAACTCTGGAATGACTTGGCACAACTTTGTTAAAAATCCAAACAACAACAACAACAACAAATCTTCTTGGTTTGAAATTCAAAAACGTACTAACAGAAGCTGAAGAAACAGGAATTTCTTTCTTCCCAAAAAGTTCTTTCAGATGTGTATTTTACCTACTTAACAGGCAAGTAAATGTACCTTCAAGGCTCAGTGACATCTGGATTGTCTACAGGGTGACTTCTCTGTCCCACCCACATGATATGTATCCCCTTTGCTCACTTATTTCTTTACTGAAGTCTTCATAAATGTAACACATTAAAATGACAGAGAAAAAGGGGTTTGGACAAGCAGGAATGCCAGCCTTCTACAACACATCAGGCTCCACAGAGGTAAAATGGCCCCTGTGAGGAAATTCCACCTCTACAGAGTTAAGGAACATTACAGACAAAACCCCATATTTATTCTTTGCTTTCACCTGACTGGTGTGACAAGGGTGTCAAGCAGTCCTTGGTAACGCAGGGCAGTAAGGCTCTCTTCAGAAAGGCTCCAGTTGCAAACGCCAGCTGCATTGGGTCTCTAACACCAGTTACTCGACCTGCCACTGGTGCCAGTGGGAGCCAGGGCAGCCATTAGCAGCATAGTGGAGATAACGCCAGGATCCTTTGGAGCTGCTAAACTTCTGAGGAAAGGAGTTACAGAAGAACTCCACAGGATCTCTGCAGCATGCAGGGAAGTTAGTGTTCAGATACTGCAGCGTAATTAAGGCAACTGGGGCACAATGTTTCACATTGTTTAGAACAAAATCCTAGATAAAGTCAGTCTTTGGTTATGCTTTGCATAGAAGTTTTCCCCTTTTGACAGTTCTACAGGACAGATGGTCTCAGAGCTCTGTCACCACTACACAGAACTCTGTAGAGAACTCTTTTTTTTATCAGTTGTGATGTCTAAATTACTTACCTTTTTGAATTTCCAATGTTACAATTAATAATTATGTTTAAGTAAGCTGAGTATCTTTATTTGAGGACTGAAAAAGGGAAGCTTTCATCCTGCTAGACTTCTAAAACCAACTTAAAGCTTACCCTCAAGAGTTTTAATTATGTTGAGGTTAAGGACTGTTACCTTCCTGCTTTTTTAACATGAATTTAGCTGTATTTCTTCTGAGAAAGTGCTTTTTACTTTACTGATGTGAACTATTAATGAATGCATAGGTAAGTGTGGGGATAGACAACAGCCACATGAGAGATATGTCTCCATTCCCAGCTGCATCTAAGTCACGAGTAAGAAAATCCTAGTCTTGTTAATATGTTCCTCCACATTTTAAGTCTAATTATTTTGGATCTGTATAACTAGAAAAAAATTAAAGAATCATTCTATGAGCTTCCTAACACTGTCCTGTTAGTGCTGTTGTGCCTTCCAGCACAAATTTTATGGGATAGTATCAATCTCTCATATTAAAGAAAAATAAAAAGGAATATTCCTTTCCTGCAATTTAAAACTAGAGAACTTGAAAGGAGAATACAAAGAAATAAACTGGTACATTTCCTTTTGTTTTCATTAATAAAAAAGTACTGTTTGCTGACCTAGATATGTATGTATTTTCCTATGCAGTCTACTGTTAAATTGTAAGATTCATAACCATAAGTGGACATGGAAGGAAAAAAAAAAGGACTTGATTTTTTAACAGAATTAACAGTTTTATGACTATTAGCAATTCTTGTGCCTTAGCAGAAAATACCCCTGATAAAACAGAATCTAACCTTACAGTTTAAAGCATAAATTCTCCTTGTTGCTATAGAGAATGGCTCCTATGCAAACAGGTCTGATGATAATAATTACGCATGATAGTGTATAATGGAATGGGAAGGATTCATCTTTCTTTAAAGTAGCAGGTATGTCTCCTTCCTCTCGTAGTGTCAAACCTAGATGGAGATAGTGATCAAACATGGTGTGATAATTTCCGCAATGTCTCCCTGTGGGAGCTATTAAAATTCAACTTATGCACAAAAAAAGTCTTGACTGCCTAGCCCGGTAAAAATTGTATGTCATCATCTAGGAAATGTGGAATTAAATCTTGCCAAAAAATAGAAAACATATTTCACAGACAGTTTTGCGATTTTTTTCTTCACTGAAATAATTTTTTTTTGTCAACAGCTTTCTATTAGCTAGTTGAAAATGATGGGTAAATCAGCTTTCCAGGGTCTCAGCCTAGAGCTTCTTCTTTGTTCCAGCATCATATAGACATGCTCTGTTCTAAAACCATCAAGGCCAATTCATTTCCAGAAAGCACAAGACAAAGTTAAATGGTGGGAGAGTGACTAAAAGAAAAAGTGTGACATTGCCCAGGACTCCCAGGACCAACTTGCTGGAACAATGAAAATTATTGCAACTCAGATTCCAGATCTGCCGTAGTCAGCTGGAGTCTTTATTGCAAGGTTGTATCAACCTGCTTTGAATTTGTGTAATAACAAGAGAGTATTCTTCATGAAAGGTTTTTAATAAACAGCAGTTATTGAGAGTTTACTTACAAAAGGTCTTTTTTTAATTCTTATTAATAAGGAAAGAGCTACGTCATACTCTACAAAGAACATTTCATTAGACAATAAATACATTTAAGCCATCAAGGGTTACCTACATTAAACAACAAGAGGAGCTCAATAGGAAGCACAATATCCGGGAATTGAGCAGGAGATTGATGCATGATATTGTGCACTGTCCCAGGCTGAGTGACAGCCCTGCCTTAAGGCTGTGAAGGTGAAGGTAAGCCTGAATTCAAACTTGAGCTGACTGACACAAATAACTCATGAGATGAAGGAGACTGGACCCTTGCCTCTGCTGGGAGTAGAAGGAAGAACCTTCCCTCATCACCTGAACTGCCCCTACATAACGCTCTGGTGTTGGAGAATGAAGAACATGTGAGTAACAAACAGGATCCAGGAGAAGCCAACCATGCAAAGTTGATCCAACCACCCACCTGTCTTAGAACCAGTGCCACCAGAAAAGCACATAAGGTATCAGTAATTGGAGATTCCTTGCTGAGAGGCACCAAAGCATCCATTTGCCATCCAGACAATTTCTCCAGACAAGTTTGCTGCCTGCCAGGAGCTCATATTCATGACATTACTGAGAGGCTGCGAAGCCTGGTGAACCCTACAGATTATCATCTGCTCCTACTGTTCCATGTAAGGTCTAATGATACTGTGATGAGGCAACTTAGAACCATCAAAAGAGACTGTATGTCCATTGGAGCAATGTTAAAAGGATCTGGAGCACAGATGGTGTTCTCCTCTGTCCTCCCAGTCAGAGGAAGGGCATTCAGGAATAAGGAGACAAATTGAACAGGTGAATGCCTGGCTGCATGGCTGGTGCCAAACTCAATGGTTTTGGCTTCTATGATCATGGATCGACCTTTGAGAAGCCAGGTCTGTTGGGAGCCGATGGGATTCCCCTTCGGGGAATGTGACCAAGTGGGGCAAGAAGGTCTTTGCCAACAAGCTAGACAGACTTATAAGGAAAGCTTTAAACTAGACTTAACAGGGGAAGGGGATGGAGTTTTGAGTAACAGAGAAGAGCCAGGGGTTGCTGATGTATTAGGAACCAACAAGGAAACACCTGTGAAATGCCTCAAAGGAAGTAGGGCTTGTTCCTCTAAAAAGACAACGTGGTTGATAGACCAACTGAAGTGTCTCTATGCCAGTACGCATAGCACGGCTTACAAACAGGAGGAGCTGGAAGCCACTGTGTGCCTAGAAAGCTATAATCTAATTGCTATCACTGAAACGTTGTGGGACAAATCACACAACTGGAGTGTTGCAATCCATGGCTATAAATTGTTCAGGAGGGACAGGCAAGGGAGGGGCGTTGCCCTCTATGTAAAAAAATTGATTGACCACACAGAGCTGTCTTTGAACAGCAGTGATGAACAGGTTGAGAGCTTATGGATAAAAATTTGGGGCCAAGACTTGTGGTTGGTGTTTACTACAGGCTGTCCGATCAAGGGGAACCCTGTTGATGAAGCTTTCTTACTTCACCTACAGGAAGCATCATGCTTGCAAACTCTGATCCTGCTGAGGGACTTCATTCACCCTGACCTCTGCTGGAAAAGCAGAACAGCAATCTGTAAGCAGTCCAGGAGATTCTTGGAATGTGTTGGGGATAATTTCTTAATCCAGGAGACAGAAAGCCTGACCAGAGGAGAAGTGTTATTGGACCTTTTGATTATCAACACAGATGAACTAACTAGAGAGGTCAGGATCAGTGGTAGCCTGGGCTGCAGTGATCGTGCCCTGGTGGAATCCACAATCTCAAGGGATATAGGCCAGGTGATGAGTAAAGTCAAGACCCTGAATTTTAGGAGAGTGAACTTTCAGTTGTTTAAGGAATTAGTGAATGGGACTCCCTGGGAAACTCAGGGATAAAGGAGCAGAAGAAAGCTGGCAGTTCTTTAAAGACATTTTTCTTAGAGTACCAGAGCTCTTGATTCCCATATTCAGGAAATCAGGAAAGGAAGGCAGGAGACCAGCACAACTGAGTAAGGACCTCCTGGTCAAAATAAAGTGTAAGAAGGAAATGTATAGGCAGTGGAACCAGGGACAAGTACCCTGAGAAGAATATAGGGTTGCTGCTCAGATGTGTAGGAATGGGATCAGGAAAGCTAAGGCACAGCTGGAGCTGAATTTGGCAAGGAATGTGAAGAATAATAAGAAGGGCTTCTACAAGCATGTTGGTCAGAAAAGGAAGATTAAAAAAAATCTACCCTACCCCCAATAGATAAGACAGGAGAACGAGTGACAACTGACATGCAGAAGGCTGAGGTACTCAATAATTTTTTCACCTCAGTTTTCGCTGCCAATCACTCATCCCACATCTCTCAAGTCCTTGAACCTCAGGGCAGGGACTGGGGGAACAAAGTCTCTCCCATTGTAAGAGAAGATCAGGTTTGACACCACCTGAGGAACATTCACAAGTCCATGGGACCCAATGAGATGCATCCCAGGGTCCTGAGGGAATTGGCAGATGTAGTTGCTAAGCCACTCTCCATCATATTTGAAAAGTCATGGCAGTCAGGTAAAGTCCCCAGTGACTGGAGAAAAGGGAATATAATACCCATTTTTAAAAAGGGTAATAAGGAAAACCCTGGGAACTACTGACCAGTCAGCCTCTCCTCAGTGCCCACTAAGATTATGGAACAGTTCCTCCTAGAAGTTATGTTGAAGCATATGGAAGACAGGGAGGTGATTAGAGACAGCCAACACGGCTTCACCAAGGGCAAATCGTGCCTGACTAACTTAGTGGCCTTCTACAATAGAGTGACTGCATCAGTGAACAAGGGAAGAGCTATGGATGTCACCTACCCGGAATTCTGTAAGGCCTTTCATACAGTTCCCCACAACATTCTTACCTCTAAATTGGCGAGATATGGCTTTGTTGGATAGACTTTGGATGGACAAGGAACTGGCTGGATGGCTGCATCCAAAGAGTTACAGTCAATGGCTCAATGTCCAAGTGGAAACCAGTAACGAGTGGTGTCCCTCAAGGGTCCATACTGGGACCAACACTATTTAATATCTTCGTCAATGACATAGTGGAATTCAGTGCACCCTCAGCAAGTTTGCAGACAACACCAAGGTGAGTGGTGCAGTTGATTTACTTGAGGGAAGGGATGCCATCCAGAGGGACCTTGAAAGGCCTGAGGAGTGGGTCCAAGGTCCTGCACCTGGGTTGGGGCAATTCCCAGTATCAATACAGACTAGGGGATGAATGGATTGAGAGCAGCCCTGTGGAGAAGAACGTGGGCATACTGGTGGATGAAAAATTGGATATGGGCCGGCAATGTGCGCTCGCAGCCCAGAAAGCCAACTGTGTCCTGGGCTGCATAAAAAGAAGCGTGGCCAGCAGGCTGAGTGAGGGAGGTGATTCTCCCCCTCTACTCTGTTCTTGTGAGACTCCACCTGGAGTACTGCATCCAGCTCTAGAGTCCCCAGTACAATAAAGACCCACCTGTTCAGTGGGTCTAGAGGAGGGCCACAAAAACGATCACAGGGCTGGAACACCTCTCTTATGAAGACAGGTTGAGAGAGTTGGGGTTGATCAGCCTGGAGAAGAGAAGGGTCCAGGGAGACCTTATCGTGGCCTTTCAATATATAAAGGGGGCTTATAAGAAAGATGGGGAAAGGCTTTTTACCAGGGCCTGTAGTGATAGGTCAAGGGGCAGCGGGTTTAAACTGACAGAGGGTAGACTTAAATTAGATATAAGGAAGAAATTTTTTGTGATGAGGGTGGTGAGACACTGGAACAGGTTGCCCAGAGAAGTTCTGGATGCCCCATCACTGGAAGTATTCAAGGCCAGGTTGGATGAGGCTTTGAGAAACGTGATCTAGTGAAAGATGTCCCTGCCCATGGCAGGGGGTTGGAACTAGGTGATCTTTGAAGGTCCCTTCCAACCCAAACTATTCTATGATTCTATGATTCTATGATCCATTGTAAGACTCATGATGATGATGATTATGCTGATGGTATTACATATTTTATCATTGCATTGATACATGAAGCACTTTCAAAGCTGTAGTATTTAACTTTATGTATTTTATTTTTGCATTTAACATGATTTAGAAAAATAAATAATAAATTTCATAGCATCAGCATGGTTTACTGAAGTGACAGCTGCCTGTGAACAGCATGGCACTTTTTAGCAAGAAATAATTCCAAGACCATCATGTATTTGTTAGAACATAAATAAAACAATTCATTTTAAATGTTTACTTGTTAGCTTAGTGGAATATATACATAAACATTAAAATGCAAAACTGTACTTGACACTTTGATCCTGAACATGGCACTCTACTGTATTGAAACAAGTGTTTCTCAACATCACATGCAACAGCAAGTTTTTTTTCCAAATTATTCCTTATAGCAGGCTTTTCTGTGTGAAGAATACTAGTGGTACTCACTGTCATTGCAAAAGTATTGGAAACACTGTTATGCTCCTGACAAGACTATAAGAAGTGAAGGCTTCTGGTATTTTGCTGGTGCTCTCAAAACCAACTACAAAATAGATTTATATATGTAAAACATATTAACCACTATGAAAGAATGATTTCTCATAGGTATCCTCTAATCAGTGTGGCTAGTTTAGAAACACTATTTAAAGTCTCTGTTAAAAATACTATCTGCAGTTATTTACTGTGGTCTTTCTATTTTCTCTAACTCTTTGCAATCCTGGAAAATGCTATAAGGTTTTTGATTTTTAGTACACATATTTTTAAAGTGTTTTGTTCTAATAAGTTCAATTGTAAATTTGATATTACAATTATTTTTGTCTTGGAATTTTATTACTTTTAATTAAGCCATATCAGGCAAAAACTTGTAAACCTGTCATTCACACAATTTATTCTTGAAGATGTGTAAATAAATCATCTTACATCCCACTGCACAAGCCTTTTTTTTTGTCTTTTGTTAGACCACACATGGCTTTTTTCAGCAGCATACCTTTTCTCATCCTTTTTCCTTTTAGTGAGACCAGTCAAGGACTTTAAGAATTCATCCAAATCTCACCTGCAGGACTCATAAGAACTTTCTGAATTTTAGTATGAATTCTCAAACCATTCAAAGATTGAGAAGTCTATTTTGTATAAATCTACACTTAATCAACTTATCATTAACATATGCTAACATACTATGTCTTATAGAAGCAATCTTAATGCTACAGTAGTTCAATGCCTAAAGCATTTTAAAACAGGTGAGTTTACATATATCACAAGTTCATTTGCCAAACTTACAGATTTCCCCAAATCCTAGGCCAATTAACCTATAAAAAAGCAAAATATCACATGAGACTACTATTAGAGAGAAGATCTTTATTAGACAGAGAAGATTTTTATTTTGATTTAAAAAATGAAAGTAATTTAGGATTTATTAGAGTAAAGCTAATTACATCCCTGAGTATAAATGTGCTATCTCCAGTCCATAGTGATTGTCACAGAAGCCTAAAAGCCATATTAGTGGTCAAACAACATTTCTGAAGCTAAGATTTCAAATATCATATATAGACCTACTTTTATGACCTTTTATCATGCATTCATCATGCTATTTAACTAAGGCTTAGCAATCAAATAATCTTGTTGATCTAAAGGAACAATTTGCTGTAAATATTTATCAACATAAATCAGATTGTGCATCCAGGTATTCTGGAACAGATGTTGCATATTTAAAAAGGGTATCATCATCAGGGTTCTCTAAAGTGCTCTAAATATTGCTGTAGCCATTTCTCCAGTAATGCTACAATTGAAATCAAAACAGGCATCTAGTTTTGTTTCTGTTTATTTGTCTGTAGCTTGACATGATTCTGGAACATCATTAATTTGCAAACTTTTCATATAGCTTCTGACTGAATTATCACAAGGAATACATATGTCTAGGGATTCTGTAATTTTAGTTGAAATTGAACTTATTTTGGAGACAATCACGTTAGCTTCTTAATGTCAGTTCTGTATAGCTAGGTAACATTTACATCTATTTGGCATTTTTTACTTTAAAATATCTTTTTATGCCTTCTAACTAGCCACAAATATTGAAGTCACCTTGAACT
Organism: Gymnogyps californianus; assembly: GCF_018139145.2. Taxonomy (NCBI): domain Eukaryota; kingdom Metazoa; phylum Chordata; class Aves; order Accipitriformes; family Cathartidae; genus Gymnogyps; species Gymnogyps californianus. The sequence goes on from NC_059472.1 coordinate 48,511,422, forward strand.
CTCTAGAAATTTTGAAAGAATTAAAAAAGTAAGCTAATGACACAATGTTAAGTCCTTTTAATAGTAGAGAAACTAATGTACACATAAGGTGCCTTTCCCAAGATCTATTCAAGGGTTCACTAGCAAAATATGGATTAAAGTCAATAGCTTTTTATTTTATATTGTGTAACTTAATCATAGATTATCTTCACAAACAGCTTTCTTTAGCTACCTTTTAATAAAGTTAATCACTTTATTCAGAACATTAATAAGCACTTGGCTCTGGAAATGTGTTAAGATTTTGAAGCTGTTGGTTCATTTCCTTAGTTCATCATTTGCCTTTGCCCACCTTTGCTTTAAGTTGCAGGGACCGTTAATTTTGATCACATCATTTGATTATTTCCTTCTTGATGATTAAATTAATAACATTTTCCAAAACAGTTACAAAGGAAAACTTTAGTGACAAGTGCAATGCATCATTCACTAGGAGCTTTAGCTGCCTGAAAGATTAACTGAATTATTATTCTACACCAATTTCTGAGAAGCAAGCAACACAAAAAGGCAAGCCATTTCTTGCATTTAAAAAACTGCAAAGAAGTCTCTCCCTGCTGTGTACAAGAAGTCAGAAGAACCCAGAAGGAAAATCCAATCCTTATAACAAATTTATTATTTGTGTGAGCTATAAAGCTATGGGAAAAATAAGTTTTATACAGACAACTTTAACCAGGGATATGAATGGTCATTGTAAGTTGTGATCAGCAAAATTAAGCTGTGGGATTTTTTTAATTGGAGATACCAGGTAAAAATGTACTGGATTCTAAACATACATGATTACATAAAAAATACACACAAGTATAGCTAGAATCAAGCTATCTTCAAAGGAGCATCTCTGGGTGTGGCTTACCAATCAAGGGAGAAGGAAGATCAAGGAAGGAAACACAGACCTGAAACTTTTTCCCCCTTTTCTCAGGTGAATAATGCAAAGGATTCTTCATCTAGTTCATCATCATTTTTTCTCTTTATCTTCTACAGCTGGTCACTGAACTGCCTATCTCTTTTGCTAAGTAACATCTAGAGAATCCCCAACACAACAAAGAAGCTAGGGGAGAAGGTCAGGAGGCCTACCCGTATCAGTTAACAAGGACAGGCTGTTCCTCACCATAATCCTAACTGGAATGTATATGACTTTTTATGTTTGGACAGGTATGAACGAAGGACATATGATGGAATTTCCTCAGAGTTTTGCTTCTGTTTGGTGCAGACACAGATTATGAAAATAGTGGAAAGGGTGAGAATATAGATCACTAATCATTTACTACTGCACAGGCTTTCCAACACTGATCACAGCTAGATCATTAGGAAGACACAAGAAAATAGACTATTAGTGGTATCACTTTAAGAAAAGATTATTCCTAAAGTCTAAGAGAAAAAAAAAACCACAAAAAACCACCCCAAAACAAAACAAAAAACCCTCCAAATTTAGTGGTTGGCTGACGACTTGAAAAATGAAGTTTGCATTATCATTTTCCAATATTTATTTTCTAATGCCACTACTTAAGGTAAATATTGTAACTGAAATCAAAATGAACAAGTTTTTTAGTTTTTCTTAAGTCTGAGATCATTGTATAGGATAACTAATAGCAAAATTTCCTTATAAATTCTGCTTTCATTGCATGAAATACATGAAGTTCTTTGATTCAGATGACATATAGTGCTCACTGGTTCCACAAGTTCAGTGTATATAAAATCAAAAGGTATTTACATGTCTCTGTTTTAAATTTGTGGCAATTCAATATCAATTTCTGTTCTTTCTTTAAACTGAAACATTTAAAATGAGAAAAAGTAAATATATAGATCAGTTTTAATATTTTTGTGCTTTTCATTATTTCGTATTTCTATATTGTGTCATTTCTCACAGTGATATCCTCAGCTTTCAAACTATCTTTATGAAAGAGTATTTCCAAATTGTTAATATCTGTCATCCATAAGAGATTTGAAAGATGGGTCTCAGCTATTCTTTTCAGTTCTTTCTCCATCTTCTAATGTGTTGAAATTTCTTTTTGTTTCAAGACAAAATGAAGAACTGACATTTTTCCCCACATAAGGGGAAAATTCCATATTTTCATTAGGAGCCAGGCATTGTTTTAATAAGATAAACACTTTGTAGTGTAGAAATATTCAATATAATATAGATAATCAAATATATGCATACAACTGGTGCTGATATAATTCAAAAGTTAAGTAAACAAACTCAAACTACTATCCATCTGATTTGAAAATACTGCATTTATTTTTAGAGGAATCTCTCTGAAATAATTTTGTGGAGATTGAACTCTCCTCTTAAAACATAATGATTTCCATAAACCTGGATTTTTTACTATCTGTGGAATATTTTCAACCACTTCTGGAAAGTACCTCCTCTTGTTGTTCTAGTGGATATAGCCTTCCCAGGATATTTGTTTTCCAGACTCCAAACAAGCATTGGGGAATGCTCTCCCAGCTCCCTACAAGAGTAGATTCCATGCCTAGAAAATATAATCTCCATTCCTTTTGAAGAAACGTATTTTGCAGTCTAGCAATCTGAGGGTTTTTCAAATATTTTTTTCACTGCCTACTGGGAGTCTGTCGGTGGAAGAAAGTGGTGATTAAGATATTTTCAACACAGTTACATGATGCAGATATATTCATATTCATATTAAAAAAAGATCATCCACAAAATGTTAAAAATTTAGGGATTGCTTAGAATAAAGAATTTCACTATATGTAAAATCCAGCTGCATGGAGTATGCAATGTACTCGGCTTTAATTGTATTTTTTCAGCATTTGCAATAGCTGTCCAATTTGTTTTATAAAAGAATAATGCTTATTTTTATATCCCAGCCAGTTTAAACTCATCTCTATCAATACCTGAGACTCAAGAATTCAGGTAAAAGTGCCATAGGCAGCCCCACTTTTCCTGCTAACCTGGGGTGAACCTTTTAGAATTTGTTCCCCTCTAGGACAAAACAATTATTTCTTGCTGACATAAGTTCCTAACAAGACCCTTCTGTCCTCAGCTGTATGTAACAGGGTTGTGCTTATGCTAATTTGATGCTGTGGGATCATAACCCCCTACTGATGCAACAAATTTTAAAGTGTTAACAAAATTACTGTAAGCATTGCAGAAAACGTAAAATAAAAGGTTGCTGTTTTCCAAATATGCCATTCTTGAAAGTACACTGCGGAATTGTCGGTGTGTGCATTCATCTAATAGCAACTTATTTTCAAGAAAATTATGCAATTTAATAAAAGGAACTCTGCAGGAATATAAAAATTACCATTCCTCCTCTTATATGGAAACAGAAGTTGCTTTTGTTTTCTTAAACAACTGACGTTTACAGAGATTTTCCTGCTTAAACTTTGCAAAGCTTGTGTTCACCCCTAAGGGGACTTAAAGTCAGCTTAATGCTCACATTGTTAGAAAATGAAGATACTCCAGGGACAGGACAATAAAATAAAGCCAATCTTTCCTCTACTCCAAATAATTTCTTCCCCATAATTCACCGATACACACCCAAATCAGTTTATAACACTTTGGACTTTCTTAAATTACCAACTTCACACTTGTCTTGATTTAAATTGAAATAATGTTATAAATTATTTTTCCCCTTTGCCCGTATAATGAAATATATATAATTGTAAAAGAATAAAATACTGTCTGCTGTAAACTGAAGGACAGTCAAGTCAAGGTCCTTCTGATCCAGAAACAGGTTATCTTTATGTAAATACAGACTATGAAAAACATATGAATTTTGATGAACATATTTTTTCTTCTTTTCTTAAAAATTGCAGTTTTTAAAAAAGCACAGAGAAGTAGTTTTAAGTGACAAGTACGGTGTTTCATTTTCTCCAGCAAATTGTACATTTGTTTTTTTTCCCCATCTATTCTGGTACATGCTCTTAGGGAAGAAGTAAACAGATAAATGGAGGTGCAATCCAAAGGGAATTGCAGGAGGAGCAATTTTATTTTGTCTGCACAGTTCTGTTAGCTTCATGTTGTTTATTATTGCCTTGATGTTGTTCATTACTTGCATTCTCCTGGCTCTTGTCTTCTAATAGTAATCAAGACCTCTTCATACTGTCTCTAAAAGCTTATTAGAATAATAGATCAACAAAAAGGATTTATATACATGGATTTCACAAACGTAACCTTTCATGATTCTCTAACAAAAATTAAAGTAATTTTGTTATTTAATTATGAAATATGTAACCTCATTTTAGCCTTCTGTAGCGTGAAACTATTGAAGCTGACACTTCAGTTGCGTTTACCCATGAGTTGATGAGCTCTGAGAGTTAAGCACAGGCAGCTATCAAAGTATAGGCATCTTCCCAGGTTCTTCATACCTAATTACTGCAAGTAGGAAGTTTCCTCCAGAGAGGGACTACTTTCATTCTGTATCAGACAGGTAGAAATTAGTTGCCTAATGGAATGGAATAGTTCTGCAAATTGAAGGAATTAAGTAAGCTTTTTTAATTTAGGCTCCATTTAAAATAGATTTTAATTTGGATTCAAATATGAGGTTAGTGGCATAAGGTAGTTTATTTTGGATGATTTCCAATAACTTTATATTACCCTTTACCCATATATCACGTGTCTGTTGTCTTTTAGCTAATATTGACAAATACTGTGACTGATGATGAAGTACTCAACTAGCTGCATATGACATCATGGAGTAAGTACTACTGAAGTGACAAAGCCATCACAGATGAAAGAGAAAAAATGAATGAGCCTAATTCTTCCTATTTCCATGAACTTTTTTTTGGAAGGTTATAGTAATATATAACCTGAACATGTATAATATGATAATCTAAAAAATAAATTCCTGCACAAGTAATGTCATTGCTAATTCCCTTTGCTTTGGAGGCAGATCCCTGAGTTATATATGATGCTGGAAAAGCTCTTGACTCTACTGAGATATCACCTCTTTAAAATGAGACATTGAAGCATAACTGGTATTATTAACTTAATTTCAAATAATTGGAAAGCAAACCATCAAATGGTTTTTATTTACAGTTTTCTCTCTTATGTACTTTATTTTCCGTTCTTTCTGATGATTTTCCCATTTACCTATCCTGATAAATAAAGTTTCTGAATTTATTCCAGGGCTTTTGCTTTAATATGTTAGCTTCTGACAACAAACCTTTAAGAGAAGGACAAGAACTTGCATGTTACCAAAAAGTTTCTTTATTTCTTTTCTTTTGGACATTTATTCTCGTATCTGCAGGAAGAACTGACAGGAACAATATTTTTAAGTATTCAGTTCTGTCATAGTCCTCTATTCAGAGCTGACTACAGTAACATGTCATTTGTGCTTTCCTGTCCTATTATGGCCTCTTCCAGGGAGCTTTCCCCCCTCATATATCTTTTCTGACCTCATTAATATATTTAAAGACACCCTCCTCACCTGTGAGATATGGAGATGAAAGGAGGCAGTATTACACCCAGCATGGCCAGAGGAGGAACTTCTTTTAATGACATTTTTTGTGGAGATACTCAGCGACATTTCTGACCAACTCGGTTGGCAATATTTCGGGAATTAAAAGGTCTGGATCATTCCTTAAAACAACAGTTTGACTTGGATAGGAAATAACACACTGCTTGCTGCATCAGTAAACCAGCAGAGACTATGCTATAAAGGTAACTCCTCATACTGTAAAGCACCTTGACTTTCTGCCAACATATTTTCTGATGGTCAGAATACAGAGAAAAAGAATCACCTTTGCATAATTAAAAGCATCAGAACAATACTGTCTTTGCTCCAGTCTTCTAAGCTTCTAAAAGGGTTATTTCATAAAAATTCAGGCTAAAAAAATATACTTATGTTTGGTTGTTTTGTTTTGTTTTGTTTTTATAGATACTATAGTCCAAGGAAATGAAATGAGCAGGACAATTGCATTTGCATACAAACTCAGAATTGCCATTCAATCACTGTAATGATACCAGATATCCCAGGAAACTGTTGGAATATACAGATATCGCTATCTGTGCATTTCTGTTTATAACTACATGTTTTTGGATGTAGAGTTCAGAATGGGAAAAGTCAAAAGAAAACTTTGTAAACTCCCCCAAGACTTTAACTATTAAATGAGGTTCTTCCTGGACAGTACTAATTTCCAGAAGTTCCTTTTGTGAAGTAGCCTGCTAAATAAGCACAAAGTACAGGAATATATCTGCCTATGTTATTCTGGGAATGCAAGAGTCTCTTGAGAGCAGAAAGTGAAAAATAAAAAAGGAAAAGAAAACAGAATAAAAAATTAGATCTGGTGGAATATTTTCAGACACACAATCTAATATGAATTTGTGCCAAGACTGATAGACTGCGTGTCCTTGAGATGGGGAAAAGAGAAATCTTTGGTTTTCCAAACATCACAAAGCAAACAGAAAGGTTCCTTCAGAATCCTTAATGAGAAAAAATTAACCAGCTTAAGTGCTGGAAGAGAATGAACTATCCGACAATGATTTTGCAAAAAGCAAGTAAGTGTTTAACTGTGGCAGCTCCTGATGGCAGAGAAAGAGGAAGCACATACTTTGTGAAAGAAAAAATGACTTAGGCAGAACTAGAGGAGGAGGGTGTGAAAAGATCTTTGTCTGAAGTCATAAGGCTAAAACACTTGGGGATAAGCAAAGAAAGGAAATAACATGCCCTAAGGATATTTACACTTAGTAAAAAAACATTCATGAAATGAGAAAATGAAGACAGGCAATGGGATATAAGATCTTACAGTTCATGATTTACGGTTCACTGACGTCAGAGAATAGACATGAGAGGGACATTGCTATCAGAGCGTGGTTTAATTCCAACTCAACACCAGAGACAGAAAATACCCCGACTTTTCCAAACAACTCACAAATCTCTTAATAACTTATTGGCAGGTCAGTAATTCACTGTACAACATCAAATGCAATATATAATCTTCCGTGGTAACTGGGGATGGCGTAAAACAGGTGAATCATCTGTCACCCAGTCATCACCTAGTCCTTCAACTTTCCTCCAGACTCAGAAAAATCTAACAGCTCTTAGAAAAGAAAGCTAAGAATAGTGATTTTGCCAGAGGGGAAACAGGAGGTTGGCTTTTGGAGTGATAACATGTAAAGAGTTTTGACCCATTAATCTACTTTTCTTACCTAGTACTTTTTAAAAATTTCTTTTCAAGGAATTCAATAGATGCAACCCTACATTATAAAAGAGCTGTTAATTTATTTAATGGCAGGCTTCTGTGTACAAAGGTGACATTTAAAGGATTTGTGAATTTTCCAAAAAGCTGAGCTCAAATGACAGCATTTCAATGTGTACTTTGCATTAAAGTTATTTCAATATAGCACTTGGAGTAGTCAAAAGGAAAGACAGCCTTGTTGCTCCAGACCTTCTGCTCCTTCTGCTGGGAAAGCACAGCACAGCTTGTCACAGAAATTATGACATCAAAGTATTCCAGAGTAACTGAAATGCTTTTGAAAAAATGAAGTGTTTTGGATGTGATATCTCTTATATTTTTTTTTCTCAGCAAGGACTTTGCCAACAAACTGCCATAACAAAACAAAACTGTACAGGCTGAAATACAGAAATCTTCATCTCCTTTTAATTTCCATATCTGTGCTACAGATGTTGAGGTTTGTGTACAAAGGTGAAAAACATGGAAAGTAACTAACTACATACTATGTATGCTGTATATGCATTGCAGAGTCCTTCAGGTATCTTCAAGCTTTGCCAAAAGCAGTGTTGTGCTATATAACTTGTGGAAAACTGCCCTGCCCTGCATACAATTACATCAGCTTCTTTTCTGAACTGGTAACATAGGGTTTTAATTTTAACCATTTGGGCTGTGCCTAGGCAGGTATGGGCTGCTTTCTTTTAGTACTATTTCCTCAATTGCTCTTGCACAGCTTTCAGCTCAAAGAAGAACACAGAAAACAGATATCAATTCTGTCCTAATGGAGTGATGGATCCAGTATCTTGGGACCTCAAAGGACTCTCTAGATCCCTGGAAAAGAAGTACAGAAAGCTTCCATTTCCAGTCTTGTTTAGCCCCATGGGTACTGTGGCTGCTGAACCAGGTCAGCATCTGCCTGTCTCTGGGTTTCCTCAGGACAATGATAAAGATGAACTGGTGAGAAATAATGTTTCTAGCTTTTTTTTTCATTTCTTTGTAACTATCAGGTATCTTACAAGATCCACATCATACTGTAGTTTTTTCTCGTCAAGTCTCCTCACTTTCCCTTTAATGTTTTTAAATTTTCAAAAGGGGACTTCCTAAAGCAGAAAGAATATACCACAACTTTTAACTAATACGATATCAAAATGCAGTGCAAATAACATTATTTGCATAAAAGCATAGAATATATTTCTGATATTTTTAAACTAGTAAAACAGGAAACTAGAGATGATCTAATGATAATAACATATAACCTAAATATTGAAATTTTCTGTAACCATCAAAATATGTAATTTCTGCTTCTACTGCTTTTCTTTTAACAAATTTCTTTCTTCAAAAGCTGATGGAGTTTAGGACAAAAGTATATTTACAAATATACAAAAGTATATTTACAAATATTTTATATTTATATACATAAAAACTTTTAAAATTTCAATATTGTGTTGATCATATTATTTTCTTTTGGCATATTTTAATATATTTATTTGTTTATTTATATCTTTTTATTTTGTAAAACTAAAGAGAAATTGGTATCCTTTAGGCATTCTTGGTTGGGAACAATGTTTTAGCTGTAATGGAAATTAAAATTATAAGAATAATTTGCTTTGGAGATAGAAGACAACATTTTTGGGAGGTTGTTTTTTCTTTGTTCTTTTTACTAATTAGGGAACTTTTTCATTTTCTCAATTTAGATTGGGCAATGGGAGCATCTTCATATTAGCTGATGGGTCATTTACAACATTGGAATACTTTAACACCAAAGATTTTGATATAGTATTTGTGAAGTTATTTTGACGCTAAAATATTCTGATAAAACGTAACAGGTTCACTGGGAACCTAAGGAAAATAAACTGATATTTATCTAATAAATTGAGCTCTTACAAATGGTACGACTCACAGACATAAGTAGCTTTATATGAAAATGAGAAATACTAAAAGGCATGGTGAAGACAAGGTTGTCTGGAACCTCTCCAGATGGTATCTGCTGCTCATTATTTTCTGTCCAGCAAGAAGAGGGCTTATAAGAAAGATGGAGAGAGGCTTTTTACCAGGGCCTGTAGTGATAGGTCAAGGGCCAGCAGTTTACATTGAAGGTGGTGAGACATCGGAACAGGTTGCCTAGAGATGTTGTGGATGCCTCATCATTGGAAATGTTCAAGGTCGGGTTGGACGAGGCTTTGAACAACCTGATCTAGTGAAAGATGCCCCTGCCCATGGCAGGGGGGTTGGACTAGATGATCTTCGAAGGTCCCTTCCAACACAAACCATTCTATGATTCTATGTTCATTTGTACCCCACTAAGAAAAACATGTTGAATGAGACCTGTTTAATATCAATCTGATCCAACAGCCACCTGCAGTATAGTTTAAATGCATAAAACACAATACAGTAAAGCTCTGCCTAAAGTCATGCATTTTAATAGTTCTCAATCCATGACTGGATTTAAATGTTATTTTTGTAACATCTATAGAATATTACTACTATGCATGTTATTATTATCTGGTACTAATAACACTATATTCCCCAAACCCCAAAGCATTCAGATCAATTGTATCTCAATGATTATTTTGTGTCATGTCATACAATACTCTTTTTTTTTTCCCAGAGGACTTCCAAAACTTGATTATATGCTGTTTCTTTCCACTCTATAGTTTAGGAGTAGTTACTTTGCCTTATCTCCTTTTCATCTACTCATTAATGAATGATATACTACTCTTCCCCTGGAGCCCCACAAGATACAAAACAATGCTGAGTTCTGATCCATTTTAAACACAGTCAGATTTCAGCCTCTTTATCATATTAAATCACTGAATTACTCATCCCATTGAATGGAGACCTGTATGTTGTGAACTGTAAGTGGTGGTCACTGGAGAGATACTCCATTGCTAGAATTTGTGAGGTGTCATCATGAACTGGCCTCAAGAAAAAAATGCATCTTATTTCCAGGCTATACCAGGACACTATAAAGTAATAAGATACTTAAAAATGAGATTCAGAAGGGAAAAACTGCAAAATCCCTCACTGAAAAGAAAAAATGCTTTTAAGTTCTTCTGAGGCAGACAAGTTTCTTGTCTGCGCTGCTGCTGGTGTGAAGAACGCAAAACCATATAATGTAAGAAAGGCAAAGGACAGCACAGGTTGGATCTAAAATCCAACCTTTTAGAGACAGCTTTTCTTATCCATTTATTCAAAGTATTTTGGTTCTTTTGAACATATTTATTACACCTGCCTGAATAGCTTTAGACATATGGCTTGAAATAACTGTGTCTTTTATTTTATTTAGTCTCCTGTACTTCCTTCATCCTATGGAGTCAGAAACCCCAAATGTCCTCCTGGTAACAGTTGTGCATGACAAACGAAGGAGTACAAATGAAGCTGCAGAAATCTTAGCTTTGGCAGAGTACAGCTCATCCCACAATACCAAATAGATTAAAAAGTATTAAAAGAAATGATTACTGCATGATGTTCTGATGACAGATTCTTCATCACCAATGGACGTCTATCAATGAGCCTCTTAGGTGCGAGGCTGTCCTGAGCTGGGTGTTTCTAGAGTTTTCAGTGGAAACTAAGAAAAAAGAATAAATAGAAAAGATTCTCCCTTCACATTTCTTCATGTTTGCTGATGTTATTAAATTTTTCCTCATAATCCAAACAAATCTTTATGGTTAATTTGGCCTTATAAAAGAATTATCCACATAATTTTCAGTCTGGTAATTATAATTTCAGTAAGATGTAAAAATTCATATTACATGCTCTTAAAATAATTTTCTTTAGAAGTATATATGTACTTCCAGGTATATATGCAGTTCTTATAAATTCTAAGATGCCTATAAATTCTGAGATGCTGTTTTAGAGTATTTTTCTTGTAATCATGGTTTCTTCCACAACTTGCTTAAGAAGTGAGCATCTGCTTTTCTTATGAAAATTCATATGTTATCCTTATAGAGCATAGAAAACAGATTTTTGAGTGACTGAGCTTTGGTTGACTTTATCTTTCAACTTTTAAATAGAAGAAATGAATAGTACATTTTTAATAAAAAAGTCCTCTAAAATCCTAGAAATTAAATTAAAATTTAAATTTACAATTTAAAATTAAAGTAATTAGTAGTTATTTTTTAAAAAAATTCTACATTCCTGGTGTGGTGGGTTGACCCTGGCTGGGCGCCAGGTGTCCACCAAAGCCACTTTATCGTTCTGCTTCCTCAGCTGGACAGGGGAGAGAAAATACAACAAAAGGCTCGTAGGTCCAGATAAGGACAGGGAGATCACTCACCAATTACCCTCATGGGCAAAACAGACTTGACATGGGGAAAAAATTAATTTAATTTATTACCAGTCAAATCAGAGTAGGATAATGAGAAACAAAACCAAATCTTAAAACACCTTCCCCCCACCCCTCCCTTCTTCCTGGGCTCGTCTTTACTCCTGATTTCTCTACCTCTTCCCCTCAAGCGGCGCAGGGGGACGGGGAATGGGGGTTGCAGACAGTTCATCACATGTTGTCTCTGCCATTCCTTCCTCCTCACACTCCTCCCCTCCTCCGGCGTGGGGTCCCTCCCACAGGAGATGGTCCTCCATGAACTTCTTCAACGTGGGCCCTTCCCGCAGGCTGCAGTTCTTCATGAACTGCTCCTGCGTGGGTCCCTTCCACGGGGTGCAGTCCTTCAAGAACAGACTGCTCCTGCATGGGTCCCCCATGGGGTCACAAGTCCTGCCAGCAAACCTGCTCCAGCGTGGACTTCTCTCTCTACGGGTCCACAGGTCCTGCCAGGAGCCTCCTCCAGCACGGGCTTCCCACGGGGTCACAGCGTCCTTTGGGCATGCACCTGCTTCGGCGTGGGGTCCTCCATGGGCTGCAGGTGGATATCTGCTCCACCATTAACCTCCATGGGCTGCAGGGGGACAGCCTGCCTCACCATGGTCTTCACCACAGGCTGCAGGGGAATCTCCACTCCCGCACCTGGAGCACCTCCTCCCCCTCCTTCTTCACTGACCTTGATGTCTGCAGAGTTGTTTCTCTCACATATTCTCACTCCTCTCTCCGGCTGCAATTGCTGCTGCGCAGTAACTTCTTTTCCCTTTCTTAAATACGTTATCACAGAGGCGCTACCACCATCACTGATGGGCTTGGCCTTGGCCAGCAGCGGGTCCATCCTGGAGCTGGCTGGCATTGGTTCTATCGGACATAGGGGAAGCTTCTAGCAGCTTCTCACAGAAGCCACCCCTGTAGCCCCCCCCGCTACCGAAACCTTGCCATGCAAACCCAATACACTTGGGTAAGATATCTAGCTTACAAGGATAAAATGGAATCTTAAGATTAGAAATTTGATTTTTTGCTTTAACTTAAAATCTACAAATTTAATTGATAAGCTTCTATGTTAGCAAAGACAGTTGCAAGTTTAGATTTTCATCTAAACTTCAGGCTTAAATATATCAAGAAAACTTGATCAAGCCTATGTATTTCACAATATATCATCCGAATCCATCCTTACTCCAAATGAAAAGTAATTTCACTCCAAGGGAAGAAGTTCACCAACTTTTGAAACATTTGGAATCAAAATGAAAACAGAATAGAATATTCACATGTAAAACTTAACTGAATGATTTTAGTACCTACCATGGGCTTAGCTAGTGTGCTGGTTTTGGCTGGGATAGAGTTAATTTTCTTCATAGTAACTAGTATGGGCTATGTTTTGGATTCGTGCTGGAAACAGTGTTGATAGTTCAGGGATGTTTTAGTTACTGCTGAGCAGTGCTTACACAGAGTCAAGGCCTTTTCTGCTTCTCACACCACCCCACCAGCGAGTAGGCTGGGGGTGCACAAGTTGATGTTGGAGGTGGACAGATAAAAACCAGCACAGTTAGTAAGCTTAAATACAAAGAAACTGGGCAAATGCTGTCTTCTGAATCAACTCGTCTTTCTGCACAGTGTGTCTAAACGTTTTAGACAAGTAGATTATTTACAAATACTTACAAAAGTGAATTTCACTATTTTATTTTTTGGAACTCAGAATATTATTCCTAATTCTTGTTTACTTGAGAATGTTTGAGTCAAAGCATGATAATGCTACATAAAAGGGCTGGTGAACTGTATAAGTTTTCAACACTATCTTGAAAATCTGATTTTTTAATGCCTCTAATAGATTGCATTTTTAAATTTAAATCACTTTAAAGCACTTCGCCAATGCATGCGTTCAATGATGAAACTAAAGCATCTGCACCAATAGGTGCAAAAATAAACAGTTTTAACAGATAATTAAAAGAAGTATGAAAGAAAACAACAGCTTTGAAATTGTAGTACAGGCTGAGCATCAAAACACTCAGCAAATTATTATAGGCCATGACCTTCATATGACTTCTGAAATGAAAAACAAGACTTGTTGGAAAGTATTTGTAAAAAATAATTTTATCAAGTGTATTTTTGACATTGCTAGTCAACTTAGCCCAAAGCAAAGTTTCATGGCTACGTTAAATACCTGAAAATAGAGGGTTTATAAAAGATAGTGTTATCTGAGCTTCCACTCCTGTACTGCAAGGAGTCTTACTATGATATATTTAATGGATTTTAAGTGAAACCTGTACTGTACCACATAACATTATGTCACCAGACTCCTGTTCATGGAACTATGTTAAAATAACTGGATCATGAAAAATCAGAATTCTATGTCCTTCAATAAAGCTTGCTTACCCAGTCCCTTCCCATCCCAAGAAAAATGCAAGCAGGTTTTTCTTCTCACATACTGTACACATGATTCATATCAAAATTCAATCATGCTCAATTAAAACTCAAAATTTTCCAATAATTATGCTGAAGGCAGCACCAGCACACACAAAGCGATAAGGGAGTCGGGGACTAAGCTGTGCATAAATTCACTAATAAGAGAAAAGGTCACGGGCTGATATTACTGAAATTTGATTAGATTTCAGATCCATGTGTTAGAAATCAATGTTTTTTTGGCTTCGGCATTTCTGCTCTGGAGTCAGCCACTCTCTGGGGCCCTGCATCTAATCAGGGGCTGTACCAGTGTTACATCCTCTCCTGGGCACAAAGACAGCAAGAAATCTGAGAGCTTTGCAGGTCAGAACAGACAGGCTTTCCCATTCCTGCCGCCGAGTGGTTTGGGGAGCTGAAAGGGAAAAGCTGCAGCTGCAGCTGTGAAGTAACTGTCATGTTGGTCAATGCCCACAGGAAAGGTAAAGCCAGTGCTGGGGATTTTACGGCGCTCTGATAGCTTCCAATAGCAACCTAGTCAAACCAGGATGAGTCCACAAAGGGCACTTCATGTAAACACTGCTGCAGAGTGGTTACAAATATGGGAGCTACAACCTGAATTTAATCCCACTACTGAAAAACACAAAAGGCCCCCAAAACAGGCTTTAGATAAAGGGTGTTCCTATAATGTGAAAACTGACAGGTAACAGGAAATAATGAAAGCTTCCTAACTCTCTGCTGATCCATATGTTGTTCTGGGAATGAGTGGAAGTCTGTCAACTCCCTCTGCCCCACGTTTGTTTGCCTCTGCACGTTCAACCAAACAATTAAACAGATTGTCAGATGTATGGCACTGAAGTAACAGCTTTTCATGGAAGAAGAAAGCAAATGATCTGATGAAAAAAATGTAAATATGAAAAAAAAGTTAGTTTCCAATTGGAATTACTTCTGACTTGCACCATCAAAAGAATGTGTTATATCAATACAAAATTGATGAGGCAGAAGAGAGGATTAGGCCTATAAAAATCAGAAAAATTCATCAATTAGAGGACAAAAATGAAGGAGAAAATTTTTCCTCACAGTCAAAGCATCACTTGCTTCACCAAGACTACCTTACATTGTTGAGAGATCATAACTGACTTATCCAAGTGTAAGCCCCAAAGCAGAGAGGCTTGGAGGTAAGAGATGAACTGCAGTTCCCATTTTGGGAAAGAGCAGCTATCACAGACAGGATACAATACATAAAGTACGTATTAATTATTGCATGCATAAAAGAAATAAAGAAAACTGCAAAAGGTAGTATAGAAAAGCAGTCTTTTTTTTGTGGTTAGAATTTAAGGTGAAGCAAGCTTTGGTCAGATAGTTTCTTCTCCCTGGGGTTGACTTTCTTATAGGGAGAACTGGTTTCTGTTCAGACACTGCAGAAGTGGACCAAACTCCTCAATGAATTGATACAGCCTTTGGAACCTAATGTGCAGCTAAACCAAGAAGCTGCATTGTAGAAATAAGTAGCTGTGGCGTTTGTCCAACTAGAACAAGCATGATAAAGAGAAGTCTTTTTTAACAGATACCACCTTTGTTTTTATTGGGTTTATGAAGGGGATGATACGAGAAAGCGTATTTTTGTGGAAATTTTCTGAGACTCACTACTGAACCACTAGCAGCTTGGACTCTGGGTTTTACCATATGAAGGCAATAAAGAAAATGAATCAAGTTCAACAGTAAAGTTGCAAATATTAGACAACACTAACTGATTAAGGACAGTCCTTGCTTTTTTTCAAAAGACACTGCTTTAGCTCACTGCTTTATCTACTGAATTACATCAGACACTTAATTTTCTCTCTTCTTTTTAAGGCAACATTGTATCAGCAGCCTCAGAATGTTTCTAGAATAAATGGATACAAAGAGTCAAGCTACTTGGAGACATGCTTCAGATAAAGACATCTCTGCATATTGTAATGGCTGAATCATACAAGGAATATTCTTATTTTAGTTATTCTATGAGATTTTGCAGACCGAGGTTCTACTTTAGTTGTCTAATCCAAACACTAAGCTAGTGGTGCCATCTGAACCTCATGACTTAACAAAACACTTTTAAAATTTTACACACCTTAGCCTAGTAACATGATTAAAAAAGAAAAAAAAAAAGAAAAAAGAGAAATAGAGGGAAAAATAAGGTTTATATTTACAGTAAATAACAGATTAACATCATATGGAAAATAAAATAATTTAAAATCTCAAATGCAATAACATTAAAAACTTCAAGATATTCTTTCAGCTCTTTAATCTTTAACCTTTAAAGGCTCACTGCAGCTCTTTAATCCTCCATACTGTACAGAATAAACTGCTGGAACTCGAACACCTACTAAATGATTTCTGACTTGGCTAATTTTTTCTGACTACAGTCAACTCCTTACAGAGCCAGCTTTACTCGTATTTATCAGTCAATACCAGGCCAGAACTTATCAATATTCTTCAAATGATGCATAACTGATTATTAATGTAAACAACTATTTTAATGATTTTCAAAGCCAGTCTCCTTAGATTTACCTTTTGTGTGTGTGTGGAGATTACGATGTTTCTATTAAGGTTTTTTTTTTTATCAGACACTTGCCTGAGGAGAGATTAACTAGTGCAGATATAGAGCTGGTATGATTTTAGAAGAGTGAGAGATTTTTGCTTTGGGTTTTTTTGTGACAAACAGGAAGGCAAAACCATCACTTGTCTCGCTGGGTTGTTGCCTGCCACTTGCTTAAATTTCTGACAATACAATTCACAGAGAAGTATTATGTTTGTTGGGAGAACCTCATGAAACCATGCTTCTGTTTTGTTTTTAAAACTCCGATGTCAAAGAACAGAGAGAATAAATGATCCATCAGCGAAATTGTGATATTTCCTATATCTACCTGATATGTTGGCCAAACAAGTGCATACTTACTAATGCCTTTTTCATGCATCCACAATATGTATTAGCTTAAGAGAGTTATGAAGTATTTGCAGTGACTTTCAGTTTTTGGAAAGCTTTTCTGGATGTTCAGAATCAGGACTTGAAGCAGCACCCCCACTCTTGTACTCAAGTGAACCTGGAGCACAACAGACAAATCTCTTGATTCTTTGATGGTGATTTGGTATGTATTTGTTTGGCAAAACTAAGGCTAAAAATTTTAGTGCAGGGACACCTCAGAGGAATTCAAGCAGTAGGCTGCTGGATTTTCTGGCAGGCTGGAGAAGCTATGGAAAGGTTTATTTCCTACAAGATAGTTCATTTCAACCTATGTAATCATCCTAGAAAAGAGTAAGATATTTTCATTTAAAACACAGACATTTCCCCATATCTATTTTAAATAAAGTAGTCAAAGGTAGAAGAGCAACCACATTTCTTTCTCACAATTTACATGCTATTTTGGCTTGGCTGTTTTAAGGTTGCTTTCAAACCCCAAGCTGCTGGTGTGGACTTTTTAAAAAAATCTTTAAACAAGAGAGATACATTCTTAAATCTATTTCTCCCTTGACATATAAAAAAATCCAGTGTTGTTCCTCCAGTTGCAGACTCTGATTAATAAGAGAGTTCAAGGATGGCTAAGAGAGTTCAAGGATGGCTACAGATATTCATCAAAATCCCGAAAGTTAGAATATGTGGTCAAAGTAGATGTGAAACTCCCTGGCCGAGCCTTGTCTCAGGGCAGCCTGCACTGAGTCTTCTGAAGGTTTAAGTATCAGCCAAACCCACCGTAGTAAAAGTCCAAAATGCTCTTCAGTCTTTCAGGATGACTCCTGCCTGTGATGGAAAATCCTGCTGGTTCAGACATGCAACCTGCTTGCATCCACCTAAAATGAGCAGAAGAATATCCACTATAAAGCATGCTGTCACCACCTTCAAACTACACTTTTTCTATTTTGTTTTAATATCTGAGTACAGGGACTCCATGGCAGGTCCTCACCTTTAAGCAAAATGTGATCTGTGCAAACAGCTTTGCTTGGTAGGCGATGCTGTTCCAAGTCATGTTTGTGGTTTCTCCTCTGGTGTCTGCCTGGCCAGGTACACACAGGAGACTCCTAAAGCTATAGGGTTTCCCTGAAAATGCTTCCAGATTTATTCTCCGAATCGCTGCAGAAGACAAGGTATTTCTGCTGCAGGTTCCTAAGCTGAAGGCAATTTAGATGTACTTTATTTCAAGGTAAACTTCACAGAGCTGATTAAAGCTTGTTATGTATCTCCTTTTGGCCGCTAGAAAGGTATAATCAGGGTGAATATAAGAGTTTGAACACTGGTAGCTTTCTTCTTTTCAAATACTCTTAACATCAAAGCTATTAGCAAACACTTGCTATAATAATTTCCTTCATGTTTGCTTCCTGATAGCTTTCATGTGTTTCTAACTTTCACCAACGTTTCCTTTATCAATCACTGGATGTTTTTTAAAAGTTCACTTACTGCTTAAAGCACAGAAGTGAAAAAATAGCAAAAACACGTATCAATACTATTTTAAGCACTAATTAACTTTAAGATATTTTTTTCCAAGCTCAGACTGACTTTTCTCACTCGTATCCTCCTGTCATATATGCCATTGACTTCCTCATACTGTTCCTGGATAGATTGCACAAAAGGTTGGCATAGGGAACATTATAAATCAGGATTAACTGTAACCATTTTCAGCACTGAACAAGCCTTCTGCTGTTTATGGACCAGATGGGGAAGTATTCTACCCAGAGAATACTACCTGAAATCAGGTAGCATTCAAATACTGTCTTAAGTATTATCCTAAGGATTGCTGGAAACCTTATATCTCCATCTGTGAAAATGGAAAGAGATGTAATGTATGTACATAAAATTAATCTTTAAACAAAATTAAAATATATTCTAGAGTAGAAGAAAAAAAGTATTATGTTATTCATCCCTTATGTTCCCAATAAACATAATGGTATTAAGCCAAGGGTAAATTTGGTCCATTATTTTTTATCCACACTATTTAGTATTAGACTTTGAGGATATTTGCATATTTTCTTTCTAAGTATGCAATCTAATACAAAATCCTAGAATACCATGAAGTATCCTACATAATTCGCATCATTCTAAACTAACATGTATTGCAGTTTTAGGTGTGGCAACTAAAATAAGTAGAATGGAAGTTTTACAGCCATGGCTTTGTAAGACACTTGTCATGTACTTGGCCATATACAAAAATCAGTTATAATGAATAATGAATAAGGCAGAGTCATGTTTATATTAATGGAGATCAGCAGCTATTACAAAGGTTGGGAGTAAAGGTTGAGAGTACAGTAAGCATAACTCCTCAAGTTCAGTTATAAGGACTGTCTTTAAAGTACATTCAAGCTTTGGGTTTATTGAACTTGTACTTTGGCTATATCGACTCTGCATCTGTGCTCTTTCACCTCCTTTTTACCCCTCTGACACTCCCTAGGGCTCTGAGTTGGTGCCGTGGAATCACAACGTGGCACAGTGACAGATGGTGATGCTACTTTAGTTTAATCTCAACTTATAAATATGGAGCTCTTAAGGAAGAATACCTTGTTATTTACAATCCAGCACTTTTCATATGCTAAGGGTAACAGCAGTTAACTCTTTGATCTTCTGACCAAAGTATTTTCTTAAGGACAGAGACGGTCTCTGCAGAAAGCAGATGGCTATGCAAATAAAACCTTTGATACTGGTAAATAACTTTGGCGGGCTTTTTGTGGGTTTTTGTTATTGGTTTGGTTCAGTTTGGGTTTGTTTGGTTCGTTTTTTTTAAGCTTCAGTGGCCTCTCTTTTTCCTATTCAGAAAGTTTATCCTGTTCTTCACAGGCAGCAGCTACTTCCACGACTTCCAAACACGACCTGGAATTACGGCATCCAGTGGCTATACAAGCCCCCATGACATAGTTTAGTCTAGCTCTAGGAGGTGGTGCTGGTTTCTGTGAACTCAGACAGGCATATTGTTGTTCACCACAACTAAACATTGCTTCTCACAGGACAAACCATGTCCCACAAATGTCATCAGACTGTCAATTACAGCAATTACAATTACAACAACTGGAATTGGAACAACCTGCCTCCACTGCATCCCTAAATAAGGATATAAACGTCAGTTGTTGCTTCTATAATTTTGATCCACTTGGTTTGAGAGCATTGGTATGATATTACATCTAAACTGTAACTTCACCCACCCTGCAAAAGATCCTTGCTTAAGGTAATTCAGCTCACCTCAGTCGAAGACAATGTTCCTCTGATGATTTACTGGAGATTCTGTCCCAAAGTCTCATAACGCTGTTTAAGAGCAGCATAAACTCTTTATCATTTCCTTTCAGCAATATTAAAAAAAAAACCCTTTGTTAGTTGTTTTCCACACAGGGGCTTCCAGTGTGCAGATATAGGATGCTAAGGACTGAGATGTTGATGGGTAACGGCATATGCACTTAATTCCACCTTGCCTACGTGTGGTAAATCTTAGCTTGAACCAGACACAGCGCTACAGACAAGGCATTCTGCTCTTGAGGCTCATTTAGATCACATAATTCGTACCTGTTTAACTTCTTCATGTTTGTTTTATATGAACTTTAATCACACACTACAGTTATAATATGTACTGAAAATCTCATTAGAAACATTCATTACAATATTACACTCCCATTGTTACACACATTGTTTTGCTTCCCCATACAAAAGGACTATTTCATTCAGTCAGTGCCTCAGTATTTCTACTTTTGTGTAGTCTCCATATAGGAAAACCACATACAATTGCATATGTAATAAGCTATATATTCCTATACATTCAAGTGTATTTTACTTTTTTTAATAGTTGTTACATAGAAGAATAATATGTTTCTATAAATTCCATCTTTTAAATAGCTTCATTTACCACGCCACAGATACTATTAGTTTGCTGAGAAAGAGGCAAATTAGGGTATTTTTACAGGCACCTTAAGCAAACAGTAGCCTGAAAATACTGATTTAGAAGGGACCGTAACACTACAAATAATTCAAAATCTAGAACTTACAAATAATTCAAAACCTACAACTATTTCTATTGACGTTTGTCTCCTGACCTTAAACTTTATTTCCCAATAGCAATACATTTTTGTGACACATATGTAGTCTGAACCATTAATTCCTTATGTTATTTTCATCAGCTGTATATGTATTGAAGAATGACCAAGTGGGTTTTTTTATTTCTATTCTATCTAAGAATGAAATTCCAATGACAACTTTCAAGAAGAACCTTAAATGCACTTGATAGATTGTTTAACATTGCAGGCAATGACTGGATGTTAAAGATTCACAATAAATATCCTGTAGTATAGGAAAATAATACCAACAGATGTGGCAGAAAGCAAATGGATCACAGACTACAACAGTTTTTCAATTTCCATGAGAACTAAAGTCTTGGAAACTTGGCTGAGAGAGGTTCATTCCTTAACAGCCAGTACCCAGTGGTTTGAGGAGTGAGAAATGCAGATTCAATCTCCTGTTCTTCTAAGGCAAAGCAAGACCTTGAACCTAGACACATATTCTGGTATCCTCTTGCGGTAAGAGAGCAGGTCTAGCTCTCTTTCCTTTCTCCCCCTTACTATTATTTATTCATCAATAAATATTGATTCATTCAAGAACAGACTCAGGAAAGTGACTGAACAAGAAACCTGAACTCAAAGTGGTTTCATTCTGTCCCACTGTCTCTAACATCTGCTCTTTCTGTTCTCCCTTTCCCATTCCCTGTTCCCCCAAAAGGGTCTATCCTAGATCTGACAGCTTCTCCTTGAAATCAGTCTGTTTCTAGAGAAAGTGATCATTAAAGCAAAGTAGTCACCTGGGAGAAGGAAGGCATCATCTGTAGTGTTAACTGAACTGTGATGAATTATTGCCGAGTGACTCACTAAATAAAAAGTGAAGTATTCTGCTGAAAAACAGTTTGACCAGCTTTGCTCACAAATCTAAGAATTAAGGCAGGAATTCTTTTTTTTAATTATCTGTACACCTATCATGCTAAATACACACACCGTCCTAAACATCTGGATCCAAAAATGTATCTGTTTGTGACTTCAAAGGCTAGTTAACTTGTTCTAAAATATCTTTTCTGAGCAGAACTTGAATCTATTATTAAAACAATCTTTTACACTCAAAGAGAACAGTTCCTCTGAGGATATCATTCCTATATAAGCAAACATCCCTTCACAGTTCAAAGTCAGTTTCTAGCCACTTACAAGCTCAGACAGAGAATAGCTTCCGTTACAAAACTCCATAAGGGCACTTCTCACCTTGGGTCATTACAATTCACAAACCACTTGCTTGCACAGACTCGGTGTAATGCACACTGTGGGCTTGAAGCAACCGTCAGCATTTGAGGAGGAGTGCGTGGAAGGGCAAAGCACTGAGCGTTGGCACCAGCTCCGCGAATGCCGGATCAGCTGCCTCCTCCAACACCACTCAGCATGTGCTCCTTCACATAGTGAGCTATTCCATCATTTTGGTAAAGTGGAGGGATAGTCCATAACTGTCCATAACTGGATTTATTTTTTTGTTTTTCTTTTTTTTTTTACATAAAGAACACCTTCCATGAGAAACAAGTGCCTTTTTGCCAAAGTAATTTCTCTGCAGGGAAAGTGATTTCATCATTTTTCAATTTTCTAGTAGGGGCATCCTATTATATTGATTTGTTTCAATATTTTCTATGGTAAAACCTATTTATTTATTTATGTTTTAGACAGAACTGTCTGGCTCTTTTTCTTGTTGAAGTAGATTATGAAATTCTTACGCTTTCTGAAATATCCACAGCACTACTGTGTGCTAAGCCCTGCCTTCTTTGTAACAAAATAAGTCCTTAAAGCACATCTTATCTCTGCTAAGTGTTCTTGTACCTCAGTCCCTTCTTTCTAGTTCATAACTGCACCATGCCATAGACCTCTGTGTGAAGAGATAAGGAACATGAATAAATATCAAACACTAGGAAAGCTAATGAACATTTCAAATCTCTTAAAAAAAAAAAAAACCAAAACACAAGAAAACAAAACTCCCAAACCTGCCAGTTTTTATTTAGTTTCAGCTGTTTCCTGATAGATTTTCATAGAGATTATTTTCCTGTGGCAAAAGAGGAATTATGTATTTTCTGAATTGTAAGGTGATTTAGTTCTGATGGCTTTAAAGAGAAACACCGTCTTTCAGTTTAAATCTTACCTTTTTTCCTCTTTAGTAGTTGGTGACCAGAGTGCCTAAAATATTTGGACAGACAACCCTATTTATTATTGTTGAACTTCAAAGAAATCAATACATATTTTTGCAACATCAACTAGAAAATTTCCTCAGAAAGAAAGAATATCCAAAAGTGACTTACCTTGATGCCTATCCAGAAAGTAGGAACCTGAAAGCTTTCAACTCAGTGCTTTTCCCTACTGCTAACATTTTACAAGGCAATGAGCAGGGAAAAGGAAAATAATAAATCTTCTGGCTCTTTTGCATGCCTGTTTTGTAAGCTCTAATTATTCTAGTACTAGAGTTAAATCTCTAATAATACATATATGCCCTAATGAATCAGCTAAGCTCTTAGGAACTGGCTTTTAGGGAAGCAGAATGCTGTAAATCTCTGACATGTACCATATGTATAATAAAAATAAACCATAAAAAGCTTCTGTTTAGTGCTACTAGCAGTAACAACCCTAAAAGGGGCGCAGACGAAATGGGGTCATGGTCTCCACTCAATAATCATCAGAAGCAGCTAGCTGTGGAAGGCAGTGCATGAGCAGCAATTAGGGAAGGTAGCAGCAGGCAGTGCTCCCACCACACATTAGTTGTGCAGAGTATTGTGCTTACTTGAGGCATAATGCCTGCCAGAGTACCTGCTGGAGTACTGCAAATCCACACCATCCCCAGCATGGACCAGTACTTTAAAGGCTCAGTTGAGCCCTTACTGATTTCTAGAGGCACAAAATTGAAAAGGGAATTAAAAAAAAAAAAAAACCCACAAAACTTCCAAACTTTTCTTTTGGTGTTGACTTGCTTAAAAATGAATGTTTTTAAAAAAACCCTAGGGAGAGGCAGGCTTCAAAGTCAGACAAGATACCTTCCAAAAAAGTGTGATGAACAAAAACACAGCTTCTTTGTCTAGATCTCTCTATGTGCACTAGAAAAGCTGCAGATCTGTTAAATGACAAAGTTTGGTCACCTCAAGTCTTATGTGATAAAAAATAATCTATTGGAATGACCATTTCCAGGGAAAAGAAAGAAAAAGAAAGAAAAAAAAAAAAAGAGAAGAAAAAAAAGAAGTCTTCTGTGAACCAAAGACTACACAAAGATTTTTCACAAATGAAGATTTAAAGGGACTTGAAGCAAACAGGTGGGGCTTTTTCGTTATGGAAAAAGAGTCGGCAGAAGTTGATATGCAAAATATGAGCTTACAGCGATGATAGAATGCCTCCCCTAAAAACAGATTTTAAATAAATGGTTTTAAATAAATCACTGGTAGTTAATCCTTGCTTTTTGGTCCAGTTGGGCAAACAAAGACTGTGTCTTCATTGCATATTATGAATAATTTAACATAATCTGTTGCTATGTATTAAGCTATAAAAGATCACTGGTCCTATGATTTTTTTCCTAATGTGTAACACACATGAGCTATTTAACAGATGCTGAAGTTACACCTCCCTAACTCTCATGAATGATTTTACTCTATCTAGAAGTTCAGGTTGGGTGCTTTATAACCTGAAACCAAACCCTCAATGCACTCAATTAAAATCTTTATAAAATAACAAAAATTTCTCATTTTAAACTGTTCCCTATCATTTAAAAATTCTGAACACACTTTGACACAAAAGATTATTGTTTTCACAATAGGAAATATGGTTTACAAAAATGCAAAAGACAACATACTGAATACCACAGGTATTGCTACTGAACAAAACATAGTTATTGCATAGATATTTCTACACGTTAACAAACTATTCCATGAACTTCAGTCTTCTGTTAAGCAAAACAGTTTTTCAACATGCACCACTCACAGCAAGAAACTCTTGCTTACTACTACTTTATAATACAAAAATTACTGCGCAGGAATGGCCATGTTCCTCACACAGGATAAATCCACGTAATTATGGTTCTTTTTTCTGGGTTTGTCTGTACACAGGTAGCTAAAAACTAAAATAAAAAAACCTCAAAAGCTAAGTGAAGTTGTGTACCCACAATAAGGGCCAACAAAATGATTTGGAAGTAAATATTGCTAATATAATATGCATATGACACAAATATCGGTGGTATGATAAACAAGGAGAGCAAAATGATGGAGTGTACTTGGTAAACAAAGCCTTTCCAAAGAAAAATGTTTTAATTTAACAAAACACAAACTCATATAGACAGGAAAGACAAGTGCCAGCCCTGAATCCAGAATGATGTTTAAAGGAGGGGCCTCCCAACAGGAAAGCAAAACCTTTAGAGATTAGTGGGGATCTGAGAAGAAATTAATGTGCCAACCTAATCACAATTAGTGGTGGGCAAGACTAACATAATCCTTTGTAGGATAAATGGAAATCCCAAATAATAGTGTGAGAATGACCATGAGGATGATTTAACTGACACTCAAATATAAAGTACATTTCATTGCCAATATGCTGAAAAAATTGCAAGAATAGAAATCCTCTAGCCATGGTCACAAAAGCAGGGCAGACCTTTTGCATTATTATGGATATGGTTGTTGTGGGGGGACTTTTATCTACTGTGTATCGTCCTCATGTACCAAGTTAGGTTTGCCATAATCAGGAAACAGCCAAAGTGTTACTTATTTTTTGTGTGCCTAGGCACTAGCCAGCTGAAATTTCCATGATGTGAGCTATGACTTTCTGCTAATGACCGTTCTGCTGTCGCATGAGCTCCAGTATCCTCCTCCAAAGCCATCTTAGATTTATGGTTAGACTGCACATCTAATCGTAGAACAAGTGTCTTAATTATCTCCTCAGTCTCTCAGGACCAGAGTGAGAATGATGAAATAAGTGAAGTTTCTCCAAAACTAGAGAGCTGTAGCATTCTGCACCCAGACACTGATTCAAGCAATCTAGTCACAAATTTTATTAGACAGTCTGTCATTAAAAAAAAAAAGAAAAAAGAAAAAAAAAAGAAAAAAGAAAAACTTTACTGCCCATTCTCTGTCGAGGCCAGCCTGATAAGTGATAACCTCAGACTTAATGTGACCTACCAGCTTTGGCTAACTTTTGCGTTACGTATCTTGTTTCCTGTGCAGAGGAAACAGGTGCCAGCCTGCCCAGTTCTCTGCTAAACCTGCTTTTGCTCCTGTCTCACCAGGGGGCCAATGCAAACCCCACGGCCACCTCTGTACACTCTGAGCAAGTGGAGAACAGAGAGCTGAGCTGAGACTGAAACTTGATCCTTTCACCTTGAAAAAAAATTGATCTTTCACAGGGGGCAAAAGATGTGTGGAGAATATATTATTCTCAAATATGTGTGTGATACATTTGCATACATGTTTGGCAGTCAAAGCTTTTTTTGGCAAGCATTGGGAAAAGATGTTATTTAATCTTAATAAAAGATTCGCACAGACTTTTTTTTTTGTTTTGTTTCAGGATTTCTTTTAAAGGGCACCAGTTTTTGGCAACTTGTTATCTCTTACTGAAAGACGGGAGACTTTGAAGAAAGGGGGTATCCGTACAGAGTTGCTGTGACTTCTGATCATATTAATTTTCAGTTTTTCACAAATCAAAAACCCAGGACCCAACAAAAGAGCACCTTTTCAGAACTATTTCACCATTGTGAATGCAGATGGCAAAACTCTCTAAACTGAAGTGTGTTTTTCTCAATTTAAAAATAAATTTTCAGGAGCACTCCATTTCATGGAGACAAGAGAATGTTTACCTCTCGGTAGCATTTCATCAAGTAAACAACCAAAGACTGCTTCCATTTTCCTCACCCTTCCAGACTTAGATACACTTGATTTTTATTATTCACACTATGCTATTTGCAAACCTGAGGACTAAGTAGAATTCTCTGTGTACTACATCCAAACAGTTTTAAATGTGTGTTTTACCAGCCATTCATTGCTTTCCCTGCACTTCATAATTACTTCTGTTGCCTTCAAATCTCTCTACACAAAGCAAATAAAACTGACTTTTGAAATCTGTCTTCATAAACAGAGTATCTTGTGTTCATTTAATATTAAAATACCAAGAAGATTTGGCATATGCAGCAGAAGACAGAAGTACAAACACTAATAAAGGAGCAAAAAATATTATAAACTGTTACTTAAGGGGAAAAATGTTCTTCATGGTTATTTAAGTGGTGACATGATCTAGTGGCCATCTCTATTTGATTGGAATGAACTTTCACTGAAGACCACTATTCTGGAAGATAAAAACATCTCCAGATGTCAGTGACAGAAGAAGTTTAAGATCATTCAGCCATCTCAAAATAAAAATGTGTATTTTACAATATTTCTGAATAGTGCCAAATCAGCTGTGCATTTATCACTTCTTCCATCAATACAGTATTTTTAGAAAGATGATTGAATATATTTCAGAAGCTAATCACAATCTATTTTTATTACTCAGCCCACAAATATTAAATTGCCAAGAGTATGTCTCCAGCTTAGCCTTTTTTTAGAAGACACAGTCATACAATTTATTACTTTTAAATAATTTTTATCAGTGGAAGAGCTAAATAGCTCATGTTGGAACAACATTGAAAAATAAATTTTCCTTGGGTTTCAACTACCATCACTGGCTCCCACTATATGCATCTCTTTCCAATACTGGTTAGATTAACCACTTTATTTTAGCAGTTCATATCACTGTGCTTCAGTATCCAACTCTACTTTAAATTAAATATATGGATCCTCTTTGTAATCTCAGTCGGGAGTCTGTGAAAAGATTACAATGTATTGCTCCAAAACAGTAAAGGTGGGTCTGGGGGAATCTATAACAAATGTGGTCATCATAACTCAGTTTTTCTAGTTAAAATAGCATTCTTTCATCTGTTTCACATCTTTTCTTTTATTTTCTTCTGTAAATTTTGTTTAATTGAACTCAAGGTAACAGGTCAACTGAAATAAATAAATTGCTTTCCTAGTTGTAATTGCATGGAAGTCTGATCATAGCATATTAATAATATTTCATTTTTCACTTAGCGAAGGATTAACGTCAGGTGTATATATATGGTCAAAATGCCTAAGATCTGTGTTGCTACACTTAAGACAGTGCTGAGCACAAAATCACAGCAGCTGAAATTTCTATTGTCAGCCTTTTTCAAATACTTCAAAATTGTTCAAAAGACTTCTTTCCCTACTTTTTTCCAGTTTGAAATGGCTCTGTTAAAAACTGTATTGAAAGTAAAAATGTTAGACATACATTTCAAGGAAGTGTACATACCTTTTTTTACGTTTCAGCCTGCATTAAAAAGTTTAACATCACAATTATAATGACTGCTGGCTATGTACTATTATATTCCCTCATGAAAAGGAGGTCAGTGCAACTTTTTAGTTATCTTTTCTCAGAACTAGCACACATACTAAGATTACCAGGAAACGGTAATTTTATTTAAGAAGTTTAGCCAATATACTTTTTCAATTTGTGGGAGGAGACTTATCTCTCTTCTGAGAGGCAGAACCCAGAAAAGCCATTAGTTCATTTATTCTGGATGGCTTTTAAACTAGACAGTAGTCCCTAGTTTTATCTCTAGCTGTATCTGTATCTGCATTTCCCACATTCAGACCTTGTGGAAGGGTTAAGTACATTAAGCCACAAGTTCACTGGATGCTCTTCGGCAAGTGAAAATCTCTTACTATTTCTTTATTTCAACAATAAATCCAACTTGAAGGTAAAAAATTTCTGCAAGATGATTATTTGAAGCAGATACTTCCACAAAACAGGTGCTCCCCAGTGAAAATGACAGATTTTGAGCAAAACAAAGAATCTGCTTTAACGTGAGCTTCTTTACTATACTGCAACATAATATGACAATAAGGAAGCAACACAATATTTCTTGGAAGTTTCCCTGTGGATTAATAGTCTAATTTCAGGAAAGGGCTTTGAAACATTGATGGGGAGCCCTCCTTCGCAGATCTGTTAGCAGCAGTGCCTACAGAATACAGAAATAGCAGGCTTCACACTGAAATGGGAATAAACCTGCTCAGCTCAAAACAGGAGACAGCTCTCTTCCAGCAGTTCCTATGTGGCAGTTTGCAGGATGTTTGCTGCTAGAAGAGTAAAACTGTACACTTAAAAAATGATGGCATATCTGACATACATTGGATAGAAATTTAAATCTATGTTTAATAGTTTTTATATGGTGTCATTTCCTATTTGTTTAAAGCAGTGATTCTAAATCTACAAGGTGCAGTAACCAAGAAATTCAGGGCATTATCTGTGCCTCACAGAATTGACTGTTTTATCTATGTCAACTCAGCAGTGGAAGAAGATTTTTTTGGTGCTGATAACCAGGTAGCTTCTGAGGCCAGAAGCAAGTGATGAGCAAGAACAACTCCTGCAGTACCATTATGGAAACAAATGTGTAGTCATGTTATAAGAATAAACCCCTGTGATTTAGGGATTCAATTTATTTTTAATTAGTATCAATATATAAGTACAGCTATTCCATTGGGCTATAAAGCTGCATACTGTCCTCTCTGTAGACGAAAACAGAGTGAGGTTATTGAGAGAGAAAAAATCTTGTTTCTCTAGGTTTTGTACTACAAATCATTGTCTAATCACATACTCCACTTTATTTCTTCCCTACTTTTTCCTTTACTTGCTGCTCCTCCATTGAGGTACAAGAAATTCTCAGGGGTTAAGCTAGAGCAGATGAACGTGGTTTTCCCATGCAGCTTGCACAGAGATCAGCCTTAGGCATGTTGTAAATAATTAGTGGATAGATGATCTGATACTATAACAAACATTTTGATTAATGTGTCTTGTTTCCAGAGTGTCATTCATAAAGTTTAATGAGAATAAGAATTTTAATACACGGCAAAATGACAGAAATGCTTCCTTAAAAAATGTTCACAGTGGAAGCTCTGGAATTTCACAGACTGAACTTCTAAAAGTATCAATCAGATCTTTATAATACTATCCCTACAATGCACAAAAAAATGATTCAGAGTCAGCAAACACTATCTTGAACCACATATAATAACCCAATCTGGTGGTATTGTAACAATCTCAAAAGCTGTACCCCTCAAGCTCCATTACTAAAAAAATAAGTGCTGAGTACCGTACAGCAAAACACTTCTTAATTCATTGTTCAGGGCTTCTCAGTACTTCATGAAATGGAGGGATAAGTTCAGAGGATTTCTTGGGGAGGAGGGGAGGGAGAAGGGGGCTAAATCAGACATGCCAGGGATCGCCACCTACAATCTTGAGTGACGAGCAAAGGACATACCAAGAGTAAGCAGTATGAATCCCACAAAACTTCTGTAAATGCTGTTCTCAACATTATTGTTGTTTTCAAAATATGACTAGTCTTTTAAGTAAAAACCAAACCAAACCAACCAAACAGAAAACAACCCCATGACTCCTGCATCTGTGCCAGAGACAGCCACATCAGGACAGACGAAAGGCCTCACTCTTCCCTTATCGTGTGTCTGCAAGCAACCCAGAACAGACCTCTAGGGAAGGGTATATGATCTGAGCAAGCCTCTAGTGCTACTTTCCCAAAATGTTCTTTGGACCTCCAGCCGCTTGCGTCTTAGGGACTGTGGAGGCGAAGGTAGCAGAATATGCTGGGTGAATTTAACAGCTGGCTGAAGGCAGCAGGGGGGCTGGCCAAGGCAAGGGCGGTGGCCACACAGGGGAACGGAGCTGGTAAGACCATGCCATCCCAGGAGTTGCCTGAACAAAAACTGCTGCAATGTGCTTAAGGCTGAAAGGTACAGGTCAAATTTGTTGCTCACTCTTGGAATGTTTAACCTATTTTGGCAAAGGATGGAGACGGATAAAGTTAAAGAGGCAGGATTTTAATCCAGCTGCAGTCACATGTCCTGCATAATCCTAAATAACCATTCGCCTTGTGCTCTGTTGCCTGCAGGACAAAAGGTATTCTATACCCTGGTGCAATGTGCAGCCTCATGTCTCTACTGTGGTATTATGGCTAGGCAGCCCTCAGTCCAAACAGCCACAGCAATTGCCTTTAATATAGCTTTCAGATTTAAAAGAGCATTCAGGGGATGGTATTCTCATCCATACCACAGTTTACACACATTCACCAAATGGCATACAACTGCACAGGGCTCTTCTCTTCCTCCCAATGTCATACTGTGAACCATTGTCGTGGTTTAACCCCAGCCGACAGCTAAGCACCACGCAGCCGCTTGCTCACTGCCCCCCCACCCCTGGGATGGGGGAGAGAATCAGGAAAAAAAAACTCGTGAGTTGAGATAAAGACAGTTTAATAGGACAGAAAGGAATGAAAAACAATGATAATGATAATAATAATAATATGACAATAGCAATACTAAAAGAATTAAACTATACAAAGTAAGTGGTGCACAATGCAATTGCTCACCACTCGTTGACCGATGCCCAGTTAGTTCCCGAGCCGCGATCCCCCCTCCCAGTTAACTCCCCCCAGTTTATATACTGGGCATGACATCATAGGGTATGGAATAGCTCTTTGGCCAGTTTGGGTCAGCTGTCCTGGCAGTGTCCCCTCCCAGCTTCTTGTGCCCCTCCAGCCTTCTTGCTGGCTGGGCACGAGAAGCTGAAAAATCCTTGACTTAGTATAAACACTACTTAGCAACAACTAAAAACATCGGTGTGTTATCAACATTCTTTTCCTACTAAATCCAAAACACAGCACTATACCAGCTACTAGGAAGAAAATTAACTCTGTCCTAGCCGAAACCAGGACAGGATTCATAACAGTTTGCATCTGACATCAGTTTTTTATGTACACTGATCTTTTGACCAGCATAACTCTGAAAAATATTAAATGTCTTAAGAAGAATATTGCAGTTACCTCCAGTGGATGCTCATGGCAGAAGAGGCACAAAATATAAAAATATTCAGAGACTGGTAGTTCAAATGGCAAGTTATGACCATACTTTGTGAAGTAATGCAAAAAAAAAAATTCCCATTCTGTGTTCCTATTGACTAGCAACATGAACCTTGATAATTAGAAGTATATCTTTCCTCTTACAGATAGAAAAGAGCTTAATTCCTGTGTGTCCTGGTTTTGGCTGGGACAGAGTTAACTCTCTTCTTAGTAGCTGGTACAGTGCTGTGTTTTGGATTTAGTGTGAGAATGATGTTGTTAACACTCTGATGTTTTAGTTGTTGCTAAGTAGCGCTTATCCTAAGTTAAGGACTTTTCAGTTTCCCATGCTCTGCCAGCAAGCAGGTGTGCAAGAAGCTGGGAGGGGGCATAGCCAGGGCAGCTGATCTGAACTAGCCAAAGGGGTATTCCATACCATGGAATGTCATGCCCAGTATATAAACAGGGGGGAGTTGGCCGGGAGGCATGGCTCGCGGCTCGGGAACTAACTGGGCATCAGTCAGCGGGTGGTGAGCAATTGCATTGTGCATCACTGTTTTTTTTTCTCCCCCCCCCTCCTTTTTTTGTTATATTCCTTTTCATTACTATTATTATTATTATATTTCATTATTACTATTGTTAGTATTATATTTTACTTTAGTTATTAAACTGTTCTTATCTCAACCCACAAGTTTTACTTTTTTTTTCCTTTCCTCCTCCTCACCCCACTGGGAGGGGGGAGGGGGAAGCAGCTGCATGGTGCTTAGTTGCTGACTGGGGTTAAACCACGACACTGTGTTTGTTGTAAATCAAGGCATAAACATTTTTTTATTAGTATTTGTTTTAATGGGACACATTTTTTTGTAAACCCTGTCCTTGGGAGTGGGTAAGTTCTGAGATTATATTTATTTTTTACTGAATGGTTATAAAAGCTTTAAAAAACCTGTCCTGAAAATAAATACCTCACAACAACCACAGACATTAAATACTTTTCACTTTTAACAATACATTAATTATTAAAGAACTCTGGAATTTCTATGGCAACAGCATACTTAATAAGATCACATTATTCCCAGTTGCATGTATTAAGATGAGCTGCTGTTGCTGTCTCACACAATAACCAGTAAGAGCTGGTCACCTAAATCAGAATTTCCAGTATAATTGCTAAGAAAGGCATTTCCTAGAAGAAAGTGGAACAAAACACATACCTTCTTAACCTTCACTTTACGGGCTTCTACTCTCTGAAGACTGAGCACCCTTAGCAACCACATATTCAGATTTTATCATCTCTTTTATTGGATACTCCATTCCAACTGCTATTAGCACGGAGGTCTCAAGGGAATAACTACTCAGAAGAAAGACATGAGTCTTGAAATCAATCCCTCTCTGTCGCAAAGGAAGTTTTATTCTATAATGAACAATTTAAAACATTAGTAATACAAGTATCATTACGTAACTTGAGAGAGGAAGGATTGTAATACTTTTCAGAACAGCTGCTACAATAAACATTTAGAAAGTAATCGAAAATCAGGGATCAGGAAGTAAGGTATCAGGAATTAAAATTTGCTGTGCCCTTAACATACATTCATTGATGAAACTGGCTTCTAAAATAAGTTTAGCAAGAAAGATTAAAACATAGACTCTTGGATTTCCGTGAAATACTTCTTTGAGTTATACTTCTTTGATACTCTGTCACCTTTAATTGAGGCAATATTCTTAACTAGAGCCACAAAATGCTGTTTTGTTCTCAGTTTCCTGGGCTTTGGAACACTTCAAACTTGTTTATTAGAATAACCTCAGTGGAAGATCAGACTTGTTTGACATGGTATGACTGTCTCTTGGTGGCGCTTCATGCATCCCCAAGCTGTCCCTTATAACTACTGTTGAGCTCAAAGTAATGTTTATTTTGTTTGTTCTGTGTTAGATAATGAAAAATAAGGAAAGAAAGGAAAAAAAAAACCCTCAGGACAAAAATCTGTTACTCTGTCTCTGAATGCATTGGAACAAGCTCAAATCACAAAACCTCTAACATCAAAATTCTTAAAAATGTTTAAGAATTGGTGAAGTCATAAGGAAGGCACATATTCACATTGAATCTTTTTGCTTGCAAGAAAAAGAAGAAAAGGACTTACTTACTCCACCCATACTGAGGAATCACAGAAAAACTTCCAAAGTCTTTAAATAATAAAGAGGAGGGTCAAAATCATTACTTTAAAGCCACTTCTAAGAGTTTATCCAAAGGGTATTGAAGCCAATAAAAAGACCCACCCTTTCATTTGCTGCACTTAATCTGGAGGATATAAATAAGCACAGGAAGTTAAATGTACTCTTGGAGACAAAAAAAACAAAATTTCTGATTTCATCTAGATAGTCTGAGTAGCAATATCATCCAGGCACCACTTCAAATGAGGTTTCTGAGATTACAGTTTAAACCACAGTGACCATTCAAAGAAGGAGATAATACTAGTTTAAGAGGCAGTAAAAAACCCGTTATGTCCTAGGAAGGAATGAGTTCACTGCTGTGATAAGAAAACCCCACCAAACAAAACCATTTCTCCTGTAAAAATTGCACAGAATTCCCAATAAATGAGAGAAAGATATCAGTTCAAAGTCAGTCTTAACCATAAAAAAAAAAAAAAAAAAAAAATCACACCAAAATGGAAAACATGGAAGAAAACTCTTCTTGGTACTGCTGAGAAATAATGTGCCAAGCCCATCTTCACAAGGCATAGATTTAAGATTCTTCATTTTGCTCATATCAGACCTTGGGTTTAGACTCCAACAAATCCCTACTGTCGTCAGAATTACACAAGCACAAAAGATAAATAAAGACTAAGGTACAGAGTGGAGTGGAGGGTGTTATTCTAATGAACAAGTAATTCCTGTCTGCTTAACTAATCCATTTTCTAGTTAAAAAGTACAAGAAAACCCCACAAACAAACAAACAAACAAAAAAGATTTAAAAATTAAATCTGTAGCACCGGTTACCAAAAACATAAAACCACACACCCCAAGAATTTGTGGTATTCTTTAAGTCCCCTACTAGTTTATAGTAAATCATTTTTGTAGTGATTATAGTTTCAAAATAAAATGTGGTTAAAAATTTTCCCTCAGCTTTATCTCAATGAACTACTGCATTCGTTCCTTTGCACTTTGAAGTGAGGGGGAAGGAAGGAGTCTATCTTCCTGAAGCAGCTGAAATAGAAATCACTTCTTTTCTTTACAATTAATATTATTTATCTCAGAAAGTTCCCAGTTTTGACTTGTCCCAGCCTGCCACATCAGCATATTTCATTCAATGCCAGCTGTATTCTCAGTGCTAGGAAGAAATAGGTTCACATGAATGTGGAGCCAGTCCAAAGTCCTGACTGTAGATAATGCTCCTAATTAGCCATTCCCAGGGGGGTGATGTGTGACAGTTTAACACTGCTAAAATGATTTCCGAAGAGTTCCCAGCATCTTTACCGAAGGAATCAATCAAAAATGGCTTCAGAAGAAAATGTAATTGCTTTCAAGGATTAAAATTTTAATCAGAAGTATACAATTAGCAGTTAATGTTGAGATCCACAGGTTAGATTTTTATGCAAATGTACCATTCTTATATTCAGTCTTGAAGATAAAGGCAGTTCATAGTGAATGCGGTTCTGTCTCTCAGCTCATCAAGTCAGTCATAATTTACTTTGAAGAATATTTTACACTTGCTGCATTTGAAAGTGTGGAAATCAGTTCACTTTTGCCCCTTCTACTGTAATTAATCTTTGCATTAGTTATGTGAGGCAGCTCATAGCATTTTTCTTCATGTGCATATGGTGGTTTCAAAGAGATCCGACCAACATAAGACAAACAATATATATTAACTGTGTAGCCAGAACTGAGATTTGCAAGAGCTTGTTCATTCTTGCTTATTTAAGAACAACCATTCTGGAACGGCAGATCCAGAACTAAAAACTGCACAGTTGCTAAGAATCAGATCTTAAGAACTACAGATAAAAATGTCAGAACCCCTTTTTTAAACTCTTCCCCTAAAACATTATGTGTTCTGAGAGCAGGGGCCAGTATAACTTGCACATAAGTAGATGTACGTATATTCTATTGGTTATTCCAGAATTATGTCACTTTCCTTGATCAAAATCCAGCTTTAGTTATATGAAGCAGAATTTTGAATTCATGATTAGAGATAAATTTCATTATCACATATTTTTAAATTAGAAAATATTACATTTACATTTGCTTGTTTGGGTTTTGACAATATATCAAAAATCTGTTAATTAAAAACTCCCCGTAGGGCATGGAATGTATGAGACTATTTCCTAGCTTCCATAAAGCTCTTTGATTTTCTGATAAATATCATACAATATGCTATTTTATCCTTGCAGTGTAGTCAGTACATACCAGAACCTCAGAGAAATAGTTTAATAATTTAATTTCTCCTCAAAAACTGCAGGCAGTGACTGTTATAAATGGCACAATCTATTCTTATGTAGAATCTAAGACATATAGATTTGTTCAAAGGCTTGAACAAGTGAGAAGTATTCCATTGGAATTGAAAAGTTTTAGATATGACCCTTCTTAGCTGTCTGAATTATATTTCAGTGTTATTTATGTCTTAATGTTCCCATTTTTATTTGGAAATCTGACATGAATATGTGACCAAAGGCATCAATGTATACAAGTTAGCTTAAGCTGATTTTTATCTGCTGAGAATTTCACTTTACAAATCTCATTGTCTCTGAGGCCATAACAGATGAATTTACTCCTCTAGAATCAAAACGAAACAAACAAGCAAACAAGACATTTTCCTAACCATTACTTGAATAAAATCTCTAATTAAATATACATCAAAAAGTTTATAGAGTGATTGGCATTTTGATCACTGCCTTTTTGCTAAGGCGGTAAGTGCTTATAAGCACTAAGTAAGGCTGATCAGGTGTAAGGCTGATCTACTCCTGGGTTACTTTTGCTTTATGTAAATTAGATCTGATACAACAGTCATCAAGGCTTGTCATTGCTTTAACTGCTTTTTTTTTTTTTTTTCTCAGTATAGGCTGCTGATGACATTACTGACAACATATTTATGTACCACTATTTTGGAAAGGCAAGTTCATAAATAATCTCACTTCTGGTTTCTTAATTAAGGATCTCATCAAGATCACATGAAGGTATATCAGTGCACATATATCAATGAACACACAATCTGATCCTTCAACATTAGAAGCTGAATAGAAATAATACTTCCTCTGATTTTCATACAACTTTTGATATAGCCAATTACTGACACAAGCTCTGTAGCATGTTGACAGCACAAAACTGAAGGAGAACACAGGTTATGGTGGTCTCAGTGCATACAATGAGAAATAATACAATGAGATTTGAAAAAGGAAGATTTTACCTAATTTTTATGATGCATTTCTTAACTTTCTA
This sequence comes from Gymnogyps californianus, assembly GCF_018139145.2. Classification (NCBI taxonomy): domain Eukaryota; kingdom Metazoa; phylum Chordata; class Aves; order Accipitriformes; family Cathartidae; genus Gymnogyps; species Gymnogyps californianus. Next base: position 48,548,675 of record NC_059472.1, read on the forward strand.
TTAAATAGTCTCTAAAGGGAAATGTGGCTGCTCAGTTTCTCAAGTAATTTGAAATACAAATGAACAAAACCCATAAAAGACTGCTCTGGAGGAAATATTCTTTGCCACAATATAGCCATATACCTTTTTATGATCATTGATTTCCATAAGACCAATGTTTGAAGAATACTAGGCAAAACTATATGACCTCCAGTTCTGCTGAAGCTATGAAGATGTTTGCAGAAACAATTACAAGAATCAAGGAACACATTTAGCTTACAAAAATTATTTTGACTCTATAACGTTAAAGTATACAATGACCTTTGTTTAATAGTATCAAGTAACTCGGTAAGAAATCATGGAATGTCTTATACTTAAGATATATGTGTATATACATATATACAGTACACATACGCATACACCCTATGTGAATAATTGCACGTGCTATACTGTAACAAGAAAGTGTGAATTTACATTCTACTATCAATATTTTCTTCCTATGGAATAATTTTTTTGTTTTAGAATTCAATAAAATTGAAATATAGATAATTATATGTTTCAGGTATAATTTCAGAGGACTCTGAGCTGTTTTATTGAACCTGTACATCTGTAAGAAAATTGTATATTCAAAGGCAGGATTAGTATATTTGAATTCTAACTGACAGTTCATTAAACAATTAAAGTATGTGCCCCCATTCTTACTTTGTAGATGATTTTTAGGAGAAAAAAATGTTTCTTTTATATTTCCTCTTAGAGGTTCTGGTCATTTATAATCTACATATAAGACAGCACTGGCCCAAATGATCACTTAGTGGAAGATAAATTTTACACTAAAGGAACATTCTGCTGTTCATTCTTATTTTCTTCTTTATACAAAAAAGAGAAACAAGGAAAGTAAAATACAAAACCACGTGAGAATTAGGACAAAAAGGGGAATTCAGGGAACTAGGGTTTAAAATCTATAATGACTATGTCCTAAAGCAGTGTAGAGGACTCACTTATTGAAGGTGAACTATAGTAACACATGATACAGAGACAGGTTTAACCACAGTAGTAGCATTGCCACAGCACTTGAAGCACTCTCATCTTAATACATCCACCAGAATAAAGAAGATGGTCTTCACTGCAGATTGCCAACAATATAAGTACATATTTATGATCTGCTAATGATGATAGGCACAAGGGTAGGAGAATAGAGGTGTAGGGGCTTTGTTTGGGCAGGGCCAGGTTGGTTCGCGGATCCTCTGATGTTAACCAGCCAAGAGGCTTCTGCTAAATTTACACCCCAGTGCTTCCATTCCCCAGCACCCATCATTCACTGCATAGTCTTTAACAGTCCATTGTATTGTTCAGTCTTTCTGGGGGCTGGTGGGAGATAGGGTGATACACCCAATGCTGTATTTCCAGGCTCAGGTGTCTATGAGCTTATTTTGGAGACGAGTCCCATCATCTGACTCAATTCTTTCTGGGGTGCCATGTGACACAGGACTTGCCCAGCATGGTATTTCGGGCAGTGGCATGGATTGCAGGGTATGTTTTCAGCCACTCGATAGTTGCCTCCACCATGGTAAGCATATAGCGATTGCCTTGGCAGGTCGTGGCAGTGGTCCAGTATAATTGATCGGCCAGGCTGCCTCATACTGATCCCATTCACCATCCTCTGTTCCAGAAAGACTTTACTTGCTTAATTACGGTGCATGTTTCACATTCATAGGTAACAAGTGCAATGGCTTCAGTGGTCAGGTGCACCCATGGATCAGGAGCCCATCACGCTCCTGATTGCACATACAGATGTCCACATATAGATGCCAGGTCTCGCCACTCCAAGCGCTACAGTGGTGGGGTTGGGGCTTATGGTCAGTACATAACAGTTTCTAATTGCTGCTCCTTCCTTCTCAAACTTTTCTTCTCCTTCAGCATGAGTTCTCCATGGGCTACAGTCCTTCAGGAAAAGTCTGCTCCATTGTGGGTCTCCCCTATACCGCCATGAATATCTGCTCTGCCATTTTCCTCCTCCCTCTCTATCTTTGGCGTTCTCTCTGTTGTTTCTCACTCTTTTTTTCCCTTCCTCCTCTCTCTGAGGTTTTATTGCTGAGCACGATGTCATATGGTATGGAATATCCCTGTGGTCCATTTGGGTCAGCTATCCTGGCTATGCTACCTCCCAGCCTCTTGCTACCTCCCCGGCTCCATTTGGGAGGAGGGGAACACGGCAGAGTGGGAAAGAGAGAAAACTTTGACGCTGTGCAAGCACTGTTTAGCAATAGCCAAAACACTGGTGTGTTATCAACACTGTTTTAGCCACGGACACAAAGCACAGCACCATATGGGCAGCTATGAAGAAAGTTAACTCCATCCCAACCAGACTCTGTATAATCTCCACCCCTTGTTCCATACCATTTGCTTCATGCTCAGGTCCCACATTAACTGATACATCTATGCATCCTCTGACCTCTCATTAACATATTGTTTCATTTCTATGCTGTACTCAAATCTTTCAACTTACTTACCTAACCCACACCACATTTCAACATCTGATCCTTCTAAACCATACCTTTCCCTTTCCTTTCCATTCTGTCCAGCTCTTCCCAAAATTCCCTCTTACCAATACTTACAACAGCAGCTGGGTCTATACATCCTCATGAGCCACCATCCACTGATCCTTGACATATACACAGATACCATTGCCCATTCTGTGTCACCCTCCCAAATGTCCATAAGAACAGTCAATGAGTTGCGCCCCATCAAAAAGGTAGCATACTCCCCTGAAAAGACTGGAGTGGAATCAGACAGGCACTGGTATCCACCAAGCAGCAACTTATCCAACAGCGTGTGGTCATTATGAGCCAAGTAGATGAAGAACTCAGTACTCTGACAGCATGAGAGATGGTATTACTGCATAGCCTTGGCACTTGAAAGTGAAACCAGGCAACCTGCACTGAAAGGATTTAGAAACTCTAAGCACTCTACAGATCCAAAGAAAATGTGAAGAAATTTACCCATTAAAAACTACTATCACATTTAGTATATCACTATATATTTTTATTTTTTGGCCAACATTTTAAGCCATCAAATTTTGCAGGCCTTTATCTGAAGTCTTATACACCTTAAGAAGAGAACTTAATTGCTGGCTATTGTTAGTTGCTGATATTGGTCATGGTTCAGTAGTCTAATAGATAGCTCATATTCTGCAGTGCAAGCTCATATACCCTGACTTGCAGAAGTAAGCCAGTTCAGCTACAGGGAGAAGGACTTAGATTTCCTTAGATGATTGTTTGGATGGGGTTTGAATGGAGAGCAGAACCAGAAATGATATACCGACCACTGACCTGACTTCTCTTTCCCAATCTATATCTGCTGTGCAGGCTTTTGCAGTTCTCAACACATGACATCCCTAGAGAGGGAGAAGGTTTGCTCTTAGTTATATACATAATTGTATAGAGAAAAACTGTATTGATTCATTTAGTGTTACAGAGATGTCTCATACATATCCTGTCAATTGAAAAATTCTAATTCACAAATCCTTGCTGGCAAATATTTACAAATATTTGATAAGTTGTTTATGTAGGTTGTCTGTGGTTGTTTTTTGAACAGTGCATCCTATATATGCAACTTTTATAGCTTCACAATACCACAATTTGTTCTAATCTATGGAAGGAATTCAGGCATAAAGATTTGAGTTGCTTAAGAACATGCTGAGCAGTCTTTTCTACTTAACACTTGGTTAACCTAGGATAACATGTGTTTTAATTTACTGAAGTGCATTAATAAAGGTTGACACCAGTAAGTATTGGGTTTGCATGGCAAGGTTTTGGTAGCGGGGGGGCTACAGGGGTGGCTTCTGTGAGAAGCTGCTAGAAGCTTCCCCTATGTCCGATAAAGTTAATGCCAGCAGGTTCCAAGACGGACCCGCTGCTGGCCAAGGCCGAAGCCCATCAGCAACAGTGGTAGCGCCTCTGTGATAACATATTTAAGAAAGGGAAAAGAAGTTACAGGGGAGTAGCAGTTGCAGCCGGAGAGCGGAGTGAGAATATGTGACAGAAACAACTCTGCAGACACCAAGGTCAGTGAAGAAGGAGGGGGAGGAGGTGCTCCAGATGCGGGAGTGGAGATTCCCCTGCAGCCGGTGGTGAAGACCATGGTGAGGCAGGCTGTCCCCCTGAAGCCCATGGAGGTTAATGGTGGAGCAGATATCCACCTGCAGCCCATGGAGGACCCCACACCGAAGCAGGTGGATGCCCGAAGGACGCTGTGGACCCATGGAGAGAGAAGTCCATGCTGAAGCAGGTTTGCTGGCAGGACTTGTGACCCTGTGGGGGACCCACGCTGGAGCAGTCTGTTCCTGAAGGACTGCACCCTGTGGATGGGACCCATGCTGGAGCAGTTTGTGAAGAACTGTAGCCCGTGGGAAGGACTCACATTGGAGAAGTTCGTGGAGGACTGTCTCCTGTGGGAGGGACCCCACACTGGAGCAGGGGGAAGAGTGTGAGGAGTCCTCTGCCTGAGGAGGAAGGAGCAGCAGAAACAATGTGTGATGAACTGACCCAAACCCCCATTCCACATCCCCCTGTGCCACTTGGGGGGGAGGAGGTAGAGAAAATGAGGAGTAAAGTTAAGCCTGGGAAGAAGGGAGGGGTGGGGGGAAGGTGTTTTAAGATTTGGTTTTATTTCTCATTATCCTGCTCCGATTTGACTAATAATAAATTAAACTAATTTTTCCCCAAGTCGAGTTTGTTTTGCCCGTGACGGTAATTGCTGAGTGATCTCCCTGTCCTTATCTCGACCCACGAGCCTTTTGTTTTATTTTCTCTCCCCTGTCCAGCTGAGGAGGGGGAGTGATAGAGCGGCTTTGGTGGGCACCTGGCATCCAGCCATGGTCAACCCACCACACAGTATTACCATGTAAGTATTGATTTCAATGTTTAAGTTGATATATAGCTGAATCTATATTGCCAACACAAGAAAAGTTCTATTGCCTAAGTGATACTCCAAGTTAACACTGAATCCATAATTTAGCACTTTTATATATGGTACACATATATCAAACCTATTTCACAAAGTATAAATATATTCAGATACTCAGATCAAGTTGGTTTTTATCTGACATTTGAATAAAGGAATAAGCTACTTAATAAATCAATATGTTTATTTTGTTAAAAAATAAAACACAACCCAAACAGCTGAGACTCTTCAGATACACTTCTTTTCCCTATGATGGTTGTCTTAGTTTTGCACAACAGACGTTCCCACCCACCCCGGCTAAAGCATGCAAGTCAAAGGTTAGCCTGCCTTACTGCACCAGTACAGAATCCATGCAGCATAGGGTTAAACTAGATATGAAATCCAATGGTTGTTAATTCAGTCCTTCCATCCCTCCTCAATACTTCAATATTACTATCCAGTTGCTTTGTCAAGCAAATTAGAAGCAGATCCTAACTCAATAATGACCAGAGGACAATGCTGTTCAAAGCAACATTAACCCTTGAGATTTAAAATATAGAATATTCCTGGTTGTAGCAATGCTTTTTAGAAATTTCTGAAGAATGCACAAAAACTATGCTTCTCAGGGAGGCCATAATAAGCGGCAGAGCCCTGATGAGTTGGTTCTAATTCTCTATTTAATAAAAATAACCCTAGTCTTAATCTCATGATTTTGCATGATTTATGTAATCAGTTCTTTGAATGGACTTCACCTTGTTTTTCATTCAATTAGAAACTGTTGGAAATATTTTGGTATAGTTCCCTAACAGCAGAAATATTCCTCTTAGGGTAATATGAAAGAATCCTATGTTCAGTAACACTGAACCCTTTGGCCTCATCCTTCCCAGAAGACAGCTTTTTTTGGGAAAAAAAAGTAAAAACTAAGAGGTGAATCAGCTGACAAATTCTTAGGAAGGCGCCTGTAACGTACCAAGTGATACCAAGCAACTGTAAAAGCCAAGGCATGAAGTTCCTCTCATGATGCAATCATTTAAGATGAACCAGCTATAAAAATCTGACTCATCTAATTTTTTTAGCAGCTGAAAGGATCATTGCTTGCCTGCTCGATAGGAAGGGAGGGAGAGTAAGTTCATATGAACTTAGGAATTTTTTTTCTTCTTATGAAAACCACTTTATTCTAGGGATCTGATTGACTCATATGGCTAAAATTACCCTTATCTATCATCTTATTTGAAACAGAAGACTGCCAACAACAGCAGTAACAGCTGCTCCTAAGGGAGACTGGAAGAGTTCGTAGAATCATAGGATCATAGAATGATTTGGGTTGGAAGGGACCTTTAAAGGTCATCTAGTCCAACACCCCTGCAATAAGCAGGGACATCTTCAACTAGATCAGGTTGCTCAGAGCCCCGTCCAACCTGACCTTGAATGTTTCCAGGGATGGGGCATCTACAGCCTCTCTGGGCAACCTGTTCCAGTGTTTCAACACCCTCATCATAAAAAATTTCTTCCTTCTATCTAGTCTGAATCTACCTTCTTTTAGTTTAAAACCATTACCCCTCGTCCTATCGCTACAGGCCCAATTAAAAAGTTTGTCCCCATCCTTCTTATAAGCCCCCTTTAAGTATTGAAAGGGCTCAATAAAGTCTCCCTGGACCCTTCTTTTCTCCAGGCTGAACAACCTCAACTCTCTCAGCCTTTCTTCATAGGAGAGGTGTTCCAGCTTTCTGATCATTTTTGTGGCCCTCCTCTGGACCTGCTCCAACAGATCCATGTCTTTCCTGTGCTGAGGACTCCAGAGCTGGTGCAGTACTCTGGGTGGGGTCTCACCAGCACAGAGCAGAGGGGGAGAATCACCTCCCTTGACCTGCTGGCCACGCTTCTTTTGATGCAGCCCAGGATACAGTTGGCTTTCTGGGCTGCAAGCACACCTTGCTGGCTCATATCCATTTTTTCATCCACCAGTACCCCCAAGTCCTTCTCTGCATGGCTGCTCTCAATCCATTCATCCCCTAGTCTGTATTGATATTGTGGATTGCCCTGACCCAGGTGCAGGACCTTGCCCTTGGCCTTGTTTGAACCTCATGAGGTTTACATGGGCCCACTTCTCGAGCTTGTCCAGGTCCCTCTGAATGGCATCCTGTCCCTCAGACGTGTCAACTGCACCACTCAGCTTAGTGTCATCTGCAAACTTGCTGAGGGTGCACTCGATCCCACTGTCTATGTCATTGATGAAGATATTCAACGGTACTGGTACCAATACAGACCCCTGAGGGACACCACTCGTCCCTGATCTCCATCTGTACATTAAGCCGTTGACTACTACTCTCTGGATGCGACCATCCAGCCAATTCCTCATCCACCAAACAGTCTATCCATCAACCGCATATCTCTCCAATTTAGAGAGAAGGATGTTGTGGGAGACCAAAGTTATGCAGTGCAGAACTTCTTCCATTTATCCACAAAGGTCAGCTCAGCTGAGTCTACCCGAGTACATACTAGACTGTATTACTGGACAACCAGAGTCCAATATTAGGATTTAACTTCTGTTTTGCAAGATAATGTCACACAACACAAGTCATTAGATGTTAAAAGGATGGATTTATAGACCTGAGTATCAACATTGTCCAGGTTATGCTGGGCTACAGCGACCATATTGCTTGTATCTATTTTCCTTAGGGTTTGAATGGTTTTGATAGCTAAATACATTATTTGAAGAAACAAAAAAAGGAAATGAAAACTGGGGGGGGGGGAGGGGAAGGAAAAGGAAAAGGAAAAAGAAAAGGAAAAGGAAAAGAAAAAAGGCAAAGAGAAAAGGGAAAAGGGAAAGGGAAAAGGGAAAGGGAAAGGGAAAGGGAAGGGGAAAGGGAAAGGGAAAGGGAAGGGGAAAGGGAAAGGGAAAGGGAAAGGGAAAGGGAAAGGGAAAGGGAAAGGGAAAGGGAAAGGGAAGGGAAGGAGAGGGGAGGGGAGGGCCAGGGGAGGGGAGGGGAGGGGAGGGGAGGGGAGGGGAGAGGAGAGGAGAGGAGAGGAGAGGAGAGGAGAGGAGAGGAGAGGAGAGGAGAGGAGAGGAGAGAATACAAAAGAAAAGAGAAGAAAAGAGAAGAAAAGAGAAGAAAAGAGAAAAGAAGAGAAAAGAGAAGAAAAAAAGAAAAAAGAGAAGAGAAGAGAAGAGAAGAGAAGAGAAGAGAAGAGAAGAGAAGAGAAGAGAAGAGAAGAGAAGAGAAGAGAAGAGAAGAGAAGAGAAGAGAAGAGAAGAGAAGAGAAGAGAAAAAGCATAGTAGGGATCTTGGTCTCAGCTCCTATTGCTCTTCAGCAGACTGCTTCATGTTTCTTGTCATTGTCTGAAGCAAAGTGGTTGCCTTTTGCTTGTCCTTATCCACAGAAAACATTCTTTTTGACTGAGCTATCGACAGCTAATTCCTTATACTCTGCAAGTGACCTATAAGCCATTTAGATACATATGGCACATGTCTGCATGTTGTGATGGATTCTGCAGTTCCATAGACCAAAAAGTTTCTTGGCAAAGGAATTTCAGAATGTGACAAGAAAAAAAAATGCTGTAATGTTACCTTATCTAATTCAGTCTGTATAATGTGAAAAAAAAAAAAAAAAATCAGTTCCAAGCTATTTATATAGAGATAAGCCTCTTCAGTATTCCAGCAGTATAAATTGGAAGTGAGTGGAAGTAGATTACCCATCGAAATTCAGGATCTTTAGATATGTCCGTAGTTCCTGCATTTTCTCTAGATTACCTCTGTGGCTTGACCTGCTTTCCTCAAGATCCCTGTCTTATATAGCAGGAAAAACAAATTTATTTATGAACTTTGGTTTTGGGGTTTTTTTTTGGTGTTGCTTTTCCTGTACTACCCAGCAAAGCAAGTCAAAGAAATGCATGGAGAAGACTAAATGAATTAAGAAGTATAATAAGGCCAGGATAGGTAAGGTTTCCAAACACAGATGTACTTGTGAAGTAAAGGGACTTAGGGAATTTTGGTGTCCTTATAAGCACCACACTGTGCATCAAGTGGACTATGACTGGATCTTCATAAAAAACGGCATGACATCTCCTGCGTTGTTTGATGGTTTGATAGACATTTTTATTGTTAATGGTAAAGGGATTTTAGTCTAAATCCTTGTGTTTAAGCTTAGGAGTTCAATGGTTAGGTTACATTGTTATAGTGGGATTTTTCCCATCTAAAGTTAAGCAATTAAAAGGAAGTTTGATGTTAAGGAGCTTTGTCAAGACTGATATTTTATAGGTGTCAACTTGCATCTATTTTTTGACTTTCACCTATCAAGCACATCAATTTGGTAACATCTATAAACTGCATTGTTAAATAGAATCTCTTTATAAAATACAGTACTACTTCAAGAGCTTCAAACAGAAATAGTGCCTAGTGCTTAATTATGAGTCAGCTAATAAGACTAATATATTCCAAGATAAATAAGTATGGACAGTTGCTCACTGCATTTGACCAAGCTATCCGCAAGGTGTCAATATAGATTCATAATAATTTCTATGGCTATAAACAAATAATTGACTTGTTAAAAATAGAAATTTGGAAATGACAATTTACAGGTGCTGGGGGCATCTCTTCTGTTCCAAGTTTTTAAAGAAACATATTTTCTCCATCTTTTTTCATCAGCAATTTAATAACTGTAGAACTTCCATATTTCTTCTTTTGAAGGCACTAAAGGGTATTTTAGTAATGTGTTTATCTACAGCTAACAACCATAATTAGCTTAAGTTATGGAATGCCCCAAATAAATGAAGAGCAGTTTATAGTTGTTCAAAACCACAGTTTGTTCTGCTGCTGTTTTGTTAAATATTTGCAGAAAACATGATTTGCATCATTTGCAAGTTACATAAACCTTTATAATTATGGCCTAAGGTATTATACAAAAGTTATTTAAGTAATTCCCAAAGATTGTGGCTCAGTGCACCAAGCATTAATCATCTGTTGTGTCTGTTATAAATGCAGAAGCAATTAAGTAGATCTGTGGTGAGGTTATTGCTAGGTTTATATAGAAACATTTTTCAGCGGTGTCATTACTGATGAACACTGTTGTGGTTCCCCCCCCCCCCCCCATTTAGTGAAGAATAAAAGTATTACTTTGTGCCAGAAATTCTTGAAATGTTTTAAAATTAAGTGTGGAACAACACAAATTTGGTAAATTATAAATAGATTTAAAATGTATACCACATAAAAAATAAATTTCCTCCCCCCCAAGAAGTAGGAAAAATTAATTTCTATGTTACAGAACGAATAGAAATCAATGTCCTAAACTCTGCACAGGACTTATTCAGAAAGCATACATAAGAATCAGCCTCACATGCAATTACTTTTTGGGTCTAATGTTTGAATGTAAAACCTGCTATCTTTGCCCTGTGAATTCACTGAAGGCAATGAAAATTTCACTTGAGTGAAACAGAACAAAAGACTGGCTATCAGGCAAGCAAAAAACTATTACATGAGGAAACAAAGAGTGGAGCAGAAGTACAGTAAGCTAACATGCTTGCATGCATACTTTAACAGGCTTCTGACTCTCTAATGGAAGTTTTCTTTGCTGAGCTTGGGTGAGTGATAATAATCTACTCCTGCTCTATGAAATATGGTTTAACTGCCATATGAGGGTTCTGGCACCTTGAATCATGCTCAAATTGCTTTTGCTTCTATAAGCATATCCATCTTCTTGGAGTATTTAAAAGGCTGGTGTTGCAAGGAGCTGAGAATCACCCACTGAATATATTGTGCAACATACTCAAAACAGGGCAAATCCTGAAAGACATAAGTCAAATTGGAGTTTTCCTTAAACACTCTATAGCTTGAGCATGCTCTGCTTTATAGTTCTAGTTACCCAAGGGAAAAAGCCCCCTCAAAAATGCAGCTGTGCGACCATCTCTTTTAGGAGCTCAGAAACTTCACACAATCCTACATGCTCAAATCTGTCAGTTAATCCAAGATTATTTTGTGCATTTTAAGTTTTGGATGCAATGTGTAATTATGTTTTGATCATACCGTCGCCTACCCAGTTCCAGCTGGGCACTGTATTGTTTCATTACCACCTTTGAAGCGACTGAAAAGCACATCACCTCCTTCTCTGGCTATCTACATCTGTTGCTCAGCAGAAAGGAATTTAGTTGGGTCTTTTCTTTTTACTTTGTTATTCTTTGGTGAAAATGCGTAGCTCAGTAATCTGTAATGAACATAGCTATTTAATATGCTTAATCTTGTCCAAAAAACTCACCTATTTAGACACCTATGCACAGGTAAGTATCTTACAGTCTAGTCTTTTACAATGTCCTCTGAAAGTCTGTCTAGATGCTCGATAGGAAAAGCAAAACTGAGCATAGCAGTAAAATAAGGGCTTTCTACATATAAACTTGATTAAAGTGATACTATCCACGTTGTCTTCAAAGAATCAGTAAGAAAAAATTTCAAATTAATTTAACCAGTAATTTTGTGTTATCATGATCTGGTCACATTAACAGTACCGTAAAGACACCATTAAGAGACTCTAGGAAATGCAGTCTTTGAAAACTTAACATGACAGAGCCAGTTGTCTCACTGGCTCCAGGAGGCTATTTGTTTAGTTGAATATAATAAATACTCCATTAGCTGCTGATTCCTTTGTCGAGATACAATGTGTTATTCATAGACAACTTTCTAACTTTGTTAATGCAACCTGCAGCAAGCAAATCGACACAAGAAAAATCCAGGCAATTTTCAGCTCAACATATTGGAGGAATATCTCTCAAAATGCTCAGTAAACATGGGACTGAACTCCTCACCTACATTTCTATCATAGTTACAATTACAAAAGCAATTGGTTGTATTTTCCCCTTTTTGGTTGCTTCACAGGACTTTATTAGAAAAAATATCATATAAAAGAAATAATGAAAGAAGTTTCCCTTTTAAAGAAAGCCTTTGTGAGCAGTGGGAATTTGCTGTAAGTTTTGCCCTAAACACTCAAAGGGAATAAGTCTTATTTTAAATATTTACTTTTCACAAAGTGAAAAATATATAAAGACAATCTGTTCCCTGTGTCTCAGGTGAATGAGAGAAGTTGCAAGGATCTTAATTGCCACATGGGATCTTCAGGTTAGAAATTAGGGGAAAACTGTAAAAGTTAGAAGAGATGTTAGAGGTCTGTGTGCACTCTGTCACCAGGAGGCCTTAAGAACAAGTTAAATGACGCATCTACTTGGAATAACTCCTCGGAGTAGGAGATGCCACCCTGAAAGAGGGGAATGGACTAGATGACCTCAAGGCCCCTTCTAACTCTCTGAGTCTATGTATTGGCAGAAGTAAGTTTATTTAAAAGGGTGGATTGACTATTCCTCTGTACAGTAGCGCTTTACCTCCATGCATTGCTCTTCTTTTCTTTCAGGACCATAAGCAACAAAGAGCTAAGGGTAAACAGACGTTGTTTATATCAATTACTTTTTTCTCTTGCCCAGCAAACACAAGGAGCAGATTATATATCTATATCTAGAGACTGCACACACAGAGTCTACAAAGCAACCTCAGAGGAGTGGACTGAGATCTTAAAGAGGTGATATTACATTACTCATTGTTCTTGTGACAGGAAAAAGAAAGCATCCTTCTTGTAATAACACAGATTCAATGGATAAACATCCACAACCCCCAAATGGAAAACTGTAATGAAATAAAGAAAATACAGGCAGTTCCAAAGATCCATGGCTCAGACCTTTAGCTAGTATCAGGGATCTTGAAATACAATCAGCTTGAACTCTGTTGTAGCAATGTTTAGATTTTGGAAAATTAGTATTCCTTTTAAGTTTTCCATTTAAAAGCTTCACTAGAACAAACTGATGATGTTTCCTGTTCCTTTGGCAAGTGATTCCATATCAAGTGAAGCAAAAGACTGATATTCTGCCACCAATGGTAGTTTGATAGTATCACTCTTTATTTTACTACTGCGCAGCAATGAATTGCGGGTGTTCTCATTTGAAAAAAACAAACCAAAACAAAACTCAAAGCCAAACAAACATAAATAAACGCTAGGGTGAAGACAACAAGAAGATTTGGAAGATGAAGTACCACTGGTAGTCATATAAAAACAAGAAAAGACAAAAATAAAAATAAAAATGGAGAGTAAAAGGAAGCTTTCAACAACATTAATAACAAAAAGTGGAAAATGCAATTTAGAAAAAGGTTTTGTATATGGCTGATTACTGTGTTTTTGTTAGTAGTATAAAAACTCCACCTGCCTCTCCACACATGGAAAACAAGCGAACATATCATGTATAGGCAGGGAAGAATTAATGCCATTTTACTGAGTCTAAGAGTTCCCAAGTGACTCAAAAGCCACCTGCGGGGTTTTCCAATGTATGGGGAAGGTAATACCAAAGTGCCAGATTAGGGCACTGTTTCAAACTAGGTTACAATGCCTTTCACAGTGTTATCAGATTTTAGTCCTAGCCTTCAACTACATAACAGTATTTCCTTCTTATATGAGCTATATCTTAGATTTCTGACAGTCTCGCAGATATGCTAATGTATTTCTTCTGATTTCTTCTTAAATAAGTAACACCTAACTGAACTCATGTCACAATTTAATCTTTCATATGAATGACTCGGATTTCCCAGAAGATAATTTATGTCCTTGAAAATATTCACTGGCATTCACAGGCTGAAAGAATTCGCTTTTGCTTAGACTCCTGCAACTTGTGCATTGTCAGTAAAAATAATTTGTAGTGAGGTTTCAGGGTTCTTGCCACAGTAGAACAGACCAAAGCATCTCAGCATCAGAAAGTTCAGCAGGAGTCCTGAGGAAAAGGACCCTGCAGTTATAAAGACTGCTCTAAGTTTAACAGATATAAATATCCAAACAACAGGATTTAAATATCATACCTGCCTCTTGTTATGATCAAAGTAGCAGTGAAAATCACCACTTCACCTAAAAGAGGAAGGGAAAGCTTTCAAGTACAGCTGAGAGCTAAACATCTTGAAACATCTCCCTCAACTCCTATTCCTTTAGGTAATGTTTGATGTCTCAAAGGAATTTGCAGGATTAGACGTACAGTATTTTAAATAAATTTATAAAATAAAATTTTACACAGTGGGCCTTGATTCTCAACTTACTTATATCAGTAAAATGTCAGAAAAAGCTGCATGATTTTTTTTTTACACAAACATAAAATTTAAGACAGTCAAGACATGATTGACAAAAAGAACTGTTTCTCTTTACATAAGGACAACTATGAAACTAATAATAAACACACTAAATGTCAGCACCCTAAAATACTGAAATTAGCATTACCCAAAGTAATTCTGATGTTTCAGTACTGTCTGTTGTAGAACATAACATTTGAGCACTCAAAACATAGAAAGTACCAGGATCAAGACGTAACCATAATGCCTCCCTTTATATTGCTGTTATGGCACTGTATTTAATTGCATGGACATACAGTACACAACTTTCATACAATATTCATCCTGTTTAGCACAGCAGGTTGACAGAAGATACTAGAAAAGTAACTTTCTTTCAAATATTTGTTTTATCTGTGTTTTGTGCGTGGCCCCACTATTGCTTACACTTCTGAAACCCTGCTCAGAATATGAGTATTCATTTCTTAGGGATGTCACTCATCATTCATCAAAGCACTGTCTTTTTTTTATTAATCCACTGACACTGATCTTCAGCCTAAGCTGTGAGGTGGGATTATTCCATTTAAAGATGTAGAAGGAGGACACAGAACTGTCACTAATTTTTTTAAAAGGAATTTATTGCTTTTGTTTTCATAAGACATGCAAAGGTCTGATTTTCATTCTCCCGCTTCATATTTCTCCTACCCTTTCAGATATGCAATTCATAGCTTTAGTCAGTTTTCTTTGCAGTTGCCAATGTTAGAGAAACCTGATGCCAGTGTCCCCCATTCTGTACCTAGAAAGTCAGTCTCACAAGTCATGGCAATCTGTGAAAAATAAGACCAAAAAACCATCTCAACTTTTAAAGGACTTCTGTAGAAAAACTGGGTAGATTTTCAATCACAATGACATACTTCTTTCTAAAATTCATTTGTAAGCACTAGTGTTGCAGGAGTACTTTACATTGGTGAAAATAACAAACATCAAACAAGTAGATGGAGCTCAACAAGATGCAGAGTATTTCTGGGTGGTGGAGAACCCAGAGCTCTACAAAAGGCTTGAGAATACTTCCTTGCATGGAAACCTTAGAAAAACAGTAAAAGATTTTGATATTGGCAGCACAACAGACTCTCAGCTTCTATTGTTTTCAAAGTGAATGAACTTATTTTTCCTCTGAAATTTTCTGAATATAATACCATGTAAAGTGCGACAAATTTATAAGTGACTAAGAATGGAACCACTGAAACAAAGCTATGCATTGGCAACTTGGTATGAAACACAGGTGAACAGGAGTTAACAAGAGTTCTTCTTAGATCCTAATGATTTTCCATTTTATCAGGCTTTGTAAAATTATATGCCCATTTGTTCCAAAGAGATCATAAGTTAAAGTGATAAGACAAAGTTTGTGTAGAGGCAGGGAGCAGAGGAAAGCTTACATGGAGAAGAAAAGCCACTCTGGAGGCATGGCCTATGCAAGTTATTTTTACCTATGGCGAAAGTGATGTACTTTGCAAAAACAGTTCTCTGTCTCTTCATTGGAAAAGTCTGGTGATTTTCCTGGGCTTTTCAATGAAACCAGCAATACAAAGAGGAGAGGTAGCCATCTCAGGCTGACACAGCAGACAAATGGCAAAGATAGGATTAGAATCGGTGTTTCTTGCCCCACAGCTGAGTGCTCTAGACTATATGAAAAAAAACCTGTGAAAATAAGGTAAGATTCTGGATCTTAGCAGTAACACGCTTCACACATGGTAGCAGAGATTTGAAGTTTTGTTTGAACATTAGATGAACATATTGCATGATATGAAATTCCAACAAATCATTTCTTTCCAGCAGGAGAGGCAGAATTGTAAAGTTCTAAGAGTTTCTGATAAGCACACTTTGTATTGAATCAAATACAAATCAGCTCATGCCATGGAAAATAAAACAGAAGTATCACTGAACATTTTTTTAAGGTTAAAATCCCCTTTTTTCCTACCTCTAATTCTGTTCTGCAGCATTCCTTGCATTTTTTAATACAATTTGCTTGTGCATTTTATTCTTATTAGTTATTTCTTGCAGATTATGCTTTTATAATTAGTAATGGCAATATTTCTACCTAAGATAAGTGTTTTACAGAATTATGTGTGTTGAAGTATATGCCATAGTTAATTGCATTCTCTAAATTCAGGTAATGTTGTGGGGAATAATTTCAATTAGTTTGCTTTTGTTCATGGTTATTAAATTCATTTTAAAAAAGAGGGGAAAAAAAAACCCTAACAGGAGAGTGGTAGGAGTTTGGAAATAACAGGCTATAGCTTAGCAAATCTGCTGGAAGCCATTTGCAGGTATAAACATATGCTAACCTTTTATCTCTTTCATTTAGGAGAAAACAAACAAAAATAAAAAGACGAACAGCCCCATAATAACTATAGAGATTTAATCTAAATTCTCCTGGCTTAAAGACAATAGGATAAGAAAAACTTCAATGTTATTTTTCATATTGGCCCTCAATATAACATTGTCTAGCAACTAATAGTAGTCTTATTAGTTGACTAAGAACAAACAATTAAAATAATTCATTTTCATCATGCTGCAATGGCTCCAACCCCCCCCCCCCGCACAGACCAAACCAAGAAGACTGGTCAATGGGATAAACAAAACAACAGTCTGATGTCATTGACAATCTTAAGATAGTAAGTCTGGTTTCCTACCAAAGGTCTTCAGTGCAAAAAGGGTAAATGTAGCTGAAATTAAAAATTTAAGATGGCCAAGTGAGGCAGGAAAGACATTTTAGACTGACTGTCATTTAATGTAATGGGATTTGATACCTAGTGAGAATCTGTTCCACTCGGAAAAGTAATTCTGTTAAATTCTGTGCAGAAGCCTGCATGAGCTCGTCATGCACAGATAAGGGAAGTTGTGTAAAGCAGTTGTAAAGACTCCTAGTCAGAGACGGGGCTATGGTGTCACAAGGTCCTCCGGGCAGCCTCCAGACATATTGACTCACCTGCTGCTCCTCTCCTTGATGCTGATTGAAGGTACGTTGCTTGAACAAAGTCGCTGGGACCCTTGCTCTCCTCTCGCTTGCAGACTCACCTCCAGGGGTTGCAAACAACTCTCTAACAGCGTTGCATGGTAACTGAGCAGACTGTGCCACAATATTTTAATAAATTGATCAAGATGGGGTGGGTCCATATGCCTGAAAAGTAATTAAGACAGCCAATACCTAATACTGGCAGCTGTCATGGGCTAACGGCCATTCTAGTGACCTTAACATTGCTCAAAACTTCAGAGAAATTTCTGCAGGAGATTAAGGAAGTGGAACAGAAAACAGGGTAAAAAGCCAAAGGTCTGCAAAATTAAACCATCTTTTTCTGATAAGCTATATTTTGTTAACAACTGTCATAAAGAGTATGAACATGCCAATGCCATCACACAAAGCTGTCATCTTGTCATGATGCCAAGGAAAACCAGAAAGTGATACAAAAACAATGGAGAGACAGAAACATAGGCACATCTAAGAAAGATCGAGGAACTGCAAAGACTAACCTGTTATTCCATTTGTAGCTGCATTATTTGTTCAAATTACAGCAGATGTTCTGGGCCTTGACTCAGAAGCTGATCAAATACTGCAGGAACTGACAAATGAGCAGTAGGCATGGGAGTTGAACACGTTGCTCCATATTGAGGCACTACACGACCGAACCTCCCTACTTGCTTTATGACTCTTGCAGAGTGGGAACAGGACCAGGCAGTGACAGGAATCCTCCCTTCTGTTGCTGAAATAAGTTACACATGGTGAGAAAATGCCAAAAACACAGTTTCTGAATTCTGGAATGGTGGGATTCCTGACTTCCTCTATAGACGGAGTCTATAAACCAAATTCTAATTTTAGGATGATATAAAATACACCTTTCACAGGCTCCCATCTTTAAGAAATGCTCCTAACACTATTATATCTCTGATATTTACTTAAACGTCTGTAGACATTTAAATCCCCACTCAGTCTCTTTGACTCCTACCTCACTGAAGCTGCAGCTATACTCAATATTTCTAGCTCTCAAGAACAGGAACCAGATTTGCACAAATAACCTCCCACCCTGCCCTTCGCTTCCCCCTGCAAGTGCCTCCAAACACAATGGAGTTGGAGTGCAATGAGATGTAACTGCACCTTGTTCCCTGTAAGGAGGGTAACAGTTGCTGCACATCTTTGCACAACTTAGAGCACTGAGGGTTATACTGAGCTGTTGGGCCTCCAGGATAACTTCAACACTCAGACTAATGAGTGTTATACCAGATCTAGGAAAAAAGAATTTGTTCTGTTGTAATATAAGATGGAGTTTTAAATTTATGCTTTCCTTAAAATTAGATTTGTTTAAAATGATACTTGGTTAATATGAATATCAGAGATGTTTCTTCTTGAGGATGCTCTCTCGTTAATTGCAAGCTTATGAGAAGGTCACACTTTCTTGCCACATAGAAAAAGAAAATGTCTGGGTACCCTACAAAAGCACTGTACATTTTTGTAGGAGGTTAGAAAGGGAATAAAGATATCTGCAGCAGTGAAAGCCCACACTTCCAGTGGAATCCTTCTGACTAGTCTGAAAGGCCTAACTTTTGATGAAAATTATCTCCATCTTTACATGTGCAGAAGAGAAAGGGAGAAGTCAGAACACATTTTCTCAAACCGGGTTTGACAGCTATCACACGCCGAGAAAACGAAGGCTATTTCTAACTCACATCAGAAGGGGGCAGTAGTTATCACCGTAAAAAGCTAGAAAACGACTACCTAAGTAAGAGCTTGAAACAAATCTCACATACTCTTCTCTTATAGTTTTCATTTCCTTGTCACTTCTTTATTTTATTCATTTTAAGCATCCATTCGCTATTAAATAGTCACTAACAGAAAGCTGTTAGCAAACAGTTTTAGTAATCCTTCATAAAAACTTTTTTCTCAGAGAAACTTCATCACGTGGATTTAATTTTAATGTCAGTTGAAAGAATATGCTTCTACATATACTAACTTCAACAACATTTTAAAAACAGTTGTTATTTGTGCCTTTTAGTATCTCTAGAAACAGTCAGAAGCATTATTACAGAGTTATGAACTTCCCACAGTTTGACCCAATACATAAATTTAATGAGAACCATACCAGGCTGCAAGAAATACAAGAAAGACTTTTTGGAATGAATACCACTACCCTAATAAAGAGAAAAGGTAGAATATTTTAGATTACTGTCTGCACTTTCTGATGCTAGTTTTAGAACCTATACAGAGAATAATTTTGTCCTTATTCTGGACCCTAACCATCCATTTCTATATCTTTACAACATCTAATTGAGACCCTCTTCTCATTTAAGAAAATGACAAAGGAAGCAAGGCTTTGAACTGTTAGGAACAATTTGTGGCTGTCCAGCTAATAATCCGTAGTCTACATTTTTTAAGTTTTTCAACAGTAGATCACACTTTTCATTCTTGATACAAAGCAGTTTTATTTTTAAATGAATTTTCTATGGATGTCCGCACTTCACTACAGTTTCTGTTCTGCAGAAGTGCTGAATACCGTGTCTGCTTGCTGATTTTCACTGACAAGCAAGGGAGGATTTTGTGACCGGAGAGGCTGAATGCTCCATGCTGCTGGTACACAAAATTATCTTATAATCTTTGATATATGGACTCTGATAGAGGAAGAGACAATCCTCGAATGCCAAAATGTTTGCTGAATCACTGTACAGATGGATTGTTATCATACTAATCTCATTCTATAGGAGTTCAAAGACAGGAGAAGGAGTCTTCCAAACATTCACAGGAAGGGATATTTTGGCTAACTGTCATTCTTCATGTGCCAATGAATTTAATGGATTTTTAAAAGGGAACTGAGTGGGATCAATAATCTACTTGAAAACTTAAAATGGAATGTTCTTAAGTCTTATTTCCCTTGAACTGAATTAAAAATTTACATTCAGAGAAAAAATGAACATACATCAAAAGTCAACCTCAATTTGTAATTTCAAAATTTCATTAGCTTCCGTTTTCCTTTCCTAACTTTACGACATGATTTATCTTCCCTGTGCTTTATCTCCTTTCATCTCTTTGATGACACTCACTTTTCATGAAAAATTTGTTAAAATCAGCAAATTTCCAGTTAATTTAGTTTCATTTATTAAACTTAAAAGCCATTCAGGTCAACTTTCCAAACCGAAGTAAATGTAGGTTTCCTTACATTTTTTATGCACAAAACAAAAATACCGTACCAGAAGAACTGGCAAGTTCATACCAAACTAATGAAAAATGAGACCAAGTTGCTTTGTAGCAAATGAAAAGAAAGAAGAAAAGGTAAGTAGTCTTCTTTCCCAAGCCACAGCAAACTGATGTTCAGGGATCTCAATCACAAGTGTCACCCTTGTATTTAATAATGCCCAGAGGATTTTTTCACAATGATTTCTTCAATCATTTTTTGTATCTATGTAAACATTCATCATCTGTAGCCTCCTGTAACAAGTTAATGCATCAGAAAGAAATTTGTGATTTGAGGCTCTAAATATAGAGCTATTTTCCCTTAAACCCAGGTTCTCACCTTCACTATTTTTTGCAGAAGTATATGAAATCTAACAATCTATGCAAGTTTGTTATTGTTCAACAGCCTTAAAAATCTATCCAGCATACAGGGAGTTGCATGCCCATACACTAGGAAACACTATAGTATATAGGATCTCCCTGAATCTAACTCATGATCTCAACAGCAACCTTTTGGCTTTCAAAGGCAAAAGGAAAGATAGCTAGCACTGTTCTTTGGGTACCTGGACACAGTAGAAGACAGAAGTTATTTTGACACATCCCATTTCACAAAGATTTTATTCAAGGATAGGAGAGTGAAAAGAGAGCAGAAGAAAGCAAACAGAAAAGGATGTCATAAAAGGACTATAGGGGCTTAAACATATTCTTTGTTTTGAAGTCCGGAATTGTTCTCAGCAGACCTTGCTGGTGTTGTGCCAAATGCTTCAGATGAAGATGTAAGGAGATTAGCAAATTATAGGCAGATACGGAAAAATTCTTTCCGCATGTCCTGGTTTCGGCTGAGATAGAGCTAATTTTCTTCCTAGTAGCTGGTATAGTGTTACGTTTTGGATTTAGTATGAGAATAATGTTGATAACACACTGATGTTTTTAGTTGTTGCCAAGTAGTGTTTATACTAAGTCAAGGATTTTTCAGCTTCTCATGCCCAGCCAGCAAGAAGGCTGGAGAGGCACAAGAACGTGGGAGGGGACACAACCAGGACAGCTGGCCAAAGGGATATCCCATACCGTATGACATCATGCCCAGTATATAAACTGGGGGGAGTTGGCCAGGAGGGGCGGATCGCTGCTCGGGAACTAACTGGGCATCGGTTGGTGAGTGGTGAGCAATTGCATTGTGCATCACTTGTTTTGTATATTCTACTTCTTTTAGTATTACTATTGTAATTTTATTTTTGTATTTATTTTTTCCTTCCTTTCTGTCCTATTAAACTGTCTTTATCTCAACTCACAAGTTTTACTTTTTTTCGATTCTCTCCCCCATCCCACTGGGTGGGGGGAGTGAGCAAGCAGCTGCGTAGTGCTTAGTTGCCAGCTGGAGTTAAACCACGACACCCCACATGATGGTTTTGCCTTCAAGCCTGTACCTAAATATTAGCTTATTCCCTGAAACAAGAGTTTTTACATCTCTTTCAGGATAATAGTTAAGATTAAATATTACTTTTAAATAAAAATTGTTATTTCTCTGTTCTATGCAGTGATCTGTAGCAGTAAGTGTAGCATAATTCCTTTGGAATGGAAAAGATTTCTTCTAAAGGTTTGTGATATGTCACTCTTCAACACTGTAAGGCAACTCTTCAGTTCTTGTGGTAAGCCAAAGAAAATAAATATTTTTGAATGTCTGCCATTTTCCTTTTTATTCATAGAAGGCGCATTTAAAGTAAGCTTAAGAAAACTAGGTAGCTTAAGATAAGCGTAATATTTTCAAAGCATAATATAATCAATATTTTCATTATTTTCTTTTTCATCATAAGAATTAATTATGCGTAAAATTTAAGACCTAATTATGAATTGTTAAACACTTTAGTTTTAATTTTTCTCTTGTAATTAATAGTGAGTATTTATATCTAATCTTTATTTGCTGACTTTTAAGTTTATTATAAGGTATTATTTTGTACTTAATTTCAATCTTAACTTCCAAGGAAACACCTTTTCAAAACATTATCAAACTTCTGTCTTACACACTTAGTAACAGATTCAAATAGTTTAAGTCAGTTAGGCAGTTTTCCTTGGTAGGAACCATTACTTACAATTAAGTATAATCTCTTTAAAATTCTCCCTTGATATTTATGATACAAAAAAGTCAATGTAAACCAACGTTAATACATGCCTTTTTGTCTAATGATATGCCTTTTGTAAATTCTTGATCTTTACATGTGTCATGTTCAATTTAGATCATGTAGGTTTTAAGCAGGTTTTTACTTTTTTTTTGTTCTATGCCTACAACTTTTAACTGTGACAATAATCTTTAACTTAAGACTTCCAACATCTATACCTAAGAAAATATGCAGTCATGAGAGAAACAGCCACACAAAACCTACAGTAACAATTTAGTATTTCCTAAAATGACAATTGACTTCTGCCTTAAAAATCACCAACTGAAACACTGAGTCTTCCACTTGATGGAAAAGAGAGCAGACATTGATGAAGACAACCAAATTCCAATTTCAGCATCAGTAAGATGCACTAAAAATTAGGAAGCCTTCTTCCTACACATAAAAGAGCCAATCAGTTTGGAAAGACTTGAATAAAAAGAAAAATCTAGGCCAAAGTTCATTTTCTTACGATTTCCTGATTCTCAAAGTCAATCTGATTTCTTATTGAGAAGTCTCTATTTCATAATAGGTGAGAATGTTGTTAGTGAGATCAGATAGACTCAGATTTAAAAGAAAAAAAAAAAGAAAAATAGAACATATGTGTTTGAATAACCAACATTCTCTACTTTCATTTTTCCTGGTGCCTGTTTTGATTTAATATGAAGAACAAAGAAAAAGATTATATCATACATATACATGCCTATGCACACTGAAGATGCAGAAAACAGATGAATTGTGTATTATCTTTTAGAATAAATAAATAAATCATTATCTTTTAGAATAAGTTATAAATATATTGCATTTGCTTTCAAATGCATCCTTAAAAGAAGTTCCTCATGTATTTCGAATGACTGTATTCATGTAAACAGTGCAGAGTTAATTAAAAAATCAAATTTAAATGTTATATTACAATAAAAGTACATAGCATTTTTTTCAAGTAGTTATTTTCAATCTCTTGCCAATGTAAAGAATTGTTTAAAAGGAAAAGCTTCATGGAAACTTTCTATCAAAATGTATAATGAAGAAAAAATGTGGAGAAGAAGAAGTATATGACAATACTTATCAAAAAGGAATTTTATCTGAACTTTTTACGTATACTATATCCCCTGGCTATTGTCCAACTGCTAAACTAACTGAACCAATGAACCCAACACTTTCTTAGTCTCTGTATTACAGTGTTTTGTGTAATGAAGTTATTTACTTCAGAGAGATACACAGAGGGAGGCATACTTATTAAATTTTATGTTTCAGTTTCAGACTGATGATTTTTCCTTGGCTTACCTATGACTTAAAGAAACCTCACAATCCAGGAACATCTAGTGACTCAGTAGGCTAGTGCAGGACTTTTTTGAACCAGCATCTGTCAGTATGATGGGGCTAAATGCTGACGTCACCCATCAAGTCACTCATGTAACCCCGAAACTTCAGTATAATAGGTCTGGGTTTTTGTCACTTTCACCTGTTCAGCTCTTCAAACAAGATGACCTAAAATGTTGAAATTGAATAATGCAGATTCAGAAGTATTAGAAAGGTTGCATAATTGTCTCCAATTATTGTGAGGCGTTGGTGACCCACTTAGGAAAGCTTATACAAAAACTAAGGTCCGGAAAAAAGCTGAGTTATCAGCGTAAGTGCAACCCTGGTTTAGAGAAAGCCCTCTGGAGGAAGCTGGAAGTTTTTCTACTGTTACTTTGCAACAGTTAACACATTAATTAGTAAACTGCTCATTTTTCAGCCCGTTGCTCTTGAGAGAGAGAAAGATAAAAAAATCAGGAATACGAATCAATTCTGCAACTTTTAAAATCAAAGTAAGCAGGATTTGGTATCACGAAGTTTTCCAATAATGTCTCAGTTATTACATGATCCAGTAAGACACCACCTCTATGGAGAACAACTCTGAAGTGTGTGTTTAAGTGCACTGCCACACTCCTAAGTGTTCTAGTAGTAGTAGTATCTAGTATCAGATATTAGATAGACCACAGTAAAGTGGACACCTTGGCCACATCAGTGCCACTGGGCTCACTCTGTCAGACTAGCTAAGAACCATTCAGGAGCATCTGGGATATGGGGAAAGTTTCAGACACTTGGTCTGGTCTGCGTACAGCTTTCTTTTGCCTGGCTGCGCGAACAGGCAATGAATGGGAGGAATTGGTGAGGCTTTCCTTTGTGTTTCAGCAGGGAGGCTTGGCACCTTTGGTCTCCACTGACACTGCTGTTAAGTTTAACTGACCCAGAAACAGAGTAAGCTGAGAATAGACATCATCCTGCCTATGGCTTCTCTGGTCTATCCTAGCCAGATGAGCTGATACTGTTTGCAGAGAGAATCGTACTTGGAAGAAGTGTTAAAATGCACATTATCCTCCCAAGGCGCAGTTCTTGCCATAGCTCTTACTTCTGGTCTGGGAATAAAATCTTCCTTGCTCTTTCCATCTTGCTTAAGGGCTGTGAAATCAAGCCAATCTCTGAAGTCCTGAGGAGTTACTCCATCAGGTTCCAGCAGTTTTTTAAGGGTCAATGTGGATGACTCTTTGGCTAACAGTTGCTTCTCTTTTGATGTCTTTCCGCAAGTTCTCAGGGAGCTGAGTTGCCATTTACTTCTACAAAGCTGAAAAAGCATTTGACCATCCAGCTCTAAGACCACTCTAGAAGAGAACCTCAAAAGAAAGCACACCAGAAGGAGCCATTTTTCCTTACTTTGCCTATACGTATAACATTTCTGTAACATTACAGATGATGTCTATATATAATTAATTCAGTAAATTGTTTTTCTGCTGCTTTAATAGATGCTGAAAATGCGTTATAACCTCTACCCTTCAGAGTAACAGGAAGAAGACACTGAACTCAAGAATCAGAATATAAATTTGTTACAGTCATGATCCTTTCTATCTGAATGACTCTAAATTCAAGACATTAGAAATGAATTTGTTATTTACACAACATTTTGCAGTGCTCTGAGCTTTAATGTATGTAACAAACTGTCAAACATACAGCTAGACTATTACATGTTAGAAGCTTTAATTATGGAGTGCTTCAAACATTTCTTATATTATGCCATCTGGTGCACAGGGACTTTAATGAATTTATAAATTTAATGGAATATGTTCTGCATTCAAAATGCCTGAAAATTGGTTACTAACCACAAATAAATGACAGATTTATCAACATATCAAAAAAAGCACAGTCTTTTCAATTGGGCCATTAAATAACCAACCAATTGCTAAATGCTGGTAATTATTACTTAAATAATTCTGTACTATTATTTTTATTCATTTTAAATCTTCAAACATGTCCCAGTCTAGGGATTTTCCTACATTTTCAAATGTAGGGATTATTTCTTATATAATTTATAAATGTTACTAATGTCTTTTTGAATTAAAAAAACCCCAAAACCCAGAGTTGAATTTGTTTCCTGATCTATTTACTATTTATCTAAAAAAGTTCATGTAATTAGCTTCAGCAGTAGTGTACTCCTACTTATGGGGTAGAAACAATTTTTTAATACAAACCATATTTTTTATTGTTTGAAAGAATTCAATAAACTCAAGTACAGTTATATATTTCTGGCCAAGACCATAACAATAAATACTAAAACAAGAAAAATACTTATGATAATTTACTTAGATGTAGTATGAACTGGAAAGCATGAGAGAAATCATGATATCACACTGTCATGAAGTATTGAAATAGGAATCTCCTCACAGTTGAACAGAAACCTAGTCAGGTAAACACAAGCAATAACATCTCATTGGAACTCACTTCCTCTTCTGTTAGCCATTTTTCTTAAACTCTTTCATAGATTTCTCAAGCAAAAGCAACATTTAAAATATTTTAGAACAACCAGGAATAAGAAGTCTTCATCTCTAGTTGATTTATCAGCTTTGAATTAAGTGGCAGTCAGAAGATATTTTTGACCAATCCACTACATGGATGATATATTCCTATTCTTTGATTATGCTTACTCTCATTTTAGTACAAGTTTTAGTCCTAAAAATCATGTCTGTAATATTAAAATTATTTTCCTGAAAATATTGTATTAAGGAATGTTAAGTGTATTATTTACTTAAGAGGAATGTTGATGCAATATTATTCAAGCCAATGCACCTCCACATATACTTACATTTGTCTTCTCCTAGAGCATCACATGCTTCCCATATGGCATGAACAACCTCTGTATTCCAGAAGGGGTAGGTAAATACAAGTCCTTTTTATCTGAAGAGAAACCAAACATGGTTAAAAGTTAGATATTAGAATACAGGACAAGGAAAGGAGTTAGTATTTACTCATCCCAAAACTGAAGAAAATTTTTGCTATTCGTATTATATAGAGCATACAATGATAAACTGAGAGGGTAAATGCATTAAAAGCTATTTAAAAACAGAGTAAAGAACTCTGATGGATGAAGTAAGTGAAAACAATAGCCATGTTTAAGGCACAATGTATAAGGTATTAAGAAATACAGTATTTGAGTCAGTAAGTATTGGATCACAATAAAGATGAAGATTAGAGTCAGTTTTTTGATTCACTTTTTGAGAAGGGAACTATGTTATTACACTATTTGGAAATACATAAACATATAAACCCCTTACGCAGTAGCCCAATCACAGGAATATAAACATACAAAAAATAAAAATATAAGTGAGCAAGAAGCTAAAGGAGGGGAAGAAAGGATTCTCAGCTGATTTTGCTTTCAAATACATTTGGATAGCTTCCCCTAAGCACAAGAGACGTACATGTATCTGAGGGAAGATTTTAGGTCATCTGAGAATTGACATTTGGTTTAGAGGAAATAAAGATGCATTATAGTACTGAGAAATATGTATAAGTACAAAGTGAAAATGAACATCAAGCATGCAGGAGTAACAAATCCAGACTGTTACTGAATTAAAAAAAGAGAAAACAAGTTTATTTGAACAGAAGTCAGGTCAGAGAAAAGAAAAGACGGGGCAAGGCAAAATGGAAATCTCATTACACTGTAAAAGACAGGAGGAAATGCAAGACACCATATCTTTTAATGAGAGCTATTTATGCAAAAACGTTGTTCTTAGCTGGAGTAAAATCATTGACTTCAGAGAAGTTACAGCAGACTAAAATCTTGCATGCATCTATTTCAATAAAATAAGTTTCATATTACATAGAATATTATAGGAGACAACATTTACCGTTCTAATAATAGTGCACAGAATAGACTCTATTACATTGTTGCCTTCAATAGTAATGGATTCAACATGATGAGGAAATAGATTCTTAATTTGTTTAACTATATGGGAATCTTTGTTCTCTTATGTATTTAAAGATGTCAGGATGGAACCCTATTTGCATCCATAATTTTCAATGAGGTATGACTCTACTTCTAGCCAAAATCTTGCAGTTTTTTCTTTAATTTCTTTTCTTTCAGTTTGTCTTTAAATACATCTCAGAATAAATCAATTCCATTCTTCTACATCTTCCATCCTCCCCTCAGAAAAATTAACTTTGGGGAAAGTAAATTCCCAAGACTTTGAAAATAACCAGAAATATCAATATACCTCAGTAGTGTATTTTAATATATTAATGAAGAATGCTGATTTCACCAAAACTGAGCTCCTAGGTTGCTAGCTTCCAGTCACTAAAGAAGTATCTGAGGGTCAGGAATTCTTCAGTTTACAGGAAGAAGTGCATGGATTTGGTGGGAAATTTTAAAACCAAGACATCTCAAATGAATCACTTTAGTCTCAAGTAGAATAGCAATTCTTAAAGAGAAATATCAGACAAGAAAAATCAATGGTAATTGATAGTAATTTGCCCAAATGAATACTCTGGACTCTACCTTCCAGGAACTAGAAAGCAGGTCTGAAAAAGTACAAGACTCTGGGGAAAAAAACTCAGTTCTTAGATGACTCTGAAGTTAATGTTCTATTCTACCACTTCCAAAGACTTAAGGAGTCAAAGACTTAAAGGATACTCCTTTAAAATATTTGTGTGTAAGCAAGAATCATGACTCCAACTAAGGAGATTAAGGCTTCTGGAGCATTTGTATTTTTGGGAATGCAGGCATAAGCAGTGTCTCATGAAAAAAAACAATAAAAATATTATATTTGTATCAAAACGAGCTATTGCTCATCCATCCAGCTGGAGGTTTCTCTATGCTTCCTTCTTAAATCCTTAACAGTTTTAAAAGACAAGCATCATATAATGTAAGTGAACACAAAATATAGTCCAAATTCCAGAGGACTGTACTTGACAGTCTTATTTATTTATACGACAGTTTTCTGCAATCTGGGTGTACAGTCTGAGTCAGGAGGTCAGAATATTTTTCTTATTAGAACAGGTAGATGGTGTCAAGTAATCTTCTGAAACCATAGAGTTTAAGATATCCTGCAGATTTTCATTTTGAGTGCTGGGCCATTACTACCTTCAGTGGAGCGATTTTTGCTGGAAAATAAATACTTATTTATAATGCTACAGCTGTGCATCACAACAATCAGGCAACAAAGCATAGCAGCTTCAGCACACCTTTTTATTCTAGTGGTAAAAAGAGGTGTTTTGGATCAAGAAAATTTAAGAAACATTCATCAAGGGACCAACATGTCCCTGTGACCCTTTAACAGTTCCTTGCAGTCACTGTTGTTGATATAATTCAGGTTCTTTTATTCTTATTTACTCCTTTGTCTTTATTGAGACAAAAATAGATTGGTGTATGTGTGTGTTTATCGAGAGAAACCTAATCCCAAATCATTTGCCATTTTTTTCCCCCAACTTAAAACTTCCAGTAATCCCTGCCATCTCTCTAACCCCACAAGTAACACTGCAAGTATACTATAACCTCCCTTTCAGTGCTCTTTTTGCTAGCATTACCTTTCAGCTCTGCTGCTCACGTGAGGTAATTAGTGACAGCACACAGATAGCATATTCCTGCTGTTCTTATAAGCAGCCTTTTGTCACCTTGTGATGCCAGGACCAAGAGGATTATAACACTCATGTTTCTGATCATTTGCATTTCCCAAAGCTTTTATATATCTAAGTCATGTTTAAATGCACTTCAAAAGAGGCCTGTATAAAAAGAAATAGAATCAAAACACCTAACAAAACCTCTGCTGCTGTTATTTTGGCATTAAAGATGTACTGGAAAACTGGACAGATCACTTGTCATACTTTTCAATCCTAGTAGAAAAGCTAAACTGAGAAAACTATCAAAGTACAAGAAAGTGTTGAACTGAGACAGTTCACCAAATGATGCAAGGAAAGGTCTAAACAAGTTTTAGGTTCTAGAAAGCAAGAGTAATGTTGTCCCGGTATTATATCATAAGGTCAGTTAGTCCAAACTGAAAAAAATAGAATAAATCCTTTGATCTTTCAAAGATAGTGAAACCAACATAATATGTACTATCTGTCTCCTGTGATCAGCTGATATTGGCAAATATTTCTGTTACAACCAAAAGGCTGATGAAAAGATACTTTTTGCAGTGGATGGATGGCATGGTTTTTTGTAGTAAGTGAATGACCTCTTTTCCTTAGGCTGAAGCAAAAAGCATGTTCTTAGAAGTTATATAATTTCTTGTACATTTACTTATTGCATATTGCAACATTAATTCTGGTTATAGAACTAATTATACTAGTCATTATTTCAACACTTTATCCAAAACTATCAGATAGTTTTTCAAATAATTTTTCAAAAAGTATTTTAAATAATTTTTCCTTTCTTACTTTTTCAAGTTATTTTGAACACTTGAAAGAAGATATCTCCACATAGGACATATGTTTATTTCAGAGAACAGAAAACAAATTAGAAATCATAACTTAATTATAAGTATCCTTAAGTTATTCACAAAAAGTCACTATTGGGAATTCTGGTCATTAACATTGGCCAGAAAATAAAACTGTGGTAAGAAAAGTATTGATTCTTGGGTGTTTAGTTTTGATATGGAACAAACCCAGCAGCTTTTGAGATTTAAGAAGCAAAGGGTACTTAGTTGACATGTGAAAAATCCAGGCTCGAATTCCCACATTGCCTGATTCTGTTTCTAATCAAAATTTTCATTCTGTTTCTAAGAAGCTTCTCTAATATTTTTTTCCTCTTTCACCTGGCCTGTTGCTATGAAGAGTCTCCATCTTCTCAAAAAGCAAACTCAATGGGATCTTTTTACTCATTTAATCCATAGCAATTTTTCAAAGACCAGATTTCTGAGTAGCCTATTAAAAATATTTTTTATTGAAAATCTTCCTGTGAGGTTTATTCCACAAAATTTAGTCAAAGCAGTTCTTCCTGGGATTTACTATAGCTGTTTTTTTCCTTATAGATAGCAAAACCATTCCTAAGTCTGCAAACAACACGAGACAGAGTCTCAGAGATGGCCTCAAGTTCTGCAAGATCTGTCTTGGGAGTACAAGCAATTGTGTTACAGCTCTCAGTGGGTGAGTAACAGGTTCTTACTGAAATGTTCTGGAATTGCTGCTTCAGATGTTCATTAATTCCCCACTGGTTTCCAACTTCAGATGACTTTGCTTCTCTAATGCGGTAATCCTTGTTTTAGTTTTCCTTCTGAAAAATGTTTCATCTTTTGATGGGCTTTTTAGTCAGAACATATATTCAGCCTCCTTCTAGGATTAAAAGAGGAAGAAAATACTCCAATACAATTCATGTAATACTTCACCCCTCATCCAGATCACTGAAGCCTGCTACTATCCACCTGAAGCACCATGTTTGCTTCACCCAAGGTAAAGAGTTGCTCCCTCAGATCACAATAGTCCTTATTATTGCTGTTACAGCTGTCAACATCTTTAACATTCTCAGCTTAAACCAACCTTTAATTCTCTTCATTTGACAGCTTTAGGACACATTCATTCAAAAGTTACTTTGAAACTATTCAAAAGTAGTTGGCTTTCCTAAAAGTAATTTTTCTTGTTGCTTGGGATAAAAGTACCAACAAAGATGCTCTACCACGCCGCTGCTTTATTTATGCAGGCCATTCTGGATGCACACTCTGCTCTTGACCAGGCATCCTATAACTTTCGTACATTCCCTAACAAAAATCCTTACAACCCAACCCAATCCAACCCCCTTCTCCCCCCAAATCAACTCAACTCAACTCAAAGCTTAGGACCCCACACTCACAAAAGTCTTTTATAGCCCTATGGTCACAAGACTTCTAATGCCCATCATTCTTATACTACATTTCGCAAAATACCTTTAACTTGTAGTCTGACATTAAAGAGGCAATATTCATACAGTTAAAAAAAAGGGAGTACAATTTATGCCTTCAGTTTTGCAGGACCTTCCTCATAGCACCACCACTTTGGGGATACATTATGGAGTGTACTTCTGAATCATCAGTTTATTTCAAAAAGAAAAGTGATTTGGGATTTTTGATACTTTACTCCGCCTATTCTTCTATATTGTTTATGGCAATGACTGCTACTTCTAACACCAGGTGAATAAAGCAAGGTGAGTCTCTCTTCTTTCATATGAAGTTCCCTTTTTCAACCTAATATGTTGTTCACTCATGCCTGTTAGTCGCTCATCCATTCATTCTGCTTTCTCACATCTGCTTTTTCCAACACTCACAACAGGTCTTTAGCCCCAAACAAATATCTGCATGTTCTTTCAATCTATCAATTAATTCTGCTCCTGAAACTCTATATTATTCCAATCTTTCAGCTTTCATATTAATTTTCTTCCTGCAGACCCATCTAAGGAATCACATGAGCAAGTTCCCAAATGCAAGCGAATTTTATTTTAAGTTGCTCAAGGTTATCAGAATCCAACTCATCCTGTTGCTTAATATCATTCTTTTAAAAATGCAAAGTTTGAAACAAACAGAATTTGATACTTTTTTTTTTAGGTTGTTTTCATCTTGTTTCAAAATCATCACTTGATAAGTAAATAAACAGGGACTTCCCAGAAATTGAGGTGGGTAAAATTACACCTGAAGTTACAGGAATATACCTTGATTAATAAAAAGGAAGTTTTTTGCTGGAAGTGGCAGAGATGGATTAGAAGTAATGCACATCATTACTTCTATCACATATTTGCAGGAATAGACTGCAGCAGCTGTGAGATTGCATAACTGATCCTAAAATGTCTCTCGGACAGAGCAGTAAATCAGATACCACTAAAACTAGTTGGAAAATTCTCTATGACTTCTTGTTGTTATTGGAAAGGGATGATTTACTGAAATCAGAATATTTTATGAAAATTCACCTCTAAGTTCAGAAAGAAAGATTTGTTAGGTTCGTTTGCTTAAAATGGCAGAGAAAATGCTTTGTGAGCTCCAGAACGGTCATTGTGGTGAATGATACCAACCTGGGAAATAGGAGACCAAGTTTAATAGTCTGTTCTCCCTTTGAAACCAGGTATTTCACATTCCCAGGGAGTAATCTCATTATGAGTCTGCAGAATCAGACTTACATTTTATCTTTACAGTTTTCTGTCATTTCTGTTAAGTATCTCTTGAGCCAGAAGAAAAAGACAGATAGTGTAGCACGTTGGACAGGTAGTGGACAGATAGTGTGGGCCGCTTAATTAGGATGTGAGAGTTCAAGATTCCCTACATCAGCGAGTACTCATTTATTAAAAAAGAAAAACTCTGACAAGAGACACTCAGAAAAAACTTACATCAGTTGTCAAATAAGAAGGACTTATTTATGATGCAGGGTTGGTAATATCAAGATTTTTGTCTGGATCAGGTAAAGTAAAAGCTTCTTCCAGGGGATGTGCTTCCCCTCTTCTTCTAGGGGATATGCTTAATCTGGCAGTTGGATCCCTCAAATAACAGTCCCTTCTGGTTTTGAGATGAAATTTTTTGAGGCAAAGCAACTATTTCTGCACTTTAGTTGCTACCTACAAGCTAAAGCCAAATCCTGAACACAATGTTAATGTAAGACATTGATTCTTGCTATCACTCTTCTTTGTGTATCTGTTCCCTTCCCCTTCTTATTTCATCTCTCCTTTTTTTTCCTTTTCTGCTTAATAAGGCTTAGCCAGGCAAGATTTCAACTCTTATAACATTGCTGTGAATCTGTGACTGTAATGATAGCTAAAAGCAATTTAAAAAAAAACCCACAAAACAAAACAAAAAAAACCCACCCCAAACACTATGCTTGTTCAACTTTGCAGATCTTTGACAGGCTAAAAAAGCTATACAGCTGTGGTTTGGTTTTTTTTCCTTTCTTTTTTTTTTTTTTTTAACAGAGAAGCTGCAAGCGAAATAAGCACCATGAAAAGCATATTTCTTCTCTCTTTTGGGTAATTTTTATCTTGTTCTGTTTTCAGGGAACCAGGACTGAAAAAGCAATGACTGCTTCAGAAATCTCCAACTAATTTCTGCTCTTTTCTTTTAGAAGGACAGCTATTATCATATTTTAACACTGTGAGAAAGATTATTAAATTGATGCTTCTTTTCTATAAGTCTTTATAGAGATAAATTAAAAAGAAATGTTAAATACGTGTCTCAATATTTTACATTGCAAATGATCTTTTTCTTGTATTGAAAATGGTAGAGAGGATTCTATATAATGTAATTTCTACCTGTTTAAATCAATGCTTGCAAACTGATGTCTCGATTGAGGAACCTAAATGGAAAAAACATTGTGACTTGATTCTTTTGTAAAAGAAATTTAACAAATGAACAAACAAAACTAGTTTTTCGACTGCTACTAATTGCTGGTTAGTACTTGATTATTCAGTTCACCATGGCAACCATGGTTTTGTGGTCTTAATATAAGAGAAAGGATTTAAAAAAAATAAATTTTAGTGTACTTAAACCATCTATAATAGTTCATTAGTCACATATGGTGATCTTAGCATGAGGCTTGGCACATGTAGGGCTTGGCCCAAAAATTTCCAGGTTTGCACCCCTCAGGTGATTTTAATTGTCTGCACAGAAAGCAGTGTGTGCCTTTTCAAATGGATGGTCCACCCTTGTTAAGACCTTTAAAAATAACAGTTAAAAGCTGTGGAAGAAACAACTTTGCTAAGCTGTTGCAATGGTGGAACAGAGGTAGATGAAATACTACACAAAACTTAATTTTCCCTTTAAGAAGGAAAGGAGAGAAACAGGATATTTCCCTGGGCTCTTCCCCTCCTACTAAGTAACTTTTTACTCATCTGGCTGGAAAATGGCAACCAACATCCTCAACTCTCCCTGTAGGTGTGGAGAGCCATGGAAAGCATTGCGCAGTTTCGTTATTATATCTGAAATCAGGATACTGGATGGCATAGCCATTAATCAGTTACACTCTGAGGCTCAAGATGGCTAACCACAGAACAAGAGTAGTCATGAAGAATCTTCCTTTCTCTTATTAAACTGCTGAGAAAACAACCTGAATATATTTGACCTACCGTATACCTGCACTTTGCCCTGATGAAGTCAGGGAATAGCACTCCTAGAAGTACATATGGGACCATTGATTCTGAATCACATCGCAATGGCTCTGCAAAATTGAATTCTTACAGAGCGAGTATTCAGGCATGGCTTCAGGGCAGTCACCGGGGCTCCATCTTGTAGCAGGAGACATATGCTAGCTTTAAACTAACTAGGTTGGGTATTGCTATCAGCGTAGCCATAGCAACACAGAGCTTAGTCTGCGCTCATCTCTGATCTGCGGCAGAGATGTGCTAGCAGCCAGAGCGCTTGCCAGTTAGTCTAAAGCTAGCTTGGATGTGTTTGTTTGATCTGAAGTGCCTGTACTGAACACCTACTCTGAGACTGCTAGGAGACAGATAACTCCACTTTGAAAATCTTTATGCATACTAGCTATCTGCTGGAAGATTGGACCTTCAGATTGGGCAGTATTTGAAAGAAGAATGTTTTACAAATGGGTTGTTTCAGTTATGTGAAGGGTATGATGAGTGCTTTTCTAGAATTGGGCTGCTTGAATATTTTATTACTATTACTGTTACTAGTTGCCATTGCTTTTGATGTTGTTGAATACAGAAGAGCTCTAACTTATGTTTACTCTCTTCCAGATACACTTGCACACATATATGCATAAACATTAACAAATAAAAATTTGCCCAAAGGAATATATAACTTGAAAGACAAATCAGAAAACTTTAGCATTTCACGGGAGTTTCCTGATGGTAATGTATTTGAGGTTTTGAAGCTGTTAAATATTATGGTACAAAAGACCTCATAATTATCCAAAGAGAAATATGCAATGGATGTGGGAAAGGTCTGTATGTAAGGAAACTGAAAAAGGAACACATTTTGTTATATGGTTGTTTCATCTACAAATTTGATGTCTATTCTGTTCCCTGGATAATTAATGAAAGATAAATAAAACATGATTCTGATGGAACAAATCGCTTACTTTCCTTTTGTTTGTGGTTCTTCAGTCTATACAATCCATTGGGGATGGAGTTCATAATTTAATACAACTTAAATAAATTTTAAAGCAAGATTTTTGAGGCAGTTGCAAAATATTGCTCACTTTTAATTTACTTTCATTACACATCTGTCTCTCTGGATATGGTCAGACCTTTTCCAGCGGAACATTTATTGACAAAGAATATTTAGCTCAGAGAGATATTCGTGAAAATGTGATGGTTTATGCAAGCTACCTTTAAAAATATAGTATTTTGTGACTGATGAAATATTCTGTTTG
This sequence comes from Gymnogyps californianus, assembly GCF_018139145.2. NCBI lineage: Eukaryota > Metazoa > Chordata > Aves > Accipitriformes > Cathartidae > Gymnogyps > Gymnogyps californianus. The sequence goes on from NC_059472.1 coordinate 48,584,668, forward strand.
ACATTTTTGGAACAGATGTTTTCATTTTTTTATTTTATTTGTAAAATATTAATGTTAAGACTCTTCTTACCTGAAAGAATATGTTTTGATTTCATCAACATGAAACAACAGGATGCAACTAGATTCTTTCTTCTTTTCATTTATTTAGAAACAACTTTTTTCCCATTTTTTGGGGGGAATAGAAAATGCAATATCTGGAAAAATTATGGAAAATGAAATAATCTACATACCTTTCCTCCACCCTTAAATATCTTCATTTTTATACAAAGAAGAAGTTATCATTTTCATAGTCTTTTGCTAATATCTATAGTAGCAACCATATTCTCAAGTCTATTAGCAAGATTAATTGTGAGAAGGAATGTCAACTTTAAGTAGGAATATTCCTCTCATCTCTCCTTAGTGTTTTTTAATTCTTATACATGCAAAACCTTCTCCAAAAAGAATGGAAACTTGCTTAATTAAGGATGACTGTACTGCCAAGATGAAACATTGACAAGTACTTTTCAATTAGAGATTTTTTTTAATGTATGGACTTTGAAGGTAAACTTAGGTCAAGTTTTCAAGTTTTTCTATACAAACCTTTACTGCAGAAGTTTCCAAATTATATGTAATTCCCGCAGGTGGCAATCCTGGTAGGTGCTGGTAAGAATAGTGAACCTGAGAGAAATTCAACAGTTTCTATATATACTCAGACTTATGAGTTCACTGAAAGCCAAGCTAGAAACTCAAAACAGGGTCTTGCCCTGCACTTCACTATTCAAGAAGGCCCTGCCTGTTTCTTTTTATCTTCCTGATTAACTCATGTTCATCACTACATTTGTCAGCAAATCACTACATTTTTCAGCTAGAAAACAAGAGTAACTCTTCAGTGAATGGGAAGATAAACTCAAAAGCATTGCTTCCTGCTGTGAAAGCACTGAGAAAGACAGACAATATCCAGGGAGAAGTGGCTGGCTATGGTCCTCCACAAAGTCTTAAAAATAACCCTAGCTCTCTCCCAACAGCTTTCATCTCGAACCAATGTAGAACTTCACTGTGGCTTTTCAAATAAAGAAGAGGACATCCCTGCTTCTGTGTTCCAACAACTATGTTGTGAAGAAAATGGTAGCTCTCAAGTGACAATCTCAAACAAACCATGATGTCCATATACTCACTCATTAGGCCTACTGCTGACTGCATCCTTGCCAAGAAGCTATTCCAAAGTCACTCGTGGGGTGGTGTTCTCTGCTGAAGCTGGATTTTCAGATGGTCCAAGGCAACTGTTGAGAAGTCCTTTCTCAGACATGTGAAAATTAATTTCACTCAGTGACAGATTTTTTAACCTGAGTGATATTAGGCAGAAAGTGTATACACCCCAGACTTTTCTGATGGTCAAAATATTTTAAAATTCATTTGGAAAGGGGAAGTATGGTTAGCATTCTCTCTTTCAGTAGGATTATTGGTTAACCATTGACCCTAACAGGTGGCCTAGGTGCTTTGTAATGAAGAAATTGTGCTGTAGGACAAAACAAACTACTTGCGAAGAACGGATTTTCATGGAGGTCCCTTCTCATTCCTTGGATGAAGAAATGGCACTGGTTAACTATAAGACTTGAAGAAAAATGGAAGGTGGCTTGTAACAAGTTTAGCAGCTACTTTTGCAGTCATTCTTCTGTTGGAGCTGCTAATTCAGGAATGGTTCCCATCCATACAAGCAAATTTATTTTTTGATGGAGTTCACAGAAAGTTATTTTCTCTAGAATGTCAAGCCTTTGTTAAGGATTTTTTTGTGACGTTTGTGATGATATCCCAACATACAAACTATAAAACTTCTTGCAAATCCCATCACCATGTTAAATAAAGTCACTCTCTTTAGTGGCTGTTCTTGGAAGAGGCAGCAGAAAGATAAACTTGGTCAAACCTTTGGTAAGCAATGATTCACATGAAGAGAAAAGAGACTTTTTCAGATTTAAGCCAGCTGTAAGTCTGTCCCTTCTACTTCAGCTAGCTCTGCAGGCGATGAGCAGCAACCGAATGTCAGCTCCCGTCAACACCTCTGCCTAACTGTCAGGTGCTGGATGCCCAGGGTTTTGGCTGCCTGTGCTACAGGCCAGCTCTGACATAGCAGCAACCCAGCATTGAAGCAGAGAGCTGTTTGTTGGAAGAGCTGTGCAAAAGCGCTGTGGGGGCTTCTCCCCCTTCTCTCAAGGGCTGCTCTTGCCTCAGCTACTTTGCAGCTGTGCCCTTACTTGGCCATGTATACCCTTGATCTGGACCCTGAGCCTGAGCTTGAGCAGTGCTGGCTGACTGGGTACCGTCACCAGACCTGCTCTGCTCTTCTTGCTGGGGTACCATGGGGCTGCATCCTGTGTGGGTCCGCTGCCAGCCGTGCTGCCACCCTGGATCCCTGAACATTACAGAGCCTTTCCTCCACAGACACTAAAGGCCAGACTGAGGAAGAGGCAGGCATCTGGAAGAGACAAAGTTATAACAGGGGTGGGAAAAATGGTACAGAGCACTGTAAACAGGAGGATGCAACTGGAGGAATTTCGTCTTCTAGCCTTTCCATCATAATGGAGTGACAGGTCTGATCTGGATTTTTGGCACAGGCTCATGAACAGGACTACACAATCATGAAGAAAGGCTGTTGTATGGGGAGTAAGCTGACCTGTCCATCATCTTGCACAGGTACTGTAGCTTGTGGCTGAGGGGTTAGGAGGCACAAATCATGTGCAGGTAGGTGGATAGAAGATATCTGTGGATTCATGAAGTCTGGGGAATCCTTCCTATCCAAAACAGATTATTGCTGTTAAGCTTCTCTGAACTAGTGTCTGCACTTTTTTTATATATTGTAAGATAAGATTTCACTGGCTCAAAATCACAAGTGGTCAAACCTGAGGGGAGGGAGAAAGGAAGGTCGAAGGAAGCAGTTGTTTACAGGAGCTGCTGAGAGGCAAACTGGCACCATCCACAGGCATGGAGGTGTCACTGGCCAGTAAGACCTGTGAGTCCTGGCTGGTGTTTTCCCAGACTCACAGTCTGTTACTTACAATTTTAATCAGTATTCAATATCTCTTTTTTATTATACCTCTGCAGCTTACCCTGCTAATGATAATCTATTTTAAAGTTTATACTGCTCTGAGAAATAGAGATCATTATTTTGAATGCACAGGACATTTTCCTGAATCTTCTCCCAAGCTTTGACATTTTAAGTCTGTATGGACAAGAGTGCACAGAGTTCCTACCAAGATCATGCTGTTGTAGGTAAAAGCCTATACATACAGGTAAAGTTAGTCCTAGCATTAGTGTAGGAAGAGCTTGGGTTAAAAAAAAAAAAGAAGAGAGAGCTTCAAAGCTCAGGAATGATTGATCTGCTTCCTCCCAAGTAATAAAAGTAGAGAAACATTTTTGAAGCATTTTTATTACTCTGAACCTTTGTATCATCAATAATTTAATAAAGTATGTACTAGAGAAAACTTGAAGAATCTGACTGAAACATTTGAATACTATTTGGATTGCCTTAGCTAGTAAAATGGTCCATCAACCTCCTAGAAGTAATTGAGAAAATATAGTTCCAAAGGTACTTGATAGAGGAATACCCAGAGAGAAATATAGGGATATGAGTCTTTCCCCAAATTATTTATTGGTCTTTCCCCAAAAGCACATCTACAAAGCAAGGATGAGACTGTGGCTTGCTGCTGTCAGATGTCTTGCAGAACTTGAGGGCTGAATTACATGTCTTTCTAAGAGCAGTTGTTCTTTTTTGTTTCACAGAGTTTATAGTTGCACTCTAAGCAAATATAGCTGTAGTGAGAAGATGCTATCGACTTGTACATCAAAGTTTTGCAGAATCTGACCTTTATAAAAAAAGGAGTTTAATTCTTACTTAATGTGCTTTATATAAGCACTTTTTTGCTTAATTTGCATGGTATTTTTACATCGTTTTCTTAATCAAACAGTTTATGTCAGTTTATGATGTGTTTCTTTACAGGAGCTATTGATTCTTTTTCCTTCTGAACATTCTTTGGTCATCTTCAAATTTGCTTATTATCACTCATGAGATTTTAGGTCAATATCAAACATATTTATTGTGAAAACAATCAAAACATTAAACAGAGGAAAAAATTTTAAAAATTGCTAATGCAGCAATCTTAGCTGACTGCTGGTTTTGGCTGGGATAGAGTTAATTTTCTTCACAGTAGCTGGTATGGGGCTATGTTGTGGATTTATGCTGGAAACAGCGTTGATAATACAGGGATGTTTTCATTTTTGCTGAGCAGTGCTTACACAGAGTCAAGGCCTTTTCTGCCTCTCACCCCACCCCACCAGCGAGGAGGCTGGGGGTGCACAAGAAGTTGGGAGGGGACACAGCCGGGACAGCTGACCCCAACTGACCAAAGGGATATTCCATACCATATGGCATCATGCTCAGCATATACAGCTGGGGGAAGAAGAAGGAAGGGGGGGATGTTCGGAGTGATGGCATTTGTCTTCCCAAGTAACCGTTACGCGTGATGGAGCCCTGCTTTCCTGGAGATGGCTGAACACCTGCCTGCCGATGGGAAGCGGTGAATGAATTCCTTGTTCTGCTTCGCTTGTGTGCGTGGCTTTTGCTTTCCCTATTAAACTGTCTTTATCTCAGCCTATAAGTTTTCTCACTTTTACTCTTCCGATTCTCTCCCCCGTCCTAGTGGTGGGGGGAAGCGAGCTAGTGGCTCTGTGGTGCTTAATTGCCGGGTGGGGTTAAACCACAACACTGACTCACATAGTCCCTCTAGTTACATTAGATAAAATAATTTAAAACAGCATAAACAATTTTTAAAGGTAATTTGTACCTTTATCTATAAACTACAAATTTATTTTATTCTCTGTAGTTATCAGGTTATCTGATTGTATTCAGGATCAGTAGGTCTGTATAGTTAGTGTATATTTAATAATTTTCCTGAGCAGTTTCCTCTGAGTGGAACTGTATTTTAAATGTAGAAGTTCTATAGACAACACAGTAAGCTGACTATAATTAAAAGAATCCATATCATTGATCCTGAGAAACTGCACCCAGCTATGCCCCAAATTTCATGCAATCTGTATGATGCTTGCCAGATGGATGAGACTATTTAGCTATTTCTGCAACTTTCAGGTTTATATATCTCTTAAATGACATCTTAAGACAATATTTCCTTTTTATTCTTTCATTTTGTAAGCAATTTCATCTAAATTACTGTTCTGGAAGCTTTTCCTTCTACAAAAGATTCAGAAAATACTATAAAGATAATTAAATTTTTGTACTAAATAGGACTAGACTGCATGGCTTTCCTGGTTGTGAAGCCACGCATATTTAAAGTTAGGTACCTACCAGGTGCAAAAATGGGACTCTTATTGTTTTTCTGTATTGTCCTGTACAGTTATATTTCCATTCTTTTATGATGTTTGCATTTGACTAGTAGTTAATTGCACTTGGAGACAGTGAATCACCCATCAGATACTAAGATGAACAGTATACTAAGTAGAAGGCAATATTTTATTCCAAAACTAATATCTTTATGACCAGGCAAAGGAAGCACATATGAATATTGTGCTAAGATTTGATACTCATAAAAATGCTTTAAATTACTGAGGAAGAGAAAGCAAAATAGAAGAAGCAGAAAGCAAATTTTCACCTTTAAAAAGGGAATACCACTTTGTCCTGGTTTTGGCTGAGATAGAGCTAATTTTCTTCTTAGTAGCTGGTACAGTGTGTTTTGGATTTAGCGTGAGAATAATGTTGATAACACACTGATGTTTTAGTTGTTGCTAAGTAGTGCTTATCTTAAGGATTTTTCAGTTTCCCATGCTCTGCCAGGAAGTAGGTGCACAAGAAGCTGGGAGGGAGCAGAGCCACAACAGCTGACCCGAACTAGCCAAAGGGGTATTCCATACCATAGAACATCATGCTCATGGGGGGAGTTGGCCGGAGGGGTGGATCACTGCTGGGGCATCGGTCAGCTGGTGGTGAGCAATTGCATTGTGCATCACTTGTATTCTCTTGGGGTTTATTTCTATTTTTTTTGTTCTATTCCTTTTCATTACAATTATTATTATTAATTTTTTATTAGTAGTAGTAAGTATTATATTTTATTTTACTTTAGTTATTAAACTGCTCTTATGTCAACCCACGAGTTTTACTTTTTTTTTCCCAATGCTCCTCTCCATCCCACTGGGAGCGGGAAAGGGTGAGCAGCTGCGTGGTGCTCAGTTGCTGGCTGGGGTTAAACCACGACATGCTTGTAGCATTAAATTATAGAATCAAAGTCTCTGCTACTGTTTGGAAACTATTCTCGCCCAGACACCTGCAGAAGCTACTGATGAGCTGGGTCAAAGAAATCAGGAGTAAATATACATAAATGGTACAGAAATGTTGTCCCAAAGCCTGTGACATATAAAGCTTTCTTGCTTTCTTCTGCCCTAGAAATTGGCAGTGAGGCTTTTCTCTACCATGAGTTTAGAAACCTGTTTTCATTGAGATATGGAGGCAAGTATGTACTGTGGTTTATTAACTATGAAGAGGAAGAGGACAAAATCTTTGAACACTGCCCGAGAGTACAGATTTTATTTTGATTGTTTTAGCAGGTATTTATGCTCAAGTCAAATTATATGTCCTGTATTAAATGTAAATATCAACACCTTGTACTGTCTTTCCTTCAATATCAAGTTTAGCTTTCCTGACCAAAACTCCATTCAAAGGCAAACTAAAAATTCAACAAAGTTAAAAAAAGAGTCACCCTTCCACCCTTGGAGCTGCCGTGCATTTCTTCTACATATGGGGAAACAGAGAGCTTCACTCTTCTCTGATCCCTTTTGTTCTTTACACATTTCATCTCCAAGAGGAAGAATTCTAGCAATTCTGTTCCCAGTAAACAGGCAGTGCTGGGCAGTCAGTTCTAATCCTTAGAAAATGGGGCTGAATCCCGTAGCAATAACCATATTGAGTAAGCCATCACACAGTATTTTTTTTGTTTCTAAGAGACTGCATTTCATCTTTAAATTAATAAGAATTATGTACAGAAGCTCTTCTTGTCCAAACCAATTTCCTCTTGCAGTTTTCTTTTCTGTTCAAATCCCTAGCCAGCAGTCATGCAGAGATAAAAACTCCTGAAGCTGCTCTGCTTTTTAAATCCAGTGGCACAGGCAGCACTTCACAGACAGCTTGTACAGCACACATGCACAAAAGTGACTTGCTGATTGGATTGACACATTCTGTCCTGTAAATCAGCACAGAGAATTAGTGATCACACAGGAAATCATCCCTCTAGGAAAAAATTACTTTTATTCGGATTTGTGTAAACATTCGGAAATAAAACATAGTGGAAAAATCTGCTTTTTCATCCTTCTCATGTTCCTCTCTCTCCTCCAAAGAAGTAAAAATGTAAGCTTGCTGCAGTTTCTATATCCTTTTTTTTGCTTGGACAATTTCCACCAAATTCACTTTGGTTCCTATATGTAGCCCTGAATAAATTCTCATAGTCCGATTCCAAAGACACATATTACTTGTTTCAGCTACAGTGGGGACAAGCTGTCATTGGCCTGGTAGGCCTATTGTTTCCAGTTCTACATGCATCCATGTCTGAGCATCTGGTGTAAAATGGCATGCTGATTTTGGTAAGATCTCCACGGACATCAAATATTATTACAGAGCAGGGAAGATTTCATATAAGTTATTGATTCACACACCATATGTCTTATTATAGAAATTGTTCATTGTTCAAGTTTGTGAATGCTTATGGAGAAGTGTAATGATATACAGTATTATACATAATCTATTGGGTTTTTTTAGGTTTGTTCCTTTGTATTTTTGAACAATTTACCACTTTATGTAAGATCTTATACTGTCTTCTCTTTTATAATCCCAGACCGTTAAGTTAACGTCACTAACCATTAGCACCCGTTTTAAAATTTGATTAATGTTATGCAAGTTTAATTCTGACAACATTTATTTATTATCCCACCTCTTTATGCAGTCAAAATTCCACTGGCAGCAATGTGAGAATTGCTTATATTAGGACTGCTAGAGCTGATTGTCAATACTGTTCCTTGTATGAAAGAGCACAGGCGCTCCTTACCAAAAATAATTCAGTTTGCACAATATTTATCAGCATCTCCATGCCATGTTGACAAAACACTGTTTTGCACAGGGTAACATTCTCAGTTGAGCAGACTTGGAATGAAAAATCAGAAGACCTTCTGTGCCACAAGGAGTGGTGATGGTCCAAATCCCGCTCTCCATAAAATTGGTAAGGTCAGGAAACCTAACTGTTTTTAAATAAGTTAAAAAATTATTATGTGATATGAGTGTGTGAGAAAAATAGGAACTGGATCAACTAAGAAGAATCAATAAATCCCCAAAACAGCTTCTTCTTGCTCTTAACTCTAGTGAAAACCATTTTGAAAGATGCATGTGAAGGATAGTTGTGACCACAGGTGTTACCAGGGCATAATATAGTGAGTTCCCTGAGATATTTCAGACAAGGAAATTGATATCATTCCTGTCATTTCTTTTAGTTACTTTATGCCATCAGACATAGTAGTTTTGCCCTGAATAGATTTCAGCTAACGGTTTGCTAATCGGCTACTAAAGATAGATAAATCGTTACGCAGACAGATAAGAATATATGGACAATATTCTCCCACCTGTGTCCCTAGTAAATCTCAGTGACTGGAGAAGACTCCACATTATTTTCTGTGAAGTAAGCTGACAGCTCCAGCCCATGCCATGAAATGGGAGCATTTTAGATTATTAAAGCTGTTCATGGTTCAGTGCAATTTAGATGGGACATTATTTAACAGATTCTGTAATAGCATCTTCTGTCTCCAGGGCTTAGACTTTCAAAAATCCCTCTTGCTTGTCTCTGTCTGTCTGTTTTCTGGTACTCATGTAAGTGTGCTTACATTTTGCTTCTATAAAATGCTATCAGAAAACTATGGGAGGTACCTGAAAAGAAGTGAATACTTCAGTGCCAAGACATTAATATAAATTATCAGAGAACTTGTCATAGCCATTTTTAGGTCTCTCATTTCATATTTTTTTGGTGAGGTGAGATTCCCTGGAGCTAAATTTCATAACTGACTTGTCTCATGTGGTTATAAGCTCCATGGACCGGCAAAGCTGCATGGTTCATCGAGGCAGCAGTTAGGGAGCAGCTGTAGAGGCACCCACCTCCTGAGGACAAAAATGCATGGAGGAAAGTGGGAAGGAAGCAATCTTTCCAGACAATGTGAATGAGAAGGAAAAAGTAAATACAAATAATCTTAGGAGAGGCTGGTAAGGGTTGCCTGGGGTAACTGATAGATGGACTGCTTTAAACTGGCACCTTCTCTACAGCAGCAAACAAAGGCTGAGATTAGTGAAGGAACAAAGAAGCTTTCAGATAAGACTGCTCTTCAGACATCTGACACCAGCTGACTGATAAAAAAATGAAAGCAATTTGATCCCATTAGCCTCTTCCCCTCCACATCTTAAACATGGCTGAGAAGTTCAGACTTCTGTCACAGAATCATATCAAAGTTGTTGAGCAGCAGCAAAGGACAGCTGCTAAAATCCCAAAGATGACAATGGCTCCTCTGGAGGCAAGAGGGGCACTTGGTAGACTTCACATGTGCAGTGATTTGAACAGGTACACAAAGTCTGAATATAGGGAAGACATTGACAATATTCCTGAAGTTGTGATGGTTAAGATGGCAAACCAGAACCTTCCAGGATGATCTTTGTGTGAGTTGCTGTGGTTACCGGAAATCTGGGCCAGTGGCTGAGCACTGCTGTGAGCAAGAGGTCTCTGTGGAGCACCAGGCAACATAGCTAGCTAAGGCCTCTGCAGGGAACCAGGAGAGTCATTAAAGCAATTCAAGGGAAAGGATGCTGTGTGAGCAGGAAAGGAGAATGTAGAAAACATCCTACTCTCTTTCTCTGCTATGTAGACTATATGCACAAGAGAGAAGAAACTGATTGTTTTCAGCTGGAACTAGGTAGAGCAACAAAGGCTAAAGCCGAATCATTTGCCTTAGAGGGTATGCAAGGTAAACAATACATCACCAGCATGGACAAGGTAGCTGTAGAGGAATTTTGGGGTGTGGAGTCTTGTAAGGCCACCCATACCTAGATAATCATGTTAGTGATACCATGCAAGGCCTGTATTTCTTGAGGAACAACATCAGAAACACCAAATTCAAGCACAGGTATAGCAGAATTGGAACTAATGAGGAAAAAAAACAATTAGGGGATTGTCTGTTTGGGAGGAGTTTGGACATAGAAACGGAGGTGTGAAGGAGGCAAAAAGGTGAGTCCAGAAACTGAAGAAATGGGAAACAAGACAAAGATAAACAAAGATAAAAAATCTTGTATAGAATAAAGGATGCTGAATCTTTAGCCAGTATGATTGTGGACACCTATGGCTGGGAATGGAGTTATGGACCCAAGACCGCTGGGACACCAAAGGGAAAACCCCTTGGACCACGCACTCCGTCAGGCTTATGCCCAAGCAACTTGGAGTGGAAGGGTGGAGTAAAGAGGCATAGACTTGAACCCCAATACTAAGAGGTGTAGGAGGAAAGGTTGATGAGTTTGTGATTCAGTAGTAGTTGTGATTCATAACTTCTAATAATAATTCTTAGATGTAAAATTGTGAGTTATAGTTGCAAAATTACTAACTGTAATTTAGCAATAGTAATGTTTTTATTAGTTAATTAGGTTATTGATTTTAGAGTTGGTTTGTTTGCTTCTCAATAGTTTGTTGCTTAATCAATAAAAGCTTTTGTCTCTTAGTTACATCTCAAGCCCACAGTCTGAAGGGATAGAATCAGACTCTGAAGTAAAAGCAGCTCTTTCACTGGGAAACCCAGCTACCTGTCAGTTCCGAATCACCTCTCAGCCCTTCAGTCATGACGACAGATCATTTGGAATGGCTGGAAATAAAAGATGAAACCCACAGAAGATAAAAGATGAACCATCCAGCACCAATTCAGGCACGAGGCAGACTCGTATATCGCTTGACAGAGTTGGATGCGGAGCAACAGGATAAAAGATCTTTCCCAGAAATAATCAGGACATCAAGGTTATGAAATGACCTGAGATAACAGATGTTGGCTTTTACAGCACTGCTAAACAAGGCTACACAAAGGAAAAAAGCAGTAAGCTATATTCCCTTCTCCTTTATCACAGCAGGACTTTTTTCAAGTTTTTGAAGGGCTGCTCACTTGTCATGGAGAAAAGTCTAGAGAAGACTCATCAGATGACATATAATTAGGATGGAGCAGGCAGTCATCTTCAGACAGTGAGGTGACAGACACACAAAATTGTGATCTGGCCTAGCAACCTAATGATAGCCACGTGAAGCTCTAGAAGCCCTTTGAAATTCTGAAAGCTTGAAAGGAGAAAGACCTTTGTAACAACAGAAGTATGTTAGTTTCTTTCCAGTAGGTCTGAAAAAAGAAAGAGGGTGCAGGCTACTGAAGCAAAAAACATGCTTCAAGATAGGCTGCGAGAAAAAGAAGAAAAAAAGGATCCTTTAGATGCTGATGATTCTTAAAAGAATGTATAGGGCAAGGATACTAAGAGATTTGAGTATTGGATAGAATGTTAGTTGTGTGTAGAGGTTGTAATTCCCTGAATTTGCTCTGTGAATTATAAAATCCTGGCACTCACACAGAGACAGGTGAGTAAATGTGCTCGAAGAGAAAGATGATAAAGGAAACTTCTCAAAATATAACATCCCAATGAAGAAGAACTAACTCTGCCAATCATGATCATCCTTTTAGAGATCCTGTGGAAAGGATCCCATCTGCAATAGACTGGATATCTAATCGACGAGTAATAACTTCCCAGAGTGCAGACTGAAAGGCAGGAGCTGAAAGTCAACACCAGAACTTGGCTCCATAGAAGAAAATGGTAAGTCATCCCTTATCTGTGGAGAAAACTGTGGATGGAGGGAAGGCATGCTAAAAAGATTAAAGCCTACCGGCTGCAGCACGTTGTGTGATGTGGGAACATACTCCTGTACACTCTATGTGGGAAAATTAACTGGTTTAGGAGCTCTTATACTCTTGCCAGAAAACTAGATGGCTTCTGCACAGGAGTTCTCCCTACTGCTACCTTCATGCACTCATCTTGATTTTCAAAAATCCTGGAAAACTGTCAGAATTTCAAGAGATTAGAGGACTGTCAATATAATTTTAACATTAGATTGGCAAAAAGGATGACCCAGAGCTCTATATATTGACATCAGTAATGGAAGAATGATGACAATTGTGCAAAATAATGGAAGTCTAAATTAAGGACTCTAACATAAAAGAATTAGAAGTTAAAAATGTAATTTTAATGCCAGTCAACATGGTTTCAAGAAATGTATGTTTTGCAGACAAATTCCTTTCCTGTTGACAAGATTCTAAGTCTAGTTGTTGATAGACAGTCATGTTGATAAATGCATTTGACTTAATATCACATTCCATTTTGATTTAAAAGCTTTCATTGTATGAAACAATACAGTCTATACTCAATCTCTATTCAGTAGTTCACAAATTAACTCATTGATAAGTACCAAAATGAAAGCTGTGAGTGGGGAGATAGTGTATCGTAGCAGCTATGACAGGGCATAGCTGTTGTGGGATCAGGTAGTCATGAGACATCTCTGCAAGGTGAGCTGGAAGAAGCCTTGCTGGTCCCCGTCACTCTCCCTTTGCTTGGGAGCTGCACTTATATGCAGGTCCTTCCCTTGGTCCCTGCCAGAGCCGTGCTGTAGTTATGCTTGCCATGTACCTTGTTGATCCTTACCTTCTGATTTGACTTTCTGGCTTGATCTCAGACCTGCCTCATCCCTATGGACTTACCCAGCAACCCCTGGGCTGTGGCTGACCCTGGTACCATCACTGGACCTATTTTGCTCTTCTTGCTGGGGTATACCATAGGGCTGCTTCCTGCGTGGGTGAGGGCACTGCCATGCCAGCCTTGTTCTCACCCCTGGCTCCCAACTCCTGCTGCTCCCTGACATGATGTACAAATTGTTGTTGATCAGTTTCTCTAGAGATTTGCTCCTGACATGGTGCTGCTCTGGAGACTAAAGCTGTTGTCTCCTTTCTCTAAAATTGTATAGGTTTTATTGTTTCCTTTGCTTATAAAAATGTATAGGTTACATTTCTTTCAATGTGTAAACATTTCTTTCAATTCCACACCCTATCCAGGAGGAGAAAGAATGGGACTTATTTGGGGTTATTTTCTGGCTAGTTTTGTGTCTGTGATCAAAATTTATAGATGACCAAGAAATTGCAGATATGCTTGATAATGCTGTCTTTTATTGCAGCTGTAATTAAAGGGAATTCTTGTGGGCTGAGAGAAAGACAAAAAGGGAAGGGCAAAGGGACAACATAAATAATATCTAGACAAGAACAATATAAATGAATAAGCATATGAGAAAAAAACCACAAACCTAGCCATAGGCATTAAATTGTTTTAATGTAATGGCTACAATCTATGGGCTGTCATCATGGGGAACACCTATGTACGCACAGAAAAAAAGCAAGCAACTTTTCTCTGAATAAGGAGGCTACTGATGTCCCTCGCTCTCCAAAATAAAGCTATTGAGGTGATCCCTGGCAGTGTAATAATGGCTAAAGCTCCTGCTGGAGGCAAACTGTACTGCTTAATGTTGTTATTCTCTGTCTCATGTCTTTGGAGACACCAATCAATGAGGATTACTTTGAAACCGTAAGCTCAGTATTATTGTACATTAATACACTAATGGTACTGTATCATCTTTTCATGTCCTCAGGCAGCACTGGGGAGCTAGAGCTATATAGAAATAAATTAGAAGTGAAATTTAGATGCAAAACTAAGCAGAAGGCAAAAATCTCCAAACAGAAGACAGAAGAAGCTAGCTACAAACAACAGACTCAGCAGAGGGAAAGTAAACCACCTACCTAACATTTAAAAGAATCTCAAAGGAGAGACATAGAGTCAAGATTACCAGTCCAATTACTTGATGTACTTCAAGGAGATGTTAGGCGACCAAGGTGACAGGCTCAGTGGGAGACCCTGAATAGAACTCTATTTTATGTTACTATTCCTTTTTTTTCCTCCAAACAGCACATTGGTTTTAAAGTATCAGAAAAGTAAACTGGAAAAAAAAACAACCCATAATTCTTTGGGATACTAAGACATTCATCCAGAATCTGGGAACAAACTTTTTCCTAAGCAATTTTGTTGGTACTGCAGTGTCTTTGGCAGACTTTTCTTAGTTGACAGGATAATTGCCCCACTAGTGGAGAAAAGGAGTTGCTAATTGCCCACTGTACCCTGCACTGTTTGATGACTCTAAGGCTAACAGCAGTATGGAGGCTTCTGAGAGTAGGAATGACCACTGTATTTGGCTCTGTATAGGCACTACCTCTGATTGTATTGAGGGGCTCCTAACTATGGGATCTGACCAAAACAAAACATGGTTAGTGTCTTACGACACTAGGAAGAAATTATGAAACCATGCTGAGATCAATATCTTTCAAAAACCCAACAATGATTTACTGGTTGGCATTTATTCTTGAGTATATCTTCATTCCTAAGAGAGCCACTGACTTATGCAGTCCTGATGCCTACACTTTACTGGCTCATTCTTAAAAAAGAGTCTGTTTTCCAGCAGCGTATATAGTGGATTTCTGCATCTAACTGAGTCAGGACACATAATAACCCAGTTCTTCTCCTTCCACATGGCACATATCAATAAGGAGACCTCAAATGCTGAGACTGATTTGAAGCTACACATAAGCTGATTAGCTAGCCTGTACACACATACTGATTGGCCAAACTGCTGCTGCTGAACCGATGAGTTATACTGCCCGTCGTCTCTTCTCTGCCTTACCTTGGGTTTCCAAAAGCCTGCAGAAACTTACTGTCATTGAGACTTTTATGATGCTTTCAAATGTGATTGAAATGGGCCAATAGGCCCAAGAACCATTGGAGGCAGAAAGAAGTGGAAGAAAAACAAATACACAAATAGTGTATGTGCATATTTAGTAACCCATCTTTCTAAAAATATGGCACAGACTCTCAAAATCTAGGTGATGGAGAGGCGTAACAATGCAGTGTTTAAGGTTTCCAATCAGCAAACCTGATTTCATAATTTTCTCTGCAATACATTACCCATGTGGGCAAGCTTCTCTGAGTCAGTCATACAGGAAGTGGATTTCTCTGTTTCACAAAGCATTATGAGGAAAAACACATGCTGGCAACTGGGAGGCACTAATGTTGGTCGTATATGTGCTGCATGGTATGCTTTTATATAACTGTGACAGTAAATTTTACCTATTCAAATACAGACATATCTGAGATAGTTTAAATTAACTAGTTTAGGTAGCAGTAGAAGTATAACCATAAAATCATACAGCTGCATGTGGATGGCCACAGCCATGTAAATCTCCAGTAGCTATTCACTGAAAAAACTGTGCTAACAAAATGGCATGCTGCTACTTGTACCTGAGCTACTAACTTACACTGCTGGATAAACACATCATCAAACACAGACTGCATGCTGTTGTGCTTAAGTGCTTCCCTCTATTGCAATTGTTTTCCAACTTCCAAAATTAACAGCAGTAATTATGCCCCCAAAAGTCTTTTCTGAATACACAAAATGCACAGTACTCATTCCTATGTGGTTTGCATATGACCCACAGCAAAGTGGACCCTAAATGCCTCCAAGGCAGTTGAACACTTCTTCTAATCCATATGTGCATAGCTGGAGTTGTTGTTACTGGCATCGCTAGTGACAGCAGTTCACAGACAAAAGGAAATTTGGAAGTCCTATTATTTAGCACTTATTCAAAAGAAAATTTGTTCTGAATGAAAAAAATAAAATAAATAAAGTGAACATTTCCTGAAGGAGCAGAAGGAAAACATACCTACTGCTTTAAAATTCCCTATTTTTAAGCCCCAAGAGACAATGAACACTCCCTTATCTGTGCTAGTGCTCTTTCTAACCTGCTGTCATTTTGATACATCAGTAATTTCTTTTGAAACAGAGACTCTGCAACTGAGATTACAGTTTATAATAATCCTCTAGTAAGTAAAGTTTTCAAAATTTCAGTAGCAACTTTTAAAATATTATTCTAGTTTCTCAGCTATCCTTTTGCTCTTCTTCAATTAACCTCTTAGCACTGCTATGCTTTAACTTTTGGGAACTATGAAGAGGTTCTGAGCCATTTGCCCATCAAGCTCAACAAGCTGAAGCTGTGAACCATCTCCACAGGTGCACTGTCTGTTGGAAGGTTTATCAAGGGATACACAGAAACCACCACCCCTGTGAAAAGACTCTAACTACCAGGAGCAGGTCAGTGAAGAAAACATTGGGGGGAAAAAGACCCAACAAACCCACTGTAATGAAATATGATATTTATTCCACTAAATATCACTCTTCCGATCAGTTAAGTTTCTGTAACAGTGATATAACAAGCAACGGGAAGGATTGCTATAAATCAATGCTGAAGTTGTGCTAGTATGCTTAGAAGCCAGTGTGTTAAATCCACAATAGTCAATTTAAGCACGGTCTGCTGACTTAGGTAGTATTCTAGTTGTGAAGTTGATGTTTCAACAGCATTAATTGGGTCTTTGATTTAAAACAGATTTTATGCAAGTGATATTTAAGGTAAGTCAGTTGGATGTTTACACTCTTCTTGCCCTTGAAAGAAAGTATTCTTAAGTGCTAGTGAAAGACAGAATTTGTAGTATTGTTTTAAGATAAAGCTAAACATGAGAGTTTTTTAATCTTTCTCAGGAAATATGCCATATGTTACACTATAATAGGATCTAGAAACCTTGATATGGAAGTACAGTAACTTGATGTAACAGAGAGTGACAGGTAGAGGTCAGGTAGCATGTCGAACACAAGTAAACTTCCCTAACATTTGTCATCACAGGTGTGAGAAAATTGATGTGTTCATTTATACCACATTAACATCTGTTGCCACAGTCCTTAGAAAAAAAGCAAAATCAGTATATGAAGCTGGGTGATTGTATGTGACAACTCAGAAAATATTTGTCAGCTTTAGTCATTGTCTTATACAGAGCATGAAATTTACAGAGCAGAAGTTGAACTATCCCATGCTGCTGATTCTGGTCCTGGTATTTACTGCAAGAAGCAGAAAAACAAAGAGTTGGAGCAACTGCAAACATGGAAATAAAAAGGAAGACATATAAGGTATTTAAACCACACGGAAACTGGGAGCCTGGAATTTTAATGGCACCATTCACTTTTTGATGTGTATGCTGGTGATCTTCAGGGTCACAGAGTTATCTCTCTTGTCTTCCTACTTACATTAAGCTGTGGGGTTTACAACTTACATTTTAGGACCTGCTCTGCCCTGTACATGACTCACTTTTTCCTATTCTTAGAACAACTCCAGATAAAATACCCATTAGATGACTAAGTTATAGATAACATGGACTTTCAGCACCAGTGGAATTGAAAGCCATTTAGAGCTGGAATAGATGCTTATTTCACTCCAGCAGCAGACATGGTGGGGACCTCAGTTTTGGTTTCTGAACCCTTGCCAGGGTAGTCAGACCTTGTCAGTGAGAGATGACAAAATAACGGAAGGGGGGGGGGGGGGAAAGATGGGAGAGAGGAGGCGAAGAGAAACAACTGACCTTGGCTAAACTGAACATGTTGGCTTGACAGATTTCTGAACACTGTTCAAAACACTTTGTTTTATCCCAGTGTGGCTGCCCGCTCAGAGCTCTTTGTGCAAAATCGGTGGTCATTCATTTAGAAACATTTCCAGACATTGACTCAGAAGTGTTGGCATTGAATATGTCTAAACAAATGCGGTGGCTGTGTGAAAGGCGAGAGGATGATGGTTTTCTTCTGCTGTAGGATACTTTGTGATGTGATAATGAGGTGCTCTTTTTGTAATAGGCCATAGTACCACGTAGGTATGAGGATTTCACACACCAGCAAATTTCAAAGAACTGTTTTCAGTATTCCAGGAAATTAAGTGATAGAACAAGGCTTTTTACTCAGTGTGCATTCTCTGCTCCCACACTATACACCTCTAATGCAATTTACCAGTGAATTAAGCATAAGATGTGATTTATCCCACCAACCTAATATTTCATGTTAGTCAGTGGGGTGACTGCTTTTATGGCTTAGCTTTATAATGCCATTATAGTTGAGCACACTTCTGCCTTAGCAGTATGCTTAAGGGGGTCTCTCTTTGATACGTGCATGTAGTTCTTATTAACTTCAAGGACCAAATTCTTCCTCAGTGCAAGCTCCCTGTTGTCAATAGAGCTAAAGCAGGGTTCTTTGGCCCTTATGACTAAGCTTTTGCTGTCAGCTTTTACAGAAACAAAATATGCCAAGGAGATATAAATTTGCCCAACTCCTGCTCACAGCATATATCAGTGGAAAATGGGGGTGGATTAGCCCCTTTCTATTTCAGGATGCCATGTTTTAACGCACAAATTTTGCCTTTTACATTAGTGTATGCAAGCTATATTCAATTACATTGTACGATATAATCAATACTTGAACTGGCTTTTGATCTCCATGTAACTTGGATTTCATACAGGAAAAACACAATTAAATTAACACTAAAGAGAAAGAACATTCAGTACCCATGACCTACACTCACTGTGGTTGTAGGCAAAGGGGTTTTCTTGGTTTTTCTTCTTTGTTAATCAGATTCTATAGAATCAGAGATTGCCTGTACTGTAGTGGATGTTTTCCTGCAAGTGACCCCATGTTAGTTTTAAGGGGAAAGAGTGGAACTAGCTTTTTTTGTTTTCCTATGTACAAATCCACCCAGATTTATCTTCACAACCATTACAGGCTGCACCTAGAGAGTCTGCAACTTTTTCTGATCTCTCATGCACCATGACATTTTACATTGTTAGGTAAAGGTAATACATTTTGTAGACTGTTGTAATATTGTTGTGGTACAGAACACGACTTCAGCACACTGTTGACATTCAAGAAGGATGGAAAGTTTTCACACTGTCCATGCTCCAGTCATTTTTTTAATCATTACTGCAGCCCTATCTCTTTTTGTGTGTGTGCTGTGGTTTACTTTGTAAAAGCTATCTAAAGTATATTGGAATGGGATGAAAAATAAGTGTGCTAGTCATGAATTTCCTGCAGATCAGAACCTATCTGCAAGCATTTTGGAATACCAATTTCAGGGTGATATTTTGCTACTGAATCTTAACGGACTAAAGTACTTGCTTACAGAGTCTGATATGACACAGTAAAAGAGAAGGTCACTTAATGTTTATGAAATCATTATTTATGTTTATACAACTGCAAACAAATTACTGGTCCTGGGGTTTGTGAAAAAAAGCTACATCTTGCAAAAGGCTTTCTCCAATTTAGATACAGCTGTAAGAGATCAAGGTCTCAGACAGGCTAACATCCTAAATGCCTTATTAAGGATCAAAGGGGTGAGTCTGATATCTGTAGAAAAAAAATTAGCAGCTGGTATAGGAGACCAGATAAAATCTGAAGGGATTTGTTGGAAATGTCATCATCCATGTTCTTTAGGAAGTCAGAATTGTTTATGACAGTATTTCTTATTGGCATTACACTTAGGAAATAATTTAAAAATTGACAAATGCAAAGATAAATTATTTTTTTTAAGTTGTAGGAGGAGCAAATTTAAATTGGAACTCATGGCATAGATACCATGAAACTGCACAGCACTCTTTTACAGGATCACTTAACACCATGAAAAGGGCTTCTCGTTAAAATGTAAAAATAATGCTTTAAAAGGACATGTCAAATGAAATAAGAGATTAGGAAGGAAAACTGATAGGTAGAACGAACAAAAGAAGTAGGAAAAGTGGCAGGAAAGAAGTGGGGAAGAAGGAATTAAAATATGAAGAGTGAAATGGAGAGAAAAGAGGGAAGAATAGAAATTTTAAAAAAGGGAAAGAGGGCAAAAACAAGAACAAAAATAAAAGAGAGAAAAAGCAAAGACTGGGATAGAAGCAAAGAGAAAACAGAAGCTAGAGAGGTTTTTCTTTCATGCTTCCTTGTACGATATGTGGCAAAACTGCCATATGGAGACAGATTGGTTCTGCCCAGCTGTTGTTTCCAAACATTTACTAACGAGTGCCCAGCAATGAGGGAATGGCTCTTTACCTCCCATTCTGCCCAGAAAGCTGGCCAGCATGGCTAAAATTGGTGTGGGGGAGAAATATTCCTAGCGAGGTAAAAAGAGGAATAGGCACAGAAAGGCTCGAAGTGGGTCAGAAAGACCATAATCTGGTGTTGCAGCTGCACAGTGATGCACTGCTCTTACCCAATAGTAATGAGAGTCTATAATTCATCCTGTTAGAGGTAGGCAATGATCACAAGCAAGACTGAGGAGAACGCTAAAGGGAATTAAATACCAAATGTCAGGAGTAAAGGGAAAACAGCAAAGGCAAAACATTAGGAACACCAATACTTTCCATTTACAGAAATTCAAATGAACCTGAGAATACTAAAATGTCAGACAGGAGAATAACTTGTTATGTTTTCCTTAAAAGGATAAATTTATGTGAATCTATAAACTAGAAGCCTTGAAAAGCTGTATCTTCTTTTCCTTTTTCTCCTCCTTTTACTGCATATTTTATTTTAAGAAATGACTGTGGGGCTTTTAAATATACATATAAACTGCACAACATAACTTCAAATGGCCTCTGAAATCAGTGAGGAATTGTACAGTATGTTGTCATTTTATTTTATTTCTCTCGATTTCCAGCTTCACTGGATTTTAAGAAGAGCCTTAAATACAAGGATAGCATAACAGGGCAGCATGGATGTCAAAGTCTCTGAATCTCAAGCATCCCTCCCATATGAACAATGTAATCTTAAAGAAAAAAACCCACCTCAATCCTTCAACTAGATAAAATATTGGTTTGTATTCCTCTGGCAAATTAATACCTTGGCTTTCCATATGCATTCTTCAATAGGAGTCAGTCTTGCATTGCTCCAGGGATTACTGGAGGGAGGGAGAAGTACCCTAACATGGGGCAATGTTCTACCTGCTTTGATACTGGGTAAAGAGAGAAGAGCATACTCTGTTTTCTGAATAGTGAGCACATTGCATTGCTTTGCATCCCTGCAGGTGTTTTGTGTGATTTCATTGGCAGCTTCAGGTCCCCAACCTGTAATCCCCAAATCTCTATATCCCTGCTTCTCCAGAGCTAGAAGACTGCTATTTGTTTGTGAAGACTGCACGTTAGTCAAGACTTGTCACCAGTAGGAGGAACATAAGGCCACAGTAACATTTGCTCTAAAATGTCTCCTTTACTGGTAGCAATTTGGGAAGTTGGTCACGTAAAATCATGAGTGTATGTCTAGAGATGGCATTTATATCGGGGTGAATACTAGCCTTCCTACCTGCTGCAAAAGGGAATTGGGATGTAGAAACATAGCCCAGAGGTGCAGGTGCTCAGTGCCGGGTGGTGAATCTGGAGAAATCTACAACATCCTAATTCCAGCTGAACTTGGTAGGAGTTTCAAATATACATGAGGTGTTGACCAGAAGCACCAGGTGTTGGTTTCTGACATTAGTTTTCTTGCGCAGTCTAATTGTCTCATCAGTGTTTTTTGGATCATGTTCTTCTATTTCCCCTTGCTTCCATGCCAGCACAGGTGTTTACTTGCTGTGACCTCAGCATTAGTTTAGTTTTATTAAAACTATTTTGTCTAAAATCAGAAACTTTCCATGGAAGTTGTAATTCTTGCTATAATGAAATTACCTCCAGTGACATTTTACCTGAAAGGGGATTTGACTTTAAGAAGATTGCATGATAATCAAGAGAAAATATCATCTCCCCAGATTAGCTTTGTCTTATGAATGCTAAAACTGCCGGACTGTGGCATTTGAAAAGTCAGGTACAGTCAACATTTAGATGACTTGTTTCTGTGTTTCCACTCTGAACCTATACATGGTTTCAAACATTGTTTGGGGTTTTTTTCCCCCCAGTGTCAGCCTCTGCTGGCCTTGATGTTGAGATTGGGCTCCTGCTGCATGGGAGACAATACAAAGTCTTTACTAAAGGCATTTTTTTAAAGGAGGCCAAGAAAATTGGATGTCCAGTTTTTACCGAGCCTCTGTTGGAGACTGGTCCTGATCTCCTCTGAGTAAGCCCAGCCTGACTGAGAGAGTTCCCAAGAGCTAAAATCCCATTTCAAGAAAGGTTGCTCAATTCATCCA
Source organism: Gymnogyps californianus (assembly GCF_018139145.2). NCBI lineage: Eukaryota > Metazoa > Chordata > Aves > Accipitriformes > Cathartidae > Gymnogyps > Gymnogyps californianus. The sequence goes on from NC_059472.1 coordinate 48,606,856, forward strand.
CAGTGCTTGAGTGTCGTTTTAAGCTTTTTTCTTGAACAGCATCTTCTGTAAGCTCATGCAGAGATGCCTATCTGAATTGGGGCCCGAAGGACAAGACAAGCAGTGAGTAAAGCACGCAAACAGATAGGAGTGCATCGGAGGGCAAGTGAACAAAAACAACAGGCGAGGTTGGCTGCAAAACAGATGATGTGGAGTGATGACTGACTTGCCACCTGTCTTGCCTGTATCAGGTGGCAGCTTTAAGCACACGTCTGGCAGAGGCACATAAATATTGTAGAAAGGAGAAGTCTCCCACCAGGGCCATACTCTTCCACATCATGCTGTGCTCTGCAGGGCTGCATTGGATGTGGTACATACACCTTTATCTGCACTGGCAGGCAGACAAGTGAGCCAGAATTTCCCGGCTCAGTCACAGAAGATGAACTCTGTACAGGGATGGGTTAATGGGAATGAGGATGTCAGATAACCTGTGAGCCCATGCTGGGACAGACTCCTTGTGCCTCCCACATCCCCAATACCTGCCATTAATGTCAACATGAGACCCTGGCTATGCAAAACACAGCTTCTAAGAAATATGTATGCACAGGTCCCTATGCTAGTCCCCTAAGACTATTTTGGGGATTTGACTGACATTGTAGGCCCTCTCCTACTGTTGCAGGCTGGTACCAGTTTTCTTTGGCAGCCTTATCATGCTCGATAATGCTGTAGCTACATTGCCAGATTGGAAGGATTTGGAAACGCTGTAAACTTTTATTCAGAAACCAGGAAATTTCTAAATAAAATGCAGATAGCAGTACCACCTGCTCTTGACACTTTTTAAAGTGAGAGGGAATGTTTACATATTGCCAGCTCTGGTTAATCCATATCCCACACACCCTGTGGGAAATAGATAGTCAAGCAGATTTGCTGCAGAAAGTGTAATTGTCACTGATGAAGGTCAAAAACAAAACAGGGGTGAAAAGGTAACTGGGTGATGAGGGTGCAAAGCAAAATTGGTATAATTAACTTTTTTAGTTTTTGTGCAGGTTATGAACTTCAGATTTACAGGTAATTATGTGTTTCCAGTAGTGATGCATCTCCTGGGCAGTGGAAGAGTGGAATTGTCATCCTACAAATTGCTCTTCAGGATCTGTATTTCAGTGCACAGATGTCAAATACACCCACATACATACATAGGGGTAAATAGTCTGAAGAATTGTTATTTTTTTTTTAAAAGCTCTTTTTTTCTCTAATCATCTTTAAACCAACTAATGAAGGTTAAATTGATCTTTAGCATCTTATGAAACAAAAAATATTGTGATATTTAATCAGTATTTGTCAAGGTATGTGACTAGATTTCCAAAATGAGGTGCAAGTAAACTGCCTATTTATAGAGTTTCATGTGGTACTTCATGAACTGCACATGCCACTATCCAGTTATTCACTTTGGATATTTGTATGTTAGGAATATGCCAATATGTGTACATTACCTTGCTTATTTCTTTGAAAATTTAGAATAAGATTGAAAGAAGATTTGGTACATGTAGCTGTGATTCATTTGGCTGTGATGAATCTTGATGTCAGTTGCTATGGGACAGGTTTATGAATCACGTAACATGGAAGATGTTGTACAGGAGAATTCTTTTTTCTTTCTCCTCTTAAAGAAATTTTCCCTATATACAGTTGTAAAGTAATACAGACTGAAAAGTATGTCTTCATAATGATTAGAAAACAAAGTGAAAAACATATGTTGGGAAAGAAATTACTGGTATTTATTTATTAGAAGTAATATGAACCAAAGAACAAGGAAAGAGATGGTTATCTTGCCTGAAGAAAAAGATGAGCTAATATCACTCATGAAGAAATGAAATATCTTTACCACATATGAGATGTTCCAACCATAACTGAGGACTGCATAAGAAGGGTGAAAAGAGGAAAAAGTAAACTGCATTGATATAGACAGACAAAACATTGGTGGGCATTACTGAGAAAGAGCGGACAATGTGTTCATAAAGGTTTAACTTTCAGAGGACTGAAACTTCTTCCAGGACTATCTCACCCTGTGGGTATGCCTAGAGCAACCTGGAGACAGTGTAGAGCTGTAGATAAGCTGATGCCTAAGTAAAGTGATGTCTTAATTCAAAATGAAAAAGAAATAAACAAAATGTTCCTGACATTCTTAGTTCTAAAATAAAACTATGGACAAAACCAGAATTTATAAGAAGCCTTTATAATTTATTTATGGCAGAGAGTATTTGACCTTGAAGGATGAGGCTATGTGGGGAGTTGTGGTTTGAGATTTTTCTTTGTCGTAGATTATAATAATGTTCTCAACCTCTTGGCATCCTCCTGATTGCTTTTTTCTAAACCCCCTGAGTGCAGAGACTCATTGGTTGAAAAGCAGTGGTGGATATAAATGTTAAATAACAATAACCAAAAACAAGAGGAATTTTTTTTCTGTTGACCTATGTATATTTACTATGTCAAGCAGTAAACTGCTTAATAGAGAGAACTACTTTTTAAGTTAACCTTGTTGATTGTTTAGGTGGATGTAGAATTATGCTGACTAGGTATAAGTGGATGAGTAAATTCCTGAGAGTGTTTAAGAACAATTTACTTTCCTGGAAAGAGACTTTTCTTTTTCAGTAACACTATTTGGATACTAATCACTACTGCAGTTTGAAGTGTAATCTTTATAAATAAGATCACCTGGGTGTTAAATCCATTAAACCTTCACAACTGATGTTCAAAAAGTAGTGAAAGCGTGCTTTTTTTTCATACCTAACTTAAAAGCTGATTCCAAGAGACTAGATGGTAAATAGGAAATATATTAAATAAAAACTAGGAGAAAGCTGGCCTAAATAAGTTCCCTTGTCTCCTGTTAGGAAACAGTTGTCCCAGATGTAGTATCAAAAGCCAACAAACAATGTAGATATGGGAAATAAGATGATGGGTCAGAGATCTGTGTCTAGCTGTTCTGAAGAATTAGATAGCTTGACCTAGAAGATCTTTGTGTAGGAGAGAACAAATGGTACCAAATACCAAGTGGATGTTCTGCATTACCATGAACTATATGCTCTCAGTGAAAAATCTGCATCCAACATGATTGTTGTATCTGTGCTGCTGAGAACTGGTTTGTTGCCAGTCATAACAGACTTTAGTTCCACAGCTGCCTGGTCACGACTTTTATTAGACTACAAAGAATTTAGTGCGAGCAGCTGCTCTACTCAGATTACATGGTTGCCCTTGTGATAAAAAGAAAAATCTTCCTGAAAACCAAAGAGATTTGAAAATCAGGTTTTGCTCCTATGATACTAGCTATTGTAAGAAAAAAAGAAAGAAAATGATTGATGCGTGTCGTGGTTTAACCCCAGCCAGCAACTAAGCACCACGCAGCCGATCACTCACTCCTCCCTGCCCCAGTGGGATGGGGAGTGTGTTGATTTTGGCTGGGATAAAGTTAATTTTCTTCACAGTAGCTAGTATGGGGCTATGTTGTGGATTTATGCTGGAAACAGCATTGATAATACAGGGATGTTTTCATTGTTGCTGAGCAGTGCTTACACAGAGTCAAGGCCTTTTCTGCTTCTCACCCACCCCACCAGCGAGGAGGCTGGGGGTGCACAAGAAGTTGGGAGGGGACACAGCCGGGACAGCTGACCCCAACTGACCAAAGGGATATTCCATACCATATGACATCATGCTCAGCAATAAAAGTTGGGGGAAGAAGAAGGAAGGGGGGGATGTTCGGAGTGATGGTGTTTGTCTTCCCAAGTAACTGTTATGCATGATGGAGCCCTGCTTTCCTGGAGATGGCTGAACACCTGCCTGCCGATGGGAAGCAGAGAATGAATTCCTTGTTCTGCTTCGCTTGTGTGCGTGGCTTTTGCTTTCCCTATTAAGCTGTCTTTATCTCAACCCACGAGTTTTCTTACTTTTACTCTTCTGATTCTTTCCCCATCCCACTGGGGGGGAAGTGTGAGAGCAGCTGTGTGGTGCTTAGTTGCTGGCTGGGGTTAAACCACGACAGGGGGGAGAATCAAAAACAAGTAAAACTTGTGGCTTGAGGTAAGAACAGTTTAATAATTGAAATAAAAAATAAAATAATAAAAGTAATGAAAAGGAAGATAACAAAAACAGAGTGAAATACAACCCAAAAAAGACAAGTGATACACAATGCGATTGTGCACCACTCACCAATCGATGCCCAGCCAGTTCCTGAGCAGCGATCCGCCCCTCCTGGCTAACTCCCCCCAGTTTATATACTGGGCATGACTTCATATGGTATGGAATATTCCTTTGGCCAGTTTCGATCAGCTGTCCTGGCCGTGTCCCCTCCCACCTTCTTGTGCCCCTCCAGCCTTCTTGCTGGCTGGGCATGAGAAGCTGAAAAATCCTTGACTTAGTATAAACACTACTTAGCAAGAACTGAAAACATCAGTGTGTTATCAACATTATTCTCATACTAAATCCAAAACAGAACATTATACCAGCTGCTAGGAAGAAAATTAACTCTATCCCAGCTGAAACTAGGACAATGGGTAAATATGTCACACAGCAAATATAAGAACCCTCCCACATCATTGCATCTGTCAGAGAATTTTGAAAATACTTTAGAAATAATAATGGACTATATAAATGTTTTGGAAACTGGTTCCAAAATTGGGTTGATGTAGAGGACTGCAAGTAGGATTAGGGACTCACCAATCGGATACTAAATCCTAATTACATGTACTGGTAGACATAAATCCAATGGTGTACTAGAAAAGTTTAGGGTTTGCAGTGATTTTTTTAAATTTTAAGGAGGATCATTGGCTTTCTGAGAATTTCAACTGAAAAAAAAAGCAATCTCTTATGAAAAATAGTTCGTACTACTGCAATGAGTATAAAATACAGTTGGAAAAAGTGATGGATATAGACATGCCAATTTACTGGTTTTAGCTGAACATAATTTTGTAGTTTGTTTGAGAAGGTTTTTATTTAAATTTATTTCTGAAATTAATGATGCTATTGCAAAACAACAGAACTTCCAAGAGACTTCATTTTTAAGTATGACAGGATCACAGTCTTGGATGTGAACTTTGGATATTATAGCTATTTCTTTATAGTGCAACTATTTGGCACAAACGTGAATTTGTCACTGGTGCTGTTTACTGAATCATTACAATTTTTGTCGTGAGACAGAGGTATAACTTTTTCTGCCTCATCTGTTCTGTGAAGGGTAATATAAGTGGTACTACTCTGACCTTTTTAGTATTCTGTGATTTGATTCGCTTGCCATTCCTATTCTCTTCTGTTTGTAACCTCAGCAACCTGTGACTAGGATGGACACTCAGTCAAAATACAGAATACTGAAAAGGTCACAGGAGTAGAATGTACTGCATCTGCTTCTCAGGACACACTGAGCAGTAAAGTAGAGGTACCTGGTTCTGATGATTTATTTCCATGAGGACTGAAAAAGAGGCAATCTAGTGTCCTCGTGATAACACCTCTGACAGGAAAAGTTCTGTCTGTACCAATATGCATGCTGTAATGGTGAATAGAAATCAAGCCAGGACACATACTGCTTCTTTAATTTCTTTCTATTTAAAACAGCAATAAATTCAATAAAGCATATTTTAAAAGTTTACTGGCCTTTAAATTATTTTTCTTCTTCACTTCAGTTGAGTGGATAAGTAAATGAGGTGGGAACTGTGCAGTCTATTAAAGCAAGTTTGTCAGGATGGAAAAAAATCATTGTGCAGCTAATGTAAAATGTTTGTAGTGCGCAAATAATTCCTACTAAGGGTTTTCAGTGTCATACATTCATGCTTGTAATGCCTTGTCTTATAAAGTCTTACATTTTGTGATTATATACAAAACTTATTTCTCTGAAGGAATACAAAGTTGGTGGCCTTTAATAGTGTTTTCCCCTGTGAGCATGAATAGTTTCTTTTCTTCAGTGTAATCCCCCTCCCACAAAAATCCATAGTGTTGACTAAATTAAGCTGTTTAGCTCTACAGAAATGCAAGCAGGGAAAAATCAGGCCTGAGAAATTTGCCTAATGAATGCGACCAAGTGAATATTAGTCAAAAATTCTCCATTTTTGCGTGGTAAACCCATAGACACTATAGCACTGTCTTATTAGCTGGGAAAAATATGATAGTTTATTAGGTTTGAATTTGCAGATTGTGCATCAGGTATTTTGGTTATTTTGGTTTTAGAAATAAAACAGTAAGTGTAGGTGTTGATTGGATATACATTTAAATGAGTCAGCTGTGCTGTCGTGAATAAGAATTAGATGCTCTAATGTATTAGCTGCATATGGATAAAGAATTGCTTGGAAAAACAATAAGCAGGTAAAGTAAATGGTATTTTTAATGAGTGGATCCTTTGGAGTCTTTCTCAGTGCAACAGTCAAGGCTGTGCTTCAAAGAGTAAACAAGGTTTAAGTGCATGCCCAGGTTGTGTCTACAGCAGCTGGCAGCACTTCCCTGCTTTCTGCAGTGCATTTGCTAGTCCTTATCCTCTGGTCATCCAGACTGATTAGAGCACACCACAGTATTCTCCCAGCCCCTGCATTTGCATTTCCTTCCAAAGGAAGTACGTGGAACGAGTGTTTCCACTGAGGTCTCATTCCCACACCAGGCAGGATGTGACCAGGAAACCCACTGAGGGAGCAGGACTTGGAGGTAGCTCCTGAGTAGAGGTAAGAGCTAGCTTGATCCTACAACTTCATTACTTGATGAAAAACTAGAGCTTTGAAAATATGCCAAAACTCAGAGAGATTTGAAGTCAGTAAGAGTCTTCCCATTCACTTCAGCGATATTGGAGTTGTGTCCTGGTTTTGGCTGGGATAGAGGCTCTATACCTACTCATGGATGGTGGCAAATGCCTTGTGGGGTTGGTTACAGCAATGGAAGCAGAGCACCTGGCAGTGCAGTGGTAAACCCATCTGGGCTGCCGCACTGTGACAAGACGTTGCGTCCCGGCTAGAGAATCTGGTTGTAAAAGTATGTCATGTAGATGCTCATGTACCCAAGAGTCAGGCCACTGAAGAACATCAAAGCAACCAGCAGGTGGATCAGACTGCTAAGATTGAAGTGGCTCATGTGCATCCGGACTGGCAACATCAGGGTGAATTATTTATAGCTTGGTGGGCCCGTGACACCTCAGGCCATCAGGGAAGAGATGCAACATATAGATGGGCTCATGATCGAGAGGTGGACTTGACCATGGATACTATTGCACAAGTTATCCATGAATGTGAAACATGCTGCAATTAAGCAAGCCAAGCGGTTAAAGCCTCTGTGGTATGGAGGACGATGGCTGAAATATAAATATGGGGAGGCCTGGCAGATTGGCTATATCACACTCCCACAAACCCACCAAGGCAAGTGCCATGTGCTTACAATGGTGGAAGCAACCACCAGATGGCTGGAAACATATCCCGTGCCCCATGCCACTGCCCAGAACACTATCCTGGCCCTTGAGAAGCAAGTCTTATGGCAACACGGTACCCCAGAAAGAACTGAGTCAGACAACGGGACTCATTTCCGAAA